>NC_040912.2:51305867-52555123 GCF_004126475.2 Phyllostomus discolor
TATCTTTTCCATTCTGGAATGTGTATTTCACTAAAGAAAACATATTGTTCACATTCATTTTTACTTTTTGTTTTAGAATTAATTTTTAAAAGGTCTAGCTGATAAACTTAGTATTTTGCAAGCTTTGTTTTAAGAGCAAATGTTTTGGGGAATGTGCCATTAATATTCCTTCTACTAGGATGATATTGATTCATTGAGACAAACTGCAGAAATACTTCAATTTTTAGAATTTTATGTTTTCTTTTACAAAGCACTGAAGTGTACATCTGTTGAGCTTTTCAGAATACTTTGCTGATTGGCTGACTCTGAGGAGGCAGATTGAATGACTGATGTGCTGTTATCTACTGTTGCCCAGATGAGTTAGAAAGGGAGGGAAGAGCATCAGAGTGTCCTGGAACATGTGTCTAGGATGCTAAAACAATTACATTTGAAATTTAATTCCTCCTGTTGTAAATATAATATGTGCAAAATAAGAAATCAGAAAAAAAAATTGAAAAAGTAAAAGGAGGGGAAAATATAATCTCATCAGTCAGAGATAGTATTTAGCATCTGATATATTTTATAGGCATATTATTTTAAAAGTATGGTTTTGATATTTTACAGAGTTGTGAACATACTATGTGTATGTGTGTATTCCATTTAGTGTCCAGATTTTAATCTAGTTACCGTTATAATACATTTTTTATGTTAGTATAAATGCTTTTAAGTATATTTTAATGACCGTACTGTAATTATACCATGACTTATCTAATTATTCCCCTATTGTTAGATATTCAGGTTGTTGTCTAAATGGGTTATTATAGGTATGATAAAGTCTTTTTTGATAGAAATTTTTATTGAAAGAGAACACATATACAGTTCATGTATGTGTACGTGTACATAAGTATACAGCATTTGAATTTTTCATAGGTCAACACACCATGGAAACTACTGCCTATGCCAATAAATGTTTACTAAGTGAGCACAGCCACTTTGGCATTCTCAGGCCAGGAATTAGAACTTGACCAAGCTGTGCCTCTAGTCACTCTTCCCTCCTCCTGTCTCCAGTAGGTAATCATTAACCTCACCTCTAATCATATAGATCAAATTTTGCATAGAAGGTGTACATTTAATTTCCTTTAGATTTCCGAAAGAGGGTTACTAGGTCAAGAAGTATGGATATTTTAAAATATCTGAGTTCATATAGCAAATTGCTTTCAAAATGTCGTGTTATTTTATCACCACATTGTATGAAAATGTGGAAAGGACTTTTGTTTCTGAGTGTGGGAAAGGAGAGATATGAGGGCCAAGTGTAAAGAGACAGAGTTTTGGACTGTGAATTAAGTACCAAATGGGATCATACTACTTTAGGGAAATTCCAGCAGAGTTTTGAAGTTTTATTTTACCCATCTTGAAAATGTTCCTGTGTTCTTTCTGGACATTGCTAGTTATTGTGGCAGAAAGAAAAAAAGCCTGATGAACCATGCACTTGTTCGTAAGATCTGGATTCAAGTGACACACAGACTCCTGCCCATGTTACATTGGCCAAAGAAAGCATATGCATTCAGTAGAGCCAGAGGTATATAATATAATCTTCCCACAGGGAGATGTACTACAGGGAGGGAAGCTGGAATGTATGGCAAATAAAAATACCAGTCAGCACACCTTCCATCTGATGACTTTTTGCCTCCCCCATGAGGGGATCAGATCATTTAGATTACTAAGTCTTTTATTATAGAAGCACAGCTTGGCCTTGCAGGGGGAGGTTCTGCATCTCCACATAGAAGTGTAACTCCTGTAATTATTGGAGGGGCATTTGTGGGTTGCTGAACTTTTTGCAGTGTGCATACTTCTTTCCTAAGGAGAGGCCCAGAAACATGTATTCACTAAGAGGTCATGGGGAAATGCTAAATTTGGTGTTTTAGACACCTTTGGTGGAAAGCAATTCCTCTTTAGGACACAAATTTTTATAGGTGGTTTATACATACTGGCTACATGCTCTCTGGGAAACGATTCAGTTATTGCTTTCCTAGTCCCTGGGGAGTGACACAGAATTGTAGAGGATTTTTCCTTGGCATGGCAAGAGAATTGGCTTGGCTTGTTCAACAAAAGGCCGCCAGGTTATCAGGCACACCTTTTTGTTGTGGTTAACATTCTATCTTTATCCTTTACTTCTATAATTTACATTCTTTTCTATTGTCATTCTTTTAAATATAGCTACTTTGTAGTATTAATTCTTGGTTTTTTAATATATTTTATTGATTATGCTATTGCAGTTGTCCCATTTTCCCCCCTTTTTTTCCCCTCTTAACCTTAAGAATAGGTGGTGGGTAAAGCCTTGGAGAGTAATGGAAAAATGGGGACAACTGTAATTGAACAACAATTTAAAAAATCTTAAAAGAAAGAATTGTTTCTCATTTCACTTTCTCCCTGTGTCTTCAGGGAAGACTCTGATGCTCAGAGAGACAGTTACATGGTAGTTGGTGGTAATGCTGTGGTATTAGGTGAGCTCTGATCTAACATTGTGTCTCTCTTTTATTCCCTAAAGATTTTTTCTCTCTAGGGATGGTGAAGTTGGAAAAAAGCTCCTATAACTCCCCTCCAGAATGAACTCCCTGCCAGAAGACATGGAGAATGCTCTCACAGGGAGCCAGATCTCTCATGCTTCTTTGCGCGATGTCCACTCCATCAACCCTACACAGCTCATGGCCAGGATTGAGTCCTATGAAGGAAGGGGGAAAAAAAGCATATCTGATGTCAGGAGGACTTTCTGTTTGTTTGTCACCTTTGACCTCTTATTTGTAACATTACTGTGGATAATAGAGTTAAATGTAAGTGTTTTTTTCTCCATGACTATGTAAGAATTGTTTCCAGAGACAAACATAATTTTCTTATTTAATTATTTATTTAACCCTCACCTGAGGACATTTTTTTCATTGCTTTTAGAAAGAGAGGGAGGGAGGGAAGGAGGTCGATTTGCCACTTCTTTATACACATGACAACCAGGGATTGAACCCACAGCCTGGTTATGTGCCCTGACTGGGAATTGAACCTGTGACCCTTTGGTCTGTGGGACAGTGTTCCAACCAACTGAGCCACACATGCCAGGGCTCTTATTTTTTTTCATCATTTCTGTCTCAGTTAGTGAATTCCATTTTTTTTTCCAATTGAGGCAACATTGGTCTTCTCCAGCTGAGTTGGACATTTTTTTTTTCTGTACTATTATTCTTTAAATCAAACCTAGTTAATTTAAAACTCATTTTGTCTGGGATTTTGAAATTTGAATTCGTGGTGTTTTGCTCTGTAACAAGAGTTGGCACACTACAGCCTGGAGGTGAAATGCAGCTGGACTGCTTTTATAAATAAAATTTTACTGGAATACAGCCCTGCCCATATTGTCTATGGCTGGGTTTTATGCTGAGTGATTGGACTGAATAGTTGTGACAGAGTCCCTTTGTCCCACAAAGACAAAAATGCATATTCTCTGGCCCTTTTCAGAAAAAGGTTTCTGATTCTTCCTCCAAAGAAATCTAGCATGCTTCTGGAATATGTTCTAGATGTTGCATCTACTTTTCTAATTCCCATACTTTAGAGCTTGCATGTATTTACTCTACCTTTTTGCAAACAGATTATTTATATTTTATTAAAAAATGTTATAGAAGCATTTGGAGGTTTGTCTATATTTTGTCAGGTTTATGCAGTTATATTGTTAAGTAATTGTCTAAACCAGTGATCTTCAACATTTTTTGTCTCATGGCACACATAAACTAATTTTAAAATTTCTACAACACACCAAAAAATATATTTTTTGCCAATCTGACAAAATATAGGTATAATTTTGGCTCATTCACACCAGACGACTATTGTTGTGTTGGCTGTTGTCATTTTTTTTATTTGACAATCTAAGGGAAAAGAGGTCAGTCAGTGCCCCTGATTAAATAGTCAGGTATGGCATGCTTTAAAAACTCTTGTGGCATACCAGTTGAAAATCACTGGTCTAGACCAGTACTATCCAATAGAAGTAGAATGCAAACTTCATGTGTTATTTTAAGTTCTCTAGTTGCTACATTTATTTAATAAAAGTAAAAGTAAATAGGTGAAGTTTACCTTGATGTATTTTATTTAATCCAAAATAATATGTTTTCTCCAAAAGCCTTGGTTTTCTGTTTATCTTTCTTACCAACAATAATAGGTAAACTCTTCCAAAATGCTTTTCTCACAGGCAAAAGTGGTCTGCTCTCTTCACTTTCAATAGTTCATTTATTTCTAAGACATATTTGCTATGTCCTAGGTAGTAATAGTTATTGGTTGTTGTTTTTTTATTAAGAGGTTACTCTTTGCTAGGCATAGTGCTAGGTGCTTTATGAGAAATTTATTAAAATAGAAAAAATATGAAAAGATGCTGAGATTCTTGTTCAAAAGAAGTTTTTGATTTTGCCTTTTTATATAGAGTCAACATCTCAATCTAAACTTCAATATTTTGATTCATAACAGAAATTTTAGTTCTAGACTCTAAACTCTTAGACATTAGGTTAATTGGACTCATTGAATTATACCTTAATAGAGAAACAAAACCCACTTAATGAAAGCAGATACTTATATTAGAAAATAAGATTTATTTCAGAATTATAGTAATATGCAGCATGAATCTGTTTACAGTTTCTGTTTACAGAGTTTTCTTCTGTTAATATAGCACTGTAGATACACCTTATTTTTGTTTAAAACCAACAAACCCCTGGCTGGTGTAGCTCAGTGGATTGAGTGTGGGCTGCGAACCAAAGTGTCGCAGGTTTGATTCCCAGTCAGGGCACATACCTCGTTTGCAGGCCACAGCTCCCACCAGCCGCACATTGATGTTTCTCTCTCTCTCTTTCTCCCTCCCTTCCCTCTCTAAAGATAAATAAATTTTTTTTTAAAAAAAGAAGTGAATAGCTGCCATGAAAATAAAAAGCAAAGAAAGCTCTAATGGGAAAAAACAAACAAACAAACCACTGATATGGCACAGTAATTTCGTATCTCTTTTACTATGTGTTCCACATGTACATGTTAAAGAAAATATTTAAATGAATGTATATTTAAGGAGTAATATATTTTCAAAACTAAAAGCTATATAATGAGAGATGAAAAAGAAATGCATCTTTGACAGGACAGCATAGCAGCAGTTTTAGGGGAGCACACTGAAAAATTGTGGTGGCAGCACAAAATGAAGGACCTCATTGGTTTACTACTGATCTCACTATGTGCCTTTAAGTGACAGAGGCCATGGGACAGAGCTGTGATCACAGGATCTCACTTCTCACTTCTTTTTATTGCTTCAAAAAACTGGACTGGAAGTGAAGTGGGTTGCACTCGGTCTCGCTCATGAGAAACTATGTTTACATCTATGTAATGTGTTATAAATGAAAAATCACCAACCCTAGAATGAAGAAATGCACTTTTATCTTCACTTTTCCATTGACTTCTGGTTTCCCTGGCTATAAAATTAAAAGATCAAAAGAAACAAGCAAAATATAACCAAAGTCACTGAAATAGGGGACAGTCTGACAGTGACTAGAGGGGAGAGAAGAGGGAATTTCAGGGGAGAATGGGAAGGGTTTACAGGAACAAATTTAAAGGACACATGGACAAAAGCTAGGGGGAGGGTGGTAATGGGAGGGAAGTGGGGAGGGTTGGGTGGATGGGCTGGAACAGGAGTAAATGGGAGAAAACTACTTGAACAATGATTAAAATAAAACTTAAACAAAATTAAAAGATCACACAAAGTATATGATCTCTAAGACAGTACATCATGACTTTTAAATAAGATTTTTAAAAAAACATTCAATTTCTAGTTCAGTTTGTTTTGATTTGTCAATTCTGACTTGGATTTTTCACTACACACTGACCATCCATTTTCTTTTATCTCTCTAAATCTCTAATCATTCAAATTCATTTGTTAAATTATTTTTTTATTGTTGTTCAAGCACAGTTGTCTCCATTCTCCCCCCACCACTCTCCTCCACCCCACCCACCTCCCACCCTCAATCCCACCCCCCTTTGGCTTTGTCCATGGGTCCTTTATACATGTTCCTTGACGACCTTTCTTCTTCTTTCCCCCATTATTTCCCTCCTCCCTCCCCTTTGGTTACTGTCAGTTTGTTCCTCTGTACCTTAACTGAGCACCAGGGTACAGGCTGCTGATTCAGTTGTTGGGAGTTCCACAAAAAGCTACATAAGATACAAAGTTTAGCTTAGGAGATATGCATATCTTATATTGCCTCCAGTGTTGGTCTTCAAAAAAAGAAAGAAAAAGTATAAATGTTACTTAGGCCTTCAGAAGCATATGGGGACCAAACTGTGCTATGCGATCATAACAGTAACGTAATACTTTGCTTTATATATGACTTCCACTTAGCCACTTTTCCTTGCTCCAGGGAGTCCATGGGCACTGACCCAGCCTGGAGTGCAGGGACTGGTGAGCCTAGAGAAAGCTTATACTACTGTGGTTCATTTTCTTCTGGAAGGCCTTAGGGCAGCTAATGTTTGGGGCCAGTTGAAGGGATGGTTTTGATTCTGTGTAGGGCTGCCTATTGCACCCCTGAATGAACCGGTTGCCCAAATGGGACCTGGAATTCACCACAGCTTGAGTTCCCTGAGGACTCTATTTTCTGTCCACACTCTTCTCCCTTAGTCTCTTCAGACTGACAAGGACAGGGATCTAAAAAACAATAGACAAGAAGTTTTTTTTTTTTCAGCTTTTGATACTTTGATTGAGATTATGGTTCAAAAAAGGCCTTTGCTTGTTTTCTTATTTTTTTTTTAAAGATTTTATTTATTTATTTTTAGAGAGGGAAGGGAGGAAGATAGAGAGAGAGAAACATCAATGTGCGGTTGCTGGGGGTTATGGCCTGCAACCCAGGAATATACCCTGCCTGGGAATCAAACCTGGGACACTTTGGTTCCCAGCCCGTGCTCAATCCACTGAGCTATGCCAGCCAGGGCTTGTTTTCTTATTTTCTAACTGGTATACTAGAAAGTGTCAGAATGCTTCTAATTTGACCAAGAACAATCACGACCAGTTCTGTGGCCTTAAAAGGCAAGCCACTTAAGTTCTCCAGGTTTAATACCTGTGTTGCCTTCCTTGTGAATTCCTGTGAGAATCAAGTAAAAATATATCCTGTACAGCAGCCCCTTGAAAGTTTTAAAACTCTTCACAATTATAGGTTATGTAATTTATTATTAACTGAAATAAGTTTTACCTTGAATGAGAGGGAAAATGCTGGTTATTATTTTCTCACTATTGTTACATTTGTGTTTCAGGTACTATTACCCTCCTCTTTCTGATTCTGATTTTATTACCCACTGTCACTGTGTTCTGTAGTTACACTGTGATGACCAATGATAACAGAAATTCAGATCAGAGGAAAGTCAGTGAGTTGGAATTATCCAAGGAGTAGGTGGAGAAGACGGACTGAACTGGATGTGGAAGTATGGGTGGAATTTGGGATAGAAGAAGGAATTGGAATTAGTGTGGAAACAATAGGGGAAGGGTTTGGAGATCAAGGTGAGCAGAAGCACTGAGTCAGGAATATGTGCTTATGCGTGTGTGTATGTGTGTTGGAGGAGACAGGGACAGAGGAAGAGAAAATATTAGCCTAGCTAGAAAGTGTCTACAGAAAATGCCTGTAGAAAAATGAACTTGAAGAGGTAAGTTGGTTCTAGACTATTAAAAGTTCTTTCCTGTGTAGAAATGTTGCACTTGCTGTAATAGTGAGCTCTTACAGTTTCTAGAGAAGCCTAGAGACATGGTTTTGAATTGTTCCAGAAGTTAGTGACTTGCTATATTGTGACCTACCTGCCATGTCCAGCTCGATGTTTAATCTAACATGGTCCACTCCTGCCTTTCCCTTTCCCCTTCATCAGTAAACTATACCCAGACACTCAGGCCACAAATATAGTCTCATTCTTGATTGTGTAGCTTGTTTTGTATTTCTCACACCTGGTATCCAGTCTAAAAGTAAGTTCTGTCAAATCTACTTCCAAGACCTAAAACAGTGGAGAGTAATTTAGAAAGTGAGGGAAGCCCTAGAGAAATGTGAATTGTCTTCTTTCAGAGTATATATTTCTAGGATTTTCAGTCTGGGCTAAGTTTTTTTCTCTTCTAAGATAAAGTTGGAGGGCTTTTTTTAATTTAAAATTTTAGTTTGCCAAAATATGAACTACAAAAATACATTGTTTTTCATTATACATTTACATTTGTTGAATGAATTCAGAATTAAGAGGGGAATGCAATTTGGCATTTTTCTATTTAGAAGTAGGAGGGTTCTATATTTTAGCATTTCTGGATTCCTAGAAGATATGCAGAAAAGTGTATATGAAACCTTACTTGTATGTTTCTTGTATCGCTTTCACATGTAAACCTCTTTTTGTTTTTACTTTTTCCTCTTTCTTCCCAGGTGAATGGAGGCATTGAGAACACGTTAGAGAAAGAGGTGGTACACTATGACTTCTACTCTTCTTATTTTGATATATTTGTAAGTATTTTCTCTTGTATATTTTATTTCAGATATGATGACTTAACCAAAAGGCAAATTTCTTTTCAATAGACCTCAAAATTTGTGCAGCTCTATTTGCTTTCTTTCTTGAACTCTACTTTTCTTTTTTCCTGTAGTTTCTGGCCAGTTCTATGTTGTTTCCCTCTTTCTTAGAATTGTCTGTTCATCTCAAAGATAAAAGCCATTAACTATGAATCACTAAAAGGAAAATTTATCTTTTTATGTAACAACATCATGAAATGCAATTTCTTTTCTGTCTCGACATGGATTTCAGTGTTTTTTTTTAAATAACAGTCTGTGTTTCATTTTTCTCTGATAGAATTTGAGGAAAGTTATGTATTTGTAGTCTTGGACTACATTAGCCAGTTGTAGAGTTACGTAGATGCATTATCTGTAGATGAGGCAAGTAGTTTAGTCAAATGAATGCTGGCAGTGTCTTTCTAGGAAACATTGTGACTCTGGGTTTGTTACATCTCTGTGGGATCTCTTTATAGTGTAAGGAAATCAGAGTCCAACATTGGGTTAGACACAGCATAGACAATTAAAATTCACAGTGAGTTCCCCCAAATTCATTTTAACTACTTTATTCACTGTCTTTAGAAACTACATGCACAGTGGTTACAAGTAGGACCCTTAAAGTCAGAAAAATCTGGGTTTGATTCACAACATTATTACTAGTTTTATATCTTTGAATACACTAGGTGTAAGTTTCAGTTTCCTCAGTATTTAAAATGAGATCATCATCACCCTGAAAAATCAGTGACATAATACATGGAAAACAGAAGCTCAAAGAACCACCTGTAGTCACTGTCATCATTATTTATGGTTGAGAATTTTATTTTTATTTTTTAAAAGATTTTATTTATTTATTTATTTTTATAGAGATGGGAAAGGAGGGAGAAAGAGAGGGAGACAAACATCAATTTATGGTTGCCTGTACACGCCCCCCTACTGGGGACCTGGCCTGCAACCCAGGAATGTGCCCAGATTGGGAAATGAACTGGCAATTCTTTGGTTCACAGGCCCACACTCAATCCACTGAGCTACACCAGCCAGCTTGAGAATTTTAATAATTATATTTTCTAATGGTTTCCAAACAGTCTGATAAGTCTTGTTTTGTTTTTGGAGGGGCCTGCAGAATTGTGCATGGGGAAAGAAGTGGAATTCCCAGTGAGCAGAGATCAGGATTCCTTGTCATCACCCCCTTGCTGCCTAACTAGTTCCATTTTTGTCTGCACAGTATGTTAGGGTTTATCTTTTATCTGTATAGTATCTTAGGCTTCATTTTCATCTGCGTAGTATGTTAGGGTTCATTCTTATCTGTATTGTATATTAAGGTTTTTTATAGTATGTAAAAAAAGTGTTGGCTGCTACAGAATATTTGGAAAATTACTAATGTAAGAAATTAAGTTCAGTGTCTTAACTTACCCTAGGTCATTGAAGTTGGTGGCAGAACATGTTATATTCTAAATCTCTTGATATTTATTTTTTGAAACTGTTGATATATAAACAACAAATGGATTTTTCTTTTTTTTCCTTATTGCCCTTGCTGAATTTATCTTAAAATAGCCAGAGTCAGGAATTGTCAGGAAGCCAGATTAATCAACCGGTCAGATCTCCATTGGTTATCTGTATTCTAAGCTTAGGGGTTACTGGACAAATAGGTAGGTAGGGCCTGTTAGCTTAGATAGGAAAAACTGCCATGCATGGGCTGGGAAAGGGGCATAGCTTCCAAGAAACCTTGGGATCTGGGAGACTTCAAGATAGAGACTTACCCTTTTGCCAAGTCCAGAATGTAGAGATAGACTTTAGAATGAGTCGAGAAACTAAATGATTAGGAGGTTGTTGGAAAACACATTTTTAATGAAAGCAGCGAAGTAAAAACAAATACAGCTTGGGAATGTCATTCACATAAAAGGATCTTATGTGAGGTTATCTAGTCCATAGCACCAAAAAAGTTTAGCCTCCGGCCTTTCAGCAGTTTTGATTAGTGAGGAACTATTGGCAGACTCTGACACTGAGTTTCAAGAGTCAGCTTTACTTTTCCCAACTCAGAATAAGCATATTTCCCAAGTAAAATTGGTAAACTTTATTCTGTTTATTTCCTAATTACTATGGCAGCTGTAGTATAGTGGTTACGAGTCTAGTGTTCTTTGCAGTCAGGCTACCTGAATTCAAGTCCTGGCTTCCTCACTGAGGAGTGTGTGGTTTTGGACAGTTTTTTATCCATTGTATCTGTGGTTTGATGATAGCACTCGACTCATGTGGTTTTTGTGGTGGGGATTACATGGGATAATAATACACTAAAGAGTTTCATGAAAGTTCCAGAATTACCCTAAATAATCAGATAGTAGCTACTGGCATAGGCTGAACTCTTCCAGTACTCCCAATACCCCAGAGCTTTACTGTGGGCTTGACTAAAAACCTGATACCTTTCAAAATTGAGCATTTGTACCTGAAATGTATAAGTCAACTTTTAGAACATGTTTACACTTAAAAGTGTATCAAAAATATAGATGGATGCTAACAGAAAGGAAAAACAAACATTTAATTTATGTATTTTTGTTGAGGATGAAAAGTTGACTTGAACACTTATTTGGGTGGCATTACATAAATTCTGGAGCAGAGCTCTCACAGGCTGATCTGCAGACCAACGTTAGTCTGTGGCAATCCTCAGGCAATCAGAATGATGAAGCACTTTGGTGGGTTCCTCATAAATCTAAATTACTTGCCTTTTGTATATATTTTTAAAAACTTGTCTTTTTTTTTTAATATAGCTTTTGGCAGTTTTTCGATTCAAAGTGTTAATACTTGCCTATGCTGTATGCAGACTGCGCCATTGGTGGGCAATAGCGGTGAGTATACCGGATGAATGGTTCGTCGTCTTCAGTGCTGGTGGCTGGGCCCTGCTCACAACAGGGCTGATTCCAGGCCAAATTCTACTAGTTTTTCCTGAGTCCCTTTCCTCCACACTTCAACAGGTTTAACCCTCCAGGGCTTCTTTCCAATGGTAGTGACTGACTAGGTTTGTTCGTGTGGGTACTGAGCCAAAAGAGAAATCTAGAGTCCCAACAGGATTTTGGCCAAGCATCAACCTACCCTCTACTTCATTTTACAGTGAGAGGTAAGATCAGTACTTCTGTCACAAAGATACTTAGAAAATTTCCTGTTGGTTGAAACTGCTTGGTGATTTTTTCATTACTTGCTCTCTGCTTATTTTGATAATTGCCACAAAGATACTTAGAAAATTTCCTGTTGGTTGAAACTGCTTGGTGATTTTTTCATTACTTGCTCTCTGCTTATTTTGATAATTGCCTTCCTCCCTGTTTTATTCCTTTCCCTCCAGTTTTAAAAGGAAAAGCTCTCATGCTCTTTATTATTGTTGCCTTTAGGCTTCTTTAATGCAGTGGCCTTTTTTACTCATTTGTTTCATTGCATCTGGCATAGATCTTTGACCATGCCATTCACCCTTAATAAATGTTTATTGATGTAAAGAATTATAAGCAATTCTTCATGAATCATTTTTGCCATTTCCTTAGATATCTGAACACTCACCTTTCTCAGAGCTCTAATAAGGCAGATATATATGATGAGAATGTTGCTTAGGAGTAACCCATGGTCCTGCTTTTGGAATGTGAGACCAAGATCTGTGTGTGGGCTGGCACAGGCTTGTCCAGCACTCCTAAGATAGAGTGTACCAGTGGCCACCTCTGCCTGGGCCATCTCTTCTGAGCATCCACAGAATCGTTAGACTATCAGTTGAGCCCCAAACTCCCATTTCATGGATGCGAGCTGACAGTTTTAGCCAGTCTTGACTCCCTGTCTTAAATATGTTTTTACCAATACCATATAGCTGTGATGGTTGTCCCTTCCCAATTTGCTATGATAGTACCTATCTGAATCTCTTTCACATGCAAAATGCACTAGTATTTGCCAGTCTATCTGCTTCAGTGCCCCCCCCCCGCCCCTTAGGAAAGTGGTTGACCCTCTGTGAGAGTTTTAAGAAAGTTATCTTCAATATCTAATTGTAAATGATCAAAGAACAGGTCAGATTTAGCACATTCATTTTATTGTTTCTGATATTTAGTTTTAAAAAACATTTGTAGAAAGGGTCCAGGCAGCTGGAAGAAGTCAGCCGGTATCTAAAGAGCACTGTAATGCTCTTTAGCCTGTAATGTTATTTTTCTTTTTAAAAACATTTGTAGAAAGGGTCCAGGCAGCTGGAAGAAGTCAGCTGGTATCTAAAGAGCACTGTAATGCTCTTTAGCCTCTAATGTTAATTAGTATCAGAATGTAAAATGCTTCCTCCCCCAGGTGGCTTGCTGTGGCTGGTGTGTGTCCTCATGTGCTAGCTGGTTGTGTTTTTGCTAACAAATACTGACTCTGTGACTTTGTTAATGCTTACTGAGCATGACACTTGATATCCCCTGCCCTCCATTCTGTCAGTCAAGGCCACTGTTCAGCATTCATTTTGGTTGGGTTTCACATTTCTACAAATCTTAGTTAGAAGATAGAATGACAGGCGCAGATCCTGTGGGATAATCCCAACCCCCAGGGGGAGCCTTACCTCTGTGTTTTACTATTCCTCCTTCTTTGTGATAGTGTCTTTGGATAAAACTTAGTTTCTCAACACACCAGCTTGCTAAAATGTGGGAGAAAGGAAGCCACGAGAGCCAAGTTGGGATGGTGTACCACCTAGAAGCCCACTCTGCCCCAGCCTGGGTTTAGGGAATAGAGGTAAAGTACTGTGGGAAGGAGCCAGCCTGGGCTTAGCTTTCTCAGGCATTATGTGCTTCTGGCTCAGGTGGGTCTTGTGTGAAGAAGGTGCCTCTGCAGTGTGCAATGTCTAATCTGAGTGGTGCTGAATTATATGTCTTTCAGTTGACGACAGCAGTGACCAGTGCCTTTTTACTAGCAAAAGTGATCCTCTCAAAGGTACGTCCTAAGACTTTTTCTGAATAACATCACCTATAATGACAAGACCTCTTTTTCCACTGTAAGCTCATAATAACGGTTTCCCTCTGCTGGTCACATCTGTTCTTCCAGCTTTTCTCTCAAGGAGCTTTTGGTTATGTGCTGCCCATTATTTCATTCATCCTTGCCTGGATCGAGACATGGTTCCTGGATTTCAAAGTGTTACCTCAAGAAGCAGAAGAAGAAAACAGTAAGTTTGTCTCAAAATTATCCTTCTGAGACTGGCTAGATACTTAGCTGGATTTGCATGGAGCTGCAGGTGGGTGGAGTTAGGTGGATTATGATGTCTCCTTTGTTAGTGGGTATAGCAGAAATCACAAGAAGGGTTGGATGAAAGGATAGTGACAGAATGTGACTCCTTTCTCCAGCTGTCAGACCTGGCTTCCTTAGAAGAAGTGTGAACACTGGTGAGAAACTCATTCAAACAACAAAAATAGCCAATACCTCTTTCTCCTCAGACAGGTCAATTTTTTTTCTCCCTGTTACTGTTACCCTCAGGTCACTAGTCACTTTGTGTATCTAAACAGAACTATTGTCTAGGGACAGAGAAATGTAAGACTGGTCCAGGGGAGCTGAGTCAGCAGTTCTAAAAGTCAGTGATTCCCCAGAGTTTCACATGGCTATTCACACAGCTAGTGGCTTTGAATGGGCTACAGTTAGAACGATTGAGTGCCTAGATGTAACTGTTGGGTTAATGATGAAGATGGAGTTTGGGAAGAGGAAATAGTAAGCCTTGAAGTGCTCAACCACCTCAGGCGTTCACTGTCCTCCTCTGAGTAGTTGAGTGAGAGTCAGCATTGCAGAATCATGAGTCCTGCCAAAGCTGTTGTAATCTCCCTGTGTGGCTTTGAGTGTCCCTGAATGGAGTAGGAAGGCTGAATAATTCATTGAGCTTTATGATTGATTATTGGGCTGGAATTCTTTTCCCAGTAATGGCCTTAGCGGGAGCCTGCATACCCCACTCACCCTCTTGGAGGTGACATGAAGCAAGCTCAGCACAAAGACGTAGACAGATTTAAGGCATGCTGTCTTTTATGCTCTGTCAGTCATCTGGCTCTATTTGCTCTGCCTAATAGGAAAAAAAGTCTTGTGTCTTATGTAAAGTTAAACATGATTATAACCTCAAGGCACAGCAGAAGGACAAGTAACCTTACAAATGACTTTCTTTTGGAAAATCTCATTTACAAAAAAGAAATTTCTAAGAAAAGAATTATTCAAGAGTAGGTTTTAAACCATGTTAATCGGACCAAGCCGTTTCTGTCTCGTGCCATTGTAACCAGAAGACACCGGCATTTGGGCTGCCTGTCACTACCAAATCCAATAAGCAATGACAGTGATTGAATCTTTTATAGGTGCTTTATTCAGACAGCCAGTGATCCGAGAAGATGGAGGGTTCATACCCTAACAAACCATCTTGCCTTCTCTTTCCTGGCCAGATCTTTTATAAGGGGGGTGGGGGAGGACAAATGGGCTTTGAAATTCCAAGGGGAGGGGTAGTTGCCTGGTATGGAAGCCTCCATGCAGTATCTCCAGCCAGTACCCCAGAAGGTCAGCCGTTTTTTTTTTTTCTCAGGCACCAGATGGGCCTTATCTGTAGTTTCTGAAACAAAAAGCTTAACGTACACATTACTTGCTAGATTTATGGCTATTTACCTTAAGCTAACATTTTCCAAGTTTTGAGTCCCCTATCACCTTCTTTTCCTTAATGAAAACATTGTGGGGGAGGGACCTATAAAGTTAATGGGAGTCATTTTTTAATTATATACAAAGATCAAATTGTACTTTATTGTAAACAAAACAACTGTTAATGTGACTGAGGCCTGAATGTTTATATGATTAAACCAAATTCAAAATAACTAATAAAGCAGAACACATAATTTATGAAAAAATTTACAGTAGCATTTATTTTCATTATCTGTAGCACATTTTACATACATACCTGATTCCTGCTATTTGGCCTGGCGCATTGTCTGACTTTTTCTTATTCTTAACTCAGGTTTGGTCAAAAGAACTCATTATTGATGGCCCCTCTCATCAGGTGTTAGTGTTCTTGAGCTATCAACATCATGGTTCCTTTTCTTCTGTCTTTTTTTTTAATACCTTTCTTTTCTAAGGACCTTTTTAATGGATACATACTTCACCATCTTAATTACTCTTTTTATATTTATAAAAGTCTGTTCCTTTCTTATGTTTCACATCTGGCTTTTCTCCAACCAGATATAGACTATAGGCCATTTGTACAAGTTGACCAAGTTTTGAATTTTGCTTTGTGTTTTGATATTGATATTATTTCTGTAGGGAGGATATATTCTCACGTGAAGATGCTGTAGATACTGGAAGAATCGAATGAGTAATGAGGCAGTTTTTAAAAACTAGTTGCAATCTGTCCCTACAGCACAGAGTCATAGTTTATTAATAAAACTTACTTTTTGGTTAAAAGATTTTTAAAGTACCTTTTTTTGGTAAGAGTTTTTAAAAATATGTAATATTAACATTATTTTATTGTGGTTACCCTTGCATAGAAGCTACCAGAACAAATATCTCATACCTCTCAGCATCTGAATGTCTTCTCTTTCAGGACTCCTGATAGTTCAGGATGCTTCGGAGAGGGCAGCACTTATACCTGGTGGTCTTTCTGATGGTCAGTTTTATTCTCCTCCTGAATCTGAAGCAGGTAAAAAAAATTTAATTATCATTTGTGTTTTTGTGCATTACTCAAAAAAAATGCATGCCCTCTCTCTCTGTCCTTCTACTTCTCAAAACACTTAGCAAACATTTAACATACCAGGTTGGGATATGAGAATAACTGAGAAATGGCCTTGATATGTGGTCAGTGGTGACAGAGATATAAAAATAAATGTAATAGAGTACCAGAGACACTGAGTCTTGTGATCTGCATCTCAGAAGGCAAGTGGATAAAGACAAGGGACTTGATGTTCTCTTACCTGTCACCCCATAAACTGACCCTCCCTCAGGTTCTCCCATGTCTTAGAATTTCCCAAGTCAGAAACCAGAGCCTCCCTGGGAATTCCACTCATTTCTTGGCTCACATCCCATCATTAACCAAACCATTTTGACCCTTTTTATTTCTGCCTCTTTCATTACATTCAAATTGTGCCACTTAATTTTGTCCTGAACGTCAATACAACCTTTTTTGCCTGTTTCTTCAACAGCCTCTCTGCCTTAGTTGCTTTCTCACAACCAGCCGCCAGAATGCAGTGTTAAAAATAACAACTGCATTATTCTAAGTCACAGGTGGGAAACACAAGGCCTGCGGGCAGAATCTGGCTGGCACCTTGTTTCTACCCAGCGGCAGTACTGAGAGCTCTCACTTTACTGTTAAGGAGTAGTTACATTTATACAGTCCTAAAATGACATTCAGCCCTTTGAAGGCAACCTTGAGGCTGATGTGGCCCCTGGTGAGAATGAGTTTACTCCTGTAAGTATTCCTCATCGCCACCCTGATGTAAGGTCCCATTATCCCTATTTCAAAGATGAGTATATTGAGGCAAGAGAGGTGAAGCAATTTGTCCCACCTCACACAAAGAATAAGAGGTGGAGCTAGGATTTGAACCCTGACTCTAGTGCTAGAGTCCCCACTCATAGCAAATAAATACACAGCTTTTTAATATTAATAAAAAATAAAAATTGATCACATAATTGCCTTGCCCAAAAGCCTTCAGTGACATCAAGGATTAAAAAGGTCATGGATCCTTAGCCTGGCAGAACACACTTGTATGACCACGCTTACCCATTGTTCCAACCTCTCCGTTTGTCACTTCCCTTGTGTTCTGTTCTTAGTTTTTTTGAAAATACTGTGTGGCAAACCCTCTCAAGCCATTGTGCATCTTGCCTTTTTCTGTCCTTAGCACTGCATCTCTGAAATTCTAATCTCCACTCTTGATTTCAGAAGGATTCTCCTCATCCCCCACCCACCCCCTGGCTCCTGGCGGTGGTGGGCAATGCATCCTCTCCCTTTGCCTGATCTTTGGAACCTGTCCCACAACCCTGTCAGTCATCCTGGGTTGTATGCACTGTCTTCAGCAGTGGCTTGGCCTGTTTCTGTCACTGGGATATGAACTTCAGTTTGAGGCTGCATTATTTTATTCCCAGCATTAGGCTTAGTCAATATTTTAAACACATGCACACATATGCACAGTGTAGTGAAACACACTCCAGACAAAAGACACCTGTGGAGATCAAAGGCACAGCAATGAGACAGCATATTAGGGGAACTTGATATTATTTGATACTCTGGACTATTTGTGTTGGATCTAAAAGCAGTATAAAATACAGAAGCATAGAGTCAGATGATATAAATATATGGATTGGCAGAAAAGCTATTTCTCAGTTGGCAGAAGAATAAGTATTAAACTTTTCATTACCTTATTATAAGGATTATTTCATTGAGACTTTTGCCAGTCATAGAACTCATTCCTTTAAAAAAAAGTAGGTCTTTTGCACTATTGTTCATGCTTTTGTATTGCTTTTATTTTTCTAATACTAATAAAATTTCTCAGTAATAATGTATTTTCCTAATTAGGAATTAGGAAAATTCTTTTCTGAATTACTAATTAAGATAATAGTACGAGGAATACTTCTCAAACATTGTTCAACAAATAATCTATTGGTTACCTGCTGGTGACTTTTACTACCACCTAGTGGGAGTTGGAAATATTACCGTTTCATTGGCTCATGATACTGAACAAGAACAACAGTTCCATAGTGTTCCCCTGGGGAGCCTCTAAGACAAAATACAGATTAGTAGTGGCCAGAGGAGTGTTTAGAATGGCTTTATTTATTGTATTATATTGTATATCATATTATGTTCTATTATTTTATTGTCTGAACACTCAATTTAGAAAGAATTAAAATGAAAAATTATTGTAATCAGTGTGCCTAGAAAAGAAGATATTCTACTCTCAAGTTTTCTTATGAGCACAGTAGCTATGTATTAATCAGTTTTTCAGAAGCAGAAGTTGCAAGCTTCTTTTGTCCTGATACAGCTCTGATTGGGTCTTACCTAGTGGTAAGAGGGCACCTGGGCCTGCTTGCCTTTTCTTATCTTGCTTTTTCTAGCACCTAGTACAGTGCCTGGCACCCAATAAATTTATAAATGTTGAAGGAACAAATGAAAATAAGAGAGAAAGGTACTGCAGGCATTAAGAATTGTAATGTTAGCATTTTTCCTTATAAAGAAATGACTTGAATTTTAGTATCACAAAGATTTGGAAAATTAGCATATTTTAGTAGATATACATTTAAAGGATATAAAGGTGGTTTGTTTGCAGGTTTTCCCCTGGTCTAGCCATTTCCTGTGTGCCTGTATATTAAATGAAAAGACTGGTGAAGCACAGCCCTGTCTCAGGTGATAGGGTTGAAATTGTTACGTGTACTTAGACAGCTTAACTAAAGTAGTTGTGATGCTGGGGACAAGGTAATCCATTATCTCCTAAATCACTGAAACACTGACTTAAAATGAAGAGTACCTCAATTGCATAATACAGGATGGGGCTAAAGTAGGTTCACAGTTCTTTGTATGGGAAATAATACAAAAATTAATAAATAATAATACAAGAATGAACTGTTTCTTGAACTTACAACTGTAAACCTACTTTTGTCCCACCCTGTATAATCTGTGCTGAAAAAATTTAGATGAAGGACTTGAACAGACACTTCTCCAAGGAGGACATACAGAAAATCCAAAGACACATGAAACGATGCTCAATATCGCTAGCCATCAGAGAGATGCAGATTAAAACCACAATGAGATACCACTTCACACCAGTCAGAATGGCCATCATAAACAAAGCAACAAACAACAAGTGTTGGAGAGGATGTGGAGAAAGGGGGTCCCTAGTGCACTGTTGGTGGGACTGCAGACTGGTACAACCACTATGGAAAGCAGTATGGAACTTCCTCAGAAAACTAAAAATGGATCTGCCTTTTGACCCTGTAATTCCATTGCTGGGACTCTATCCTAAGAACACTAAAACACCAATACAAAAGAACCTTTGCACCCCGATGTTCATAACAGCACAATTTACAATAGCTAGGTGCTGGAAGCAACCTAGATGCCCATCAGTAAATGAATGGATCAAAAAACTATGGTACATTTACACAATGGAATTCTATGCAGCAGAAAGAAAGAAGGAGCTCATACCCTTTGCAACAGCATGGATGGAGCTGGAAAGCATTATGCTAAGCGAAACAAGCCAGGCAGTGAAAGACAAATACCACATGATATCACCTTTAACAGGAATCTAAACAACAAAACAAAACAAAAAAAAACTAGCAAAATATAACCAAAGACACTGAAATAGGGGATAGTCTGACAGTGACCAGAGGGGAGAGAAGAGGGAATTTCAGGGGGGAATGGGTAGGGTTTACAGGAACAAATTTGGAGGATGCATGGACAAAAACTAGGGGTGGGGGGTAATGGGGGGGAAGGGGGGAGGGTTGGGTGGGTGAGCTGGAATGGGAGTAGGGGGGAGAAAACTGTACTTGAACAATGATTAAAATAAAAAAAATAAATAAATAAATAAAAAGATTATTATTAATACATACTCATTTATTGCCATTTTTCCCTTTGTACCTGCGTTCCTCTCCCTCTCTATTTCCTCTTTTTCTTAATGCAGTCCCTTTAGCATCTCTTGCAGTGCTGGGTTGGTGAAGGTGTATTCTTTTAGTCTTCTTTTTGTCTGGGAAGCTCTTTATTTCACCTTCCATTTTAAATGAGAGCCTTACTGGTTAGAGTAGTGTTGGATATAGGTCCTTGCTTTTCATTACTTGGAATATTTCTTGCCATTGCCTTCTGGCTTGTGTTGTTTCTATTGAGATATCAGCTGCTAGCCTTATTGGAGCTTCCTAGTGTGTTACTAGGTGTTTTTCCCTTGCTGCCTTTAAAATTCTGTTTGTCCTTAAATTTTTCCATTTTGATTGTAATGTGTCTGGGTTGGGCCTCTTTGGGTTAATCTCGATTGGGGTCCTCTGTGCTTCTTGGACTTGTATATGTTTTTCCCTCACTAAGTAAGGGAAGTTTCCTGTCATTTTTTTTTCCAGACAGGTTTTCCATTTGTTGGTCCTTTTCTTCTCCTTTTGGTGTGCCCATGACATGGATATTATTATATTTCATGTTGTCTCAAAGCTCCTTTAGACTATCCTCATTTTTTTAGTCTTTTTTCATTTTGTTGCTCTGAATATGTGTTTTTTATCACCTTGTCGTCCAACTAGCTTATTTGATCCTCTGCTTCATGTAGCTTGCTCTTAATTCTTTCTAGTGTGTTCTTTATTTCAGATATTGAATTTTTCATTTTCATCTGGCTCTTGTTCAAGGTTTCTATGTTCTTTTTCATGCTGATGTAGGTCCCACTAAGTTCCTCGTGGTTCTCACTAAGTTCCTTGAGTATCCTTATAACCATTACTTTGAACTCTATATCTGATAAGTTGCTTACCTCAATTTCACTTAGCTTTTTTTCTGGATATTACAGCTTTTCTTTTATTTTGGGGTTGTTTCTATGTCTCCCCATTTTTGTTGTCTCTTTGTGTTTGTTTCTATGTATTAGATTGATTTGCTTTGACTCTGTGTCTTGTGGAATGGCCTTGTATGTTAGGAGTCCTGTGGGACCTAATGCTGCAGACTGCTTGATCTCCTGATTTGTATGCTCTAGGAATGCGCTCTAGGAATGTGCTCTAGGAATGGGTTATGTAGACTCTCCTGTTGTAGTTGGGTCCTGATTGTTACTGGCCCCTTCATTGTTAGGAGCTCCTCTCCATCTGGCTGGCTGTGTGTTTTATGCTGTTGTGTAGGTGCTAACAGAACAAAGCAAAACAACACAAAACGAGCAAACCCTCCTACCTACCACAGCAATATAAACAAGAGAGCAAAGAATAATGAAAGCAAAGAGAGAAATGGAATAGTAGGGAAAGGAGAAAATGAAAAAGAATATGAGAAGACCAAAGAAAAAAAAGTGATTATGAGGGGAGAAAGGAGAAGAGAGCTACTACTCATAATGAAAGAGAAAAATAGGGAAAAGGATCACAGTAAAGGTAACAAAAGAAGAGAACAGTGGAGTACTCTAAGAGAAGAGTAGAATAGGAGATATGAAAGAAAAATTAGAGCACAAAAATAAAAGAAGAAAATAGATAAAAAGTATAAGTAAAATGGCTATGAAAAAGAAAAAAATAGTTAAGATAATGAAAAAAGAACCAAGTAGATTTGTCTCAGCACAGATTAGATTTTCTCTTCTGGTTTCTCCCTTTGGACATTGCTCTGATCTCTGAGTCTGGTATAAGCCAGTGGCTGGGCTTTCCACTTCTGGCCCTCAGCCACCTTTTTGAGACAGGTGATCCACAGTTTATGGCTGATGCTTCTGGGCTTGACTGCTCCCAGGTTGGGCCAAGCTGCTCTGCAAAGCTGGCTTTTATCAGCACTGGGTCCAGGAGTATGTCGGAAATTGTCCCAAGTCTCCACTAAATCAGCCTCTGCTGTTGTCTGCTGGCCTGTTGTCAATTGTAGCCTAATTGCAGACCGGCCTATTTCTGGGAGGGCTTCTGATGGAAACAAGGGACTGTGATTCCTAGATCTCCCATGGCAGGTGCCTTTCAGACTTCAGGGAAGATAGAGGGTTTGTTCCCGCTCCCCTGAGCCACTAGTCTAAGTCTGTCCACGATCATTTACCTGAACTTGGCAGGGCGGGGCACCTATCAGGATTACTATGTTCAGATTTTAGACCTGCCGGATGCCAGAAGGGTGTTTCTGTGGGTCTCCCATGAGTGGGGACCACCAGTCTGTTTCCCAGGATAGTATATATGTATGGCTTTGCCCTACCACTAGTTTCTGACGATCGCTAAGTCTGTTTATGTTGCTATCTCCTCAGTAAGGGCTAAGATTCAGGATGGGAGAGAAGGCAAGTGGAAACAGGAAAAAGAAAAGAACACTAAGCAAAACTGACATCAGAGCAAAAAAAAAAGGAAAGAAAGAAAGAAAAAGATGTGCTGAGTGGAGTGAACAGGTTTATAGAGGTTGTGGCAAGGAAATTTCCAGAGGGTGAGGGGAGCAGTATTTCACAGGTTAAGGTGATTGATATTCTCATGGGAGGATCTAGTTCTTCTCAAGGAAGATGATTATTGTGGAGCCCAGGTATATCAAGTATACCAAGTATACCAAAAATCCCACAGTGGCTCTCCCAAGACTCTCCCCAGTGCCTCCTACTCCAGACTTTCCTTAGGTGACTCCAGACTGCACCACTCTCCCATCACTGGGGTCCAAGGTGGGTAACCACATAAAAATCTGTGCTTTGACCCTTTAAGGGAGAGAAAAAAAGGTGGGTTTGTCTCCAGCAGATTTTGTCTCTCCCCAAGGCAGAGAACCTGTTTATTGGTGGGAGCTTCCCCCATCTGGCCAAGGGGCTCAGCCCCTACCATAAGCTCCTCTGCTTTGGGAGGGCTTCTAGGTATGGATTAAACCCCTAGATGGGGCACATACAGGAGGTTACCTATCCAGGCTTTTCTCGCATATCCATGCCTTTTCCCCTCTCTCCCAAATTAATAGATTATATTCTGTATGCATCATCTTCTTTCAGGTCTCATATTATCCTGATGGGGGCACGAAGGAAGAGCAAAGTCCAGCAGCTGTATTATAACATGACTCTGTGGCTGGCGGTGCTCGTACCACTTCCCTCCAGTGAGTCAACTTCAGGCTCCCACTGCTGAACTGGGCTCCCACCACTGAGTTATCACAGCTGCACCACTGCGCTCCCTGGTGGTCTCTGCTGCCAGCTTCCTCAGTCATACTCTGCCCCATTCACGGTTTCCATGGTGCCCTGGATAGGGAAGGTGATCCTCCCCAGTAAGTTCCACAATCTCTGGACCCTCGCTTCTGGCTACATTGGGATATACTTGGGGTGGAGGGTACTGAGACAAGTCAGTACTGAGGATACTGAATGGCTAGGTGCAGGCTCTCCGGAGGCTACTTCCTGGGTAGGATATTTTAAATTCCTCGTGATGTCTTCTACCCCAAATCTACACCTCCAGAGGCACTGGGCTGGGCAATGGCAGTGGCAGCTGATCCAACAGGAGAGCCTGGGCCACTTTCACATGTGCCCACATGCTCACCCATGTACATGCTCACTTATACATGCTGTGACTCGGGTGGATATTTGAGTTGATTGCTCTTTGGTTTGGTGTGGGGCTAGAAGCAAGTAGACAGAGCTTCCAGCTACCCTCCAGCCATTTTGGACACCCCCTGACTTTTTAAATGTATTGCTGGATCCAGTTTGCTAATATTTTGTTGAAGATTTTAGCATCTCATCTTATCAGGGATATTGGCGTATGATTTTCTCTCCTTTGTGTGTCTTTATCTGTTTTAGAATTAGGATAATGCTGGTCTTACAAAAAAAGAACTTGAAGGTTGTCCTTCTTCTTGAATTTTCTGGAATAGTTTGGGGAGGATAAGTATTGGTTCTTCTTTGAATGTTGGTGTCAGGTTTTACTCAGCCTATCTGGTTGCTGAGAAGGTGACCGTGATCACCAAGCATAACGATGACGAGCAGTACGCGTGGGAGTCCTCTGCAGGAGGCTCATTCACAGTTTGGACCAATGCAGGGGAGCCCATGGGATGTAGAACAAAGGTCATCCTGCACCTGAAAGAGGACCAGAACGAGCACTTGGAGGAGCAAAGGATAAAGGAGATCGTGAAGAAATACTCTCGATTTATTGGCTACCCCATTACTCTTTTTGTGGAGAAAGAATGTAATAAAGAAGTCAGTGATGATGAAGCAAAAAGAAGAAAAGGAAGAGAAGGAGGAGGAGAAAGAAAAAGTAGAGGAGGAGTCTGACAACAAGTCTGAAATCAAAGACGTCAGCTCCAATGGGGAAGAGGAAGAGAAGAAGGATGGCAACAAGAAGAAGAAGATCAAGGAGAAGTACATCGATTGAGAAGAGCTGAACAAAACTAGCCATTTTGGACCAGAAACCCTGACAACATCACTAATGAAGAATACAGGGAATTCTATAAGAGCCTGACTAATGACTGGGGGGGCCACTTGGCTGGGAAGCATTTTTCAGTTGAGGGGCAGTTGGAATTCAGAGCCCTTCTCTTTGTGCCAAGATGTGCTCCCTTTGACCTGTTTGAAAACAGAAAGAAAAAGAACAACATCATGTATGTCTGCAGAGTTTTCATCGTGGATAACTGTGAGGAGCTGTTCCCTGAATACTTGAACTTCATTAGAGGTGTGGTGGACTCTGAGGATCTCCCTTTAAATATTTCCTGGGAGATGTTGCAACAAAGCAAAATTTTGAAAGTTACCAGAAAGAATTTGGTCAAAAAATACCTAGAAGTCTTCACCAAACTGGCAGAAGACAAGGGGAACTACAAGAAGTTCTACAAGCATTTCTCCAAGAACACCAAGCTTGGAATACATGAAGACTCTCAAAACTGGAAGAAGCTCTCAGAAGTGTTAAGATACTACACATCTGCTTCTGGCAATGAGATGGTCTCCCTTAAGGACTGCTACACGAGAATGAAGGAGAACCAGAAACACATTTACTATATCATAGGTGAAACCAAGGACCAGGTGGCCAACTCGGCCTTCGTGGACCGTCTGTGGAAGTATGGCCTGGAGGTGATCTTCATGATCGAGCCCATCAATGAGGACTGCATGCAGCAGCTGGAGTTCCAGGGGAAGACTCTGGTGTACATCACCAAAGAGGGCTTGGAGTTACCAGAGGATGAGGAGAAGAAAAAGAAACAGGAAGAATAGAAAAATAAGTTCAAAAACCTCTGCAAAATCAGGAAGGACATCTTGGAGAAAAAAGTAGAAAAGGTGGTGGTGTCAGACTGGTGACATCCCTGTGCTGCATCGTCACAAGCACACATGGCTGGATGGCAAACATGGAAAGGATCATGAAGGCTCAGATCCTGAGAGACAACTCGATGATGGGCTACATGGTGGCAGAGAAGCACCTGGAGTTAAACCTGGACCATTCCATCATTGTAACCTTGAGGCAAAAGGCTGAGGCTGACAAGAACAAGTCTGTGAAGGACCTGGTCATCCTGCTGTACAAGACCATGCTGCTGTCCTTTGGCTTCAGCCTGGAGGACCCCCAGTGCACACCAACAGGATCTACAGGATGATCAAGCTTAGCCTTGGCATTGACAAGGACAACCCTATGGTGGACAAGAGCAGCGCAGCTGTGATGGAGTAGATGCCACCCCTGGAAGGAGACGATGACATGTTGCACATGGAGGAAGTGGACTAGGCCCATCAGGAGGAGGGCCTACCCTGTCCATGTATTCTGTTCTTTACCTTCATTCACTTGGATGATATATTTTCAAGGACTGTTTTATTTTTGTTAACATTTAAAAAAAAATCCGTATGGCATGACAGTAACTAATTAAAGAAAGTTAAGGTTTCTTTCCACTTCCGAGTGTTTGATGCTGTTACACTTCAGAAAAAAGTGTATGACTTTCAGTTCCACATTGTGCTTATTTTAACAGGATGAGATTCTGTTCTCTATACGGTATATGTGGTCTGACATTTGTCAGCCTAGTTTTGGCTATTGACCTGTTGAAGTAAACAGCTTCTGTCCCCTAGGACCAACTTTGCAAAGTGTCCATCCCCTGTAGTTGCCAACTGCATGTACAGCATCTAGACATTAGTGTGCCTCGTCAGCTGCACCTGTTTGGTGGGAGTGACTCTCCACAGGGCTTGTTCCCAAAGACAAGTACTGTTTAGCAGATCTGTAAGGTGACCGGGCATGTTATAAAGCCATCTGGAAGTAGCTCAAAATTTTGTGAATGGAAGTGTGAGTAGCTCAACTCACATTCTGCTTTAAAAGGTTGCGACAAATACACACGAATTAAAAAGGAAAAAAAAATAAGTAACTGTGCCTAAAGGTATGCTCTGGACAAGGTCCAGAGTCTTCACTTGCATGAATGTGGCACAAACAGGAGTTGAGTAGTGACTGGGGTGCAAATTCCCATACAGCTATCTGGTTCGGGACTTTTGTTTGCTGCAAGCTTTTTGATTACAGCTTCAATTTCTTTAGTTGTATTTGGTCTGTTCAGGTCTTTTGCTTCTGCCTGACTGAGTTCCGGATGATTGCTTGTGTGTTTCCAGAAATTTATCCATTTCTCCCAGGTTGTCCAGTTTGGTGGCATATAGTTGTTCACAGTGTTTTCTTACAATCCTTTGTATTTCAGTGCTATCAGTTGTTACTTCTCCTTTTTCTTTTTGATTTTATTTATTGGCCCTTTCTCTTTTTTTTCTTGATGAGTCTGGATAAAGTTTTGTTAATCTTATTTATCTTTTCAAAGAACCAGCTCTTGGTTTCATTGATCTTTTCTGTTTTTTTTTTTTTTTAGTCTTTATGTTTTTTATTTCTTTTCTGATATTTATGATTTCCTTCCTTCTACTTACCCCGGGCTTTGCTTGCTTGTTCTTTTTTAGTTCTTTTAGCTGAAGAATTAGATTGTTTATTTGATATTTTTCTTGCTTCTTGAAGTAGGTCTATACTGCTATGAACTTTCCTCTCAAGAGTACTTTCTCTGTGTCCCATATATTTTGTGTTGTTTTATGTTCACTTTCATTTGTTTCCTTGTAACTTTTGATTTCTTCCTTAATCTCATTGTTAACCCATTCATTATTTAATAACATGTTATTTATTCTCCCTGTGTTTCAATATTTTTTATCTTGTATTTGATTTCTAGTTTTATATCATTGTGGTCAGATAACTTGCTTGATATGATTTCAGTCTTTTTAAATTTATTAAGGCTTATTTTGTGTTGTAACATGTGGTCGATCTTTGAGAATATTCCATGTACACCTGAGAAGAATGTGTATTCTGCTTCTTTGGGATGAAATGTTCTATAAATATTAATTAGATCCATCTGATCTGGTGTGCCATTTAAGGTCACTGTTGCATTGTTGATTTTCCCTCTCTTTTTTGTTCTGAAAGATCTATTCATTGGTGACAGTGGGGTGTAAAATCCCCTGCTATGACTATATTGTTGTCAATATCTCTCTTATGTCCACCAAGATTTCCTTTACATATTTAGGTGCTACTATGTTGGGTGCATACTCATAATATGTTTACAAGGATTATATAATAATAATATTATCTTGGTGGATTGATTTCTTTAGTATTACATAGTGACCTTCTTTGGCCTTTGTTTTAAGTCTGTTTTGTTTGATATTAGTATTTTGTTTTAAGTCTGTTTTGTCTGATATTAGTATTTTGACCCAGCTATTTGTTTGTTTGTTTGTTTTATCCCTTCAGTTTCAGTCTGTTTGTATCTTTTGTTCTGAGGTGGTTCTCTTGTAGATAGCACATACACACACATATTATATATGTATGTATGTATATATTTTACATATATATATATATATCATTTTGTTTTCCATTCAACTATGCTATATCTTTTGATTGGAGTATTTAATCCATTTACATTTAAAGTTATTATTGATAGATAATTACTTATTGCCATCTTATTCTTTATACCTCTGTTCCTCTATCTCTAATTCTTCTTACAGCAGACCCTTTAAATATTTCTTGCAATACTGGTTTAGTGATCATGAATTTCTTCAGGTTTATTTTTGGTCTGGGACCATCTTTATCTCAACTTCAATATTTTAATGATAGCCTTTCTGGATACAGTAGTCATGGTTGTAAGTTCTTGCATTTCATGACTTTTAGAATTTCATGCCAATCTTCTCTGGCTTGAAGTGTTTCTGTTAAGCTATCAGCTGACAGCCTTATGGGAACTCTCGTCAGTAACTGACCATCTTTCTTTTGCTGCTTTTAGGACTCTCTCTTTGTCTTTAACCTTTGCTCTTTTAATTATGATGCATCTTGGTGTGGGCCTTTTGGGGTTCATCTTGCTTGGGACTAACTCACTGTGCTTCCTGAACCTCTTTGACTTTTTTCTTCACTAGGTTAGGGAAGTTTTCAGCCATTATTTCTTCAAATAGGTTTTCTGTCCCATACTAACTCTTTTCTTCTGGTATATCTATGATGGGGAAGTTGTTACGCATGAATTTGTCCCAGAGGCCCCTTAATCTTTCCTCGGTTTTTTGAATCCTTTCTTTTTTATACTTCGGGTGCTTACTGTTACTTTGTTCTCTAAGTTGCTGATTTGATCCTCTGCTTCATCCAACCTGTTGTTGATTCCTTCTACTGTATTCTTCTTTCTGTTTGGTTCTTTGTTTAGTTCTCACTGAGATCATCTGTTCTTCCCCTATGATTCTTAAACATCTTTATAACCATTGTTTAAAAAAAAAAAAACAAACAAACCTTGCCCTGGCTGGTGTGTCTGAGTGGATTGAGTGCTAGCCTGTGAACCAAAGGGTCTCTGGTTTGATTCCCAGGGAGGGCACATGCCTGGTTATGGGCCAGATTCCCAGTAGGGGCCGTGCAAGAGGCAACCACACATTGATGTTTCTCTCCCTCTCTTTCTGCTTCCCTTCCCCTCTCTCTAAAAATAAATAAATAAAATATTTTTAAAAAACTGCATCTGGTATTTGGATTGCTTCCATTTCATTTAACTCTTTTTCTGGGTCTTTTCTCTTGTTCTTTTATATGGAGTATATTTCTTTGTGTCCCTGTTTTTGTTTTTTTGCTTTTTGTGTTTGTCTCTTTATATCAGGTAGATCTTCTGTGACTTCAAGCTTGTTATGAGGGCCTTCTCATGTAGGTGCTTTATGGATTTCAGTGGAGCAGTCTTCCAGATCACCTGGGCTAGGTGTTCCAGGAATGATTTTTTTGTGGGTTATGTGCTCTCTCCTGTAGTAGTTGAGTCTTGAATGCTGTTGGCCTATTCATGGAGAGATTTAACCCTGAGGATGGCTTTCTGTAAGGATATACCTTATTCACTATGTAGGAGTCAATCTTCAGGGGTTGTCCCTGAGCCATAGTAGTTCTCGGCAGTGCCTAGTATCTGCCAGATCTCTTTGGCTGTGCCATTAGTGTGGCTAGTTAGATTGAGTGCTGGTGTTGTTGAAGCCCACAACTGGTTGTGTTGGTTTTGGCTCCTCCTTGGGCCAGGGTTCCAGTGAAGTTCAATGTCAGATGTGTGTAGCTGGGCTTTAGCCACCCATCTGGAGGTACCATGCTATTTACTGTTTGTGGCTGCATCTGCTGGGCCTGGGTGTCTGTGGGAGGGACCAGGCTGTGCACCAAGATTGGCTTCCAGAAGCTCTGTCTCTGCCATGGACAGATCAGTAAACATCCAAGGCTCCCAGAGTTTAACATCTACCTGTTGGCTACTCCACCCTCTCCTCCCTCTGAGATTGCCTGGACTTCCTCCAAAATCCTACGAGCAAAGGCTGTGGAGTGACCCAAGTCGGCCATGCCCCACTTACTCTTCTACAGGACTTAAGCTAGAGTAGAGTATGGTGACTAGGTTGGGAGGACAGGGCTAGTGGGCCCCCAACTTGGGGGAATTGTGATCAGGTACTCAATCAAGAGAATATGGCCCCTACTCCAGAGCCAAACTACTCAGTCTCTGCTGGAGTCTTCAACTCTAGCTCCCCCAGGAGGAGTGTACCACAGGCTCAGGTTGTGTGCAGCCAGCTGTGCACATTGCCGGAGCAAGCTGCATAGGGCCACTGGGACTTAGGAAAACAAATCAAGAAAGTCTTCTGTTGGGGATGGCACTGGCTGACACTCATCATTCCCCTTAGCTTTGTTGCTATGCTTGCTCAAGCCCCAGACTGGAGCCTCTGAGGAGGATACACTCTGAATGTCTAGGCTCTAAAGTGAGGTGCCTTCTACCCACAGCATGGGGTTAGGGGGACTTGGAGGAGCAGATCAAGGCAGCTGTTTGCTGGTGGTGGCACCAGATCTCAAGAGGCAGGTGAGCTGCATGCTTCCCACTAGCTCTGCAGCCATGCTGCCTGAAACCCTGACAGGAGGCTCTGAGTCCAGCAGGAAATGTCCAGCAGGATTTGGGAATGGATATTAAGGCAGCCCTCCATTGGGATTGATGAAGGCCTGTGGGAGGGGATCAGCTGTATACTTCCACTTAGGTCTGTAGCCATGCTTCCAGAGACCCCAACAAAGGAATCTTCTGTTGGGGGTGACACCTGCTTAACCCATGGGAGGTGGGAAATATTGGCCCCTGTTCCAAAGCTGCACAGTCCAATGACCATCTGGGTCTGCCTATAGTTTCTTCAGAAAAAGAGCTCACCTCAGGTCCCCTTGTTGAGTATAGCCAATAGTCATTTCTGCTTGATCTGAACTTAGCAAGGTGGTGTCCTCAGTATTTGGAGGGCATTGTTAATGCACTCCCCCAGCTGGTGGTGTAGTAATAAGAGTTCCCAACCCCGGAAGATTGTGCTTAGGGCAGTGTGGGATGTTGCTTCAGGACCAGGACCTCAGTTGCCAACCCTCCAGATTTCTCTCCAGAGCCAAATCACCCAGATTTTTTCCTTATGGTTTACATATGCCCTGAATTGCTTTCCTTCTACCACAGCCTGGATGAGTGCCCAAGAGTGAGCTCCTGTGCATTGGCCCTTTAGGAGAGCACCTGAGATTCTAATAGACTCCCTCCTCTTCCAGTGGACAGTTCTTGCTGATTTTTACTGCTAGCTGCTATGCAAGCTCCTCTTCCTGGCCCTAGTGCTCTGGTTTGAAGGTCTTGGCATGGGGTTGAGATTTCATGCTCCTCGGGGGTGACTTTTGCTTTGAGATATCTCTCTGTCTTCTCACACCCAGTACCTGCATGCAGGCACCAGCCCTCCCCACATCTCACCCCTTCTTAACAGTCTCTGTGTAGCTTCCTCTATAAATCCTTGGATGTAATACTCCTATTCAACTGTCCTTCAGTTGGTCATTCAGGTTGATTGTACTATAATTCAGCTTTAAATCTGGTTTATTGCCAGGAGGAAGTGTATGTAGCCTCTACTTACTCTGCAGCCATCTTTGATCTCCAACATTCATTTCTTTAAAATTTACATACCATAAAATTCATACATTTTACATGTGCAATTGCATGATATTTAGCAAATTACTGTTTTTTGACCAATGTTACAGTACAATTTTAGAGCACTTTTATCATCCAAAAAAGTTCCTTTACACCTGAACAGACACTCCTCCAAGGAGGACATACAGATGGTTCAGAGACATGAAAGGATGTTCAGCATCACTAGCCATCAGAGAGATGCAAATTGAAATCACAATGAGATACCACTTCACACTACTCAGAATGGCCATCATAAATAAATCCACAAACCACAAGTGCTGGCGAGGTTGTAGAGAAAAGGGAACCCTACTATGCTGTTGGTGAGAATGCAGACTTGTGCAGCCACTGTAGCAAACAGGGTGGGATTTCCTCAAGAAACCGAAAATGGAACTGCATTTTGACCCAGCAATTCCACTGCTGGGATTATACCCTAAGAATCCTGAAACACCAATTGATGAAAAGAACCTATGTACCCCAATGTTCATAGCAGCACAATTTACAATAGCCAAGTGCTGGAAGCAACCTAGGTGCCCATCAGTAAAATGAGTGGATCAAAAAACTATGGTATATTTATACAATGGAATACTATGCAGCAGAAAGAAAGAAGGAGCTCCTACCCTTCACGACAGCATGGATGGAACTGGAGAGCATTATGCTAAGTGAAATAAGCCAGGTGGTTAAAGACAAATACCATATTACCTCATCTTTAAGTGGACCTAATCAACAAAACAAACAAGTGAGCAAAATAGAACCAAAGACTTGGAAATAAAGAACAAACTAACAATAATCAGAGGGGAGGGGAGAGGAGGGTAACGGAGGAAAGAAGGGGAAGGATCATCAAGGCACATGTATGTAGGACCCATGGACAAAGCCACCCCAGGGGGAAGAACTGACGTGGGAGGTGGTGGTGGGTGGGCAGGGGAGAGTAATAGGGGGAAAATGGAGACAACTGTAATTGAACAACAATAGAAAAAAGAAAGAAACTACCTCTGTAAGATCTTGAGAAGTGTAAAATAAGTTTTTAATTATGGTATTGTATGATGTAATAAAAAAAACTTCCTTTAATTGCAGTTAATCCCCACTCCTACATCTAGTCGTAGGTCAACAATGATCTTTCTATCTTGAAAATGTTCCCTTTTTGATCAAGTAATATAAATGTAATCACACAATATGTAATTTTTGCATCAGGCTTCTTTTATCATGTTTTTGAGGGTCATCATGTAGCATTTGTCAGTAGCTTGTTCCTTTGTATGTCTGAATACTATTCCATTATGTGGATATACAGTTTTTGTTTTCACAAGTTGTTGGACATTTGAACTGTTTCCAATTTTTGGCTATTATGAGTTATCCTACTGGGAACATTTCGTGTACATGTCTTTGTGGGGACATAGATTTTATTTTCTTTAGATAGATTCCTAGGAGAGGATTTGCTGAGTCATGTGGTAGGTTTCTGTTTAACTTTTTAAGTAATTGTAAACTGTTCTGCAAAATTATTAAACCATTTTACATTCCCTCCAGCACTGTGTAAGAGTTTGTTTTCCATATACTCACAGATACATGGTATTGGCTCTGCCCTTTTGAGTAGAGCCACACTAGCAGTGTCAGGTGGTATCTCCTTGTGATTTTAATTTGCCCATAATGACTAATGACATTGAGAACCTTTCATGAGCTTACTGGTTATTCATATATCTTCTTTGGACAAATGTCTATTTTAAGTTACCATTTTTGTTTAGTTATGTTGTTTGTCTTATTGAGTTGAAAGAGTTCTTTGTGCATTTTAGATAAAGGTCCTTTATCACATACATGGTTTGCAGATATTTTCTTCCACCTGTAGGCTTTTCATTTTTCGAGTCTTTTGAAGCATAACTTTTTAATATTGATGTTCAGCTTATCAAGATTTATCCTTTTATGGATAATGTGTTTCAGGTCATATCTAAGAACTCTGCCTAACCACTATGTCATGACGATTTTCTCTGACATTTGCTTCTAGATTTTGTAGTTTAACTCTTTCAATTAAGTTCATGGACCATTTTTAACTAATTTTTGTGTGTAGAGGTAAGGAACTAAGTTCATCTCTTGCCTTTGGATATCCAGATGTCCCAGCACCATTTGTTGAAAAGAGCAACCTTTCCCCATTGAGTTGATTCAGCACGTCTGTCAAAAGCCAGTTGACCTTACATATAAGGCTTTATTTCTGGACTCATTTCTCTCCCACTGACCTGTATCCTCTCTTTGCACTAGTACCACACCAGCATCATCACTGTAATTTTATTTTCACGTAAGCTTTGAAATCAGGTACTGTGGGGCCTTATTTGAAAAGCCTGCACTACTGTCCCCAGAAACTTCACTGGTGTAATAAACCCATTTATATGCTCTTCAGTATGTAGCAACATGCACATCCAAGTCAGATTTTAGGGTAGTCTCCCCAACACACTCTTCTTATGGGGTGACCATAACAGTCTTTCAACTTTATTCTTTTTTTTAATGTTACATTTTAAAAAATATTTTATTCATTTATTTTTAGAGAGAGGAGAAAGGAGGGAGAGAAACATCAATGTGTGGTTGCCTGTCACACACCCCCAACTGGGGACCCGGCCCACAACCCAGGCATGTGCCCTTCCTGGGAATTGAACCAGTGATCCTTTGCTTTGCAGGCCGGCACTCAATCCACTGAGCAACATCATCCAGGGCCCGACTTTATTCTTTTCCAAATTATTTATACTATTCTGTGTGTTTTGTGTTAATGGATAAATCTTAAGATGTTTGTTAATTTTTGCCCATATGGTGTGCTGCATTGTATTTTAGATGAATGTGGGAAAGATTGCCATCATGAAAATACTGAATTGTCTAATCCATGAACATGATCGCTCTATTTTTATTTAGGTATTTTTTCAATTTTTCTTTCCATTGTTTTGTAGTTTTCCACATATACATTTTGTTTTTTTTGTTAATTCCTAAGAACTTTATTCTTCTTGGTTTTATTTTGAATATAAATGTTTTCTTTCATTTTCTAATTGTTCATTGCTAATGTATGGAAATACAATTGGTATTTTGTGTATTGAACTTGTATCTTGTGCACTTGGTAAACCTGCTTATCAGGTCTAGTTTTGGTTTGTGTGCATATGGATTCCATGGAAATTTCTACATACAGGATCAGGTCATCTGTACTTAAAGACTATTCTACCTTTTGTTTTCCAAACTGCTGGAAAGCTTTAATTTTGTTTTTCTCCTGTTGCACTTTCTAGAACCTCCAATAAAATGTTGAATTGAAGTGGCAAGAGCAGACATCTTTGTCTTGTTCCTGGTCTTTAGGATAAAATATTCAATCTTTCAGCATTGAGTATGGGACAGCTGTGGGTTTTCACATATGCCCTTTATGAGGCTGAGGAAGTTCTGTTTTATTCCTAGTGTGTTGAAAGTATAATGAATGATCATTAGATTTTACAAATGCTTTTTATGCATCTGTTGAGGTAATCAGGTGATTTTTGTTCTGTATTAAATTAATATGGTATATTACATTAAATTTTTTATGTTCAATAAACTTTACATCTGAGATAAATCCCACTTGGTCATATTATATAATCTATTATGCATTTTTGTGCTTTTGAGTTGCTAACACTTTTGGAGGATATTTACCTACCTAATCATCTATAGTTTTCTTATTATATCTTTGGCTTTGATAGCAGAGTAATACTGGCCTCATAGAATGCTTTGGGAAGTGTTCCCAACTCCTCTGTTTTATGAATGAATCCTTCCTGTGAAGGATCAACATTATTCCTTCCTTAAATGTTTGATAAGTTCTCCAGTGAAACCATTGTTGAGGTCAGGAATTTTCTTTGTGGGAAGATTTTCAATTACTAATTAAATTTCTTGTTTTATATATAGGTATATTTAGTTTATTTATTTGTGAGTCCATTTTGGTAATTGTGTCATTCTAAGAATTCATCAACTTTGTGTAAAATACCTGGTTTGTTGACATAAATTATTTGCAATATTCTCTTTAATCCTTTTTCGTTTCCATAGGATTGGTGGTAATGTTTTTTCTTGATTTTGGTAGTTTGTGATTTCATTTGTTCTTGGCAATTCTAGCTTGAGGTTTGTCAAATTAATTTATATTTTCAAAGAACTGAATTGTTTTCCTGGATTTTTCTGTCTTGTATTTTACTTTTTCATTTTAATTATTTCCATTCCCATTTTTTATTATTTCAGTTATCCTTCTTGGGCTGAGTTTAGCTTGCCCTTCTTTTTCATCATTGATTTTAAATCTTTCTTTTCTCATAGAGGCATTTAAAGCCATAGATTTCCCCTAAGGGATTGCGTTAGCAATATCTTACAAATTTTGATGCATTGCATTTCATGCATTGCGTGGTTTTCAGCTGGTTGGCTGTAAAATATATTGTAACAACTACACGTGGATCTCTTTGTATATATCCTAATCAGTATTTGTTTAGCTTATTAAATGTATAGAGAACATTTCTCAACAAATTTGAGGAGTTCAGGGCATAATTTCTTCAAATATTTTCCTGATACTTTTCCTCCTATCAGGGAGTTCCAGTACATGTATGTTGGTATGCTTGATGTTATCTCATAGCTGTCTGATCTCTGTTCAGTTTTTCTTCAGTTTTTTTGTTTTGTTTTGTTATTTAGATTGGGCGACTTCTATTGCTCTATCATCAAGTTCACAGATTCTGTCTATTGTCAACTTGAGTATTCTCTCAGCCTCTCTCTAGTGAATATTTCACTTTAGTTACTATACACTTCTACTCCAGATTTCATTTTTTATCTGATCATTTTGTAATTCTGTCTCCTTGATTTATAATCTCTATTTATTGATTTATGGTTGTGAGGATTTGTACTTTCTTTTAATTCTTTAACCATGGTTTTCTATAGTTATTTGAATATGTGTATGTATAAATTCCCATTTCTATGTAGAAATATATCATATTTGCAATAGCTGCTTTGATGTCATGCTAAATAAAAAGTCTGCACATACTTGGAGATAGTTTGTATTGAGTTGTGGTTTTTAAATTTTTTTCTTCTGAGAAAAGTCACATTTATTATTTGCTTGTCTTGTAATTTTTTTGAAAAGTATGTTGTTGAAAATATATTGTGTCAACTGTAGATTCTAATTTCTACCCCAAAGGTTATAATTGTTAATATCTGTTTGCTTAGAAAATTGCCTGGGCTAAATTTGTGAAATTAAGTTCCCTGTCGTGTATGGCCTCTGATGTGTCTTAGTTTTTAATTTTCTTTTTAATGCTTTTATTTTTAAGCATAGCTTTATGGGTTCATGCCTTTGTTTGTCTACATAGCTTAGCCATAGACAGTGATTGGACAGAGATTGTGATCAAGCATCTTAATTAAGTCTTCCATCTTCTGCCAAACAGATATGGGTAGCACATTAAAATTTCAGGCTATTTTAAGTCTTTCCCAGCTGGTACTTTCTTCTGTGTGTTCTCATGGCCCTTCTGTACATGCTCACAGCCTCAGACTTGGCCAGGAGTGTTTGGCTCCCTGGGGCTCTTTTAAGTCCACTCGGCTCACACACAACTTCAGCCAAGCATATACTCCTTGCAGCCATGACCTCAACCTCAAACCAGGAGACACTCTGGCCCTTCCTGCTCACACACAGCTGATTTTGTCAGTTCACCATTGCATCAATCCCCACCCCAAATTATGTGAGGTCCCTTCAACTGTGTAATTTTGCTGCCAGTTCTCACTTTCTGCCCTACCCCGGAAGACCCTTCATGCCCACCAAACAAGGTATTGGGAGGAACTGGAGCATCTCCAGGTAGTAATACCACTTTTGATCCCAGAATTTTGCTGCTTTCTCAGCATCCACACTTCTCAGGTTCTTGTACAACTTTGGTCACTTTCTGAGTGCTGAAGTAGTTAGCCTTGTTCATCTAGTCCTGTTTTAAAGTTGTTTTTCAAGGAGATTTATTGACTCCTCACCTCACTGTAACCCAGAGTCCTTTGTAGCATTCACCTTGAAATTATGAAAAGCACAGGTGTTATCATTTTAACTGAAAGTTTGTCTTTATAGGATTCCCAAATAGTTCCAGTATGTGTCAGTTTGTGGCTCAAATGCCGTTAGCCTGACAGGTGGAAAGTGAGCACAGAACCAAGAAGTTGGTGTGACCATCTTCCTCAGACTCCTGTCAGCATGAGAAGAAGGCCATTGAACCAGTCCATTGTCCATATGCTTTATAGCAGCTCAATAGGCTGGAAAGTGAGGCCTTTGTCTATTTATTTTATCACAAACTTAACTCTGACATTTATGAAGTTAATACGTGGGACACAATCTTTTCTTAAGACTCTCGGCCTTTCATTCTCCTGTAGCAGACTTATGTTTGCTGCAACCCAGGCAGACATTCTTAGAAGAAAAGTGCATTATCTGAGAAGAGGCCAGTGGCAGTGTGAGGCAGGCTGCATTCACGAGGGAATAGGTTATATCCTTAACTACTACCATTGTCTTTTCACTGCTCATTTTGTTTTTCTTGTGCCTGATTACAAGTGTAACGCATGCTTTTTATAAAAATGTGTGAAGAAGAAAATAAAGATTATGGTTCTTCAAGCTGTTCAGTAACATTACTGTTGACTGTTTCCTTCTAGTTTTGTGTTTGTAATTTATGTAATAGTGGCCACACTGCCTATATTTTATATCCTGTTTCAAAAATTATAATGTTAGCTTAGGGTTATTGTAGAACTTTGGAAATCCAGAAATGTATGGAAGTCACTTATACGACTTGTATGTAAGTCACAAGTATGATTGGTTGCTTCTGGTCTTTCCAATTTGCACACATATATTTAGTTTTATTTTTATCAAATATAAAGTTTTTCATTACATATTTGTTTTTATATTATATATTATACATATTCCATGTTGTAGCCTATCTGAATATAATTTTAAATGGATGCATACATACTTCATGGAAATGTAATAATTCTTAACCTCTGCTCTCAGACTTGGAATTTCTTTTTACTTTTAGAGGGAAATGTACATGATAGAAAACAAGTAGTGTTTCCTTGGAGTTATAACTTAAGGAAATAATTCAAGTGTAGAATGATTGGGTCAAATGCACAACTAATATGAGGCTCACTAGACATTGACCCAGAATGGGTATAACAGTGGTCACTGGCAGCAGCACATGGCAGTGACCCCCTGGCATCACTCTTGGCATTAGGAAGACCTCACTGCTTTCTCATAGGGATGAAGTTTTTTTTTTAATTATGTAGAATTAGTTATTTATACCCAAGTTCCAGGTTATTTGCACTTGAAAAACACATGCAGGTTTGTCAGCAAGGAGGTGGAACGTAAGTAGCCTGGATAGTAATTCTTGCTTTCTATGAATATTTTAATAGAACATAAGTAAAGCTCTCTTTGACAGATTAGTGCAAGTGATATTCTATTTTACAGGTTTTCCTCCTAAAGAAATAATGTAAAACTTTATTTTACAGTTACTGTTTTATTCAGCTAAATCTTTTGAGGGTTAAACATATATCTGTCCTTTAAAATATTATGCATATATATTGTATTTTTAAAGAAATAATTTGTTACTTTATTGGAAAGCAATACTCCTTTCCTTTTTTCCACATAGGATCTGAAGAAGCTGAAGAAAAGCAGGACACTGAAAAACCACTATTAGAGCTATGAGTACTACTTTTGTTAAAGTAAGTCTTCAAAAATGAAACTGTAGCAACAAAGTGCTGAAATAGGAAGCGTTTCTTCCAGTGGATTCAGGGTAAAATTCAAAGAATATGAGTCTGTGTGTGTGACCAGGTTAGTCTTATTTACATGAATTTGTCAGTCACATTTTGATTTCTGTATGGGAATAAATTGGTGAAGTATGAAAAATAGCTCCTAGTCCAAAATTTCTCAATATGATGTATTCATTTTTGCTTACTTAGCCAGGTCTCCATGTCAGACATTGTTTACATACAAACCCTTTATGTGTGCTTGTGAGGGTAGCAGTCCTGTGAGGTGTGGTAATGGTATTGTCTGCATTTACGTTTGAGGCAGGTGAGACTTGGGAAGGAAGAGTAACTTGTTCAAGGTCACATAGCTAGGAAGTGACAGAGCCAGGATGCAGGCCCTCCCATCTGGTACCAGTATTCGCTCTGATCCTGCACCAGAATGTCTCTCAGGTTGCTGCAGTTTCTGAGATGAGAGATGTGATCCAGTCACTCAAAGCAGTAGAATTTGATGTGCCTCAAGGTGGGGGCACGTTGTTAAATCCCATCAAATGGTCAAAAGAAGACATTTCAACCTCAGAAATACAAGAAAATAAACATAAATTGTGGTAGTAGTGACTCTGCTTAATTATTTAAACATAGAAGGGAAAGGAGAATAGAACTTAAATGCTCTCATCACAAGAAATAAAACAATTTTATAACTATGTATGGTGATAGATGTTAACCACTAGACTTTGTGGTGACCATTTTGTAATATATACAAACATTGAATTATTATGTTGTATACTTGAAACTAATATAATGTTAAATGTCAGTTATATCTGAACAAAAGAATAATAAAATATCAAAAAAAAGGAAAAGTTTTAGACAGATTCAGCGCAATCGTTCCCAGTTGTAGAGGCAGTGTAGAAGCCGTGTAGAGGCAGATGGGCTGGCAGAGACAGCTGGGTCCTGGCGAGTGGGGGCCCTGGCCCTGTACTTGCATCAGCAACACACAACACTCTTTGTTCCCTTCTTTCCCCAACAGTGTTGAGACAAAGGAAAAATGTGGGCGTGTGAAGAGTTGATATTTTCTAAAATTCTCTGAAACAAATTCTTGTGTCCACCCTAAATATCTTTAACTGTCTATAACACAGCCCATCCAGGTACACAGACTTCACTATAAAAACATAAGGCAATACCTATTTATTTCTGTTTCTTTTGTTTAAATTCTTTCATCTGTTTGGTCTTCTATTTGGCATTAAGATACATCCCATAAAGTTTTGAACTATTAAAAAAACATAAGGCAAAGTGTAGCATTTCTCCCTGTAAAACTACTTCTCAAATACTTTTGTGTTCTCTTTTTCAAAGTGTGAAAAACTCTGAGTGAAAATGACTGGAGGGCACAAAGGACTGGAGATGGGGTCTCCCTATGGAAAGCTGAAGTGGTGACATCCACTGCTGATTTGATTGATGGTGAATAAAGAACCCATTTGTTGTAATACCTCACAGACACTGTACCATATTCACATGTACTTAGTAACCTGCCTGTAGCAGGTGAGATAACGTAATGATCCATCCCATGTGCAGTGGGACTGAGTGATCTGTAATGAATAGTTGCCGAAAGGTCTTATGCTGTATTCCTAATCAACAGACTTCTTAATATATTATAGTAACACATTTTTAGTAAACAATATAACTTTTATTTGGATTCACAGAATGGAATTGTTTTGTTTCATGTCTCAGATTTTTTTTTGTATTTCTTTTTTAACATCCTACATTTCCTTTGTGTTTTTTTAAACTCATGCACATGTGCTCTTTGTACAACTTTAAAATGTAATAAAATCCCACATATCAAAATTGCTAGTTTTATTTTTCTTGTTTTGCATTATGAATTTGTCCAAAAGTGTTGTAATTACCACAGGGGAACAAGGTGGGGTTATAGATACATATAAAAAGAAACCAGACATTGTGTATCTTTCTCTTAGCAGACTGGTTCTGAAGTAGTCTGAGGCATCTTATGTGAAATACACTATGAAACCATTGCCATCATTTTCCCTTTGTGTTTAGCTAATTTGAATTGAAGTAAACTAAATTGTATTGTGAGCTAATTTTAAAATGTGAAGTATTACCTTAATGCCTGATCAGAAGGCAGTGTGCCTATTTGCTTTCTTTTATTCACGTATCATTTAAGAAAAACACAACTGTGCATCATGGTAATGGTACTGGTTTGGGTGGAAACTGGCTATTTGTGCAGATCAAATCAACTCCATATGTGCTTGTTCTAAGAAAGGGCCAAATGACAGAAATGCCACAAAGAGGCAACAGCCTAACCAGGAATAGCTTCCTATGGTGGAGAAAGGGTGATGGAAATCTCCAGGGTCTGGCCTTGGTACTAAAACCCCAGGAACTAAATGGTATTTTCATAGTGAGCATGCTTTATCTCAGGAGTGGACTGACATACACACCAAATGTTCAGATGATGCCCAAGCTGGGTGTCATTGTATTAATTTAACCTGAGAAAGATCTCTCGCTGAAACATGCTGGCTGAGCCAGGAGGATACAGCCAAGTGTCATAAAAGGCCAAGGGTTCCCAGTAGTTGCACAGATGAAGAAGAATGAAGTATGTGATGTGCATGTGTCATGAAGTCAGACTATGAAAGCCCGAAGTGTTGATCTGCACAGTAGAGCTAGTCTTCCCCCAGGACTGCACAGATTGAGTCCAGGGCCTAGGCATCCACTCTGTATTATGCCGGGATCGGGTATGGGAGGGAGTATTTGGCCTCTATGTTCACATTGCTGAATAGCCCTCTTCTACTTCACCCCAATCACACTTTTATCTGATGTTCATATCCTCTACTAAGCTTTGCTCAGGTTGACATTCCATGGAAAAGCAGAGATATTTGGTGTGCAGGATAATGTTCAGGAGTAGCTTAGTGCTGTCTGCTCTTTCCTCCCAACAGGTTCATGTTGGACTGACTGCAGCATCTGAACAGCCCTGGGCATGAGATTTCCACCTCACATAGTAGCTAACTGGAGTCACGTATATAAAAAATGGGGAGCCCCTTTCCACTCCTAAAACTGTGTCTGATAACTGCCTGCATGTGTATGCAGATGGATATTTTCTTTACCTTATCTGTGGCCTCTTGAAAGTGAGCAAAGTTAGTTGTGGTTTAACTGCCCTTTTTTTATCTTATAACACCTACGCCACTGCTTGCATAGACCCAACAAGTAGGGGCTGGTTTGACATTGAGCATTTTCCACGAATTAACCACATTTGCCAGAGCATGTCAACAAAGAAGCCTGAGAAACTAAATCACCATCAGCCACAGCAGCTCCCTCCCACCAGCCACACTGTAGCCTCCACCACTTTTGCTCTCCCTCCCTTACTGCCTGTTTCAGGGCAGCCCTGGTTGAGCTGAGGAAGGAAGTTACTAAGAAGTTTGGTGGGACAGGAAATACTGCCTCGTAGTGCTCAACTGTGAAATTGGCTGCCCAAAGTGTTCAGTGGTTTTCAAGTGTCCTCTACCTTTCCCAACACACTAGTTTCATCTAAGTAAGAGGTTTTCAACATTTTTCATCTTATGGCACACATAAACTTCAAATTCAATGGTATTCTAAAAATGTAATTTTACTGATCTGACAAAAAATAGGTAAATTTTGATTTACAAAAGAATAATAGTAATTGCCTACTCTTTTTGCTTGAAGTGACTTAGATGAAGATTTCTGGTACCACAACTTAACGAATCAGATACAACCTTACTGTGTGATGTGAACAATGTGATGCAAGTCTGTTATATGACCTGTATAGTTACGGTTCAAGACAGAGCATTCACTCTAGAGGGCTATAATTTTGTTGGCTGTTGTCTTGTTTTCTTTTTGACAATCCGAGGGAAAGAGCTCAGTGCCCCTAACTAAACAGTCAGGTATTGCATGTTTTAAAAATTCCTGTGGCACACCACTTGAAAATCTTTGCTTTATGTAGAGGGCCAAGCATTTGGCCTAAAGGGGTCTTGATCAAATTAATGAGAGTTAAGGAGTAGATCTAAGTAAATTTAATCTTCCTTGTGTCAGGTCTTATTTTGATTTTGAATGAGAACCTTTACTGGATTTCCAAAAGAACCTATTTCACAGAACCTGAAGCTGATTGTAATGAAACAAATTCTTTCCCATTTTAAATCAGACATTGTTTTAATTCTAATGTATAAATTTTTACTTTTAAAGGATTCATTAGAGTAAATAAAAATGTATACAATCTCTTTTTTTACCCACCTATCATACATTGAACATTTTGTTTTATGCCTTTGCCCATAAACACGCACAGACACATATATTGTTAGTATTGTTAATAGAAAGTGGTCAAAGGACATGAACAAATAGTTGACAGAAGAAGAAATATAGACAGACTTTAATATATGAAAAGAGCTTATCCTCACTTATAAAAGAAAAGCAAAGTAAAGCCATGATGAGGCTATTTTTCTCTTATCGTATTTATCAAGCCCTGACATTTGACAGCACACTCTGGGCATTCACCTATATTGTGGTAGAAATGACCTATGCATGTGTTCAAAATGACATGAGCACTGTTACGTAATTCAACATTTTTTATAATAGCACAGGGTTGGAATAAGCCAGTAATTTATCATTAAGAATTGGTTTTATCAAGTATTGTACATTCACCAGTGAAATATGCAGCTAAGTATTCTTATATACTGACATAGAGCTCTAAGATGAGTAAGTAAAAAGAGTAGTACAGAACAATGTATACTACATACTACACTTGTGTACTAAGGGAAGAAATTTAGACACATGCATATGTATTTATATGTGTACAAGCTCTGTCCAGAAAAAATTCAACCACTGCTAATATAAGGAGAATGATTTACGCAAAATTGATGTAACCTTGCAGCCAAGGAGAGTGGACTGGAATTCACATGAACGAACAATGATGACTTCACAGTATTAATCAGTGAGGGCAGTAGATGCTGTTCAGTAAGCATTTGTACTGTGTGGTCATCACATTCAAAACAACTGAGTGAGTAGAGCAACGAATTTGCATCAAATTTTGTGTTAAGCTTGAACATTTCCTCTATGGAAACTATTCAGATGATTCAGAAGGCCTCAGCACTGTGCAACTGGTGATTGGCAGCTTCATCATGACAACGTGCCCTCTCATGCATCACATCTTGTGCAGAGTTTTTGGTAAAACATCAAATCACCCAGGTAACTCAGCCCACTTATAGCCCAGATTGGGCACCCTCAGTCTTATGGCTTTTTCCAAAACTAAAATCACCTTCGAAAGGGAAGAGATTTCTGACTGTCAATGACATTCAAGAAAATATGACAGGGCAGTTGATGGCAATTGGGAGAACTGTGTGAGGTCCCAAGTTGCCTGCTTTGCATCATTGTCCTATGTACCATGTTTCTTGTATCTTCTTCAATGTCTGTTTTTCATATTACATGGATGGATACTTTCTGGACAGCCCTCGTGCATTCATACCTGCATAATACAAACTAAAAGGATGCTCACGAACCAAAACTGACCTGTAAGAGGTTGGGGAGGTAGAGACAGGTTGAAGCAAGATTTCTTAGTGCATTTTTAGTGTTTTGTTTTTGGAGCCATGTGCAGATATTATCTACCAATTTTAATAGGGTTCTTCTGTGCACATTACTTTTATCAACACTTCCTGATTGACACTTCATTTCTTTAAGTAATCTGCATGTTTTGAAGATGCATAGTAATCTGTCATATGACATTCTTTTGTTTATTGTTTTAGTTTCTTATGGGGCATCTGGGCTAATTTGGGGCTGCTATAAGTAGCACTAATAGTGAATGAACATCCTCACACCTAAGTCTTAGTCCATGCCATCTGTTTCCTTATGAAACTGATGGGCTGATGGTTAGAACACTTTCCAGGATGTAGCATCTTCTCCTGTGGGATGGGCCCTGTGATGGCTCCTGGCTGCCTGAGAGCAGAGACAGTGGCACCAGAGCTCAGGAGCTTTCAGTCATTTAATGACTGCAAGCCTGACTACACATTAGAATTATTGAAGGAGGCTGTTTAAAGTCCAATGCCTGGTCTATGAAGAAGTCTGGGCCTGAGTGGTTTTTAAAGGCTCCAGGAAGAGAGCCATTGGTACAATGGGTAAAACAGCAGAGTTGAAGTCAGATGGCCCTGGAATCCTGTGGACCCTGGCACTACCCTGTGATTGGCCTCAGGCATATTTCTTAGCCTCTGGTCTTCCCATCAGCTAAAGGAGCATGATACCTGCACTGTGATACAGTGAGAGCATTGGACACAAAGCATGCAGACTGCCTGGCAGCATTCCTGGTGCTCACTATGTTGCAGGTACTGGCTGTTATTTAAATAAAACAAAAGAAAGCAAATGAGCACAGCCTAAGAGCCTGACAGAGACCATGCACTTACCCAAGTGAGTTTTTATGGCTCTGAAAGTGTTGGGTTTGTAGGTATTTGGCTGAACTGTATCATGTTGATATTGTATCTCTGGCTATCTGATATTACTCAGAATTTCTAATTAGCAATTATACAGGACTTTGAGTAAAGGGAAAATGTAATATTACTTAACTGTAACCTCCTTGACTGACATAAAGCCCTCAAAATATTTACGAGTTATGAAGAAAAGAATCCTAAAACAGTGGGGAGAATTCATAATGGGAAAAAATTGAGAATGGTTTCCTTGAATTTTGCCTTTTTTATGGTTGAGAAGTGTGTGGAGTATGCTAGCTCTATAAAGTCTAGAGACATAGTACTTTTGTATGGAATTGTATATATCTTTGACCAGCTGTTCCTTTGCACACCTGTGGATGCAGCCTGTTGTTCTGGTATTTCTTCTATCCAACCAAGTGGCATGGACTTTAATAACAGATGTCTGATTGGTGGGTGGGAGGCCAGCATTTCAAAATCTTCCCAACATGAAAAATTGTGTGGTAGGTTTATTAGGATCCTGTAATTAATTGTTTGAACAGAATAGGAGTAAGGAAAGAAATTGTATACAGGGAAAGAGACAGTTCTCTTCATCAGCTCTTAGCCTAATAAGAAGGAAATTTTCCTATCTTAATTCAAACCTAAAGGAACCTGTTTCTACTCTAGTAGACAGTCACACAGAAATTATCAGCAGATGCCCTGTAGCCCGATTGTTTGGGTTCAAATCCCAGCCCTACTTGGTATTAGTTGTCTAACTATGGGGACATTCTTTATCCCCCCTTTGCCTCAGTTTCCCTATCTGTAGAACAGTCATAATTCTACTTGTTTCATGGGGTTCTTGTGAGATACAGGTTAACACATGCTTAGACCAGTAAGCACTATGCAAGTGTTTGTATTATTACTTCATTAGAATCATTGAATTTGAATAGTGCTAGAAATCTGAAATTCTTTAGAATTTGAACACTTTCTTCTAAAGATGGATAAACATAGGCAACATGACATGGTCAAGATCAAATGACACAGCCAGTTCAAGCCAGACCAAGTAAATGAGGCTCTAAGTATGGAGCCTGAGGTGAAAGCTCTGGCCCAGTGTTCTTCCACACCATGTGGCAGTGTTGCTGTGATGGAAAAGTACTGGACCAAAAAGGAGGTATACCCACCTCCTACCTCAGAAAAGCCCAGAAACAACCAGAGGCGTCCACAAGGCTATTCCTGGGACCCCTGGACCCATTCTGTCTAAGGGAGGAGCTGGAATGTCAGAATAGTGACCCTAGTGGCACTGTCAAAGACTTGCTTTGCCTGAGACTCTTAGTTCATTTCATTAACACAAAGAGGAGCTGCACATCTAAGACACACATAAAATAAGGCAAAATTTACATACTTTTGGTGATAAAGGGAGCAATTATGGTTCTACCAGAGTATAGAGATGAGGAGAAAATAGAGATGCACCCACAAGTCCCTAAGAAAAGTCTCACTGGCTTTGGAGAAGAAGCAGTGCATGATTTGTCCTTCTCTGTTGAAAACAGGTGAAGGAGAAGCCACATGATACTAGGTAACAAAATGTGGGTGCTGAGTTTAGAGATACCTGGCTCCAAATGACTATTACAAAATGGTGACCATGAGCAGATAACATAATCTCTCTGATCTATAAACTGTGAACTACACCTACCTCCAAGGGCTCTGAGAGGGTTAATGGGATTTCCTGGTGTGTAGCAAAAAATCACTGAGTCCATATTCCATCCACATCTAACCTGTCTGCAGGGAACTATGATTAAAGATGATTGTCAGGGTGTGTGTGTGTGTGTGTGTGTGTGCATGCATAATCTATTATTTTCTAAAGTCAAGCAACTAATAGCAGCTGTTGAGGACTTTCATGTACCAAACATTATTAACTCATCTATTTCACACAACTCCACAAGACCAGGCACTGTGACTTCATTTTACACATGAGAAAATTATGTCACATACAGTTCAAATAGTTTGTCTGAGTTCACACAGATACCAATACTAGACCCAAGATTCAAATCCAGGCACTTCGGGTTCAGAGGGGAAGAGCCAACCCTCCACCACACTGCCTCTCCAGTGTCAGAGCGGTTCTCCTGGGTGATTGTGAGGATCAGGAAACCTGAAGCTTGTGAAATGCTGGTATAGATCTAAGCACAGAGTGCAATCAAGGTAGATGTTACTCTGTCACCAATCGAATTTCCCAAACCAATGAATATGAGTATGAATATGGTGACCTTTGAGAGAAAAGTAACCTGGCCACCTCCCTTTGGCTCTGGCCCCCCCCCCCCCTTGGAACCCATGGCCCATAGAAAGGATTCTAACTACAGTCCCAGGGAAGGAAACACAAGGGTGGTATTGACCATGATGACATTGCTGAATCTGATAGCTCATTTGCCATGTTCTCGCTTATCTGGGACTTTCATTAGATGTATAAAACTAAAGTAAACAGACAAAAGCAGACTTCTGAATTTAAAAAAAAATTTATTGTGGCTGTTATAAAAAACCAAATACAGAATACAAGTAGCCAAAGTGACAGCTTCTGGGTGCGTGAAATGAAAAGCCTCAAGATAGGTCCCTGGATAAAGAGCCCTAAGGAATGGGACTAGGAGCTGCGTGCTGTCTGTACTCAGAAGGCATGATTATGTGGGTTTGCTAGAGGAGCTGATCGAGATTATGGGAAGTGTGGTGCTAAAGAGTGCCCTTAGGCCCTGCACCTGATTTATGGACAAACTGGTTGTTACAGAGAGAAATTATCTTTTGCCCAGTGGTTTGAAAACCATTATGCGATAATGACATGATAGAAAAGTGTGTGTGAACTGAAATAATCCAAACCCAGAAAGGAAGTCCAGCTACATCCTCAGCAGACTTGTCCAGGGGAAAGAAGTAAAGAAAAATTGTGCCACCATCAGTTATAAACTCTTTCCACGGCCACAGACTGCTGTTCTCCTAAACAGACAGAAGGAAATGATGGCAAAGTAGACCAGGCTCTTGAGGAGGAGGAGGATGTAGGTGTAGTAGGCGGAGGTATTGGTGAGCTGCAACCGCAGTATATCTAGGAGAAGTCATTTGATTAGTTCCATCTGTTCTTTGAGAGGATAGGAAATATTAATGGGAGGGGTTGTAATCATTTAGTTTATGACCTACATTGAGGAGACACCTCCGCACCACCAAACCCACAAATACACAAACATCTGCTACCACTACCACCAAAAGCAACAAGACAACTTACAATGTAGCTTGCAGACCATGTTACGTACAGCACTACAAATATTAAAAACTAAAATTACATTTTTAATGAGAGAGTCCAAAGAGAAAATATAATTTGTGGTAAATAACTTTCTTCAATTCTTCACCACTACTCTGTCTCTAATTAATAGTAAAAGTTAATTAATGTTATTAATGTTCATTAACCACTAACCAAATCCCAAACACTGTGAGCTTTTTACTAGAAACTTTAATCTTATATAATTTTTATAGTAACCTATGAAATTATTATTTTAGTTCCCATTATAAAAATAAAAGGGTGACACAGAGAGAAGAAATTTGCCTGATGTTATGCATTTAGTAAGTGCCAGAATCCAGATTTCAATCTCAGCAACGTGACTTCACAGAACACATTTTTAGTCCCTCTGTAATTGTGAATCTCCAAGGGCAATGAATAATACCCTGACATCAAGGGGTTAAGAGTTAATATGAAATTGGGCCGCTGATTTAGAAGCATCTGAGTCATTGTATGTGCATGCAATATGATTCCAAGTAAGGATCAGGTCCTCGAACATATGGTGGTGGTCACCAGCATGTGGCTGCAGGTTTTAGCAGAGGACATTATGTTAATGGGGAGAAAGTGGTTAATCCAAATGCTCTGAAACTTTAAGACATCACAGCTCTCTCACCTGTCTTTCCTGAGTATCCCTCATTGTGGCTATGACACTGTAGGGTAATTGCACTAAATATCTTTTAAGTTTTGCAAGAAATACATGATGTCAAGAAATAATTGATGACAGTGTGGTGGGCCTGACTGCTACTCAATAAACCACAAGGCCAAGTCCTTTCCTGTGGAAATTTCCCTTTGACAAGCTTTATCTCCATAGTGTCAGAACTCCAGAATCATTAGTACTTGGTGTTGAAAGGGACCTCAAGAGCAGATGTGCTCAGAAGTTCTTTGTGTTCACCAGGTAAGGTGTTAACTGAGGTCCACAGCCCCCTTGATATTGAAAATGGAGGAGAGCTCAGCAGAGCTAGAACCAATGCTTCTAGGGGCTTTCCTTGTACACATGTAGGGACAAGAGGCCAGAAAATTATACATATTCTATGCCAACTAAATGAGATACCCTATGCTGGACATTCCACATATGTGACCTTATCACCACAATAACTTGGTTTGGTATAATTATTCCTGGTTGGCAGGTAAGGAAAGTATTTCAGAAAATGTAAGTACTCATATTCATGTCACTAGCAATTAAAAGAACTGGGGTTGAAGCCCAGTTTATGGCACTGGGAAGCCAGGCACTGCCCCCTACCACCATCCTTGCCATGCATCCATTGTGTCTCACGATCTTGGCTTTGGGCTTTCTTGCTCTGTGACTTGACTCTCAGAGGAAGAATAGAGAACTGAGTAAGTGTATGAGCTCTTGATTCCTATGGCCTGGGTTAAAACCACAGATTTAGCTGCTTGGCTTGGTGTAAGGGAGGTCATTTTATCTCATTGCTCTCATCTGTGAAATGGGAAAATTATTTGTTTAAACTAATCTTAATCTTAATCTTAATCTAACGTGTAAGACTATACTCCACAGTACTAAGAGAATTAAACAGGTAATTTCAGGTTATTACTACTAGCAAGGACCAAAGACAAAAAAATCTAAAAGCAACTTGATATCACATTCTCCCTAGTCATTAGAAACAAAAGCCATACAAATGAATAAAGTCAGTGTTGAAATAATCCTGAGCATATCACGGCACCCTCTAATTCACCGTCATCTCATGCTAAAAGCCAGCATTCATTGTGTTAAGGCAACTACTAGGAAAGGATGGATTGGCTTAAAATAGCACTTGGTCTATTCTGCAAAATCCAGCAATTCTCATTATGCCATGCTAAGCTCTAGAAGTTCAAAACTTATGTTGATCAGGAGGGAAAAATGCGATCGCATTACATAAAGGCAAATATATGCAGAAACTTACCACTTTTATCTTCCAGGCAATCATCTACTTTAGGATTAAGACCAGCAACCTCTACAAGAAATGAGAGCAACTATTAATGATTTGTTTGTAATCGTTACTTGACAGCTTGTGTCTGTGTGTATCCGGATAGACAGACAGCTAGATAGATGATAGATGATGATAGATGATGATAGATAGATAGATAGATAGATAGATAGATATAGAATCTGCCCACAGAGAGGAGAGAGCTGTTAAAAATATGAGTTCCCCCATTCTAGGAAGAGATGTTCAGACTCCATGTAATTCAGTAAACTGAATTCACATATTGTGTTTCTGCACATGAAGATGCTGCTCATGAAGGATACATTCTTTCTTTTTAATCATAACAGGAGCGTGCTATACAAGCCTACCTGTTTCCTCCTGCATTCATTGCTCCTAGCACAGTGTCCACCACAAAGCAGCTGTTCAATAAATACTTGCTGAATGGAAAAAATAAACAGAAGAAGGAGCTGCTCTACAGTCTTCAGCACACACTGCTGACATGAACAGTTGCTTCCCAAATGAATTCATTTAATCGTAGAATCGATAACAGAATCTTACATATTGGAAATAGTCTTGTTTAAGAAAATTTCCCATCTAAGCCATACCTTTCCCAAGCATGCATATCCCCAGTGACCCTGCTCACACACATAATTTTCTGGACCTGTGGTCTTTGTGGACATGACAACAATATTAATGAAGGCTAATGTCTGTTGAGTGATTATTACTGTGTGGCATAGTGTATGTTAAATGCTTCAGATGTGTTATTTCATTTAATCTTTCAATAACACTGAAGTGAGGTGTATTTTGGACTCCAAATTACAGACAAGAAAATGAGGTGCTGAGAGTCATACCAGTGACAGCAGAGCCAGCATTCACAGGATGGTAGTAGGAGAGTAATTGGAAGAGAACATGTGGAAAGTACCCTGTACAACAATCCATAGAAATAGAAAATAATCCATAGAGACCACATAACTCCAAGATAGTGGACACTAAAACATCATCCCTTCCAGATATCTTAATTATACTTAGTAAATGACTGTTTTATTTCAGGAACTCAGCATTTCAGTGAAATACTGTCCAGGAATAAAAAGATAAACCAAGTCATATCTATAGTTTTTTGAATATATAAAACCTGAGATGAGAGTTGTATTTATCTACAATGTTTTTTTAAAAAGGCAAATGTACATACAAAGACAAAATTTCTTTAAAAGTTCATCTACTGTTGGAGGAAAACAGTTGCAATGGTTGCTTTAGTTTATCCTTTTCTACTAAATGTGTTCTTGGCCATATGGATACAATCCCAGTATGTAATTCTATGTGCTCATGACATCTTTTCTTGGTGTGTACCAGAGAAATGGGTGTGAGGTATAAAGGCTTTGGGGTAAATCCCAAGATTGAAAATGTCAATGTAATCATATTTAGATGTTAAAATAGCTTCAAAAACTCACTCTACTGCTTCTTAAAATTCTCTTATTTTCCTTAGAGTGACTTTATTCATTAAAAGATAAATAAATAATGTCACCACCATGTATTGCTTGACATAAAAACAATAAATGATCAATTTTTCATAATAAAATCTGTGGGTATAACCTAATACTTTTTCCTAATCTGGTTGAAAACTTGAACAGATTAGTTTTGTGTCTCTTTAGAATAGCTTCATTGATTTGTGCTTCCATGTTATGGTTTTAGCTTTTGACAAAAAAGAACAACAACAAATTTCCAAGCAACAGCATTAGAAATTTTCCATAGAATGATATTAACAGAAATGCCTGCGTTAGCTTTGTTCCATGTTTCAGAAATTAAGTGCCCAGTAAACACCTTATAAACTGGACCTTCTCTCCTTTAAGATAGTCACCCCGATCACTAGAAAAATGAAAACGTAATAGAACACTTAAGTCCAGTGATTATATTATACTTGTTTTGCATATTTGCTCTCTGTTTCTTAGCTGTAGAAACAGAAAAATTAGCACTGTTTTGGCAGTCTTTAGTTTTAGGAAAGAATATAAATAAATACTTATATGTGAATAAATACATTCATGTTATATTTTTGAAAGGAAGTATTTTTGGTGACATAATTTCATTTGCTCTTCAGCACAGCCCCAGGAGAAAGCCCAGGCCAGGTTTCAAACCTGGTTTGACTACTGGGGAAACTCAGGACTGAGAAGGAAAAGTTTACTTCTGAAATTCCAACTGGTAAACCACAAAGGTCTTAGCACCCCTTGTTATGGCCTTGTTCCCCACTGCTTAAAAGGCCTTGTTAACCACTGGGAACAGTACCACCTGATTCCTTCCTATGGGCACTCTGGGGCCTTTGGTCTGATTTGTTAATACAGGACTTTAAGTTCTAGGAACTGGAAAGCATTATGCTAAGCGAAGTAAGCCAGGTGGTGAAAGACAAATACCATATGATCTCACCTTTAACAGGAACCTAAAAGCAAAAGAAACAAACAAAATATAACCAAAGAGACTGAAATAGAGAACAGGCTGACAGTGACCAGAGAGGAGAGGGGAGGGAATTTCAAGGGAAAAGAGGAAGGGTTTACAGAAATAAGTATAAAGGGCACATGGACAAAAACTACAGGGGGTGGAAATGAGAGAGAGATGGGGAGGGCTAGGGTGGGTGGGCTGGGCTGGGAGTAAAAGACAGAAAACTGTACTTGAACAACAATTAAAATAAATTTTTTAAAAAAGGGAAAAAGAGACTTTAAGTTCTGAGTCTAGGGAGTTAGTTCCCAGACCACTGCTGGAGCTAGAGCACATTCAGCGCTCTGCCCACACTGTCTAAATATGTATGAAATCTGAATCAAAGGCTCTCCTTTGGGACGATGTGCCTGAGTCTCGAATGGCCCTGAATGTGTAGGGAAAGAGGATATTCTCTTCACTGTGTGCATCCTTCTCAGGACAGTAATTCATCCTAATGTATTCATCACAGGCTTCCTGGCCTGACTCCCATTACAACTGCATTGCATGGGTGTTTCCAGTGGCAAGAATTACGTGCTCATTATGCAGGATGGAAATCTGTTTCTACACATCAGCCTCACCCAATCTTTAATTATGAAATTTACCTACTGTGGTGTATGTAATACAAACCTGAAAAACCTAGGACCACACAAAAACTGCAGGGCTCAAGTATCCTGTTTTTGTTGAAGCTTGATTCAACTCCCTCAGAAGGATACCACCTGTTACCTAACAATTCATTGATTATACTTTGAGTATAGCAGCACCGAAGTGACTGTGACTTTGTAGCTGAGGAGAAAATGCATGAAAGATATATAATTCTTCTTATTTTCTGGTCAAGTAAGATCATCAAAAGTGGAAGCTGCCTCAGCTGGTGTGGCTCAATGGGTTGAGTGGCAGCCTGCAAGCTGAAGGGTTGCTAGTTCTATCCCCATTCAGGGCACATGCCTGGGTCTCGGGCCAGGTCCCCATCAGGGAGCACACCACAGGCAACTACACATAGATTTTTCTCTCTCTTTCTCCATCCCTCCCCCTCTCTAAAAATAAATAAAGAAAACATTTTTAAGTGAAGTCTCTTTTTGAACAGTTGTTGTGTGATAAGCTGCTAGGTGCTTTCATGTATGCTGCTTCGTTTAAGCCACATTGCAACCCTAAAAATCATCATGTGACTTTAATATTTGGATGATAAATCTGAGGCTGAGAGGAGTAAAATCATCTAATTCCTTACCATGTTCCAAAGCCTGTAATATTTTGATTCTGTGGTAAAATAACAGGATATTTTGCTACTATTAATTATAGCAACATTTAAGAAATATTTAGATATACCTTTTTTATTAATATTTGACAGACACTTGGGACAGTCACTCTGGGAACAGAAGTGTTCTGGGAAGTGATATGTGTATGCACATACCTTTATTTATTGAAGGAAAAAGAATCTCTTGATCAACTCCTCTTTCATTATTCTCGTGTTTGACGATGCATTTGTGTTCTTTATCCATTGACTTTGCAGTCACGGTCAGCCAGCTGAATTTCATGTACGTGTCCTTAGTCTTCATGGTATTTCCCTGCTGGGATGCCAGAATTGCATTGCCATCCTTTTCCTTCCAATACACCTTAATAACATCGGGGAAAAATTTCTCAAGGAGACAAAGATATGTCCCAGCCTTATGAAGATTTATTTCAGCAACTGAAGGAAGAAAAATCGTGGGCTTAGGAGCAATATCTGATGAATCAAGGCTTCTCTCTGTGGGGTGAAGTGAAGAAGTAGTTAAGTATTAGAAATACACAGGATTGTGTGGTGTGGAACAATCTGGCATATAGTAAAAGGAAGAAAAGCTGCCATTGAATTAGTGCTTATAATGACTTTTCATCCACAATATATTGTGATGTATTTATTATTGTTCTTATTTTCAGAGGGGAAAAGAGGTTATGTAACTCCTCCAAAGTCATAGCTATTAAATGGCACAGCGTGAATTACATCTTGACCTTTATTCCTTTTCCACATGCTAAAATGGGGTATGACTTTTAACAGCTCCAACATTTCTGAATTTACTGATTTGTTTTAATGTCTTTGATACTATCACAGATGGGAGGTGGATGATAGGAATACAGGAAAAGACCTGGAGGAAACTTAGATTATTTCTCTTTAGATGAGAATGTTTAGTGACTTATAAAGTGCAAGGGAAAAAAAACAGACACAGAAACAGTATGATGATTGTCAGAGGGAAAGCAGTTGGGGTGGTAGAAGAGGGTAAAGGGAGGTTTAGTGGTGATGGAAGGAGACTTGAGTTTGGGTGGTGAACGTATGATACAATACACAGATGAAGTATTATAGAATTGTACACCTGAAACCTGTATAATTTTATTGATCAGTATCTCCCCAATAAGTTCAACAAAATAAAAAAAATAAGAAGTACTTATCTCTCCCCGGGAATTTTGTAACATAAGCTCTCTTTGGCCACACATTCTCGTGTCCTGTAACTCTGGAAACTCACTCTCCATTCACCTAATTCTGGAATGCAACATATTATCTTTTTTCCATTAAAATAAATGCCTGGATGCAATTTTTTATTTTTTCTAAACAATACACCATCTCTTGTTTTAATGAGACTCTATTTCAAGTTATTCTTTTAGCTTCAAATATGAACCCCATGTCCAGCTCTGAAGTAACAGAATTCCTAATTGATTTCTAATTTTATATAACATCTTATTTTCACATTTGAACCACTCCAAAATTTTTGGGACAGTGTTTAAAACTGCACCTTCAAATTATTTATGACTCCTTGAATTTAGAAGCAAAATAGCAATATTTTCAAAACTGCTATTAACATTTTTATTGATTATTTTCAGAAACATTTATACTAATCTAAAGAGTAAATGCCCTTGACAGAACTTCATTTGGCCTAAAAAGATTCACCAAAAGCATGTTTTATTTTGGAATTTCACTTGAAGATTAAACATGACTATTATACCATACTTTAAATACACCATATTTTGGCCCTGTGTGTCTCCCCTAAAATTTATATCTACCTTATCTGGCTGCTGAGGTAATTTTAGAGCTCGATTATTTTCTTTATTTTTTTTTTTTTGCCAAATAAAACACATACATAATTGGAGCAATGTGAAAACTTATGGTTCTAAAGTTTTTGCAAATATAATGTAAAATATATAATTAAACATCATATATTTATAAAGGCATGCCCCATGATCCCTGGAATGTCACTTGCTTATACATTTATTATTAATCTAATGTTCGAAATTATAAATATTAGAACCCTTTCCAATTTGATTCTAATTAAAATACAAATTCCTTACTATATTTTCTTTGGGCTAGGTTGGAGTTAGTTCAGCAATTCAATGGGTAATTTTTTAAGAAAATAAGAATTGGATTTGTCATTTGAGAAGAAAAGCAAAAAAATTCTTCAGTATATCTGCCTGTGGAACAAAGCTCCTGATTTTTATACTAAATCAGTAAGCAAACAATGTTAGTTTTCTTTTATCATGTTGAAAATATAATTAAGTTATAATGTACTTATTTTAATTTTATGTATCTTGCTCTTAGTGTAATAGCATTTTATTGATTATAGTAGTAAGATTTGTTTTGTATGTTTCTCCAACCATATACTTCGCTTTTATTTTAAAAACTTATTCTGTAAATAATATTAATTGTACATTATAATTACAATTTAGTCTCTAGTCGATATATTAAAAATAACTTTTTTCTTCATAGTAATACTTGTGACTCATTATACTAAAGAAATTGAAAATCAAATGACAAACTTGTAATACTTCTGTGTAGTAGCACAGTATTCTCATTGCCTGTCCCTTTTCCTTCGCTAGATTCTTTGTATTCTTTTTATTCTTTTCAAGATAAAATGAGTCTTGAACTTTCATACCTTTCTCCATGCAATAGTTAACTGAGTATTAATAGTGTACTTGGTTATACATGGTTAGTACTTATATCTGGATAATTACATTGCATGTTTTTTGTTTAAACATTTTTTAAATTCATTAAAAATGTTTTTATAGTCAAACCCTTTTTATGATGCATAAATTAGAAACAAGATAAAAATTAAATAAGCTTTCTAATACATTTCTATAGTCATTTGTATAATGAAATAATATACCTGAGTTAAATTGCCTGAGTTGTTTATATTTATTCAGACATAGCAGCTAAAATTCTATTTAAATTTATCAAATTTTACATAAATGTCAACTGCATTTTCAATAGAAATTATGGTATTTCAAACCTACATATTAATATTTTCCTCATTTTTTCTTGTCAATATCCTTCATCAAATGAGTAGTTATAGCTATTTTATTTATTTATGAATTTCAGTTATGAAATTTCTAACTATATTTGATTGACTTTACATATTGACCATTTTCTGTATGATTTTAAGCTTTTTAAAATCAATATGAGCATAAAGCTCAAACATTGACTATGATATTTGAAGCCAATGAATGATGGTGTTAGAAATAATATCATTTAAGATAAAAGATTAAGATTTAAAGCACATAAGCCAGCAATAAAAATTAAAAACAAACACATTAATAACCTTTTTTTTTTTTGCCAAGGATAAGAACAGTGGTGGAAAAGATAAACCAATACCTCCAGACTCATTTTTTCATGAGTAGTTAGAAAGAAGTGCGGCTGAATTCTCTGAGGAATTTCTGCTCTTTCAATGTTATTGGACGCAAACAACTCTTCATACTGGATACAATTCTCCTTTACATTTCATTTGAGGGAACGGATTATGTGCAAGTACTTCATTCACACCATCTCAGTTCTCATACAAAACCTCTGGATGCACACTTATCCCATTTTATGAATTACGAAATTGAGGCCACAGAATAACTGCCCAAGTTCATGTAAGCAGTAAGTGGTGGAGCCAGAGCTCCATGTGTCCCTGACTCCAAAGCCCAGGCTCTTTCACAACATCATTGCACCATCAGAAATGGAAATGTGTCAACTCTCAGAACAGACCTATGGTTTGGGCCAAATGCTTCCATGATAATTCCATACATTATTCATGAACATTTTGTATAAGTCCATATGTACACAAAAGCAAACCCAGCTACGATAATTAGACAAAGTTGTCTATGTGTGCCTGTTGGGATTTGTTTTATAATCTCTCCTATGATTTCTACATCTAATCCCCATCACATTCCTGTGTTATTTAAATATTTTTACTGTTATTCCAATTTAACTGTTTCTTATCTTCCCTCTATTATTTTGAAAAATTGCATTCTTCTGATACCTACCTGTGACAACAAGTTTTGTTCCATCACCAAAGAGTTTTCTATCATATTTCCACAGTGATTCACCCAGTATCAAAAACTTTAGACTAATTTAGCTTCTCTGAGTTTTTCAAGTTCTAGTGGAACTATGATGGTTTGTAAATCAAGGGGTCAGTATTCTGCTTGTGGTTTATTTTGCTCATAACAAGTTCTGTGACAGAGCTAATAAAAATAATGTTTTGGTGCTTTATTTTTCTGAAAACAATGATTTGAGTGTAAATCAACTCAGTATCACTACTATTGAGAGCAAAATGAAATGAGATTTGAAAAGCAATTTGATTAAAATTACTATGAAAATAAGAGATTATAATCATTATTAGTCATTTGCCAGTGATGACTTTATGCTCCATATAACTCTTTAATCTCATGGGACCAAACTTTGCCCTTACCAGTAGGAATTCATCACTTTGGAATTGTAGCTAAATCCCGGGCAATGCATTCCACTTTGCTCTAATATGCCTGCAATTCTCAAAGCCATCACCATGGGAAAGATGCCTTTCACATGCTTTTTTGACACACAATCATTTGTCTTGTCTTATCTGTATTTCCAGTGTTAAAAGTAATTAAAGAGAACACTGGCTAAAGTTTAATAGTATTCAGTCAGTATACACAGCTGCTTCACTTGTGTTGTCCCAAACAAATAGCTCTTTCCCCAATCAAGAAACAGCACAATCTATTTGCATTCCAAGCTTTCACCAAAAATTTCAGCCTCAAACTGACATCTTTCCAGCTCATACTAAAAGTTCAGCTGGAAGCCCATGCAGTGGCCTTCAAGCCAGAATGATAAGAGAAATGGCAGGATACCTTTCCTCAAATATTTCTGTTGTCTTGTTAGACTGCTAAAATGTTACCTGCCTGATGTTATCTGCTAAGGATCACCATCTGTGAATGACATCAAATGCTATAATGCCTGTAGCATTGATGCAATGGCAGTGTAAATGGGTTTGATTAAAGACCATTTCTTCCATTTTATACGATGGGCATTGAAGACAGTATTCCCTTTACTTTCCTCCTAATGGACTCATGCATTGAAATCATTTTCTAATTATATAGTAAAATAACTGAAAATTTAGAATGCTTCATTTTATCAGTTAATAAAAAGTATGTACTCCACTACAGTTTTTGCTACATTTTTTAAGTTCACATTTGAAAAATTGTGGAAAAAACTAACATAATTTCCTATCTTTGAGTGTAAAATTTTACCCCATGCTTTAAGCTAGATAATTAATTACAGTTCTCTATTCTTCTGCTTTCTGTAGTACTTTTGACCTTCTATTCTTATTTCATGGTCTGACTGCAACTTTGATTTAGGTCTTCTCAAACAGATTTTAGAAAAAGGCAATTTCAATAAATGACAAGTAGTTTGTTTCTTTTTCTGCCCATGGGGCTGATAGTTTAATAAGGTCTAACTCAAACATGACAGGAGGGACGAGAGGACATGTTTGTAAATCCTTGCTCTGTGACGTAGATGCAAAACATATGGAATTGAAACAGACTGAATGTGGCAGAACATAAGGTGAGGCTTTCCTTCCCAGGATATTCCCTCACAAAGCAGGGGCTGCCTTATATTTCAGTTCTTGTGCAACCTCTCATAGTGAAAGATGTTCTTCCAATATTGTGCTCTGATTTAAAAATATACTACTTAGACAAGATATCAAACTAAATCAATTTTTTAAAATTTATTTTAAAAGCAATACTAGTTGTAGAACTAGCGTTGATTGATAATAAACAATAAAGAAATTCAACATGGATTTGATATATTACTAGAGACTAAAGCCTCTATAGTTTATGCTTACATTATACTATATAGAATAACAGAATAAGTGAAAAAAAGTCATTTTCTCTCATTTTGAAATAGTAATTGTTTCTTCAGATTAAATTCCAGTGACATCATTATAAAGGGATTCTAAAACACTCAGTAACTTAGAAGTTGCTCAAACATAGATGTTTTACATGCATGAGAAGAGTCTGAATAAAATTTTTAATGAAATATGAGGGCAAAAAATCACCTGATATTTTTATTGATATAATTTGTATTGATATTTCTCACTTGATATTATATATTCCAAGTGAGTTATGATATAATTATTAACTTTGTAGCTATAATCTGATTAAGAAACTAAATGTTATAATTGGATATTTTACTTTAATATGATACTATGATACTATAAATTGATATATGCAAGTTGCAACCCTCCTTTTTTACTTCTAGAATATTTCTACTGAAAAATGAGAGATCACCTTATATTTGATATAATGTTTATCATATTCTAATCATTTTTAGAAGCATGTAACAATTAATCTTAGAAATTGAAAGCATTTTGCAGATACTGACCATTTGTTCTAAAGCAACCTGCAGACTAGATAAAATTAGTGTATTTAACTGTGCTCCTGATTTCACAAAGAACTCCAATTGGTGGTAATCTGAATTCTGGAGAACTGACGTATTTTATCACTGACCATGCCCCAACATTTGTGGTAGGTAATTTCCATATTTAATTTCATTTAATCCTCACAACATCCACTTCAGATAGTTGTTGCATATGTCAAATGAGTGGACAGCAATATATCAAAATAGTACAAGTGATGTGTACTATTAAATTTTAGTTTATATTTTATTTAAAAATGTTTAATCATTTTTAAAATATTCAAAATATTTTAACAACTTAAAATATTTTACATACAATTTTATATTTGTCTCAGGTGTACAACATAGTTATTAGACATTCATATAATCTACAAAGTGATCACCCTGATAAATCTGGTAACCACCTGACAACATACATAGGCATTACAATATTACTGACTATATTCCCCATGCTGTACTTCACATCCTCATGAACACTTGTAGAGGACTTTTTATATTTTTTGATTGTTGCTCAAGTACAGTTGTTCCCATGTTCCCCCCACTACTCCCCCCAGCCCCACCCATTCCCACCTCCCACCCTCAATCTTACACCCCTTTGGCTTTGTCCATGTGTCCTTTATACATATTCCTTGATGACCCTTCCCCTTTTTACCCTGTTATCCCCTCCACCCTCCCCTTCCCATCTGGTTACTGTCAGTTTGTTTTTTATTTCAATATCTCTGGTTATATTTTGCTTGCTTGTTTATATTGTTGATTAGGTTCCACTTATAAGTGAGATCAAGAGCCAAACAGAGGACATGCCTGGAAGCAAGATTTCAACAGACTCAAAAGAAAAATATTTTCTTTTTCTTTCTTAGCTTTTGTATTTTCCAATTTTTCCATGATAGGCATGTACCATGTTTATAATTTTAATAAAGCAAAAAACACTGAATAAAAATTTATTTGCTAAAGAATGATTTTATAGAAATTGACAGATCCAGAGTCAAAGTCTGTGAGTTGCCCTACCTCACACTCCCCTAAAAACATTTTTCAGGACCCTCATGAATTATATCTGTCACCATTATTTAATTTGACTGCCACAATTTACACTGAGTATGCCAAAAGTTGGAAAAAAAGAGGACCAGAAAAAGTTGCTTTTCAATTTCATATGATCACAACCACTACAAAAACCAAATATGTCCTTTCTTTTTTCCAATGCTTTGTTAACTTTGTGAAAGTTCTTTGAAAATCTTTGAAAAACCTTCATTTGAATGAATCTGGTAGGCTAAAACATGCTTATGAAATGTACTCCTGCATTCAAACAGGCAAGATTCATTTTTAAGGCTAATGAAGAATGAACAAATTTACTGGACTGTATTTAGAATAAAATAAATCCAGTTTATGACATTCTTAACACAGTTAAATATTTTGACATTAATTATCCTCTATCAAATGACAATTGTAACAATTTTTCTCCAATATTTTCCTTTGGTTATTTTTGGTATCAAGTAAATAAATTATATAAGTGTCTTTAAAACCCTTTTAACATAAATATACCAAATGGACTGAACATCTCCACTATTTAGGTTCCCAGAGCTATTCTTACTAATTAATTCCTTATTAATGTTGCTCATGCTAGGTCAGGGGAAAATTGCCTCCCAAAATCTGGATGGAGTCATTAGCCTCTCTGGAGATCACCATGATATGCAATGAAACTGGGACTGAACCCAACAATTCTGCGCCCGCACCTGGACCCAGCTGGCAGCACCTGCATTACCTGCTTCCCCTCCCTACCTTAGCTGAAGAACTTAAAGAAAATTTACCTGTAACAATGAGCTGTGTGCCAGGATCAAATACTTTGATTCCCCTGACTCCATTTGCCCACTATCTGAAAAGCTTTTTATAGAAACATCCCTTTGTACCTGTTATAAAGTTGTGCACATATTTTCCAATAGTTATATAAACATATAAAATTGACCCTGTAATATTAAACAAAGATGAAGCTCAGGAAAAAGCACATCAGACATAAATGCAGTCCAGAACTAAAGAACTGGCCCCTCTCTGCCTGGGCACCTTGGGTTATGTCCTTTTACCTTTTCTCACCATTTTTCCTGAATATTCTTCCTCTCCTCCCTTAAAGAGTTTTCATGTGTAATTTATTTTTGCCTAGAGTATAATTTAGAGTTAATATTTCTTAAATTTTCAAAGAGAAATAACAACAGAAATAATATATTAGAGTATTTAATAGATATATTTCAATATGTTTTACAGATATTTGTTATTTATATGTATCAAGATTAAGAGGTGGGTATCTGGACTGATTTTAAAGTAACTTCTTTCTAGAATCCACTTCACACTGATAGACCAAAGAGTTGTTACAGATGTAAACAACTTGATCTTAATGATCGTCTACTGAGCTATTTAATGATGAAAGACTGCTCCTTTGGACTTCTTACCCTTACAGTTTCCAGGGCATTTACTACATCTGCTGTGCTGTTTATCAGATGCTATAGTTCGGTTCCGTATTTATGCAGCTGTCCCTTCCTGAGTGGAAAAGCAGCTCTGAGTTATGCAATTTAATTAGTAATGCAATTTAGTACAACTGATTTAATTCTTTTACCAGTTATAATATTTCTAGTATATTTGATACCAATATAGAAAGAGGATCGAGTGGAATGATGTCACAATGACTTTGCATTTTATCTAAATGCCACGCTAATCATATTTTAAATATTTAATAAGTGCACATTCAACATGACTTACTTGATCTTTTGGGAAGACAGAGGGGTGGCATAATTAAAAGCAGAAGCATGGTTTTCATGCAAGAGTAGTGACACAAATTATGAGCTATTACCAATTAAGTAATCAATTAAAGAGTCCATTCAACTGTCAGAAGGGTAAACATTCAGAAAAAAATGACAATATTTCTAGTATCATACAGTGGTCCCAACCATGTACTTTGGAGCAGACAAGTCTCTACTGAATTCTAAACTTTGCCATTGAAACTTGTCATGTGACCTGAGGCAATTAACCAAAATTCTCTGAGTGTCAGTTTTCTTATCTATGAAATGGGAATAAGATGATCCCTGCACAGGGCTACTGAAGAATTAGATAAGGCAATAAAACTATTTATCATGATGTCTGGCCTTCAGTAAATACTGGCTAATATTATTCTCTTTAATGATATGGTTTGAGGCCATTTTATTAAATTCTTCCACAAAACACAACATATGTATTTTATAAGCAATAATTGCTACATAAATTAAGAAAGCAAACAACTCATGAACCCAAGACCTTCTGCATCTATGATAACCACAGGTGAAAGAACATGGGGCCTAATCAACCTAGAATCTAGAATACTTACACACTAGACTAGAAGCTTTTTGAGGGTTGGGACTATGTCTTTTTCATTCCTTTATCTCCAGCATTCAGAACAGAAACTTGCCTCCTCTAAATGTTTGCTGACACAATGAACGAACAAATAAAGATATAAAACAATGTAAACTCTTTTCATAGATTGTGGAGCTGAAATGGTTTATTGAGCTGATAATCCCATTAAACTGGTCCATCTTTACTCAATATAACAAGACTAATGGTAGCATACATTGGGATGTTCTTTACTCATTCACTATAAAAATTAAGTATTTGCGTGGCTGTTAGGGGTGAGGTAAAAAGCAAACAATTTATCAAATTATTCAGAAAATGAAGCACTGTGTTTTATCTCAAAATACAGAGAAGAGATCATTAATAAAAGTGTCTCTCAATTAAAATAGTGCCTACAAGAAATGTATCTTAAACACATGACCTATACCAATGGTTTACCGACATGGTACTCCACATATTTTAATTTCTAGCCCAAGTCTACCCTTCTTTGTGTATGCAATTCTAAGAAAAGAATTTCAATCTTCTTACAAGCAGAGAAGGAAATAAACCATTTACAAAGTAGTTTTGTTCTCATATACAGTGACTAGTAGCTGCAAAATTGCTGTTCATATGCTGAGGCTGAGAATGTGGCAGTCAGAGCAGGGTGACCCTAAACTGTTTTTATCTAAATAGCATCTATCAGTTTTGCAAAAACAGGAAAAAGAAAGTTACTTACCATGGGGGATTACTATGAGCTTAGTCCCTTCTGCAAATATCTTGGTCCATCCTGAGTGATCACACTGGTTACAACTCCTACAAAAATATCACCATTTTCCTAAGCTTCATGTTTTGACCAGCATTGAAAAAAAAAAAAGCCAAAGCCATTAGATCTTCTGGGTTCCTTTGGAAGCCCTTAAATATAGGCTTATGTTTTTCTTATATAAATTGACCCAAATGTCTATTTTCTATCAAGGCAGTAATTATTGAAAACAAATGATAGAAAATGAAAAGAATAAAAGCAGGAAAAGAAGACACAAAGCCCGATTGGTCAACCACAACTTTTCTAAATTACCAGGAAATGTATTTAGAGAATTAAGACTTTTTTTTTACTTCCAGCTGTTCAATTGTGTGAACCTTCTCAGAGATTGCATCAAAAGGAAAGGCCCTTCCTTCTGTTTTCATGATCACCAGATATGCTCCTTTAGCGGTTTGGGAATGTGATTCTGAAAGGAGGAAACTCCCCACTAACTGAAAAAGCAAATTTGCCAACACAAATATACTTGATAAATGTGAATAAACTTCATTTTTAATAAAGCCACATTTATCATTTGACATTGTGATTATCCACCAGGTCATCCAAAATGAGAAAATTATTTCTTGGTGACATTACTATTCCTGGAATAAAGAAGAAATATGTATAATTCTATCTCCTGTGAAGATGTCTTATTTAAACTAAAATTTAAAAACAAAGTCCAGTTCTACGATATGTTCACAGAATAATCCTCTTGGAAGTTGTTCTGTAATCTTGTGCCTCTTATCTTGGATCAGGGGAAAACAAATCAGGAGAAGCTACTGAGTGTTCCTGGGCATACAGATGATTTGTCCATCTGCCAGAACCCAGAGAGGACAGGCCCTGGTGACTCCCATGTGCACATCAGATCCAGGTCCAAACCTGGATCCCATGAGCAAACTTTGCCCCTGTCCCTGAGAATGAAGCTGTGATGTGGTCCTGGTGGGAAACTGTGCATTCACAGTACAACCTAAACCCAACACAATGGGAGAGGACGTGGGAGTATTTTTTATCTGACAATTTCAAGTTATTATTACTTAGAGTTATCAAATACATTTTGCAACTATTGTAGATATAAATAATGCCCACCCAATTTCTTTCTAATAAATTGACCTCTTTATTTCTTTATTCTAAGACCACAGCAAAATTATTTGGAGCTTTAAAAGTTGTTTGTATTTCATGATCTATGATGGATTTAAGTGATAAAATGCAACAGAGTAAGTAGGAGTTACAAAATCTGTTATTAAATTTAAAGAAAAGATGAGAACTATATGAAGAAATAGTATATGATTTTACTAATGGGCTTAAAAGAAAACCTGAAAAAATGATAGATACACCATATTCATAAAGAAAAAACTTAAATTAGCATAAAAATTATGCTAATCCTTCCTTAATTTTAATGTAAAATTAACTGTAATTACAATAAGAATTACATTTTATATTTGTTCTATGATGTAGAGTTAGGGTGGGTAAGATAATTTGATCTTAAATGTTATTGTGGAGAATAAATATCAAATAATTAAAAATAATTTTTGTAAGATATTAGTGAATAGACATTGGGCACTTACTACAAAGCCACTGATATAACATGATAATGGTGTAGAATATGAAACAAAACAGAAACTCTACAAAATGTTCCAAGTATATGTTGATATTAAAATATCATATGGAATATTAAAATTGTATGGATATGATAGATTATTTAAAACCCGACTTTGCACTATTGATGATCTGCTTTGAAAATGAAAATGGCTCTCTACCTCATATCCTATAAAATAGCTTCCAAGTAGATTAGCATTTAAATTAGAAAGTACCTGGAGATATGAGCTAGAAAGAACAAGTAGGAGACTCTTTGTGTCCATTGTCAGAGGAGCTTTCCATGGAAAGTGGATAAGAGATACTTTTACTTTACAGTTAATTTTTAAGAAAGAGAAAATTAATGGCAGTGAGGTAGGTGGGAGCACAGCCCACTTCCCCCTGTGCCCAGCTAGAACGCCTAGCTGATCTTTTGAAGAACAGAGTGAACAGCCAGTGGAATCTCTGTTTAAATGAAGTTTGGAGGCCAAAAATTACATAGGACATTGAAAATCAGACAATGAGGAGATTGTGCTGGGAAGGTAAGGTCCCTGGGATCTACAGAGTCCTAGGCTACTCTGGTCCCAGGCCTGGTGCCAGCTGCTGTGGTTGGTGGTGGCAGCAGGATCTTTGGAGGAAAGCCAGATCAACAGATCCGTTCCCTACAGAAGCTTGAAGACAGTAGGGCACCAGGAGAGACCTGGATGCTTGAAGTCGCTGGGGGGAATAACGACGAACTGGGAGACACACAGAGGTAGTGTTCACTACTGGGACTGCAGTCTAGGGCTAGGTCATTACCAGAGAAACTGGGGAGCTGGGTGACACCTGGAGAAGGCAGAAGAGTTGGGCCATGTAGGACCCTAACCTGGATAGTCTCCAGTGTGAAAAGCCAGGCACTTGTTAAGAACAGCAGGCATAAAACAAGAAGATTTTACTCAAAAAAAAAAAAAAAAAAGGTTCTCAGCTGCTATTTAAGGAACTCTGGCACAGCGACTGGCCAGCAAAGAGGAAGGAGTAGGAGCATCTTAGGAACAGTTCAAAGGAGGGCAGCAGGGCTCAGGGAGTTAGCAGTCCCCAGAGAGACTTAACTTAGTGGGGGAACTGAACTGGCCTGAAGAGACTGAGAGTGTGCAGCACCCAGACCAGCAAAGAGGAAGGAGGTAGGATCTGAGTTGCCCCTAATCAGTGCAACTCATTGGTGACACAACTGGTAGATTAAAGGCATTGTCTTGGTGCAGATGGACAGTGGGGGCCAAGAACCATGCAGAGGTCCTGTGCTGGAGGCTGGACAACAGTGAATATTATGGCCCAGACCTGGCCCCCATCCCCTAAAAATGACAGGAAGGGAGAAAAGCAAAGCCCAGCCCCTCTCTGCCTGGGCATCCAGGAAGACCAACAGAACTTGCATGGTGGATTTAAAGTCAGCAGGAGGTTTTTCTTTTCCTTTTTCTTCCCCCCCCCCCCCCAATGCAAAACAATAAGATGTGGAGCAGTCAAGGGGACAGAGACAGAACCAGAGAGGGAGCACAAGGCTAACCCTGACACTGAGACAAATTTCACTCTGCTATCCTATAGAACTTGCATTTTATTGTTTATTTGTATTATTATTTTTCATTATTTTTACTTCTTTTATTTTATCAGTATTTCTTATTTCTCTTCTTTCTGTTTCGTTTTCTTCATTTTGTTTGTTTATTTATTGCATTGTTTAACCAGTTTTCCTTGTTCTCTCTTTCATATTGTATTATAATTTTCCTTCCTTCACTTCATTTGTGTTCCCATAACACACTACTCTTGGTCATGTACTTTCTATTTTCATTATTCAAATCATATATTTCTTGTCATATTATTGTTGTTCCAGTATTGTTGTGAATAATTGTTGTTCCATATAATTGTAAATACTACACAGCACCCCTCCCTGGTCTTAGCCCATTTCACTGTCTTCCAGAGCTTTATTACTGTTGAGGTTAACTCTATTATTTCACACACTATGCCTATTTTCTATCCTTTACTCTCACTACAGCTCATCATCTAACTTTGCACAAGCTCTTTGTTTTCTGAATTCAGCTCATAATCATCCTCCCTTTTAACAAGAGTCTTATCTCTCTTTCACATTTTATTAAAAGTGGTAAGCTGGGTGAAATATTCACAGTTAACATAATACATATCCAAAGGATCCCCTGTCTTTTCTATACTTGTTGGTACTTTAAATGCCATAGAATACTCTCCTGCTGTCTTAATCCATTTTGCCCTCCTCCTGCCACTGCTCACATACAAAATTAGTTGGGAGTTGTGAACACCAATATATCTGGTGGAAGAGAGAACCCACCAACAAAGGAAACAACAACAGGTAAAAAAACAAGTATAATAAGAGAGCTCAAACAAACAGAAGAAAGGGCAAACCTAGAGCATCCAGAAAAAGAGATAAAAAATACCACACCACTAACTCCCATAGAACCTGTACCATAGAAGTTCACCCTACAAGGATAGCTGGCAAAGTAGAACATCAGGAAGTGCAGAAACAAACAAACAAAAAAAGAGTCACTTAAAATGAGGAGACAAAAAAGGAACTGCAATCAAAATGAATGGAAGACTCCCCACTAAAAGAACTAAATGAAATGGAGGTAAGCAAACTATCAGGTATAGAATTCAAAAGAATGGTTATATGGATGCTCAGGGAACTAACAGATACTGCAAGGAACTGAGTGAGAACTATAACCGTATGAAAGAAGAAATAGAAACTATAAACAAAAACCAGGAAGAAATGAAAAATACAATTTCTGAAATAAAAAGTATGCTGGGAGGAATTACAAGCAGGCTGGATGAAGCAGAGGACTGAATTAGTGAGCTAGAAGACAAGGTAGAAAAAAACACCAAGGCGGAGCAGCTGCATGAAAAAAGACTCAAAATATATGAAGATAGTTTAAGGGAACTCAAAGAAAACATGAAATGCAACAACATTCAAATCACAGGAATACCAGAAGGAGAATAAAAGGAATAAGTGATAGAAATGCTGTTTGATGAAATAATGACAGGAAAGTTTCTGAATCTGGAGAGGGGAAAAACCACACAAGTTCAGGAAGCACAGAGGATCCCAATCAAGATGAACCCAAAGAAGCCTACTCCAAGATGCATCATAATTAAAATCCTAAGTTTTAAAGACAATGAGAGAATCTTAAAAGCAGCAGCAAGGGAGAAACAAGAAGTAACATAAAAAGGGGTTCCAATGAGGCTACAGGTGCTTTCTTAACAGAAACACTTCAAGGAGGGAGAGGATGGTAAGAAATATTCCAAGTAATGAAAAATAAAGGACTGCAACCAAGACTATTCTACCCAGTGAGGCTCTCAATTAAAATGGAAAGAGAAATAAGGATTTCCCCAGAAAAAAAGAAGGCTCAAAGAATACACCTCCACCAAACCAGCACTACAAGATATGCTAAAGGGACTGCTATAAGAAGAAGGAAAAGAGTGAGGAAGAGAGGAACACAGGTACAAAAGGGGAAATGAATAAATACCTATCAATAATAACCTTAAATGTTAATGGATTAAATGCTCCAATCAAAAGACATAGGGTAGTTCAATGGGTAAGAAAACATGACCCATGTATATGCTGCCTACAAAGGACCCAACTGAGAAAAAAAGGAACTACACAGATTGAAAGTCAAGGGTTAGAAAACAATATTCTAAATGGACAAGAAAACAAAGTAGGAATATCAATACTTATGTCAGACAAAATAGACTTCAGAACAAAAGCCATAAAAAAGACACTTCATAATACTCAAGGGAAGAATACTTCAAGAATACATAAACATTGTAAACATATATGCACCCAACAGAGGAGCACCCAAATATATAAGAAAAATCTTGGAGGACTTCAAGAAAGATATTGACAGCAACACACTTACACTAGGGTATTTTAACACTCCACTGTCAAAAATGGGTAGATCTTCCAAACAAAATATCTTCAAGGATATTGTGGCATTGAACAATGCCCTAGATCCAATGTACTTAACAGATTATATATATATATATACATATATATAATATCTTTATATATATATATATAATATCTATCTATCTATATATATAACCTTTCATGCCAAAGAAGCAAAGTACACATTCTTTTCAAATGCACATAGAACATTTTCAAAGATAGACCACATGTTAGGACACAAAACCAGCCTAATCAAATTCAAGAAAATTTAAATCATATCAACATTTTCTCATACTACAGTGGACTGAAACTAGAAACCAACTCAAGGAAAAAAACTCAAAAACACTCAAATTCAGGGAGATTGAATAGCATGCTATTAAACAGTGACTTTGGGTTAATGGGTTACCCAATGACAATAACCCTGTGACAATGGGTTAATGATGAGATCAAGGGAGAAATAAAACTTTCTAGAAACAAATGAAAATGAACACACAACAGTCCAAAACTTATAGACCACAACAAAAGCAGTCTTAAGAGGAAAGTTTATAGTGATACAGGCCTGCCTAAAAGAGATAGAGACATTTCAAATGAAGAACCTAACCCCACATATACAAGAACTGGAGGAACAACAACAAAGAAAGCCCAGAGCAAGTAGAAGGAAAGAAAGAACCAAGGTCAGAGCAGAATTAAACAACATAAAGACTAAAACAACATCCAAAGGATCAATATATCTAGGAGCTGGTTCTTTGAAAAGATAAAGAAAATTGACAAGCCTTTAAGCAGATTTATCAAAGAAAAAAGAGAGAGGATTCAAATAAACAAAACCAAAAATGAAAGAGGAGAGATTACAACTGATAACACAGAGATGCAAAGGATTGTAAGAAATTACTGTGAACAACTATATGACAAAAAATTTGAAAACCTGGGTGAAATGGACAAATTTCTAGAAAAAAATATAATCTCTAAAAACTGAATGAAGAAGAAGCAGAAATCTTGAACAGACCAATAACAGCTGATGAAATTGAAGCAATAATCAAAAAATTCTTGACAGACAAAAGCCCTGGACCAGATGGTTTCACAGGAGAATTTTATAAAACATTTAAGGAAGAGGAACATTTAAGGAACCCTTATCTTTCTCAGACTACTCCCCACCCCTCCCCCAAAAAAAAACAAGAAGAGGGAAGACTCTAAAACTCTTTTTATGAAGCAAGCATCACCCTAATTCCAAATCTAGATAAAAATGCAACAAAGAAAGAAAACTATTAACCAATATTGCTAATGAATATGATGCCAAAACCCTTAACAAAATGTTGGCAAACTGCATCCAGCAATACATTAAAAAGATCATACACCATGATCAAGTAGGATTCATCCCACGGGTGCAAGGATGGTACAACATTCTCAAGTCAATAAACATAATACATCACATAAACAAAAGGAAAGACAAAAATCACATGATCATATCAATAGATGCAGAAAAAGCATTTGATACAGTACAGCACCCATTTATAACAAAAGCACTCAGCAAAGTAGAAATAGAGGGAGCATTCCTCAAGATGATAAAGGCCATATATGAGGAACCTACACCCAGCTTCATACTAAATGAGCAAAACTAAAAGCTTTCCCACTAAAATTAGAAACAAGAAAAGGTTGTCCACTTTTGCTACTTCTATTTAACATAGTATTGGAAGTCCTAGCCATAGTGATCAGACAAGAAAGAAAAATAAAAGGCATCCAAATTGGGAAGGAGGAAGCAAAACTGTTTCTGTTTACAGATGATATGATAGTACACCTAAATAACTCTATAGACTCCACCCCAGAACTATTCACCCTAATAAGCATATTTGGTAAAAGATCAGGATTCAAAGTCAATATTTGGAAATCAAAGGCATTTCAGCTGTGGCTGGTGTGAATACATGGATTCAGCATTGGCCTGAAAACCAAAGGGCCACTAGGTTCATCCTCAGTCAGGGGCACATGCCTGGGTTTCAGGCCAGGTCCCCAGTGTATGGTACGTGAGAGGCAGCCACACATTGATGTTTTTCTCCCTCTCTGTCTTCCACCCTTCCCCTGTGTCTAAAAATAAATAAATAAAATCTTAAAAAAAGAAATCAAAGGTATTTTTATAGTCCAATAATGAAATATCAGAATCAGAAATCAGGAAAAAAATCCCATTTACTATGGCAACAAGAAAAATAAAATACCTAGGAGTAAACCTTACCAAGGAGGTGAAAGACCTATACTCAGACAACTACACAACACTGAGGAAAGAAATCAAGGAAGACACAAATAAATGGAAGCATATACCATATTCATGGGTTAGAAGAATCAACATCATCAAAATGTCCGTATTACTCAAAGCAATTTAACATAATCCATATTAAAATACTGACATATTTCACAGACATAGAACAAACATTTCAAAAATTTATATGGAACCATACATGACCCTGAATAGCCACAACAATTTTGAGAAAGAACAAAGTAGGAGGGGTCACAATACCTGATATCAAACTATATTACAAAGCCACTGTAATCAACACAGTATGGTGCTGGCATAAGAACAGACACAAAGATCAATGGAACAGAATAGAGAACCCAGAAATAAACCCACACCTTTATGGTTAACTAATATCTGGTTAAGGAGGCAAGAGCATACAATGGAGTAAAGACAGTCTCTTCAATAAATGGTGATGGGAGAACTGGACTAATACATGCAGCAAAGAAAAAGGTAAACCACCAACTCACATACACTGGAACAAACTCAAAATGGTTAAAAGACTGAAATATAAATCATAATATCATAAAATTTCTAGAGGCATTAAATTCCAAAGGCAGTACAGTTTCAGATATCTTGCATAACAATATTTTTGCCCATGTTTCCCAGCACAAGGGTCACTAAGGAAAAAATAAACAAATGGGACTACATCAAATTAAAAAGGTTCTGCACTGCTAAAGAAACTATCATCAAAATGAAAAGGGAACCCACTGTGTGGGAGGACATATATGCCAATGATACATCAAATAAGTGTTTAATTTCCAAATTATGTAAAGAACTTATAGTTCTCAAAACCAGGACACAAACAATCCAATTAAAAAAATGGGCAAAGGACCACAATAGATACTTCTCCAAGGAGGACAATGAGATGGCCCATAGACATGTGAAAAAATCCTCAAAATCACTAATCATAAGAGAGGTGCAAACTAAAACCACAATGAGCTATCACCTCACTCCTGTAAAAATGGCTGTAATTTAATAAACCATCAAACAATAAGAACTGGTGAAGATGCAGAGAAAAAGGGATCCTAATTCACTGTTGGGAATGCAAACTGGTGAAGCCACTGTGGAAAACAGTGTGGAGTTTCCTCAAAAAATTATAAATGGAACTGCCTTCTGAACCAGAGTTTGATACCACTTGTGGGAATATATACAAATAATCCCAAAACACCAATTCAGAAGAATATATGCAACCCTATGTTTATATCAGCACTATTTACATTTACTAAGAGATCTGGAAACAGCCTAAGTGCTGGTCAGAAGATGAGTGGGTAAAAGAGCTTTGGTTACTTACACAATGGATACTAGAGAGCAGTAAAAATGAAGGAAGTCTTATCTTTTGTGACAGTATGGGTGAACCTGTAGACTTTTATGCTAGGTGAAATAAGCCAGTCAGTGGAAGACAAACACAATATGCTATCACTTATATGTGACATGTAATGAACAAAGTAAACTAACAAACAAACTAGAATCAGAGGCATAGAAACAGGCAACAGACTGAGATCTATAAAAGGGGAGGGGTAATGGGGACTGGTTTAAAGAAGGCAAAAAGATTTGCCAAAGAACATGTATGTATGACCCATGGAAATGGACAATGTTGTGGGGATTGCCTGAGGGAGTGAGGGGCTGGGTGGAGGTGACAAAGGGGGGGGGGAATGGGGACAACTGTAATGGCATAAATAAAATATTTGCTAAAATGTTATGAAGATACATTTCATGTCTTATTTAAGGATGTGGTGACCATCTTGAAAAAAACTAAAATTTATACATCTTTTCCTCATTGGTTTATCTTCTAGAAATTTTAATGTCTTTTAATTGTTTTAATTTTTTTATAAAGATGTTTTTTATCTTTTTTTAAGATTTTATTTATTTATTTTTAGAGAGGGAAGGGAGGGAGAAAGAGAGAGAGAGAGAAACATCAATGTGTGGTTGCTGGGGGCCATGGCCTGCAATCTAGGCATGTGCCCTGACTGGGAATCAAACCTGCGACACTTTGGTTCGCAGCCTGTGCTTAATCCACTGAGCTACGCCAGCCAGAGCTATAGAAATTTTAATGTCTTTTAATTAAATCTGGTACATGAGTAAGTTACAAAAGTTTCAGAAGAAAGATGGCCAAAAGGCTATTTAAAGCAAAATAAAAATATTGTTTGACTTGTACAAGAGATAAAATCACTACTATCTGTGAGCCACTAGCTTTCACAGTCTGACATAATTTTGATTTTACCTATGACTTACATCATATCAGATATGTTTCCATATAGCACAATACATTATTGGAAAGTACTGTGTTTACTTGTTTATTAAAACTCAGGTCCGTGTTCAACAGGAACCAGGTCATTTCACATTTAAGCAGCTTCTTCCCTTTAGCATTTTTACCAACTGTCTTCATTCTGAACTTGAATGAGCTTCTAGTCTCTTAAGGCTTCTTTGCATTTTGGGTACTTCATATGGCATTATGTGCATTTCAAATACCTCTTAATTCATACAGCACTTACAGGAAAACATGTTTGGTGAAGCACTTGTTTCCATTTTGCAAGCAAGATATGCTTGTCTGTTCTGAACAGGTATGCATGAAAGGCCCATTTGTGTGAAAAAAAATTGTGTTTTGAGAAGCGACACTGTACCTTAGCACCGTATCTCCTTTTCCCTTGTTTCTCCTTGCTCTGACATAACAAGACATGGCTCTAGGTTCTCTAGCAGTAAAGGAAAGGGAAATTCATACATGTGGAGTCTGTTCTAAATTAGGCATGCCTGTTCAGCTTTACCTGTACAGTGGTTATTACTCTCAAAATGCAGTGTGAACTGAAAGCTAGGGATTTCAAACTGAGGGATTTGATTTCAAGGTCACAAAGTCCTAAACCTTGTTTTTTTTCTAGTACTTCACACTTCTTGGGTGGGGCTGGAAAGATGTGTGTGGCAGGGACAGTTTCCAAGCCTATTCCAGGTCTACATAAATAGAGGATCTGTATCTTAAATGGTCAGATATGAGATATTGGATAATTGCTTTCTGAGAATTACAGGGAATATCATCCTAAGTAGAAAGGAGGTGAAATGTTCGATTTGATTATTCTAATGGCAATGTGCAGTCAATACAAGCACCTCACTAATGAGATCATATTTCCACGAATGTGAGGACTGGTTCTAGCTTAATTGGAATAGTGAATTAAACTGTGCAATTTAGCTTCTCTTCACTTGTCCATGAGTTACACTAGGAGATTAAAATGTCCATGAGAACAATTGGACCGCACAGTTCAAATTATACATATTGTTTAGATTAAGTGGTTATTTTTGTCATGAACTTGCTGATTGCCCTTCACATGTTGGATAGAAAACAAATAGAGTTTATAAACTTGCATTAAGTTCAAGCAAGAGACAGGAGTGGCAGTTCTCTGCATTGGTCTGGGGGCTGTCTGAAAAGCCAATTCTAGTCTTAGGTGGTGCCCCTGTGGTTGACTGGGTTTGTGGTTTATGTTCTGGCTGGTGAAACCACAGTTCCCAGGGTCTCCTGTCTCTTTTATCAGATTTCATGTCATGGGAAAAACCTAAAAAATTCTGTTTTTGTCATCTACTTTTCTCTCATTAATAGATAAAGTAAAATATATAGGAAAATTAAGAAAACACCATCTGCTTGACAAAACATCCCTGGTATTGTGTTCAATGATACAATACACCTTTGTACTTTCCTGAGACAGGAAAGTTCATAGAGGAAAATAATACAGATTGTGGGGGTTGGGGTGAGAGAGTGATATTAGAATCAATAATTGTGTTCTGAATACTTATTAAACATCCAAGAAGAGAGGTTTTCAGCTGTAATGTTATGGTATAGAGTGTTGTTACTACTGTTGTGCTTGTTGTTTTCAAGCTGTGGCTGCTAAGACCTTGGACATGAAAAGGTCCTGAGTCACTCTAACAATACAAAAAGCAGGTCAGGGCTATCAAACTTGGAACCAAGTGCACAACCATGCAGTTAGGACAGGTGTCAGGTCAGAGTGAAGAGCAGGGAATTTGAAATTTCATTCAGCTGATCTGTAACTGGCAAACATTTACAACTATATTCATAATAAACCAGTTTTCACCTCCCACATAACTGATGTGTATGCCAGGAAACTATTCAAGTATTGTGTATTTCAGAACTGATAGAAAACTGCAGAGATGAAGGAAAATACATAGCCCTGGGGAAATGACATAGAGATAGAAGAAGCTTGGAGTCCATTTCTTGCAGACCTTCATTTCTTCTCAACAGTGGGAAGTCACATACTTTGCCTACATATCAGAACTTATCATGTTCTGGGGACCTTACTTTGAAGACAAGGTATGGTTAGCTGCTATAGCGTCCTTTTGAAAGAATTACAATTTTGCTAAAAGAAATTCAACACTGACCTTCAGGGGTACAGGGAAAGGCACAGAACTGGAAATCTGAAACATAAGTAAAAGCCCTACCTCTGTGGTTAACTAGTTTTGGACAAGTCACTTGCCATTTCTGAGCCCACCCTAGCTTCCCCATTTCAGCACAGTGTGAGCAATGTGCTGAATATGTCCTAAGAGCCTCCCCTGTGCCAACAATTTATGAACTTATGATTAAGGGCAGTAAAATGTCTGCTGTGGTTGCTCAAGTGTAACTGGAGTTAAGGGTTAGTAACAGAGCAAGTTTTTTTACAGGTTCCTTTTTACTCTGTGACCTTGTTAGATACAAGCAGGCACAGTAGTAGGTGGCTTCATCGGACTTCATGACATTATTGATTATCAGATAAAAGATTCCATCATCTTTCCTATATGTCTCCAAGCAGGAATTGAGCTGGTCATCCTTGTTATTCTTGGTTGAGCCATAAAGGATTAGTGTCAGGGGCTTCCCTTCTTTTTGTTCATACCAGTGCACAATGGCATTCTCAAGGGGAAGCCCAGACAGCTTGCAGGTTATGTGCACTGTTTTGTCTGGTGTCCGGGTAAAGGAGAGTTGATCTTGAGCTATTCTCATTTTGGTGTCTCCATTTGAAATGCAAGGGGAGGAATTCAGTGGCACTTGAAAAAGTTGACTCTGGAAATAAAAACAATGAAAAGGTAAGTAAGGGGGAAGTCAACCTACAGACCCAAGTCAAAGACACAAGGAAAATCCATGGGGTTTGCATTGCCAGTGATTACTCAGAATGGGCATTCTGAGGGGTGTTAATCAGGACCAGAGACGCAGTGACAACCCTTGTTCTGCAGAGGCAGTGACAGGGGTGGAAGGTTTACTTTATAACCCATGAAAGTCCTTCTTGGTAAAATCTGTTACAGTGTTATTTTATCATGTCCCTAGTATTCAGAAACTCTCAGACCCCGAAATCCACAAACAAAAAACCTGTGTTATAGTAATTCAATAATAACTTCCTCTTGAGAGCCATTTCCTTCCATTTTTCCTTAAAATGTTGCTTCAAATATACTATTCTTGAGCTCAGTTATAAATTTTTTTTACCATGTTTTATGAGAGTGTGTGTAGCTATGTATGGCTTGCATGAGAATGGAAAGAAAAGTATCATTGCTTTCTAATCACTAATGAGATCATATTTCCACCAATTTGTGTCAAAATATATACATTTTATAGATCAGTTGTTTGCAGAAAATTTACAAAGTCTAGTAAATATTAAAAATTGCTTTAATTGATCCTTTAATTGCTTTTTATTGCTGTGAATGAAGAAAGATGTTAGAGGGGAATAATCTTGTTTGTTTCCTTCTATTCTTTTCCTATTCACAATTCTTAGCTTTTTAGTATTAAAACTACATTTTACCATTGTTTGGAGAATAAGATAAGGTGTCATTTCTAAAGAGTTCCTGAGATGGCTCAGTGAACTGATTTAATGACCATGGGAAAGGACATTGTGATTTGTTGATCAAAGCGTAAAAACCTTCATGTATGAAAACCCATTCAGTCCTCAGCAAACTTATGAGGGCATTAATGCTGTGACCACTTAAAATTGGGAAAACAGAATTAGCCCGATTTTAATAATTTTCCTGGGTTACGTTGTCAGTAAAAGGCTGAGCAGAAATTTGAAACCGTGTTCTCTGTCACCCAAAAGGCCTTGTATCTTCCATCAATCATTTATTCATTCATTCAAAGTCAATGAACCATATTGAGCACTGGATTGTGGCTTCCTTTCAAGCAGGCTCCCTTCCCAAAGATGGTGAAGCAGAGATAATTTAGGACACTTAGAAAAGCCAGAGTAGGCCCCAGAGGGGTGCAGATAGATGATGAAGTGACATTACTGAAAGGATCATCTTAAATTGGCTCATTGGTCTCTAGCTTAGACCTTGTTCAGGACACATGCCCTGGAGAAAAGTACACCAGTTAGTAATCACGTCCCTCTGGGAGGCAGAAAGGAGGAAGGGTGTGTTTGTGTACAGATGTGTACTGATGACACAGCATGGGAGTGTTTTTGTTCAGTGACAGTGAGTATTTCCATGCAGTGTATTCCATCCAGCAGGCACAGTAATACAGTCCAGCATCTGCCTTCTTAACTTGGTGTATCCTGAGGCTGGCCAACAAATTACTCTGCTGTTTCCTTGCTTCATACCTTTGCTCATTAACACCTTGTTCATGGATAACATTGTCATTTGAAGAAATATACAGAATTCGTTTGAGTGGCTGGTCTGGCTTCTGTCGGTACCAGTGTATATATGCATTCTTCCTTGAGATATCTTTTATTTGGCATTCAAGAAATGCTGTGTTTCCTTCTTTCTTGGTAATGGATATTATGGCTTGTGTTATTTGAGTGTCTCCAGTTGTGTCTGAAAGAAAAACAAAAACAAAGATTAGTGAAATTTTGACATTCATTAAAATAGTATATATTTGTTCTCTGGTAATGAAAATCTTGGGGCCTGCAGTTTCTCCCTGAAGAAGTCAAGGTGTGGTGGAATCTGTCAATTTAGTTTGAATGACCATGTGGCTTTTTTCTGCCTACATGGGCTGCTTTGACACTCTAGGCTTTCCATTGTCTCCCTTTGAATGAATGAGAAGTTTGCTGGGTACAGCCACTCACAAGTCCAAAGGTAGGCCACCACGATGACCTGGAGCAAGAGCAGCATTCTGTCAGCACTTGCCAGTTGAGGTGATTGACTAAGGGGATGGTCACAGAGCAAATCCAAGGGCTGATTTCATAAGAGGAAGTGGCACTCTGAACACACAGCTAAGACCCAGAAACTGCAGGAAAAGGGGTTTGTGGTATTTCCCCAAAACATCCTGTGGAAATGGGTCTGCTAATGAAATTTATAAGCAAATGTTTGTCATTACTGTGTGATTGTTACCATCCAATGATATTACTGTAAAGAAGCCATTTTTGTTGTTGTTGTTGTTAAAGAACTAAAGTCCTTTATCGGTCCAAAACAGAGATGGGGAGATGGAGGGAAGGAGGAAAGAAGAGGGAGAGGGAGAGATAAAGAAGGATATTTTCGTTGGGTTGGCAGGTGTTTGTTTTTGTTTTTAAAATATTTTAGAGATTTCACTCCAATGTCTCTTTTCTTGCTTGTTTCTGATAGAAGTCTATTTTTTCTCCTCTGGCTGCCTTCAAGATTTTTTCTTTGTCTTTGTCTTTGGTCCCTACACTAATGTCAAAGACCTTCAGCCATTATTTCTTAAAATATTTATTTTCCTCCATTTTGTCTTTCTTTTGCTTTTGGGATTCTAATCACAAATGTGTTTGAAAACTGGATATTTTCCATACTTCTGTAGTTTTAGGATGTATGATTATCTGCTGTATCTCTATCTCTACCTCATCACCTCAAAGCATTGCATTGTGGGGTATTTCTAGTAGCCTATCCTCATGTTACCACATTCTTTCCTTATCTCTACTGAGCCTACTGATTTATGAGTCCTTCAGAAGCATTTTGCATTTCTATTACTGTGTTATTTATTTCTAGGATTTTCTTTCATTTATTAAAAATAATGTTCATCTCTCTGTTGAAATTACCTATCTGATATTGTGTGTTGCTTTACCTTTTCCATTAGAAAATGGGGTCTTTAACATATTAATCATACTTATTTCAGATTCCCTGTTAGTTCTAACATCTATGTCATGTGTCAACCTGGCTCTAATGACTGCTTTGTGTCTTTACACTGATTTTCCTCTTGCCTTTTGTATGCCTCTGAAATTATTGGTTGAAATATGGACATGTGTGGTACACAAGATGCTGTTGTAAATATATTTTATGCTTAGAAATGAGCACAATTTCCTTCTGTTAGGTCTTCAGTGTTAGTCTAGTTGGGAATTATACCAAGTTTGAAGTTTGTTAAGTGATCAAAGTTGGAGTTTGTTGATTTCAGGGTGCAGAGAATTAAAATTTGTCTGGTCCTATTTCATTTTTGTCTTCTCACTTTTTGAGTCTTCACTTTGTTCTGTTCCCCAGAGAAAACCTGTCTCTTGAAGGACCATTAGCTATATTCCAGTTATTTTTATTCAAGTTTTGTTGCATGCTGGTAATTGGTGAGGAAAGTGGACATTTTCTGACTCAGTCGTAAGCAAGTGCAGTAAAACTGACTCTTGAATGTGGCCTTCAGGAGTATTCCTGCCTCTCTTCCAGAAGCAGCACATTCTGACCCCTGTCCTTCCCTCAATAGCAGCAGGTACCCACCCACTTCAGGCTGTTTTTTCTCCTCATTAAAAGAATTTTATTTATTTATTTAGAAATAAATATATATGTTTTCTATTTATTTTTATTGTATTTTTTCCATTACCATTTTGATGCCCATTCTTCTGCAGATGAAAACTTATTACTTTGTGGAATTAGGGAAGATGATTCCAAGGAAAGTTGTGGTTCTGCCTTCCCCTGCAGGTTAGGTCTTTTTTTCCTGCAGTGGAGATGGAGTGGGTTAGGTCTGGATGGATTGCAGCAGTAGCTGTGTCCCCTTCCTGCAGCCAGCAGTATGGGGGGGAAATTTTCCAGATTCTCCCTAATGTTCTCGGTAGGAATCTTGTGGGCTTCCTGGAGAAAAAACTTAAAAGATAGTGGAAAATACCCTATATCTGTAGTTCCCAAGTGCTTACACTCCCCCAGTGGTCTATACGCAGCTCTTGTCATTTTATTAAACATTTCTAGTTTAATCTTCTGACCAGCTTAACTGGTGATTGGCAGCATTTGTGCAGGCTAAGCAAATGCTCAGCTCCTGTTTCTCCCTGCAAGTGCCTGTCTGTCTCCAGATTTTGAGTCACATTTCCTGCAACTCATTTCTCTGCAAATTCAAGCAAAGTCATTTTCAGTTTGTCCCTTTTTTATGTTGTAAGAAGGGTGCAAGGCCACTTTTATCCTCTCTACATATCTGAGCAATGCTGGTCTTTCGTATTTTTTAATTGCATTGTTTTTTTAATTGAGTTCTGAAAGCTCTCTATGTATTTTTGAAACCTCCTTGGGGTTTTTTGGGGATGTGTTTTTAGAATCTTTTCTTCTAATCTCTTGCTTCTTTTTCCATTTTTTAATGTCTTTACAAGAGCAAAAATGTTAATCTTGATGAACATGCAATTTGTCCAATGTTTCTTTTTTCTTGCACTAAAAACATATTGCCTAACCCATAGTCACAATACATTTCTCCTATATTTTCATCTAGAAGTTTTATCATTTTCAGTTTTACATTTAATTCTATATATCATTTCAAGTTCATTTTTATGGTGTTTAATAGGAATTGAGGTTTGTTGTTTTTTTTTTCACATACATGAACAATTGTTCCAGTACTCTTTGTTGTAAACCCTATCCATTGTACATTTTTGTACTTAACTGGGACCTTGGATAAAAATCATTTAACCACATATGTGTAGGCCTATCTCTGGATTCTCTTTCCTGATGCTCTTATCTATGTCTATTCTTTCACCAATACCCCACTGTCTTGATCATTATAGTTTAAGAATATGTCTGAGCTATTAATCTTTTCAAAACTGTTTGGCTATTCTATGTCTTTTGCCTTCCCATATATATTTTAGAAAAAGCACCTTGATTTCACAAAAAGTCTTCCAGAGATTTTGATTGGGATTACATTAAATTTATTTATCATTTTGGGGAAAGTTTGATATCTTAAATATATTGAGTCTTTCAATCCATGAACATGGCATAGCTCTCCATTTATTTAGTTGTTCTTTAACTTCTGTTGTCAAAGTTTGTAGTTTTCAGCATACACACCCTTTATATTTTTTATTAAATTTATTTCTAAATATTATATAAATTGTTGTTGCTATTGTAAATAGTACTATTTTTAAAGTTTAAATCTCCTACGGTTAATTGCCAGGACCATTGACCCTTCAATAATAATGCAGGTTTGAACTGCATAGGTCCAATTACATGAGGATTTTTTTCAATAAATACTTGTATCCTTGCACATGCATGGGATTTGTATACACAGATTCAACCAATAGCTGATCAATAATAGCATTTTCAGCCCACAGTCGGGGAGTTGGCAGGTGCAGAGGGCTGACTCTATGCATTGTTCTATGCTATTTTAAATAAGAAACTTGAGCACCTGCAGATTTTAGTACTGCAGGGAGTCCTGGAACCAATGCCCCACAGATACTGAGGGCAGACTATAGTTAAGTTTTTGGAGAGTGAAAAGTTACTCACAGCTCTTTTTTACTGTGTAGGGCATCAATGCTCCTAAATCTAATGTTGTTCAAGGGTCAACTGTATAGAGAATTATGAGTAATTTTGCCTCTCTCATTCTATTTTAAAGCTCTATATACTCTGTTATGCGTGTGCCATCATTTATTCAATCAATCTCCTACATTTGTATATTTATGTAATTTCCAATATTTTGCAGTTATACAATTCACATTAGCATATGTATTTTTATATTGCTGAAAATTGTGCCTTTGGAGTAAATTTCAAAAAACTTTTTTTCTTTGATGAGAAAGTAAATGCATATGAAGTTTTGTTAGAGATATCCAAATTTCTCAACAAAAGGTTGTATTTTGCTTTTTTGCCAGAAATGTATATTATTTTCTCTCATTGATTAACCAGCAGAGAATGTTGTCAAACTTTTAAGTTTTTCTAAATATCATGGGTGAGAAATAGTAGTATTGATTTGCATTTACATTACTATAAGTGAAATTGAGAGTTTTTATATGCTTAAGAAATATTTTTATATCAGTCTGCATGAATTGGCTTTTTATGTCTTTTCCCATATTCATATAGGATATTTTAATGTTTTTTCTCCATTTTTAAAATGTAATTTTCATATCAGTGATAGAAAGTTTTATCTGCTAAACAGGTTGCAAATACTTTCTATAGTTTGTGATTTACTCTTTGATTCAACTTACATTGCTTTTCACCATGCAAACTTTGCTTTTGTTTTCATATAGTAAAAGTTATTAATACTTTCTCTTATTGCATCTTGAATTTTATTTATAGTTACAAACTCATTCCCTAACTTCATGTTGCACAACAAAGGTTATCAAATATTTTCTGTAGGTTGTCAGATAACATATATTTTAGGCTTTGTGAACCATAGGATCTGTCCTGTGATTACTCATCTCTACTCCTGTAGCTCTTAAGCAGTCAGAGACAGTATGTAAATGCCTAGGGGTGGCTGTGTTCTGGGAATGTCAGGGACAGATATTATATTAGAAAATGTTCTAAAAGAAGAGTTCCTTTTTTCATTTATTTCTATTAACTCAAAAATAATAACATAATGTAATAGTTCTTGTTTTACATTTTGAAAGTCAAATGAGCCATGATATTTATACTTATTCTAGGAAAACAACAGTTAAACTCAGACCCAGCTTAGAATAATAATCTCTTTGTTTCAGTAATTATTTTGTGAATGAGAGTTTGGTTTCTCTTTAGCTGTGGGGACTACAAACTAGATGTCATTTCTACTGCCTGTGTTTCAGAGGCAGGTAGCAGACTGGTTGTAAGGACGGCCCCTGAAGCCAAAAGCCCAGCCTTCCATCTGCACTTAGTATCCTAGTGACCACAGAGAAAGTAAATAGCATTTCTATGCCTCTTTTTCCTCATCTGTAAAGAGTGACTCCTGATAGTACGTCAACAGATTGTCAAAGATCTGAGATGAATTAGAACAGTGCCTGAGAAAGAGCAGCAGCTCTGGGTGAATGAACACTACGATCCTCCCAGGATCATAGAACGATCCTAAAGAAAGGGATCCTGATGAGTATCCACTGTTGTGTGATCATCTAATGATCCCGGGGGGAATTGAGGCCTGTGGGAAGGGAAGTGTGCTGGTCAGGCTGTGACACATCCTCAATGTAGAATGAATACTCTTCCTCCCCCTGGAAAAGAGGGCAAGCACTCCATCCCACATCCATCCCAAAATGTATAGAGTAAATAAACACCTGAACATCTTCAGGGTGGCCTGACAGGGTTGAAGCAGTGTGGGATTTCAGGTTTTGAAAGTAATTTTCTCTCTCTAACCTCAAATTATTAAAAGTAAAGTAGAAAAAATGATCATTACATTGCAAACATATTATTATGGTTACATTAGATATAATATCATAGACATTGTTCCTAGAACTTGATGATTTCCACTTTGAGTCTGAGGCATACCATTTATGTTATAAGTAATCTCTGCAGTCAAAATAATAGTCAAGTTCTGTGTGGAGGGAGGCTCAGGCTGGGTGCCCAGCTGTGCGGCCTCTGTGGTCACCTATGTTGAGAAGGATGTGTGGGGGCACAGACTGAAGACAGTTCTTGTGCAGTAATCTCGGCAACTCTAGCGTTGTGGGTGTCAGTCCAGCAGGCACAGAAGTACACGGCCTCATCTTGTTTCTCTAAGAAATTTATTTTCAAGGTTGAAGTAGAAGTGTGAGGATTTTTACTTGCCTCAAATTTGTCGTTCTTTCGATTAGCAGAGATTGTTGAGTCAACGTATATTAAATGTTCTATACTTTTATTTGGTTTCTGCTGGTACCAATGTATGTAGTCTGTGCTAAAGGTGCTAGAAGACACCTTACAAAATATATGGGCACTCTTATCCCTTGCCCTAGAAATTGATATTTCAGGTTGCTCCAGCTTTAACTGTCCAAGGCAAACTGCAGGCAAAAATTAAATAAATAAGTAAATCCCTGTGAACAAATGACAGATAAAGAAGCAACAATAAAAAAGTCTTTCTGTCTCTTTTGTAGGAAATGATAGGGGGAACTCACAAGCCCAGAGGGAGAAGAATCTGACTGCTTGCAGTACTGACATCCCGCACGCCAGGCTCGTTCACCAGGGAGAAGGTATGAAAGTGAGGTCCCTGTTAGCAGACCAGAGTCAGGAGGGCAGGGCTGGGTCTGGTTTCTAGGAGGAAGTGGTGCTCAGACAGTTCCCTGGGGCTCTTCATGATCTGCTATAAATGAGCACTTGTGAAGCTTCTTGTGTCCCATGTGTGCTGGGAAGATAGGGTAAGAATGTTTGCAATCTGGAAAGAAAATCCTGGGATAAATGTGTCCCTCTTGGGTTAGGGCAGGGACGCTTCTCACACCAACTCTGCTGTTCCCTGTGAAATACCATGCCACAGAGACATGACTTTAGAAACGAGAAGACATATCGGCTTGTTCAGTCCCTATGTCTACATTTCTGTGACTTGCTATGGATTCAGGACTTGGGTATGAAACTTGATCTTTATATTTCTTTAGTACAACAACAGAAAAATGAGACACTGGGATACCTCATTGACATTATTGAAGATGCTGTATGCACAAGCACTGAAGAAATTCTGTTTATTTTTAAATTAATCTATATATCACCACACAGGTTATGACTCAGGGAAACCAAACTTCATTTACAATCTGGGTGCCTTTCAAAAAGGTCTGGACTGCAGTTGTTGGCAGACAGAGGAGACAGAGCAATCTGGGGACTCTACTTCCTGTTCTGGACCTTGGAATTGTCTCATGAACACCATGCCACATGCAAGAGTATTTTCAATGTCATGTCATGTTTAATATGTAATAATAAGTTTTCAAATTAATATAGCATCTAATATCCATTTAGAAACTATTATTTGTAAAGCAATATTCTAAATGTTTACTTATTTTATGTAATCCTCTCTAGAACACTCCAGTGAGGTAGCTCTTAGGATGACCTCCATCTGTCAATGAGAACAATGGCAAAGACAAGTGACTCATTCAAAGACCAGATCTGGGAAACAGGAGAGCTCAAGATAAGTAACAGTTCATTAAAGAAAGTCTGAGTAAAATGAGGTTTGAAAAATGACAGTAAAAGGTATTCATACTTTACTATTACTTTGAATTTTTCTCTACATATTTATGAATAGAAATAGGATTGCTTGATATTATATATAAATAAACATATTTAAGTGGAATTTGAATATTTGGCTTCATATTCTCTTTTTTCAATTAACTTCTTAGCAAGCAATGTTGAGGTCTTTAATCTATGTGAGCATTATTTAATGACCAAAGTTATAATTAAACACCTTCCTATACCAGCTAACTTATCTGACATTTGTTGAGTTACTTAACCTTCTTGTGCCTCACTTTCTACATTATACATTGCCTGCATGTGTATCTTTCAAGGTATTAAGGGGTTTATATGATCACTGTGCGCAATGGTAATGCACAGAACACTCAGATATTAATACCTGACATATCGCAAGTCAATAATATTAGAAATTCTCACTGTCAGTATTATTATCAAACAAAACCAAATGTACTTTGTTAAATTATTTTTTATGATGCAACCATGGTAGTTTATTTAAGAAAATATATAAAGCTAATCAACATACATAGAAGAAATAAAATCACCTATTCCCTCAGGAATAATCATTCATAAAAGTTTAGATAATTTATTCCCCATTCTTTTATTATTTTGCTATCATTACAAGATGATTTATTATTAAAAAGTTATTATTAGATACTCATGAATTTTTCTCTATGTTATATTGTGAATTTTAAAAAAATTTATTAGTAAAATATAATAAAACAATAAAACATTATTTTCAATGACTGAATAATAGTCTATTCTTTGAATGCAATGTAAATCAGGTGTCTCTTTCCTTGTAAATAATCATTTAGCCTGAAATATGAAAAGCTGCTGGAGAGTTTTCTTCTAAGATCTGAACACAACAGAGTATATCACTGTCAGCATCTCATTACTGGTCTATGAGGCTCTTTGAGTACTAAATGACACAACCAAGTAGACAGGATGACGGTGGTATGTCAACAAGCTTTTCTGTGCATTCCTGTCTGAAAAGGACTTACATTCTCATTCTTTTTGATTCTCTCAGGTCTTTCTCTCTGTACTTGCTTTTATTAACAGTTTAGATGATCAGTGAGACCCTATATAGATTGAAGAAATAAACTTGGGTCAACACTGAGAGAATAAGATGGTCAGGAATCACATAGGATGTAATCACAAAAGGTTGAGTGCCACAGAGGTAAGAGGAGAAAGGCTGGTAGGCTGACCTACCACAATTTTTCCTATGAATCTCCTTTCTTTCTTCCAGTGGCTTCCCTGAATTGAAAACTAGAACCAGGGTCCTTAGAAGAGGAGATGGTGGGAATGAATATGTTGTCATAAACTTAGATATTATTAAATAAATAAAGGGCTATGTATGTCACACATGCAAGGAAATGTCCATATTCTTCAATGGGGTGACAGCAAGTACTGCATAAGAAGAGTGTGTGAATTAAAGGGTTGTCATTTGGGAAAGAAAGTGATTATTTATTGACATTTCATGTACTCTGTAAAAACTCCTGATCACTCAAATCCTTGTCACTATGATGTCATGATTCTGTACTAAATAGTAAATTGTGTCAGGGAATGTTTCACAAAGTTTAGTTTTGGTTTCTCCGTGGGTGTAGGAACAATGCATAGCATTCTTTATATACTCTTATAGTCTAGAAGTCAGATTCAGAAGCTAGGTTACATGAGTTCAGCCCTACTTTGCATTGTGTCAGCTATATGATGGGGAGAAGTTCTTAGGATACATAATTATCTCTCTTACCTCATGAGTCAAATGGATTCATAGTCGTAAGAGAGGAGACCTCACAGGTTACAGTGAGGGTTGAAGAATTTCATATGCCCAAAGAATTGAGAACACTAATAGACATCTGTTCCACACACAAAAAAGTTATTAGCTATTCATTCTCTGGGCCCATTCTCATTCTTTAATTGGCAGAACCAAGGATCACTCACAATATGGTGGGCTAATCAAACAACCCTAGGGGATTGGACCTGTATTCTGATGATATAATATTCCCACAGCCCTGAATGTGAAGTGAGGAACTACCTTCCACCTCCCCAAGTAAAAAGATACTGGCTCCATCCCAAGTTGACCTCAAGTATGTTATTTGTTATAGAATTGTGATGTTTACATTTCCAGGGTAGCCTCATGGTCCAATTCAAAAATATATGGACTTCTTGTTTTTAGACCAATCACTTCAACTCTCAGAGCTTAATATTTTATCTGTAAAATGGGCAAACAATGGATATAGTGCTGGAGTGTTGTAATAATTATCTGTAGCAATGTGTGTGTACTCTAGGACAGCAATGCTTCCCTCTCTCAGTTTGAGCCATTACTGTTAGTGGGAGTATCTAGACAGTGATATGATTAAATGGGGCCTGTGTCTACTCATTCCCAATCAAGATTTAATTCATAAGGAAGTGATGTTAAATGAAGATTTGGGAACACCATGGTCAGAAATGCTTTCTGCTGAAGGTGGGGCCTAACATGTGAGGAAGCACAGTTGGCTTCCTGTAAACTCAGATGTGTAGCAGGGAAGGCGAGGTGGAGGCTGGCAGCCCAGGCAGGAGTTAGCTGAGTGTGCTCTGTGGAAATGCTGTGGTGGGGCAGAGACCCAGAGGATGCTGTTGCTGGGTGTCTTGGCACCTGTGAGCTGTGGGTCCCAGCAGCACACTAGTCAATGACCATATGTTTTTCTATGAAGTTTATGGTAAGGACTGACATAGACTTTTGAAAACTTTTTCTTGCCTCAAATGTACTGTTTGTTCACCGAAGTGAACTGGGGCTGGGATATTTGTTGAAATGATAGACTTCAGGTGTATCATAATTTGGTGTGCTTGCTTCTGATACCAGTGTAGAACTGTATTTTCAAAGTCTTTAGTGGACATCGTATACAATATGAACATTCTATTGCTCTGGGAATTCACATCTTAGGTGGCTCCAACTGTAAAAGCCCATGTCCCACTGCAAATGAAAAGTGGAAATTCCCATGGACATGTGACATAGAAAAAGAAACAATTAAAATATCTCTTTTATCTCTCATCCATGTTCAAATAAATTGAAGAGCGACTCACTAACACTGAGGAAGAAAAATACAAATGTTCCTAGCAGTGACATCCTGCTGTCTGCCAGACTATGTCACCAGGGGGAAGGCAGGGAAGTGAGGATCCTGGTTGGAGTGTCCAGGACAGGAGGAAGAGGGTTTGAGAGGAAGAAGTGGTAGGTCAGGTGGTCCCATGGAGATCTGTGCGACCTGATGCTAAGATGAGCAGTTTCAGGGATTATGATGACTCTCTTGTGCTCAACTGACAGGAAATATGCTTCATGACCTGGACAGGTATGTCACTAATTTTTTTCTAAGCCATACTGAAAAGCTGTCATAACATTTATTTCCTGTTGTGTGTTTCTCTGTAAACACTCTGAGGCTGAATAACAATGCTTTCTCTACATTAACAAAGGTATTTTCAGAAGATCTATACTTTCCATGCATTCCTTTTGGAAATGGATCTTCTCACATGTAATGTTTGCCACTTAGGTTCTGGTCTCTAATTTCCCTGCATAAAATATATAAGGGACTAGGAAGGTTTTGTTTAGGCTCAAGAAGACAAAATTGTCACTACTTAGACACCGTCATGGTCATAAATAGTCATGGTCTCCATGTAATTCCGTGAAATATGAGCCCACCAGAGATAAGAGAGGGCTGACAGATCATATGTCTAACTCTATCTCTTGAGTATGCCTGGCCTGAAAATTACTCTATTTTCCCTTCAAGTACATCTCAAAATTAAATAGTAGACCGATAGTCATTAAATAGGGACTAGAGAGAATAAACACATTGATTTTATTTGGGTAATTTTTAACTATGGTGAGCAGCATGTATAGGAACCTTAAAGGAGGCAGCTATATTCTTAAACCCACTACAGACACTACTTTTAGAAATTGAAAACATAGATCTTTGTATCGTTTTTTATAGAAAAGTCAATTGGTAATTTATTGGCACTTAATTTATTCTGAAGGATACCCAATCACTCAAATGCTGGGTGCATGCTTCAGCAGACATTGATGATTTGTGTTAGTTAATGTCCCATAATGTTTAGTTCTGTCTCCCCTATGAGAATGGGAATACTGTATTCATCCTTTTATTTTCTTGCAATTAGAAAGGTTTTAGTGTAACAGCCAAGAGGAGCCAGATTATTTGGGTCTCTACCCTATGCTGTCAACTAGCTACATATCAGCTGTATAACTTGAACAAGTGACCGAATCAATACATCACTTACATCTTGAGTCAAATACACTTGATGATAACAGATACATAAGTAGTGTAAGTTGAAGGAACTAATATATTCAAAGAATTGAGAGCATAAACTAGCAATTTACACACACACCCTGACTACTCCAAACTCACTGTTAGTTCTTTGGATCATGGCAGGCTCTCTCTACTTTCACAGGCAAAATCAAAGGTTACCAGATATAATGGGCTCATCTAACATCCCCAGTGAATTCAGAGCTCTGGTCTGATGATGTCATGCTAGCTGAAACCTTTTTCCCACACCTCCCAGAAAAATGACTTTGCTTCATTCCTAATTTGATCCAGATACCCTACTATCTAGTTAAAGTATTGCATCCTTGAACTTAGTATTGTGGTCTCATTGTCCTGTTCAAAAAGGATGGACTTCTTGTCTTTGCCTGACATTTAAAGTTATATTCTACAAGCTTAAATTTTTAGTTGGAAAATGGAACAATAATAGTATATTGCCAAGGGGTTGTCTTGTGCATGTATGATGATAATGGTTCTAGCCACCTTGACCACTTACTGAGAGTCTCTGGTTGGTGAGATGGTGGCACAGCCTGTGCTCCCTGTCCCCACACAAGATTAATTGGGATGTATTGTCAAATAAAGCTGTGGAAACACAACCCCTGGAATTAACTGGGAGCTATGTGCAAGCATAATCCAAGACAACTTTCTGAAGAGCTCAGGAAATGCTGCAGAAAAGGCAAGGCTGACTTCAGGAGCCCAGCTGGAGAGGGGGGTACTGGTTGTGGTTGCCACTATTGGGAAGGATGTGGGTGGGCACAGATCCAAGTAGTGGATATTGTGTGGGTTGTCTCAACAGTTCTAGTAGTGTGAGTCCAGCCAGCACAGTAGTAAATGGCCACATCTTCTTTTTCTATGAAATTTATGGTCAGCATTGAAGTGAGACTTGGAGGATTCTTTCTTGCCTCAATTTTGTTGTTCTTCCCACCTTGGTTACTTCGAGCTGGGCTTTTTGTTGAGCTCACATAAATCAGATGTTCCAAAGCCTGATTCGATTTTTGCCGGTACCAGTGAATGATGTCGTTTTCAAAATTTGTGCTTGATACCTTGCAGTATATGTCAACACTTTTCTTTACTTCTGTGGAAATGGATATCTGAGACTGCTCCAATTTTGATAACCCAAGTCCAACTGTATGTGAAAGAAGAGAATTTCCAATGAGTTTCTGACAATATAAGAAACATTAAGGAATTTCTTTGCTCTCTCATCTAGACTGAAAAGGCCAGGAACTGTTACTTACATGCCCAGAAGGACAAGAAGGTGAATGCTTCCAGCAGGGACATCCTGTGAACAGACTGTGTCCTCAAAGAGAAGCAGGAAAGTGGAGACTGGGTGGCAGGGCAACTCAGGTCAGTAGCAAGTGGGTGTAGCCTAGATTGGGGTGAAGGAAGGAAGTGGTGGGTCAGCAGGACCTTGGGCCTTTAGTGCTGGCTGCTGGTCAGAAATTACTCCTTTTTGTGGGCCTGATGATCTCAAGATACGTTTGGTGGTCTCTGGAGGGCTCTTCAGCATGAATGTGAGGAGTCCTTGGAGGTGTCTTGGGACATGCTGCTAAAGATACTTATTGAAGAAATCTGAGAAACAAGGTAAGATAGAAATAAATATAACTGTAATTATATCACCACGACCAAATTTATTTGTCATTAGGGTGATAACATGTAAATTTTTTCTGTGCATATAGAGAGATAGCAATGTGATTTTTGTGGATGATAAGTATATTTAAGTTACATGTGGAAGATGTACAAGGTTTTGTGTTACTCTTCTTTCAGTTCACCTTATATTCTGAGTGACTTCCCATGACACTGAAGCATTTTTTAATGTCTGCAGCTAATCACTGTTCATCTCTGTAACTGAGAAATTGCCTGACTCTGTGCCAATTTCTTCATCTCTTTGTGCCTCACATTCCTCACCTGAAAATGGGTGCAGTAATAATGCCTGTCTCAAAAGGTAATGCACATTAAATAACTAAGAAGGGTACCTTGTCTGGATTCTGGCATACAGTAAATTTTCAGTGATTATTAGACATTATTGTTAATACTAATACCATTTTTTAAAGAATTTAACTCCCCTATACTGTCAACTCATTCCCTTATGGTTATCTCTGAAAGCATTGTATGTATTAGAGCTTCTTGAACCCTGAACAGCAGTTGTCCCTGAAGCTTATGTCCAGTTCTGCAATATACGGTGTGGAGCAGATGTGAACTCAGACTAGCTTGGGTCTTCTCAGGACAAAAACAGAGGAAGAAGCTGACTCGCTATGGCTAGATATTTTTCCTGACACAGCTGCCCTATTTTCCCTCTTGTCCAATAAATACCACTGCTGAGATGACAGCATTGGAAAGTTGAATGTTGAAGAGGTAGAGAGTGGTAGATCAGGAGGCTTGTAGCTTTTCCCCTGCACAGAGATGTATCCTGGGAGTGAGAAGGAGAAGGAGTGGGACACCAATGTTGCAGTCTGGCCAGTGCTCCTGCAAGCACTAGGCTCTGGGTCTGGCTGCTGCCACTGCTTGGGAAACCCTAGTCACCTGACACCTAAATCCCTCACTCCCGCATCACTGCCAGACATTTGCTTCCAGATCCAACAACTTCAGCATCAGTGTATGGGTGGCTGATGGGGTGGCAGGCAGCTGTTGGGAATGTTTATAACTAGTTGAATTCACACTATCTATTTGACGTTAGCTGCAAGGAAAGCTGAGAAAAGTATCTGACATTTTTCATTTCTATAGTGGGAGATGGACTTGTTCTTTTACAAGACTTGGAATATGGGAAATTCCCTTAAGTGAGGACAAGGTTTTAAATGTTATGAGACAAAAAGGAACATAAATGGCTACTTTAGAAACACTCCTGGAAAAAAAATTTCTTCAAACAAGGAGGTAAAAAAAGTTAGAAATTATCTTTAATTTATAATTTTAAACACTTTCAGAAAATAGGTATTTTATTGCATTTACTTCTCATAATATTTATAGCTCGTGATAATTAAAACATTCTTTGTGGCAGGTAATGTACTAAAAACATTTTGGTCCCATTATCTAGTTTAACCTTCACAAACTATTTTGTGCTGTTAAAGTTGTTCTCATTTTTTAGATGAGAAAATTGAGTCTTTGACAGAGCAACATCTTGTCCCAAGCCTCACAGGGGTAAGTGGCAGAACAATAATTTACACCAGAAAGTCTGACTCTGAAATCCATGTTCTTAAGGAAGATACTATACATCACATGTAATGAAATAGTTTTCTTCAGTTTAGAATAGTCTCTTACAGTTAATTCGGTCTCTATTGGTATATTTTTTTTGTTTTCTGTGTTTCTCTTCCTTGGCTTGTCCCTAGGATGGCATTAATGCATATGGGAGGAATGGGAGTGTCTGCTACCCTCCTCCTTCTGTCAAATTTCCAGCTCTTTGCCCTGGGATTTAGCCTCTTCCTCTGAATTGGCTGGAGCAATAACTACACCTGAACCTACTATTACTGACCCCACACTATGCCCTTGGGTGCAAAGTTCCCACCCTGCAGCTTCTCATCCAAATCCTGGTCCCCTAAGCACCTCTCACCCTCTTAGAAACCTGAGAGGCATTAGGATCTGATACACATGAAGCTGTGGGGAAAGCAGTGCTGGTTTGAGTTCACCTTTGTAAATGCCTTCCACAGTTCATGATGTTTTTCTTACTGTGGCCATGCTGGTGGAGCTTACTATTTTCACCAGATAATCTCAGATTCTCTCTCCATCTGTTTTGAGTTGTTGCTTTTTTCTTTTTCTTTTCTTTTTTTTTTTTTTTTTTTTTTTAGGTTTTGTCCTCTCTGAGATAAGACCCTCAGAGGCAAAGGAACCAGAAAGGCACATCCTTTTGCCTTCCCCCTTATCTCACAACATCACAGCTGGCACTTCCTCTAGGGCATATGCTAACTTCCCTGATACCACCTCCCCACTTAAACTGTATCCATATCTCTAGTAAAATTCTTTGTTCCTAGTTTGCTAGCTTGCCTTGACTTTTAAACAGGAGATTTGGAAATTTAGAAAACCCTTTCCTTTTTCAACTAAACCTGGCTTTCAAGCCCACCACCTTATGATTAATTCAAAAAGTGAGCTTGTCAACTGTGAAGTATATAATAGAGTATTGTTAGCTATAATTACCACTGTATATTAGGTCCCCAGAACTTGTAATGTTCTAACTGGAAGTTTGTACCCTTTGACTAATACTTGCCCATTTCCCCCAACCTCTAGCCCCTGGTAAACACCATTGTACATTTTGTTTCCATGAATCTTGTATTTTAAGATGCCCAATATAAAGAGATCTTATTGCATTTTTATTTCTCTGTATCATTTATTTAACTTAGCACAATGCTCTCAAGATTCATTCAAGTTGTGACAAAAGGCAGGATTTCCTTCTTTCTCATGGCTAAGTAATATTTAATTGCATATATACCTTGTCTTTTTTATCCATTTATCTGTTGACAGACACTTAGGCTGTTTCCATTTTTGGCTACTGTAAATATGCTGCAATCATCATGAGAATGCAGATTTCTCTTCAAGATCCTAATTTCATTTCATTTGGATATATACCTACCAGAGGGATTGTTAAATCGTAAGTCAGTTCTATTTTTAATTTTTTGAAGAACCACCACATTATTTTACATAGTGGCTGCCTCAATTTATAATCCCATCAATAATACACAAGGGTTTCTTTTTCTCCACATGCTCACCAAATGCTTATTTCTTGTGTTTTAGAAGAATGCCACTTTAGCAAGTAAGAGGTGAATAGCTCATTGTGCTTTTTATTTGAAATTCCCTGATGATTAGGATGTTGCACACCTTTGCATGTACCTTGTGGTCATTTATTATTTCATCCTAGGAAAAATGTCTATTCAGTTCTTATGTATATATTTTTTAGATTTTATATATTTATTTTTAGAGAGGGGAAAGGAGGGAGAAACAGAGGGAGAGACACATCAACGTGTGGTTCCTGCTTGAGCACCCTTTACGGGGAACATGGCTGGCAACCCAGACATGTACCCTGACTAGGAATCAAACCAGTGACACTTTGGTTCACAGGCTGGCACTCAATCCACTGAACTACACCAGGCAGGGTTCTTCTGCCTATTTTTAATAGGTTTGTTTGTTTGTTAGCCATTGAGTTGTATGAGTTATTTATATGTTTAGAATACTAATCCCTTATCTGCTATATGATTTGCAAGTATTTTTTCTTATTATGTGGGTTGCCTTTTCATTTTGTTGATGGTTTCCTTTGCTCTGCAGAATCCTTTAAGTTTTATGTCGTCCTACTTCTTTATTTTTGCTTTTGTTGCTTATGGACACATTGTACCCCATGAAATCATATCATACTACATGTCAAATATATCTTGATTAACTCTGGGAAATAAATAAAAGAAGCAGTTTGTTCTTTATTTCAACGTCTCTGGCTATAATTTTGCATGCTTGTTTGTTTTCTTGATTAGGTTCCACTTACAGGAGTGGGGAGAGGATAATAAGGTGGAAAAGGGGAAGGGTCATCAAGGAACATGTATAAAGGACATGTGGACAGAGCTAAAGGTGAATAACATTGAGGTTGGGAGGTTGGATGGGGGGGTGAGTGGTGGGAGGAAAATGGAGACAACTGTACTTGAAGAACAATAAAAAATAAATAAGTCAATAGGTAAATAAGAAAATAAATGCATAAATAAATAAAATAAAAGAAGCAGAAAAACATGATAGTGTTCTGGGCACAGCTACCATCTCCTTATATGGGGTAAATTTCATGGTTTACTCTTAATAGAGGGAGAGCTACAAGTGACCTGACTTACGTAGGAGAATATAAATGTTCTTGCTACAAATTTCTCAATCATTATCCTCATTAAATATTTTGATGATGTACATAAATCCAGGCTATGGAGATTTCAGCCCTCTCCATGTATCCCGTATTTCCTGTTAAAGCAAGTTTATACAATTATATATGATATATAATTTTATTAGCCTTTTCTCTAAGGACAGAGTGTCCAGAAAGGGAACTCTACCAGATATACTCACAAGACAATCCTTTAGCCATGGCTTGTTGAATAACTGTTCATTCTGTCTTGATCAGGGTCTACTGGGCAGGGAAACAGGTCTGGGAGAACCCATGTTTGCCCACAAATGCCACAGTGTGTTTTATAAAGATAATAAACATTGAGGACATTTAAAGTGGCCCAACAGTGCAACTGAAAGAACACAGATTATTTGTTTGGACCAACTATTGTACCCTCCCCATCATTTCTTTCTTGCATGAAACAGGTTTATTTGCAGGGTTTTTATGATGATCACATGGGCTTCTAAAGGCATAGAATATCCAGCACATTATCTGGCAGCCATGATGGAAAACCTGATATGAATTCCATTTTGTTCATTGACAGTGCCTTTAGCTTGAGATTTCTACAATTACCAGAAATCTCTGAGAAATGAAATAATAGACCTTGCCTTCTCTCTGAAATTATCAGGTCTTTCAACATATGGGTCTCTAAATAAGAACTCAAATCAATAGGAAAAAATGTTAAACCAGGTGTTTGGAGGCAAAGTTACTGGCACCAGAAGGGGTACAATTGATAGCCAGCATACTCCCTTTTCCTTCTCCAAATTCTGAGGCATCAACATGAGAAACACAGGAAGTGCTGCAAGCGGAGGCTGAGGCCTCGCCAGAGCTGAGGTTTGAACTCAGGACTGAGGATGATTCAAGCTGGGAAGGATGTGGGCACGCTTATGGTAAGGGGTTTGTGTGTATTTATTATTTTGCCTCCAATGACACTATGGATTCTTAGGGGTCATTATATTAGGTCATCACCTCTTCTGTGGAATATATATTTGGTACCAAAGAGAAGCAGACAGAATTTTATGTTCCTTATGGTTGTAGTTCTTTGCCAGTAACTGGCATTGTTCAAGGAGTTTTTGAAAACTGAGACAATTAAACAAGCAGCTTGCAGCCATCTAGTAAATCTTCTCTTCCCTAAACCAAGGACAGTTGAGTAAATGATTTGCACATTTCCTACCCAACCAGAGGGTAAATAGCTTACATTATCTATCAGTGAGATAGATAGCAGAAATCCAATTAGTACCATTTGCCAACCACAACCAAGGATGGATGTATTTAAGGGAATAAATCTCGCTTTGGTACATCAGCATGAAGCTGATGAATTTTCTATTGAGATACTCCCTAAGACCTCCCCTAGACCCACAGCCTTTAAAAAAAAACCCTTCAGAGTGAAGGTCCCTGTGTGCTCTGTCCCTCCCAAGACCATGCCTGCACCTTTCCCTTCCCTCTCTTTCCCCCCCGCACAGGCATGCATCAATTGTATACTCTAAGGAACCCACCTCATCAGACTTGCAACCAGGGAGAAATGCCAACAACAGCTCATCCTGACTAACCCCCTGGCCCTGTCCCCAGTGCAGCCTCCTTTTTCTCTGACACCAAAGGACTGGGAATTTCCTTGTCTAGTTGGAGCTGTGAAGTCACATGGCTATTAGTATCTTCACTGGCCGATTAGAGTAACCCCATTCTGACTAATCAATATAGTGAATTTGGACCAATCCAACAGTGAGGATTTGTAGTCTTCACTTGCATGAAGGAAGACCCATCAGGAACCAGAGGTGGGAACTTCTATGTATGTCAGCTCCCCTCTAGTTCCCAAAGTGTGTTTTCTCTTTCCACCAAAGACTGCAAACTGTGCTTCCCTGGCTGGAGCTGAAACACTAAAGATGTGTCACCCGACTGGGCAGAGCAACTGGATGAGAGCAGATGGAGCTGCCTAGAGCAAAACAGAGCTATCTAGGTGGAGAAGGGTCTCACCCCAGCACAGACTCACAGCCATGCTGCCTCACAGCTGTTCTGCCTCACAGCCATGCTGCTTCATAGATGATCTATAGCACTATCAAGCTCTGCCACAGCAGGTGCTGTGGTCTCACAGCTGTGCTGTGTCACAATGGAACTGCTTGTATGAATAAAGATTCCATTTTTGCTGCACCTCAAATTGAAGATTCCTCTTGACATTGAATTGGCACCTACAACCAATGGTTGACATATATATAAAATATATAATATGTGTAATATATAGTAAATTATAACTAATATAGTATAATATAATATGTATATATGTATATCTAGTCTTCCTGGGGCATGTGAAATATAAGCCTATTGATCTGGTCAGCCTGCTATGATGGGAGAATTAGTTTCGAGGTCCCCAATGTAAATTTAATTGACTGGCTTTTCCTGATCGCACAATACCTGTCACATATCAAGAGATCAGAATTAATATGGTGATGATAGAAGAACTGTCCATAACATTGCAGCCTTGGGGAGCAGTTTAGAGCATACTGTAACTCTCGCTTATATTTCTGCCTCAGCTGGCCTTGAGGTATTACCTGGCAACAATATGGGAAATATTCTATCATGAATTATTAGAATTTCATATGATTTCTTGACCTTGAAGTCAACATCCATTTTCTATGTTGTTTTGAGACCACAGTGAAGCAGGTCAATAGTGTTTATAATAAGCTTTATGAGGGCACAAACCTCTATATCAAGAGCACTTGTAGGAAGGCCTGGAATATGGTAGGCATTTAACAGATATTTATGGAACAACTTATCATGTGTGTGTTTTGGAAGATTTGCACAAGAGTGTCAGTAAAACTGAATCACATAATGTGTGTTCTTTCCACAGAAGATTAAAATAAGATGTTGGTGAACAGAATTCTCACATAGTTAAAATGGGAAGAAACATAGTTGGGAACCAGTGACTCTAATGCAAATCCTTACTCATCACACTGGGCTGAAAAGAGGGGTTGACAGTGGAGATGAGAGGAAGGCAGACTAGGTGAGCAGAGGTAACCTGATTCAAGTCTTTGTGCCCTATGCTGCTCTGTACCTCCTGGCGCCTCCCAGGAAGCAGCAGCATCTCCTGCTAGTGCTGTGGCAGGGTTGGGCCAGGCACATTTTCCAGGGAAGTTGAGTGTGGCCCAGAAACCTCCACAAAAACTTTGCATCATGCTTGCTTTTCCCACAAGCTCCATGGCTGCTAGGTGTGTGGGGTCTTCTGGGAACTGGTGGCTCAGACCCGGTTTTTGTGGCTGTCAGCCATGCACTTTCTTTCCTCGTGAGTGGTTCAGTCACGAGTCTGAGTCTGGGAGCCCAGCTCTGGGCAGCCAACACTGTAATCTAGTAAAGACTGTGCTGAGGAGAGATGGACTTTCTGAAGAAGGAGCTGCCAGAAGGGGCACTTTGGGGAATTTGAAATGAGACCTTGTAATTCTGTGAGGATGAATTATTTTGGTAAAGACAGAATGGCATCTTTGGTCCAAGGGCTGCCACTTGAGGAAAGTCACTATAGATGGGAATAATAATGCTTACTCTAGATTTGTCACCCATCATGGGCCAGGGATTGTGACAATTTGTTTGTTTTTTAAATAAATACCATTTAAGTCAGTCTCAAATACCACAAATCTTACAACAATTTAATCCTCATATAATACTTCAAAGTAGTTACAATCAACTTTCTCTGACAGAGGAGATAAGTGGAATCTCAGGGTCACATAAGAGGTAGGTAATGGATTCAAACCCAGGTCTAACAAATTCCAAAACCCATTCAATAGATGGAGAAGCTTGTTTTAAACTATAAACTGTAATGGACTATGAAGACAATTACAGAAAGGTCATAGAAATTTGCATTCCAGTAAGCAAAGAGCATAAGATAGTATTAAAGAACATTCATTCATTTAATAAGATGAACCTCAAAAGTAGTAGAAATTCTCTAGCACATTTGAATTAATAGTTGATTTCCTTCTGTGAAATACTAATTTTAAAGGTCACTGATCCACTAGATGGTAATACATACCTTCTATTGAATATCAAACATTGTATGTCTTCCTTCCTCCTTCCCTCCCCCTCCCTCCCTGCCTTCCTCCCTCCCTCTCCCCACCCCCTCTCTCGCATAAAGTAGTTCTTACCCTCATTTTCCAGATGAAATAGAGGCTTAGGCAGGTTAAGTGACTTACTGATGTTGCCTAGCTAATGAAGAGCATACCAAAAGTGTGAACCATGCTGACAGTCTCCCAAGCCTGTGCCCTAAGTAATCCTGTTTGGCTGTCTATGATTCAGGGATTAATTTCTGCACTCACTGGTTTGTTGCATTTAAATGTAAAATATGATGTTGTTATACTTCCTGTTTGTTTTCAATTCCATCCTTCCTGTTTAAAGGTGCAGTGTTTTTATTTCATTTAGTTACTTACACGAACTTCTGGCATCCCCTCCTGGCCACTGGAGGTGTTGTACCTGTTGTATTTGTCTGTATTGGAGCTCCTGTATGTAGTGTCTATTAGCAACAAAGGCTCAGCAAAATGACAGAAAGTGCTCTAAAATGCAAGACAGGAACCATATTTTAACAATTGCATTCTCTCTTTTTTAACAGATTTTATTTATTTACTTTTAGAGAGAGAGGAAGGGAGGGAGAAAGAGAGGGAGAGAAACATCAATGTGTTGGAGATACTTCGATCTGTTGCCTCTCACACACTCTCACCTGGAGACCTGGCCATGGTTTGCAGGTCTATGTTAATCCACTGAGTCACACCAGCCAGGATGCCAATTGTATCCTTAATGTGCCTGGTAGTGGTAGGTAAGAAACTCCTCCTTGCAAGGCCCCCATTTCATTGCCTCAAGTGAGAGGAGGGGGTGATATTTTTGGTCCCTTGCAGTTCTAATAATTTGTGATTCTGATTAAACTGATATTTTAGGCATTGAAATAACAGGTGTAGCAGAATAAAAAATGGAAGCTACCATTTTTATTTTGATCCAACAATAATGCAGTTTGTTTCCTCTTGACTTGATACTGCTCTAGAAAATTCTAATCTGGGTTGGCTGTGTCACAAAAGCTCATTAATTCCTATAGTCAACGACTCTTAGGAAGTAATGTGTTCACCTAATCTGCTGGTCTGTTACACACAGCCTTGAAGAGAGCCCATGTTCACACACCTGCATACACATATGCCTTGTACACAAGTACAGTAGATCCCACAAGCTGAATTGTGTTCATTCTTACAGGTAATTTGTTTTAGTCCTGTCTAGAAATTAAAGAGAATACCCCTAATAAATAAAAAATGTATACAAAGTAGAATTCTCTTAGGGATGTTTGGAGTCGGTGATCTGTCTGTACCACCCCACTATGCTTCATATTTATTTTTATAACTTTAGAATGTTTCCATGTATCATGGTTTTTAAAAATTGAAAGGATTATCAACATTATACTAAATATGCCTGTCTCTGGAGGTTATTTATAGTTTGGAAAATGCCTTGACTAAAACTAGATTTTCATGCTTCCTTTCATTCTTACATCACTAAGCTCCCTGGGGCTTGTGTGGATGCCTGAGCTCAGTGTTCTTAAATGCAGTGGCACCCTTATCACAGCTTTGCTTGGAAAAGAACACTGCCTTGAGGATGCAGGCCACCCAAGACCAGTACAAATGGCCAGAGCCAGTTAGAACCAATGGGCAGCCAATGTACCTCGTTTTCCCTGAAGAAGGAAAATCTTACATTTTCCACAGCCACTGAAAAAAAATCAGTAAATTCCCTTTGGTGATCTTTATCTTTTAAAAAAATATATTTTATTGATTATGCTATTACAGTTGTTTCATTCCCCGCCTTCATTCCCCTCCACCTTGCATACCCTCTCCCACCCACATTCCCCCACTTTAGTTCATGTCTGTGTGTCATAAGTTCTTTAGCTTCTACATTTCCCATACTACTCTTGCCCTCCTCCTGTCTATTTTCTACATACCATCTATGCTACTTATTCTCTCTACCTTTTCTTCCTCTCTCATCCTCCCACTCCCCTGTTGCCAACCCTCCATATGATCTCCATTTCTGTGGTTCTATTCCTGTTCTAGTTGTTTGCTTAGTTTGTTTTTGTTTTTGTTTTAGGTGTGGTTGTTAATAATTGTGAGTTTGCTATCATTTTACTATACATGTTTTTTATCTTCTTTTTCTTAGATAAGTCCTTTTAACATTTCATAAAATAAGGGCTTGGTGATGATGAACTCCTTTAACTTGACCTTATCTGAGAAGCACTTTATCTGCCCTTCCATTCTAAATGAAAGCTTTGCTGGATAGAGCAATCTTGGATGTAGATCCTTGTCTTTCTTGAGTTCAAGTACCTCTTGCCAGCCCCTTCTTGCCTGCAAGGCCTCTTTTGAGAAATCAGCTGACAGTCTGATTGGTACTCCTTTGTAATTTACTGACTCCGTATGCCTTGATGCTCCTAGGATTCTCTCCTTCACTTTAATCTTGGGTGATGTAATTATAATGTGCCTTGGTGTGTTCCTCCCTGAGTCCAACTTCTTTGGGACTCTCTGAGCTTCCTGGACTTCCTGGAAATCTATTTCCTTTGCCAGATTGGGGAAGTTTTCCTTTAATATTTGTTCACATAACTTTTTCACTTGTTGCTCTTCCTCTTCCTCTTCTGGTACCCCTATAATTTGGATGTTGGAATGTTTAAAGATGTTCTGGAGGTTCCTAAGCCTCTCCTCATTTTTTTGAATTCTTGTTTCTTCATTATTTTCTGGTTGGGTATTTCTTTCTTCCTTCTGGTCCACTCCATTGATTTGAGTCCCAGTTTTCTTCCCATCACTATTGGTTCCCTGTGCATTTCCCTTTATTTCACTTAGCATAGTCTTCATTTTTTCATCTAATTTGTCACCAAAATCAACCAATAGCATTCTGTGAGCATCCTGATCACCAGTGCTTCGAACTGTACATCTGATAGGCTGGCTATCTCTTTGTTGCTTAGTTTCATTTGCTGTGGAGTTTTGATCTGTTCTTTCACTCGGGCCATTTTTTTGTCTTGTCATGCCTGTTACATATGAAGGGTGGAGCCTTAGGTGTTTACCAGGGCAGGACAACCCACATCACTGGGTTGTGAAGCTGTATGTGGGGGTGGGGTCGGAGAGGGAACAATGGTGCTTGCTCCTCTCTCTGTGGGCTTTCAGCTCCTTCCGCAGCTTCCCCGAAGCAAACTGGGCCTTTCTGGTGCTGAGTCTCATGTGGGTGGGCTTGTGTATGTTCTAGGATCCTGTGGGTCTCTCCAACAAACTCTCCTGTGAGGCTAGGAGTTGCTCCTCAGCCCCCACAGGTGTTTTTAATTGGCAATTTGAGGCTTTATCTCCTGGCGCTGGGACCCTGGGACCCTGGGTTGTGTAGTCTGTCTTGCTCCCCAGTTTCACCTGGTTTATCTGCACATGAATGTGGGACTGCCCAGTCAGCCAGCTGCTGTGCACCCAGTGCCTTGCTTCACAATTGCTGCCTCACTGGGTCTGCCCTTTGCTGTCTTGTGCACCTGGTGCTACCACTCTTTCTGCCTCAACCCCTCTCTGCCCAGCTGTCCGACTCCTCCCCAACTACCCGGCCTAGATGCATGTGTCTATTTTAACTCCTTGCTTGTCAGACTTCCATACAGTCCAATATTCTGTCAGTTCTGGTTGTTATTTTGTTTCTAAATTGTTGTTGTCCTTATTTTGGTTGTGCAAAGAGGCACAGTGTTTCTACCTATGCCTCCATCTTGGCCGGGAGTCAGATGATCTTTATCTTAATTGACTAGTTGAAACGACTCGCTGAGATTGAAATGTTATGAAAAATTAAGTCTTAGAACTTAAATTAGAGCTTTTAGCAGGTTATCCCAAATTTACCACTGTCTGAGTATCTCCATGGTATATATTTTGTTTTTTTTGTTTTCTGCTTTTTTAAAAAATGGTAGTTCTGGTATTTTTTCTGTCATATTTCTCAGTACACACTACACTATCATTGTTAATCTGTGCCACACATGTTGTATGGTTTTATATATTTGTTATTCTTTTTCCCTCTTCATTCCCCTACCCTCATGGATGCTCAGTCTACTGTGTTTGATGTATGTTCTTCAAGCCTACATATCTGTAGAAACTATAGAGTATCATTTGTCAATAATGTGTTTTTACATTTATATAAATAGATACCATCCTTCTCTATCCATTTCTGTATACCTTGTTCACTCCTGTCTCTGTTCATTGTTCCACCTGTATCTAGTGTGTTTTTTCACCCATTTCCCAGTGTGGACACTTCAGCTGTTTTCTGGTCCTGCTTGTCACTAGCAGCACTGTGGACAGGTCGCCTCCTGCCCAGTGAGCATTTAATCCCCAGGCTTGCCAATCACAGGAAATACACAGACATGTTTTCACTAAATCCTGCCAAGACAATGTTACCCAACATTAAATTTTTAGTGATCTGGTGGCCATAGAGCAATATCTCATTGTTCTCTGGATTATTGGCACTGGTCTAATTATTAGGAAGCTGAGGGTCTCTTTACACCTGGGACCCATTAATGTGTCTGCTTCAGAGACTTGCTTATTCATGCCTTTTAGGTGAGGCAAAAAGGAGGCTGAAAAGCAGAGGGTTAAAGCATAAGTGAGAGCCAGGCTGCCCAGGAGTGCCTGGCCTTGCCATTGACAGGCAGTGTGAACTAACAGACATATGACAGATGTCAGTTATTACATGCACTATTAACAGTAATTTGTTAATATTGTAGATGTAAAGATAAAACTATCAACATCACTGAGTGATTAAAATTATATTAACGTTATAGTATTTATTACTGTTATTAGTATCTTGTTAATGATACTTGTTTGGGTGTATTTTTCTTGTGTCTCCTAGACAGCAATCCTTTGTGAATTCTGGCTGTTATGCAAATATCCTCAGCAAATCTATCATCTGTCTACTAACTTTGTCTAAAGTAATATATTATAGTGAAACTTTTCGCTGTATATTTTGCATATTTTGGAGACTTGCTTAAGGCTTTTCTCACTTCAATGCCACAAAAGAAATCTATATTTTCTTCTTTTATTTAATTTCAGATTTCAGTCCATTCTGGTGCTAGGAGTTGAGTTTCCAGGCTTTTCCCGAACTAGTTGGTTACAGTCTCTTGTTCATTTGCTTCATACACTTGCATTGAGGTCCCTGGAGTAGATTCAGGATACAGAAAAAGGTGGATAGAGACTTTAACAGTTATGTGGAAAGGAAGGGCTGAATGATACCATGATTACCCTAAATGAATTAAGAGAGCTGAATAGGTGCAGGCAGAGGAGTGAATTGGCAGAAAAGGCTTAGTTGGAAGGGTGGGACCTGAGCTGTACCCTGAGGAAGAGGGAGATGCAGAAACAATCAAGGAGGGGCAAGTGCTCCTGGAGAAGGAGGTTGTAACAGGGCCAGCAGAGTGTAGAAGGGCAGTGGGAGAGCAGGATGGAAGAGTGAGAAGACTGGGAGACTCCTCTGAAGGATGTAGAAGACAAGAGTTAGTGAAGGCATGGAGGATTTTGAAAGCCAGGCAGAGGCACAGGGAACATGCGATAGATATTCATCATCAGTGTGGGAGGGAGTGGGGGGAGGGAAACTGGGAGTGGTAACATTTTGACATCAGTGTATAGCAGATGGTTTAAGGAGAGCAGGCAAGCTGGAGAAAAGGGAGTGGGAGATCAGGGAGACAAGAAGGATCTTCCTGGTCTTCCTTGGCAGGATGAGGACCTTCCTAGATCTGGTGGCAGGGATTAAATGCAAGGTTTCATGACATTGTGAGGGAGGAAATCAAGGCTGGTGTTTATAATGTGGAAAATGAAGCACAGTGTGGGCTTCCACATCTCACACCTAGAGTTCTGAACAAGAGGAACCCTCTGTAGTGTATTGCAGGGGGCCTTGAGGGATGTTCCAAGAGTGCTAAGTCTTAGTAAATGTGGCACACTAACTGACTGTGTTGTAGCCTTTCAAGGCTGGACAGGTCCACTAGGGATTTGGGCAGTGGGAAGATAATTCATGGAGCTGTTGGAATGCCTGACATGCCTTTATTCAAGTGGAGAACGGGGGCAATCCATGCTGCTGGAAGCCACATATTATGCCAGCAGAGAGTCACAACTCTCTTATATACTACATGCACACAAAGCCATTAGGGTGCCAAGATATTGTATAACAGAGTGTGATTCTGCACATGCAGCCTACTCACAGTTATGGGAATATTGCTTATCTTAGTTGCCCAGACATCCAGATGAGATAGCCTGACCAACTTCGTTTACCCTACAATCCAACCCATCAGCACTCCTCACCTACACAAGGGTGTCTTCTGTAAAGGTTCCTTGGCGAGGAGGTCAGAGCCCTTTATCCAGTTGCCACAGCAGCAGCATAAGTTGCAGCAACAAACAACAAATAAGTCCACCCTTATGTCAAATGGCCAGTCCAATTTCTGTGCAAGTAAGGCCACCCATATGAGCCACACACCCAGAGGGCCAAGTGGGAAAAGCAGCCCATGCATTATTCAGCACCTCCCAGCAAAGCCCAAGAGCATGTCTCTGACATAGACCCATAGGAGTTCAGCCCACCTGGGCCTGTTCCTTGAGATTTTTATCCCAGAGTGGGGCTGGCCCAGCCAACTCCTCAGTCCTAGCTGTGAGCCAACTCTGAGCCATCCCACCTGGAGTAGCCGCCTAATGGCCAGGGCTGGTCACACCACTGCTCTGCCCCAGCACAGATGTCAGTCCAGGTCGAGTTCCACAAGGGATGTTCACTGTTCCGATGGTTCTGAAGCCAAGTCCAGTTTGAGAAAGAAGCAGGAAAGATGCGTCATCGGAGGCTGGCACACATGCTCAGGGGGATTTCAGTGCAGACCCAGAACACCTACAGGTTAGTCACTGAGGCATAGGCATGTACCCAGTCCACTAAGGTGTTACTTTGCACCCTAAGGGTGAAAAGACAAAGCAGTTATAGGCACCAACAATGGCAGATCATGGCCCTCAGGCAAGACACAAGCAATTTTCTGGTCAGCCAGTAAGACATTGGCTGGCAGAGGGGGCATCCCCGGGTGCAAATACCCAAGTATCTAGGGCAAGTTCCTCTCTGCCTCTTGTCCCCAAGGGGCAACAAAAGCCACCCAATGCATGTGGGGTCTTTTATTCCTCAAGGCCATGTCTAAATGGCTATTTGCCCTCGCTCCAGGCCCTCAGGTGCAGGCAAGAGAATATTCCCCTGTTTTCTCATGCCTGGTTTCAGCAAAGCATCCTTAGTCTGTACCCGCAGCTGAACTGGAGCTGCAGTCTGGTGGAGTAAAGCTTCCACTGAAGCTGGTCCCCCCCACTCCTCTCACTTAGAGTCCAAAGGATAGCCCATAAGCAGCAATTACTTTCTCATCTGAATGCTGTGTGGGGTATGCTGCTAACAGTCTAGTAGCCATGTTCACACATGTGATAACATACTTATAGCCTCTGAACTAAGCATGGGTCTGATTATGTCAACCTGCCACTGGTTCAGCAGTACCTGTCCCTGAATCACCTGTACAGTAGTCACCACAGGCCTCTGGGGATACTCTCACGAGCAGACAACACAGGTCTCAAAAGCTTTCTATACCTCTGCTAAGGTGACAGGTAACCCCCAAGTTTTTATAGTAGACCACATGATCTTCTTCCCAGCATGTAAGAGGCAATGGTGTCAACACTGGGCAACGTCTGTTCCTGACAAGCCAGAAGGCACCATTTCCAGCCAGCACACCTTGGCTAGCGTGTCAGCCTCATCATTCCAAGAGGTTCAAGGGGTACATGCCTGGTCACATGATATACAGCAATTTGTTTCTGGTGGCCTAACTCCCAGAGGTCTTGCCATAAGGCTTGTCCCTGTAATGGCCTGTGTATAACCATTTATTTATTTGCATGTCATGTAGAGATCCACAATGTTATCCCCAGTACACTGCCTAACTATTTGTTCAAATAGTTAGGAGTGGTGCTTCAATTGTAGCCATGAGCCACACAGTGTTCCATTCTGTACACTGTCTACTCTGACCTACTTCAGTATTAAGCCAGATTGTGTTTGTTTAACTGTCATCACCCTTAGTGAGGATGGCAACTGAACAGAGGGGTTGCTGAGCATGTTCCCACAGAGCCTCAACAGGCCCCCACAAGGGGCCCAGGATATACTCAGGAATGGGAGACACCTAAACAGTGTACTCACGAAGGGACAATCACCCAATAGCCAGGAAAAGTCACAGGGCGCTCACCTTTTCTGGGCCCTGCCCATCCCCTGTAGATGGGTTCTTTGGCCCTCCCTCCTATTTAAATTGTCAAAAGATATATGCTCCCTCTTCTAGGGAAGTTGACACAGCCATACGGTCCTCCAGACACACAGAGAGGGCTTCTCTGGGCACCTGCCTAGGTTTTTTCTTCAGCACCTTTTTTTTTTTCCTGGGGCTGCAAGAAACATTGTTTAGCTTGCAACCTCATGGGGTCGCTCTTTAACTGTGAGATATAGCGAGCTTGAGACAGTTCCTCCCAACTGCTGCTGTGTTTCCACCACTGCCCCACCACTGCCAATTTTGTAGCTCTGGCCACTGCCTACTCCAATGCCACAGCCTCTTCTGTCATCTGTTCTGATCAGCATCCTCCAAACAAAGCTTTCCTGTCAGCAGCACTGCTGCCGCTACTGCCAGAGCACTCAACACAGGCCACAGTCCTCTGGTCCAGTTGGTCTTGGCAACTGTGTTCCACATCTTCCTGGAGTGGGGAAAGGGAAGGGGGTATGGAAGAGGTAATTCCCCTCTCCTTCCGAATTGTTCACTACAAATGGGGTGGGGGATCTCTGCAGCTCTGCAGTTTGGAGGTCGTCCCCCAAGGTTCAGATTTGAGCCTTCAGGCTATTTTTTCTGCTTTTGTGTTCGGGTAACTTCGCCTGGTCACAAAGTGCAGCAAAGATGAGAGAAACACCCAGCCCACAACTGCCCAGACGCTTGGTTTTTCTAGGGCCTTGCCACCACCCATGGGGCCTTCTCTACTGTGTCGGTTGTGCCATTAACATCAGGTTGATTCTAGAGTGGAGCCGTGCTGCCAGGAGAGTCACCACTGGATACCACACACTGGTGACCAACCACCTTTCCAGACCACCCCCAAGGGGGCCTATAGCTCCTCCATACTGTAGTGAGAGGAATCCTGCCCACCCACCAATTGTGTTGCAGCCTTTCAAGGCTGGACAGGTTTGCTAGGGATTAGGGCAGTCAAAAGAAAATTCCTGAAGCCCTTGGAATGACTGACATGCCTTTATCCAAGGGTGAGGCAATACACAGTGCTGCAATCTGTGTGTCACAATGTCAGGGAGTCCCAAATTCTTTATATACTAAATGCACACAAAACTGGCAGAGTGCCAAGCTATTTTATGACAGAGTGTGATTCTGTGAATGTTGGGCCCATGTTCAAGGTTATGGGAATACCGCTTACCCTAGTTGTCCAGACATCTGGGTGAGGGAGCCTAACTGACTCCATTTACTCTAAAGTGACACTGCACAAGAGCTTGACAAATGTTTAATGAATAAGTGAACTTGTGGACTTGGAACACTTATCGAACACTCCAAAGGAAACATTCTCCTGACAGCTGAAGTACAAACTGATGGATGGATATAGATATTGTCCCACCTCACACCCCACTCCAGCACCCACTGGGAAAAGCAAGAAAAAAATTAGGAATGGTGACATTAAGGGAACAATCAGAGAGTTGGAAAATAAAGAAAATTAATATCTTGGAATCTTAGATTTTGGAGAAGTTTGGTGGCATCATCAAAGGCCACTAAATCACTTTGTGTCACTGGCAGGATTTTGGAGAACAGAGTATGACGACATGGAGTTGAATGATACCTGTTGATGGGGGGAGGGTAGAAGGGCATCAGCCACATGGTATTAGAATGCATCAAGAATGCTTGTCCAGAGCTAACTCCAGGGGAGGGAATAAGCACACAACTCTGATCCAGCATAGAAGAATGAGACATGCTAAGTGCTGGACCTCAGATCATAGGAGACTGGGAATTAACTGGATTTTTGGAAAACAAGAGAAAGTTTAGATATCCTTTAAAAGAACTTCAAGAACTTCCTCTCAATTTTCATAGACTTAAGTGTTGTTTCTCAGTTTTTAAACTAAAAAAGCCAACATGTGCTGCCATTAAGCAATTTTAGTCAGGAGAGCTAATGAGTCACAAACTATTTAGATGGACTATTCAGCTTATTTCAGCATTATTTATTTGGCTTTTATGAACAATTTATCTAACCCCTGCTGTGTGCCGAAGAGTGCTGCCTGTGAACAGCCACATTTCACCCAGCCTGGTGCTGCATGCTGCATGATGGGATAATCATCAAGTTGGCCTGAGACAGGGAGGGTCAAGAATGACCAGAACCACCTGGCTCTGGAGTCTCCAAGTTTGCTAAGAGAACTTTGGTCATCATCTACTCCATGCAGCTGCCAAATGTCCAATTCAACAGATCTGGGAAGGGGCTGCATCACGCTGGGAAGACAGGAGTTACACCACCACACTGTAATGGAAACTGTGATCGCTCATCTCCACAATCTGTCACAGAATGTTTGTGAGGCTTTTAGTTGGGTTTCAACTAAAAACCAGAAGGTAGCTTGAGATCCTTTGAAAACAGTGGTGGAGTTTTGAGGACTTCCAGTCAAGATTGAGGTGTCGGTAGATACACTGTGCCTCCTAACACAACCAAAAGAAGGACAACAACAAATTTAAAAACAAAAACAACTAGAACTGCCAGAAAATCGAACTGTCTGGAAGTCTGAAACCAAGGAGTTAAAGAAACATTCATCCAGACTGGTAGAAGAGGTGCAGATGGGCACCTGTAGCAGAGAGGACCCGCAGCAAGGAAGCAGCTGGAGAATGTGGATGGGTGAGGTGGCAACCAGTGGACTGAGTGGTCCCACATTTGCATGTGGATAAATCGGGAAGAAAAACTGGAGAGTGAGACAGACTGCAGAACCCAGGATTCCATCATGGGGAAATAAAGCTTCAAAACTTCTGAATGAGGAAAACCTGTGGAGAAACTCCCAGCCTCACAGGAGAGTTCACTGGAGAGACCCAGAGGATCCTAGAACATACAGAAACCCACCCACCCGGGAATCAGCACCAGAAGGCCCAATTTGATTGTGGGTAGCTGGGGAAGTGACTGAAAGCCAGGTGAGAGCTGAGCAAGCAGCATTGTTTCCTCTGAGGCCCCTCCCCCACATACAGAGCCATGTAGGTTGCCCCATCCCGGAGAATACCTAAGGCTCTGCCCCTCACTAGTTAACAGACACACCTAGGAAAAAATATGGCCCAAATGAAAGAAGAGATCAAAACTCCAGAAAAAATACAATTAAGTGATGAAGAAATAACCAACCTATCAGATGCACAGTTCAAAACACTGGTAATTAGGATGCTCACAGAATTGACTGAGTATGGTCACAAACTAGTAGAAAAAGTGAAAGCTTTGCAAAGTGAAATAAAGAAAAATATACAGGGAACCAACAGTGAAAGGAAGGAAACCAGGACTCAGATCAACGGTTTGGAGCAGAAGGAATAAATATTCAACTGAAACAGAATGAAGAAATAATAATTCAAAAAAATGAGGAGGGGCTTAGGAACCTCCAGGACATCCTTAAACATTCCAACATCCAAATCATAGGGGTGCCAGAATAAGAACTGTTTCCCTAGGTTTTTTTTGTTTATTTTTTTTTACTAGAACAAGTTGGAAAATTGCAAAGTCATTGTTAGTGTAACATATCCTGGGTTTTGCTCATTGATTGCCCTTGCATATACTATGGCTAGGAGAGGAAACACTGACAGTAATGAGAACAGAGACAGCAAGGAAGATGGACAGGGCTTATCCTTCCAATGAGCTTCTGCCATGACTGGGGATGAACAGATGCCAAAAGGGTTGAGTGAAGACCTTCCCACTTCTACACCATGTTATTTACCAAGAATATCAGTGATGTTGAACAACCTGAAAATTTTCACAAGATGATGTGGGAGAACATACATTCTGGATATTAAGGATAAACATAATTAAAAATAGATTTGATATTTCCTGGTGGTATAGTACCTGCTATGCCTCAGGTGGTTAAAATGCTGGCACACATCTCAGTGTTCCTGGAATCTGTTCCTAGAACACAGGGTCATAGTTTATTAATAAAACATATTTTCATTGAAAGATTTTCAAAGTACCTCCTTTTGCTAAGAGGGTTTTAAATATAAAATATTAACATCATTTGACTGTGATTAACCTTGCATAGAAGCTACCAAAACAGTGACCTCATTCCCAACATCAAAATTTCATCTCTTCCAGGACTCCTGATAGTTCAGGGTGCTTCAGAGAGGGAGGCACCTATGCCTTCTGGTCTCTCTGGTAGTCAGTTGAATCTGAAGTAGGTAAGAACATTTGATTATCATTTGTGCTTTTGGCCATTATTCAAAAGCTCAGCCCACTCTTTCTCTCTCTCTCCTTCATTACCTCTTCTCAAAACGCTTACCAAATATTTAATGCACCAGGCATTTCAGATGTGAAAATAACTGAGGTCTTGATATGTGGTCAGTGGTGACAGAGATATGAAAATAAATGTAATAGAGTGCCAGAGACACTGAGTCTTGTGATCTACATCTCACAAGACAGGTGGACAAAGACAAGGGACTTGATGTTCTCTTACCTGTCACCCCATAAACTGACCCTCCTTCAGCTCCTCCCATGTCTAAGAATTTCCCAAGTCAGAAACCAGAACCTCCCTGGGAACTCCACCCATTTTTGGCTCACATCCCATAATTAACCAAACCCTTTGATCCTCTTTATTGCTTCCTCCTCTGTCCCATTCAGGTGGAGTCACTTAATGTCTTTTTTTCCTTTTTGATTAATTTATTGGGGTGACCTGGTTAACAAAATTATACATGCCTCAGGTGCACAATTCCACAACACATCCACTATATACTGTGTTGTGTGTCACCACCCCAAGTCCAGTCTCCTTCCACCCTCATTTATCCCCCTGTACCTTCCTCTATCTCACCCACCCCACACCCTGGCAATCACCACGCTGCTGTCTATGCCCATGAGTTCTTTCTGTTTTGTTATTTCTTGCTCCATCCCTCCACCTTCCCACCCAGCTCCACAACTCCTACTGCCACAGCTGTCAGTCTGCTTTCTGTCTATGGCTCTGTCTTTATTTTGCTTACTTTTCACTTTGTTCATTAGATTTCACATATGAGTGCAATCATGTGTTTACCACTTAATTTCATCTTGAACTTCAATTCAGCCTTTCTTGCTTCAGTTTCTGCAACAGCCTGTCTCCCTACCTTAGTTACCCTCTCACAGGCAGCTGCCAGAGTGCAGTGTTAAAAATAACAGTTGCATTGCTGCAAGTGTTCCTCATCACCACCGTGATGTAAGGTCTCATTATCCCTACTGCAGAGATGAGCATATTGAGGCATGAGAGGTGAAGCGATTTATCCCACCTCACACAAGAATAAGAGGTGGAACTAGGATTTGAACCCTGACTCTAGTTCTAGAGTCCTCAATCATGGAAAAAAATACACAGCTTTTTAATATTAATAAAAAATAAAAATTGATCACATAATTGCCCTGCTCAAAAGCCTTCAGTGACATCAAGGATTAAAAAAGTCATGAATCCTTAGCCTGGCAGAACACACTTGTATGACCACGCTTACCCATTGTCCCACCTCTCCATTTGTCACTTCCCTTGTGTTCTCTTCTTAGTTTTTCTGAAAATGCTGTGTGACAAACCCTCTCAAGCCATTGTGCAGCTTGCTTTTCTCTGTCCTTAGCACTGCATCTCTGAAATCCTAGTCTCCACTCATGATTTCAGAAGGATTCTCCCCATCCCCCACCTACCCCCTGACTCCTGGTGGTGGTGGAAAATGCATCCTCTCCCTTTGCCTGGTCTTTGGAACCTGTCCCATAACCCTATCAGTCATCCTGGGTTGTATGCACTGTCTTCAGCAGTGGCTTGGCCTGTTTCTGTCACTGGGATATGAACTTCAGTTTGAGGCTGCATTATTTTATTCCCAGCATTAGGCTTAGTCAATATTTTAAACACACAAGCACATATGCACAATGTAGTAAAACACACTCTAGACAAGAGAGACATGTGGAGATCAAAGGCACAGCAACGAGACAGCATATTAGGGGAACGTGATGTTACTTGATACTCTGGACTATTTGTGTTGGATCTAAAAGCAGTATAAAATACAAAAGCATAGAGTCAGATGATATAAATATATAGATTGGCAGAAAAGCTATTTGTCAGTTAGCAGAAACTATTAGAATAAGTTTCAAACTTTTCATTACCTCATTGTAAGGATTACTTTGTTGAGATTTTTTGCCATAGGCCCCATTCCTTTAAAAAATAGAAATTTTGTACTATGGTCCATGCTTTTGTATAGCTGTTGTTTTTCTAAGACTAATTAAATTTTTCAGCACTAATGTATTTTCTTAATTATTTCTGAATTACTAATTAAGATAACGTGAGGAATACCTCTCATTCTTCAACAAGCAATCCATTGGCTTCCTGCTGGTGCCTTTTACCACCACCTAGTGGTAGTTGGAAATATTACCGTTTCATTCCCTTACACTAAACAAGAACAGCAAATGCTTTCAGTGTTCCCCTGGGGAGTTGCTAAAACAAAATGCAGATTAGTAGTGGCCAGAGAGCCAGTGTTCAGAATGGCTTTCTTAACTGTATTATATAGTGTATCATATTGTGTTGTATTATTTTCTTGTCTTAATGCTCAATTTAAGAAAGAATTAAAAGGAAAAATTATTATTGTAATCAATGTGCCTGGAATAGACAATTCTACTCTCAAGTTTTCTCATGAGTCCAGTGGCTACATATTAAACTCTCTTTCAGCAGCAGAAGTTACAAGCTTCTGCTCTCTTGATATAGCTCTGATTGGGTCCTAGAGGTAAGAGGGCACCTGGGGCCCACTTCCTTTTTCCTCTCTTGTTTTCTCTAGCACCTATTACAGTGCCTGGCACACAGTAAACTTCTATGAAAATGAAAATAAGAGAGGAAGCTATTATAGTTCAAGATACTAGCTAACCCCCCTTTTTAGACAGCTTTAATGAGATGTAATTTATATACTATGAAATTTGTCTATTGAAAAGGTGCAATTGTATGATTTTTATCAATTATAGTTTTCTACCACCTTACAATAGAATTTTAGAGTAATTTTATCATCCTAAAACATTCCCTGAATTGCAGTGAATCCCACTCCTGCATCCAGTCCTAAGTAAACCACTGATCTCCTTTTTGTCTTGAAAATTTTAAATTTTAGGCAGCTAACAAAAACATAATCATACAATCTGTCACATTGCATGTGGCTTCTTTTACTTAGTATGATGTTTTTGAGAGTCATCATGTTGTAGCGTGCATCAGTAGCTTGTTCCTCTGTATGGCTGAATACAGTTCCATTATGCGCATATACGTCATTTTGTTTTCACAAGTTGTTGGACATTTGGATTGTTTCCAGTTTCTGGCTATTGTGAGTAATCTTACTGTGAACATGTATGTACATGCCTTTGTGGGGACATATTTTTTTTTCTTAGATTCTCAGGAGAGGATTTGCTGAGTCATGAGGAACATGCTCTTTAACTTTTTAAATAATTGCAAACTGTTCTCCAAAATTGCTAAACCATTTTAAATATACTCACCAACACTTGGTATTGGCTGATGTTTTGATTAGAGACACTCCAGCATGTGTCAAGAGGCATCTCCATGGGATTTTAATTTTCATGTCCATATGACTAATGACACTGAGAACCTTTCATGGACTTATTGGTTATTCACATACATTCTTTGGAGAAATCTCTTTTCAGTCTTTCCTATTTTTTTAAAGTTATGTTGTTTATATGCTTATTGAGTTGAAAGAGTTCTTTTTTTAAGGTTTTATTTATTTATTTTTAGAGAGGGGAAGGGAGGGAAAAAGAAAGAGAGGAACATCAATGTGTGGTTGCCTCTCACGTGGCCCCCACTGGGGACCTGGCCCACAACCCAGGCATGTGCCCTGACTGGGAATCAAACTTGTGATGCTTTGGTTCACAGCCCGTGCTCAATGTACTGAGCTACACCAGCCATGGCTGAGTTGAAAGAGTTCTTCCTGGGTTCTAGATAAAGGTTCATTATCAAACATGATATGAAAGTATTGTCTTCCACCTCTCATCTTTTCATTTTCTTCATAAAGACTTTTGAAGCATAACTTTTTAAATTTTGAAAGTGTTCAGTTTATGAAAATGTATTCTTTTATGGATAATGTGCTTCAGGTTATATCTAAGAACTCTATCTAACCACTTTCATGAAGATTTCCTGTGACATTTTCTTCTAGAAGTTTTTATAGTTTTAGTTTCTCAGTTTAAGTTTTTGGACCATAATTTTCTTGTATGGATGTAAGGAAATAAATTTATTTTATTGCCTTTGAATATCTAGTTGTCACAGCATCCTTTGTTGAAAAGACTAAACTTTCCCCATGGAATTGACTCCGCATATTTGTCAAAAGCCAGTTGACCTGACATTTAAGGGTTTATTTACTTCTGCACTCAATTCTCTTTGACCTGTATGCTCTCTTTGCACTAGTACCACACTGGCACCATTGCTGTTATTTATTTTTATATAAACTTTGGAATCAAATGCTATAAGGCCTTGCTGAAAGGCCTGCACTACTGTCCCCAGAAATGTCACTGGTATAAGTAATCAACCTGTTCACATCCTCTTCAGCATGTGGTAACATCAGATTGTTCATCCAAGTCAGACTTTGGGTGACAGTCCCCCACCCACCACTTACGCAGGGTGGCCAAAACACTCTTCCAACTTTATTCTTTTCCAAAATTATCTGGCTATTGTAGATATCTTTTGTTTTCATGTAAATTTTATGTTATTTGTTAGTTTGGGGGCACAAATCCTGCTGCATTGTATTTATAGATCAATGTAGGGCAGACTGCCATCATGAAAATATTGAATCTTCTAATCCAATGGTGTCAAACTCATTTCCACTGGAGGCCACATCAGCTTTGCAGTTGCCTTCAAAGGGCCGAATGTAATTTCAACTCCTTAGCACTTAAGGAGTAGTTACATTTATACAGTCCTAAAATTATTTCCACCCTTTGAAGGGAACTGCAAGGCTGATGTGGCATCCGGTGAAAACGAGTTTGACACCCCTGTTCTGTCCATGAACATGGACTCTCTACATTTATTTATTCTTCAATTTTTCTTTGCATTGGTTTTTATTTTTCCACATACACATTTTGTCCTTTTGTTAAATGAATTCCTATTATTTTACTAATTTTGGTTTTATTTTATTTTATTTTTGCTTTTTAAATTTTATTTTAATCATTGTTCAAGTAGTGTTCTGCCCTCCACTCCCTTTCCAGCCTGCCCACCCATCCCTCCCCACTTCCCTCCCATTACCACCCCCCCTAGTTTTTGTCCAAGTGTCCTTTAAATTTGTTCCTGTAAACCCTTCCCATTCTCCCCTGAAATTCCCTCTTCTCTCTGCTCTGGTTACTGTCAGCCTGTCCTCTATTTCAGTGTCTTTGACTATATTTTGCTTGTTTCTTTGTTTTGTTCTTTGTGTTCCTGTTAAAGGTGAGATCATATGTATTTGTCTTTCACTGCCTGGCTTGTTTCGCTTAGCATAATGCTTTCCAGCTCCATCCAAGCTGTTGTGAAGGGTAGGAGCTCCTTTTTTCTTTCTGCTGCATAGAATTCCATTATGTAAATATACCGTAGTTTTTTAATCCATTCATTTACTGATGGACACCTAGGTTGCTTCCAACACTTAGCTATTGTAAATTGTGCTGCTGTGAACATTGGGGTGCAAAGGGTCTTCTGTATTGGTGTTTTAGGGTTCTTAGGATAGAGTCCCAGAAGTGGAATTGCAGGGTCCAAAGGCAGATCCATTTTTAGTTTTCTGAGGAAGTTCCATACTGCTTTCCATAGTGGTTGTATCAGTCTGCACTCCCACCAACAGTGCACCAGGGTCCCCTTTTCTCCACAACCTCTCCAACACTTGTTGTTTGTTGCTTTGTTTATGATGGCCACTCTGACTGATTTGAAGTGATATCTCATTGTGGTTTTAATTTGTATCTCTCTGATAGCTAGTGATATTGAACATTGTTTCATGTGTCTTTGGATCCTATGTATGTCCTCCTTAGAGAAGTGTCTGTTCAAGTCATTTGCCCATTTTTTAATTGGGTTGCTTGTCTTCTTAGAGTGGAGTCATGTAAGTTCTTTATATATTTTAGAGATTAAACCCTTGTCTGAGGTATCATTGGCAAATATATTTTCACATACAGTTGGTTCTCTTTTTATTTTCATTCTGTTTTCTTTAGCTGTGCAGAAGTTTTTTATTTTTATGAGGTCCCACTTGTTTATTCTTTCCCCTTGTTCTAGGGGACATGTCCGTAAAAAAGTTTCTGTGTGAAATATTTGAGATTTTCCTACCTACATTCTCCTCTAGGACTTTAATGGTGTAATGGTTTATATTTAAGTCTTTTATCCATCTTGAATTTATTTTTGTGTAAGGTGGAAGTTGGTGCTCGAGTTTCATTGTTTTGCATGTAGCTGTCCAGTTCTGCCAACACCATTTGTTTAAGAGGCTATTTTTACTCCATTTTATGTTGTTGCCTCCTTTGTCAAATATTAATTGACCATAGAGACTTGGGCTTATTTCTGGGCTCTCTGTTCTGTTCCATTGGTCCATGTGCCTGTTTTTATGCCAGTACCAGGCTGTTTTGATTACAGTGGCCTTGTAGTATAGTTTAATGTCAGGTACTGTTATCCCTCCTACTTTACTCTTCTTTTTCAAAATTGCAGCAGCTATTCAGGGTCATTTATGGTTCCATATAAATTTTTGAAGTGTTTGTTCTATGTCTGTGAAATAAGCCATTGGTATTTTAATAGGAATTGCATTGAATGTGTAAATTGCTTTGGGTTTGATGACATTTTGATGACATTAATTCTTCTAATCCATGAACACAGTATATATTCCCATTTGTTTGTGTCTTCCTTGATTTCTTTCCTCAGTGTTATGTAGTTTTCTGAATACAGGTCTTTTACCTCTTTGGTTAGGTTTATTCCTAGGTATTTTATTTTTCTTTTTGCTATGTCAAATGGGATTTTTTCTTGATTTCTGCTTCTGCTGTTTCACTGGTGGTGTACAGAAATGCCTTTGATTTCTGGATATTGACTTTGTATCCCGCTGTTTTGCCAAATTCATTTATTAGGTCAATCATCTTTTGGCCTGAGTCTATAGGATTTTCTATGTACATTATCATGTCATCTGCAAACAGTGACAGTTTTGTTTCCTCCTTTCCAATTTGGATGCCTTTTATTTCTTTTTCTTGTCTGATTGCTGTGCCTAGAACTTCCAGTACTATATTGAATAGAAGTGGTGAAAGTGGACAACTTTGTCTTGTTCCTGGTCTTAGTGGAAAAGATTTTAATTTTTGCCCATTGAGTATGATGTTGGCTCTAAGTCTCTCATATATGGCCTTTATTATGTTGAGGAATGCTCCCTCTATTCCCACTTTGCAAAGTGTTTTTATTATGAATGGGTGCTGTACCTTATCAAATGCTTTTTCTGCATCAATTGATATGATCATGTGGTTTTTGTCTTTGCTTTTGTTTATGTGATGTATTACATTTACTGACTTGCGAATATTGTACCATCCTTGCATAGCTGGAATGAATCCCACTTGGTCATGGTGTATGATCTTTTTAATGTATTGTTGGATGCGGTTTGCCAGTATTTTGTTGAGGATTTTAGCGTCAATGTTCATCAGTGATATTGGCCTGAATTTTTCTCTCTTTGTTGTGTCTTTATCTGGTTTTAGAATTAGGATGATGTTGGCCTCATAAAAAGAGTTTGGGAGTCTTCTATCTTTTTGGATTTTTTGGAATAGTTTTTGAAGGATAGGGGTTAGCTCTTCCTTAAATGCTTTGTAGAATTCTCCTGTTAAACCATCTGGCCCATGGCTTTTGTGTGTTGGGAGTTTTTTGATTACTGCTTCCATTTCTTTTGTTTTTATTGGTCTATTCAGGCTTTCTGTGTCTTTTTCATTCAGTTTTGGAAGATTGTATTTTTCTAGAAATTTGTCCATTTCACCTAGGTTTTCAAATTTCTTGTCATACAGTTCTTCATAGTAGTTTCTTGCAATCCTTTGTATTTCTGTGGTATCAGTTGCAATCTCTCCTCTTTCATATCTGACTGTGTTTATTTGGGTCTTCTCTTTTTTTCTTGATGTGTCTGCTTAAAGGCTTGTCAATTTTGTTTATCTTTTCAAAGCACCAGCTCCTGGATTCATTGATCCTTAGAATTGTGCTTTTAGTCTCTATGTCATTTAATTCTGCTCTGATCTGGGTTATTTCCTTCCTTCTACTTGGTCTGGGCTGTATTTGTTGTTGTTCCTCGAATTCTTGTAGATGTAGGGTTAGGTTGTTTGTTTGAAATATTTCTATCTTTTTTAGGTATGCCTGTATCCCTCTGAACTTCCCTCTCAGGACTGCCTTAGGTGTGTCCCATAAGTTTTGGGTCATGAATTCATTTTCATTTGTATCCAGGAACCTTTTGATTTCTTCCGTAATTTCATTCTTGACCTATTCATTGTTTAAAAGCATGCTATTTAATCTCCATGATTTTGAGTGTTTTTTCCCCCTTGGGGTTGGTTTCAAGTTTCAGTCCCTTGTGATCCGAGAAAATGGTTGGTATGATTTCAATTTTCTTGATATTGTCAAAGCTTGTTTTGTGTCCTATCATGTGGTCTATCTTTGAAGATATGCCATTTGCATTTGAAAAGAATGTGTATTAGTGGAAAAAAAAGAGAAAAGAATGTGTATTTAGCTTCTTTGGGATGGTGGGCTCTGTATATATCAGTTAAGTCCATTTCATCTAGGGTATGGTCAATGGCACAATATCTTTGTTGATATTTTGTTTGGAAGATCTGTCCATTTTTGACAGTGGGGTGTTAAAATCCCCTACTCTAATTGTGTGGCTGTGAATATCTTTCCTGAAGTCCTCTAAGATTTTCTTTATGTATTTGGGTGCTCCTATGTTGGGTGCATATATTTACAATATTTATGTCTTCTTGGTGGATTCTTCCCTTGTGTATTATGAAGTGACCTTCTGGGTCTCTCTTTATGGCCCTATTTTTGAAGTCTATTTTGTCTGACATGAGTATTGCTACCCTGGCTTTTTTTCCCTGTCCATTTGCTTGGAAAATTTGTTTCCAGCCCTTCACATTCAGCCTGTGTAGGTCTTTTATCCTGAGGCGCGTCTCTTGTAGGCAGTATATGTGTGGGTCATGTTTTCTTATCCATTCAGCTATTCTATGTCTTTTGATTGGAGCATTTAATTCATTTGCATTTAAGGTTATTATTGATAGGTTCTTATTCATTGCCATTTATGTATGTGTGTTCCTATCTCTCTCTCTCTCTCTCTCTCTCTCTCTCTCTCTCTTTTCCTTCCCTTCCTTAAAGCAGTCCTTTTAGAATCTCTTGCAGAGCTGGTTTGGTTGAGGTGTATTCTTTTAGACTTCTTTTGTCTGGGAAGCTTCTTATTTGGCCTTCTATCTTGATTGAGAACATTGCTGGATAAAGTAGCCTTGGTTGCAGACCTCTGGTTCTCATTACTTGGAGTATTTCTTGCCATTCTCTTCTGGCTTGAAGTGTTTCCATTGAGAAGTCAGCTGTTAGCCTTATTGGGGTTCCCTTGTATGTTACTTCCTGTTTTTCCCTTGCTACCTTTACTATTCTCTCTTTGTCTTGAAATTTTGTCATTTTAATTATGATGTGTCTTGAAGTGGGCCTCTTTTGGTTCCCCTTGATTGGGACTCTCTGTGTTTCCTGGATTTGTGTGACTTTTTCTCTTATCTAATTAGGAAAGTTTTCCATCATTACTTTTTCAAATAGGTGTTCTATCCTTTGTTCTTCTTCTTCTCCTTCTGGTATCCCTATTATGTGGATATTATTATGTTTCATATTGTCTGGCATTTCTCTTAATCTCTCTTCATTTTTTCTGAGCCTCTCTTCCCCTCTTGCTCTTTCTGGGTGTTTTCTTCTACCTTGTCCTCCAGCTCGCAGATCCAATCTTCTGTTTCATTGATCCTGCTTATGATTCCTTCTGCTGTGTTCTTCAGTTCAGAAATTGTATTCTTCATTTCCTCTTGGTCCTTGTTGATAGTTTCTATTTCCTTTTTCATGTTGATATAGTCTGCAGTGAGATTGTTGTAGCTTCCCTGTAGTTTCTGGTAGCTCATTGTGACCTCAATGAGCCTCCTGATAATCATTGTTTTGAACTCAATATCTGATAGTTGAGTTGCCTCTATTTCATTTAGCATTCTTTCTGAGGCTTCCTCCTTCCCTTCATTTGGGGATGGGTTTTTTTTGTCTTCTCGTTGTTTGTGAGACTCTTCTTGTTAGCCTCTGTTTCTTAAATTGATCTGTCCTGGTTCCCAGTGATTATGGTGTGAACTTGTGTGGTAGAATACCTGTGAGATTCAGTGGTGCAGTCTCCTTTGGGTATCCTGGTGTTCACAGCTTCCCCCTACTCTTTTCTGTGATCAGTTGGAGGAGTAAGGCAAAATGGTTTAAGACATCAAGACAGTATTCTATGATATTTACAGTAGCAGGCAGTAGAGAAGACATGGGACATCCTTTGGCTACGTATAGTGTTAACTGTGATCTTCCACCCCACTAGCCATGTTTTAGAAAGGATGAAAAGAAGATAAGACTCTTATTGGGGAGGAAAGGATTGTTAGTTGGATCTAGAAAGCTGTGAGGCTGTGGAAGGCCAGATTCTAAGGTAGGGTAGGAATAAAGAATAATAAATAGGAGTAGTGTGTAAAAGAATAGAGATAACCCCTACAATAATAGAGTTCAGAAAACTGCAAAGTGGGCAGAGATCATGGAGGGATGTTGTGTAGTATTTACAATTGTATGAAATAAGTCTTATTTACAGTAATATTAAAGCAACAATAATGTGGCAGAATTGATGAGATCTAGGTAACAAGCATAAGGAGTATAGAACCTTGAGAGGTGTACTAATGGAACACAAATGAAGGACAGTAAGTTAGCAACACACTGTGAATGAGATAACAGGGGGAACCTATCAAATGACAGTATAACCAGCCAAGCAAAGAAGATTATACAGAAAGAAAAAGGATACCAAAATACTATTAAAATAAAAAATGTCAGAAAAATGAGAAAAAGATAATATAAATTTGCAGTAACTTGTAGGATCAAAAAAAAGGGAAAAAAAGCAGAAGATGGAATTCAGGAGAGATATTTTGGAGTGGAAGGAATACCACTAGGATGAAAGGAAGAGAAACATAAGGGATCGAGAGATATAATAATAAGAATTAAAAAATAAATGAAAGGAAGAGAAACATAAGGGATTGAGAGATATAAAAATAATAAGAATTAAAAAATAAAAAGTTACTTAAAAAACAAGATAAAATCAAACAATCAAAGAACATCAATAGCCAAAAAAAAAAAAAAAAGAAAAGAAAAGAAAAGAAAAAAAACCCTCTTTTTGGTTTCTAACTGGCCAAACCAGTTTTTCTGGTCTTGCTGGCTTCAGCAGGCTGAGGGGCAATTGGAACTCTGTTCACTCTTCTCAGTCAGAGCTCAGTCAGTCTCTCGGTACTGTCTTCAGGGCTAGCCAAGCAGTCTCCCGAGCGCCAATCTGATGCCTTCCCACAGGACCCTGGGTGTGGGTATGGGTGCTCCCAAGCATGCTCTTTAGAGCTCACTGCCGAGGTCTCCCTGGCTCCAGGGCCCCGCAGAGCACCCACATCTTTTCCGGGTTCATGGTGTAAGCTCCGGGGATTGCAAGGGGTTGCTCCCTTCCCCTAATTTCACTGCCGAGGGCTCTATGTTCTCGCGAAGCACCTGCGTCTTTTCCAGGTTCACAATGTGAGAGTCAGGAATCCCGAAGGGGTGCATGCTTCCCTGAGTTCACTACCATAGGCTTCAGAAACCCGTGAACACCTGTGCCCTTTCCTTGTTCAGGGCTGTGGGGTTGGGGTCTTCCACAGAGCCACACTCTCACCGGGTTGGGGGCTCGGGTGCATGGCCAGGCCACCCTTGTTCATGCAGGCTGGGGCACTCACTCTTCCTAGGGCTATGCGTGGGTGCTCGCAGCCCCTGTGTTATTGTCTCTCAGTCTTACTCCCCTCTCAGTGCCTTCAAGCAACAAGGCCTCCCCCGGTATTGCTCAATCCCTGTTGTTGGGGAGGGAGCTGTGACTCCACTCTCCTAGGTGCCCTGAGGCAGACTGGGGCCTCAGGAGCACTGGGCCTGAGGGCTGCAACCTCCCTGGTCCTGGCACTGATCCCTGGGCCCTTATTATCCTGAAGCAGTTTCCTTACCATCTGGTTTTTCAACGTCTGCTATAATTTTTGATGTCCTGTTTTCATAAATTTTGAGATATTGTTGACCTCTTGCTCTATTCCCCTGCAGATCGACCAGTTTCTCTCCCATACAGAGGGGAAGGGGAATATGCTCCCTTATACAACGCCACCATCTTCCCTCCCTTGGAATCCATTTTGGTTTTATTTTGAATGCAAATGTTTTCTTACTTTCATTTCCAAATTGTTCATTGCTCGTGTCTAGAGATACAATTGGTATTTTGTATATTGAACTTGTATCTTGTGCACTTGGTAAACCTCTTTATCAGGTCTCGATTTGGTTTTCTGTGTATACAGATTCCGTGGAATTTTCTATGTACAGGATCAGGTCATCTGTACATGAAGATTGTTTTACCTTTTGTTTTCCAATCTGCCAGAAAGCTTTAATTTTGTTTTCCTCCTGTTGCACTGTCTAGAACCTTCAATACAATGTTGAATAGAAGTGGCAGGAGTAGACTCCCTTGTCTTGTTCCTGGCCCCTGAGGAAAAGTCTTTCAGCATTAAATGTGGGACAGCTGTGAGTGTTGAAAGATGCCCTTTATGAGGCTGAGGAAGTTTTGTTTTAGTCCTAGTGTGTTGAAAGTTTTTATAATGAATGAACATTGGATTTTATAAATGTTTTTAATGCCTCTGTTGAGATAATCATGAGGTTTTGTCTTGTATTCAGTTAATAATGTGTATTACATTAATTAATTTTTATGTTAAGTCAACTGTTAACTTCTGGGGTAAATGATACCCAGTCAGGTTGTATAATCTGTTGTGTATTTTTGTGGTTATGATTTGCTAATGCTTGGAGGACCTTTGTTCCTAATGATCTGTAGTTATCTTCTTGTATCTTTGGCTTTGTTTATTTATTTATCATTATTCATTTGTTTTCTTGTTTTTATTGTTGTTCATGTACATTTATCTCCATTTTCCTGCCACCACATTCCCCTGCACCCACCCTCACCTCCTATCCTCTATCCTTCCCTACTAAGGGTATATCCATAAGTCCTTTATACATATTCCTTAATGACCCTCTCCATTTTTTGCCCCTGTTATCCCCCTATCTCTCCCTGTGGTTACTGTCAGTTTGTTCTTTATTTCAATGTCTCTGGTTATATTTTGCTTGCTTGTTTGTTTCATTGATTAGGTTCCACTTATAGGTGAGATCTTATCATATTTCTCTTTTTCCTCCTGGCTTGTTTCACTTAGCATAATGCTCTCCAGATCCATCCATGTTATTGCAAAGGGGAGGAGCTCTTTCTTTCTTTTTGCTGCATAGAATTCCATTGTGTAAATGTACCATAGTTTATTGATCCATTCATTTATTGATGGGCACTTAGGTTGCTTCCAGCACTTGGCTATTGTGAATTGTGCTGCTATGAATGTTAGGATGTATAGGTTCTCTTAAATTGTTGTTTAAGGATCCTTAGGGTATAATCCCAACAGTGGTATTGCTGGGTCAAAAGGCAGTTTCATTCTCAATTTTTTGAGGAAATTTCATAGTGTTTTCCACAGTGGCTTCACCAGTCTGCATTCCCAGCAACAGTTCACTACAGTTCCCTTTTCTCCACAACCTCTCCAACACTTGTTGCTTGTTGATTTGTTTATCATAGACCTTCTCACTAGTGTGAAGTGGTATCTCATTGTGGTTTTAATTTGTATCTCTCTGATGGTTATTGATGTTGAGTATTTTTTCATATGTCTCTGGGCCCTCTCCAATGCAATCCTTCCTCAAGAAGTATCTGTTCAAGTCCTTTGCCCATTTCTTATTTGGATTGTTTGTCTTCCTGGAGTGGAGTCATGTGAGTTCTTTACATATTTTGGAGATCAGGCCCTTGTCTGAGGTATTATCTGCAAATATATTTTCCTGTACAATTGCTTCTCTTTTGATTTTAATGCTGTTTTCTTTAGCCATACAGAAGCTTTTTAATTTCGTGAGGTCCCATATGTTTATTCTTTCCTTTATGTCCCTTGGTCTAGGGATCAGATCAGTGAAGATGGTGCTGCGTGGAGTGTCTGAGGTTTTCCTGCCAATGTTTTCCTCTAGGACTTTTATGGTATCATGACTTATATTGAAGTCTTTTATCCATCTTGAGCTTATTTTTGTGTGTGATGTAAGTTGGTGGTCGAATTTCATTTTTTTGCATGTAGCTGTCTAGATCTCCCAATACCATTTGTTGAAGAGGCTATTGATACTCCAATTTTTGCTTTTTCCCCCTTTGTTGAATATTAATTGACCATAGAGACTTGGGTTTATTTCTGGGCTCTCTGTTCTGTTCCATTTGTCTATGTGTCTGTTTTTATGCCAGTATCAGGCTGTTTTCATTACAGTGGCCTTGTAATACAGTTTGTAATGTCAGGTATTGTGATCCCTCCTGATTTGTTCTTCTTTATCAAAATTGCTGCAGCTGTTTGAGGTCATTTATGGTTCCATATAAATTTTTGAAATGTTCTGTGTCTGTGAAATATGTCATTGGTATTTTAATAGGGATCACATTGAATCTATAAATTACTTTGAGTAATATGGACATTTTGATGATGTTGATTCTTCCAATCCATGAACATGGTATATGCTTCCATTTATTAATGTCTCCTTAATTTTTTTATTCAGTGTTGTGCAGTTTTCTGAGTACAAAATTTTTACCTCCTTGGTAAGGTTAATATCAAGGTACTTTATTTTTCTTGTTGCTATATCAAATGAGATTTTTTTCTTGATTTCTGATTCTGATCTTTTGTTGTTGGTGTACAAAAATGCCTTTGATTTCTGGATATTGACTTTGTATCCCACTGTTCTGCCAAATTTGCTTACTAGGGTGAGTAGTTTTTTCATGGTGTCTATAGGGTTTTCTATGTGCACTACCATATAATCTGCAGACAGTGACAGTTTTGCTTCTTCCTTTCCAATTTGGATGCTCTTTATTTTTCCTTCATGTCTGATCTCTGTGGCTAGGACTTCCAACACTATGTTGAATAGAAGTTGTGAAAGCGGACACCCTGGTCTTGTTCCTGATCTTACTGGGAAAGCGTCTAGGTTTTTCCCATTGAATATGATGTTAGCTGCAGGTTTCTCATATATGGCCTTAATTGTGTTGAGGCGTGCTCCCTCTGCTTCCACTTTGCTGAGTGTTTTTATCATAAATGGGTGCTGTACTTTTTAAATGCTTTTCAGCATCTATTGATATGGTCATGTGGTTTTTCTCTTTCATATTGTTTATGTGGTGTATTACATTTATGAATTTGATTATGTTGTATCATCCTTGCATCCCTGAAATGAATCCCACTTGGTCATAGCATATGATCTTTTTAATGTATTGCTGGATGTGGTTTGCCAACATTTTGTTGAGGATTTTGGCATCTGTGTTCATCAGTGATATTAGCTGGTAGCTTTTCTTCTTTGTTATGTCTTTGTCTGGTTTTAGGATTAGGATGATGTTGGCCTTATAAAAAGAGTATGGGAGCCTTCCTTCTTCATGGATTTTTTGGACTAGTCTGAGAAGGATTGGAGTTGCCTTTTGCTTAAATGTTTTGTAAAATTCTCTTGTAAATGTTTTGTAAACCCTGTCCAGTCCAGGGTTTTTGTGTGAATGTAGTTTTTTGATTACTGCTTTGTTTTCATCAGCTATGATTTGTCTGTTCAGGTTTTCTGCTTCTTCTTGATTCAGTTTTGGAAGATTATGTTTTTCTAGAAATTTGTGCATTTCACCTAGGTTTTGAAATTTCTTGGCATATAGTTGTTCATAATAATTTCTTATAATCCTTTGCATTTCTGTAGTATCAGTTGTAATTTCTCCTCTTTCATTTCTGATTTTATTTATTTGGGTCCTCTCCTTTTTTTTTCCTTGATGAAACTGGTTAAAAACATGTCAAATTTGTTTATTTTTTTTAATGAACCAGTGCCTGGATTTAATGATCTTTTGAATTGTCGCGATGATCTTCCTTTTAGTCGCGATGTCATTTAATTCTGCTCTGATCCTGATTCTTCATTCCTGTTTCCTTCATTCTACTAGCTCTGAGCTTTGTTTATTGTTGTTACTCCAGTTCTTGTAGATGTTGGTTTAGGTTGTTTATTTGAAATGTTTCTGTCTTTTTTAGGTAGGCCTGTATTGCAATGAACTTCCCTTCACTGTGTCCTATAGGTTTTAAATGGTTGTGTGTTCACTTTCATTTGTTTCCAGAAACTTTCTGATTTCTTCATTGATCTCATTATTAATCCACTCATTGTTTAATAGCATGTAATTCAGTCTCCATGAGTTTGAATATTTTTGAGTTTTTTTCCTTGAGGTTGGTTTCTAGTTTTAAGCCCTTGTAGTCTGAGAAAATGCTTGATATAATTTCAATTTTCTTGAATTTATTGAGACTTGTTTTGTGTCCTGTCATTTGAAATCACAGTATTTTGCTTCTTTGTGATGAAAGGTTATATATATAATCAGTGAAGTCTATATGATCTGTTCTGTCATTCAATTCACAATGTGCTTGTTGATATTTTGTTTTGAAGATCTCTTCATTTATTCATTGTTCACTGTGGGGTGTTAAAATTCCCTACTATAATTGTGTTGTTATCTATATGTTTCTTGAAGTCCTGCAAGATTTTCCTTATATTTTTGGTTGCTCCTATATTGGGTATATAAATGTTTATAATATAGATGTCTTGTGATAGATTCTTCCCTTGAGTATTATGAAGTGTCCATCTGCGTCTCTTTTTATGGCACTTGTTTTGAAGTCTATTTTGTGTCTGATAAAGTATTGCTATCCTGGCTTTTTTTTTCCCTGTCCACTTGCTTGGAATATTTTTTCCAATCCTTCCCTTTCAGTCTGTGTAGGTCTTCTGTTCTCAGGTGGGTCTCTTGTAGATGGCATATGTGTGGTCATGTTTTCTTGTTTATTCAGCCTCCCTATGATTTTTGATTGGAGCATTTAATCCATTTACATTTGAGGTTATTATTGATAGATACTTATTCATTGCCACTTTACCCCCTTTGTAATTGTATTCCCCTCTGTCACTCTTTTTCTTCCTCTTCTTAAGCCAGTTCCTTTAGCATATCTTGCAGTCTGGTTTGGTGGAGCTGTCTTCTTTCATCCTGCTTTTGTCTGGGAAACTCCTTCTTTCACTTTCCATTTTAATTGAGAACCTTGTTGAAAAGAGTAGTCTTGGCTGCAGGGTTTGATTTTTCATTGCTTGATATATTTTCTTGCCATTCTTTTCTTGCTTGTAGTGTTTCTGTTGAGAAGGCTGCTGCTACCTTTATTGGGGCTCCCTCGTATGTTACTTCCTGTTTCTCCCTTGCTGCCTTTAAGATTCTCTCTTTGTCTTGGAATTTTGCCATTTTAGTTATGATGTGTGTTGGAGCAGGCCTCTTTGGGTTCCTGTTGATTAGGACCCTCTGTGTTTCCTCTACTTGTGTGATTTTTTTCTCTCATTAAATTAGGGAAGTTTTCCATCATTCCTTTTTCAAACAGGTTTTCTCTTCCTTACTAGTCTCCATCTCTTTCTGGTATCCATATCACACAGATGTTATCGTATTTCTTGTTCTCCTGCAGTTCCCTTAACCCCTCTTCATTCTTTTTGAGTCTTTTATTCTTTTCTTGCTCTTTCTGGGAGTTTTTTTTTTTTTTAACTTTGTCCTCCAGCTCGCTGATTTGATCCACTGGTTCATCTAGCCTGTTTTTTATTCTTCTACTGTGTTCTTCAATTCAGAAATTGTATTCTTAATTTCCTCTTTTCCCTTTTTGATTGTTTCTATGTCCTTTTTCATGCTGATATAGTTCATAGTCAGTCCCTCATAGTTTCTCTCTAGTTTTTGGTAATTCACACTAAGCTCAATGAGCTTCCTTACAATCATTGTTTTGAACTCAATATCTGATAGCTTACTTGCCTCTACTTCACTTATCATCTTGAGGATTCCTCCTTTCCTTTTAATTGGGGGTTGTTTCTTTGTCTTCCCATTATTTGTGAGACTATTCTTGTTTACTTCTGTTTCTTAAATTGATTTGTTTTGACTTCCTGACTTTGTGATGCAAACTTCTATAGTAAGGGGCCTATGGGATTCAGTGGTGCAGTCTCCTTGATCTCCTGAACTTGATGCTCTTTGGATGCCCTTCATGCCATTTACATTGCCTCTGGGGATGTAATTAGGTTTTGATTATTGTTGGGTCTCCCTTTGGTTCATCTTTCCCTCCTGCTGGTTGACTGAGGGTCACTCTGCCCACCACATCTTGTGTAGAATTGTTCAGGTGCTTCCAGAACAAAACCACACACCTGCAAAAATAACTGCCTCCACCAACCCCACTATCAAAAGCATTGAACCAGTATTAATAAAGGTGTAAAGAAGTTAAGACTATTATAAAAAGGAGAGTGAATATGAGATGACTTACTGAAAAAAATCATTGTGATAGGATAGAGGGAGGATCACTAAAAAGAGTAGGGAGTCAGAAAATGCAAAGATAGGGAGTAAAATTTACATCATGAATAGAAAAGGGAATGAAGAATGTGGAATGGAGTATGAGAAGGGAAGTGTATATAGTATTAAGTTTAAATAAAAACAAATAAAATAAAGTGAGAGAAAGAAAGTGGAAGAAAAAAGTAAGAAAATAATAACAATATAGGAGCCAAATTGGAGAGAAAGATCTACCACAGCACTATCAACAACAAATGAACTACAATTAATATAGGTGGTATTGGAATAAAGGAAAAAATAAACAAATAAAAGCTTAATAGATATATGGAGGAATGGGATGTGATTTTGAAATGATAGAAGGAGAGAGACTACTAAGAGTGAGGAACAAAAACCAGGCTAGGACATTGAAAAATTGAAATTTGAGATGAAATAAAAATAAAAAAAGTAGAATAAAGAAAAATAAAATGGAAGGATGAAAGAAGAGTAGAAGAAACAAAAGAAGAAAAAATAGGCTGAAATGGACAAATAAAAAATTTGAGATTAAAAAAGAGTAGGAGAGGGGGCCAGTAAAGTTTGATACTGAAATACAAAATCAATGAAGGTCTAGAGATAAAATTGAAAAAATACAACAACTACCCTACCCACAACCACCAACAAAGATTACTTAAAGTGAGGAGAGAATGTGGGTGTTTTAAGAGCAGGGGAAAAGGATGTGAGATGAACATTGACAGAAAAGTGGTGTTGGTGTGTTATGACAGGGTAGAATAGTAAGAGTACAGAATGGAAACAAGTTGTAGCAAAATATAAAACAAAATTTAAAATGAAAATAATGAGAGGAAAGAAGAAGGTAAAATGGGGTAAGAGAACAGAGGGGCAAATATGTGAACTAGAATAAATCATAGTGTCAAATATAGTGAATTAATATGCACAAACTTACTCAACAAGAATTAAATGTTTAAAAGCTATGCAGGAAAGAAAATATCACAATATGGAGAAGACCAGAGTGGATTGTGTCTCAGTTGCCTCTAGTATTAACAACTGTGTTTTTATTTCTGGCTCCACCTCCCGTGATGTCAGATGGTGACCCTCTCTGACCTGAGGCAGCCAGTTCAAGACGTTCATGGATCTACTGTCTGTGGCTGTCTCCTTCAGTTGTTAATCTAGTTACTCTGCACTCAGCAGTCAGGTTTAAGCATTTCAGGGCAGGACAGAATCCCTCCTGGGGTTGGGGTTGTTGTTTCCCCTCAGGCTCCTGCTGCTCCAAGGGGAGTGGTCTGACTGAGCAGGATGGCTGCTGCCATATGAGGGAATCAACACTGGGATCACATAGTCTACTCTCTCAGTTATCTCTCCAAAGTTTCCATCCCCAGTCTCTCCTGAAGAGCCTCTAGTCTGCTCTGCACTCCTTTTCCAGGGATCTATCTGTGGTTTCCTCATTCAGTTGTTAATCTAGTCACCCTGTAGTCAGCAGTAAGGCTTCAACACCACAGGGCCAGGGAAGAGTCCCTTCTGGGGTTGGGACTATTATTTCTCCTCAGACTGCAGCTGCTGGTAGGGGAGAGGTCTGCCTGAGAAGGATGGCTACTGCAGTATGGGAGATGGTTCAGCACTGGGATCCCAACATTTCTCTCTCAGAACTCTCCCCACAGCTTCTGTCCCCAGACTCTCCTCAGGCATCTCCAGCCCACTCTTCCCCTGCCTTTGGCAGAGCACAGGGTAAGTGGCTGCAAATGAAAATTTGTGTGTTGGCCCTTTAAATGGCTTTTTCTGTTTCTAGCTGTCCATCTCTGGCAGAGAGCAACCCTGCCACTTTTTACTACTGGGTATTATCTGTGTAGTCTTTGGGCTCTGGTGTCTAGACTGAGAATCCTAGCTTAGGGTTCTCAGGTGATCCAACTGGCCACTTAATTATCCCTTCGGTGCTTCTGCCTGTGGGTGCCCAACCAGCCCTCTCAAGTCTCTACTGCACTCCTTTCCAGTCAGGTTGTGCTGAAGCTGATTCTTCTGTCTGTTTGAGGTTATAAGGCTTCTCTCTCACTATTTCTCAGGTCTTTGTTCTGTGTGATTTCTCCACAATCTAGTTGTGACTTCAGATTGGTCCTGGGAGGAGGTTAGTGTGCCTTCCATTAACCCCTCTACCATCTCCTCAATTGTATTTTTGGCTTTGATAGCACAGTAATGTTGGCCTTATAGAATGCTGTGGGAAGTGTTTCTAACTCCTCTGTTTTCTGAATGAATCTTTCCTGTGAAGGATCATCATTATTGTTTCTTAAATGTTTGATAGGTTCTCCAATGAAACCGTTAGGTCTTGAATTCCTCAATTTTTTCTCTCTTATTTTTTTGTTTTTCATTTAATTATTTTATTCCCATTTTTATTATTTCATTTATTCTGTTTGGGTTGAGTTTAAGTTGTGCTTCTTTTTCATTTTTTGTTTTAAATCTTTCTTTTCTCATAGAGTCATTTACAGCTATTGATTTCCCCAAAGGATTGCTTTATCAACATCACAAATTTTGACATATTGTGTTTAATGCATTCCAGAGTTTTCAGCTGGTTGCCTACACAATATATTGTAGCAATTCCATGTGGATATCTTTGTATATATCCTAATCAGTTTTTATTTAGCTTATTAAATGTACAGATGAACATTCCTTAACAAATTTGAGACGTTTATAATTTCTTTAAAAGTTTTTCCTGATTCTTTTGTTTTCCTTCTCTTTATCAGGGAATCCTGGCACATTTTAGTTGATATGCTTTATGTTACCTCATAGCTCTCAGATCTCTGTTTAATTCTACTTCTTTTTGTTTTATTATTTATGCTATTACAATTGTCTCAATTTACCCCCTTTGACCCCTCGACCCAACTGCACCCCACTTCTATAGTTGATCCACACACTGTATTTCATGTCCATGGATCCTTCACATATGTTCTTTGACTCAACCCTTTACCTTCTTTTAATCATTTTCTGACTCTCCTCCTTCCCCTCATACATGCATCAGTCTATACCATGATTCTATGCCCTGGTTCTATTTTTCTCATTAGTTTATTTTGTTCATTAGATTCCACTTATAAGTGACATCATATGGTATTTGCCTTTCCTCGATTGGCTTATTCCATTTAACATAATAGTCTCCAGTTCCACCCAGGATGTTGCAAAAGGTATGAGTGCCTTCTTTTCTTCTGCTGTGGAGTATTCCATTGTGTAAATATACCATGGTTTTTATCTACTCATCTACTGATGGGGACTTAGGCTGTTTCAAAATCTTGGCTATTGTTATAGTGGTTCTATAAACATAAGGATGCATAAATTCTTTTGAGTTGATGTTTAAGGATTCTTTGGTATATTCCCAGTAGTGGGTTAAAAGGTAGTTCTATTTTTAGTTTCCTGAGGAAATCCCATACTGTTTTCCACAGTGGTTGCACCAGTCTGCATTCCCCCTGATGTTGCACTAGAATTCCTTTTTCTCGATGCCCTTGCCAGCACTTGTTTTTGTTGATTTATTGATAGCCATTTTGACAGGTGTGATGTGATATCTCATTGTGATTTTAATTTTCATCTCCCTGATGGTTAACAATGTTGAGCATTTTTTTATATGTTTATGGGCCCCCTGTATGTCCCATTGGAGAATTATCTATTCAGGTCCTTTGTCCATTTTTTAATTGGATTATTTGCCTTCTTGGTGTTGAGTTGTATAAGTTCTTTATACATTTCAGAGATTAAACCCTTTTCTGATGTATTGTTGGCAAATATGTTCTCCCATTGAGTTGGTTCTATTTTTATTTTGATGATGATCCTTAGCTGTGAAGAAGCTTCTTAATTTGCTGTGTTCAGATTTGTTTATTTTTTCCTTTATTTCCCTTCCCCTATTAGATATATCAGACAAATATTGCTACTCATGATAACTGAAATTTTACTACATGCATTATTTTCTATATCTTTATGGTATCATGACATATTTAAGTCTTTCAACCATTTTGAGTTTATTCTGGTGTACGATATAAGATGATGGTCTAGTTTCATTTTTTTTATCTATCAGTCAATTTCTCTAAACCCCATTTATTAAAGAGTTGTATTTAATCCATTGTATGCTCTTGCCTTCTTTGTCAAATATCAATTGACCATAAAGACATGGGTTTATTTTGGGGCTCTTTGTTCTGTTCGGTTGTTGGTCAATGTGTCTGTTGTTATGCCAGTATCAGACTGTTTCAGTAACAGTGGCCTTGTAGTATAGTTTGATATCAGGTAATGTGATCCCTCCACTTTGTTCTTCTTTCTCAAGATTGTTGAGGCTACTTGGGGTCTTTTTGGTTCCATATAGATTTTTGGAATATTTGTTTTAGATTTGTGAAATATTCCATTGGTACTTTAATAAGAATTGTGTTGAATCTCGATTGCTTTGGGTAGTATGGACATTTTATTAATGTTATTTATTTCAATCTTTGAACACTGTATATGCTTGCACTTATTTGTATCTTCCTGAATTACTTTTAGTGTCCTATAGTTCTGAGTACATGTCTTTTTCCACCTTGCTTAAATTTATTCCTGGGTACTTTATTTCTTTTGTTGCAATAGCAAATGGGATTGTTTTCTTAGTTTCTCTTTCTGATAGTTCATTATTGGTGTAAAAAATGCCATCAGTTTCTGAATACTGACTTTATGTCCTCTACTTTGCCAAATTCATTTATTAGGTTGAATAGGTTTTTTTGCAGTAGCCTATAGGGTTTTCTATGTACAATAGCATGTCATCTGTGATTAAGGACAGTTTCACTTCCTCCTTTCCGATTGAGATTTCTTTTTCATTTCTTCTTCTTGTCTGATCAATATGGCTAGGATTTCCAGTTCTATGTTGAATAAGAGTGGTAAAGTGAACACCCCTGTCCTGTCTTTGAGATTAAGAGAAAAGCTTTTAGTTTGTTTCCCATTGAGTATGGTGTTGGCATTAAGGTTTTGTATATGACCTTTATTATATGATGAGTGCTTATTCTATTCCCACTTTACTGAGTGTTTTTTATCATAAATGGGTGCTGGATTTTATAAATGTTTTTTCTGCATATATTTATATGATCATGTGATATTTGTCTTTTATTTTATTTATGTGATATAATTCATTTATTGATTTGCAAATATTGTACCATCCTTGCATCCCTGGAATAAATCCCACTTGATCATGGTGTATGATATTGTTAATGTGTTGCTGGATCTGGTTTGCCCAGATTTTTTTTTTTGAGGATTTTAGCATCTATGTTTACTAGAGATATGGGGCTAAAATTTTCTTTATTTGTTATGTCTTTATCTGGTTTTGAAATAGGACAATACTAACCTTATGAAAAGTGTTTAAAAGTCTTCCATCTTCTTGAGTTTTTGGGAATAGTTTGAGAGGTATAGGTATTAGTTCTTATTAGAATGATTGGTAAAATTTTTCCTGTGCAAACATCTGGTCTAGGGCTTTTGTGTGCCTGAATTTTTTAAATTACTGCTTCAATTTCACTAGGTGTTATCAGTCTATTTAGATTTTCTGCTTCTTTCTGATTCATTTTTGGGAGATTATATGTTTCTAGAAATTTATCTGTTTTGCTCAGGCTGTCCAATTCCTTGGTATATAGTTGTTCATAGTATTTTCTTACAGTCCTTTGAATTTCTATGGTATCAGTTATTACTTCTCTTCTTTCATTTCTGATTTTAATTATTTGGGTCTTCTCTTTTTTGTTGTTGTTGTTGAGTTTGGTTAAAGGTTTGCCAATTTTGTTTATCTTTTCAAAGAACTAGCTCCTGCATTCAGTGATATTTTGGAATTTTAAGTCTCTATGTCATTTATTTTTGCTCTGATATTAATTAATTCCTTTCTTCTGCTCACTCTGGCCTTTGTGCATTGTTTTTGTTGTTGTTGTTGTTTTCTAGTTCTTTTAAATACAGAGTTAGGTTGTTTATTTAAGACTTTTCTGTGTTCTTTGGGTAGGCCTGTGTTTGTAGGTATAGGTGTGTTGTGTGTTCATTTTCATTTATTTCCAAGTACTTTTAGATTTCTCCCTTGATCTCATTATTAACCCATTCATTATTTAATACGTTATTTAGCCTCCACATATCTGAATGTTTTGAGTTCTTTTCTTGATGTTGATTTCTAGTTTCAAGGCATTTTGATCCAAGAATTTGATTGATATGATTTCAATTTTCTTGAATTTGTTAAGGCTCATTTTGTGTCCTACCACATGATCTATCATTGAGAATTTCCATGTGCATTTCCAAATAATGCATATTCTGCTTCTTTGGGGTTAAATGTTCTGTAAATGTCAATTAAATCCATTTGGACTAGTGTGCCCTTTAATGCTGTTATAGCCTTGTTGATTTTTTGTCTGCAAGATCTGTTCATTGTTTCAGCGGGTTATAAAATCTCCTACAATGATTGTATTGCTGCTGATCTTTTTCTTAAAGTCCCCCAAGATTTTCTTTATATGTTTAGGTTCTCTTATATTGGGTGCATGTATGTTTATGAATGTTATATCTTCTTGCTGGGCTAACTTCTTAAGTATTACCTTGTGACCCCCTTTGTCTTTTGTTAGGTATTTGTTTTGAAGTACACTTTGTCAGATAGAAGTATTGTTACCCATTTTTTTTGTCCATATTTCCATGGAATATTTTTCTATCCCTTCACTTTTAGCCTGTGTCAATTTTTTGTTCTGAGATGGTTCTCTCTTAGAAAATGTATTTGCAGGTCATGTTTTGTTATCCATTCAATTACCCTAAGTCTTTTGACTGGAGAACTTAATCCATTTACATATAAGATTATTACTGACAGGTACTTATTCATTACCATTTTCCCCTTTGTTCCTGTGCTCCATTCTCTCTATATTTCTTCTTCTACTTAAAGCAGTCCCTTAAGCATCTCTTCCAGTGCTGGTTTTGTTGAAATGTAGTACTCTAACCATTTTGTGTCTGGGAAGCTCTTTATTTCACTTTCCATTTTAAATGAGAGCCTTACTAGATAGAGTAGTCTTGGTTGCAAGTACTTGCTTTTCATTACTTGGAACATTTCATGTCAGTCTCTTCTGGTCTATAGTGTTTCTGTTGAGAAAACAACTGACAGCCTTACTGGAACTCCCTTGTGGGTAATTATTTCTCTCTTGTTGCCTTTAAGATGCTCTCTTTGTGCTTAAACTTTGCCATTTTAATTGTTGTGTCTTGTTGTGGGCCTCTTTGGGTTCATCTTCATTGTGACTCTCTGTGCTTCCTGAATTTGCATGACTTTTTCCTTCACCAAGTTAAGGATATTTTCTGTCATTATTATTTCACAGGTTTCCTATGCCTTGTTCCCATTTATTCTCCTTCTGGTATCTTTATAATGTGAATACTGTTACATTTCATGTTGTCAAAAATCTCCCTTAAACTATCTGCATTTTTTTAAGTCTATTTTCATTTTGATACTCTAACTGGGTGTTTTATCTACCTTATCTTGCAAATCGTTGATTATATTCTTGGCTTTTTCCAGCTTGCTTTTAATTCCTTCTAGTGTATTCTTCATTTCTGATATTTCATTCTTCATTTCCAACTGGTTTTTATTTATATTTTCTATGCCCTTTTTCATGCTGGTATTCCCCCCCCCCCCAAGTTCCTTAAACATCCTTATAACCATTACTTTGAACTCTATGTCTGATAATTTTCTTGCCTCAATTTCATTTACCTCTTTTTCTGGGGATTCCCCCCTGTGTTTGGGAGTTGTTCCTTTGTCTTCCCATTTTAGCTGTCCTTTTTATTTGATTCTATGTATTAGATAGACCTTCTTTGACTATCTCTCTTGTGTGGCGGCCTTATATTATAGGTGTTCTGTGGGACCCAGGGTTGCAGTCTCATTTGATCTCCTGATCTGGATGCTCTAAGACTGTTCTTTGTGTGTGTTATATAAGCTCTCCTGTTATAAATAGGCCTTGGATGTTGTTGGCCTATATGTTGGTGGGATCTCCCACAGGCTGGCTGACTGACAGGCTCAACCCCCTCTATGTCTTACACAATGTTGTAGAGGAGATGACAGAACAAAACAAAACAATGCAAAAATAAAAAAAGATCAAAATTAGTAACCTCCCCAACAATAGCAATATCAATGACAAAAAGATCAAATAATAATAAAAGTATAATAAAAATAGAATACTAGAGAAAAGAGAAAATAAAACAAGAAGAAATAGTATAAAAGAAGACCAAAGGAAAGAAAAGTGATTACAAGAAGAGAAAATGGAAGAGAACTAATATGAATGATGAACTAATATGAATAATATGATGGGAGGAGAAAAGGTAAGAGAACTAAAACAGGAAAAAGGGACAAACAAAGACAAAGAACAAAAATAAAAAAGAAAAGAAGAAGGAAACAATGGTGCAATCAATGGTGAGAGTAGAATAAGAGATATGAAAAAATAGAAGAGAAGAAAAAATAGAAAAAATAATAAAAGGGCTATGAAAAAGAAGAAATAACAAAAATACTGAAAAGAACAAGGTAGAATTTCTCTCAGCAGAGTTGCATCCAGGATGGGCCAAGCTGCTCTGCAAAGCTGAGTTTTATCAGCACTGGGTCTACAGGTGTGTCAGCAAATATCCCAAGTCACCATAGGATCCATTTCTGCCAGTGTCTGCCATCTGGCCTGCTGTCAATTTTAGACTTGTCTAAGAACTGACTGTTTCTGAGAAGGCTTCTAGCAGAACTGGAGCAATGGAACTCCAGGTTCCCCTGTGGCAGATGCCTTTCAGACTTCAGGGAAGATGTGGGCATGTTCCTTTGTCCCCCAAGCCACTATTCTGACTTTGTCCAAGATTATTTCCCTCTACTCAGCAGTGCAGGGCCCCTGATAGGCTAATTGGTGGGGTCTCCAGAGCTCAGATTTTGCATCTGCCAGAAACTTGGAGGGTGTTTCTATGTCATTCATTAGGCAGATATGCCAGTCTATTTCTTGGGAAAGTATATGGAATGGCTATACACTACAGCTGGTCTCTGATACACCCTGAGTTTGCGAATGTCACTGTTTCCTCAGTAGAGGTTAAGATGCAGGATGGGAAAAAACAAAAAAGAAAAAAAAATACAAACATTACAAAACAAAAAATGGAACAAAACAAAAAAAATGATGCAGGTGGGGTCAGCAGTATCCCACAGGATAAGACAATTGCTTTTCCCCTGGGAGGGGCTTGCTCTTCTCAAGAAAGATGGCTGCTGTGGGATCCAAGCATATCCTGGGACAGAAAACTCCACAGCTGCTCCTCTCCATTTCTCTCCAGTGCCTCCCACTCCAGAATCTCCTCTTGCAACACTAGTCCAGGCCATTTCCCCTTCCCTGGATCCCAGTGTGAGTGGTTGTGAACACCAAAACTGTGCTTTGGCCCCTTTAAGGATTTAAAAAAAAAATACTGGCTTTGTTTCTAGTGTGTCTTGTCTCTCCCCAGCAAAGAAAAACCTCTCTGGCCTTTCACCTCTGGATGCTATATGGTTAGGTGATCCAAGTACGGGTACTGGAACCATGTGCTCAGGAGCCAGGTTTGTGGTCCTGCTTCTCACCTTTGAAGGGGGAGCTCCCACAGCTGCATCACTGCCTTAGCCAACTATGCATGTGAACGGGCCAGCCTCTGTAATGACCTTAGTTTTCCTACTGGTCTCAAGGTGGTTTTGCCCATCCTTGGTTAAAAGTCTCTTTTTCAGGTAGTCTTTGGTTTATTTCAGGTGACTTCCCATCTGTAGTTTTATTTCCAGTGTGGTTTGCAGAGGAGATGCATGATATATCTGCTTACTCCACCACCATCTTGTGACATCTTCTGTTCAATTTTTCTTTAGTCATTTTCTCTTTGTTATTCAGATTGGCTAATTTCTATTGCTCTATCATCAATTTTACAAATTCTGTCTTTTCCCAACTTCAATATTCTCTCAACACCCTCTATAGTGAATACCATACTTTTAGAACTATAAAATGCACTAGACCATAAGACACACGTAGGTTTTAGAGGAGGAAAATAGGGAAAAATTTTTGAAGCAAAAATTGTGGTAAAATATTTAGTAACCTGTGACCCCACTCCACCACCACCACCCCCCACAGCAAGCCAGGTAAGCTACATTTGGACTATAAGACACACCCCCTTTTCCTCCCAAATTTGGGGGAGAAGCATGTCTTATAGTCTGAAAAATACGGTAGTTCACTTTAGTTATTATGCTATGCTACTACAGATTTTGTATTTGTAATCTGATCATTTTGCAATTTTTGTCTCCTTGATAATCTCTATTTGCTGATTTGTAATTTTACTGATTTTTATTTTCCTGTAATTTTTTAACCACAGTTATCTATAGTTCTTTGATATGTAAATCTATAAATTCCCATTTCTAAATATAAATCTTATACTTAAAATAGCTGCTTTGAAGTTATGGTCTGCTAAATAAAACATATGGATATGCTCAGGGACAGTTTGTATTGAGTTGTGGTTTTTACTTTGTTTTTTCCTCCTGAGAATAGTCACACTTTTCTGATTCTTTTCCTGTATTGTAAATTTTTATTGAAACAGATTTTGTTGAAAATATATTGTCTCATCTATAGTTTCTGATTTTACCCCCCAAAGTTGCTACTGTTAATGTATATTTGCTTAAAAAAGTTGTCTGGGCTAAGTCTAAAATATGTTCCCTGTGGTGTACAACTGCTACTATGTCTTCATAGTTTTTATTTTCTTTTTAATGCTTTTATTTTTTTAAACATAGTTTCATGGGTTCACCTCTTTGCCTACATAGTTAGTGGTAGCCAATGATGGACAAGATTGTGATCTAGCATGTTGATTAAGTCTCCCATCTTCTGCCAAGTGGACGTGGGTATATACTGGGTAGCACATTCAAATTTCAGGCTATTTCAAGTCTTCCCCAGCTGGTACTTCCTTCTATGTGTTCTTATGGCTCTTCTGTACATGCTCATAACCTCCCGGTTGACCAGGAGTGTTTGGCTACCTGGGGCTCTTTTGGGTCCACTTTGCATGCACACAAGTTCAGCCAAGCATATGCTTCCTGCAGCCATGACATCAACCTTAAACCAGCAGAGCCTCTGGCCCTTCCTGCTCACACACAACTGATTTTGTCAGTTCACCATTGCATCAATCCCCACCCCAAATTATGTGAGGTCCCTTCAACTGTGTAATTTTGTTACCAGTCTTCACTGTCCACCCTACCCTGGAAGACCCTTCATGCCCATCAAGCAAGGTGTTGGGAGGTGGAGGAACTGGAGAATCTCCAGGTAAAAATACCACTGTTGATCCCAGAATTCTGCTGTTTTCTCAGCATCAACACTTCTCAGGTTGTTGTACACCTTTGGTCACTTTCTGAGTGCTGAAGTAGTGAGTCTTGTTCATCTAGTTCAGTTTTTTAGTTGTTTTTAAAGGAGATTCTTTGATTTCTCACTTCACTATAACCAAAAGTCCTTTCTAGCATTCACTTTTAGACTATGAGAAGCACAGATATTATTATTTACATTGAAAGTTTGTCTTTATAAGATTCCCAGACAATTCCAGTATGTGTCAGTTTGTAGCTCAAATGCCATTAGCCTGACAGGTGGAAAGTGAGGGCAGAACCAGGAAGTTGGTGTGACCATCTTCCTCAGACTCCTGTCAACATGAGAAGAAGGCCATTGAACCAGCCCATTGTCCATATGCTTTACAGCAGCTCAATAGGCTGGAAAGTGAGACCTTTGTCTATTTATTTTATCACAAACTTAACCTTAACTCTGACATTTATGAAGTTAATACGTGGGACACAATCTTTTCTTAAGATTCTCAGCCTTGCATTCTCCTGTAGCAGACTTATGTTTGCTACAATTCAGGCAGACATTCTCTGAAGAAAAGTGCATTATCTGAGAAGAGTCCAGCGGCAGTGTGAGGCAGGCTGCATTCACAAGGAAATAGGTTATATCCTTAGCTACTACCATTGTCTCCTCACTGCTCCTTTTGTTTTTCTTGTGTCTGATTACAAGTGTAATGCATGCTTTTTATAAAAATGTGTGGAGAACAAAATAAAAGATTATGGTTCTTCAAACTATTCATCAGTATCAGTGTTTGACAGTTTAATTGGTTTTCTTTTAGTTTTGTGTTTGTAACCTATGTAATTGTGGCCATATAGCCTATATTATTTATATCCTGTTTCAAATGTGGACATGTGGAGGGAAGATGGTGATGGGGTAGGGGGGAGTAGATTCCATTTCCTCCTACACACAGGAGAAAAACCTAGCCAACCTATGGAGGAACAGAGCAAACAGCCAACAGTACCCCCGCATATATAAAAATAAGAGACCAAAAATTGTAGTGGACACTGAAAAACCAGACAGTAAGGAGAGTGCTTTAGGACAATAGGTCCCAGGGACAAGCTCAGGGACCAGGGTGGCTGCAGCCCCAGGCTGGGTGCCTGGATCTTCCACAGAGTCCTTGGGAGAGAGCCAGGTCAACTGCTTCCTCCTTTTCTGGCCAATCAAGTTTTAAACAGCACTTGGAGAGACTTGGTTGCTTGAAGTCGCAGAGGGGAATAAGGACAAAGGGGCAAACGCACAGAGATTGTGATCACCGGCAGAGTTTGTGGACACTGGCTTGGGAAAGTTGAGAATCATGCAGTGATGGGCACTGACCCCGATAATCACTGGTTTGGCTGGAGAATTGGATTATATGGAATGGCAGGCTCGGGTAGGAGGAATTTCCCAAGAAAAAAACTGGGGAATTCTCCTGCAACAGCTGATTGGCCTCCTCCCTACCCAGCCAGGCAGCGATCCTGAGGTTGTACAGAAGTTTGCTCCAAAGGCCATGCACACCCCCATAGCACTGGAAGAGCACGCACCCAAACCCATGGGACCAAGGCAGCCTGGCTGAGAATGCGCCCACACCCCAGCCTACAGCGGTAACCCGGGGGAAAGAGCAGTCTCAGGAAGACCTGAATTCCACACCCAGGACCTCGGAAAGAGTCACCAGGCTAGCTCTGGGGAGAGTGTGCACAAGACAGGCTGAGTGCAGATCTGAAGGGAGAAAAGCCATACCAGTTGCCCCTCAGCCTGCTGCAGCCAGCAAGACCAGAAAAACTACTTTGGCCAGTTTGAAACGAACAAGAGGGTTTTTGTTTTTTGTTTTTTTTTTTTTAAGTAATCTTTTATTTTTTTTTAATTTTTATTATTGTTTTATCTTTCAATACCTTTTTACTTTCTTTCCTTCTTTCTTCTTTATTCCTTCTTCTTTCTCTCCAATTTTATCTCTTCTTCCTCCCTTCTTCTGCCTTTTTTCTTTGAACTATGCATAAGTGAGACAAAAAAACCTGGAACTGTGAAAAGACCAGAGTTGGACCCAAAGAGGGGGTATCTGAACAGTTGAGACAGTGAGACAAAATTTGCTTTGCTATTACAGAGAACCTGTAAGTTATGGCATATTTGTATTATTACTTTTTCATTATTCTTACATCTTTTATTTTAATAGCATTTTTGTATTCCTCTTCTTTCTGTATAGTCTTCTTTGCTTGGCTGGTTATATTGTATTATTTGACAGGTTTCCCTGTTCTCTCTTTCATAGTGTATTACTAATTTACTGTCTTTCATCACTTGTGATCCTTTAAAACACTACTCAAGGTCCTATACTCCCTATTCTTGTTATCCAGATCATATAGATTCTGTTATATGATTGTTTCTCTAATATTATTGTAAATAATAGCTGTTCCATACAATTGTAAATATTTCAGACACCCCTCTTGGATTTTAGCCCACTTAAGTTTCCTGAACTCTATTACTGTAGTGGTTAACTGTATTCTCTCACACACCATACTTATTTACTATCCTTTACTCTCACCTTACCTCAGAATCTGACCTCCCACAACCTCACTGCTTTCTAGATCCAACTCACAATCCTTCCCCACCCCAACAAGTGTCTTATCTTCTTTCCATCCTTTCTGCAAATTGACTAGTTGGGTGGAAGATCATGGTTAACATTATACATAACCAAAGGATCTCCTATCTCTTCTCTACCAGCTGCTACTATAAATATCATAGAATATTCTCTTGCTGTCTTAAACCATTTTGCCTTACTCCTCCAATTGATCACAAAAAAGAGTAGGTGGAAGTGGTGAACACCAGGATACCCACTGGAAGAAGAAACCCAACAACAAAGGAACCACCAACAGATAACAACAGAAGAGGGTGAAGGAGGGAGTGGATACCACACAAACTTCAATCCAGGACCTGTCTGGAAATACAACTAAATAGTGGAGATACTACTCAATACAAAAAACTGAAGAAGAGCAAGAGAGAATCCTCAAAACCTTGTACACATGGAAGAACCAGCTTCAACACAACCAGCATAATGAAATACAAGAGGTGGTGAACAGAGTGACTCTCAGTTAACCAGCTGGTGGGAAGAACCCACCAAAGAAAGACCGAATAACAATCAAAACACAAAGACAAACACAGAGCCAACTTAAATGACAGCCCAAGACCAGTGAGCTCAGGAGATCAAGGAGATTACACAACTGAATCTCACAGGTATTCTAACACAGAAGTTTACACCATAAACCCAGGGAGCAAGAACAGATCAATTTAAGAAGCTGAAGCTAATGAGAAGAGTCTCACAAACAATGGAAAGACAAAGAAACAATCCCCAATTGAAAGGAAAGAAGGAAACTTTAGAAAGAATGCTAAAAGAAATAGACACAATTCAACAATCAGATATTGAGTTCAAAGCAATGGTTATCAGGAAGCTCAATGAGGTCACAATGAGCTACCAGAAACTACAGGGAAACTACAATGAACTCACTGCAAGCTATATCAACATGAAAAAGGAAATAGAAACTGTCAACAAAGGCCAAGAGGAAATGAAGAATACAATTTCTGAACTGAAGAACACAGCAGAAGGAATCAAAAGCAGGATTGATGAAGCAGAAGATTGGATCTGCGAGCTGGAGGAAAAGTAAAAAAAAAAAACAGAAAAAGCAAGAAAAGGAAAAGAGGCTCAGAAAGAATGAAGAGGGATTAAGAGAAATGCCAGACAATATGAAACATAATAATATCAGTATAATAGGGATACCAGAAGGAGAAGAAGGGAAGGGATAGAACACCTATTTGAAAAAGTAATGATGGAAAACTTCCCTAATTTGATGAGAGAAAAAGTCACACAAATCCAGGAAACACAGAGAGTCCCAATCAAGAGGAACACAAAGAGGCCCACTTCAAGATACATCATAATTAAAATGACAAAATTTCAAGACAAAGAGAGAATATTAAAGGCAGCAAGGGAGAAACAGGAAGTAACATACAAGGGGGCCCCAATGAGGCTAACAGCTGACTTCTCAATGGAAACACTCCAAGCCAGAAGAGAATGTCAAGAAATATTCCAAGTAATGAGAACCATAGGACTGCAACCAAGGCTACTTTACCCAGCAAGGCTCTCAATCAAGATGGAAGGCCAAATAAGAAGCTTCTCAGACAAAAGAAGTCTAAAAGAATACACCTCCACCAAACCAGCTCTGCAAAAGATGCTAAAGGGGCTGATCTAAGGAAAGTAAGGAAAAGAGAGAGACAGAGAGGAACACAGGTATGAAAATGGCAATGAATAAGTACCTATCAGTAATAACCTTAAATGTAAATGGATTATATGCTCCAATCAAAAGACATAGAATAGCTGAATGGATAAGAAAGCATGACCCACACATATGCTGCTTAAAAGATACCCACCTCAGGACAACAGACCTATACACACTGAAAGAGAAGAGCTGGAAACAAATTTTCCAAGCACATGGACAGGGAAAAAAGCCAGGGTAGCCATACTCATATCAGACAAAACAGACTTCAAAAATCTGCCATAAAGAGACCTCAAAGGTCACTTCATAATACTCAAATGAAGAATCCACCAAGAAGACATAAACATTGTAAATATATATGCACCCAACATAGGAGCACCCAAATACATAAAGAAAATCTTAGAGGACTTCAAGAAAGATGTTGACAGCAACACAATTATAGTGGGGGATTTTAACACCCACTGTCAAAAATGGACAGATCTTCCAAACAAAATATCAACAAAAATATTGTGGCATTGAGCAATGCCCTAGATGAAATGGACTTAACTGATATATAGAGAGCCCTTCATCCTAAAAGCTAAATACACATTCTTTTCAAATGCACATGGAACATTTTCAAAGTTAGACCACATGATAGGACACAAAACAAGCCTCAACAAAATCAAGAAAATTGAAATCATACCAAGCATTATCTCAGACCACAAGGGCCTGAAACTAGAAACAAACCCCAAGGAAAAAACACAAAACACTCAAAATCATGGAGATTGAATAGCACACTATTAAACAATTAATGGGTCAAGAATGAAATTAAGGAAGAAATCAAAAAGTTGCTGGAAACAAATGAAAATGAACTCACAACAACCCAAAACTTATGGGACACAGCAAAGGCAGTCCTGAGAGGGAAGTTCACAGAGATACAGGCCTACCTAAAAAAGATAGAAACATTTCAAACAGAAAACCTAACCCTATGCCTTCAAGAACTCAAGGAACAACAACAAAGAGGAGAGATTACAACTAACACCACAGATATACAAAGGAGTGTAAGAAATTGCTATGAAGAACAATATGCCAAGAAATATGAAAACCTAGGTGAAATGGACAAATTTTTAGAAAAATATAATCTTCCAAAACTCAATGAAGATGAAGCAAAAGCATGTACAGACCAATAACAGCAGATAAAATTGAAGCAGTAATCAAAAAGCCCCTGACACACAAAAGCCCGGGTCTGGATGCTTTCACAGGAGAATTCTACAAAGCATTTAAGGAAGAGCTAACCCTTATCATTCACAGACTATTCCAAAAAATACAAAGTGATGGAAGACTCCCAAACTCTTTCTATGAGGCCAACATCATCCTAATCCCAAAACCAGATAAAGACACAACAAAGACAGACAACTTCAGGCCAATATCTCTGATGAACATAGATGCTAAAATACTCAACAAGATATTAGCAAACTGCATCCATCAAAACATTAAAAAGATCATACACCATGACTAAGTGGAATTCATCCCAGGGATGAAGGATGGTACAATATTCGCAAATCAGTAAATGTAATACATCACATAAACAAAAGCAAAGACAAAAATCACATGATCATATCAATAGATGCAGAAAAAGCATTTGATAAGGTACAGCACCCACTTATGATAAAACATTTAGCAAAGTGTGAATAGAGGGAGCATTCCTCAACATATTAAAGGCCATATATGAGAGACCTACAGCCAACATCATACTCAATGGGCAAAATCTAAAATCTTTTCCACTAAGATCAGGAACAAGACAAGGTTGTGCACCTTCACCACTTCTATTCAACATAGTATTGGAAGTCCTAGAAACAGCAATCAGACAAGAAAACAAATAAAAGGCATCCAAATTGGAAAGAAGGAAACAAAACTGTCATTGTTTGCAGATGACATGATAGTATACACAGAAAATCCTATAGACTCCACCAAAAAACTGCTCTACCTAATAAATGAATTTGGCAAAACAGCAGGATACAAAGTCAATATCCAGAAATAAAAGGCATTCTTTACACCAACAATGAAACAGCAGAAGCAGAAATCAAGAAAAAAAAATCCCATTTGAAACAGCAAAAAGAAAAATAAAATACCTAGGAATAAACCTAACCAAAGAGGTAAAAGGCCTGTATTCAGAAAACTACACAACACTGAAGAAAGAAATCAAGGAAGACACAAACAAATGGAAACATATACCATGTTCATGGATCAGAAGAATTAACATCATCAAAATGTCCACACTACCCAAAGCAATTTACAGATTCAACGCAATACCTATTACAGTTCCAATGGCATATTTCACAGACCTAGAACAAACACTTCAAAAATTTATATGGAACCATAAATAACCCCAAATAGCTGCTGCAATTTTGAGAAAGAAGACCAAAGTGGGAGGGATCATAATACCTGACATTACAAACTGTATTACAAGTCCACTGTAATCAAAACAACCTGGTACTGTCATAAAAAGAGGCTCTTGGGCCAGTTGAACAGAACAGAGACCCCAGAAATAAACCCAAGTCTCTATGGTCAAATATTTGACAAAGGAGGCAGCAACATAAAGTGGAGTAAAAATAGCCTCTTCAACAAATGGTATTGGGAGAACTGGACAGCTCCATGCAAAAAAATGAAACTCGGGCACCAATTTACACCCTACACAAAAATAAATTCAAGATGGATAAAAGATTTAAATATAAACCGTGACACCATTAAAGTCCTAGAGGATAACATAGGAGGAAAATCTCAGATATTTCACACAACAAAATTTTTACTGATATGTCCCCTAGAGCAAGGGACATAAAGGAAAGAATAAACAAATGGGACCTCATCAAAATAAAAAGCTTCTGCAGAGCTAAAGAAAATAGTATTGAAATGAAAAGAGAACCAACTGTATGGGAAAACATGTTTGCCAATGATACCTCAGACAAGAATTTACACGACTACACTCCAAGAAGAGAAGCAACCCAATTAAAAAATGGGCAAAGGACTTGAACAGACACTTCTCCAAGGAGGACAGACAGAGTATCCAGAGACACATGAAAAGATGCTCAATATCACTAGCTACCAGAGAGATGAAAACTAAAACCACAGTGAGATACCACTTCACACCAGTCAGAATGGCCATCATAAACAAAGCAACAAACAACAAGTGTTGGAGAGGTTGTGGAGAAAAGGGAACCCTAGTGTACTCACTGCTGGTGGGAGCGCAGACTGGTACAACCACTATGGAAACAGCATGAAATTTTCTAGGAAATCTAACAATGGATCTGCCTTTTGACCCAGCAATTTCACTGCTAGGATTATGTCATAAGTACCCTGAAACACCAATCCAAAAGAACCTATGCACCCCAATGTTCATAGCAGCACAGTTTACAATAGCCAAGTGTTGGAAGCAACTTAGGTGCTCATCAGTAAATGAATGGATCAAAAAACTATGGTACATTTACACAATGGAATTCCATGCAGCAGAAAGAAGGAAGAAACTCCTACTCTTTGCAACGATATGGATGGAACTAGAAAGCATTATGCTGAGTGAGATAAGCCAGGTGATGAAAGACAAATACCATATGATCTCACTTTTAACAGGAACCTAATCAACAAAACAAACAAGCAAAATGTAACCAAAGACACTGAAATAGAGAACAGGTTGACAATGACCAGAGAAGAGAGGGGAGGGAATTTCTGGGGGAAAGGGGGAGGGTTTACAGAAACAATTATAAAGGACACATGGACAATAACAGGAGCAAGGATGGAAATGGGAGGGAGGTGGGGAGGGCTGGGAGGTTGGACTGGACGGGGGAAGAGGCAGAAAACTGTACTTGAACAGCAATTTAAAAAATTAAAAAATTAAAAAAAAAACAAATGTGGGCATGTGAGGAGTTGATCTTTTCTAAAATGCTCTGAAATAAATTCTTGTGTCCACACCAATTACCCTTTAAGTGTTTGTAATTCAGCCCATCTTCTGTACACAGACTTTGTGATAAAAACATAAGGCAAAGTGTAGCATACCTCCTTGTAAAACTACTTCTCAAATACTTTTGTATTTGAGAATTAGTGTTCAAAGTGTGAAAAACTCAGTGAAAATGACTGGAGGGCACAAAGGACTGGAGATGGGGTCTCCCTATGGAAAGTTGAAGTGGTGACATCCACTGCTGACTTGATTGATTGGTGAGTAAAGAATCCATGTATTGTAATACCTCACAGACACTGTACTATGTTCACATGCACTTAGTAATCTGTTTTTCGCAGGTGAGATAACATAATGATCCATCCCATGTGCAGTGGGACTGAGCCTGATCTGTAATGAATAGCTGCAAAAAGGTCTTATGCTGTATTCCTAGCAACAGACTCCTTAATATATTATAGTAACACATTTTTAGTAAGCAAAATATCTTTTATTTGGATTCACAGAATGGAATTATTTTGTTTCATGGAATTTCTTTTGTATTTCTTTTTAACACCTTATATTTTATTTGTGTTTTTTAGCTCATGCAAATGTGCTTTTTGTACAACTTAAAATGTCATAAAATCCCACCTATTAAAATTACTAGTTTTATTTTTCTTGTTTTGCATTATGAATTTGGCCAAAAGTGTTGGAATTCCCAAAGGGAAGCAAGGGGGGTTATAAATAGATATAAAATGTCACCAGACATGTTGGATTATTTTATCATGAAATATTGCTTTTGTCAAAAATTTCAGTTTAGCTTTAGTGGTTCTTAGTTGTGTTTAACCTCATTTGAAACAATTTTGTTAGATTGCATTGTGACAGCTGTCATATCAGCGTGTATTTAAAAAAAGACATCAAAATTGTTGAATTTTTGTATAACTATTTCAATATTGAAAATGGAGAAAATATACAACATTTTGAGCATATCATGCTTTATTATTTCAAGAAAGGTATACACACAACTGAAATTCAAAATGATTTGTGCAGCACGTGGAAGGTGTGGTGACTGATTGAACACGTCCAAAGTGGTTTATGAAGATTTATGCTGGAGATTTCTCACTGGTTGATGCTTCATTGTTGGGTAGACCAATTGAAGTTGATAGTGATCAAATTGAGACATTAATTGAGAACAGTCAATGTTCTACCATGCAGGAGATGGCAGACAGACTCAAAGAACCCAAATGAATGAAGTTGTTGGTGAAAATGAAAACTGTGTATTTTATTTAACAGAAAAATCTAAGTGGATTTTTCAGCCAACCCAACAGTATCTTTCTCTTAGCAGACTTATTCTGAAACAGTCTGAGTCATCTTATGTGAAACCACACTATGAAATCATTGCCATCATTTTCCCTTCGTGTTTGGCTACTTTGAATTAAAATAAACTAAATTGTATTGTGAGCTATATTTTAAATGTGAATTATATTAATGCTTCATAGAAGGCAGCATGTCTATTTGCTTTTTTTTTATTCATGTGTCATTTATGAAAAACTCTTTGCCTCATGGTAATGGTGCTGGTTTGGGTGGGAACTGTCTTTTGTGCAGATCAAATCAACTCCATGCATACTTGTTCTAACAATGGGCCATCCCTGACTAGTGAGGCTCTGTGGAATGAATGCCAGCCTGCAAACTTAAGGTTTGCCGGTTCAATTCCCAGTCTATGGCAGATGCCAGGGTTGTGGACCAGGTCTTCAGTGAGGGGGATGCACAAAAGGCAACCACACACTGATGTTTCCCTCTCTCTCTCTTTATCCTTTCCCCTTTCTAAAAAATAAATAAATAAAATATTTTTTTTAAAAAAAGGAAAAAAGATTGGGCCAAATGACAGAAATGCCTCCCAGAGGCTTACTGAGCAGGGCTGGAACCTAACCAGGAAGAGCTTCCTATGGTGGAGAAACAATAATGGGCAGCTCCAGGGTGGCCTTGGGACTAGAACCTAAGGAAATCAATAGTATTATAATGGTGAGAATGCTTTGTCTTAGGAGTGGACTCACATACACACCAAGTGCTCAGATGATACCTAAGCTGATGTCACTGTATTAATTTAACCTCAGACATATTTGTCACTGAAACATCCTGCGTTAAAGCAATGTAATAAAGCCAATCATCATAAAAAAACAAGGTTCCAAGAAGTGGCCTCTCAGAGCACAGACCAAGAAGAATGAAGTGTCTGACATAAATGTGTCATGAAGTCAGACTATGAAAGCCTGAAGCAATGATCTGCACAATAGAGCTATTCTTCTCCCAGGACTGCACAGATGGAGGCGGGGGCCTGGGTACCCACTCTGTATTATGCCGAGGTGGGGTATGGATGGGAGTATTTTGCCTCTATGTTCACATTGCTGAATAGTCCTCTTCTACTTCACCCCAATCACACTTTTATCTGATGTTCATATCCTCTACTAAGCTTTGCTCAGGTTGACATTGAAGTCTTTTTGTTCCTTTAGAGGAACTTACATTATTCAGTATATGACATTCAGTAACAGTTGAAATTAGGGCCTTGCTGTCTGTGTTCCTGTGAAGGGAAAAGCTCATCCCTGTTGCCCACACCTATAGTCTGTCTGTGCCATGAAGTTCACAGCCACAGGTCTTGGGTCACCATGTTCACACTGAGAAAATGAAACTCAAGGCACAAGCCTCAGTAAATCACATTCCATGGAAAAGCACAGTTATTTGGTGTAATGTTAGGATTAGCTTAGTGCTGTCTGCTCTTTCCTCCCAACCAGGTTCATGTTGGACTGATGATGCAGCATCTGAACAGTCCTGGACATGAGATTTCCACCTCACATAGTAGCTAACTGGAGTCACCTTTGCATATAAAAAATAGAGAACCCAGGCTGGGTGGTCAGTTGCTTGGGCCATTGTTCCCGAACACCAAAAGTTTTCAGGTTTGAGCCCAATACCAGGTCAGGGCACATATGGGAGGAAACAGGTGAATGTTTCTCTCACATCATTGTCTCTCTGTCTTTCTCTGTCTCTCTCTCTCTTCTCTCACTAAAGTCAATAAATATGTCTGTAGGTGAGGATTAAAAAAGTGGGGAACCCCTACTCACAGCCTAAGAATATGTCTGTAAATAATCACCTGCATGTGTATGTAAAAGGCTATTTTCTTTACATTACCTGTGGTCTCTACAATGTGAAAAAATTTGGTTGTGGTTTAACTGCCCTTATTTTATCTTATAACACCCAAACCACTGCTTGCACAGACCTAACTAGTAGGGGCTGGTTTGACTTCAAACATTTTCCACGAATCAACCACATTGCCAGAGCACCTCGACAAAAGAAGCCTGAGAAACTAAAGCACCATCAGCCACAGCAGCACCCTCCCACCAGCCACTCTGTCGCCTCTACCACCTTTGCTCTCCCTCCCTTACTGCCTGTTTCAGAGCAGCCCAGGTTGAGCTGAGGAAGGAAGTTGCTAAGAAGTTTGGTGGGACAGGAAATGCTGCCTCTGTGAAACTGGCCACACAAAGTGTTCAGTGATTTTCAAGTGTCCTCTATGCTCCTAACTTTCCCAATGCAGAAGTAGTTTCCACCAAGTCAGAGATTTTCAACATTTTTCATCTCATGGCACACATAAACTATTAAAAATCTGTGGCATACCAAAAACTATAATTTTATTGATCTGACAAAAATACATTACATATAGTTTTGATTTATTTACCAAAAATAATAATAGTAATTGCCTACTTTTAGTGCTCAGAGTGACTTTTCAAAAAATTATGGGGCTATACTTGTAGATGAGGACTTCTGGTACTACGACTTAACCAATCAGACACAGCCTTATTATGTGACATGACCAATAAGATGAAAGTCTGTTATATGATTTATATATTTATGGTTCAAGATAGGGCATTTATGTCAGAGTGCTATTGTTCAATTGGCTGTTGTCTTTTTTTTTTAATGACAATATAAGGAAAAGAGCTCATTGCCCCTGACTAAACAGTCAGGTATTACATGTTTTAAGAATTCCTGTGGCACACCACTTGAAAATTGTTGCTTTACATAGCAGGTCGAGTACTTGGCTTTAAGAAGTCTGACCAAATTAATAAAAACCAAGGAGTAGATCAAATATAATTTGATATTAATTGTATCTTATTGGTCTTATTTTGTTTCTAAATGAGAACCTCTACTTCATTTCCAAAAGAACCTGTTCCACAGAACCTGAAGCTGATTGCAAACAAATAAAATCTTCCTGATTCTAAATAAGATGTTGTTTTAAGTCTAATATATATTTTACTTTTAAAGGATTCATTGGAGAAAATAGAAAAATATGCAATCACTTATTTTTTTTACCCAACTACCATATACTGAACATTTGTTTCATGTCTATGACTACCTGTGGTTTTATAAAGTATTCTATATTCCAAGGTAAATATACAACTAAATGATCTATACACTGACATAAGAGCTCTAGTATGTGTAAGTAAAGGAGTAGTACAGCATAATGTATATTGTTTACTACATTTGTGTATTAAGGGGGGAAATTATAATATATACACACATGCATATATGTTGACATATGTATATTCATAGATGCATAACAAAACCTAAAAGGATGTCCAAGAAACAAAAGTGTGACCTGTAAGAGATTGGGGAGGTAGGGACAGAGGCTGGAACAGGATTTCTTAATGCATTTTTAGAGTGTTTTGTTCTTGGAGCCACATGAAGGTATTATCAAACAATTTTAGTAGGGTTCTTCTATGCACATTATTTTTCAACAACACTTCCTGATTGATACTTCATTTCTTTAAGTAATCTGCATGTTTTGAAGATGCATAGTAATCTGTCATATGACATTCTTTTGTTTGTTTTAATTTCTTATGGGGCATCTGGGTTATTTGGGGCTGCTGTAAGTAGCGCTATACTGAATGAACATCTTCACACCTAAGTCTTAGTCCATGCCATCCATTTCCTTATGGAATTGATGGGCCGATGGTTAGAACACTTTCCAGGATGCAGCATCTTCTCCTGTGGAATGGGCCCCGTGATGGCTCCTGGCTGCCTGAGAGCAGAGACAATGGCACCAGAGCTCAGGAGCTTTCAGTCATTTAATGGCCTCAAGCTTGACTACACATTAGAATTACTGAAGGAGGCTGTTTAAAGTCTGATGCCTGGTCTATGAGGAAGTCTGGGCCTGAGTGATTTTTAAAGGCTCCAGGAAGAAAGCCATTGGTACAATGGGTAAAATAGCAGAGTTTAACAGCAGATTCCAGATGGCCCTGGAATCCTGTGGACCCTGGCACTACCCTGTGATTGGCCTCAGGCATATTTCTGAGCCTCTCTGGTCTTCCCATCAGCAAAAGGAGTGTGATACCTGCACTGTGATACAGTGAGAGCATTGGACACAGAGCATGCAGACTTCCTGGCAGCATTCCTGGTGCTCACTATGTTGCAGGTACTGGCTGTTATTCAAACAAAAGAAAACAAACAAAAACAGCCTGAGAGAGCCTGGCAGAGACCACGAGTTTACCCAAGTGAGTTTTCATGGCTTTCGAAGTGTTGGATTTCTAGCTTTTTGGCTGAATTGTACCATGTTGGTATAGTGTCTCTGGCTATTTTTTATTATGCAGGATTTATAATTGGTAATAATATAGGACTTGATTAACTTAAAGGGAAAATGGAGTATTACTTAACTGTAGCCTGCCTGGCTGACATAAAGGCCTCAAAAAAATCTACAAGTTTATGAAGAAAAGAATCCTAAACATTGGGGAGAATTCATATTGGTAAAAACCTGATAATTATTTCCTTGAAGTTTGCCTTTTTTATGATTGAAAAGTTTGGAGTATGCTAGCTCTATAAAGACCAGAGACGTAAGTGCTATTATATGGAATTGTATAAATCTTTGCCCAGTTGTTCCTTTGCACACCTGTGGATGCAGCCTGTTGTTCTGGTATTTCTTTTATCCAACCAAGTGGCATGGACTTTAATAACAGATGTCTGATTGGTGGGTGGGAGGCCAGCATTTCAAAATCTTTCCAACATGAAAAATTGTGTGGTAGGTTTGTTAGGATCCTGTAATTAATTGAACAGAATAGGAGTAAGGAAAGAAATTGTATACAGGGAAAGAGACAGTTCTCTTCATCAGCTCTTAGCCTAATAAGAAGGAAATTTTTCTATCTTAATTCAAACCTAAAGGAACCTATTTCTGCTCTAGTAGCCAGTCACATAGAAATTATCAGCAGATGCCCTGTGGCCCGATTGTTTGGGTTCAAATCCCAGCCCTACTTGGTGTTAGCTATCTAAGTATGGGGATATTGTTTATCCCCTCTTTGTCTCAGTTTCCCCATCTGTAGAACAGTCATAATTGTACTTGTTTCATGGGGTTCTTGTGAGATACAGGTTAACACATGCTTAGACCAGTACTAGTAAGCACCATGCAAGTGTTTGTATTATTACTTCATTAGGACCATTGAATTTGTAAATTGTGCTAGAAATCTGAACACTTTCTTTAGAATTCTTTAGAATTTGAACACTTTCTTCTAAAGATGGATAAACATAGGCAACATGACATGGTCAAGATCAAATGACACAGCCAGTTCAAGACAGACCAAGTAAATGAGGCTGTAAGTGTGGAGCTTCAGGTGAAAGTTCTGGCCCAGTGTTCCTCCCACCACACCATGTGGCAGTGTTGCTGTGATGGAAAAGTACTGGACCAAAAAAGAAGTATACCCACCTCCTACCTAAGAAAAGCCCAGAGACAACCAGAGGCATCCACAAGGCAATTCCTGGGACCCCTGGACCTGTTCTGTCTAAGGGAGGAACTGGAATGTCAGAATAGTGACCCTAGTGGCACTGTCAAAGACTTGCTTTGCCTGAGACTCTTAGTTCATTTCATTAACACAAAGAGGAGCTACACATCTAAGACACACATAAAATAAGGCAAAATTTACATACTTTTGGTGATAAAGGGAGCAATTATGGTTCTACCAGAGTATAGAGATGAGGAGAAAATAGAGATGCACCCACAAGTCCCTAAGAAAAGTCTCACTGGCTTTGGAGAAGAAGCAGTGCATGATTTGTCCTTCTCTGTTGAAAACAGGTGAAGGAGAAGCCACATGATACTAGGTAACAAAATGTGGGTGCTGAGTTTAGAGATACCTGGCTCCAAATGACTATTACAAAATGGTGACCATGAGCAGATAACATAATCTCTCTGATCTATAAACTGTGAACTACACCTACCTCCAAGGGCTCTGAGAGGGTTAATGGGATTTCCTGGTGTGTAGCAAAAAATTGCTGAGTCCATATTCCATCCACATCTAACCTGTCTGCAGGGAACTATGATTAAAGATGATTGTCAGGGTGTGTGTGTGTGTGTGTGTGTGTGCATGCATAATCTATTATTTTCTAAAGTCAAGCAACTAATAGAAGCTGTTGAGGACTTTCATGTACCAAACATTATTAACTCATCTATTTCACACAACTCCACAAGACCAGGCACTGTGACTTCATTTTACACATGAGAAAGTTATGTCACATACAGTTCAAATAGTTTGTCTGAGTTCACACAGATACCAATACTGGACCCAAGATTCAAATCCAGGCACTTTGGGTTCAGAGGGGAGGGGCCAACCCTCCACCACACTGCCTCTCCAGTGTCAGTTCTCCTGCGTGGTTGTGAGGATCAGGAAACCTGAACCTTATGAAATGCTGGCATAGATCTGAGCACAGAGTGCCAATCTTGGTAGATGTTACACTGTCACCATTGGAATTTCCCAAACCAGTGAATATGAGCATGAATATGGTGATCTTTAAGAGAAAAGTAACCTGGCCACCTTCCTTTGGCTCTGGCCCCCCTTGGAACCCATGGCCCATAGAAAAGATTCTATCTACAGTCCCAGGGAAGGAAACACAAGTATTTGTGTTTGACCATGATGGCATTGCTGAATCTGATAGCTCATTTGCCATGTTCTCTCTTATCTGGGACTTTCATTAGATGTATCTAATTACACAAAAATAAACAAAAGTAGACTTTTGATTAAAAACATTTATTGTGCCAGCTATAAAAAACAACATACAGAATAAAAGTAGCTGAGAAGGTAGCTTCTGGGTGCGTGAAATGGAAAGCCTCAAGATAGGTCCCTTGATAAAGAGCACTAAGGAATGGGACTAGGAGCTGCGTGCTGTCTGTACTCAGAAGGCATGATTATGTGGGTTTGCTAGAGGAGGTGATTGAGATTATGGGAAGGGTGGTGCTAAAGAGTGCCCTTAGGCCCTGCACCTAATTCATGGCCAAACTGGTTGTTACAGAGAGAAAGTATCATTTGCCCAGTGGTTTGAAAACCATTTATGTGATAATGATGTGACAGAAAAATGCATGTGAACTGAAATAATCCAAACCCAGAAATGAAGTCCAGCGAACTTGTCCAGGGAAGACTTGTCCAGGGAAAAGAATGAAAAAAAATTGTGCCATCATCTGTTATGAACTCTTTCCATGACCACAGACTGTTGTTCTCCTAAACAGACAGAAGGAAATGATGGCAAAGTAGACCAGGCTCTTGAGGAGGAGGAGGATGTAGGTGTAGTAGGCGGAGGTATTGGTGAGCTGCAACTGCAGTATATCTAGGAGAAGTCATTTGATTAGTTCCATCTGTTCTTTGAAAGGATAGGAAATATTAATGGGAGGGGTTGTAATCATTTAGTTTATGATCTACATTGAGGTGACACCTCAATACCACCAAACCCCCAAATATACAAACATCTGCTACCACTACCACCAAAAACAAGACAACTTACAATGTAGCTTGTAGGTCATGTTACTTACAGCACTACAAATATTAAAAACTAAAATTGCATTTTTAATGAGAGTTCAATGAGAAAATAGAATTTGTTGTAATTTAGTCATTTCTTCACCACTATTCTGTCTCTAATTAATAACAAAAGTTAATTAATGTTATTCATTAAACACTACCCAAATCCCAAACACTCTGTGAGCCTTTATTAGACTTTAATCTTATATAATTTTTATAGTAACCTATGAAATTATTATTTTAGTTCCCATTATAAAAATAAAAGGGTGACACAGAGAGAAGAAATTTGCCTGATGTTATACATTTAGTAAGTGCCAGAATCCAGATTTCAATCTCAGCAACGTGACTTCACAGAACACATTTTTAGTCCCTCTGTAATTGTGTATCTCCAAGGGCAATGAATAATACCCTGACATCAAGGGGTTAAGAGTTAATATAAAATTGGGCCGCTGATTTAGAAGCATCTGAGTCATTGCATGTGCATGCAATATGATTCCAAGTAAGGATTGGGTCCTCGAACATATGGTGGTGGTCACCAACAGGTGGCTGCAGGTTTTAGCAGAGGACATTATGTTAATGGGAAGAAAGTGGTTAATCCAAATGCTCTGAAACTTTCAGACATCACAGCTCTCTCACCTGTCTTTCCTGAGTATCCCTCATTGTGGCTATGACACTGTAGGGTAATTGCACTAAATATCTTTTAAGTTTTGCAAGAAATACATGATGTCAAGAAATAATTGATGACAGTGTGGTGGGCCTGACTGCTACTCAATAAACCACAAGGCCAAGTCCTTTCCTGTGGAAATTTCCCTTTGACAAGCTTTATCTCCATAGTGTCAGAACTCCAGAATCATTAGTACTTGGTGTTGAAAGGAACCTCAAGAGCAGATGTGCTCAGAAGTTCTTTGTGTTCACCAGGTAAGGTGTTAACTGAGGTCCACAGCCCCCTTGATATTGAAAATGGAGGAGAGCTCAGCAGAGCTAGAACCAATGCTTCTAGGGGCTTTCCTTGTACACATGTAGGGACAAGAGGCCAGAAAATTGTACATATTCTATGCCAACTAAATGAGATACCCTATGCTGGACATTCCACATATGTGACTGTATCTCCAAAATAACTGGGTTTGGTGTAATTATTCCTGGTTGGCAGGTGAGGAAAGTATTTCAGAAAATGTAAGTACTCATATTCATGTCACTAGTAATTAAAAGAACTGGGGTTGAAGCCCAGTTTATGGCACTGGGAAGCCAGGCACTGCCCCCTACCACCATCCTTGCCATGCATCCAGTGTATCTCAAGATCTTGGCTTTGGGCTTTCTTGCTCTGTGACTTGATTCTCAGGGGAAGAATAGAGAACTGAGTAAGTGTATGAGCTCTTGACTCTGATGGCCTGGGCTAAAACTGCAGATCTAGCTGCTTGGCTTGGTGTAAGGGAGGTCATTTTATCTCATTGCTCTCATCTGTGAAATGGGAAAATACATTGTACACGCCACAGTATTAAGATAATTAAACAGGTAATTTCAGGTTATTACTACTAGCAAGGACCAAAGACAAAAAATCTAAAAGCAACTTGATATCACATGTTCCCTAGTCATTAGAAACAAAAGCCATACAAATGAATAAAGTCAGTGTTGAAATAATCCTGAGCATATCATGGGCACCCTCTAATTCACTGTCATCTCATGCCAAAAGCCAGCATTCATTGTGTTAAGACGACTACTAGAAAAGGATGGATTGGCTTAAAATACCACTTGGTCTATTCTGCAAAATCCAGCCATTCTCATTATGCCATGTTAAGCTCTAGAAGTTCAAAACTTATGTTGATCAGGAGGGAAAAATGCGATCACATTACATAAAGGCAAATATATGCAGAAACTTACCACTTTTATCTTCCAGACAACCATCTACTTTAGGATTAATACCAGCAACTCCTACAAGAAATGAGAGCAACTATTAATGGTTTGTTTGCAATCGTTACTTACATCTTGTGTCTGTGTGTGGATAGACACACACTTAGATAGATGATAGATGATGATAGATGATAGATAGATAGATATAGAATCTGCCCACAGAGAGGAGAGAGCTGTTAAAAATATGAGTTCCCCCATTCTAGGAAGAGATGTTCAGACTCCATGTAATTCAGTAAACTGAATTCACATATTGTGTTTCTGCACATGAAGATGCTGCTCATGAAGGATACATTCTTTCTTTTTAATCATAACAGGAGCATGCTATACAAGCCTACCTGTTTCCTCCTGCATTCATTGCTCCTAGCACAGTGTCCACCACAAAGCAGCTGTTCAATAAATACTTGCTGAATGGAAAAAATAAACAGAAGAAGGAGCTGCTCTACAGTCTTCAGCACACACTGCTGACATGAACAGTTGCTTCCCAAATGAATTCATTTAATCATAGAATCCATAACAGAATCTTACATATTGGAAATAGTCTTGTTTAAGAAAATTTCCCATCTAAGCCATACCTTTCCCAAGCATGCATATCCCCAGTGACCCTGCTCACACACATAATTTTCTGGACCTGTGGTCTTTGTGGACATGACAACAATATTAATGAAGGCTAATGTCTGTTGAGTGATTATTACTGTGTGGCATAGTGTATGTTAAATGCTTCAGATGTGTTATTTCATTTAATCTTTCAATAACACTGAAGTGAGGTATATTTTGGACTCCAAATTATAGACAAGAAAATGAGGTGCTGAGAGTCATACCAGTGACAGCAGAGCCAGCATTCACAGGATGGTAGTGGGAGAGTAATTGGAAGAGAACATGTGGAAAGTACCCTGTACAACAATTCATAGAAATAGAAAATAATCCATAGAGACAACATAACTTCAAGATAGTGGACACTAAAACTTCATCTTTTCCAGACATCTTAATTATACTTAGTAAATGACTGTTTTATTTCAGGAACTCAGTATTTCAGTGAAATACTGTCCAGGAATAAAAAGATAAACCAAGTCACATTTATAGTTCTCTGAATATATAAAACCTGAAATGAGAGTTGTATTTATCTACAATGTTTTTTAAAAAGGCAAATGTACACACAAAGACAAATTTTCTTTAAAATTTCATCACCTGCTGGAGGAAAACAGTCACAATGGTTGCTTTAGTTTATTATTTTCTACTAAATGTGTTCTTGGCCATATGGATACAATCCCAGTATGTAATTCTATGTGCTCATGACATCTTTTCTTGGTGTGCACTAAACAAATGGGTGTGAGGTATATAGGCTTTGGGGTAAATCCCAAGATTGAAAATGTTAGTATAATCATGTTTAGATGTTAAAATAGCTTCAAAACCTCACTTTACTCCCTCTCAAAATTCTCTTATTTTCCTTAGAGTGACTTTATTCATTAAAAGACAAATAAATAATGTCACCACCATGTATTGCTTGACATAAAAACGATAAATGATCAATTTTTCATAATAAAATCTGTTGGTGTAACCTAATACTTTTTCCTAATCTGGTCAAAAACTAGAACCATTTAGTTTTGTGTCTCTTCAGAACTGCTTCATTGATTTGTGTCTCCATGTTATAGTTTTAGCTTTTGTCAAAAAAGAACAACAACAAACTTCCAAGCAACAGCATTAGAAATTTTCCATAGAATGACATTAACAGAAATGCCTGAGTTAGCTTTGTTCCATGTTTCAGAAATTAAGTGCCCAGTAAACACCTTATAAACTAGACCTTCTCTCCTTTAAGATAGTCACCCCTGATCACTAGAAAAATGAAAACATAATAGAACACTTAAGCCCAGTGATTATATTATACTTGTGCTTTGCATATTTGTTTGGTCTCTGTTTCTTAGCTGTAGAAATAGAAAAATTAAGGCTGTTTTGACAATCTTACTTTAGTTTTAGGAAAGGATATAAATAAATACTTGTACATAAATAAATACATTTATATTAATTTTCAAAAGGGAGCATTTTCACTGACATGATTTCATTTGCTATTCAGCACAGCCCCAGGAGAAGAAAGCCAAGGCCAGGATTCAAACATGATTTGATCATTGGGGAAACTCAGGACTGAGAAGGAAAGCTTACTTCCGAAATTCCAACTGGTACATGGCAAAGGTCTTAGCATATCTTGTTATGGGTTTGGTCCTCACTGCTTAAAAGCCTTTGTTAACCACCAGGAAAAACACCATCTGACTCTTTCCTATGTGCACTCTGGGGACTTTGATCTGTTTTGTTAATACTCAGGACTTTAAGTTCTGAGTCTAGGGAGTTCCCAGACCACTGCTGGGGCTAGAGGACATTCAGTGCTCTGCCCACACTGTCTAAATATGTACGAAATCTGAGTCAAAGGCCCTCTTTTGGGACAACATGCTTGAATCTCGAGTGGCCCTGAATGCTTAGGGAAAGAGGATATTCTCTTCACTGTGTACATCCTTCTTGGGACAGCAATTCATCCTAGTGTATTCATCACAGGCTTCCTGGCCTGACTTCCACTACAAGTGCATTGCATGGGTGTTTCCAGTGGCAAGATATACATGCTCATTATGCAGGATGGAAATCTGTTTCTACACGTCAGCATCCTAATTCTTAATTATGACATTTACATACTGTGGTGTATGCAATACAAACCTGAAAAACCTAGGAGCAGACAAACACCACAGGACTAAATCATTCTGTTTTTGTTGAAGCTTGATTCAACTCCCTCAGAAGGATACCACCTGTTGCCTAACAATTCATTGATTATACTTTGAGTATAGCAGCACCGAAGTGACTGTGACTTTGTAGCTGAGAAGAAAATGCATGAAAGATATATAATTCTTCTTATTTTCTGGTCAAGTAAGATCATCAAAAGTGGAACCTGCCCTGGCTGGTGTGGCTCAGTGGATTGGTGCCAGCCTGCAAACTGAATGGTTGCCAGTTCTATTCCTATTCAGGGCACATGCCTGGGTTGTGGGCCAGGTCCCCAGCAGGGAGCACACCAGAGGTAACTACACATCCATTTTTCTCTCTCTCTCTCCCTCCTTTCCCCTCTCTAAAAATAAATAAAGAAAATACTTTTTTTAAAAAAGTGAAAACTCTTTTTGAGCAGTTGTTGTGTGATAAATTGCTAGGTGCTTTCATGTATGTTGCTTCATTTAAACCACAGAGCAACCCTAAAAATCATCATGTGACTTTAATATTTGGATGATAAATCTGAGGCTGAGAGGAGTAAAATCATCTAATTCCTTAGCTTGTAATGTTCCAAAGCCTGTAATATTTTGATTCTGTGGTAAAATAACAGGATATTTTGCTACTATTAATTATAGCAACATTTAAGAAAGATTTAGATATACCTTTTTTATTAATATTTGACAGACACTTGGGATAGTCACTCTGGGAACAGAAGTGTTCTGGGAAGTGATATGTGTATGCACATACCTTTATTTATTGAAGGAAAAAGAATCTCTTGATCAATTCCTCTTTTATTATTCTCGTGTTTGACGATGCATTTGTGTTCTTTATCCATTGATTTTGCAGTCACGGTCAGCCAGCTGAATTTCATGTACGTGTCCTTAGTCTTCATGGTATTTCCCTGCTGGGATGCCAGAATTGCATTGCCATCCTTTTCCTTCCAATACACCTTAATAACATCGGGGAAAAACTTCTCAAGGAGACAAAGATATGTCCCAGCCTTGTGAAGATTTATTTCAGCAACTGAAGGAAGAAAAATCGTGGGCTTAGGAGCAATATCTGATGAATCAAGGCTTCTCTCTGTGGGGTGAAGTGAAGAAGTGGTTAAGTATTAGAAATACACAGGATTGTGTGGTGTGGAACAATCTGGCATATAGTAAAAGGAAGAAAAGCTGCCATTGAACTAGTGCTTATAATGGCTTTTCATCCACAATATATTGTGATGTATTTATTATTGTTCCTATTTTCAGAGGGGAAAAGAGGTTATGTAACTCTTCCAAAGTCATAGCTATTAAATGACACAGCCTGAATTACATCTTGACCTTTGTTCCTTTTCCACATGCTAAAATGGAGTACAACTTTTAACAGCTCCAACACTTCTGAACTTATTAATTCATTTTAATGTGTTTGGTACTATCACAGATGGAGGGTGGATGATGGAAAATGGGAAAAGACCTGGAGGTAATTTAGATTATCTCTCTTCAGATGACAGTATTTAGTGGCTTATAAAGTACAAGAAAAAACACACACACACAGAAACAGTATGATGATTGCCAGAGGGAAAGATGGTGAGGGTAGCAGAAGAGGGTCAAGAGAGGTTGAGTGTGCTAGAAGGAGACTTGGGTTGGTGAACATACGACACAATATACAGATGAAGTATTATAGAATTGTACACCTGAAACCTGTATAATTTTATTGACCAGTATCACCCCAATAAGTTCAACAAAATAAAAAAAATAAGAAGTACTTATCTCTCCCTGGGAATTTTGTAACATAAGCTCTCTTTGGCCACACATTCTCATGTCCTGTAACTCTGTGGAAACCCACTCTCCATTTAACTAATTCTGGAATACAATATTATCTTTTTTCCATATTATCTTTTTTCCATAAAAATAAATGCCTGGAGGAAATTTTTAATTTTTTCTAAACAATACACTGTCATTTGTTTTAACTGGAACCTACTTCAAATTATTTTTTAGTTTTAAAAAGGAACTCTTGCCCAGTTCTGAAGTAATAGATTTCTCCAAGTTCATTTCCAATTCCATGTAATATCTTAATTTTACATCTGAAACACTCTAAATTTTTTTGGACAGTATTTAAAATTGCACCTCCAAATTATTTATGACTTAGTATTTAGAAGCAAAATAACAATATTTTGAATACTGCTATTAAAATTTTTATTATTTTCAGAAACACTTGTATTAATCCAGTAAGTAAATGTCTTTAACAGAATTTAATTTTGCCTTAGCAAAGGTTCACCAAAAGTATGTTTCATTTTGGAATGTCACTTGAAGATTAAAAATGACTATTTCACCATAGTTTAAATACACCATATTTTCCTCCTGTGTGTCACCTGTAAAATTTACATCTTCTCTATATGCTGATGAGCTAACTTTAGGGCTTGATTCATCTGCTGAATCAAACACATACATAATTGGAGTAATATTAAAAGTTATGGTTCTAGAGTTTTTTGCCTATATAATGTCAAAATATATATTTATAAAGGCACATTCCATGAATCCTAGAATTTTACTTGTTTATACATTTATTATTAATCTAATGATTGAAATTATAAATGTTAGAACCCTTTCCACTTTGATTTCTAATTAAATACAAAATTCCTTACTGTATTGTCTTTGGGCTAGGTTGGAGTTTAGCAACTCAATGGACAATAAAAAAAAAGAATTGGATTTCTGATTTGAGAAAGAAAGAAAAAGGTTTTGAGTTTTTCCTCCTGTAGGAGAAAGCTCCTAATTTTTATACAAAATTAGTAAGCAAACAATGTTGAGTTTTCTTTTATCATGTTGAAAACATAATTAAGTTATAATGTGCTTATTTTAATTTTATGCATCTTGCTTGTAGTGCAATAGTAATTTATTGACTGTAATAGTAAGATATTGTACATTTCTCTAACCAAATACTTTGTTTTTATTTTTAAAGCATGTTATATAAAATAATATTAATGTTAACTGTACATTATATTTACATACTTTTAGTCTGTTGTCAATATATTAAAAATAACTTTTTTCTTCATAGTAATACTTCCAGTTTGTTATACTAAAGAAATTGAAAACCAAATGACAAACTTGTAATATTTCTGTGTAGTAGCACAGTATTCTCATTGCCTGTCCCTTTTCTTTCTCTAGATTCTTTGTGTGTCATTCTTTTCAAGATAAAATGAGTCTTGAACTTCCATACCTTTCTCCATGCAATACTTAACTGAGTATTAATAGTGTACTTGGTTATCCATGGTTAGTACTTATATCTGGATAATTGTATTACATGTTTTCTGTTTAAATATTTTTTAATTCATAAAAGTGTCTTTATGGTCAAATCCTTTTCATGATGCATAAATTACAAACAAGATAAAAGTAAATAATCCTTCCAATACATTTCTATAAAGTCATTTGTATAATGAAATAATACACCTGAGTTAAATTGCCTGAGTTGTTTATATTTACTCAGACACAGCATCTAGAATTCTATATAAACTTATCAAATTTTACATAAATGTCAACTACATTTTCAGTGGAAATTATGATATTTCAAACCTACATATTTTGGGGGGTCTGCCCTGCCTGGTCTCAGGAAACTGTAACCGCCTGTGGCTAAGGCTGAGTAAGAGGCCTCTGAACCAGGAGACTCTAAGGAGACAAAACTTATTTCCCTGGCATGAACACTGCCTGTTCTAATGCCTGGCTCCCTTTGCATGATCAGCAGTCAATAAGGGGTAACAATTCTCTCAGAAAGAGGATGAATCTAAGACAGAAGTGGTCACGTGGGAATGCCCTAAGGGAAGAGACTCAGGGGGCTGTGGAAATGAAGGGGTCATTGACATTGACCCCTGCCCCCTCGGCTTTGTCAAAGCCTGAGTCCTTGAGAAATCCAAGTCTCCCAGCTGCCTTTGTCTCCTCTGCCTGACTCGGGCCTTCAGAAATAACAGGAGCGGTGCAGTCCAGACCAGAGTCAGCAGACCCCCGGGGGTAATCAGGTCTGAGACATAGAATATGCAAAATCCTGTGAGATCTGCTTGCTGGAGGATGCTCTTGAATTAGAATATGCAGGCACGGGCAGGAAACAAAACTAAGTGTTTAAGTCCTATAGTCTTTTTAAATGATAAAACCCCAAAATCTCAGCCCAGAATCCCAACAGGAGATATGCCAGCCCCTTTCAAAGCTAACTACTTGTTTTATCTTCCCTGTGAGACTGTAATTCACAAACTGTATCTGTATTCTTAATAAAAGCCTGCTTGGGTGGGAGAACGGGGTGCTCTCTGCTAGAGAGAGTGGCCATTTTGTCCCTCTTCCTCCACAGGACTCATCTGTACATATGTTTTCTCGTGTTTCAAGCATCTGCAGCAGTGATGGATACTGGGGGCTAGTATCTGTCACACATATTGATATTTTCTTCATTTTTTTCTTGTCAATATCCTTTATCAAATAAGTAGTTATAGCTATTTTTTCAGTATGAATTTCAGTTATGATATTTTTAACTATATTTGATTGACTTTACATATTAAGCATTTCTGTATAATTTTAAGCTATTTTAAATTAATGTGAGCATAAAGCTCAAACTTATTGCCTATGAATTTTTAGACTAATAAATATTGGTGTTAGAAGTAATATCACACACTTGATTAGCATACAATTATTTGTCTTGTTTATCTGCATTTCCAGTGTTATAAATAGTTAAAGAGAACATTAGCTAAAGTTTAACATATGTAGTCAGCATACACAGCTGCTTCACTTGTGTTGTCCCAAACAAATAGCTCTTTCCCCAATCAACAAACAGCGCAATCTATTTGCATTCCAAGCTTTCACCAAAAATTTTAGCCTCAAACTGACATCTTTCTAGCTCATGCTGAAAGTTCAGCTGGAAGCTCCTGGCAGTGGCCTTCAAGCCAGAATGACAAGAGAAATGTCAGGACACCTGTCCTCAAATTTTTCCTATTGTCATGTTAGACTGTTAAAATGTTACCTGCCTGATGTTGTCTGCTAAGGACCACCATCTGTGAATGACATCAAATACTATAATGCCCATGGCATTGACACAATGACAATGTAAAACAGGTTTGATTAAAGACCATTTCTTCCATTTTATACAATGGATGTTGAACATAATATTTACTTCATTTTCCTCCTAATGGACTCATGCATTGAAATCATTTTCTAATTATATAGTAAAAAACTACTTGAAAATTGGGTAGAATGCTTCATTTTATCAATTAATAAAAAGTATTACTCCACTACAGTTTTTGCTACACTTTTTTTCAAAGTTTACATTTGAAAAATTGAGATATAACTGACATAACTCTCCTATTTTTGAATGTAAAATTTTACCCCATGCTTCATGCTGGATAATTCATTACTGGCCTTTTTTCTTCTGATTTTTGTAGTGCTTTTGATCTTCTATTCTTATTTCATGGTCTGACTGCAACTTGGATTTAGGTCTTCTCAAACAGATTTTAGAAAAAGGCAATTTCAATAAATGACAAGTAGTTTGTTTCTTTTTCTGCCCATGGGGCTGATAGTTTAATAAGGTCTAACTTAAAGATGACAGGAGAGCTGAGAGGACATGTTTGTAAATCCTTGCTCTGTGATGTAGATGCAAAACATGGAATTGAAACAGACTGAATGTGGCAGAACATAAGGTGAGGCTTTCCTTCCCAGGATTATCCCTCACAAAGCAGGGGCTGCCTTATATTTCAGTTCTTGTGCAAACTCTCATAGTGAAAGATGTTCTTCCTGTTTTTAAAAAATACTACTTAGACATCAAACTAAATTATTTTTTAATTTATTTAAAAAACTCACCTATAAGTGGAACCTAATCAACAAAACAAACAAGCAAGCAAAATATAACCAGAGACATTGGCATTAAGAACAAACTGACAATAACCAGAAGGGAGGTGGGAGGAGATAATGGGGGGATATGGGGGGCATGGTTTTCAGGCACATGTACAAAGAACACATGGACAAAACCAAAGGAGGGTATGATTAAGGGTGGGAGGAGGAGATGGCTGGGGTGGGCAGAGTGGTGGGGGAAAACGGAGACAACTGTACTTGAACAAAAATAAAAATTAAGACAAATAAAAACTTAATACTAGTTATAGAGCTAGCACTGACAATAGACAATAAAAAAATTTAACATGGATTTGATATATTATTAGAGACTAAAGCCTCTATAGTTAATGCTTACATTACACATGTAAAGAATAACTGAATAAATGAAAAAGTACTTCTCTTTCATTTTGTAAATGGTAATTGTCTCTTCACATTAAATTTCCATGATATCATCAAATAGGGATCCCAAAACATCGATAACTTAGAAATTGCTCTAAAGTAGATGTTTTACATGCATGAGAAGAATCTGAATAAAATTTTTAATGAAATATGAAGGCAAAAGAATCACCTGATATTTGTATTGATATAATTTGTTGTTGGGAGCCGCCCTGCTTGGTTTCAGGAGCTGTAACCCCCCATGGCTTAGGCTGAGTGAGTGATCTTCAGACCAGAAGCCATTAAGGAGACAAAGCTTATCTCCCTGGAAAGAGCGCCACTCCTGCTCCTTTTTCCATAACTGGCCTCTAATGCTTGATCAGTTAACCAATGACGGGTAAGATTCCCCAAGGGGGAATGACCTAAGATGGGCATGATCACATGAAGGCCCCAGGGAAGGACTTGGTGGGCTAGAGCAAAAGGGTGTGATGGACCCTCGCTGCTCAGCTTTGACATAGCCTGAGTCCTCATTCTGTCTGCTAGAAGTCTCCTAATTTCTTGGCTATCTTGCCTCCTCTGCCTAATTTAATCCTAAAACAATGCCAGAGGGTGTTGCAGCCCTGTGCTAGAAAGGACAGGTCCCCTGGGTGATCAGGCCTGAGAAACAATACATAAACTCCTGTGACCTGCTTTGCTAAGAATGCTCTTAATTAAATGATAAAGGTCCGGGCAGGGAATAAGTTTGGTCCCTTAAGTCTTGTAGCCTTTCAGGTGACAGACCCTGACTCAGAATAAGGCCTCATAGTTCTTTGTATGCTATCTATTGTTTGATCCTTACTGCCTGACAATGATTAATGAGCTTTACTTGTATTCCTGGGCAAACAAACCCAATAAAAACCTATCAAGGCAAGGATCAGGGTGCTCTCCTAGAGAGAGTGGGCAGGCCACTCTGAGGCATTCTCCCCTTGAAAGAGTAACCGTGCCATCCCTTTTCCTGCACAGGACTCAGTAGTCCATGTGAATGTCTCATTTCATCCATAACGCTGCAGACACTTCAGGCCAGTGTCTGCATCAATTCGTATTGATATTTCTCACTTGATATTTGTTATGATATAATTATTAACTTTGTAGCTATAATCTGATTAAGAAACTAAATGTTATAATTGAATATTTGACTTTATGATACTGTAAATTTATATATGCAAGTTGCAATCCCCCTTTTTTACTTCTAGAATTATTCTACTGAAAAGTGAGAGATCACCTTATATTTCAGATAATGTTTATCATATTCTAATCATTTTTAGAAGCATGTAACAATTAGTCTTGGAAATTGAAAGCATTTTGCAGATACTGACCATTTGTTTTAAAGCAACCTGCAGACTAGATAAAATTAGTTTATTTAGCTGTACTCCCAATTCCATAAAGATCTCTAATTGGTGGTAATCTGAGTTCTGAAGAATTGACATTTTTATCACTGACCATGTCCCAACATTTGTGGTAGGTAATTTCTATATTTAATTTCATTTAATCTTCATAACATCTACTTCAGATGGTTGTTGCATATGTAGAATGAGTGGACAGAAATATATCAAATTAGTACAAGTGATGTGTCAATATTAAATTTTAGTTTATATTTTCTTTTATTTAAAAAAAATTTATTGCCCAAGCTGGTATATCTCAGTGGATTGAGTACAGGCCTCTAAGCCAAGAGGTCACTGGTTTGATTCCCAGTCTAGGGCACATGCCTGGGTTGTGGGCCAGGCTCCAGGTGGGGGGTGTGTGAGGGGCAACCACACATTCATGTTTCTCTCCCTCTTTTTGTCCCTCCATTCCTCCTCTCTAAAAATAAATAAATAAAATCCTTAAAAATGTTATAATTTAAAAAATATTCAAAATATTTTAACAATTTAAAATACTTGACATACAATATTATATTAGTTTCAGTTGTACAACATAGTGATTAGACATTTACATAACCTAAAAAATGATCATCCTGATAAATCTAGTAACTACCTGATACCATACATAGTTATTATAATTGTCTGTATTCCATATGCTGTACTTCACATCCCCATGAAAACTTGTAGAGAATTTGTATTAAAAATTTATTTGAGCCAAACAGAGAATATGCCTGAAAGCAAGATCTCAATAGCATGAGAAAAATGCTTTCTTTTTCTTACTTATTTTTTGTATTCTCCAATTTTGCCATGATAGGCATGTACTATGTTTATAATTTTAATAAAGCAATAACCAGTGAATCAGAATTTATTTGCTAAAGAATGATTATATAGAAATGATCCAGAATAAAAGTCTATGAATTTCCCTGCCTCACACTCTCCTAATAACATTTTTCAGGACTCTCTAGAATTATATCTCTTACCACTATTTATTTCTACAATTTACATTGAGTATGTAGTCAATTGGAAAAAAAAAAAGAGGACCAGAAAAGTGTCTTTTCAATTTCATGGGATCACAACCACTACAAAAACCAAATATATTGTCTCTTTTTTTCAATGCTTCATCAACTTTGTGAAAACTCTTTGAAAAGTCTATTAAAAACATTCATTTGAACAGATCTGGTAGGCTAGAACATCCTTGTGAAATATACTCCCTTATTCAGGCAGGCAAGGTTTCATTTAAGACTAATGAAGGATGAACAAATTTGCTGGATTGAATTTAGAATAAAACAAATATAAAATATTTTGATATTAATTATCCTCTAATCAAATGACAAATGTAACTTTTTTTCAATTTTTCTTATTGGTTATTTTTGTATCAAATAAATAAATTATATGTGTCTTTAAAACCCTTTTAACATAAATATGCCAAATGGACCGAACATCTCTAAAGTTTAGATTCCCAGACCTGCTCTTACTAGTTAATTCCTCATTGTTGCCCATGCTAGGTCAGGAGAAAATTGCCTCCCAAAATCTGGATGGAGTCAGCCTCTCTGGAGATCACCATGATATGCAATGAAACTGGGACTGAACCCAACAATTCTGAGCCCGCACCGGGACCCAGCTGGCAGCACCTGCATTACCTGCTTCCCCTCCCTACCTTAGCTGAAGAACTTAAAGAAAATTTACCTGTAACAATGAGCTGTGTGCCAGGATCAAATACTTTGATTCCCCTGACTCCATTTGCCTACTATCTGAAAAGCCCTTATAGAAACATCCCTTTGTACCTGTTATAAAGTTGTGCACATATTTTCCAATAGTTATATAAACATATAAAAATTGACCCTATAACATTAAACAGAGATGAAACTCAGGAAAAAGCACATCAGACATAAGTGCAGTCCAGAACTAAAGAACTGGCCCCTCTCTGCCTGGGCACCTTGGGTTATGTCCTTTTACCTTTTCTCACCATTTTTCCTGAATCTTCTTCCTCTCTTCCCTTAAAGAGTTTTCACATATACATATATACTTTTTGCCTAGAGTATAATTTGGAGTTAATATTTCTTAAAATTTCAAAGAGAAACAACAATAGAAATAACATATTGGAGTATTTAATAGATGTATTTCAATATATTTTACAGGTATTTGTTATTTATATGTATCAAGATTAAGAGGTGGGTATCTGGACTGATTTTAAAGTAACTTCTTTCTGGAATCCATTTCACACTCATAGACCAGATAAGTTGTTACAGATGAAATTCTTAATTATCATCTATTTAATTATTTATTGCTGAAAGACTGCTCTTTTGGACTTCTTACCCTTACAGTTTCTAGGGCATTTATTACACCTGCTGTGCTGTTTATCAAATGCTATAGTTCAGTTTGGTATTCCTGAAGCTGTCCCATCATGAGTGAGAAGGCAGCGCTAAGTTATGCAATTTAGTTTGTAATGCACTTTAGTATAACTGATGTAGTTCTTTTTCCAGCTATAATATTTTCAGTAAGTTTGATGCCAATGTAGACAGAAAATTCAACGGAATGATGTCAAAATGACTTGTCATTTTATAGAAATGCCCTCAGAATCATATTTAAAATATTTAATAAATGCATATTCAACATGACTTACTTGATCTTTTGGGGAGGAGATAATTAATAATTATCTGCCATAATTAAAAGCAGAAGCATTGTTTTCACACAAGAGTGGTTATTAAAATATGAGCTATTACTAATTAAGTAGTCAATTAAAGAGTCCATTTCAATAGTCATACTATAAGTAAAAATTCAAAATTAAAAAATGACAATATTTCTAATATCACGTAATGGTCCTGACCATGTAATTTGGAATAAACAAATCTCAATTGACTCTTAAACTTTGCCCTAGTAACTTTTCGTGTGACTTGAAGCAAATAACCAAATTACTCAAAGCCTCAGTTTTCTTATCTATGAAATGGGAATAAGAGGATCTCCTGTACAGAACTATTGAGGAATTAGATAAGGCAATAAAAATTATTTGTCATGGTGTCAGGCCTTCAATAAATACTAGGTAATATTTTATTTAATGGGATGGTCTGGGGCCATTTTATCAAGTTTTTCCACAAAACAAAATACATGTATTTCATAAGCAATAACTCTTAGAAAAATTAAGAAAGGAAATAACTTATGAACCCAACACCTTCTGAGTCTATGGTAGCCACAAGCCAAAGAACACGGGGCCCAATCAAGCCAGAATCTAGAATACTTAGACACTAGACTAGAGGCTTTTTGAGTGCTGGCATTATGTTTTTTCCATTATTTTATCTCCTGCATTCAGAACAGAAACTGCTATGAATGCTTGCTGACACAGTGAATGAACAAATGAGGATATAAAATAATGCAAACTCTTTTCATAGATTGTGGAGCTGAAATAGTTTATTGAGCTGATAATTCCATTAAACTGGTCCATCTTTAGGCAATATAACAAGACTTGTAATATCATAAATTATGATGTTCTTTACTCATTCACTGTAAGAATTAAGTATTTGTGTGGCTGTTAGGGGTGAGATAAAAAACAAATAATTTATCAAATTATTGAGAGAATGAAGCTCTATGTTTTATTACAAAATATAGAAATTATTAATAATAGTGTCTCTCAATTAAAAGACTGCCTACAAGGAAAGTAGCTTAAATGCATGACCTATACCAATGGTTTACAAACATGATATTTAACATACTTTAATTTCTAGCCCAAGTCTACCCTTCTTTGTGTATGTGTATTCTAAGAAAAGAATTTCAATATTTTTACAATCAGAGAAGGAAATAAACCATTTACAAAGTAGTTTTGTTCCCATATACAGTGACTAGTAGCTGCAAAAATGCTATTCATATGCTGAGGCTGAGAATGTGGCAGTAAGAACAGGGTGACCCTAAACTGTTTTTATCTAAATAGCATTTACCGGTTTTGCAAAAACAGAAAAAAAGTTACTTACCCTGGGGAATTATTATGAGCTTAGTCCCTTCTGCAAATATCTTGATTCGGCCTGAGTGATCACACTGGTTACAACTCCTACAAAAATTTCACCATTCTCCTAAACTTCATATTCTGACCAGCATTGCCACCCACCCCCCAGCCCGGAAAAAAAAAAGAAGAAGAAAAAAAAGCCATTAGATCTTCTGGGTTCCTTTGGAAGCCCTTAAATATAGATTCTGTGGCATCTGATATTTTATGTTTTTCTCCTATAAATTGACCCAAATGTCTGTTTTCTATCAAGGCAGTAATTATTGAAAAGAAATGACAGCAAATGAATAAAATCAGGAAAAGAAGAGACCAACCCTAACCGATCAACCACAGCTTTTCTAACTTACCAGGAAATGTATTCAAAGAATTAAGACTTTTTTTACTTCCAGCTGTTCAATTGTGTGAACCTTCTCAGAGATTGCATCAAAAGGAAAGGCCCTTCCTTCTGTTCTCATGATCATCAGATATGCTCCTTTAGCAGTTTGGGAATGTGATTCTGAAAGGAGGAAACTCCCCACTAACTGAAAAAGCAAATTTGCCAACACAAATATACTTGATAAGTGTGAATAAATTTCATTTTTAATGAAGCCACATTTATCATTTGACATTGTGATTATCCACCAGGTCATCCAAAATGAGAAAATTATTTCTTGGTGACATTACTATTCCTGGAATAAAGAAGAAATATGTATAATTCTATCTCCTGTGAAGATGTCTTATTTAAACTAAAATTTAAAAACAAAGTCCAGTTCTACGATATGTTCACAGAATAATCCTCTTGGAAGTTGTTCTGTAATCTTGTGCCTCTTATCTTGGATCAGGGGAAAACAAATCAGGAGAAGCTACTGAGTGTTCCTGGGCATACAGATGATTTGTCCATCTGCCAGAACCCAGAGAGGACAGGCCCTGGTGACTCCCATGTGCACATCAGATCCAGGTCCAAACCTGGATCCCATGAGCAAACTTTGCCTCTGTCCCTGAGAATGAAGCTGTGATGTGGTCCTGGTAGGAAACTGTGCATTCACAGCACAACCTAAACCCAACACAATGGGAGAGGATGTGGGAGTTCGATAAAAATTATGTTTCAAAGGTTATTTTTTATCTGAGCATTTCAAGTTATTATTACTTAGAGCTACCAAATACATTTGCACCTATTGTAGATGTAAATAATACCCACCCAATTTCTTTCTAATAATTTGTGCTCTTTATTTCTTTATTCTAAGACCACAACAAAATTATCTGGAGCTTTAAGAGTTGTCTGTATTTCATGATCAGTGATGAATTTAAGTAATAAAATGCAGGATAGTAAGTAAGGAGTTACAAAATCTTTTATTAAATTTACAAGAAAAGATGAGAACTACATGAAGAAAACAGTATAAGAGTTTACAAACAGACATAAAAGAAAACCTGAAAAATGATAGATACACCATATTCATGAAGAAAAACCTCAAAATAAAAATTATAGTAATCCTTTCTAAATTTAAATATATGAATTGACTGCTATTACAATCAGAATTATGACAACATTTTATATTTGTTCTATGATGTAGAGTTAGGGTGGGCAAGGTGATTTGATCTTAAATGTTATTGTGGAGAATAAATATGAAATAATTAAAAATATTTTTTGTAAGATATTAGTGAATAGACACTGGGCACTTATTACAAAGCCACTGATATAACATTATAATGGTGTAGAATATGAAACAAAATAAAACAGAAATTCTCCATAAAATGTTCCAAGTATATATTGATATTATAATATGATATGGAACATTAAAATTGTATGGATATGATAGATTACTTAAAATCTGACTTTACACTATTGATGATCTGCTATGAAAATGAAAATACCTCTCTACCTTACATCATATAAAATAGCTTCCTAGTTGATTAGTATTTAAATTAGAAAGTACCTAAAGATATGTACTAGAAAAAACAAGTAGGAGACTCTTTGTGTCCTTTGTCAGTGGAAGTTGCCATGGGAAATGGACAGGAGATACTTTTACTTTATTGTTAATTTTTGAGAAAGAGAAATTTAGAGAATTTTTACTCTATAGTATTTTCAAATGAACATTTAAAAAATAAATAAATGATGAGTGGTGGGAACCTCCCTGCTTGGTTTTAGAAACTCTAACCCCACTTTTTCTCAGCTAAGGCTGAGAAAAAAAGGTTTAGGGACATAAGCTGCTAAGGAGACAAAAACTTATCCCCTCTCTCATATCTCCCTGCTTGGCCTGGGCATATGACTGGTTAGCCAATGATAAGTAAGATTCCTCAAGGAAGGAACAACTAAGACAGGCACAGTAGTGAAGAGACCACCAGGGAAGGACTTAGGGGACTATAGGAAAGGGGTGATGGATCTTCACCCCTTGGCTTTGTTATAGCCTGAGTCTTCATTCCACTATAAGAAGTCTCCTACTGTCTTGTTTACTTTGTTTCTCTGGCCTGACTCAAGCCTGAAGAATGCCAGATAAGAGGGGCACAACCCTATATTATTGCAGGCTGTTCCCTGGGGGCAATCAAGCCTGAAAAAGAATTCATGAAGTCCTGTGAATCCTGCTTTGCTAAGAATACCCTTAGGCTAACCTATGTTAGCTATTTAGGCTTCAAACATAAAATGAGTTTATCTCCCAAAGTTTCATGGCCCTTTGGTGTCACTCTATCTATCTGACTCTGACTCAGAATAAGCCCTTCTAGTTCTTTGAACGCTATCTATTTCTTGATCACTACTGCCTGATAATGGTTGATGAGCTTTGCCATATATGCCCTGTATTCCTATGCAAACTAAACCCAATAAAAGCACAGGGAAAGAGGTGCTTGAGGCCCTTCTCCTCTGAGAGATTTGCCAGCCTTTTCTCCTCAAGCAGATCATGTCTTGGCAGATTTATTCTCATCTGTAACAGCCAGGAGAGCTCTGCAGGACAGAGTTCACCTACAGAGGAGGACTTAAGGAAAGGGACATATCAAATTTGTGCTTTAGGAAGACAAATGTATGAGCAGGAAGATAAGTTGGCCAAGGGATATTTCAAAGATGGTGACTCTAAGTCAGTAAGAGGACTCTGAGAATCCACGTTATTTCAGTGACAGTGGGGAAGGCGGAAGTGCCAAAGCAATCAATGTTAATAGATTTATCAGAGAAGTAAAAGAACTCACATGAGATAAATCAAATTGCCATTAAGGAAGTTGAAAGGGAAGGAAAAAGCATTTTAAAATCAGAAAGATCAGATTCCAGTTCCAGGATTTTGACTCCTGGTGATGTGTCCTTAGGCCCTTCTTAGAGTCTGTTTCCTTATCTTTAAAATGGAGATAATAGTATCTATTTCTCAAGACTTTTGTCTAATGGGTTTAGAACACATGATGTGAAAGTGCATCTACAGGGAATTCACTTTCTAAGAAACAGTGGAAACATCTTAATCTTTTGTGCAAAAATAAATAATTTTGTCTCTAATTCTGCTTTATGTAACACACACATACACATTCACAACTCACTCTCCATATCCTGAGGTGACTAGCTAAGGCAACAAAAATTCTACTTCAGACCTGATAGTGGATCAATAAATGTGTAATTAATAACCAAGTCAAGTGTGGCCAACTCAAGTTTCAACTGAATTGCTTGAATGAAGTTTTGTATCACTTTTTCAGGTTTGATGATGATTTCATGGTTAACCAATTTCAACCAAATTTGATAGACCATCAGAAGTTATGAAGATATTCACCCCGCTAAGTTCAGAGAAATAATCCAGGACAGACTCATACATGTGGTTCAGGGACAGGGAACATACCCACCATCTTTCTTGAGTCTCAATCACATCTCTCCCAATTGGAGATCCTCCCAATTTTGCCAGAAGTCCTTTCAGAAACAGTCGGTGTTAGGCTAGCAGGAAGAAGAAAGCAAAGGCAGATCCTGCAGTGCCTTGGGATGTTTGCTGACCCACCCCTGGTCCCTGTGTTGGTAAAAGCTGGCCTTTGAGCATAAGCTGGTCTTTCCTATGTGTATCAAGCTTAGTGGAAGCAGCCACAAACTGTGGATCACTTGTAGCTTTGAACAGGCTGCCAAGAACAAGACATGGACAATATTTGACATTGGTTTACACCAACATCAGACAACAATCTACCAGTTTTGAAATGGAAATCCTAGGATGCAGGTACTAAAGTCTACTGAGATGAATACTAATTTGTTCTTTTTCATTTTTTTTTTACTTTTTCTCTTTCATAGCCTTTTTATTAACTTTTTTCTTTTTCTCTGTTTTTCTTCATATCTTTCATTTTACTCTTTTCTTACTATATTTTTCTTCTTTCCTTTTCACAATTTTCTTTATCTTTCTTTGTATTTTTCCATTTTCATCTTTCTATTCTTTATTTTTATTTCTCTTCCCTCCCTCCTTTCATAATCATTATTTATTTTCTTTGGCCTTCTCATACATTTTTATTTTTACTAGTCTATTTCTCTTTACTTATTTTTATTCTTTGCTCTTTTGTTGTTGATTTTGCTGTTTGATTTTTTTGCTGGTATTTTCTTAGTTTTTTAAAGTTGTTTTGTTTTGTTTTGTTCTGTTAGCACTTATACAATAGCTTGCAAGATGGAGTTGTGGTTGAGCCTCTCAGTCAGCCAGTCAAAGGGGAGATCCAACAAACAAATGGGCCAATAACAATAAGACACAATTACAACAGGAGAGCCCACATAACATACACAAGGACATTCCTATAACATCCACCTTGGGAGAGATCAAGGAGATTGTACCACTGGGTCCCACAGGACTCCATACCACAAAAACTGGTAGTCAAAGTGCATGTATATAATACATAGAAGCAAACACAAAGAGGCAGCTAAAGTGAGGATATTAAGAAACAACCACAAAGAATGAATTGGGGGAAATCCTCAGAAAAAGAACTAAATTAAAACAAGCAATTTATCAGTCATGGAGTTCAGAGCAATGGTTATAAGGATGCTCAAGGAACTCAGTGAGAACTACAAGGAACTTAGTGGGAATTACATCAGCATGAAAAGGACATAGAAATTATGAATAAGGATGAGTTGGAAATGAAGACTTTACTTGGAGTTAAAAGCAGGCTAGATGGAGCAGAGGAACAAGTTAACAATATGGAAGACAAGGTAGAAAAAAACCACCCAATCATAAAACAAAAAGAAAAAATACATAAAAAGAATGAGGATAGTTTAAGGGAACTTTGGGTCACCGTAAAACATAACAATATCTGCATCATAGAGATAAGAAAAGAGGGAGCAGAAAGAGAAAACCTGACTGATGAAATAATGATAGAAAACTCCCCCAACTTGCTTAAGGAAAAAGTCACACAAGTTTAGGAAGCACAAACAATCCCAATCAACACAAACACAAACAGATCACACCAAAATACATCATAAATAAAATGGCCAAGTTTAAAGACAAAGAGAGAATCTTAAAGGCAGCATGAAAGAAACAGTTAGTTACCTACAAGGAAGCCCTATAAGCCTGTCAGCTGATTTTTCAATAGAGATGCTTTAGGCCAGAAGAGATTGACAGAAAGTATTCAGAGTAATAAAAAGCAAGGGCCAGCAAACAAAACTACTATCTCCAGCAGTTAAAGTTAAAGATGAAATAAAGAGATTCTCAGTAAAAAAAAAAAAGGCTAAAGGGGTTCATCACCAGCAAACCAGCACTGTAATAGATGTTAAAGGGATGGTCTAAGAAGAAAAAGAAATAGAGAGAGGAATACATGTATAAAGAAAAAATGGTAATAAATAAGTATCTATCAACAATAACCTCAAATGTAAATGGACTAAATACTCCAATTAAATGACATAGGGTAGCTATGGGATAAGAAAACACGATCCATCCATATATATGCTGTACACAAAAGATCCTTCTCAAAACATGAGATTTTCACAGGCTAAAAAGTGAAGGGATGGAAAAAATATTCCATGCAAATGGAGATGGAAAAAAAGCTGGGGTAGTATTACTTACATCTGACAAAGTAGACTTCAAAACAAAGGCCATAATCAGACAAAGAAGGTCACTATGTAACACTAAAGGGATAGATCTAACAGAAGGACACAATCATGGTAAACGTATATGTACCTATTATAGGAGCACCTAGATATATAAAGAAATTCTTGGTAGGCTTAAAAGAAAAGGCAACAGAAATACAGTTATTGTAAGGGATATAAACAACCCACTCTTACCAAAAGATAGATCTTCCAGACAAAAAAAATTAAAAGAAAAAAGAGACAGTGACCTTAAACAACATACTAGATTGAATGGATGTAGTTGACACTTATAGAGCATTTCATCACAAAGCAGCAGAACACACATTCTTCTTAAGTGCACATGTTCCATTCTGAAAGACAGATTACATGTTAGGACACAAAATAAGTCTTAAGAAATTCAGGAACATTAAAATAATATTAAATTTTTTCAGAACACAATGGCATGACACTAGAAATCAACCTAAATAAAAAAAAACTCAAAAATATTCAAATGGAGCCTAAATAGCATGTTATAATATAGTGAATGGGTTACCAATGAGACCAAGGAAGAAGTCAACAATTACTTGGAAACAAATGAAAATGAACATACAATCCAAAGCCTAAGGGACACAGTGAAAGCTGTCCTGAAAGGGAAGTTCATAGCATTACAGGCCTACCTTAAGAAGTAAGAAAAACCTCAAATAAACAATCTGACCCTACACCTAATAAAAAATATAAAAACAACAAAAGTCAAGCCTGTAACTCCTAGAAGGAAGGAAATAATCAAGATCAGAGTGAAAAAAAAAAAAGACCTAGATACTAGAAAAACAATTCAAAGGATCAAGAAATCCAGGAGCTCCTTTCTTGTGAAGATAAAATTGATGAATCTTTAGCCAGAATCATCAGGAGAAAAAGATAGAGGACTCAAATAAATAAAATCAGAAGAGAAAGAGGGGAAGTAACAGCTGATATCACAGAAATACAAAAGATGGTAAGAAAATAGTATGAACAACTATATGCCAAGAAATTGGACAACCTGAGCTAACTGGATAAATTTCTAGAAATATACAATATTCCAAAGAAGAATCAGAAAGAAGATAAAAACAAATAGGCCCATAGCAACTAATGAAACTGAAACAGTAATCAAAAAACTCCCAGCAAACCAAAAGTCCTGCTGTATCAGATGGCTTCACAGGCAAATTTTACCAATCATTCAATGAAAAACTAACATCTATCCTTCTCAAACTATTCCAAAATAAATCCAGAGGAGAGAACACTTCCAAGCTCTTTATCCAAAGCCATTATTAGCCAAATTTCAAAATCAGATAAAGACACAACAAAAAAAGAAAATTATAGGCCAATATTCCTGAGGAACATAGATGTTAAAATCCTCAACAAAAGATTAGCAATGTGGATCCAGCAATATATTACAAATATCATACACCATGATCAAATGGGATTTATACCAAGAATGCAAAATTGGTATAATATTCACAAATCAATAAATGTGATACATCACATAAACAAAATGATAAATAAAAATCACACGATCATACCAATAGATACAGAAAAAAACATTTAATAAAATCCAGCACCCATTTATGATAAAAAACTTCTCAGTAAATTTTGAATGAATGGATCATACCTCAACATAATAAAGGCCACTTATAAAAACCTACAGCCAACATTATACTCAATAGGCTAAAACTAAAAGTGTTTTCCTTAAGTACAGGAATAAGACAGGGATGCCCACTTTTCATTCTCATTCAACACAGTCCTGGAAGTCCTAGCTAACTTGATATTGTACATAGGAAACCCTAAAGACCCCACAAAAAAAAACTACTCAACCTAGTAAATCAATTCAGCAATTTATTAGATTATAAAATCAATACTCAGAAATTTATTATATTTTTATACACTAATAATAAACTATCAGAAAGAAAAATCAAGAAAACAATCCCATTTACTATTGCAACAAAAAGGTATCTAAAAGTAAATTTAACCAAGGAGGTAAAAGCACTGTATTTGGAAAACTATAGGACATGAAAGAAAGAAAGAAATAGAGGAATATATGAATAAGGGAAAGCATATATTGTGTTTATAGATGGAGAGAATTAACATAATTAAAATGGCCACACTACCCATAGCAATTTAGATTTAGTGCAATTTCTATTAAAACATCAATGGCATATTTCACAGATCTTAACAAATATTCCAAAAGTTTAATAAAACCAAAAGACCCTAAATAGTCCCAGAAATCTTGAGAAAGAACAAAGTTGAAGAGATCACAGTGACCAGAGAAGAGAGAAGAAGGAATTTCAGGGGAGAATGGGAAGGGTTTACAGGAACAAATTTAAAGGACACATGGACAAAAACTAAGGGGAGGGTGGTAATGGGAGGGAAGTGGGGAGGGTTGTAATGGGAGGGAAGTGGGGAGGGTTGGGTGGGTGGTCTGGAATGGGAGTAAAAGGGAGAAAACTGTACTTGAACAATGATTAAAATAAAAAAAAAAGCCCTGGCTGGCGTAGCTCAGTGGATTGAGAGCGGGCTGTGAACCAAAGCATCACAGGTTCGATTCCCAGTCAGGGCACATGCCTGGGTTGCAGGCCATGGCCCCCAGCAACCGCACATTGATGTTTCTCTCTCTCTCTCTTTCTCCCTCCCTTCCCTCTCTAAAAATAAAATAAATAAAATCTTTAAAAAAAGAGAGAGAGATCACAATATCTGATATCAAACTATACTATAAAGACATTCTAACCAAAATAGCCTGGTACTGGCATAAGAACACACATATAGATCAATGGAACAGAAAATAGAACCCAGAAATAAACCCATACCTTTGTGGTCAGTTAATATTTGACTAAGGAGGTAAGAGCATACAATGGAGTAAAGACAGTCTCTTCAATAAATGGTGTTGGGAAAATTGTACTAGTACATGCAACAAAGAAAAATGTAGACCACCAACTCAAATACATTGGAATAAACTCAAAATGGTTAAAAGACTTAAATATAAGTCACAATACCACAAAATTCCTAGAGGCAGTAAATTCCAAAACAGGGAAAATTTCAAAGGCACTAAAGTTTCAGCTATCTTGCATAGCGATATCTTTGCCCATGTCTCCCATCACAAGGGACACTAAGGAAAAAATAAACTACTGGGACTACATCAAATTAAAAAGGTGCTGCACATCTAAAGAAACTATAATTAAAATGAAAAGTGAACCCACTGTGTGGGAGAACATGATACATCAAATAAGGGTTTAATCTCCAAATTATATAAAGAACTTATAGTTCTCAAAACCAGGATGCAAACAATCCAATTTTAAAAAATGGGCAAAGGACCACAATAGACATTTCTCCAAGGAGGACAATGAGATGGCCCATAGACATGTGAAAAAATTATCAACATCACTAATCATAAGAGAGGTGCAAATTAAAACCACAATGAGCTATCACCTCGCACCTGCCAAAATGGCTATAATTTAATAAACTATCTAACAAAAAGAACTGGTGAAGATGCAGAGAAAAAGGGATCCTAATTCACTGTTGGGAATGTAGACTGGTAAAGCCACTATGGAAAACAGTGTGGAGTTTCCTCAAAAAATTATAAATGGAACTGCCTTCTGATCCAGAGTTTGATTCCAGTTCTGGACATATATCCAAAGAATCTCAAAACACCAATTCAGAAGAACATATGCAACCCTATGTTCATATCAGCACTATTTACAATCACCAAAATGTCTAGAAACAGCCTAAGTGCCCATCAGAAGATGAGTGGATAAAAGGGCTGTGGTGAATTACACAATGGAATAGTATATAGCAGTAAAAGTGAAGGAACTCTTACCTTTTGTGACAGTTACAGGGAAACCTGGAGACTACTAAGTGAAATAAGCCAGTCAAAGACAAACACAATATGATCTCACTTGTACGTGGCATGTAATGAACAAAGTAAACCAACAAACAAAATAGAATCAGAAGCATAGAAACAGGCAACAGACTGAGATCTGTAAGAAAGAAGATGGTGTGGGGGTTGGTTTAAAGAAGGTGGAAGGATTTACCAAAGAACATGTGTGTGTGACCCATGGAAATGGACAACAGTGTTGGGATTGCCTGAGGGAGTCGGGGGCTGGGTGGAAGGGGACAAAGGGAAATTGGGACAACTGTAATAGCATAAAGAATAAAATATTTGTTAAAATGTTGTGAAGATACATTTCATATTTTATTCAAGGATGCTGTGAATATTTTGAAAAACATAAAAATTTACACATATTTTCCACATTGGTTTATCTTCTAGAAATTTTAATCTTTTAATTAAATCTGGTACATGAATAAGTTACAGAAACTTCTGTAAGAAAGATGTCTAGAAAGCTACTTAAAGCAAAATTAACATTGTTTGACTTGTACAAGAGATAAAATCACTACTATCTGTGAACCACTAGCTTTCACTGTCTGACATAATTTTGATTTTACCCATGACTTACATCATATCAGGTTTCTGTGTAGCACAATAGATTATTGGAAAGTACTGTGTTTACTTTTTTATAAAAACTCAGGTCCGTGTTCAGCAGGAACCAGGTCATTTCACATATAAGCAGGTTCTTCCCTTTAGCATTTTTACCAGCTGTCTTCATCCTAAACTTGATGAATTTCTAGTCTTTTAGGGCTCCTTTGCACTTCATTTACTTCACATGGCATTACGTGCAATTCAAATACCTCTTAATTCATACAGCACCTACAGGAAAACATGTTTGGTGAAGCACTTATTTCCATTTTGCAAGCAAGATATGCTTGTCTGTTCTGAACAGCTATGCATGAAAGGCACATTTGTGTGAAAAAAAAGTTGTTCTTTGAGAAAGAACAATGTACCTTAGCCCCAAATCTGTCTTCCCTTGTTTCTCCTTGCTCTGACATGACAAGACATAGCCCTGTGTTTTCTAGTAGTAAAAGAAAGGGAAATTCACACGTGTGGGATCTGCTCTGAATTAGTCATGCATACAAATTGTTCAGCTTTACCTATATAATTGTTATTACTCTTAAAAGACAGAGAGGGAACTGAAAGCTAGGGATTTCAAACTAAGCAGGGATTTGATTTCAAAGTTCAAAGTCCCTAACTCTTTTTTCAGGTACTTCACACTTCTTGGGTGGAGTTGGAAAGATGTGTGTGGCAGGGACAGTTTCCAGGCCTATTCCAGGTCTACATAATTAGATGATCTGTATCTCAAATGGTCAAGTATGAAATATTGGATAATTGCTTTCTGGGAATTACAGGAAATATCATCCTAAGTAGAAAGTAGGTGAAATGTTTGATTTGATTATTCTAACAGCAATGTGCAGTCAGCACAGGCAGCCAACAAAAGAATCTGTAAGGATTGGGTCTAGTTTAATTGGAATATCCAATTAAATTCTACAACTTAGTTTCTTTTCACTTGCCCATAAATTACACTAGGAGATTCAAGTGTCCATGAGAACATTTGGACCACACAGTACAAATTATACACATTGTTTGGGTTAAGTGATTATTTCTGTTATGAGCTTGCTGATTGCCCTGAACATGTTGGCTAAAAAACAAATAGAGTTTTGTTGAGTTTTAGAGAGTGAGGAGTGGCAGTTCTCTGCACTGGATCTAAGGGTTTAGGTTGAGGGCTCTGCCTGGAAAGCCAATTCTACTCTTAGGTGGTGCCCCTGGGGTTGGCTGGGTTTGTGGTTTACTTTCTGGCCAGTGAAACCACAGTTCCCAGGGACTCCTATCTCTTTTTTCAGACCTAATATCACAGGAAAGGTCTAAAGAATCCTCAGGTTTTAACATCGGTTTTTCTCTCATTACTGGATAAATTAAAAATGTAGGAAAATCAAGAAAACATCATCTGCTTGACAAAACATCCTTGCCATTGTGTTCAGTGATACAATACACTTTCATCCTGTACTAAGACAAGAAAATGTACAAAAAAACCTAATACAAATTGTGGGGGTTGGAGTGAGGGAGTGAGATTGGAACCAATAATTGTGTTTGGGATACTTATTAGACATACAAGAAGAGGGATTTCAGCTGTAATGTCAGGGTGTAGATTGTTGTTATTACTGTTGTTCTTGTTATTTTCAAGGTTTGGGGTGCTTGGACCTTGGACGTGAAAATGTCTGGAGTCACACTAACAATACAGAAGCAGGTCAGGGTTATCATATTTGTTCCCAAGTGCACAACCATGAAGTTAGGATAGGTGTCAGGTCAGAGTGAAGAGCAGAGAATTTGAACCTTGGTTCAGCAGGTTGTTCTGTAAATGGCAAACATTTACAAACATATTCATGAAAAACTAGTCTTTACCTCCTACATATTTGTTGTGTATGTCAGGAAACTATTTGAATATTAGGTATTTCAGAACTCATAGGAAACTACAGAGGTGAAGGGGAGTACATAGTAATGGGGAAATAACAGGACGAGACAGAAAGGGGGATAGAATAACATGGGGATAGAAGGAGCTTGGAGTCCATCCCCTGCTGACTGTTATCTCTTCTCAACAGTAGGAAGTCACTTTGCCTACATATCAGACCTCATCAGGTACTGGGGCCCTCACTTGGAAAACAAGGTATAGTTAGTTGCTATAGCTTCCTTTTGAAAAATTACAATTTGGTAAAGAAATTGAACACTGACCATCAGAGAGATAAAAGGCACTGGACTGAAAATCTGAAACATAAGTAGGAGCCTTATCTCTGTGGTTAATGAACTTTGGACAAGTTGCTTGCCATTTCTGAAGTGGTCCCACCTTCCTCATTCAAGTGTGAACACTGTGCTGAACATGTCCTAAGAGCCCTCCCTGAACCAACAGTTACTGAACTTAAGATTAAGGGCAATTAAAGGGTCTGTTGTGGTTGCTCAAGTGTAAACCAGAGTAGAGAGTTAGTAACAGAGAAGGTTTTTTTACAGGTTTGCTTTGGACTCTGCAGCATTGTGAGATCCCAGCAGGCACAGTAGTAGGTGGCTTCATCGGACTTCATGACATTATTGATTATCAGGTAAAAGATTCCATCATCTTCCTATATGTCTCCAAGCGGGGATTGAGCTGGTCATCCTTGTTATTTTTGGTTGAGCCATAAAGGATCGTCTCAGGGGCTCCCCCTCTTTTTGTTCATACCAGTGCACAATGGCTTCTCAGGGGAACCCCAGACAGCTTGCAGGTTATGTGCACTGTTTTGTCTGGTGTCCGGGTAAAGGAGAGTTGATCTTGAGCTATTCTCATTTTGGTGTCTCCATCTGAAATGCAAGGGAGGGAATTCAGAGGAACTTGAAAAAGTTGACTCTGGAGATAAAAAGAATGAAAAGGTAAGTAAGGGGGAAGTCAACCTACAAACCCAAGCCAAAGACACAAGGAAAATCCATGGGATTTGCATTGCCAGTGACTAGTCCAGAATGGACACTCTGAGGTGTGTTAATCGGACCCAGAGAGTCAGTGACAACCCTTGTTCTGAAGAGGCAGTGACAGGGGTGGAAAGTTTGCTTTATAACCTATGATAGTCCTTCCTGGTAAAATCTGTCACAGTGTTATTTTATCATGTTCCTGGTATTCAGGAACTCTCAGATCCTGGAAAACCACATCAAAGTGCCTGTGTTACAATAATTGAATGATAACTTTCTCTTAAGACCTATTTCCTCCCATTTTTCCTAAAAATATTGCTTCAAATATACCTATTCTTGAGTTCAGTTATAAATATTTTTACCATATTTTGTGACAATGTGTGTAGCTATGTATGGCTTGCATGAAAATGGAAAGTATCATTACTAATGAGGTCATTTTCCAGAAATTTATGCAGAAATATGTATATTTCATAGATTAATTGTTTACAGAAATTTTACAAAGTTTAGTAAATATAAACAATTATTGTAGGTATTGCTTTAAATACTATGATGCTACTATACTGTGCGGTGAATGAAGAAAGCTGCTGGGGGAAAAAGTCTTGTTTCCTTCTATTCTATTCATATTCAGAATTCTGCCTTAGGAAGATAGAGGCCAGGTGGTAGGTGTAGCAGAGCCCACTACCCGCTGCTCACAGATGAAATACCCAGCCAACCTACTAAGGAACAGAGCAAACATCCAATAGTACCCCAGCATATATGATGATTAGAGACCAAAAATTGTACAGGACATTGAAAAACCAGATGGTAAGGAGAGTGCTTCAAGACAACAAGGTCCCTGGGACCAGTGGGGGAACCAGGGCAGCTGCAGCCTCAGGCCCGGCACCCACTGGGTCTGCCACAAAGTTCTTGGGAGAGAGCTGGGTCAATGGCTTCTCCCCAGCCAAACAAGGTTTGAGCAGCACCAGGAGAGTCCTGGTTGCTTGAAGTCACAGGGAGGGGAATAAGAACTAAGTGGAAAACACACAGGGGCTGTGAGCACCTATGGAGTCTGTGGACATGGCTGGTGTGAGTTGAGAGTTGAAAGTTGGGCTGTGATGGACCCTGACCTGGATATTCTCTGGTCTGGTTGGAGAGGTGGGCTGTGTGAGAGGCCAGGCCTCTGTATGGAGCAGCAGACTTGAGCAGGAGGAATTTCTCAAAAAGAAAAAGTGAAAAAAGAGACACTTGGTGGCTGTTTAGGGAATTCTCCTGCAACACCCACTCTGGCTTCCTCCACACCCAGCCATGCAGCCCCCCAAGGTGGTGCAGAAGGCCCTGCACACACTCCCATAGCCCTGGGAAGAGTACACACCCAAACCTGAGGGAATGAAGTTGGCCAGGCCAAGCACACATGCCCGCAATACAGGGAGAGTGTGTTCTGGGAGGGCCCCAAGCCCACACCCAAAGCCCCAGGGAAAGTGCCAGCCCAGACCAGAGGCTGCTGGGGAACTGAGCTGGAGGCTGAACTGCCAATAAGGAAGGGAGAAAAGGGAAATCACCTCTCAGCCTGCTACAGCCAGGAAGAACAGCAAAACTGGCTTGGCCAGTTTGAAGTAAGCAGGAGGCTTTTTTTTTTAAAGTAATTCTTTTTTTTTAATTTTTTATCTTCAAACTCCTTTTTCTTCTCCTTCACCATCCTTATTTTATTTCTTCTTTCTTTCCCTTTTTATCTCTTCTTCCTTCCTTTTTGTTAAATATAATTCCCAAAAGTGAGACAAAAAAAATACCCTTGAATGGTGAAAAGACCAGATATGGACGCAAGGAGGGGGCACCCCAACAGCTGAGACAATGAGACAAATTTCACTTTGCTACTACAGAGGACTTGCAAGGTATTGCATATTTGTATTATAATTCTTTTCATTATTCTTACATCTTTCATTTTATTAGCATTTTTGTAATTCTTTCTGATTAGTCTTCTTTGCTTGGTTGGTTAAATTGCATTGTTTAACTGGTTTCCCTTGTTTTCTCTTTCATAGTGTATTGTTAATTTACTGTCTTTCACTTCATTTGTGTTCCATTAGCACACTCCTCTAGGTCCTATACTTCCTATTCTGGTTATTCAGATCACATAGATTCTGTCATATGATTGTTGCTCCCTATCATTGTAAATAATAGCTGTTACATACAATTTTAAATACTACACAACACCCCTCCCAGATCTTAGTCCACTTCATGGCTTCCTGAACTTTATTACTGTTGTGGTTAACTCTATTCTCTCACACACTACACCTATTTTCTATCCTTTACTCTCACTTTACTTCATAATCTGACCTTTCCACAAGCTCACTGCTTTCTAGATCAAACTCACAATCCTTCCCCTGCAAAGAAGAATCTTACTTTCTTTTCACCCTTTCTAAAAAGTGGCCAAATGGGTGAAATATCACTGTTAACACCATACATATCCAAAGGTGCTCCTATCTCTTCTCTATGGGCTGATACTATAAATATCATAGAATAAACTCTTGCTGTCTCAAACCATTTTGCCTTTCCCCCTCCAAATAATCACAAAAAAAGAGTAGGTGGAAGCTGTGAACACCAGGATACCTGCAGGAAGAGGAAACCCACCAACAGATAACAACAGAAGAAGGTGAAGAAGGGAGTGGAAGCCACACTAACTTAACCCAGGAACTATCTGGAAATACAAATAAATGGTGGAGAAATTATCCAGAAAAAATGACTGAACAACAGCAAGAGAGAATCCTCAAAATCTTGTACACACAGAAGAACCAACTTCAAAACAACCTGCTCACACCTGCACAACAGAATACAAGAGATAGTGGACAGAGTGACCCTCCGTTAACCAGATGGTAAGAAGGACCCACCAAGGAAAACCCCAACAGCAATCAAATCCCAAACACATACACAGAGCCAACATAAAAGATAACCCAAGACCAGTGACCTCAGGAGATCAAGGGAATGGCAACCACTGAATCTCAACAGGTATTTTATGATAGAAGTTCACACAGTAAACCCAGGGAGTCAAAACAGATAAATTTAAGAAGCAGAGGCTAAAAAAGAAGATTCTCACAAACAATGGGAAGACAAAGAAACAATCCCAAAATGAAAGGAAAGGAGGAAGTCTCAGAAGAAAGTCAACTATCTGACATTGAGTTCAAAGCAATGGTTATAAGGAAGCTAAATGAACTCACAATGAGCTACCAGAAACTATACAGAAACTACAATGAACCCACTGCAAACTATATCAACATGAAAAAGGAAATATAAACTATCAACAAGGGCCAAGAGGAAATGAAGGATACAATTTCTAAACTGAAGACCACAGAAGAAGAAACCAGAAGCAGGATCAATGAAGCAGAGGAATGGATCAGCAAGCTGGAGAACAAAGCAGAAAAAAGCACCCAGAATGAGCAAAACAAGGAAAAGAGGCTCAGAAAAGATGAAGAGGGGTTAAGGGAAATGCAAGACAACATGAAATGTAAAATATGTGTTTAATAGGGATACCAGAAAAAGAAGAAGAAGGGGAAGAAATAGAAAACCTATTTGAAAAAGTAATGATTGAAAACTTCCCTAATTTGATGAGAGAAAAAGTCACACAAATCCAGGAAACACAGAGTCCCAATCAAGAGGAACCCAAAGAGTCCCACTTCAATACACATCATAATAAAAATGGCAAAATTCCAAGATAAAGAGAGAATATTAAAGGCAGCAAGGGAAGAACAAGATGTAACAAACAGGGGATCCTTGATAAGACTAGCGGCTGACTTCTCAATGGAAATGCTCCAAGCCAGAATGGAATGGCAAGAAATACTCCAAGTAATGAGAACCAGAGACTGCAACAAGATTAGTTTATCCAGCGAGGCTCTCAATTAAAATGGAAGGAAAAGTATGAAGCTTCCCAGACAAAAGAAGCCTCAAAGAATATACCTTCTCCAAACCAGCTCTGCAGGAAATGCTAAATGGTTTCCTTTAAGAACAGAATGAAAAACAGTAGAAGAAAGAGGAGCACAGGTATGAAAAATGGCAATGAATAAGCACCTATCAATAATAACCTTAAATGGCCCTGGCTGGCATAGCTCAGTGGATTGAGCACGGGCTGTGAACCAAAGCATCACAGGTTCAATTCCCAGTCAGGGAACATGCCTGGGTTGCAGGCCATGTCCCCAGTGGGGGCCATGTGAGAGGCAACCACACACTGATGTTTCTCTCTCTCTCTTTCTCCCTCCCTTCCCCTCTCTAAAAATAAATACATAAAATCTTTATAAAAAAGAAAATAATAATAATAACCTTAAATGTAAATAGAATAATGCCACAATCAAAAGACACAGAATAGTGGAATGGATAAGAAAACATGACCCACACCTATGCTGCCTACAGGAGACCCACCTCAGAACAAAAGAACTACACAGAAATAAAGTGAAGAGCTGGAAACAAATGTTCCAAGCAAATGGACAGGAAAAAAAATCCAGGGTAGCAATACTCATATCAGGTAAAATAGACTTCAAAAAAAGAACCATTAAAAGAGACCAGAAGGTCACTTCATAATACTCAAATGAAGAATCCACCAAGAAGACATAAACATTGTAAATATATATGCACCCAACATAAGAGCACCCAAATACATAAAGAAAATCTCTGAGGACTTCAATAAACATATTGACAGCAACACAATTATAGTGGGGGATTTTAACACCCCACTGTCAAAAATGGACAGATGTTCCAAACAAAATGTCAACAAAGACATTGTGGCATTGAACAATGTCCTAGATGAAATGGACTTAACTGATATATAGACAGCCTTTAATCCCCAAAAAACAAAATACACATTCTTTTCAAATGCACATGGAACATTTTCAAAGATAGATGACATGATAGGACACAAAACAAGCCTCAAAAAAATCAAGAAAATTGAAATCATACCAAGTATTTTCTCCAACCACAAGGGCCTAAAACTAGAAACAAACCTCATGGGAAAAAAAAACACAAAACACTAAAAATCATGGAGATTGAATAGCATGCTATTAAACAATAAATGGGTCAAGAATAAGATCAAGGAAGAAATCAAACAGTTTCTGGAAACAAATGAAAATGAACTCACAACAACCCAAAGCTTATGGGACCCAGCTGAAGCAGTCCTGAGAGGGAAGTTCACAGAGAATCAATACAGGCCTGCCTAAAAAAGATAGGAACATTTTAAATAAACAACCTAACTCTACACCTACAAGAACTTGAGGAATAACAACAATGACAACCAAGGGGAAGTAGAAGGAAGTAAATAACCAAGATCAGAACAGAATTAAATGGCATAGAGACTAAAAGCAAAATTCTAAGGATCAATAAATCCAGGAGCTGATTCTTTGAAAAGATAAACAAAATTGACAACCTCTTAAGCAGGCTCATCAAGAACTAAAGATAAATGACCCAAATAAACACAGTCAGAAATGAAAGAGGAGAGATTACAACTGACACCACAGAAATACAAAGGACTGTAAAAAATTACTACGAAGAACTGTATGTGAAGAAACTTGAAAGCCTAGGTGAAATGGAAAAACTTCTAGAGAAATATAATCTACCAAAACTCAGTAAAAAAGAAATAGAAAGCCTGAACAGACCAATAACAGCAGATGAAATTGAAGCGGTAATCAAAAAGCTCCTGACACACAAAAGCCCTGGACCAGATGGTTTCACAGGAGAATTTTAAAAAGCATTTAAGGGAGGGCTAACCCCCATCCTCCACAGATGATTCCAAAAAATTCAAGAAGTTGGAAGATTCCCAAATTCTTTTTGTGGAGCCAACATCATCCTAATCCCAAAACCAGATAAAGACATAGAAAAGAAAGAAAACTTCAGGCCAATATCGCTGATGAACATAGATGCTAAAATCCTCAACAAAATATTGGCAAACCACATCCAGCAATACATTTAAAAGATCATGCACCATGATCAACTGGGGTTCATCCCAGAGATGCAAGGATTGTACAATATTCACAAATCAGAAAGCATAATACACCACATAAACAAAACAAAAGACAAAAGTCACACAATCATATCAATAGATGTGGAAAAAGAACTTGATATGGTACCTCACCCATTTATGAGTAAAAACACTTAGTAAAGTGGGAATACTTCTCAACATAATAAAGGCCATATGTGTGAGACCTACAGCCAACATCATACTCAATGGAAAAATACTTACAGCTTTCCCACTAAGATCAGGAACAAGACAAGGATGCCCGCTTTCACCACTCCTATTCAACATAGTACTGGAAGTTCTAGCCACAGCAATCAGACAAGAAAAAGAAATAAAAGGCATCTACATTGTAAAGGAAGAAAAAAATGGTCCTTGTTTGCAGATGACAAGATAGTATACATAGAAAATCCTATAGACTCCTCCAAAAAACTACTTGGCCTAATACATGAAGCTGGCAAAAAAGCAGGATACAAAGTCAATATTCAGAAATCAAAGGCATTTTTGTACACCAACGATGAAACATCAGAAACAGAAATAAAAAAAAATCCCATTTGATATAGGAACAAGAAAAATAAAGTACCTAGGAATAAACCTAACCAAGGAAGTAAAAGATCTGTGTTCAGAAAGCTATCCAACACTGAAGAAAGAAATTAGGGAAGAAACAAATGAAAGGAATAATGTACCATGCTCGTGGATTGGAAGAATTAACATCATCAAAATGGCCATAATAGCCAAAGCAATTTATAGATTCAATGCAATCCTTATTAAAGTACCAGTGACATATTTCACAGATATAGAACAAACATTTCAGAAATTTATATGGAACCATAAATGACCCTGAATAACTGCAACAATTTTCAGAAAGAAAAACAAAGCATGAGGGATCACAATACCTGATATCAAAGTCTATTACAAGGCCACTGTAATCAAAACAGTCTGGTGCTGTCATAAAAACTGACACATAGACCAATGGAACAGCACAGAGAGCCCAAAAATTAACCCAGGTCTCTACAGTCAATTAATATTTGACAAAGGGGGAAGAAGCATAAAATGGAGTAAAAATAGCCTCTTCAACAAATGGTGTTGGGAGATCTGGACAGCTACATGCAAAAAAATAAAACTCGATTACCAACTTACACCATACACAAAAATAAATTTAAGGTGGATAAAAAACTTAAATATAAGTTGTGATACCATAAAAGTCCTAGAGGAAAACATTGGCAGGAAAATCTCAGACATTCCACGCAGCAACATCTTCATGGACATGTCCCCTAAAGCAAGGGGCATAAAGGAAAGGATAAACAAATGGGACCTCATCAAATTAAAAAGCTTTTTCATGGCTAAAGAAAGCAGCAGTAAAATGAAAAGAGAGCCAACCATATGGGAAAGCATAGTTGCCAATGACACATCGGACAAGGGTTTGATCTCCAAAATATATAAAGAACTCACACAACTCCACTCCAGGAAGACAAAAAACCCAATTATAAAATAGGCAAAAGACTAGAACAGACAATTCTCTAAGGAGGACACACAGAGGGCCCAGAGACACATGAAAAGATGCTTAGCATCACTAGCCATCAGAGAGATGCAAATTAAAACCACAATGAGATACCACTTCATACCAGTCAGAATGACCAATATAAACAAATCAACAAACAAGTGTTGGTGATGATGCAGAGAAAAGGGAAACCTAGTGCACTGTTGGTGGGAATGCAGACTGCTGCAGCCACTATGGAAAGCAGTTTGAAATTTCCTCAGAAAACTAAAAATGGAACTGCCTTTTGACCCAACAATTCTACTGCTAGGACTATACCCTAAGAGCCCTGAAACACCAATCCAAAAGAACCTATGCACCCCAATGTTCATAGCAGCACAATTTACCATAGCCAAGTGCTGGTAGCAACCTAAGTGCCCATCAGTAAATGAATGGACCAGAAGGCAGTGGTACATTTACACAATGAAATACTATGCGGCAGAGAGAAATAAGGAGCTTATACCCTTTGTGACAGCAACATGGATGGAACTGGAGAGCATTATGCTAAGTGAAATAAGCCAGGTGGTGAGGGACAAATACTACATGAACTCACCTTTAACTGGAACATAATCAACAAAAGAAAAAAGCAAGCAAAATGTAACCAGAGTCACTGAAATTAAGAACAATCTAGCAATGGCCAGAGAAGGTGCAGTGGGAAGGATTTTCAGGAACTACTGTAAAGGACACATGGGCAAAATCAATGGGGAGGGTGGAAGCAAGGGAGGGAGGTGGCTTTGGAGGGGTTGAGAAGAGGGGGAGGGAGAATATACGGACAAGTGTAATTGAACAACAATAAAATAATTTAAATTAAAAAAAAGAATTCTTAACTTTTCAGAATTAATGTTTTACTGTTTTTGGAGGACACTGTAAAATGTGATTTCTAAAGAGTTCCTGAGATGCCTCCGGGAAGTGGTTTAGTGATCATGGGAAAGGACATTGTGATTTATTGATCACAATGTAAAAACTTTTGTATATGAAAACCCATTCAGCCCTCAGCAAACTTATGAGGGTATTAATGCTGTGACCACTTAAAATTGGGAAAACAGAATTCGCCCGATTTTAATAATTTTCCTGGGTTATGTTGTCAGTAAAAGGCTGAGCAGAAATTTGAAACCGTGTTCTCTGTCACCCAAAAGGCCTTGTATCTTCCATCAATCATTTATTCATTCATTCAAAGTCAATGAACCATATTGAGCACTGGATTGTGGCTTCCTTTCAAGCAGGCTCCCTTCCCAAAGATGGTGAAGCAGAGATAATTTAGGACACTTAGAAAAGCCAGAGTAGGCCCCAGAGGGGTGCAGATAGATGATGAAGTGACATTATTGAAAGGATCATCTTAAATTGGCTCATTGGTCTCTAGCTTAGACCTTGTTCAGGACACATGCCCTGGAGAAAAGTACACCAGTTAGTAATCACGTCCCTCTGGGAGGCAGAAAGGAGGAAGGGTGTGTTTGTGTACAGATGTGTACTGATGACACAGCATGGGAGTGTTTTTGTTCAGTGACAGTGAGTATTTCCATGCAGTGTATTCCATCCAGCAGGCACAGTAATACAGTCCAGCATCTGCCTTCTTAACTTGGTGTATCCTGAGGCTGGCCAACAAATTACTCTGCTGTTTCCTTGCTTCATACCTTTGCTCATTAACACCTTGTTCATGGATAACATTGTCATTTGAAGAAATATACAGAATTCATTTGAGTGGCTGGTCTGGCTTCTGTCGGTACCAGTGTATATATGCATTCTTCCTTGAGATATCTTTTATTTGGCATTCAAGAAATGCTGTGTTTCCTTCTTTCTTGGTAATGGATATTATGGCTTGTGTTATTTGAGTGTCTCCAGTTGTGTCTGAAAGAAAAACAAAAACAAAGATTAGTGAAATTTTGACATTCATTAAAATAGTATATATTTGTTCTCTGGTAATGAAAATCTTGGGGCCTGCAGTTTCTCCCTGAAGAAGTCAAGGTGTGGTGGAATCTGTCAATTTAGTTTGAATGACCATGTGGCTTTTTTCTGCCTACATGGGCTGCTTTGACACTCTAGGCTTTCCATTGTCTCCCTTTGAATGAATGAGAAGTTTGCTGGATACAGCCACTCACAAGTCCAAAGGTAGGCCACCACGATGACCTGGAGCAAGAGCAGCATTCTGTCAGCACTTGCCAGTTGAGGTGATTGACTAAGGGGATGGTCACAGAGCAAATCCAAGGGCTGATTTCGTAAGAGGAAGTGGCACTCTGAACACACAGCTAAGACCCAGAAACTGCAGGAAAAGGGGTTTGTGGTATTTCCCCAAAACACCCTGTGGAAATGGGTCTGCTAATGAAATTTATAAGCAAATGTTTGTCATTACTTTGTGATTGTTACCATCCAATGATATTATTGTAAAGAAGCCATTTTTGTTGTTGTTATTGTTAAAGAACTAAAGTCCTTTATTGATCCAAAACAGAGATGGGGAGATGGAGGGAAGGAGAAAAAAAGAGGGAGAGATAAAAAAGGATATTTTCATTGGGTTGCCAGATTTTGTTTGTTTTCAATACTTTGGAGATTTCACACCAATATCTACTTGCTTGCTTGTTTCTGATGGAAGTCTGCTATGTTTTTCTCTTGTGGTTGCCTTCAAGATTTTTTTTGTCCTTGTCTTTGGTCCCTACACTAATTCTAGAGAACTTCAGCTGTTATTTCTTAAAATATTTCTTTTTCTCCATTTTGTCTTTCTTCTGTTTCTGGGATTCTAGTTACAAATGTGTTTGAAAACTGGATATTGCCCATTGTTCTATATTTTTATGATTTATAATTATCTGCTCTATCTCTCTCTCTACCACACATCATTGCATTGCAATGTGTGGAATTTCTAGTGGCCTATCCTCATGTTACCAAAGTCTTTCCTTATCCCCATTTGAGTCTACCATTGAGACCTTCCAAAGCATTCTGTATTTTGTTACTGTGTTATTTATTTCTAGTATTTTCTTCATTTTTAAAAATAATTTTCATCTCTCTGTTGAAATTACCTGCCTGTTATTGCATGTTGCTTTACCTTTCCCATTAGAATCTTTAGTATATTAATCATACTTATTTCAGATTCCCTGTCTGTTAGTTCCAACATCTATCATGTGTCAGCCTTGCTCTAATGACTGCTTTGTGCCTTTACATGGATTTTTCTCCCTTTGTATGCCTCTGAAATTGTTGGTTGAAATATGGACATGTATGGTACATTAGATACTGAGATAAATATATTTTATACATGGAAATCAGCATACCATTCCTACTGCTAGGCCTTTAGTGTGCAGATTTGTGTTATTCTAGTCAGTAATTACACCAGGCTTGAAGTTTGATAGGTGAATAGTGTTGGAGTTTGTTGTTTTAGGATGCAGAGATTTAAAATTCGTGTGGTTTTAGTTTGTTTTTTGTCTTCTCGCTCTTTGAGTCTTACTTTTGTACTGTTCCCAGAGAAAGTCTGTCTCTTGAAGCACTGTTAGCTATATTCCAGTTATTTTTATTTAATGTTTGCTGCATGCTGGTGAGAGGTGAAGAAATTGGACATTTTTCTGACTCAATTGTAAACAGGTGCAGTAATACTGAGTGTTGAAAAAGTGGACTTCATGATTGTTCATGCCCCTCCTTCAGAGGTAGCACATTCTGACCCCTGTTCCTTCCCCCAGTAGCAACAGATACCCACCCACTTCAGGCCATGTTTTCTCTTTTTTTCTCATTGAAAAAAAATATATATATTTATTTATTTATAAAATTATTTTATTGTATTTTACAATGACCATTTTGATGCCCATTCTTCTGCAGATGAAAACTTATTACTTTGTGGAATTAGGGGAGGTGATTACAGGCAAAGTTGTGGTTGTGCCTTCCCCTGCAGATTAGGTCTTTCTTTCCTGCAGTGGAGATGGAGCGGGTGGGGTCTGGATGGATTGCTGCAGTAGCTGTGTGCCCCTCCTGCAGCCAGCAGTATTGGGGGGAAATTTTTCCAGATTCTCCCTAATGTTCTCTGCAGGAATCTTGTGGGCTTCTTGTAGAAAAAGCTTAAAAGATAGTGGAAAATACCCTATATCTGTGGTTTCCAAGTGTTTATACTCCCCCAGTGGTCTATACTCAACTCTTGTCATTTTATTAAATATTTCCAGCTTAATCTTCTGACCAGCTTAATTGGTGGTTAGTAGCATCTGTGCAAGCTAAGCAAATATTCAGCTCCTGTTTCTCCCTGCAAGTCCCTGTCTGTCCCCAGATTTTCAGTCACTTTCCCTGCAACTGAGTTCTCTGCAAGTTCAAGCAAAGTCATTGATTTTCAGTTTGTCCCTTTTTTATATTATTGTAAGAAGGGTGCAAGGTCATTTCCTCCTCTCTACATCTCTGAGCACATGCTTGTCCTCTTTCCAATTTTTTAAAATTGCATTCCTTTTATAATAAAGTAGTGAAAGCTCTCTCTGTATTTGGGACACAATTCTTGTTTTTTTTCTTTTTTGATATGTGTTTTAAGAATGTTTTTTCCTAATACCTAGCTTCTTTTTTTTACCTTTTTTAATATCTTAAAAAGAGCAGAATTGTTAAATATGATGAACATATAACTTATCAAATGTTTCTTGTTTTTCCTTCACTAAAATGATATTTGTCTAACCCATGGTCACAATAAGTTTCTTGTGTATTTTCATCTAGAAGTTTTATCATTTTCATTTTTATATTTAATCCTGTGATTCATTTCAAGTTCATTCTTGTTTATGGGGCTAGTATGGATTGAGGGTTTTTTTTCACATAGATGAATAATTATTCCAATACTCTTTGTTGTAAAGTCTATCCATTGTTCATTTTTGTATTTACCTGGCACCTTTGATAAAAATCAGTTAAACAAGTATGCGTAGTCCTATTTCTGGATTCTCTTATCTGATGCTGTTGTCTATGTATTTATTCTTTCAACAATACTCCAGTGACTTGATCCTTATAGCTTGAGTATGTCTAAGATTTTAATCTTTTCAAAACTGTTTTGGATATTCTATATTTTTTCTTTCCCATACATATTTTACAACCAGCATCTTGATTTCTACAAAAAGTCTTCTTGAGATTTTTATTGGTATTACATTAAGCTTATCATTTTGGAGAGTTTGATGTCTTAAATATATTGTGCTTTTCAATCCATTAACATGGCATAGCTCTTCATTTATTTAGCTGTTCCTCAACTTCTGCCATCAATGTTTTGTAGTTTTCAGCATACACATCCTTTATATTTTTGGTTAAATTTACTTCTAAATATTATGTAAGTTGTTTTTGCTATTGTAAATAGTGCTATTTTTAAAATTTAAAGTTCCAACTGTTAATTGTCAGGACTGTTGACCCTTCAACAACACAGATTTTAATTGCATAGATCCATTTACATGAGGATATTTTTTCAATAAATACTCTTGTCCCTCCATATCCATGGGATTTGTATTCACAGATTCAACCAATGGGTAATCAATAATAGCATTTTCAACTTGCAGTTGGGGAGTTGGCAGATGCAGAGGGCTTACTCTATGCATTGTTCTATGCTATTTCAAATAAGAAACCTGAGTATCTGTAGATTTTGGTGCTGCAGGGAGTCCTGGAACCAATACCCTACAGATACCAAGGGCAGACTATAGTTAAGTTTTTGGGGACTCAAAATTTACTCTTGGATTTTTTTACTGTGTAGATTTTTTTAACTGTAATTCCCCTAACTCCTATGTTGTTTGAGGGTCAATTGTATATAGAATAATGAATAATTTTGCATTTCTCATTCTATTTTAGAGCTGCATATACCCCATTTTGCATGTGCCATCATTTATTCAATCAATCTCCTATGATTTTTTTACATTTTAAGTATATTTTATTGATTATGCCATTATGGTTGTCCCACTTTTTCTCCCCTTTAATCACAGCCACCCTGCACCCCTCCTCCCACCAGTATTTCCACACCTTAGTTCATGTCCATGGGTCATACATGTAACTTCTTGGGCTTCTCTATTCCCTATACTATCCTTAACTTCACCTGTCTGTTTTGTACCTACCATTTATGCTTCTTATTCCCTGTACCTTTTCCCCCATTCTCTCATATCCCTGCTAATAACCCTCCATGTGATCTCCATTTCTGTGATTCTATTCCTGTTCTAGTTGTTTCCTTAGTTTGTTTTGTTTTTGCTCTTTTTTTTTAGGTTCAGTTACTGAGATTTGTATGTTGTTATTTTATTGTTCACATTTTTTATCTTCTTATCTTTCTTAGATAAGTCCCTTTAACATTTCATATAAGGGTTTGGTGATGATGAACTTCTTGAACTTGACCTTATCTGGGAAGCACTTTATCTGCCCTTTTATTCTAAATGATAGCTTTGCTAGATAGAGTAATCTTGGATGTAGGTCCTTGCCTTTCATGACTTGCAGTACTTCTTTCCAGCCCCTTCTTGCCTGGAAGGTTTCTTTTGAGAAATAAGCTGAGAGTCTTATGGGAACTCCTTTGCAGGTAACTGTCTCCTTTTCTGTTGCTGTTTTTAAGATTCTGTCCTTATTTTTAATCTTGGATAATGTAATTATGATGTGCCTTGATGTGTGCTTCCTTGGGTCCAACTTCTTTGGAACTCTCTGAGCTTTAGGAACTTTCTAGAAGTCTATTTCCTTTGCTGGATTGTGGAAGTGCTCCATTATTTTTTCAAATACATTTTCAATTTCTTGCTCTTCCTCTTCCCCTTCTGACACCCCTATGATTTGGATGTTGGAATGTTTAAAGTTGTCCCAGAGGTCCCTAAGACCCTCCTTATTTTTTTTAGTTCTTGTTTCTTCATTTTGTTGTGGTTGAATGTTTATTTCTTCCTTCTGGTCCAAACCATTGATCTGAGTCCTGGTTTCCTTCCCTTCACTGTTGGTTCCCTGTATATTTTTCTTTATTTCAATTTTCAAAGCCTTTTTTTCCTCTATTTTGCCACCATACTCAACCATTTCGATGAGCATCAGATTACCAGTGTTTTGAACTGTGCATCTGATAGGTTGGCTATCTCTTCATCACTTAGTTCTATTTTTGGAGCTTTGATCTGTTCTTTCATTTGAGCCATATTTCTTTTTCTGGATGTACCTGTTACACTGTAAGAGGTGGAGCCTTAAGTATTCACCAGGGCATGGTAACCCGTGTAACTATGTTGTGGTGCTATCTATGGGGAGGTGTCAGAGAAGGAACAATGGTGCTTGCTCAGCTCTCTACTGGCTTTCAGTCATTTCCCTCACTACCCCCAAGCAAAGTGGGTGCTCTGGTGCTGATTACTAGGTTGGGGGGTTGTGTACTTCCTGTAACTCTCTCCAAGAAACTCTCCTGTGAGGCTGACAGTTTCTCCCACCCCACAAGCCCCACAGGTTTTTTACAACCATAGTTTTTGAGGCTTTCTTTCCCACACTGGAAACTTGGGTTGCATGGTCTGTCTTGCTTTCCAGTTATTCCTCCTGGTTTATCCGCACTCAAATGTGGGACCACCTGGTCTGCTAGTTACTGCCTTGCTCATCTGGTCCTCCAGCTGCTTCCTTGCCAGGCATCTTCTCTACCCCGGCTGCCTGTCTCTGCCCCTCCCACCAGTCTGAATGAATATTTCTTCTTTAACTCCTTGGTTGTTGGACTTCCATATAGTTCGATTTTCTGGCAGTTCTGGTTATTTTTTGTTTTTAAGTTGGTTGTTCTCTTTCTTTTGGTTGTGTAAGGAGGCAAAGTGTATCTACCTATGCCTCCATCTCTCCTATGTTTGTATATTATTGTATGTCCAGTATTTTGCAGCTACACAATGATTAACATTAGCATATGTACTTATCTATTGTTGAAAGTTGTGCCTTTGAAATAAATTTTAAAAGATTTTTTGCTTGGTGAAAAAATAAATATATATGAAATTTTGTTAGATATATCCAAATTTCCCTACAAAAAGGTTGTATTTTGCATTTTTGTTAGAAATGTATATTATTTCCCCTCATTGATTAACCAGCAGACCATATTGTTAAACGAGAATATGTCAAATTCTTGTCCATCTCATGGACAAATATTGTCAAATTCTTGTTCATCTCATTGGTGAGATATACTATCTCAAAGTAGTACTGATTTGCATTTAATTTACTTATAAGTGAGGTAGAGCATTTTTTATATGCTTAAGAAATATTTTTACATCCTTCTTCATGAATTGGCTTTTTATGTCTTTTCCCATATTTATATAGGATATTTTTAATGTTTTTATCAACTTTCAAAAAATATATATACTGATATGTATTTTTCATATCAGTGATAGTAAGGTTTATCTGCTAAACAGGTTGCAAATATTTTCTATAGTTTGAGATTTACTCTTTGACTCAGCTTATGTTGCTTTTCACCATGCAAACTTTGCTTTCATTTTCATATAGTAAATGTTATCATTATTTTCTCTTTTTGCATCTTGAGTTTTAGTTATAGTTACAGATTGATTACTCAACTCCATGTTACACAATAGAGGCTGGCAAATTTCTTCTGTACGTGATCAGATAACAAATGTTTTTACCTTTGTGAATGATGAGGTATGTGCTGTGATTACCCCTCTCTCCTCCTGCAGCTCCTAAACAGTCAGAGACAGTATGTAAATGCATGGGTATGGCTGGGTTCCAAGAATGTCAGGGACAGGTATTCAATTAGAAAATGTCCTAAAAGAAGGGTGTCCTTTTTTCATTTATTTCTATTAACTCAAAAAATAATATGTTTATGTTTTATATTTCACTATTTTATATTTTGAAAGTCAAATAAGCCATAGTATAGGATAGTATAGGATATTTACACTATCTAGGAAGACAACACTTCAACTCAGATTCAGCTTAGAATAGTAACTTCTTTGTTTCAGTAATTATTTTGTGAAAGAGTTTGTTTTCTCTTTAGCTGTGGGAACTACAGACTAGATGCCATTTCTACTGCCTGTGTTTCAGAGTCAGGCAGCATTCTGGTTGCAAGGACAGTCACTGAAGACAGAAGTTCAGCTTTTCGTCTGCACTTAGTATCTCAGTGACCACAAAGTAAATAACATCTCTATGCTTCTGTTTCCTCATATATAAAGAGTGAACCATGATAGTATCTCAAAAGATTGTCACAAATATGTGATGAATTAGAAAGTTGCCTGAGAAAGTACAGTAGCTCTGAGTGAATGAACATTATGAACTCCCAGGCTGTCAGCAGTATCCTAGGGAAAGGGATCCTGATGAGTATCCAATCTGTTGTGTGATCATCTAATGATCCCAGGGATGAGAGGCCTGTGCAGAAGGAAGTGAGTTGGTCAGGCTATAGAATGAATAATCCTCCTCCTGGAGGAGAGGGCAAGTGCTCCATCCCATATTCACCCCAAAATGTATGGAGTAAACAAACACCTGAACATCTTCAGAATGGCCTGACAGGGTTGAAGAAGTGTGGAGTTTCAGGTTCTGAAAGTAAATTTTTATCTAACTTAAAATTATTAAATGTAAAGTGGAAAATTTTTCATTACCTTGCAAATGTGTTGTGGTGGTTTCATAAGATACAATAACACAAGCATGTTTTCTGGCACTTGATGATTTCATTGAGTATGAGCCATATCATTTACATTAGGAGTAATCTCTGTAATAAAAAAAGTAGTACATGACTCGAGATCTATATGGATGGAGGTTCAGGCTGGATGCCAAACTGTGCAGCCTCTGTGGTTGCCTATATTAAGGAAGATGTGTGTAGGCACAGATTGAAGATGGTTCTTGTGCAGGAATCTTGACAACTCTAACATTGTGAGCATTAGTCCAGCAGGCACAAAAGTACCTGGCCTCATCTTGTTTCTCTAAGAAATTTATTTTCAAAGTGGAAGTGAAAGTGTGAGGACTTTTTCTTGCCTCAAATTTATTGTTCTTGTGACTAGCAGGTATTGTGGAGTCAGTGTACATTAAGTATTCTATACCTTGATCTGGTTTCTGCTGGTACCAGTGTATGTAGTCTGTGCTAAAGGTGCTAGAACATCTTACAAGATATATGGGAACTTTTATCTCTTGTCCTGGAAACTGATATTTCAGGTTGCTCCATAATTAATTAATTAATTCCCATAAACAAATGACACATAAAGTGGTAACAATAAAAATGTTCTTCTGTCTCTCTGAAATGATAGAGGGAACTCACAGGCCCAGAGGGAGAAGAAGATTACTACTTCCAGCAGCAACATCCTGCACTCCAGGCTGGCTCCCCAGGGAGAAAGTAAGAAAGTGAGGTTCCAGTTAGAACACCAGAGTCAGGAGGGTGGGGCTGGGTCTCGTTTCTAGGAGGAAGTGGTGGATCAGACAGTCCCCTGGGTTTTTTCATGATCTGCTGCAAATAGGAACAGTTGTAAGGCTTCCTGTGTCCCATGAGTGCTGGGAGGATAGGGTAAGAGTGTTTTTGATCCAGGAAAGAAAATCCTGATATAAATGTGTCTCTCTTGAGGTGGGGCAGGGATCGTTCTCACACCCATTCAGCCATTTCCCTGTGAAATACCATGACATAGAAACATTACTTCAGAAATGTGAAGACATGTTATGTTCAGACCCTATGTCAATCTTTGTTGGAGTCTACCCTGCCTGGTCTCAGGAAGCTGTAACCCCCCATGGCTAAGGCTGAGTGAGAGACCTCAGGACCAGGAGCCACTGAGGAGACAAACTTATTTCCCTGGAATGAATGCTGCCTGTTCTGTGCCAGCCCCCAATGCTTGATCAGATAGCCAATGATGGGTAAGATTCCCCAAGGGGGGCATCATCTAAGACAGGCATGATCATGTGGAGGCCCCAGGGAAGAGACTCAGGGGGCTGTGGAAATGAGGGGGTGATCAACATCAACCCATACCCCCTCAGCTTTGACAAAGCCTGAGTCCTTGCTCTGGCTGTGAGAAATCCAAGTCTCTCAGCTGCTTTTGTCTCCTTTGCTCGATGCAGAACTGAGGAAATAACAGGGGCGGTGCAGCCCAGAACAGAGTCGGTGGACCCCCAGGGTAATTAGACCTAAGGCATAGGATATACAAGATCCTGTGAGACCTGCTTGCTGGAGGATGCTCTTGAATTAGAATACGAAGGCATGGGCAGAAAACAAAACTACCCTTTCAGGCCCTATAGTCTTTTTAAGTGATAAAACCCCAGAATCTCAGCCCAGAATCCTAGCATGAGTTCTGCCAGCCACTTTGAAAGCTACCTATTCATTTGATCTTCCCTGCCAGACTGTAATCCACAAACTGTATCTGTATTCTTAATAAAAGCCTACTCAGGTGGCGACCCAGGGCTCTCTCCACTAGAGAGAGTGGCCATGCCATTCCTATTCCTCCATAGGACTCATCATCTGTGTGTATGTTTTCTCATGTCTTGAGCATCTGTAGCAGTGATGGATACTGCTGGCTGGTATTCATCACAAATCTTTCTGTGGATTCAGGAGTGGATATGAAACCTGACCTTTATTTTTCTTTAGCACAACAACACAAAAATCAGACACTGAAATATCTCATTGACATTATTTATGATATGCACAAGCACCAAAGAACTTCTGTATGTGTATTTTTAAATTAATCACCAACTATGACTGAAGACAACTGAACTTCATTTATAATCTAAGTCTTTGTAGAAGGGACTGGACTGCGGTTTGTCAAGTAAAGGAGACAGAGTAATCTGGGGACTCAACTTCCCATTCTGGATCTTGGAACTGTCTCATGAACCCTATGCCACATGCAGGAGTATTTTCAAAGCCATGTTATACTTAATACGTAATAATAAGTTTTCAAATTAATATAGCATCCAATATCCATTGAGAAATTGTCACTTGTAAGGCAATATTCTAAATGCTTACTTATTTTATTTAATCCTCTCAACAACACTCCTGTGAGGTAGCTGTTATGATATTCTCCTTCTGGCAATGAGAACACAGCAAAGAAAAATGACTCAAAGACCCAGATCTGGGAAATATGAGAACTCAATAGTTGTTCACTAAAGAATGTTTGAGTAAAGTGAGGTATAAAAAATGACAGTAAAAGGTTCCCATAATTTACTGCTTCTTTGAATTTTTCTCTACATATTTATGAATAGAAGTAGGAATGCTTGGTACTATATATAAATAAGCATTTTAGGTGGAATTTGAATATTTGGCTTTATATTCTCTTTTTTGGTTAACTTAATAGCAAGCAATATTGAGGTCTTTAATCTATGTGGGAATTATTTAATGACCAAAGTTATAATTAAGCACCTTCCTATACCACCTAACCCTGTCTGACATTTGCTGTGTCACCTGGGAAGAGGGACAAAAGAGAAGGGAGGAAGGACCCCCTGCAGGGAGGAAGATGAGACATGGTGGGTTGGAAGAGAGAGTCCTGCAAGGAAATGCAGTCAGCTTCCAAGGTTGCTCTCATCTGTGCAGTGGTCTGTTCTTGTCCCACTACATGCTAGCACTCACTTGAAGCCAACCATATCCTTGTGTAAATGCTTTTCTCCGAGAGTCTCAAGGAACTCCCTAAGAGCCTGAAGCCACATTGCTGGTAAAGATGAGGCCCATGATTGGAGGTAATCTACCTGTCCTTTGCTTGTTGATTATCATCAGAGCCACACCACAGTCACAGTTTAAGGACTAACAATTCCTACCAACCACTCCAAGTCCTCTGTTGTCTGGGAAAGCAGAACCAAAGGATCAAGGCCTCCCCTTTGTGTTTTGACAAAGATGAGCAAGGAGGGGAACTTAACTCCAATAATGAAAGTCTGGAGATATTTCTTGCTTTTCTGATTAACTTCTATAGTCCCTCAGATGTCAGGAGACCTATGCACTTCTGTTCTTCAATTCAGAGAAAATAATACACTCTTTCAACAATAAAACACAAGTTTTCTTGGCATGGTGACAAGAAAGTATTACAAAAAATAAAATACACTTTTGAGACATTTCTGCAAACACCAATACAAGCTGCTGATTTTCTAGTGGGATGAAAAGGATAATTCGGTTTCAAACTTTCAGTAACTCTGGACAGACTTCTGGAAATTTATCATGAGTAAGATAATTAGAAACATGGAAAGTGTAACATTAAGCTTACTCTTCACTGTTACTCCTAGAATACAGAGGAACCAAACATGCGGTTTAGAGGAGCGGTCCTTGCGGGGTTCCCGGGTTTGAGGCTCCCACAGCCAGGGCATAGATGGCAGCTTAGCCTTGAACGCACTTCTGAAGGAAGGAAGAGCTTGGGCAAAGTCCAGCTTCATGTATGTAGTTGATAACCCACTTTCCTTTTGAGAGTGCAACATAAGGATGGGCTTCAGGTAAAAGAGCTTAATTTGGAATGAATTTGGGTTCATAGCATGTGCCTAGCACCAGGCTAAGTACTTTATGGCTATTTCCTCACATAATCCACACAACAACCTTATTCTGTCAGATTCCCTTTCTCCTCCATCTACTCTCATGCTTTCTGTCATTTGTGCTTCTTTCCTCTCCCCCATCAGTTTATTGCATAGTTTCCTTTCCTCTCTCTGTGCTGAATTTAAGCCCAGTCCACATAGCACTGGGGCTTGTGTGGAGCCCCCAAATACTGACATTGAGGAAATGCTGTGTGCTGCGACTACTCTTTCTGAGAACCTAACTTTTTGTTTGTTTGGTTTTGGGGGAGCAGTATGCCACAAACTGGCTATTCCTCATCTTAAAGCATTATCACCATTAACCAACAGAGCATCCCTGCTGTGCCATCTCTCCAGAACCTCCATTTCACTAGGACACATACCTGAGGTGCCGCTGTTTCTGTGTCTTCTGGTTGAGCTCTGTCACTGCCTATGACCTCTGCGGCTGCAGGATCAATCCTGGCCTCCTCTAAACTTTCTCTTTTGCCAGGATGAAGAGCAGCCTCCTCTGCTTCTGCTTCTGTTGTTGGGGCCCCTTCCGCTGCGGACACCAGCATTCCAACAGTCCCATCAACTTCAGTTCCAGGTAGGATCTGCAAGCCAGAATCAAAGGGGCCATGTCTGTGTCTCCAGGGCCTCAGCAGGAGTTAGACTTAGCCCTTTCCCTTCTCTCCCCTCTGCTGAGGCTCATTGGATGTCAAAGTTTCCTTGACAATGTACTGAGACCCAGGATTCTGGTACAGCAGTCTGCCATCAGTTGATCAAAACTCTGACCCCCTCCTTTTCCTGAGCACGCACAATGCTCCTTTCCTCAGCTTTCCTTGCAGTGAGGTGTAGCAAATGGAATTTGAGTGGAAGCAACATATACCATTCCTGAGACACGGCTTACAAAGTGTGGATGGCCCTTCCCTAGCTAATTCCACTTTTGTTGCCTGAAAGCAGATGATACAAGGCCCTAGAATACACCTGAGCCACAAAGTGGGTGGGGCCTGGCCCCAGTACCAGGGTCATGGAACAGAGCTACATAGACAAGCCTCCCTATCACACAAAGTCAGAATTTAGAAAGACTGATTTCCATATAAACTTAAAAATCTTCATGGGGAAGGTCCCAGAAATTAAATCACATTCAGGGAGAAAAAAAACTAGGGCATTTTCTCATGAGACTTCTTGAGAATGAAGGAAAAATCATTTTATTATTGAATATTCAGGATAATCAAAGTCAAATAAGATTTTGTCTTCTTTACTGGGAGTAATAAAATGCAAAAGAAAAAAAAGAGAAAGAAAAAAATTTGATTTGTAAGGTTGAACCAGTGAACAAATTGGTTGGAGTTTTAATCAAGATTCTGACTTCATCTTGACCAAGCTGATTTTAGAGGTTCAAATCAGAAAGAAGAGTAAGAAGGAGCCTAGGACACATACTTCAAAAATTGATCTTACTATTGATGTGATTAGCATTAGACATCCTTTCCTTTATCAGATAAATTCAACCCAATTTGTGCTATGAAGTTAGGAAAGCTCTCATGTTGCTAATAACTACTGTCCAACCAGAGCACTGAAAGGGAGACACCTGCAGAATGGGCGTCAGAACTGGGTGGGCAATGGAAAACAACAACTGCACACCTGTGGCTCATGGCAAGGCAGTAAAAAAAAATTTCTGATTCAAATTTATGGGTAAGAGATTAAGTAAAAATGACCTGTTGCAGAATACACTTTTCTACATTGTAATATTTTATTTGGGAACCAAAAACTGTGTTATTGACTGTACTGTTTGTTGTGTGGCCAAGAGCTAGTCACATTCTTAGAAATTTACTTTCTTCTTTTATAAGAATCTCTTATTCTGAGAATTTGGCTCTCCTGAGCATGCATTAGTCCAAAATGTAGTCACTAACCAAGATGTAGCATTTATTTCCTTTTTCTACTTTGTCATTGAAGTACATAGGTTCAGAATTGTAGCATATTTATACAAAGTGAATTAGAAATGCTGATCATTTATAATTCAAAGCCGGGTTAACAGGTACATGGGGATTTATATTTGGATAATAACTAAACATTTCCATAATAAAAGTTTGTTCAAAAATTCAGGAGCATTACACCTCTTGTTTTATGTAAACGTTGACTGTTTTATGGCTGTTATTTTCCTTTTGTCAGGAGAGTAATAATAAGAACATAAATAAGGTTGTTTTCTTAATGCCAGGAAGAACATTGAACAATTCCTTGTATGTTTATTGTTGGAGAAACCAACAAGGTTTCTTCTGGACCCTCAGGACATAGCAAAGTTTCCTCCACATCAGAAACTGCACCCAAAACAGTGCACTTACAAAGGGCTTATGGGCTTAAATGCAGGAAGCAGGTTGTGTTGTTACAATTCTAAGTGGTTCATGATCTCCTATCCATCTAGAATATCACTCTACAGAGTGACCACCCCACTCGTTTCCATAGTTCCATACCAGATGGACTCTAGATACATGCAGAGAGTGTGAACAGACAGTGAATACCACCACGTGCACACACACATACATATTGCTACAGGTAACAAAGCAGCCACTATGTAATTTTGTAGGCTATTCCCCCAAGTGATTATACATGAATTCTACCATACATTTAAGTTTCAAGTCCATACTACTAGTAATTGCATATCATTCTCAACTTAATTAATATAGCTCCAGAAGAAAATGTATTTCTAGGAAGCATTGATGGTGTCCTCAAAGATAATTTTTTAATCTCTCCATACAAATAGAATGTTAATGACTTTGCAGTTCATCCCTAGAGATCTATATACCTATTAACCTGATCGTATCACATTTCACTATTACAAGACATACATAGTTTCATCTTTCCTTTGTTAAATGGTTTAAACAGGTATCATTCACGGGATCTGAGTTGTATCTGAAAGTGTGGCTGCTGTGATGCCAGACACCAGCAAGTGGAGCCCAAGTGCACCATGTCTATTTACTCTGACTGTCCTTGACCTGGGCAGGACCAAATTTCAGGATAGCAATTTATCTGATCTCTCTCTCTCTCTCTCTCTCTCTCTCTCTCTCTCTCTCTCAAATCAACAAACATGTACTCAGGTGAGGATTAAAAATAAAAAAGAATGATGCCAGATAAAAACAAACAAAATATCAACAGTAACAATGTTGCTCGAGCCAGGGTGCCAAGGAAACTGTCACTTTGCCTACGGAGGGGAAACAATTTGAATGACTTACTTACAGCAGGGAAGAAATTAAGGGTCCTCCATTATGTTCTGAGTTAATTAGTAAATGAATTCTGATTTCTGTAGCCAAAATCAACATTTTGATTATACAGAGCTTAAGAACACTGAAGAAAGAGAGGATTGACCACTGTCTAGATTCCTTTACATTTTTCTGCCTCTGGCATTGCTCTGATCATCCAGGGTGCCCCAATTCCCCCTTAGTGTCTGGAATCTGTGGTGCATCTTCTGTTCTTACCAAAGTTATTTCCATGCATACTTACTGACTGCAATAATAGGATGACATAAAAATAAACAGAAAACAGGATTCAATTTCCTCAAATTAGGTGTTAATTCCGATGAAAATAGAGGAAACATTGCAAAGGTTTTCAGGGATAGGGTTATTTATTATTTTCATGCATTCTAATTTGTTAGCCATTTGTAGATTTAAGAAAGGAAAACATTTTCTAGATTTTTCTTGCTGCCTTAGATGTTACACCTGCTATGAAAAAACACAATGATTAATGACTGCTATTTTTTTAAGTACTATCAGGTAGACCAGAGGACTGAAACTACTGAATGTATTTCAAGACTTTGATATTCAATTGCTATTAAAATATTCATCCCAAATGTTAAGGATTACACCATTATCTTCTGTCAAAACTATATTATCTTTTGGCCAAATATATTTATGGTGGAAAACATCTACTACAAAGGGAAACTAAAAATGTCTCCTTGCCCTGTTAACTTAGTTGTGTGCCCAAGGGCCCTGACTATTGCCACTTTGCACATTAATCACATAGAAATCACAAGGGTCACCAGGGGACCCATCTTTGACATGGTGAGCATTTCTCTCTTTATCACACAGGTTTGCTGCTTTTATATCTTCTCCTTGGACAATCTCCTTGGTGGAAAGCAAAATGGTTATGGTATTCATGTCGGAGTCCTGGCAAACACCTGACTGTGTTACAAAATTTTCTGGAAGTGGAGTGAAATTAATGCAATGCAACAATGGCCTGAGTATCCTGCAAAGCAGGGAAACACAACTGGGTGACAGAAAATAGTCCTTCCAGGAGATTGTGCCTTGAAAGCAAGTCAACCAGGACTGAGGCCCCAGACAAGTAAAAGTAGTGACTGGCTGCAGGAGGATTTATAATCTCTGAACTTTGTATAATTTATTGATTTCTTTTACTTAGTCATTGCCTTGCATCCTTGGCAATAGTATCTCTCAGCAATGCCTGAGAAGCAGCTTCCACTTGTCTAACTGGTCTAGAGGGCAACTGTGGAGAGTCCCTAGTAGGAAATCCCAAACTTATTTATAAAACAGTTTTAAAACAAATCTGGTAGTAACCAGAGGGGAGGTGAGAGGACAGAATTAAGGAGCGGGGGGAAGAGATTTCAGGAACAGCTATAAAAGACACATGAACAAAACCAACGGAGGGTGGAATCAGGGTGGGGAGGTGGGGATGGCTGGGGTTGGGAGGAGAGGTGGGTGGGAAATGTAGACAACTGTACTTGAACAACAATAAAATAATAATTAAAAATAAAGAAGGTTATTTTAACTAAATAGATCTTTTTTCTGATTAAAAAATAAGGGATACCATTGGTTCAAAAATGAAGGAGATAACTTATGGTTTTGAGGTATTTATTTTATTCATTTCTATGCATACAGGGGATTTCTTCATCTATCTTTTTTACAACACATAGATCATTTTCATTAGAGAATTCTGTCAATGACTGTACAATACTTTATGCCTTTTTCTATTTAACAATTTATTTAATATTTCTCCTATAAATGAACTAGTTGGTTTCCAGTTCTTAAAAATATTATAAACATGATGGGAAAAATCTTTGTTTGTAACCATATTAACAATGATATAAGCTATACATTTAAATGATATAAATAGAAAACACCGTTCCCTTTGTTTATTTATGACATCCTAGTTAAGGATTTTTCTTTTGGCGTGGAGGTGCTCGAAATTTTATTATAAAAAAAAGTCAACACAGATAAAAACTGAAAACATCATACAGCGCATATGAAAGTACTCAGCTGGCACCTAGTGTCTCCAACTGACATGCTGCTATGTTTGCTTTTATCACATCCTCCCATCTCTCCACACTGGTTTTCATTCATCTTTCAGTCAATCACAATATATCGTCAAAAAACAGGTTTCAGGAATGCTTTGAGATGGCTTTATGTCTTATATATTTCATAGTGAATTTCTGCTGCTTTCCCCTTGACTGACTATTGCCTCAGGGTAAAATTGCTACAATATGCTGTTTTGCATTCAAAATCCCTACGTCCTTCTAACAGCTTCTGACCTTCAGCACTGAGAAGGACAAGTCTGAGGCCTGCCTAATTATTGTTCCTTTGTAGTGCATTTCCCCAGTAGTCTAGATGCTTGCAGAACTTTATGCAGTATTCAATTTAAAAATTTTTAAAGATTACACTTAGATGCTAGTCTCTTATTAAATTTGCACTTCTTCAGTGATTTCTTAGGATCTGCATGCAGGAATGCCTACAACTAGCGGACTTCAGCTAGAGCACGTTTTCTGTCACACTGGCTACTATTGCTTCTAGTGCATTCTTCACTGCTTTTTGTTTTTTAAAAATATATTTTTCTGATTATATTATTATAGTCATCCCATTTCCCCCGCTTCATTCCCCTCCACCCTGCATGCCCTCTCCCACCCACATTCCCCCCATTAGGTCATGTTCATGGGTCATACTTATAAATTCTTTAGCTTCTACATTTCCCATACTATTCTTACCCTCCCCCTGTCTATTTTCTACCTACCATCTATGCTACTTATTCTCTGTACCTTTTCCCCCTTTCTTCTCCCCACTCCCCTGTTGCTAACCCTCCATGTGATCTCCATTTCTGTGGTTCTGTTCCTGTTCTAGTTGTTTGCTTAGTTTGTTTTTGTTTTTGTTTTAGGTGTGGTTGTTAATAATTGTGAGTTTGCTGTCATTTTACTATACATGTTTTTTTAATCTTCTTTTTCTTAGATAAGTCCCTTTAACATTTCATAAAATACGGGCTTGGTGATGATGAACTCCTTTAACTTGACCTTATCTGAAAAGCACTTTATCTGCCCTTCCATTCTAAATGAAAGTTTTGCTGGATAGAGTATTCTTGGATGTAGGTCCTTGCCTTTCATGACTTGGAATACTTTCCAGGCCCTTCTTGCCTGCAAGGTCTCTTTTGAGAAATCAGCTGACAGTCTGATGGGAACTCCTTTGTAGGTAACTGTCTCCTTATCTCTTGCTTCTTCAAGGATCCTCTCCTTTATTTTAATATTGGGTAATGTAATTATGATGTGCCTTGGTGTGTTCTTCCTTGGGTCCAGCTTCTTTGGGACTCTCTGAGCTTCCTGGACTTCCTGGAAGTCTATTTCCCTGGCCAGATTGGGGAAGTTCTCCTTTATTATTTGTTCAAATAACTTTTTCACTGGTTGCTCTTCCTCTTCCTCTTCCTCTTCTGGTACCCCTATAATTTGGATGTTGGAATGTTTAAAGGTGCCCTGGAGGTTCCTAAGCCTCTCCTCATTTTTTTGAATTCTTATTTCTTCATTCTGTTCTGTTTGGTTATTTCTTTCTTCCTTCTGGTCCACTCCATTGATTTCAGTCCCAGTTTTCTTCCCATCACTATTGGTTTCCTGTGCATTTTCCTTTATTTCACTTAGCATAGCCTTCATTTTTTTTTCATCTAATTTGTGGCCAATTCTGTGAGCATCTTGATCACCAGTGCTTTCAACTGTGCATCTGATAGGTAGGCAATCTCTTCGTAACTTAGTTGTATTTTTTCTGGAGCTTTGATATGTTCTTTCATTTGGGCCATTTTTTTGTCTTGTTGCACCTGTTATGTATGGGGGGTGAAGCCTTAGGTGTTCACCAGGGTAGGTCAACCCAGTTGCTGGATTGTGATGCTGTATGTGGCAGAGGGGTCAGAGAGGGAACAATGGTGCTTGCTCCACTCTCTGTCGGATTTTAGTCCCTTCCTCCGCTTCTCCCAAGCAAAGTGGGCCCTTCTGTTCCTGATTTTCATATGGGTGGGTTTGCGTACATCCTGAGACCCTGTGGGTCTCCCCAATGGAACTCTCCTGTGAGGCTGGGAGTTGCTCCTCAACCCCCATAGGTGTTTTCAATCAGTGTTTTGAGGCTTTATTTCCCCACACTGGAGTCCTGGGTTGCACAGTTTGTCTTGCTCCCCAGTTTCACCTGGTTTATCTGCCTGGGAATGTGTGACTTCCCAGTCAGCCAACTGGCTTGCATGCCTCGCTGGGTCTGCCCACTGCCACCCCATGCCTGGGGTCTGCCAGATGCCGCCTTTGTGCCCAGGTTTCACCCGCTGTCGTCTTGTGCACCCAGGGTCTGTCAGCTGCAGTCTTGCATGTCCAGGGTCCACAAGCCACTGCTTTTTTTTTTTTTTTTTTTTTTTTTTGCCAAGACCCCTCTCTGCCTGGATGTCCAACTGCACCCCTCCTACTGGTCTGGATGAATGTATGTATTTTAACTCCTTGGCTGTCGGACTTCCGTACAGTTCAATTTTCTGTCAGTTCTGGTTCTTTTCTTGTTTCTAAATTTTTGTTGTCCTTATTTTGGTTGTGTGAGGAGGTACAGTGTGTCTACCTATGCCTCCATCTTGGCTGGCCACAATTTTTTCTTAAGAATAGTAATTATGCCGGATTTGTGTCTTCAGTCACAGCCTTCACATCTATCATCTTTGCTTGTGCCCTTCCCCTTTGTGTTGGGAGAACTCCTCCAGTTTGTCCTCACATCAGAAAATCAGTTCCCTAAACTGTTACTCCTAGTCTTTACCACTCTTATGCAAATTGTAATTCTAATATTACATTTCTTCCCCTTAAAATCTTCTTAAACTTCACTGAGTTTCCTTGTCATCTGTGGCATAAGAAACTCTCATTTTATCTCTATGTGGTTGCCTTATTTCATTTTTCATTTGATCTTTAAAATAATCAATGTCCTCTTAAATTTTGCTGATAACAAAAGGAAGGCAATCTTAAATTTTTTCCATCATACATACTTCTGGTAATTTCTTTCTTTTTTTTTAGATTTTAATCACTTTTAATTTAATTTTTTAAACATTTTTTATTGTTATTCAAGTACAGTTTTCTGCCTTTTCCTCCACCCCTACCGACCACCCCAGCTCTCCCCACCTCCTTCCCCTGTTTTCACCACGCTTGTTACTGTCCATGTGTCCTTTTTAACTCTTCTTGTAAACCCTTGACCCTTTCCCCCATATTATCCCCTTCCTGCTCACCTCTGGTCACTGTCAGCCTGTTCTCAATTTCATTGTCTTTGGTTATATTTTTCTTGCTTGTTTGTTTTCTTGATTAGGTTCCAGTTAAAGGTGAAACCATATGGTATTTGTCTTTCACCACCTGGCTTATTTCACCTAGCATAATGCTCTCCAGTTCCATCCAGGCTGTCGCAAAAGATTAGGAGCTCCTTTCTTTCTGCTGTGTAGAATTCCATTGTGTAAATGTACCATAGTTTTTTGATCCATTCATTTACTGATTGGCACTTAGGTTGCTTCCAGCACTTGGCTATTGTAAATCATGTTGCTATAAACATTGGGGTGCATAGGTTCTTTTGGATTGGTGTTTCAGGATTCTTAGGATATAATCCTAGCAGTGGAATTGCCGGCTGAAAAGGCAGTTCCCTTTTTAGCTTTCTGAGGAAATCCCATCCTGTTTTTCATAGTGCGTGCACCAGTCTGCAATTCTAACAAAAGTGCACTAGGGTTCCCTTTTCTCTACAACCTCCCCAACACTTGTTGTTTGTTGCTATGTTTGTGATGACCATCTCACCAGTGTGAACTGGTATCTCATCATGGTTTTAATGTGTCTCTCTGATGGCTAGTGATGCTGAGCAGCTTTTCACATCTCTCTGGACCCTTTGTATGTCCTCCTTGGAGAAGTGACTGTTCAAGCCCTTTGCCCATTTTTTTAATTGGGTTGGAGTTGTGTGAATTCTTTATATATTTTGGAGATCAAACCCTTGTTTGAGGTTTGATCTCCATCTACAAATATGTTTTCCCATACAGTTGGCTCTCTTTTCATTTTACTACTGTTTTCTTTAGCCTTGCAGAATTTTTTTATTTTGATGAGGTCCCATTTCTTTATTGTATCCTTTATGTCCCTTGTTCTAGAGGACATGTCAGTGAAAACATTGCTGCATGAAATATCTGAGATTTTCCTGCCTACCTTCTCTTCTAGGACATTTATGGTGTCACACCTTATATTTAAATTTTTTATCCACATTGAATTTATTTCTATGTATGGCATAAGTTGGTGCTTGAGTTTCATTTTTTTTCCATGTAGCTGACCAACTCTCCCAACACCGTTTGTTGAAGAGATTATTTTTGCTACATTTTATGCTTCTGCCCCCTCTGTCAAATATTAATTGACCATAGAGATTGGGTTTATTTCTGGGCTTTCTATTCTGTTCCATTGGTTCATGTGTCTGTTCTTATGTCAGTACCAGGCTGTTTTGATTAAAGTGGCCTTGTAATACAGTTTGACATCAGGTGTTGTGATCCCTCCTACTTTGCTCTTCTTTCTCTAAATTACTGCATATATTCAGGGTCATTTATGGTTCCATATAAACTTTTAAAGTGTTTGTTCTATATCTGTGTAATATGTCATTGGTACTTTAATAAGGATTACATTGAATTTATAAATTTGTTTGGGTACTATGGACATTTTGATGAGGTTAATTCTTCTAATCCATGAGCATAGTATATTCTTCCATTTGTTTGTGTCTTCCTTAAATTCTTTTTCAGTATTGTATATTTTTCTGAGTACAGGTCTTCTAGTTCCTTCATTAGGTTTATTCTTAGGTATTTTATTTTATTTTTTGTTACTATATCAAATGGAATTTTTTTCCTTATTTCTGTTTCTGATGTTTCATTGTTGATGTACCAAAATGCCTTCCATTTCTGATATTGACTTTGTATCCTGCTGTTTTGCCAAATTCATTTATGAGGTTGAGCAGTTTTTTGGTGGAGTGTATAGGATTTTCTGTGTACATTATTATGTCATCCTCAGACAATGACAGTTTTGTTTCTTCTTTTCCAATTTGGATGCATTTTATTTCTTTTTTGTATGATTTGTGTTTCTAGGACTTCCAATACTATGTAGAATAGCAGTGGTGAAAGTGGACAACTTTGTCCTGTTCCTGATCTTAGTGGAAAAGATTTTAGTTTTTGCCTATTGAATATGATGTTTGCTGTAGGTTTCTCATATATGGCTTTTATTACATTGAGAAATTTTACCTCTATTCACACTTTGCAGAGTGTTTTTATCATAAATGGGTGCTATACCTCATTAACTGCTTTTTCTGCAAATATTGATATGATCATGTGTTTTTGTCTTTGCTTTTGTTTATGTGATGTGTTACATTTATTGACTTGTGAGTATTGTCCCATCCTTGTATCCCTGGGATGAATCCCACTTGATCATGGTGTATGCTCTTTTTAATGTATTGGTGGATGCATTTTGGCAATATTTTGTTTAGGATTTTAGTGTCTATGTTCATCAGTGATATTGGCCTGAAGTTGTCAGTCTTTGTTGTGTCTTTATCTGATTTTGGCACTAGGATGATGCTGGCATCATAAAAAGAGTTTGGGAGCCTCCCATCAGTCTGGATTCTTTGGAATAGTCTGTGGAGGATAGGGGTTAGCTCTTCCTTAAATGCTTTGTAGAATTCCGTGAGACCATCCATTCCAGTGCTTTTGTGTGTTGAAAGTTTTTGATTATTGCCTCAATTTCATCAGCTGTTATTGGTCTGTTCAGGCTTTCTGTTTCCTCTTCACTGAGGTTTGGAAGATTATATTTTTCTAGAAATTTGTCCATTTCACCTAGGTTTTCGAATTTCTTGCCATATAGGTTTTTTTGTGGTAATTTCCTCACAATCGTTTGTATTTTTTGTGGTATCAGTTGTAATCTCTCCTCTTTCATTTCTGTTTCTGTTTATTTGGGCCCTCTTTCCTTTTTTCTTGATGAGTCTGCTTAAAGGCTTGTCAATTTTATTTATCTTTTCAAAGAACCAGCTCCTGGATTCATTGATCCTTAAAATTGTGCTTTTAGAATCTGTATCATTTAATTCTGCTCTTATCTTGATTATTTCCTTCCTTCTACTTGCCCTGGGCTGTCTTTGTTGTTGTTTCTTGAGTTCTTGTAGGCTTAGGGTTGGGGTTTTTGTTTAAAATGTTTCTATTTTTTTTAGGTAGACCTGTATCGCTATGAACTTCCCTCTCAGGACTGCCTTTGCTGTGTCCCATAAGTTTTGGGTTGTTATGAGTTCATTTTTATTTGTTTCCAGAAACTTTTTGATTTCTTCCCTGATCTCATTTTTGACCCATTCATTGTTTAGTAGTGTGGTATTCAATCTCCATAAGTCTGAGTATTTCTGAGCTTTTTCCTTGAGGTTGGTTGCTAGTTTCAGTCCCCTGTGGTTAGAGAAAATGCTCAACATTATTTCAGTTTTCTTGAATTTGTTGAGGCTTATTTTGTGTCCCATCATGTAGTCTATCTTCAAAAATGTTCCATTTGCATTTGAAGAGAATGTGTATTTAGCTTTTTTGGGATCATAGGCTTTATATATATATCAGTTAAGTTCACTTGATCTAGGACATTGTTCAATGCCACAATATCTTTGTTGCTTTTTGTTGGGAAGATCTGTCCATTTTTGACAGTGGGGTGTTGAAATCCCTTACTACAATTGTGTTGCTGTCAATATGTTCCTTGAAGTCCTCAGAGATTTTCTTTATGTATTTGGGTGCTCCTATGTTGGGTGCACATATATTCACAATGTTTATGTCTTCCTGGTGGATTCTTCCCTTGAGTATTATGAAGCGACCACCTGGGTGTCGTTTTATGCCTCTTTTTTTGAACTATACTTTGTCTGATATTAGTATTGCTACTTCAACTTCTTTCCTATTTGCTTGAAATATTTGTTTCCAGCCCTTCACTTTCAATCTGTGTAGGTCTTTTGTCCTGAGGTGGGTTTCTTTTAGGCAGCATATGTGTAGGTCATGTTTTCTTATCCATTCAGTTATTCTATATCTTTTGATTGGAGCATTTAACCCATTTACATTTAAGGTTATTATTGATAGGCACTTATTCATTGCCATTTTTGTACCTGTGTTCCTCTCTGGCTCTCTCTTTTGAGTCCTTTCCTTTGCAGAGCTGGTTTGGTGGAGGTGTATTCTTTTAGACTTCTTTTGTCTGGGAAACTCCTTATTTGGCCTTCTATCTTGATTGAGAGTCTTGCCGGGTAAAGTAGCCTTGGATGCAGGCCTCTGGTTCTCATTACTTGGAATATTTCTTGCTACTCTCTTCTGGCTTGGAGTGTTTCCATTGAGAAGTCAGCTGCTAACTTTATCAGGGCTCCCTTGTATGTTACCTCCTGTTTCTCCCTTGCAGCCTTTAAGATTCTATCTTTGTCTTGGAATTTTGCCATTTTTATTATGAGTGTCTTGAAGTGGGCTTCTTTGGGTTCCTCTTGATTGGTACTCTCTGTCTTTCCTGGATTTGTGTGACTTTTCCTCTCATCAAATTAGAGAAGTTTTCCATCATGACTTTTTCAAAGAAGTTTTCTATCCCTTGCTCTTCTTCTCCTTCTTGTATTCCTATTATACAGATATTATTATGTTTGATATTGTCCTGCATTTCCTTTATCTCCTGTTCATTGTTTCTGAGTCTCTTTTCCTTTTCTTGATCTTTCTGGGTGTTTTTTTCTACCTTTTCTTCTGCTTCACTGATTTGATCCTTTACTTCCTCTGTCCTACTTTTGAATCCATCTACTGTGTTCTTCAATTCAGAAACTGTATTCTTCAATTCCTCTTGGTCCTTGTTGATAGTTTCTATTTTCTTTTTCATGCTGATATAGTTTGCAGTGTGTACATTATACTTTCTCTGTACTTTTTTGATAATTTTCTGTGAGCTCATTGATTTACCTTATTACCATTGCTTTGAGCTCAGTATCTAATAGTTGAGTTGCCTCTATTTCATTTAGCATTCTTTTTGAGGCTTCCTCCTTTCCTTTCATTTGAGGATTGTTTTTTGTCTCCCCATTGTTTGTGAGACTCTTTTTGTTAGCCTCTGCTTCTTAAATTTACCTGTTCTGACTCCCTGGGTTTATGGTGTGAACTTCTATGGTAAAATACCTGTGACATTCAGTGGTGCTGTCCCTTTGATCTCCCAAGTTCACTGGTCTTGGACTGCCATTTATGGTTGCTCTGTGTTTGTCTTTGGGTTTTGATTGTTGTTAGATCTTTCTTTGGTGGGTTCTTCCCTCCATCTGATTAACTGAGGGTCACTCCATCTACCACCTCTTATATTCTGTTGTGCATGTGTGGGCAGGTTGTGTTGAAACTAGTTCTTCTGTGTGTACAAGGTTTTGAGGATTCTTTCTTGCTTTTGTTCAGTTGTTTGTTCTGAATAAATTTTCCACCATTTATTTGTATTTCCAGATAGGTCCTGGATTGAGGTTAGTGTGGCTTCCACTCCCTCCCTCACCTTCTGTTGTTATCTGTTGGTGGTTCCTTTGTTGGTGGGTTTCCTCTTCTAGTGGGTTTCCTGGTGTTCACAGCTTCCACCTATTCTTTTTTGTGATCAGTTGAAGGGGAAGGCAAAATGGTTTAAGATAGCAGGAGTGTATTCTATGATATTTAAAGTACCAACCCATAGAGAAGAGACAGGGGATCTTTTGAAGATGTATAGTATGAACCATGATATTTCACCCAACTAGCCACTTTTTAGAAAGTGTTGAAAGAAGATAAGACTCTTATTGCAGGGGGAAACTTTGTGAATTGGATCTAGAAAGCAGTAAGCTTGTGGAAAGTCAGATTATGAGGTAAAGTGAGAATAAAAAATAGAAAATAGGTGTAGTGTTTGAGAGAATAGAGTTAACCACAACAGTAATCAAATTCAGGAAGCCATGAAGTGGGCTAAGATCTGGGAGGGATGCTGTGTACTATTTACAATAGTATGGAACAGCAATTACTTACAATAATAATGGAGCAACAATCATATGACATAATCTATGTGATCCAAATAACCAGAATAAAAAAGTATAGGACTTAGAGGAGTGTGCTAATGGAACACAAATGAAGTGAAAGACAGTAAATTAACAATACACTATGAAAGAGAGAAGAAGGGAAACCTGTCAAACAATGCATTTTAACCAGCTAGGTGAAGAAGACTAATCAGAAAGAAGAGAATTACAAAAATAGTAATAAAATAAAAGATGTAAGAATAATGAAAAATAATAATACAAATATACAATACCTTGCAAGTTCTCTGCAGTAGCAAAGTGAAATTTGTCTCATTGTCTCAGCTGTTGGGATGACCCCTCTTTGGGTCCAACTCTGGTATTTTCACAGTTCCATGTTTTATTGTCTCATTTGTGTGAATTAAAAAAAAGAAGATGAAGAAGAAGGAAGGAAGAAGAGATATAAAGGGAATGAAAGAAAGAAGGAAAGAAGGAATAAGGAAGGAAGGAAGGAAGGAAGGAAGGAAGGAAGGAAGGAAGGAAGGAAGGGAAGGAAGGGAGAAAGAAAAGAAAAGAAAAAAAAAGAAAAAGAAGGAAAGAAAGAAAGAAAGAAAGAAAGAAAGAAAGAAAGAAAGAAAGAAAGAAAGTTAAAAGAAAAGAAATTACTTAAAAATAAAAAGCCTCCTGCTGGTTTCAAACTGGCCAAGCCACTTCTGCTGGTCTTCCTGGCTGCAGCAGGCTGAGGGAGAATTGGTTTTGCTTTTCTGCCTTCCTGAGTGGCACTTGCCAAGCCTCCAGCCCAGTTCCTCAGTTGATTGTCAGGCCCTCAGTACCCTTCTGCACCCTGCCTAGGTGTTCAGTCCACCAGTTGTGCTGTCCTTGAGGTGCACCTGTTAGGGGTAACTCACATACTACCTTCTCGCTTTTTGCTGTCCTAGATTGTAGGGACCCTTAGCACCCCTCAGGCTAGTTCAGTCCCCCCACTAAGCCTTTCTGGGGATTGCTGACTCCGAGTCCTGCAGTTCTCCTCTGTGGGGTGTCTCTGCCTTCCTCTTAGAGAGCCAGTTGGCCCTGTGCTCCCTGTGTGAGCCTTCTCTGCTGCTTCCCTGGGGGTGCAGGGGTTGGGTATTTGGTGCCTCTGGGCAGTGGGGTCAGGTACACTCTGTCCCAGGCCTATGGGTGTGGTGGGATGGGCAGCCACTGGTACCGCAGGTTCAAGTGTGTATTCTCCCAGGAGCTTCGGGTGTGAGTGCAGGGGTAGGGGTGCAAGAGGCCGGGCAGCTGCTGTAGCCAGTGTCCACAGAGGTGGGTTCACACAGCCTCCATGTGTTTACCACTTCATCCTTATTCCCTTCCCTGTGACTTCAAGCAACCAGGTCTCTCTGGGTGCTGCTCAAATCTTGTTTGGCAGGGGAGGGAGCCATTGACTTGGCTCTCTTCCAAGAACCCTGCGGCAGATCCTGTGGGTGCTGGACTTGGGGCTGCAGCCACCCTGGTTCCCGTGCTGGACCCAAGGACCTTATTATCCTGAAGCTCTCCCCTTACCATCTGATTTTTCAATGTCCTCTACAATTTTTGGTCTCCAATCTTTATATATGCTGGGATACTGTTGGCTGTTGGCTTTGTTCATCAAAAGATTAGCTAGGTGTTTCATCCATATGCAGGGGGAAGTGGACTCTGCTCCCACCTATCTCACTGCCATCACTTTCTCTTTTTGTTTTATGGTGCCCAAATAAAGGAGAAGGTATAATACATGCCCAGTAAATTCTGAGTCTTTGATTGGTTGATTGATTAACATTATAATATAGGGGTCCTCGATGAGACTGTAGCCACATTTCTTAAAACATATTTTTAACTAAGTTCTTTTCTTTCTCTTTGTCTCCATTCAGATAAATGAGTTTTCTTATTTAGGAAAAGTAAGCTTCTTATTGTGATCCATAGCAGTGCCAGATTGATCATTATGTTGCATGGAGCTCTGTGGCTTCTGAGCCCCAGTGGTCTCAAGGGTAATAATAACTTCCTTCAAAGCTTTTTATAAGGTCACTAGTTTAGCACCTGGCACATAGATGTTCCTCAGTCAATGACAGTTTGATGGCATTGTTATTGTATCATCATCATGAAAACAGTTTCCCTAAGAAGAATGTGGTGAAATCTTTATTCTGAGGAGAGCAACGGATGTGTAAGATAACTTAATTTTTAGATCTTGCCTCACGTCCAAAATGGTAAGGGAATGTCTCATTTAGGCCCCAATCAGCAAAAATTGCCTATTGATCTCTATAGAAGCTGTGTTGCATCAGAATTCTTTGTCCTTTAAGAAGACCTTCTCTCTTCTAATGACTTTCATGCTGAATCCACAGATAGGAACCTTCCCTACCATCATTTCCCCTTCTCTGCCAGTTTCCTTGGCTCTTCTTTAAAAGGGTTGTACCTAATAAATTCTATATTTTCTTTCTGCTCTCAATAATCTACAACTTAGTACATTAAAAATTAAGAATTTCCAAACCATTTGTAGTCATGAGAGAACCATTTGTTTATGGTTGTTTTTTTCAATTGTACCTACTGGAAAGTTGAGTTGAGTGTCAAACCATCATGGAGTAGGTTGACTTACTATGGACAACTCAAAGCCAGTGAAGTCAGAGGTCTTGCAGGTAGACCTTCTTTCCAAATGTGACTGTCAGCTTAAATTCAGGACCCATACTGCCATGTGGCCAGATCCCAAGCTGCCCAGGGAGGTATATATACTTCCTGGTAGGGTCAGGGTTGGGAGTTTTGCAAAGAGAGCACAATGACATTTAGGTGCTTTGCAAATCACCAGTTTTGATCTGGTTGTTGGTTGTATGTGGCAGCCCCACCTCTGCCTTCAGCCACCACGAACCTGGGTCCACTTACAAGGCAATTTGAGCAGTGGCAGAAAGTGCTTTGGATCATTCAGAACAGAATTTAATCAGGCAAGGTAATTGTTTGCTGAGCTGTGAAGGCATTTTCCTGAACAACCTCTTTAACAAACTATTTGTGACCCCCTATGAGGCTGCCCTTTATGGCTACCTCAGAAACGAGCACTTGTTCACATGCCCATCTCTGAGGGTGTGCAGCACACAATATTTACCTTTGCTCCAAGAGATAAATTTGCTTTTCCTATCCACTTCTCCCATTCACTTTCAAAATAAAATTCTACTTACAATGTTTTAATATGTTTTATTATTAGATATCCAGCCATGTGACATTAAAGGCCAAATAAACCAAACATGTATTAACTGTGGCATTTCTGCAGACATTAATTAAAAATAAAAGTATGGAGCTAAGTCACACAGATGGTTGCCATGACAACTCTTTTTCCAGCAGCTGAGTTGTGCTGGGACCAGGCTGCTGAAGGCTTATGATGGGACTGAGGGCAATATCAGGAAAGTAGATTGGAAAAGATTATTGTGATGAAGGTTTGTGGGAAAAAAATCTACAAAGTTTCTTATTATAAAGGAAGCACATAGATGTATGAATTCAAGATTTTAACACTGGAGCCACTTTTGAAGGGGATACCAGTGGAGGCCCAGTGTTTCATGGGAGAACACTCCCCTACAGTCATGCTGAAGGAAAATTACAACTTTCACTGTGTCAAACATACAGTGTGTCGTGTGAAAAGGAGTAATAGCCACCAGCCTGTTTTTTAATACAGGAATCTTCTTTGAGGCCATAATGCCCCTAGTTGCCTCTTGGGCTTTTCTTTAAAATGCACCCTGAAGAAAATTTTGTGATTTATAAATGCTGAGACCGTCAAAAGAGTCAATAACTCAAGCTGGACCAAGAATACTGGAAGGGCAGGAAAAGACCAGGGTGGCCTGTAGCCAAGATTCCTGCTGTGATATTGACCTTTCTTTGCTCCATCACAGTGGGACTCTGGGGTCACTCCAGCTCCAGTGCTAAGTATGGGGGAAATCAGCACTAAAACTCAGACCTCCAGCTCCATCTACAGTGTCGTTGCCACTCTATCACATTTCGCCACTTGTAAAATGCCAGCATTGGGTACGATAAACCCCAGGGTCATTCCCGCTTTGTTGGGACCATATGAGTCTGTAACTTGCAAACATTGCTGTGTGTGTCCAAGTGCCAAATGTCTAAGTGTTCTCCATTATAACTCTGTAGTATAGTGGATAAGGCCAGGAGAAGATGGAGTGATCTTCTTTTCCACTTTCCCATCCTTTACATGTCTTTCTAAACAAGAAAATCTATGGAACTAGTAGCAAAAATAATGGCAGTGAAATTCACTCCCACCAGTCTTTTCTCAATATGTTTTGTCATATGACTTGCTATTAATTAAGAAGGATTTTATGATATGCTTTTTTAGATGACCCCATACTATGTATGCATGAGTAAAGACAGATTTTAGGTATAATGTACAACTCTCATTTGAAAGAGTAGGATTCCAAGAGTGTAAGTGAATGCACTGGCTGTTTATAGGAACTCATCCCCCTTCTTCATCAGGTAAATGAACTCCCTTGTTGAGAGTTGTCAGTAGGAAGTAGTGGGTCTGTGGAGGTGCTCCAAGTCTCAAGGTCCCTGTGGAACTCTCAGTTGAAAGGAAAGGTGCATCATATTCATTGATGCAGGTTGGTGAGAAAAAAATCACAGAATATAGTTAGACATTTCTAATTCTGATTTACTGACAGGGTGAGTATCTTCAGGTCCAAGTATTTCTTGATTTATCTTGAAAATGGGAATATTAACTAATAGGTTGCTGGGTAAGGAATGTGCTATAAATGTCAAACACCTGGGATAGTGCTTGGAAAATAGATTCACAGAAAAACTCAGTTTCCCTCACAAGCTACAGAATGTGCAAGCATTGAAACTGTCAAGCAGAAGACTGTCTGTGGGTCAGAATTACTACATTCTTTGTTGGAGTAAATTGGTAAGTCAAAAATTCAGTGATCTTTCAGCCAAGAGCCTCTGCCAAGAGCAAATGTCAGGAAGATGGATCCTCTCTGACTCTATGTCCTTTAGCCCTGAAGGACAGTGTTACCTATAATTTGAAAATATATATATTCTACATTCTTTATTTATCATTTGTGTCATTTACCAAAGAAAAATTTTAATGAAATTGAAATGCACCCAGGAACACATAACTGAATATTATATGAGAAACCTGAAAAAATATTAAAGAATAAATCTCAAAAATTATATCAGATTCACTAATACTATTTTTTTCATTTTAATGCTCTTTACATTTAAATATACAAAGGAAATAAATGTTTCAATGGTACTACATTCTAGAAATATTAGAGAAGCCCTGGAGAATTCTCCACAAACCAAGGCATGAAAAGGATCTTAAACTATAATAACAAAGACTGGTATCAAAAACTGTGAGAGATTTTCACCCAACCCTACCCTTGATAGAAGACAAATGGTATCTAGTGTCTTCTACCCTATGGGTGTGGAATCACCTTTCTGAAGCATCCAGGTCACCTGGAGCCTGCTGCTGCTCTTACACCAGTAAATCCTTTGACATCTATTTGGAAGATTTAAGACAGATGGTTTTGTGTAGACACCTGATGAATCCTCTCAACCTCCTATTCTGGAAAGGATGTCTACATGTCCCCATTTGGAGAGTAAAATGGAAGAAGAAAATGTTTCCATGTCCACTGAAAACATCAGACCTAGAGAGATTTCACACACATTTTTTAAAAATTTAGGTCCAATGTAGAAAGTAATACAACAAAAGGGGAGAGCATTGCATAAGAGTTAGAGCTAAAATTTTCTTTTGAGGACAAAAGAAATTACTGTTACACAGAAGATGGCAGTGAGGTGGGTGGGAGCAGAGCCCAGTTCTCCCTTTGCTCAGATGGAATACCTAGCTGATCCTCTGCAGAACAGAGTAAACAGCCAATGGAATCCCATCTTATATGAAATTTGGAGCCAAAAATTGCAGAGGAGATTCAAAAATAGATGGTGAGGAGATTGGGCTGGGACAGTAGGGTCACTGGGATCTGCATGGGGACCAGGCCTACTGCAGACCCTGGCCAGCCAAGACAAAGAGAGAATCTTAAAGGCAGCAATGGAGAAACAGGAAGTAACATACAAAGGAGCCCTCATAAGGCTAGCAGGTGACTTCTCAATGGAGACACTCCAAGCCAGAAGTGAATGGAAAGAAATATTTCAGTAATGAAAGCCAGAGACCTGCAACCAAGATTACTCTCCCCAGCAAGGCTCCCAATAAAATGGAAGGCCAAATAAGGAGCTCCCCAGACAAAACAAGTCTAAAAAAACACACCTTCACCAAACCAGCTCTGCAAGAGATGTTGTAGGGACTGCTTTAAGAAAAGGAAGGGAAAGACTGGGAGAGAGGAACACAGGTACAAAAAAATGGCAATGAATAAGTTCCTGTCAATAATAGCCTTAAGTGTAAACAGATTAAATGCTCCAATCAAAAGATATAGAATAACTGAATGGATAAGAAAATATGACCCACACATATGCTGCCTACAAGAGACACACCTCAGAACAAAAGACCTACACAGACTGAGAATGGAGGGTTGGAAACAAATATTCCAAGCAAATGGACAGGAGAAAAAACTTGGGTAGCAATACTCATAAGAGACAAAATAGACTTCAAAAGAAAAGAGCCATAAAAAGAGACACAGAAGGTCACTTCATAATACTCAAGAGAAGAACTCATGAGAAAGACATGAACATTGTAAATACATATGCACCTAACATAGGAGCACCCAAATATATAAAGAAAATCTTGGAGGACTTCAAGAAACATATCCACAGCAACATGATTATGGTAGGGGATTTCAACACCCCACTGTCAAAAAAGAACAGATCTTCCAAATAAAATATCAACAAGGATATCGTGGCATTGAAAAATATCCTAGGTCAAATGGATTTGACTAATATATAGAGAGAGACTTGCATGCCAAAGAGGTAAAATACACATTCTTTTCAAATGCACATGAAACAGTTTTGAAGATAGACCACATGATAGGACACAAAACAACCCTTAACAAATTTAAGAAATCTGAAATCATATCAAGCATTTTCTCCAACCACAAGGGACTGAAACTAGAAACCAACCTCAAGGAAAAAGCTCAAAAACACTCAAATACATGGAGATTGAATAGTATACTATTAAACAATGAATGGCTCAAGAATGAGATTATGGAAGAAATGAAAAACTTTCTGGAAATAAATGAAAATGAACTCACAACAACCCAAACTTATGGGACACAGCAAAGGCAGTCCTGAAAGGAAAGTTCATAGTAATACAGGCCTACCTAAAAAACAAAAAAAGAGAGAAACATTTCAAATAAAGAAGCTAGCCCTACACCTACAAGAACTCAAGGAACAACAACAAAGACAGCCCAAAGCAAGTAGAAGGAAAGAAATAACCAAAATCACAGAAGAATTAAATGACATACAAACTACAAGCATTATTTTAAGAATCAGTGAATCCAGAAACTGGTTTATTGAAAAGATTAAAAAAAAGACAAGCCTTTAAGCAGACTCACAAAGAAAAAAGGAAAGAGGGCCCAAATAAATAGAATCAGAAATGAAAGAGGAGAGATTACAACTGACACCACAGAAATACAAGGAATTATAAGAAATTACTATGAAAAACTATATGGCAAGAAATTTGAAAACCTAGGTGAGATGGACAAATTTCTAGAAAAATACAATCTTCCAAACCTCAATGAAGAGGAAACAGAGAACCTGAACAGACCAATAACAGCTGATGAAATTGAAACAGTAATTAAAAAACTCCCAACACACAAAAGCCCTGGAATGGACGGTCTCACAGAATTCTACAAAGCATTTAAGGAAGATCTAACCCCTATCCTCCACAGACTATTCCAAAAAATCCAAAATAATGGGAGACTCCCAAACTCTTTTTATGAAGCCAGTATCATCCTAGTGCCAAAACCAGACAAAGACACAACAAAGACAGATAACTTCAGGCCAATATTGCTGATGAACATAGATGCTAAAATCCTAAACAAAATATTGCCAGACTGCATCCACCAATACATTAAAAAGAGCATACACCATGATCAAGTGGGATTCATCCCAGGGATGCAAGGATGGTATGATATTCACAAATCAATAAACTTAATACATCACATAAACAAAAGCAAAGACAAAAACACATGATCATATCAATATTTGCAGAAAAAGCAATTGATGAGATACAGCACCCATTTATGATTAAAACACTCAGCAAAGTGTGAATAGAGTGAGCATTCCTCAACATAATAAAGGCCATATATGAGAGACCTACAGCAAACATCATATTCAATGGGCAAAACCTAAAATCTTTCCCACTAATATAAGGAACAGGACAGGATTGTCCACTTTCACCACTGCTATTCTACATAGTATTAGAAATCCTAGCCATAGCAATCAGACAAAAAAAAGAAATAAAAGGCATCTACATTGGAAAGGAGGAAGCAAAACTGGCATTGTTTGTAGATGACGTGATAGTGTACATAGAAAATCCTATGGGCCTCACTCCAAAACTACTGGACCTAATAAATGAATTTGGCAAACAGTGCAATAAAAAGTCAATGTTGAGAAATCAAAGGCATTTTTGTACATTGACAATAAAATATCAGAAAGAGAAATTAGGAAAAAAATTTCATTTGATACAGCAACAAGAAAAGTAAAATACCTGGTAATAAACCTAACCAAGGAGGTAGAAGACCTGTACTCAGAAAGCTATACAACACTGAAGAAAGAAAATAAGGAAGAAACAAATGAAAGGAATAATGTACCATGCTCATGGATTGGAAGAATTAACCTCATCAAAATGGCCATACTATCCAAAGGGATTTATACTCTCAATACAATGCCTATTAAAGTACCAATGCCAAATTTCAGAAATATAGAACAAACACTTCAAAAGTTTATATGGAACCATAAATGACCCTGAATATATGCAGTAATTTAGAGAAAGAAGAGCAAAGTAGGAGAGATCACAACACCTGATGTCAAACTGTATTACAAGGCCACTTTAATCAAAACAGCCTGGTACTGACATAAGAACAGACACATGAACCAATGGAACAGAATAGAGAGCCCAGAAATAAACCCAATCTCTATGGTCAATTAATATTTGACAGAGGGGGCAGAAGCATAAAATGTAGCAAAAATAATCTCTTCAACAAACGGTGTTGGGAGAGTTGGTCAGCTACATGGAAAAAAAAATGAAACTCAAGCACTAACTTATGCCATACATAGAAATAAATTCAATGTGGATAAAAAATTTAAATATAAGGCGTGACACCATAAATGTCCTAGAAGAGAAGGTAGGCAGGAAAATCTCAGATATTTCATGCAGCAATGTTTTCACTGACATGTCCTCTAGAACAAGGGACATAAAGGATACAATAAAGAAATGGGACCTCATCAAAATAAAAAAATTCTGCAAGGCTAAAGAAAACAGTAGTAAAATGAAAAGAGAGCCAACTGTATGGGAAAACATATTTGTAGATGGAGATCAAACCTCAAACAAGGGTTTGATCTCCAAAATATATAAAGAATTCACACAACTCCAACCCAATTAAAAAATGGGCAAAGGGCTTGAACAGTCACTTCTCCAAGGAGGACATACAAAGGGTCCAGAGAGATGTGAAAAGCTGCTCAGCATCACTAGCCATCAGAGAGACACATTAAAACCATGATGAGATACCAGTTCACACTGGTGAGATGGTCATCACAAACATAGCAACAAACAACAAGTGTTGGGGAGGTTGTAGAGAAAAGGGAACCCTAGTGCACTTTTGTTAGAATTGCAGACTGGTGCACGCACTATGAAAAACAGGATGGGATTTCCTCAGAAAGCTAAAAAGGGAACTGCCTTTTCAGCCGGCAATTCCACTGCTAGGATTATATCCTAAGAATCCTGAAACACCAATCCAAAAGAACCTATGCACCCCAATGTTTATAGCAACATGATTTACAATAGCCAAGTGCTGGAAGCAACCTAAGTGCCAATCAGTAAATGAATGGATCAAAAAACTATGGTACATTTACACAATGGAATTCTACACAGCAGAAAGAAAGGAGCTCCTAATCTTTTGCGACAGCCTGGATGGAACTGGAGAGCATTATGCTAGGTGAAATAAGCCAGGTGGTGAAAGACAAATACCATATGGTTTCACCTTTAACTGGAACCTAATCAAGAAAACAAACAAGCAAGAAAAATATAACCAAAGACAATGAAATTGAGAACAGGCTGACAGTGACCAGAGGTGAGCAGGGAGGGAATAATACAGGGGAAAGGATAAAGGGTTTTCAGGAACAACTGTAAGGGATATATGGACAAAACCTCAGTTGGGTGGATAGGGGAATGAGGTCAGGATTGCTGGGGATTGGAGGAGAGGTGGGGGAAAAAGTAAAAAAAAAAAACAAAAAACCTGTACTTGAACAACAATAAAATTTTAAAAAGGAAAAGAAGAAACTAATTTGTATTTGAAAATCACAAAAATGAACAATACCCAAAATATTGGTATACTAAGGCAATGTAAGTAATGCCAAAAAACTATCCAGTTTATTACTCTGAATTCACAGTGGATCTAGAATTGGAAACATGGGGACTCCAGGAAATGAAAGTTACAGTAGTGCTAAAGACAGGAAAAATGGACTAATGGGCTTTTAGTCTATTAAAAAGTAGATTGTGAGATATTCTCATGTGTCTCAAAACCAAGCAATATCCTTTCCCACTCCAGCACAATGCTTCAGATTATTTCCATAGATGCTGAAACAGAGGGTCTCTGGACCGGGAGAAACACGGGAGTAGTAGAAAAGTGACAGGGTTACATGAGCACTAACATAGTAATTATAGACAAAATGGGGCCCACCCCCCCAACTTCTTCCCATTCACCTTCCATTATACTGGCAGCCAGGCTTGTGCACCTCACACAGGAGAACAGGAGAGTATTCCCAGAGAAATTTCAAGGAAAAAAATATCTCAAGAATCTGGCATAAGGGACTTGCCAACAGAAAAAAAATGAGACAGAAAACCCTAGAACAAAGCCTAAATAGAAGTGAAAATCAGATTACATTATTTTTCATCAATTTTGTAGGACCAATGAATGCCCATTAGACAAGTTGGAAAGTAAAGACCACCACAAATTTTAAAATAATAAAAAAGTGATAATGCATAGGAAATGCAAAGGGCTATACCGTATTATTTTTAAAAGGCTGACAAAAAAAGATGATTTTTACAATTACTGCTGGTGTGTGGCTCAGAGCTAACCAAAATCCACTTTCTTAATAATAAGAGGATTCTGGAGAAAAACCACAAGGGGTTAAATAGCTCTTTTTTTTTCAGGCCACTGGTAGACTCTAGAAGTATTGCCTGTATTTCTCTAATACAGCACTTTGTAGATTTTTTAAATGACACCTATTATGAGATTCTACAGATTTAGTAGGCCTGGGTAGAAACATTTCATGTGTTTCTTTTGGGGTAAACACTTAAAAAAGTAAATTAGTATGTTTTACATATTTTTAATACTTTAACAGTAAAAATAAAAATAGGAAACATGAGCCCTGGCTGGTGTAGCTCAGTGGATTGAGCGCGGACTGGGAACCAAAGTGTCCCAGGTTCGATTCCCAGTCAGGGTACATTCCTGGGTTGCAGGCAATAACCCCCAGCAACCGCACATTGATGTCTCTCTCTCTCTCTCTCTCTCTCTCTCTCTCTCTCTCTCTCTCTCCCCTCCCTCCCTTCCCTCTCTAAAAATAAATAAATAAAATCTTTTAAAAAATAGGAAACATGAAGATAGTAAGTGGATGATAAAATAGACTTGTTAATTCCAACTTAATCATTCTGCTTTTTTTGTCAACCTATTTGTGTTTGGTTTGCACAGGTTTCAAGAGGTAGATGAAACAATCTGTCAATGAGGTAAGGCAGGACTCAGAGAAGATGGTGATGGATAATGATGTAGGTGAGAAACTTTAGGATAAGCAGAACCTACAGAAGTCTGTCTGGTCTATACTACATACTGGGGTAAGTACCTCTTCTTTATCAGCCTTTATTTCTTGGTAGAACAATCCATATCTCTGGTTAGCAATTTCATCTTCAGATAAATCTGAGCTGTGTTGCTATTGTCTTCAGGACTAGCAGAATTCTGGGAGGTTCTAAGAACCAACAGTCTATCTATTTCTTGGCTCCATTCCCAGCAGCTATCAATGGCTTGTTCCTCACATACATCTGCCACTAAGTCCACCTCCATTCCCCTCTTTCTCTCAACTATATCTAAATGTTCCCAGCAATTATCTAAGTCTCCTATAACACTGATAGGCCACTAGTTCATAGAATTAAAAGAAGTGGCAAATGCACTTGCTTGGTCACTTGGTATACCAGAAAATTCCAATATATCCATATTATTTATTGCTGAATCCACACTTGGCTGCAAGATTTGACCTGGATTGGTTCTCTGAGAGTCTGTTTTTGCAATTCTTGGCACATTAATGGTATGGTTACAGTTCTCAGTCACTATAATTCTCTCTATTAATGAATCTTCTGCCTTCCACAAACACCAGTCTCTTATGGTCTCTTATGTTTGCATTAGTTTCCAGAGCATAATTAAGATCTGTCCTAGACTGGGCTGTCAGTTCATGTTTCCTCTTTTCCTCACCAGCACTTCCAAGTGCTGGTAATACTTGGAACCATCAGGGAGCTGATGGTTACTCTAGGGGATACATTGCTATAAAACATGTTTGGACCTTTTTTCCATCAGAGATGAATTAAAATGTAACAAAGGTTTTAAATTTCTAAGGATTCTGATACATCAAAATATAGAGTTCTTAGTAGTATTATGGTCCATAGGTCCCAGGGCAATGTCTAAAAGCAAACAGACAAACAAAAATACTGTTAGTATACAAATCACAATCACATAAAAATTACTGAGATTAAAAAAGTTCTTGAAATGAAATAATAAGCATTTTGAAATATTTAGTACAGTGCTGTTCAACAGAACTTTCTCTGGTGATAAAACTTTCCCTATCTGTGCTGTCTGATATAGTAGCCACTAGTCATATGTGGCTATTGAGAACTTGAAATGTGCTAGTGTAACAGAACTTAATTTTTCATATTACACAATTTTATTTTATTTAAATATAAGAAGATAATTGTGGCTAGTACTACCATATTGGATAGCACAAGTCTAAACAATGTGTCTTCCTATACAAGTAGAAAACTATATCTGAGCATGATGAATGTCTTTATTTGAATACATACACATACACACACAAATAAACATGTCCAGATGTGAGTCACATGTTTGAGGAAGTGTGCAGATCCTAATCATTGCCAAATCTATTTCCTGTCTCCCTCATACAAAATAGAAGAGGATACATTATGACCAGAAATGGTAAGTGAAACCCAGCAAAATAACTCTCTATTAAGTTGAATTAGAGAACACACAGCTCAATTAATTTGTAATCATGAAAAATAGTAGGGATCCCTAAAACATGGGTGAATTATGCTTAATACTGGAATTTTAATTGATATACTAGAATTGATATAATCAATACTGGAATTAATTATAAAACTTATGACCCTGGGGAATGGATGAAGATGGTACAAAAATTACTTTCCCTGTTTGTGGGGAAAGTGGGGGACACCTTTTTTTCTTATGTCCTTCATGATTGAGAATTACTGCTAAGGAACATCATTTCTGCCCATGTCTGTGTGACTAGAATTAACTCATGTTCATGTACTTGTTTTGAATCAGTAAATGTGTGAACAGCAAGTTAGAGAATCTGGCATTACCATCTTAAGAATATGACAGTTTTCAGATGGGACTACAGATGTCTAATGTACAGAACGTAGACCCTGTGGTTATGACTGAATCCACCCACTTGCTCTGGGCCTGCTTGAACTGTCCTGCACCATATACCCTGCATCTCTGTGCAGTCTGGGTGGTCTCTGGGTTAGCATCCACTTATAAAATGGACTAATATGGAGAGTAGAACAGCTCCACTGAAAACCACAGGTATTGGAACACGGACTCCCTTGCATTTAATATACCTTTTCTGATTACCCAAATGATTTATGTTTTCTTGCTTCATAGCTCCTTAAGAATCACAGCTCCTAAAAGCTGCTACATATGCCTGTGCAATGCAGATAGCAGCAGTACTTTCTCCAAAGGAAGGCAGCAATTGAATCATCATGTTTATCAGTTCTCAGGATCATGAAAGCTCCTGTGCACACAGCAAAGAACACAAGGTGAAGTGTTCTGCTGGCAGCAGGAACATCAGCCTACAGCATGGGATCGGGTGATGGGTAAGGGAGATGACTTTGACTGAAGGGGAAAGAAGGCCAGTAGAACCTAACGGCTCTGTTCTTTTTGTTATCTCAGGCTAAAATGTCTTAGCAAAGGGGAAGAGATATAATTATAACTGCACGCCAGGCTAATTCTGTAGTGCGGTGATTCAAGCATGGCCAGTGGGAGCCAGAGCAATTTATTACCTGGCCTGAAAAAGATTTTAGTGGCACATGCAAATTTCCCAACTGCTATATAGTTTTTCTTTAGAAACAAGACTATTAAAGACATAATCTATATCCTTTTTTAAAAAAAGTTCTGAAAGCATCTTGATCTTAAAGCCACAGAAACTTCCATGATTTATGGGTTAATTTACTCATGAGTTGATATAAAAGAGGTTTCTCTCTTGACACAAATTTGCAGACAGAAATGCTGTGGAATCTCACCCACTGAGGAATCTCAGTCACAGCCTCCACTGCTGAACTTTTCCTTCCCACACTAAAGCAATGAATGGTGGCAAGTCAGGCTGAGGAAGTCCCTAACTTCTGCTGGCTGTCTGCACAAAGAGAGCTATGAGGAGTACGTATTCTGGATGACATGTACACCCATGTCCTGCTTTTCATGACCACCGAAGCAGAACTGTCAAAGGGGCCGACAATTACCATGTTAGCACTTCCAAAAGTATGTTTTATAGAACATTCCAATGAATGTTAAGGAAATTTCACTAAAACTGACTTTTGTGGTCAAATATATTTGGGTAATTCTAAGTTAACAAATTTAAACAGTTTTTTCTTTTATTTACAGGATTTTTTGAACCTTTAATATTCTCATACATATCATGATTCTGCAAAAAGAAAATTAATAGAAATTTCTGAATCATTGAGAGGTCCACTTTTCAAAATACTTTGAAGGCTAGTATCTGATCCAGTTCATTTCCTGCTTTATTGACATCTCATATATTTGTTGTTCCCACATTATGACAGGAAGGCCCTTGGAAATCCTATTATCTGGAACAAAGCATGGATTGAAAAGAAGCTTATTTATTGAGATTGATAGTGAGAAGTCTGTTCCCTGGTTATTTTTCTACTGTAAGGTATATAAATAAAGCTTCAAGAGTAGAAAATTGAGCTGAGTCTCAATTTCTTAGTATTACAATAAAGCATCATTAATTAAAGTATATTCTAGCATCCATGGACTTGCCCAAATTAAGTGTAAGACTTGGACCATACCAAAAATACTGGTATAAATAATTTCTGTTTTACCTTATTTTGAGTTAACTCCTTTTCTGAACACAGGCAATTATGAAGTAACTGTATTCCACAGGAATAATGCACAGATCAGTATAGCACCCACCAACAGTGTCCCTCTGATGGAAATGCTAGCACAGTAACTATTGAAATGGGGAAAATCTTGAGAGTGAGGAAGTATGAGTAAGGATGGGTTTGGATAAGCAAGGTCAACTCTGCATCTGGACATAATCAAGACCCCATGAGGAAGTGTCTGCAATGTGGAGAACAACAATATTAAGTTCAAAACTTTCAGACTGAATAGCAATTCTCTTGGGTCATGATCTCATGGTTATTGCAAACTTGTCTTAATTTGCAAAGTTTGATGAAGAAAAGTAGAGAAAACACTAAGATTAAACTCAAAGCCAAAAGAGAGAGCTTTATTTAGGGAAGCCATAAAATATATCTCCAAACCTGGATAATTATGAGTGCAAAAAGAAGGTACTCTTAACAATTACTCTTAGACAGATGATTCCTGGGCAAACAGGAACACAAGGTTATTCCAGCTCTATGGACAGAGACAGCTAATGGTAAGGGGAGCTCTAGAAAAATTGATATTGGTAAGGTTCTCTTTTTACCCTTCCTTCCCACTAAGAAATATTTGTCAATCAAAAAGAAAAGTAGTCATTTGAAAGGGAGAGGGGTCTCTGAAATGCATCTGAGCCTTACTCAGGTTATTAAAATTTATGAAACATTATCTCTAAACATCATAATGACTTGATACCTGAGACATGGGTGGCAGTGTCACTCCAGCAGAATCTGCAGAAGCTACCTCAGGCTTGAAAGGACAAAGTCCAGATCCAACAAAGTCTCTTTTTTCACCTGAGGGACATCATTCTGTTCACACAAAACAGCTTAAATCTGCTAAGACTTGATCATATAACCCATATAATCCTCTACTATTTCTCAATATCCCAAAAGCAAACTTTGGTAGTTTACCATTTCAGTAGCTCATCCATGTACTCCCCAAGCCACCAGCTAAATGGGATGAAAGGGAAAATAACCAAATCTGGCTGGGCATAACATAAAACATCCAGGAGTGAGACCTAGGTTTCAGTTCCTATCCTTTGTCTAGCTCCAAGAGAGCCAACAAAAGAGAATGTCTAAAAGATGTATCTTAATGCCACCAAGGTCTAAGGAATCTCCTTTTTTGCTAGTTCAGAGACCTCAGATCAAGAATTACAGATGACCAGATGGATAACATGGGCCAAGGCCTCAATCCATTATAGGTACTCATTGCTGTGATGTCCCCTGTGAAGCTAAATTTTGAAAGGAGGAATCATTGTCTACTGTGACCACATTCCACCTTCCTCACACCCCCATAGACACCCTACCTCTGGAGTTATATTATTCATTCCTCATCCATAATATTGTTGTTCTCACCTGTGTGTATGAGGGAGAGAGAATGAAGGGGAGATAGGGAGGAAGAGAACAATGGTCCCCAATATTTACTGCGAAATGAACTCCTACTCCAGTAACATTCCTGGATTAGAAAGAGAGTCCAATAAGACACAGAAGAAAAGCCTTACTATGATATCATTTATTATGATAATGATATAGGAAAACCAATGTGTGTTTGAAATTGTCATAACCTGGCTCAGGGTACACAGTAAGAGGCAGAGCTGAAATAAATCCCATAAACACTACCATAGTGAAGAGCATTGGAGTCAGTTTACACAATTCAAGTTGTGTGTGTTTAATATTTAATACAGGCTTTAATTTTTACCTTTAGTTATTTAAAATCTGAAAGGTCAACTGATGGGTAAAGTACTGTAAAAGAACACATATGTTTAAGAAAAACTTTATAGGAGTTATTTTAATTAGCATTGGTCATAAACATTAAAAAACTTTAACTTAGAAGTTTATGGGAAGCTTGGGAGTGTAAGAGATAATGTTTTTTAGTATATTTACACTTACTGTAGTATGAAACCTGCTTATATCATGATGCTGGTTTTGAGTTATCTGTTTTGCAGCATGATCACTCATCAGATATATTATTTAAAGTTCACAAGAATAACCCTCTTCTGAGATCTCTCTTTCTTTAATGGTTACTATCACAAAACTGCCAATTGATTCCCTGGGCCGCTATTCAAAGTCTGCATAAGTGGGTTTTTTTTTTCTAGCAACTTTTATATTGGTGCAAATATCTTTTTAAATTTTGCAAACACATCCCATGCTTAGAATGTGCTACGCACTTTTCAGATAACTTCTAGCATTTGTACGTTAACTTCTGTTAATGCACTGTGCTGTATTATAATTATAGTCTAATAATTATAACACTGTTATTGTCTTTAAAGTGTTACTTTACTGTATCATCCAAACTGTGATCACCATGGCTTCTTTAATCCTGAGAAAAAAACAAGGAGCAGATGGCATCATTTTTCCATTTGGAGATAAAGAGCCTGGGCTGAATGAGGTTATCTACTGTCCTGGGTCCTCCAGCTGAATTGCAGCTGAGGCCAGACAGCAGTCAGATGCCTGTGACTCCACTGCTCTTCCAAGCTGCTGCTGGGATCTGGTCCCACATCTCTCAGACATGGACCCTCATGATCTACAGAGAAATTCTCAATGTGAATCCTCCATAAACATTCATTTGGCACAAATACACCCATTAGTCCCTTGTGATCCTAAATGGCTCCCTTAAGGAAGCTCAAATGAAAATTTAGAGATCAGAGAAGCAAAGATGCATATGATTATAATGGCTATGTTGAGACTTTGATTGAGATATATCCAAGTGTAGCCCAATTTTGCCATATTGTCCATTGTCTCTTTCTGGGCAATTAATTCAGCATTGCTAAGCTTCTATTTCTTCATGCATAAAGTGAGATTAATAATACCTAGCAAAATTACCATGAATAATAAAGATAATAAATACATTGCACATAATACATAGAATATACTCAAAATGGAAATGGAAGCTAATATACTTAATTACCATGAGTAATTATGTATATGTATGTAAAATTATTGTCATCAAATATCCATGATACTGGTTTGGTTGCCATTAAAATGTGTAGCTGCTTCTTTAGACTCAATGTCTATTTGTTCTCTTCATCTTGAGAGTTATATCTCCAGGCACTCATATTGAAGAGTAATTTGACAGAATTACACAAAAAGCAAATGAGGGTTACCTCTTTATGTAGTATTCCTTTATAAATGGGTGGAATAGCATTCACAACCATGTCATTTCATGTTGAAATGCAGTGACATGTAACTTTGATAAACATAATGAAAGAAAACAATTGTTTTCTTATTCCTTTCACCTGCATCACAATAGTATAGATATGATGTAGTCACAATATTCTTAAGCTTTGGCGGAGCTTGATCTTAGTGCTGTCTCCCATCAGGAGTCTAGAAGAAGTGACCTGGGATGTGCTCCTGAAAAGGAGACATGGTTTGGAAACCATGGTGGAGAAATATCCACTGGGAAATATTACCAATTGCAATAATCTCTATGCTACAGTTCATGTGGTGTCTTATGCTAGGAACATATAACTTTACAATTAAAATATGGACTTCTTTCAGTACAAGCACATAACTGGTTTGTAATCCTTATGCCTCATCATGCACTCATAATGGATGGAGGTTTCTTACTTATCCATTGACTTAGGGGTTGACCATGTGTCATGCTTTAGCAAATAGATGTTAGCAAATGTAATACAAGTGAAGGCTTAAAATCTGCTTGCATTGATAGCTTGCTTTTTTAATATTTCTGCCACTTGGCATAAAAAGTACAAGCTTTGGGTAGACCCAATCCAAGGAGTGATGGGGACATATGGAGCACACCTGTGATGCAGACACCGGCTCGCAGTGTCCCAGTCATCATGAATGAAAGGAGACATTCACATGGACTACTGAGTCCGGTGGAGGAAAAGGAACAGCATGGCTTTTCTCTCAAGGGAAGCAAAGCCTTGGCCCTTGCCATGACTGGCTTTTATTTGTTTTTTTGGCACATTACATGATGGTCCTTATTTATTATGCACAGGTTTGCTTTAGGTAGTTACCTTTTACAGAAAACAAAGGAGTCAATGCCACCTGATCACATCACAGAAGAGGGGTATTTGCAAATGAAAAGGCAAAAGTGGTTGAACCAGTTATACTCATCCATGGAAGGTTTAGCATGGATTTTAGGAAGTTACTTTACAGTAAATGTCCTCAATTCAGGGTGAGGGAGTTTTTTAGCAAGAGCAGCCTACCCCCCTGCAGGCACATTCCAGGCCTGATTCCCCACAGGAGAACCTATCCATGGGTGTGGGTCATGTGCATCTGTGAGTGGGAGCTGGGCCCACGCCACACAGAACAGTCTCCTACATACCTGGACCCATCGTAAATTCCTTAAAATTACTGTTAAAGTGACATTCTTAAAAGTGGCCATAGGAAAATAAGACATGTCATTTACAAATAAACAGTGTAAGAATAACTACAGATTTATCATCAGAATTATGCAAGCAAAAAGATGATGGAACTATATCTTTGAAGTACTGAAAGACAGAAATGGTCAACCTGGAATTTCATGACTCTTGAAAATATTTTTAAACCCTGGATGGTGTGCCTCAGTGGATTGAGGGCCACCATCATGTGAACCAAAGTGTTGCTGATTCCATTCCCAGTAAAAACACGTGCCTGGGTTGTGGGTCAGGTCCCCAGTAGAGGGCTCTCAAGTGGCAATTACAAATCTATGTTTCTCTCTCTTTCTCCTTTTCTTCCCCTCTCTAAATATAAATAAATAAAATCTTTTTTAAGAAAGAAAATATTTTTGAAAAACAAAAGTTTTCAAGATGAAATGTTCTTTCAGGCATACAAAAGCAGAAATTATTCATTGCCATTAGATCCACACTACATCTAATGTGAGAGGACAATTTTTTTTCAGTCAGAAGAAATGATACCAGAAGAAAATATGAAAGTACACAAAGGAATGAAGCTCACCCAACAAGGTTATGGCCTAGTAAGAATATAGGATTTTTCTTATTACTTAGATCTCCTTAAAAGATAATGATTGCTTAACCAAAAATGATAACAATATAATGTGAAGTTTATAATGTAAGTATAAGTAAAATCCATGACAAAATTACCACAAAACCTGAAAGAAGAAATGAACTTCACTAAAGTAAAAAACTTCTACTCTTCAAAGATAACTAGGAGCACAAGACAAAAAAACACAAGACAGGACACACATGGGAGGGAATATTGCAAATAACAGATATGATTTCTTTATGTATCCAGAACACATAAAGAATTCTCAAAACTCAATTAAATAAATGAATGAATGAATAAATAAATAATAACTAGGCAAAAGTTTTTAACAGACACCGATAAATATATATTAATGTGATAATATCAAAGGACAGTGGCAAAATTTACTTCTTAAGACTGCATAACATTTCATTTAACTTCATGGTTCAAAGTTTATGATAAGACCACTACACATGGTACATTGCAGTTAACGTAAATAATGGTAAGGTATATTGATAAGGTTTAAGAGCTTCACATTTGAAGTCTCAAATGAGGCATCTTCTCATGATTTAAAATATTTTCAAGTGTTTGTTTCACAACTTTCACTACAGAGACTCATCAGTTGTTTTCTTGTTGTTATATTGCTTTATGTGCCTACCTACATTTAAACAATCTTGCAATGCCCTAATGAGTTAACAATAAATTAAATTTTCTACAGAACTATTTCCCTAGGTGTTTTTCTTTATTGAATTGGTTTCTTTATTTTTTTACTAAAACAAGTAAGTAGATTGCAAAGTCATTCTTAGTGTAGCATGTCATAGGTTTTGATCATTGCCCTTGCATACACTATGGCTAGGAAAGGAAACACTGACAGTAATGAGAACAGAGACAGCAAGGAAGATGGACAGGGCTTATCCTTCCAATGAGCTTCTGCCATGACTGGGGATGAACAGATGCCAAAAGGGTTGAGTGAAGACCTTCCCACTTCTACACCATGTTATTTACCAAGAATATCAGTGATGTTGAACAACCTGAAAATTTTCACAAGATGATGTGGGAGAACATACATTCTGGATATTAAGGATAAACATAATTAAAAATAGATTTGATATTTCCTGGTAGTATAGTACCTGCTATGCCTCAGGTGGTTAAAATGCTGGCACACATCCCAGTATTCCTAGAATCTGTTCCTAGAACACAGGGTCATAGTTTGTTAATAAAACATATTTTCATTGAAAGATTTTCAAAGTACCTCCTATTGCTAAGAGGGTTTTAAATATAAAATATTAACATCATTTGACTGTGATTAACCTTGCATAGAAGCTACCAAAACAGTGACCTCATTCCCAACATCAAAATTTCATCTCTTCCAGGACTCCTGATAGTTCAGGGTGCTTCAGAGAGGGAGGCACCTATGCCTTCTGGTCTCTCTGGTAGTCAGTTGAATCTGAAGTAGGTAAGAACATTTGATTATCATTTGTGCTTTTGGCCATTATTCAAAAGCTCAGCCCACTCCTTCTCTCTCTCTCCTTCATTACCTCTTCTTCTCAAAACGCTTACCAAATATTTAATGCACCAGGCATTTCAGATGTGAAAATAACTGAGGTCTTGATATGTGGTCAGTGGTGACAGAGATATGGAAATAAATGTAATAGAGTGCCAGAGACACTGAGTCTTCTGATCTACATCTCACAAGACAGGTGGACAAAGACAAGGGACTTGATGTTCTCTTACCTGTCACCCCATAAACTGACCCTCCTTCAGCTTCTCCCATGCCTAAGAATTTCCCAAGTCAGAAACCAGAACCTCCCTGGGAACTCCACCCATTTTTTGGCTCACATCCCATAATTAACCAAACCCTTTGATCCTCTTTATTGCTTCCTCCTCTGTCCCATTCAGGTGGAGTCACTTAATGTCTTTTTTTCCTTTTTGATTAATTTATTGGGGTGACCTGGTTAACAAAACTATACATGCCTCAGGTGCACAATTCCACAACACATCCACTATATACTGTGTTGTGTGTCACCACCCCAAGTCCAGTCTCCTTCCACCCTCATTTATCCCCCTGTACCTTCCTCTATCTCACCCACCCCACACCCTGGCAATCACCACGCTGCTGTCTATGCCCATGAGTTCTTTCTGTTTTGTTATTTCTTGCTCCATCCCTCCACCTTCCCACCCAGCTCCACAACTCCTACTGCCACAGCTGTCAGCCTGCTTTCTGTCTATGGCTCTGTCTTTATTTTGCTTACTTTTCACTTTGTTCATTAGATTTCACATATGAGTGCAATCATGTGTTTACCACTTAATTTCATCTTGAACTTCAATTCAGCCTTTCTTGCTTCAGTTTCTGCAACAGCCTGTCTCCCTACCTTAGTTACCGTCTCACAAGCAGCCGCCAGAGTGCAGTGTTAAAAATAACAGTTGCATTGCTGTAAGTGTTCCTCATCACCACCGTGATGTAAGGTCTCATTATCCCTACTGCAGAGATGAGCATATTGAGGCATGAGAGGTGAAGCGATTTATCCCACCTCACACAAGAATAAGAGGTGGAACTAGGATTTGAACCCTGACTCTAGTTCTAGAGTCCTCACTCATGGAAAAAAATACACAGCTTTTTAATATTAATAAAAAATAAAAATTGATCACATAATTGCCCTGCCCAAAAGCCTTCAGTGACATCAAGGATTAAAAAAGTCATGAATCCTTAGCCTGGCAGAACACACTTGTATGACCACGCTTACCCATTGTCCCACCTCTCCATTTGTCACTTCCCTTGTGTTCTCTTCTTAGTTTTTCTGAAAATGCTGTGTGACAAACCCTCTCAAGCCATTGTGCAGCTTGCTTTTCTCTGTCCTTAGCACTGCATCTCTGAAATCCTAGTCTCCACTCATGATTTCAGAAGGATTCTCCCCATCCCCCACCTACCCCCTGACTCCTGGTGGTGGTGGGCAATGCATCCTCTCCCTTTGCCTGGTCTTTGGAACCTGTCCCACAACCCTATCAGTCATCCTGGGTTGTATGCACTGTCTTCAGCAGTGGCTTGGCCTGTTTCTGTCACTGGGATATAAACTTCTGTTTGAGGCTGCGTTATTTTATTCCCAGCATTAGGCTTAGTCAATATTTTAAACACACAAGCACATATGCACAATGTAGTAAAACACACTCTAGACAAGAGAGACATGTGGAGATCAAAGGCACAGCAACGAGACAGCATATTAGGGGAACGTGATGTTACTTGATACTCTGGACTATTTGTGTTGGATCTAAAAGCAGTATAAAATATAAAAGCATAGAGTCAGATGATATAAATATATAGATTGGCAGAAAAGCTATTTCTCAGTTAGCAGAAACTATTAGAATAAGTATCAAACTTTTCATTACCTCATTGTAAGGATTAGTTTGAGATTTTTTGCCATAGGCCCCACTCCTTTAAAAAATAGAAATTTTGTACTATGGTCCATGCTTTTGTATAGCTGTTGTTTTTCTAAGACTAATTAAATTTTTCAGCACTAATGTATTGTCTTAATTATTTCTGAATTACTAATTAAGATAACGTGAGGAATACCTCTCATTCTTCAACAAGCAATCCATTGGCTTCCTGCTGGTGCCTTTTACCACCACCTAGTGGTAGTTGGAAATATTACCGTTTCATTTCCTTACACTAAACAAGAACAGCAAATGCTTTCAGTGTTCCCCTGGGGAGTTGCTAAAACAAAATGCAGATTAGTAGTGGCCAGAGAGCCAGTGTTCAGAATGGCTTTCTTAACTGTATTATATAGTGTATCATGTTGTGTTGTATCATTTTCTTGTCTTAATGCTCAATTTAAGAAAGAATTAAAAGGAAAAATTATTATTGTAATCAATGTGCCTGGAATAGACAATTCTACTCTCAAGTTTTCTCATGAGTCCAGTGGCTACATATTAAACTCTCTTTCAGCAGCAGAAGTTACAAGCTTCTGCTCTCTTGATATAGCTCTGATTGGGTCCTAGAGGTAAGAGGGCACCTGGGGCCCACTTCCTTTTTCCTCTCTTGTTTTCTCTAGCACCTATTACAGTGCCTGGCACACAGTAAACTTCTATGAAAATGAAAATAAGAGAGGAAGCTATTATAGTTCAAGATACTAGCTAACCCCCCTTTTTAGACAGCTTTAATGAGATGTAATTTATATACTATGAAAGTTGTCTATTGAAAAGGTGCAATTGTATGATTTTTATCAATTATAGTTTTCTACCAGCCTAACAATAGAATTTTAGAGTAATTTTATCATCCTAAAACATTTCCTGAATTGCAGTGAATCCCACTCCTACATTCAGTCCTGAGTAAACCACTGATCTCCTTTTTGTTGAAAATTTTAAATTTTAGGCAGCTAACAAAAACAATCTGTCACATTGCATGTGGCTTCTTTTACTTAGCATGACATTTTTGAGAGTCATCATGTTGTAGCGTGCATTAGTAGCTTATTCCTCTGTATGGCCCAATACAGTTCCATTATGTGGATATACATCACTTTGTTTTCACAAGTTGTTGGACATTTGGATTGTTTCCAGTTTCTGGCTATTGTGAGTAATCTTACTGTGAACATTTATGTACATGCCTTTGTGGGGACATATTTTTTTTCTTAGATTCTCAGGAGAGGATTTGCTGAGTCATGAGGAACACGCTCTTTAACTTTTTAAGTAATTGCAAGCTGTTCTCCAAAATTGCTAAACCATTTTAAATATACTCACCAACACTTGCTATTGGCTGCCGTTTTGATTAGAGACACTCCAGCATGTGTCAAGAGGCATCTCCTTGGGATTTTAATTTTCATGTCCATATGACTAATGACACTGAGAACCTTTCATGGACTTATTGGTTATTCACATATATTCTTTGGAGAAATCTCTTTTCAGTCTTTACAATCTTTTAAAGTTATGTTGTCCTGGCTGGTGTAGCTCAGTGGATTGAGTGCCGGCTGTGAACTAAAGCATTGCAGGTTCAATTCCCAGTCAGGGCACATGCCTAGGTTGCAGGCCATGGCCCCTAGCAACCGCACATTGATGTTTCTCTCTCTCTCTTTTTCCCTCTCTTCCCTCTCTAAAAATAAATAAATAAAATCTTTTAAATTTTTTAAAAAGTTATGTTGTTTATGTGCTTATTGAGTTGAAAGAGTTCTTTGTGGGTTCTAGATAAAGGTCCATTATCAAACATATAACTTGAAAATATATTCTTCCATCTCCCATCTTTTCATTTTCTTTATCAAGACTTTTGAAGCATAACTTTTTAATTTTGATGATGTTCAATTTATCAAAATTTATTTTTTTATGGATAATTTGTTTCAGTTATATTTAAGAACTCTACCTGAGCATATCATCAGGTAGAGTTCTTACCTGATGATATGCTCAGGTAGAAATGTCACAGAAAATCCTCATGACGTTTTCTTCTAGAAGTTTTTATAGTTTTAGTTTCTCAGTTTAAGTTTTTGGACCATAATTTTCTTGTATGGATGTAAGGAAATAAATTTATTTTATTGCCTTTGAATATCTAGTTGTCACAGCATCCTTTGTTGAAAAGACTAAACTTTCCCCATGGAATTGACTCCGTACATTTGTCAAAAGCCAGTTGACCCGACATTTAAGGGTTTATTTATTTCTGCACTCAACTCTCTTTGACCTGTATGCTCTCTTTGCACTAGTACCACACTGGCATCATTGCTGTTATTTATTTTTATATGAGCTTTGAAATTAGATGCTATAAGGCCTTGCTGAAAGGCCTGCACTACTGTCCCCAGAAATGTCACTGGTATAAGTAATCAACCTGTTCACATCCTCTTCAGCATGTGGTAACATCAGCTTGTGCATCCAAGTCAGACTTTGGGTGACAGTCCCCCACCCACCACTTACGCAGGGTGACCATGACAGTCTTCCAACTTTATTCTTTTCAAAAATTACTTAGGTTTTTGTAGGCATTTTTTGTTTTCATGTAAATTTTATGTTGTTTGTTAGTTTTTGGCCACAAATCCTGCTACATTGTATTTATAGATCAATGTGGGACAGATTGGATCATGAAAACATTGAAGCTTCTAATCCATGAACATGGACTCTCTACATTTATTTAGATATTCTTCTATTTTTTCTTTGCATTGTTGTTTAGTTTTCCACATACATGTTTTTTTCTTTTGTTAAATTAATTCCTAATTATTTTATTCATATTGGTTTTATTTTTTGAATACAAATGTTTTCTTACTTTAATTTTCAAATTGTTCCTTGCTAGTGTATAGAAATACAATTGGTATTTTGTATATTGAACTTGTATGTTTTGCACTTGGTAAACCTGTTTATCACACCTAATTTTGGTTTAGTGTGTATATGGATTCCATAGAAATTTGTACATTCAAGATCAGGTCATCTGTACATAAAGACTATTTTACCTTTTGTTATTCAATCTGCCAGAAAGCTTTAATTTTGTTTTTCTCTGGTTGCAGTGTCTAGAACCTCCAATACAATGTTGAATAGAAGTGGCAAGGGCAGACGTCCTTGTCTTGTTCTTGGTCTTTAGGGAAAAGCACTCAGTCTTTCAGCATTAAGTATGGTACAGCTGTGGGTTTTCACAGATGCCCTTATGAGGCTGAGGGAGTTCCATTTTATTCCTAGTGTGTTGACAGTTTTTACAGTGAATGGGCATTACATTTTATAAGTACTTTTAATGCCTCTCTTGAGATAATCATATGGTTTTGTCCTATATTCAATTAATATTGTGTATCACATTAATTTTTTATGTTAAATCAACTGTTTACATATGGGATAAATGGCACTTGGAAATGTTGTATAATTTATTATGTGTGTTTGTGGTTTTGATTTGCTAACACTTGGACCTAATGGTCTATCTTTCTTACTGTATCTTTGGCTTTGACAGCAGAGGAATGCTGGCCTCATAGAACTCTTTGGGAAGTGTTCCCAACTCCTCTGTTTTCTGAATGAATCCTTCCTGTGAAGGATCAACATTATTCCTTCCTTAAATATTTGGTAGGTTCTTCAATGAAACCATCAAAGTCAAGAATTCTCTTTGTAAGAGGATTTTTAATTACTAATTGAATTTCTTTTTATATATGTTTAATCAGATTATTTATTTATTTATGAATCCATTTTAGTAATTTCTGTCATTCTAAGAATTCATCCATGTAATGTAAATTACATAGTTTGCTGACACAAATTATTTGTAATATTCCCTTTAATCTTTTACTTTCTGTAAGATTACTAGTAGTGTTGTTCATTCTTTTAGGTAGCTTGTGATTTCTCTTATATAGTCTTGGTAATTCTAGCTTGAGGTTTGTCAATTTGTTAATATTTTCAAGTAACTGGCTTATTTTCTTCAATTTATCTCTCTTGCTTTTTGTTTCTCATTTTAATTATTGTTATTTCCATTTTATTTTATTTATTCTGCTTGGGTTGAGTTGAAGTTGCTCTTCTTTTTCATCATTGACTTTAAATCTTTCTTTTCTCATAGAGGCATTTACAGCCATAGATTTCCCCTAAAGGATTAGGGGAATCCCTAATGGGATTAGGGATTGCTTTAGCAACATCACAATTTTTGATGCATTGTGTTTCATGCATTCTGTGGTTTTCAGTTGGTTGCCTATAAAATATGTTGTAGCAAATACATGTAGCTAATCAGTTTTTATTTAGCTTTTAAATGTATAGATGAACATTCCTCAACAAATTTGAGGAGTTTATAATTTCTTCAAAAGTTTTTCCTGATTGTTCTTCTCTCTTCTTTATCAGGGAGTCCCAGTACATGTACATTGTTATGCTTGATATTACCTCACAGTCTCTGATTTCTGTTTAATTTTTTTTATTGTTTATACTATTACAGTTTTCCCAACTTTCCCCCTTGGATCCCTCCACCCAACCTGCACCCACTTCTATAATTGATCCACACACTGTTTTCCATGTACATGGATCCTTCATATATGTTCTTTGCTCATCCCTTTGCCTTCTTTGAAGCAGTTCCCACCTCTCCCCCTCCACTCCTACCTCTGACAGTCTATTTCATGATTTCATACCTCTGGGTCTATTTTGCTCATTAGTTTATTTTGTTCATTAGATCCCACTTATAAGTGATATTATATGATATTTGTTTTTCATCAATTAGCTTATTTCACTTAGCACAATAGCTTCAGTTCCATTTATGCTGTTGCAAAATGTACAAATTTCTTCTGTTTTGTTAACCCATTCATTATCTAATAACATGTTATTTAGCCTCCATATATCTTAATGTTTTTGAGTTTTTCCTGAGGTTTATTTCTAGTTTCAAGTCTTGTGATCCAAGAAACTGCTTGATGTGACTTCAATAATCTTCAACTTGTCAAGGCTTATTTGGTGCCCTACAATGTTATCTATCATTGAGAATTTCCATGTGCATTTAAGAAAAATGCATATTCTGCTTCTTTGGGAGTAAATGTTTTATAAATATTAAGTAAATCCATTTGGTCTAGTGTGTCATTAAAGCTACTATATCCTTGTTGATTTTTTGTCTGAAAGATCTGTTTATTGTTGTCAGTGGATTATAAAATCCCCTACAATGACTGTATTGCTATTGATCTCTTTTTAAAGTCCTCCAAGATTTTCTTTATATGTTTAAGTTCTCTTATGTGGGTGGATATATGTTTACAAGTGTTATGACCTCTTGGTGGACATAAGTATTATGTGATGACCATGTTTGTCTTCTTACAGTCTTTGTTTTGAAGCATATTTTGTCAGAAGTATAGCTCCTCCAGTTTTTTTTGTCCCCATTAGCATGGAACATTTTTTCTATCCCTTCACTTTCAGCCTACGTAAATCTTTTGTTCTGAGGTGAGTCTCTCATAGACAATATATATAGGGAAATGATCTACATGGCAGTGGAGAATATAGTTCAGCCCTGGTTCAGAAAATCGGCAGATGCGAGGCAGCATACAGGAGCCAGGCCCACAGATCAGTTTTCCCATGGGGAACCAGGCCTACATTGTACTTAGGCTGCTTTCAGGTTTGCTTTTGCTAAAACTCCCTCACTCTTAATTGAGGCAGCAAATGTTTACTGCATATCTTTAAAGTAACTTCCTAAAGTCTGTCCTAAACCTCCCATTGATGAAGTGTAACCAGTTCAACCACTTTTCCCTTTGCATTTGCAACATCCTTTTCTTTGAAGTAATCAGCAACATCCTTTCCTTTGTTATCTGTAAAAGGTAATCATCTAAAGTGAACCTGTGCATGGTAAATGAGGACCATCCTTGATGTGATGTGCCCAGAAAAGCAATAAAAGCCTGTCCAGGGAGGGGTCGGGGCACTCTCTACTCAGAGAGTGGCCATGCCATCCCTTTTTCTCCACAGGACTTCTGTAGTCTTTGTGAATCTGTTCATCACAGCCACAACACATGGACCCCATTGGACAGAGTTCACATCAAACATATACGTGGATCATGTTTTGTTATCCATACAGCTACCCTAAGTCTTTTGATTGGAGAATTTAATCCATTTATATTTAATATTATTATTAATCGGTACTTATTCATTGTCATTTTCCCCTTTGTTCCTGTGCTCCTTTCTCTCTCTATTTCTACTTCATCTTAAAACAGTTCCTTGAGCATCTCTTCCAATGCTAGTTTGGTTGAAATATATTCCTTTAACCTTTCTGGGTTCGAGAAGCCCTTTATTTCATTTTCTATTTTAAATGAGAGCCTTCCTGGATCGAGTAGTCTTAGTTGCAGGTCCTGGCTTTTCATTACTTTGAACACTTCATGTCAGTCTCTTCTGGTCTGTAGTGTTTCTGTTGAGAAATCAGCTGATAGTCTCATTAGAGCTCCCTTGTAAATAACTATTTCTCTCTTTCTACCTTTAAGATAATCTCTTTGTCTTTAATCTTTGCCATTTTAATTGTGATGTGTCTTGTGCACCTCTTTGAGTTCATCTTGATTGGGATTCTTTGTGCTTCCTGAACTTGAGTGGCTTTTTACTTCACCTAGTTAAGGAAATACTCTGTCATTTTTTTCCACACAGTTTTTCTGTACTTGTTCCATTTCTTCCCCTTCTGGTATCCCTATACTGTGAATATTGTTACATTTCATGTTGTCCCAAAGCCCTCTTAAGCTATACACATTCTTTTAAGTCTATTTTTTTTGTTACTCTAACTGGGTGATTTTTTCTTCCTTGTACTCCAAATTACTGATTAGATGCTTGGCTTTCTCTAGCCTGCTTTTAATTCCTTCTAGTATATTCTTCATTTCTGATATTTCATTCCTCATTTCCATCTGGTTTTTATTCATATTCCCTATGTCCTTTTTTATGATGTTTCTGTCGTAAGTTCCTTAAGCATCCTTATAACCATTACTTTGAATTCTATGTGTGATCATTTTCTTGCCTCAATTTCATTTACCTCTTTTTCTAGGGATTCCTCCTTGTGTTTGGAAGTTGTTTCATTCTCTTCCTATTTTAGCTGTCTCTTTTGTTTTGATTCTATATATTAGATAGATTTGTTTTGACTCCCTGTCTCATTGGGTGGCCTTATGTGATAGGAGTCCTGTGGGACCCAGGCATGCAGTCTCATTGATCTCCTGATCTGGATGCTCTAGGAGTGTTCTTTGTGTGCATTACATGGGCTGTCCTGTAATAAATGAGTTCTGAATGTTGTTGGGCCATATGTTGATGGGATGTCCCAAATGGCTAGCAAACTGAGAGGCTCACCACCCAGTATGTCTTGTATGCTGTTGTACAAGAGCTGACAGAACAAAGCAAAACAATGCAAAACAAAACAAAAAAAAAACAACCCAATCCAAAAACTAGTAACTCCCCCAACAATAATAGCAATATCAACAATAAAAAGGTCAAAGAATAATAAAAACACAATGAAAAATGGAATAGTAGAGAAGGGGGAAAATAGAAAAGAAGAAATAGTATAAAAGAATGATGCAGACCCCAGCTTGTGGGGTCCACCACATTGTGGATGAGCATGAGAAATTCACACAGACTACTGAGTCTTGTGGAGGAAAAGGGACGGCATAGCTTCTCTTCAAGAGGAGAGAAAAAAGCCTCGACCCCTGCCTTGACGACCCTTTGTTGTTTTTCTGATGGTCCTCATTTACTATGGTGGTCCTCATTTACTATGCACAGGTTCACTTTAGGTGATTATCTTTTACAGAAAACAAAGGAGACGATGACACTAATTACTTCAAAGAGAAGGATGTTGTAGACCAAGGGGAAAGTGGTTGAACCAGTTACACTCCATCATTGGGAGGGTTTAGCACAGACTTTACAGTAAGCACTTGCTGCCTCAATTCAGGGTGAGGGAGTTTTAGCAAAAGCAAATCTCATAGCAGTCTAGGTACAATGCAGGCCTGATACCCCCCCACCCACCCACAGGAGAACCTATCTACGGGTGTGGGTCCTTTCTGGGGCCATACCACGCAGAACGATCTCTATAAAAGAAGACCAAAGCAAGTAATTATGGGAGGAGAAAAGAGAAGAGAAATAATATGAATGATGAAAGCAGAAAACAGGGACAAGGACAAAGAATAACAAAAATAAAAAAGAAGAAGGAAACAATGGTGTAATCAATGGTAAGAGTAAAATAAGAGATATGAAACATAGAGCAAAAAAAATAGAAGAAAAGAAAAATAGAAAAAATAAAAGGGCTATGAAAAAGAAAAATAATGAAAAGAACAAGATGGAATTTGTCTCAGCAGAGTTGCACTCAGGATGGGCAAAGCTCGGTTTTATCATCCCTGTGTCAGCAAACAGCCTAAGTCACTGCAGGATCCACCTCTGCCTGTCTATCCCTTCAGGCCTGGACCTGCTTTCAGTCTTTGATTAGTCATACCTGACTGTTTCTGAGAAGGCTTCCGGAGGAATTGGGGGAATGGGACTCCAGGATCTCCTTGTGGCATGTGCCTGTCAGACTTCAGGGAAGATGTCAGTGTGTTCTCCTGCCCCCAAGCCACTAGTCTGAGTCTATCTGAGATTATTTCACTGTACTCAGCAAGGTGGGGCTCCTAATAGGCTAATTGGTAGGTCCCCAGAGCCCAGATGTTGTCTCTGGCAGAAACCTAGAGGGTGGATCTATGTCTCTCATTGGGGCAATGTGCTAGTATATTTCCTGGGAAAGTGTCTGGAATGGCTGTGCCCTACAGCCAGTCTTTGACGCCCCCTGAGTCTGCAAACGTCACTGTCTCCTCAGTAGGGGTTAAGATGCAACATGGGAAAAAAAACAAAGAGGAAAAGAAAAAAAATCCCAAACAATACAAAAGAAAAAAAAATGGAACAAAACAAAAAAGAAAAAGGAAAAAAATGATGCAGTGTGGGCTGAGCAGTATCCCACAGGATAAGGCAATTGCTTTCCCCTGGCAGGGGCTTGCTGTTTTCAAGAGAGATGACTGATGCAGAATCCAGGTATATCCTGGCACAGAAAACCCCACAGCCACTCCTCCACATCTCTTCCCAATGCCTCCCACTCTAGAATCTGCTTGCACTACTCCAATTCATACCATCTTCCCCTCCCTGGGCCCCAGTGTGAGTGGCTGTGAACACATAACCTGTGCTTTGGTCCTTTTAAGGATTTTTTTTTAAATAGTGGTTTTGTCTCCAGTTTGTCTCCTCTCTCCCTAGCAGAGAAAAAAACCACTACCTTTCACCTCTGGGTGCTACACAGTCAACTGATCCAGGCACTGGAGCTCTGTGCTTGGGAGTCAAGTTTGTGGTCCTGGCTTCTCTCCTTAAAGGGGGAGCTCCCACCACCCTACCACTGCCTTGGCCACCACACCTGTGAGTGGCCAGCCTTTGTAACAACCTCACCCTTCCTACCAGTCTGAAGGTGGTTTTGGCCACCCTTGGTTAAAGGTCTCTTTTTCAGGTAGCCTTAGTTCATTTCAGTGACTGATCCCCTCTGTAGCTTTATTTCCTGTGTGTTTTGCAGAGGATGTGCATGATATATCTGCTTATTCCACCACCATGTTGCAACCCCTTCTGTTCAATTTTTCTTCAGTAAAGACTCTTTGTTATTCAGATTAGCTAACTTCTACTGCTCTATCATCAAGTTTACAGATTCTGTATTTTGTCAGTTGAATATTCTCTCAGCACTTCCTCTAGTGATATTTCACTTTAGTTATTATACTATTACACTACAGATTTTATTTTGTAATCTGATCACTTATAATTTTTGTCTCCTTGATAATCTCTATTTGCTTATTTATAATTTATTGATTTGTATTTTCCTATAATTTTTAAGCATGGTTGTCTATGGTTCTTTGAGTAGGTAAATCTATAAATTCTCATTTCTAAACGTAAACCTTATACTTACAATAACTGCTTTGAAGTTATGGCCTATATGGTCATGTGGACACACTCAGGGACAGTTTGTATGAGTTATGGTTTTTATTTTGGTTTTCTCCTGATAATAGCCACACTTTTCCAATTCTTTTCCTGTCTTGTAATTTTTTATTGAAATAGATTTTGTTGAAATATATTGTCTCATTTCTAGTTCATGATCCCCCCACCTCCTGACCAAAAGTTGATGTTAATGTCTGTTTGCTTAGAAAATCTGTGAAATATGCTCTCTGTGATGTGTGGCTGCTATTATGTCTTTTTAGTCTTTATTTTCTTCTTAATGCTTTTATTTTTAAGCATAGCTTTATGGGTTCACCCTTCACCTACATAACCTAGTGGTAGCCAGTGATGGACAAGATGGGATCAAGCTGTTGATTAAGTCTTCCATATTCTGCCAAACGGATATGGGTATGCACTGGGTAGCACATTCAATTTCAGGTTATTTCAAGTCTTCCCCAGCTGGTACTTTTTTCTATTTGTCCTCCTGGCCCTTCTGTACATGCTCATAGCCTCAGGGTTGACCAGGAGTATTTGGCAACCTGGGTTCTTTTGGGTCCACTCTGCTCACACACAAGTTCAGCTAAGCATATGCTCCCTGCAGCCATAACCTCAACCTCAAACCAATAGAGCCTCTGGCTCTTCCTGCTCACACGCAACTGATTTTGTCAGTTCACCATTGCATCAATCCCTGGCCCAAATTATGTGAGGTGTATTTCAACTGTGTAATTTTGCTACCAGTCCTCACTGTCTTCCCTATCCTAGAAGAACCCTCATGCCCATCAAGGTAGGTGTTGGGAGGTGGAGGAACTGGAGAATCTCCAGGCAAGAATAGCACTGTTGATCCCATAATGCTGCTGTTTTCCAAGCTCCAACACTTCTCAGGTTGTTGTATACATACAGTCACTTTCTGAGTGCTGAAGTACTGACTCTTGTTGATCTAGTCCTATTTTAAACTTCTCTTCAAAGGAGATTTATTGACTCCTCATTTCATTAAAACCTAAAGGTCTTTCTAGCATTCACTTTTAATTATGAAAAGCACAGATGTTATCATTTTAAATTGAAAGTTTGTCTTATAGGATTCCCAAATAATTCCAGGATATGTCAATTTGTGACTCAATTGCCATTAGCCTGACAGTGGAAAGTGAGCGCAGAACCAGGAAGTTGGTGTGACCATCTTCCTCAGACTCCTGGCAGCATGAGAAGAAGGCCATTAAACCAGCCCATTGTGCATATGCTTTACAGCAGCTCAATAGGCTGGAGGTGAGGCCTTTGTCTATTTATTTTATCACAAACTTAAACTTAACTCTGACATTTATTAAGTTAATATGTGGGACACAATCTTTTCTTAAAATTCTCAGCCTTGCATTCTCCTGTAGCAGACTATGTGTTGCTACAATCCAGGCAGACATTCTCAGAAGAAAAGTGCATTATCTGAGAAGAGTCCAGTGGCAGTGTGAGGCAGGCTGCATTCGTGAGGGAATAGATTATATCCTTAACTACTACCATTGTCTTCTCTCCTTTTGTCTTCCACTCCTTTTGTTTTTCTTGTGCCTGATTATGAGTGTAATGCATGCTTTTTATTAAAAATGTGGAAAAAAACAAAAAATTATTGTTCTTCAACCATTCAGTAATATCAGTGTTTGACAGTTTAATTGGTTTTCTTTAGTTTTGTGTTTGTAATCTATGTAATTGTCGCCATACAGCCTATATTCTTTATATTCTGTTTCAAATGTGGGCATGTAAAGAGCTGATCTTTCTAAAATGCTGAAGTAAATTCCTGTGTCCACACCAATTGCCCTTAAATGTTTGTAACACAGTCCATCTTCTGTACATAGACTTTGTTATAAAAACATAAGGCAAAGTGTAGTATTTCTCATTGTAAAACAATGTAAATATTTTTGTGTTCTCTCTTTTTCAAAGTGTGAAAACTCTTATTAAAATGACTGGAAGGCACAAAGGACTGGAGATGGGATGGGGTCTCCCTATGGAAAGCTGAAGTGGTGAATCCACTGCTGACTGATTGGTGAATAGAGAACCCATTTGTTGTAACACCTCATAGACACTGTACCATATTCACATGCACTTAGTAACCTGCTTGTGGCAAGTGAGATAACATAATGATCCATCCCATGTGCAGTGGGACTGAGTCTGATTTGTAATGAATAGTTGCTGAAAGGTCTTATGCTGTATTTCTAGCAATGGACTTCTTAATATATTATAGTAACACATTTTTAGTAAGCAAAATATCTTTTATTTGAATTCACAGAATGGAATTATTTTGTGTCATGTCATTTCTTTTGTATTTCTTTTTTAACATGTTACATTTTCTTTGTCTTTTTTAGCTCATGCAAATGTGTTCTTTGTATAATTCAAAAAATGATAAAATCCCATATATCAGTATGACTAATTTTATTTTTCTTATTTTGCATTATGAATTTAGCCAATAGTGTTGGAATTACCAAAGGGGGTTATAAAAACATATAAACTGTCACCAGACATTTGAATTATTTTTGTCATGAAATATTAGTTTTTCCAAAAATTTCAGTTTAGCTCTTGTAGTGCTTAGTTATGTTTAACTTCATTCAAAGCAATTTTTTTTAGATTGTATGTGATAGCTGTCATATCAGCATACATTTAAAAACACCAAATTTTTAAAATTTTGTATAGTTATTTTAATATTGAAGATGGGAGAAAATAACATTTTTGACATATTATGTTTTACTATTTCAAGAGAGGTAAAAACACAACTAAGTGCAAAAAGAAAATTTGTACAGAATATGGAGAAGGTGCTGTGACTGATAGAACACACAAAGTGGTATGAAAAGATTCATGCTAGAGATTTCTCACTGGACAATGCTCCATCATCAGGTAGATCAGTTAATGCTGATAGTGACCAAATTGAGACATTAACTGAGAACAATCAAAGTTCTACCATACAGGAGATAGAAGACATACTCAAAATATTCAAATGAATGAAGTTATTGGTGAAAATGAAAAATGTATCTTTTATTTAATGGAAAAATCTAAACAGACTTTTCAGCCAACCCAATAGTATCTTTCTCTTAGCAGACTGGTTCTGAAGTAGTCTGAGGCATCTTATGTGAAACCACACTATGAAATCATTGCCATCATTTTCTCTTTGTGTTTAGCTAATTTGAATTGAAGTAAACTAAATTGTATTGTGAGCTAATTTTAAAATGTGAAGTATTACCTTAATGCTTCATAGGAAGGCAGCATATGTATTTGTTTTCTTTCATTCACATGTCATTTAAGAAAAACGCAATTGTGTGTCATGGTAATGGTGCTGGTTTGGGTAGGAACTGGCCATTTGTGCAGATCAATCAACTCCATCTGTGCTTGTTCTAAGAAAGGGCCAGATGACAGAAATTCCTCCCAAGCTCACAGAGGGTTTGGAGTCTAACCAGGAAGAGCTTTCTATGGTGGAGAAATGGTGATAGATAGCTCCAGCATCTGGCCTTGGACTAAAACCTCAGGAACTCAATGGTATTATCACAGCAAGAATGCTTTGTATTCAGAGTGGACTTGCATACACACCAAACACTCAGATGATGCCTAAGCCAATGTTATTGTATTAGGTTAGCTGGAGGAAGATATCCCACTCAAACACCCTGGGCTAAAGTGGTGGGATAAGGCCAATCATCATAAAAAGTCAAGGTTCCCAGAGTGGCCTCTCAGAGCACATACCAAGAAGAATGAAGTATCTGACATGAATATGTCATGAAGTCAGACTATGAAAGCCTGAACCAATGATCTGCACAATAGAGCTATTCTTCTCCCAGGACTGCACAGATGGAGCCTGGGGCCTGGGCACCCACTCTGTATTATGCTGGGGTTGGGTATGTGTGGGAGTATGTGACCTCTATGTTCACATTGCTGAACAGTTCTCTGTAGGATACCATTCTGTATGGCGTGGGCTTAGCACCCACTCGGGGATGCACAGGACCCACGCCCACGAATAGGTTTTCCCATGGGGAATCAGGCCTGCAATGTACCTAGGCCTCTTTGAGACTTGCTTTTGCTAAAACTCTCTCACCGTGAATTGAGACAGCAAGTGCTTACTGTGACTTCCTAAAATCCATTCTAAAACTCCTCCCAATATGGAGTGTAACCAGTTCAACTACTTTTCCCTTTTCATTTGCAAATATTCTTCTTCTGTGATGTGCTTAGTGGCATCAGCACCTTTGTTTTCTGTAAAAGGTAATCACCTAAAGCCAACCTGTGCATAGTAAATAAGGACCATCATGTAATGTGTGGAGAAACAAAATGAAGGTCTGTCATGGCAGAGGCCAGGGCTTTTGGCTCCTCTTGAGAGAGAAGCCACCCGCCTTTTCCCTCCACAGGACTCAGTAGTCTGTGTGAATGTCTCGTGTCTCATCCACAATGTCACAGACTCCATGAGCCAGGGTCCGCATCAGCCCTCTTCTACTTGACCCCAATCACACTTTTATCTGATGTTCATATCCTCTACTAAGCTTTGCTCAGGTTGAAATTGAAGTCTTTTTGTTCCTTTAGAGGAACTTCCATTATTCAGTATATGACATTCAGTAACAGTTGAAATTAGGGCCTTGCTATCTCTGTGTTCCTGTGAAGGGAAAAGCTCATCCCTGTTGCCCACACCTATAGTCTGTCTGTGCCATGAAGTTCACAGCCATGGGTTTTGGATCACCCTGTCCACACTGAGAAAACAAAATTCAAGGCACAAACCTCAGTAAATCAAATTCCATGGAAAAGCAGAGATATTTGGTGTAATGTTCAGGATTAGCTTAGTGCTGTCTGTTCTTTCCTCCCAACTAAGTTCATGTTGGCCTGATGGTGCAGCATCTGAACAGTCCTGAGCATGAGATTTCCACCTCACATAGTAGCTAACTGGAGTCACCTTTGCATATAAAAAGTGGAGAACCCAGGTTGGGTGGCTCAGTTGCTTGGACCATTGTTCACAAACACCAAATGTTTTCAGGTTTGAGCCCAGTACCAGGTCAGGACACATTTGGGAGGAGAGAGGTGGACGTTTCTCTCACATCATTATCTCTCTCTCTTTCTCTGTCTCGCTCTAAAATCTGTAAACATACCGTCAGGTGAGGATTTAAAAGTGGGGAACCCCTACCCATAGCCTAAGAATATGTCTGTAAATAACCACTTGCATGTATATGTAAATGGATATTTTCTTTACATTATGGGTGGTCTGTCAAATATGAATAAAGTTGGTTGTGGTTTAACTGACCTTTTTTAAAATTTTATAACACACAAACCACTGCTTGCACAGACCTAACTAGCAGGGGCTGGTTTGACTTTGAACGTTTCCACGAATCAACCACATTGCCAAAGCACCTCGACAAAAGAAGCCTGAGAAACTAAAGCACCATCAGCCACAGCAGCACCCTCCAACCAGCCACTCTGTCGCCTCTACCACCTTTGCTCTCCCTCCCTTACTGCCTGTTTCAGAGCAGCCCAGGTTGAGCTGAGGAAGGAAATTGCTAAGAAGTTTGGTGGGACAGGAAATGCTGTCTCATAGTGCTCAACTGTGAAATTGGCTGCCCAAAGTGTTCAGTGGTTTTCAAGTGTCCTCTATGCAGAAATAGTTTCTACTAAGTCAGAAGTTTTCAACCTTTTTCACCTCATGGCACACATAAACTATTAAAATTAAGTGGTACCCCCCAAATATTATTTTACTGATATGGTGAAAAATAGGTATAATTTTGATTGATTTACAAAAATAATAATAGTAATTTCCTACTCTTTTTGCACAAAGTGATTTTTTAAAAAATTAGAGGCCTATACTTATAGATGAGGATTTCTGGCACCACAGCTTAACCAATCAGATGCAATGTTATTATGTGATGTGACCAATAAGTTGCAAGTCTATTATATGACCTATGTATTTATGGTCCAAGACAGGGCATTCATGTCAGTGTGCTGTTTTTCTATTGGCTATTTATGTTTTTTATTGACAATCTAACACTGAAGAGTTCAGTGCCCCTGACTAAATAGTCAGGTGTTGCATGTTTTCAAAATTCTTGTGGCACACCACTTGAAATTGTTGCTTTACATAGAAGGCCTAATTGGCCTTGAGGGGTCTGACCAAATTAATGAGAACCAAGTAATAGATCTAAGTAAATTTAGTCTTTCTTGTGTCTGTTTTGTTTTTTAATGAAAACCTCTATTTCATTTCCAAAAGAACCTGACTCACAGAACCTGAAGCTAATTGCAAACAAATAAAATCTTCCAATCTTTAAATGAGACCTTGTCTTAACTCTAATATATCAAAGTTTTTACTTTTATAAGATTCATTAGAGAAAATAGGAAAATATACAATTACTTATTTTTTTCAGTTACCATACATAGAACATTTGTTTTCAAGCCTTGTTTGTGCCTATGGTTTAATAAAGTATTCTCATTCACCAGATAACTATGCAGCTAAATGTCTACATACACTGACATAAGAGCTCTAGTATGTATAGGTAAAAGGAGTAGTGTAGAATAATGTATAATGTTTACTACCTTTGTGTGCTAAGGGGGGATTAGAATATAGAGACACATGCATATGTATTGACATATGTACATTCATAACTGCATAATAAAATCTAGAAGGACGCCTGAGAAACAAAAGTGTTACCTGTAAGAGGTTGGGGAGGTAGGGAACAGAGGCTGGAGCAGGATTTCTTAATGCATTTTTATAGTGTTTTGTTCTTGGAGCCACATGAAGGTATTATCAAACAATTTTAGTAGGGTTCTATGCATATTATTTTTCAACAACACTTCCTGGTTGATATTTCATTTCTTTAGGTAATCTACATGTTTTGAAGATGCATAGTAGTCTGTCATATGACATTCTTTTGTTTATTCTTTCAGTTTTTTATGTGGCCTTTGGGTTAATTTGGGGCTGCTCTAAGTAGCGCTATAGTGAATGAACATCCTCACACCTAAGTCTTAGTCCATGCCATCCTTTCCTTATGAAATTGATGGGCCAATGGTTAGAACACTTTCCAGGATGCAGCATCTTCTCCTGTGGGATGGGCCCTGTGATGGCTCCTGGCTGCCTGAGAACAGAGACAGCGGCACCAGAGCTCTGGAGCTTTCAGTCATTTAATGACCTCAAGCCTGACTACACATTAGAATTACTGAAGGAGGCTGTTAGAATTAGAATTAGAATTACTGAAGTCCAACACCTGGTCTGTGAGGAATTTTTGGCCTGAGTGATTTTTAAAGACTCCAGGAAGAAAGCCATTGGTACAATGGGTAAAACAGCAGAGTTTAACAGCAGATTCCAGATGGCCCTGGAATCCTGTGGACCCTGGCACTACCCTGTGATTGGCCTCAGGCATATTTCTGAGCTTCTCTGGTCTTCCCATCTGCGAAAGGAGTGTGACACCTGCACTGTGGTACAGTGAGAGCATTGGACACAGAGCATGCAGACTGCCTGGCAGCATTCCTGGTGCTCACTATGTTGCAGGTACTGGCTGTTATTCAAACAAAATAAAAAAATGCAAACAAAAACAGCCTGTGAGAGCCTGACAGAGACCATGAGTTTACCCAAGTGAGTTTTCATGGCTCTGAAAGTGTTGGGATTTTAGGTATTTGGCTGAATTGTATCATGTTGATATAGTATCTCTGGCTATATTATATTACTCAGGATTTCTAATTAGCAATCATATAGGACTTGATTACTGTAAAGGGAAAATTGAGTATTACTTAATTGTAGCCTGCTTATTTGAGAGAAAGCCTTAAAAAAATCTGAGTTTATGAAGGAAGGAATCCTAAAACATTGGGGAGAATTCATAATGGGAAAAAAACTGAGAATTGCTACCATAAAGTTTCTCTTTTTCTATGTTTGACAAATGTGCAGAGTATGCTAGCTCTATAAAGATTAGAGATATAAGTGCTTTAATGTGGAATTGCATAAATCTTTGCCCAATTTTTCCATCACACACTTGTAGATGCAGCCAGTTGTTCTGATAGTTCTTTTATCCACCCAAGTGGATTGGACTTTAATGATAGATGTGTAATTGGTGGGTGGGAGGTCAGCAATAATAATCTTCCCAAGATGAAAAATTGTATGGCAGGTTTGTCTAGAACCCTTTAATTCTTTGAACAGGATAGGAGTAAGGAGAGAAAGTATGGACAGGTGAAGAGGCAGTTTTCTTCATTACCAGTTAGCCAAATAAGGAAGGAAATTTTCACGTCTTATTTCATACCTAAAAGAACCTGTTTCTACTCCAGTAGCAAGCAATGTAGAATTTAAAAGTGGAGATCCTGTAGCCAGATTGTTTGGATGCAAATACCAGCTCTGCTTGTTATTTGCTAACTATACAGGTATTTTTTGTGCCTTCTTTGCCTCAGTTTCCCCATCTGTAGAACAGACATAATTACAGTTGTTTCATGGGGTTCTTATGAGAAACAGGTTAACACATGCTTAGATCAGTACCAGTAAGCACTATACAAGTGTTTGCTATTATTCATTAGAATGTTAATCATTTTATTTCTAAAGTAAAGCAATTAACAGCAGCTGTTGAGGACTTGCATGTACCAAACATTATTAACTCATCTAACTCATCTACTTCATACACTTCCAGGACAGCTGGCAAAGTCAGTTCATTTTATATATGACAAAGTTATGTCACATAGAGGTCAAATAGTTTGTCTGAGTTCACACAGATACCAATACTAGACCCAGGATTTAAATCCAGGTACTTTGGGTTCGGGGGAGAGGGGCCAACCCTCCACCACACTGCCTCTTCAGTGTCAGAGCAGTTCTCCTGGGTTGTTGTGAGGATCAGGAAACCTGAAGCTTGTGAAACTCTGGTATAGATCTAAGCACAGAGTGCCATCATGGTAGATGTTACTTTTCACCATTGGAATTTCCCAAGCCAATGAATATGAGTATGAATATGGTTACCTTTGAGAGAAAAGTAACCTGGCCACCTTCCTTTGGCTCTGGCCCCCTTGGAACCCATGGCCCATAGAAAGGATTCTAACTACAGTCCCAGTGGAGGAAACACGAGGGTGGTATTGACCATGATGACATTGCTGAATCTGATAGCTCATTTGCCATGTTCTCTCTTATCTGGGACTTTCAATTAGATGTGTCTAATTAAAGTAAATAAACAAACTGACTTTTGATTATTAAAAATTTATTGTGACTATTATAAAAAATGAAATGCAGAATACAAGTAACCAAGATGGCAGTTTCAGGGTGTGTGAAACAGAAAGCTTTGAGGCAGTTATCTGGATAAAGAGCACTAAGGAATGGGACTAGGAGCTGCATGCTGTCTATGCTCAGAATGCATGATTATGTGGGTTTGCTAGAGGAGCTGATCAAGATTATGGGAAGGGTGGTGCTAAAGGGTACCCTTGGGCCCTGCACTGAGTCATGCCCTAATTGGTTATTGTAACAGAGAGAAATTGTCTTTGCCCAGTGGTTTGAAAACCACTATGCAATAGTGACATGATAGAAAAATGCATGTGAATTGAAATAATCCAAACTCAGAAAGGAAGTCCAGCTAGATCCTCAGTAGACACTTCCAGGGGAAAGAAATGCAGAAAAATTAATCCTTTTGTGCCATCATGTGTTATGAACTCTTTCCATGGCCACAGACTGCTGTTCTCCTAAACAGACAGAAGAAAATGATGGCAAAGTAGACCAGGCTCTTGAAGAGGAGGAGGAGATAGGTGTAGTAGGCGGAGGTATTGGTGAGCTGCAACTGCAGTAAATCTAGGAGAAATAATTTAATTAATTTCATCTGTTCTTTTGAAAGGATAGGAGACATTAATGGGAGGGGTCATAATTATTTACTTTATGATCTACATTGAAGTGACACTTCCATACCACCAAACCCCAGAATAAACAAACATCCACTACCACCACCACCAAGACAACTTAGAATGGAACTTGCAAGTCAAGTCACTTAGAACACTCCAAATATTAAAAACTAAGATTGTGTTTTTAATGAGATAGGCACAGAGAAGAAAGTATTTGTGGTCAATAACTTTTATCATTTCTTTAACCCCACAATGTCTCCTATAATAAAAGTTAATGGTCTTCATTAACCACTAACCAATTCCAAACATTCTGAGAGCTTTGTATGTGAAACTTTAATCTTATATAATTTTTCTAGTAACCTATGAAATTATTATTTTAGTTCCTATTTTACAAATAAAATGAAGGTGGGAGAGGAGAAATTTGCATTTAGTAAGTACCAGAATCCAGATTTCAATCTCAGCAACATGACTTCACAGAACACATTTTTAGTCCCTCCATAATTGTATATCTTCAAGTGCAATGAATAATACCCTGATATCAAGGGGTTAAGGGTTAATATAAAATTGGTTCGCTGATTTAGAAGCATCTGAGTCATTGCATGTGCATGCAATATGATTCCTACTAAGGAATCACTTGAACATATGGTGGTGTTCACAGTAGGTGGCTGGGGGTTTTAGCATAGGGCATTATGTTAACAGGAAGCAAGTGGTTAATACAAATGCTCTGAAACTTTAAGATGTCACAGCTCTCTCACCTGTCTTTCCTGAATGTCCCTCATTGTGGCTATGATACTATAAGATAATTGCACTTAATATCTTTTAAGTTTTGCAAGAAATATGTGATGTCTGGAATGGGAGTAAAAAGGAGAGAACTGTACTTGAACAATGATTAAAATAAAAAGATATAAAAAGAAAAAAGGGAAATATGTGATGTCAAGAAATAACTGACAACAGTGTGGTGGGTCTGAATGCTACTCAGTAAACCACAAAGCCAAGTCTTTCATGTGGAAATTTCCTTATGACGAGCTTTATCTTCATAGTGTTGTTACTCCAGAATCATTAGTAATTGATGTGGAAAAGGGACCTCATGAAGTCGTGTGCTCAGAACACCTTCATGTTGGTCAGGTAAGGTGTTAACTGAGGTCCACAGCCCCTCTTTATATTGCCCATTTATATTGGAAATGGAGAAGAGCTCAGCAGAGCCAGAACCAATACTTCTAGGGGCTTTCCTTGTACATATATAGGGAGAAAAGGCCAGATAATTGTACATATTCTATGCCAGCTAAATGAGATACCCTATGCTGGACATTCCACATATGTGACCTTATCTCTACAATAACTGGGTTTGGTGTAATTATTCCTGGTTGGCAGATGAGGAAAGTATTTCAGAAAATGTAAGTACCCATATTTATGCCACTTGTAATTGAAACAACTGGGGTTGAAGCACATTCTGTGGTACTAGGGAGCCAGGCACTGCCCTCACTCCCCACCCCCACCATGCATCCATTGTGTCTTAGGGTCTTGGCTTTGGGCTTTCTTGCTCTATGACTTGACTCTCAGAGGAAGAATAGAGAACTGAATATATGTATACTCTTGATTCTAATGGCCTGGGTTAAAACCCCAGATCTAGCTGTTTGGCTTGGTATGAGACTTCATTTTATCTCATTGCTCTCATCTGTGAAATGGGAGAAATATATTGTGCACTTCACAGGAGTATTATGAGAATTAAACATGTCAGTTCAGGTTATTAACTACTACAATGGACAAAAACAAAAAACAAAAAAACTTAGAAGCAAGTTGATATCACGTGTTCCCTAGTCATTAGAAACAAAAGCCATACAAATGAATAAAGTCAGTGTTGAAATAATTCCAAGCATATCACAGCACCCTGTAATTCACCATCATCTCATGCCAAAGCCAGCATTTGCTGTGTTAAGATGACTACCAGGAAAGGATGGATTGTCTTAAAATAGCACTCAGTCTATTATACACAATCCAGCCATTCTGATTTTTCTTTTTCCTTTTTTAAAATTATTTTATTGTTGTTTGATTACAGTTGTTTACATTTTCCCCCAACCACTCCCCCCCAACCCAGCCAAACCCTGCCAGAGAAGTTCAAAACTTACATTGATCAGGAGGGAAAAATGTAATAGCATTACATAAAGGCAAATATATGCAGAAAACTTACCACCTTTATCTTTCAGACAATCATCTATTGTAGAATTGACACCAGCAACCTCTACAAAAAAATGAGAGCAACTATTAATGATTTGTTTGTAATCGTTACTTGACAGTGTGTGTCTGTGTGTGGAGAGACAGACACGTAGATAGATGATAGATGATGATGATAGATAGATAGATAGATGGATAAACAGATAGAATCTACCCACAGAGAGAAGAGAACCATTAAAAATATGCACCATGATTCCAGGAAGAGATGCCCAGACTCCATGTAATTCAGTAAATCAAATTTATTGAATGTGTTTCTTCACATGAAGATGCTGCTCATGAGGGACACATTTTTTCTGTTTAACTGAAACTGGAGCATACTATACAAGATTACCTGTTTTTCCCTGCATTCATCACTCCTAGCACAGTGCCCACTGCAAAGTAGCTGTTGAACATATATGACACTTGTTAAATTGAAAAAATAAACAGAAAAAGGAGCTGCTCTACAGTCTTCAGCACGCACTGCTGACATGAACAGTTGTTACCAAAATAAATTGCTTTAATCATAGAATCCACAACAAAATCTTACAGGTTTGAAGGAATCTGTTGTAGACAAATTTCCCAGCTAAGCCATGACTTTTCCATTCATTCACAAGCCCTATGACTCCAGCTCACACACATAATTTTCTGGAGTTGTGGTTTTTGCAGGTGTGACAATAGTATTAAAGAAGCTAACATCTATTGAGTGGTTATTATTTTGTGGCATAGTGTATGTTAAATGCTTCAGATGTCTTATCTTACTGAATCTTCCAGTAACACTGAAGTGAGTTGTATTTTGGAGGATCCATGCAACAGATGAGAAAATGAGGTGCAGAGAGTAGTAGTAACTTGCTGAGAGTCGTAGCAGTGACGGCAGAGCCAGCATTCAAAGGATCATTGTGGGAGAGTAAATGGAAGAGAACATGTGGAAATTACTCTGTACAGTAAAACATAAAACAATATTTTTTTTAACATGACATGTTTTTTTTTCTGATACATTATAGTTCTGGAGGCCAGAAGCCCAAAATCAGTTTCACTGGGCTGGAGGCTCAAGAAAGAATCTTTTTTCTTACCTTTTTCAGACTCAAGACTTTTATTTTTTGCATTCCTTGGCTCATGGTCCTGCATTCTCACAGCTTCTGTCAGATCTCCTAAAGAGAGACAACATCATTCCACCTTGCAGTCACTGAAAACATCATCTCTTCCAGATTCCTTAATTAGGCTTACCAAATGACCTTTATGTTAGAGAAGCTTGACATTTCACTTCAATTCTTTCCAGAAATATGAAGATAAACCAAGCCACATTTAGTTGTATTTATCTACAATGTTTTAAAAAGGAAAATATACATAAAAAGACAAAATTTCTTAAAAAGTTCATTGACCATTGGATGGAGGAAAATACAGTGGCAGTGACTACATTGGTTATTCCTTTTTCAACTAGAGGTGTTCCTCACCATATGGGTAGAGTTCTCGTACTACTCTATGCACTCAATGGGATCTTTTTTTGGTGTGCACTAAAGTAAAGGTGTGAGGTATAGGCTTTGGGGTAAATCCCAAGATTGAAAATGTAAGTATAATTATGTTGAAATACTAAAATATCCTCAAGAATTCATATTACTGTGTGTTAAAAGTTTGTTTATTTTCCTTACAGTGACTTTATTCAATTAGAGACAAATAAAAATCTCTTATCGCCATGTATTGATTGAGGTAAAACTAATAAAGTAACAACTTTTCATAATACAATCTGTGTGTATCCTAATTCTTTTTCCTAATTTGATTGAAAACTTGGACCACATTAGTTTTATCTCTTTTTGAAATCACTCCTTTGATTTGTGCTACCATGTTATACTCTTAGCTTTTATTAAAAACAAACAAATAATAACAAATAGCAAACAATAAACTTCCAAGGAACATTAGAAATTTGCCATGGAATGACATTAACAAAATGTCCTCATTAGTTTTGTTGCTGTGAGAAGTCCACAGGGTACATTTGTTACAGAAATTAAGTGCCAAGTAAAACATCTTGTACCAGACCCTTTATCCTATATGATAGTCACCCCGATCACTAGAAAAATGAAAACATTATAGAACACTTAGGCCCTGTAATTACATTAAATTTTTACTTTGTACATTTGCTTTCACTCTGCTTCCTAACCACAGAAATAGGAAAAATTAGGGCTGTTTTGGCAATCTTTAGTTATACAAAAATGTAAAAAAAAAAAAAAACAGTTTATGAATAAATACATCCATGTTATATTTCCAAAGGCAAGCATTTTCACTGACATGATTTCATTTGCTCTTCAGCACAGCCCCTGGAGAAAGCCCAGGCCAGGTTTCAAACCTGGTTTGACTACTGCGGAAACTCAGGACTGAGAAGGAAAAGTTTACTTCCGAAATTCCAACTGGTGCATGGCAAAGGTCTTAGCACACCTTGGTATGGGCTTATTCCCCACTGCTTAAAGGCCTTGTTAACCACCAGGAACAACACCAACTGATTCCTTCCTATGGGCACTCTGGGGCCTTTGGTCTGTTTTGTTAATACTCAGGACTTCAAGTTCTGAGCCTAGGGAGTTCCCAGACCACTGCTGGAGCTACAGCACATTCAGCACTCTGCCCACACTGTCTAAATATGTACAAAATCTGAATCAAAGGCTCTCCTTTGGGACGACGTGCCTGAGTCTCGAGTGGCCCTGAATGTTTAGGGAAAGAGGATATTCTCTTCACTGTGTGCATCCTTCTCAGGACAGTAATTCATCCTAGTGTATTCATCACAGGCTTCCTGGCCTGACTCCCATTACAACTGCATTGCATGGGTGTTTCCAGTGGCAAGAATTACGTGCTCATTATGCAGGATGGAAATCTGTTTCTACACATCAGCCTCACCCAATCTTTAATTATGAAATTTACCTACTGTGGTGTATGTAATACAAACCTGAAAAACCTAGGACCACACAAAAACTGCAGGGCTCAAGTATCCTGTTTTTGTTGAAGCTTGATTCAACTCCCTCAGAAGGATACCACCTGTTGCCTAACAATTCATCGATTATACTTTTACTAGAGCAGCACTGAAGTGATTATGACTTTGTCTGCTGAGGAGAAAATTCCTGAAAGTTATATAATTTTTCTTATTTTCTGGTCAAGTAAGATCATCAAAAGTGGAAGCTGCCCCAGCTGGTGTGGCTCAATGGGTTGAGTGGCAGCCTGCAAGCTGAAGGGTTGCTAGTTCTATCCCCATTCAGGGCACATGCCTGGGTCTCGGGCCAGGTCCCCATCAGGGAGCACGCCACAAGCAACTACACATTGATTTTTCTCTCTCTTTCTTCCTCCCTTCCCATCTCTAAAAATAAAGAAAGAAAACATTTTTTAAGTGAAATCTTTTTTTGAGCAGTTGTTGTGTGATAAGCTGCTAGGTGCTTTCATGTATGTTGCTTCATTTAAGCCACAGAGCAACCCTAAAAATCACCATGTGACTTTAATATTTGGATGATAAATCTGAGGCTGAGAGGAGTAAAATCATCTAATTCCTTAGCTTGTAATGTTCCAAAGCCTATAATATTTTAATTCTGTGGTAAAATAACAGAATATTTTGCTACTATTAATTGTAGCAACATTTAAGAAAGATTAATATATACTTTTTTATTAATATTTGACAGACACTTGGGACAGTCACTCTGGGAACAGAAGTGTTCTGGGAGGTGATATGTGTATGCACATACCTTTATTTATTGAAGGAAAAAGAATCTCTTGATCAACTCCTCTTTCATTATTCTCGTGTTTGACGATGCATTTGTGTTCTTTATCCATTGATTTTGCAGTCACGGTCAGCCAGCTGAATTTCATGTACGTGTCCTTAGTCTTCATGGTATTTCCCTGCTGGGATGCCAGAATTGCATTGCCGTCCTTTTCCTTCCAATACACCTTAATAACATCGGGGAAAAACTTCTCAAGGAGACAAAGATATGTCCCAGCCTTATGAAGATTTATTTCAGCAACCGAAGGAAGAAAAATTGTGGGCTTAGGAGCAATATCTGATGAATCAAGGCTTCTCTCTGTGGGATGAAACGAAGCAGTAATTAAGTATTAGAGAAACACAGGATTGTGTGGTGTGGAACAACCTGACATATAGTAAAAGGAAGAAAAGCTACCATTGAATTAGTGCTTATAATGGCTTTTCATCCATGATATATTATGATGTATTTATTACTGTTCTTCTTTTCAGAGTGGAAAAGAGGTTCAAGAAGTTATACAACTTGCCCAAAGTCATAGCTATTAAATAGCAAGCACAGCCTGAATTGAAACTTGGGCTTTGTTCCTTCTCCACCTGCTAAAATGAGGTGTGACTTTTAACAGCTCCAACATTTGTGATCTTATTTCTTTGTTTTTCATCTCTTTCATCCTATCATAGTTGAAGGATAGATGGCTGGGATAGAGGAAAAGACCAGGAAGTACCATAGATAATCTCTCTTCAGATTATCTTTAGTTGCTTCCAAAGCGCAAAAACAGAACAAAGCAAAACAAAAAAACAGACATGGACAGCAATATGGAAATTGCCAGAGAAAAAAGAGGGTGAGGGGAAGCAGAAAAGGGTAAAGAGAGAATGAATGGTGATGGAAGGAGACTTGAGTTTGGGTGGTGAACACACAATGCAATATACAGATGGTGTGTCCTAGAATTGTGCACTTGGGGGAATGGTAGGGAAAAATGGATGCAACTGTATTTGAACAATGAAAAATGTGGGAAAAAATAAAAAATAAAATTGTACACTTAAAACCCATATAATTTTATTAACTAATGTCACCTCAATACGTTCAACAAAAATAAAAAGTACTTCTCTCTCCCATGAATTTTGTAACTTAAGTTCTCTTTGGCTACACATTCTCATGTTTTGTAACTCTGTAGAAGCTCATTCTCTATTTAGCTGATTCTGGAATGCAGCAAATTGTCTTTTTTAAAATTTGTTATAAATAATGCTTAATCACTTGTTTTGATAGGAATCTACTTCCACTTGCAATTAATTTATCAAAGTATTCTTTTGGCTTAGCATATGGACCCATGCCCAGTTTTGAAGTAATATAGTTCTCCTAGTTGATTTCTAATTTTATATAACATCTCAGTTCACATCTGAACCACTCCATATTTTTTAGGGCACCTCCAAATTATTTATGATGCTTTGTATTTAGAAGCAAAAGAGTAACACTTCCAGAACTTCTATTAACATTTTTATGGATTATTTTCAGAAATACATATTAATGTAACAAGTAAATGCCCTTAAAAGAATTTCATTTCACTTTAGAAAAAGTTCACCTAAAGCCTATTTTATTTTTCAAATTCATTTGAAGTTTTAGCCTGACTATTATACTATATTTTAAATACACCATATTTTGGCCCTGAATGTCTTCCATAAAATTTCTATGTAAGGCTACTGAGCTATTTAAAAGTCCACCATTTTCTTTGTTTTCATCTGCTGAATAAATATATATATAATTGGAGCAATGTTAAAAGCTATGTTTCTAAAGGTTTTGGTAGATCTAATATCAAAATATGTAACAAAACACAATGTATTTAAAAAGGCATCCCACATGAATGCTGAAATGTTTCTTGATTATGTATTTATTAAAAACCAATTATTAAAATTATAAATGTTAAAGCCCTTTCCTATTTGTTTCCCAATTAAAACACAAATTTCTTGCTCTATTCTATTGGGCTAGGTTGGAGTTACTATAGTAATTCTGTGGGCCATTTTATAATAGAAAAAAGTTAGATATCTCATTTGAGAACAAAAGGAAAAAAATTATTGAGTATGTCTACCTGTGGAAGAAAGCTCCTGATTTTCACACTAAACTAATAAGCAACCATTTTGAGAGGTTTTTGTTTGGGACATGTAAACATAACTAAGCTATATTGGGCTTATTTTAATTGTATACATCTTCTTTTTAGTTCCATAGTATTTTTTCTTATAATAGTAAGGCAACATATATTTCTCCAAATACATTCTTTGTCTTTATTTAAGAAGCATGTTATATAAAGTAATATTACAGTAATTTTTCAATTGCACATTATATAGACATAATTTTAGTCTCTAGTCAATATATTAAAGAATGTAAATTTATTTAAAAACCTCTCCATAGCAATATTTCTGGTTCATTATATTAAAGAAATATTCCATAGCAATATTTTCCATATTTTCCATATTTTCCATATCAATATTTCTGATTCATTGTACTAAAGAAATCAAAAATCAAATGACAAACTTGAAATATTTGTCACATACCCTTTCGTCAACTACCCTTTTTCTTAGCTAGCTTTTTCAAGATAAAATGAATCTTGAACTTCCATACCCTTCTCAATGTAAAAGTTAACTGAGTATTAAATAATGTACTTAATTATATATGGTTAGTATCTATATTTTGGGTAATTGCATTATATGTTATTGCTTTATACATTTTTAAAAACATATTGACAATGTTTCTTAATGTCAAAATCTTTTTCATGATGCAAAGAATTGAAACCAGCTTAAAAAATCAATTAGCTTTCCAATACATTTATATAAAGTCCTTAGCATAATCAAATAATGCAACTGTGTTAAATTGCCTGGGTTGCTTGTATCTATTCAGATGCATCAGTATGAGAATCATATAATTTTACCAAACTTTATGTAAATGTCAACTATATTTTCAATAGAAAGTATGATATTTCAAACCTATATGTTAATATTGTGTTATCTATTTTTCTTGTCATTTTTCCTTTACCAAATAAGTAGTTATAGTTATTTTATTTTTAAAGATGAATTTCAAACTTATGACATTTCTAACTATATTTAATTTACTTTGCATATGGACCATTTTCTGTATGAATATAAATTTTTTTAAAATATGAGAATGAAGCCAAACCTTATTGGCTATGAAATTTATGGCCAATAAAGGTTGGTATTAGAAATAATTTTGATTAAAATGAAAGATTGAGATTTAAAGCACACATGCCATCAATAAAATTATAAACAAATTCATGTTAATTTCATTTTTCTTGCCAGTGAGGGAAAAGTGGTTGTAAAACTAAACCAATGCCTCCAGATTCATTTTTTCATGAGTAGTTAGAAGTACACATGAGTTCTCGGGAATTTCTGCTCTGTCAATATTATTGGCTGCAAACAACTCTTCATACTAGATACAATTCTTCTTTCCATTTGAATTGGGGGAACACCTATTCTGCACCTACTATATGTTAGACTATGTACAAGTACTTCATTCACACCATCTCAATAAATTCTCATGCAACCCCTCTGGATGCATACTTATCCTATTTTATGAATTACAAACCTGAAGCAACAGAATAACTGCCCAAGTTCATGTAAGCAGTAAGTGGTGGAACCAGAGCTCCATGCGTCCCTGACTCCAAAGCCCAGGCTCTTTCACAACATCATTGCACCATCAGAAATGGAAATGTGTCAACTCTCAAAACTGACCTATGGTTTGGGCCAAATGCTTCCATGATAATTCCATACATTATTCATGAACATTTTGTACAAGTCCATATGTACACAAAAGCCAAACCCAGCTACAATAATTGCACAAAATTGTCTATATGTGCCTGTTAGGATTTGTTTTACAATCTCCACTACAATTTCTACATCTAATCCCCATCAATTCCTGTTCTCCCTAAACATTCTGTTATTCCAATTTAACTGTTTCTTGTCTTTCCTCTACTACCTTGAAAAACTGCATTCTTCTGATACCTACCTGTGATGACAAGTTTTGTTCCATCACCGAAGAGTTTTCTACCATATTTCCACAGTGATTCAACCAGTATCAAAAACTTTACTAATTAGCTTCTCTGACTTTTTCATATTCTAGTGGAACTATGGTGGTTTGCAAATCAAGAGATCAGTGTTCTGCTTCTACTTCATTTTGCTCATAACAAGTTCTGTGGCTGAGCCAATAAAGTAAATTAACATTATTGGTGCTTTATTTATCTGAAAACAATGATGTGAGTATAAATTGATTCAACATCACAGTGAGACCAAAATGAAACAAGATTTGAAAACCAGTTTGATTTAAAATGCTATGGAAATAAGAGATTATAATAATTGTTAACCATTTTATGGTGATGACTTTGTACTCCAACCTGATTTTTAATCTCATGGAACCAAACTTTGCCCTTATCAGTAGGAATTCAGCACTTTGGGGTTGCAGCCAAATCTGCAGTAATGCATTCCACTTAGCTCTAATATGTCTGGAATTCTCAAAGCCATCACCATGGGAAGGATGACTTTCACACACTTAATTAGCGTACAATCTTTTTTCTTGTCTATCTGCATTTCCAGTGTTTAGAAAACCAAAGGGATCCTATAGCCATACCACAGGATGTTGTCTGATTTCCCAAGAAAGTCAAAGGGAACACCAGCTAAAGCCAAATGATATGCAGTCAGTATATACAGCTGCTTCACTTGTGTTGTCCAAAACAAATAGCTCTTTCCCCAATTAACAAACAGCACAGTCTATTTGCATTCCAAGCTTTCACAAGAAATTTCAGCCTCAAACTGACATCTTTCCTGCTGATGCTGAAAGTTCAGCTTAAAGCTCCTGGCAGTGGGCCTTCAAGCCAGAATGATAAGAGAAGGCAGGGTACCTGTCCTCAGATCCTCCTATTGTCATGTTAAATATCTAAAACATACCTACCTGACCATATCTGCTTAGGTCACCATCTGTGAATGACATCAAATACTATAATGCACATAGCATTGATATAGTGGCAGAGTACAATGGGTTTGACAACCATTTCTGTCATTTGATAAACTGGGTGTTGAAGACAATATTCACTTTACTTCACTTTCCTTCTAAAGGACTCATGCATTGAAATTGTTTTCTAATTTTATAGTGGGCGGGGAAAATCATGTTTCAAAACTTGGAGTGCTTTGTTTTATCAATTAATAAATAGTATATATTCCCCTAAAGAATTTCCTACACTTTTTTCTTTTTCTCTAAAATCACTTCTAGAAAATTGAGATAAAATTTACATAACTCTCTTACCTTTAAGTGTAAAATTTTAACCTGTGCTTCTTGCTGGATAATTATAGGTTTCCTTTCTTCTGCTTTCCATAGTGATTTTGATCTTCTATTCTTATTTCATGGTCTGACTGCAACTTTGATTTAGATCTTCTCAAACAGACTTTCAAAATAGGCAGTTTAAGATATAACCAATAATTTGTGCATTATAGCTTGTTCTTCTTCTGTCTATGGGGCTAATAGTTTAATAAGGTCTACAAGAAAAATGACATGAAAACTGAGCGATTATGTTTGTAAATCCTAGCTCTGTGATATAGATGAAAAACATGTAGAATTCAGATTGGGGAGATCTGGACAGGTACATGCAAAAAAAAAAAAAAAGAAACTAGACCATCATTTTACACTATACACCAGAATAAACTCAAGAGGGATAAAAGACTTAAATATAAGTCATGACATATTGAAAGTCCTAGGAAAAACAGGAGCAGTAAAATTTCAGATATCCCATGCAGCAATGTTATCAACAATACATCTCCAAGGGCTAGGAGGAAAGAATATGTTTCCAGAGGAAAGAATAATCAAATGGAACTATATCAAAGTAAACAGCTTCTGCATTGCTAAAGAAAAAATAAGCAAAATGAAAAGAGAGCCAATGGCATGGGAAAACATATTTGCCAATGATACCTCGAACAAAAGTTTGATCTCCAAAATGTATAAAGAACTCATGTGACTCAACACCAGGAAGACAAACAATCCAATTAAAAAACAGGTAAAGGAACTGAGCCTATTTTTTAGGCAAAGGTACTTCTCCAAGGAGGAGAAGTATATGGAGGTCCATAGACTTATGAAAGGATGGTTAACATCACTAGCCATCAGAGAGATGCAGATTAAACCCACAATGAGATACCACTTCACATGGGTCAGAATGGCTATCATTAATAATTAACAAACAAGTGTGGCAAAGTTGTAGAGAAAAGGAAACCCTAGTGTACTGTTGGCAGTAATGCTGACTGGTATAGTCACTGTGGAAAACACTGCAGAATTTCGTCAAAAAACTAAAAATGGAATTGCCTTTGATCTAGTGATCCCACTGCTTTTGTTGTATCCTAATAATCCTGAAACACCAATTCAAAAGAACCTGTGCACCTCAATGATAATAGCAGTATTATTTACAATAGCCAAGTTCTGGAATAGCCTAAGTGCCCATCATTAAGTAGGTAGTTCAAAAAGAGCGGTGCATGTACACAATGGAGTACTATGCAGCAGAAAGGAAGAAGGAGCTCCTACCGTTCACAACAATAAGTCAGATGAAGAAAGACAAATACACATGATCTCACCTATAAGTGGAACCTGGTGAACAGCACAAACAAAAAAGCAAAATAGAACCAGAGGCAAAGGAACAAGAAACAGACTGACAGTAACCAGAGGGGAGGGTTGAGGAGGATAACAAGGGAAAGGAGAGGAAGGGTCTAGTCAAGGAACATGTATAAAGGACCCATGGACATGGACAACAGGGTGGAGATTGACTGTGGGAGCAAGGGGTGGGCAGGTAAGAGGAGAGCAATGGGGGATAATTGGGAAAACTGTAATAGAAAAACAATAAAAAAAGGTGAAAACACTAGTAATAAACTCCATTTTACTGGATTATAATTGAAGGTATTATTGTAAAATCACTCTGTATTTATAGAAATAAATATAGATGTAAATGTGAAAAATAATAAAAAATTGTTGCATAAAAGAAAAAACAAACAAACTTGATGTGGCAGATCATAAGGTGAGAATTTCTTTCCCAGAATTATCCCTCACAAAGCAGGAGTTGCCTTATATTTCAGTTCTTGTTCAAACTCTCATAGTGAAAGATGCTCTCCCTATACACTGCTTTGATCAAAAAATAATACACAAAATGTCAAAGTAAAATAGATTATTTTTAACTTATTGTAAAATCTCAGTTAATAGTAACTTTAGAGCTAGCACTGATATTAGACAATAAAGACATTTAACATGGATTAATTCTAAAACAACTTCTTTCTAGATTCCAATTCCCACTGATAGACCAATGAGTTGTTACAGAATGTAAATTCTTAATGATCATCTATTAAGCTATTTATTGCCGAAAGACTGGTTTTTTTTTACTTATTACCTTTATAGTTTCCAGAGAATTTACTATACATGCTGTGCTGCTTATCAGAGGCTTTTATTTGGTTTGGTATTTCTGCAGCTATCTCATCACAAGGGGAAAGGCAGTGCTGAGTTATGCAATTTAATCAGTAACACCATTTAGTACAACTGATTTAGTTATTTTACTAGCAACAATATTTTTAACAAATTTGATGCCAGTATAGAAACAAAATTGAATGGAGTCAAAAGATATTGTTATTTTATAGAAATACCCTAAGAATCACAATTAAAGTATTTAATAAATGTACATTTAACATGACTTATTTGATCTTTTTGGGTGGAGAGAGGGGTGGCATATTTAGAAGCAGAATCATTGTTTTCATGCAAGAGTAGTGATTTAAAATATGAACTATTACTAACTAAGTAGTCAGTTAAAGAGTCCATTTAGGTGGTCAGTCTATGGCCCTGGCTGGTGTGGCTCAGTGGATTCAGTGTTGGACTGCGAACCAAAGGGTCATGGTTCAATTCCCATTCGGGGCACATGTCTCGGTTGTGGGCCAGGTTCCCCAGTGTGGGGTGCACAAGAGACAACTACACATTGATGTTTCTCTTCTTGTCTTTCTCCCTCTATTCCCTTCTCTAAAAATAAACAAATAAAACCCCAATATTTCCAATATCACATAATGGTCCAGACCATGTACTTTGGAATAGATAAGTCTCTTGAATCCTAAACTTTGCCATAGTAACTTGTCATGTGACCTGAGGCAATTAACCAAACTACTCTAAGCCTCAGTTTTCTTATCTATGGAGTGATATAACAAGATCAGTGCATAGGGCCACTGAGGAATTAGATAAGGCAATAAAACTATTTAATGTGGTGTTTGGCCTTCTGTAAATACTAGCTAATATCATTCTCTTTAATGGAATGGTCAGGGCCATTTTTTAAATTATTCCACAAAACAAAATATAAGTATTCTATAAGCAATAATTCTTACATGAATTAAGAAAGGAAACAGCTCATGAACCCAAGATCTTCTATGTCTATGCCATCCACAGGTAAAAGAAGATGGAGGCTAATCAAGCCAGAATCTGATCTACTAGATGACAGGCTTTTAGAGTGCTAGGAAAACGTCTTTTTCATTTTTTTGTCTCCAGCATTCAGCACAGAAGCTGTCTTCTATAAATGTTTGCTGAGACAATGAATGAACAAATGAAGATGTAAAACCATGAAGACTTTTTCCTGGATTTTGGAGCTGAAATGATTTATTAGGCTAATAATCCCATTAAATTGGTCCATCTCTACAGGCAGTGTAGCAAGACTAGTGATAGCATAAATTGTGATGTTCTTTACTCACTTACTATAAGAATTAAGTTTTTGCCTGGCTATTAGACATGAGATAAAAAACCAATAATGTATCAGTTATTGGGAGAACAAAGTACTATGTTTTATCTCCAGATATCATGAATAAAACTGTCTATCAGTGAAAAGACCACCTATAAGAAAAGCATCTTAAGCTCACAATTTATACCATGGTATACAGGCATAGTACTCAACATATTTTAGTTTATAGTACGAGTGTACCTTTCTTGTGTATGTGTATTCTAAGAACAGAGTTTGAATCACCTGACATGCAGAGAAGAAAATAAACCATTTACAAAATAGTGTTATATTCATATACAGTGACCAGTAGCTACAAAATTTCTGTTTATATATTGAGGCTGAGAATGTGGCATTCAGATTAGGGTGATTATAAATAATTTTTATCTAAATAGCAACTACCAGTTTTTCAAACATAGAATAAATTACTTACCAGAGGGAATTACTATGAGCTTTGTCCCTTCAGCAAATAACTTGATCATGCCCGAGTGATCACACTGGTTACAACTACTTCAAAAATCTCACCATTTTTCTAAGGTTCATGACATGACCAGCATTGCAAAAAAAAAAAAAATGGCCATTTGATCTTCTGGGCTCCTGTGGAAGTCCTTAAATATAGATTTTGTGGCATCTGATGGTTTATAAGTCTTCCTCAAATAAATTGACCCAGATGTCTGTTTCTTTTTTATCAAGGCAGTAATTATTGAAAAGGACTGATAGAAAATGAAAGAAGAGCAGGAAAAGAAAAGAAGAGATCAAGCTGAACTGGTCAACCAACAACTTTTCCTAATTACCAGGAAATGTATTCAGAGATTTAAGAATTTTTGCTTCTAGATGTTCAGTGAAACTGCTGGGAGATGGCATCAAAGGGAAGACCCTTCCTTCTGTTCTCAGAAACACCAGGGCTGCTCCTCTAGTGGTTTTGGATTATTTCTGAAAAGAGGAAATTCTGCAGTAACTGAAAAATACAAGTCTGCCAACACAGATATATTTGATAAATGTGAACAAAACTCTCCATTTTTAATAAAGCATGGTCATGGTGGAAAATTGTCCACTCACAACAGATCACAGCACCAAACACTATGGGAAAGGATGTGGGGGTGGGATGAAAATGTGAACAAAACTCTCCATTTTTCTCATTTGACAATGTGATTGATTACCAGGCAATGCAAAATGAGACAATAATTTCTTGATGGCATTACTTTTCCTGGAATAAAAGAGGATATTTGTGGAATTGTATCACTTGTAAAGTAATGAATTTCTTGTTTAAACTGAAATTTAAAAACAAAATCCAGTTCTACAATTTGTTGAAAAGAGAATTCTCTTGGAAGTTGTTCTGCAATCTTATGCCTCTTATCTTGGATCAGGGGAACAAAAATTGTCAGAAGCAGTGGAGTGTTCCTGTGGGCATACATGGGTTGTCCATCTGCCTCCCCAGAGAGGACCGGCCCTGATGACTCCCAAGTGCACATCAGATCCAGGTCAAGACCTGGTCCCATGAGCAAACTTAGTCTCTGTCCCTGAGAATGAAGCTGTGGCATGGTCATGGTGGAAAATTGTCCACTCACAACAGATCACAGCACTAAACACTATGGGAAAGGATGTGGGGGTGGGATGAAAATTATTTTTAAAGATTATTTTTGTTCATTGAGCATTTCAAGTTATTATTGATTAGAGCTATCAAATACCTTTTGCACTTATTGTAGATGTAAATAGTACCCACTCAGTTCCTTTCTGATAGCTTGTCCTCTTTTCGTCCTTATTCCAAGATTATGAGCAGACTTATCTGCAGCTTTAAGAGTTGTTTATATTTTGGACTTCGGGCCACAGTGGAGGTGTAGGTAGACACACTGTGCCTTCTCACACAGCCAAAAGAAGGACAACAACAAATTTAAAAACAAAACAGAAAAAACAACTAGAACTGACCGAAAATCAAACTGTATGGAAGTCTGACAATCAAGGAGTTAAAGAAGAAGTATTCATCCAGACTGGTAGGAGGGGTGGAGACAGGCAGCTGGGGGAGAGAACTCATAGCAACTGGAGGACTGGGGTGGACAAGGTGGTTGGAAGACCGAGTGAGGTGGCAGCTGGCAGACAGGGTGGTCCCACATTGGCATGCAGATAAACCAGAAAAAAACAACTGGGAAGTGAGACAGACCACACAACCCAAGTTTGCAGCATGGGGAAGTAAAGCCTTAAAATCTCTTATTGAAAAAAAACCTGTTAGGGTTGAGGTGACAGGAGAAACTCCCAACTTCACAAGAGAGTTTGTAGAATGTACACAAACCCACCCACCTTGGAATCAGCACCAGAAGGTGCTGATTTTGATTAGTGGGGGAAGTGACTGAAAGCCAGCAGAGAGCAGAGCAAGGGGCACTGTTCCCTCTCAGACCTCACCCCCACATACAGAACCACAAGGCAGCAAAGTGGGTTGCCCCATCCTGGCAAATACCTAAGGTTCCACCCTTACAACATAACAGGTGTGCTGGGAAAAAAAAATGTCCTAAATGAGAGAACAGATCAGCACCCTTTGATTGCTCAACTTGTAGAGCTGAGGACTATAAGCTATGTCTGTGTGGAAAGAACAGATCAGAGTCCCAGAAAAAAATACAACTAAGCAATGAAGATAGCCAACCTATCAGATGCATAGTTCAAAACACTGGTAATCAGGATGCTTACAGTATTGGTTGAATATGGTCACAAATTAGAGGAAAAAAATGAAGGCCATTAAAAGTGAAATAAAGGGAAGTATAGAGGGAATAAACAGTGACAGGAAGAAAACTGGAACTCAAATCAACAGCTTAGGCCAGAAGGAAGAAATAAACATTCAACCAGAACAGAATAAACAAACAAGAATTCAAAAAAATGAGGAGAGGCTTAGGAACTTCCAAGACAACTTTAAATGTTCCAACATCTGAATCAGAAAGAGAATGGTGCCAGAAGGAGAAGAGGAAGAGCAAGAAATTGAAAACTTATTTGAAAATATAATGAAGAAGAACTTCCACAATCCAGCAAAGGAAATAGACTTTTAGGAAGTCTAGGAAGCTCAGAGAGTCCCAAAGAAGTTAGACCCCAGGAAGCACACACCAAGGCACATCATAATAACATCACCCAAGATGAAAGATAAGGAGAGAATCTTAAAGGCAGCAAGAGAAAAAAATGGAGTTACCTACAAAGGAATTCTCATTAGACTCTCAGCTTATTTCTTAAAAGAAATCTTGCAGACAAGAAAGGGCTGGAAAGAAGTATTTCAAGTCATGAAAGGCAAGGACCTACATCCAAGATTACTTTATCCAGCAAAGCTATCATTTAGAATTAAAGGACAGATAAAGTGCTTCTCAGATAAGGTCAAGTTCAAGGAGTTCATCATTACCAAGCTCTTATTATATGAAATGTTAAGGGGACTTATCTAAGAAAAAAAGATCAATATATGAGCAGTAAAATGACAACAAATTCACAAGTATTAACAACCAAACCAAAAACAAAACCAAAAGAAAAACAAACTAATCAAATAACTAGAACAGGAACAGAATCACAGAAATGGAGATCACATGTAGGGTTATCAGTGGGGGAGTAAGGGGAAGAAATGGGAAAAAGGTACAGAGAATAAGTAGCATAAATGTTAGGTAGAAAATAGACAGAGGGAGGTTAAGAATAGTATAGGAGTAGTAGAAGCCAAAGAAGTTACATGTATGACCCATAGTTCATGAATGAACTAAAGAGGGAGGAACACAGGTGGGAGGGGATGTAGAGGGTGGAGGGAAATAAAGGGGGGAAAATGGGACAACTGTAATAGCATGATAATAAAATGCATTTTTTAAAAGAAAGAAACTGAAGGAATTAGTCAAAGAACATATATGACATACCCATGGACATGGACCCCAGTGAGGGGACTGACGATGGAAGTGGGGGGCAGGCAGGGTAGAGGTGGGAGTGAAGGAGGCAAAGTGGGACCACTGTAATAGCATAAACAATAAAATATAAAAATAAATTAATTAAAAATTAAAAAGAAAAAAGGAGTTGTTTATATTTCACAATCTATGAAGAATTTAAGTAATAAAATGCAAGAAAATAGTAGTTATGAAATAGTTTATTAAATTTATAAGAAAACATGAGAACTATATGAAGAAAAGAGTATAAGATTTGATAAGTGCCATAAAACAAAACGTAAACAAATGATATATATATATATTTATGAAGAAAAAACTCAAAATCATAAATATGCTAATCTTTCCAAAATTCATATGTATATAAATTAACTGCAATTCGAATCATAATTATGACAATATTCTTTTTTTCCTATGGTGTAGGTTTGGGGGGAGGGCAAGATAACTTGATTTTAAATGTTATTGTAGAGAATAAATATGAGATAATTAAAAATAATTTTTGAAAAATATTAGGGAACAGACTTTTGACATGGCAGATCTTTTTCTAAAAAATATCTTTTAATTGTTAATTACAGTTATCCCCATCTTCCCCCCATTGCTCTCCCCTGTCCTGCCCACCCCCTGCTCCCACATTTAATCCTCCTTCTGTTGTCCTTGTCCTTGGGTTCTTTATACAGGTTTTTGTTTACTTGACCCTTCCCTGTCTTTCCCCTATCATCCCCTTCCTCCCTCCCCTTTGGTCATTGTCAGTTTCTTCTTTATTTCCATGTCTCTGGTTCTATTTTGCTCATTTGTTTGTTTGGTTAATTAGGTTCCATTTATAGGTGAGATCATATGGTATTTGATCTCATGATATCAGACATGTTTCTGTAAGGAACAACAGATCATTACAAAAAACTATCTTCATTTGTTTATAAAAACTCCAGACAGTGTTCAGCAGAAGCCAAGTCATTTCACTTTCAAGCAAGCTCTTCCCTTTAGCAAATTTACCAACTGTCTTCATTCTGAACTTCAATGAGCTTGTAGTCTTTTCAGGCTTCTTTGCACTTTGGGTACTTCATATGCTACTATGTGCAATTCAGAATGCACCTATAGGAAAACATTTTTGATGAAACACTTGTTTCTATTTTGCAAACAAGATACACATGTCTGTTTTGAATAGGTATGCATGAAAGTCACGTTTGCACGAAAAAAAAAATTGTTCCTTGAGAAGGAAACTACCTTAGCTCCAAATCTGCTTTCTCCTTGTTTCTCCTTGCTCTGACATAACAACACATGGCTCTGGATTCTCTAGTAGTTAAAGAAAGGGAAATTCACACATGTGGAATCTACTCTGAATTAGGCATGCATATAAATTATTCAGCTTTACCTATACAATGGTTATTGCTCTTAAAAGGCAGAGAAGGAACTGAAAGCTAGGGATTTCAAGGTCACAAAATCCCAAACTCTGTTCTTTCAAGCACTTCACATTTCTTGGATGGAGTTGGAAAGATGTGTGTGACTGAGACAGTTTCCAGGCCTATTGCAGGTCCACATAATTAGAGGATCTGTATCTTAAATGATCAAATATGAGATATTGGGTGTTACTTTCTAAGAAACATAGGAAGTATCCTGAGTAAAAAGTAAGTGAAATGGTTGTTTTGATTATCCTAATAGCAGTGGGCCATCATTGCAAGCACCTAGCAAAAGAATCTGTGAGGACTGGTTCTAGTTTCATTGGAATATCCAATTAAAGTCTACAATTTAGCTCCTTTTCACTTCTCACTAGGAGATTAAAGTCTCCATGAGAACATTCGACCACACAGTTCAAATTATACATACTACTTGAATTAAGTGGTTATTTCTATCATGAACTTGCTGATTGCCCTCCACATGTTGGCTAGAAAACAAACAGAGTTTCTAAACTTGCATTAAGTTTGAGAGAGGGAGGAGTGGAAGTTTCTGCACTGGGTCTAAGGGTTTGGTCTGGGGGCTCTGTCTGGAAAGCCAATTCTAGTCTTAGGTAGTCAGCCGTGGGATTGACTGGGTTTGTGGTTTGCTTTCTGGCCAGTGAAACCACAGTTCCCAGTATCTCCTGTCTCTTTTATCAGATTTCATATCATGGGAAAAGTCTAAAGAATCCCCAGGTTTCCCCATCTCTATTTATCTCATTCCGAGAGGAAGCAAAAGATATGGAAAATCAAGGGAACACCATCTACTTCCAAAAAAAAAAAATCTCTCCACTGTGTTTAGTGATACAATACACTTTTGTCCTTTACTGAGACAAGAAAGTGTATGGAGAAAACTAACACAAATTGTGGGGATTGGAGTGATGGAGTGAGATTGGAATCAATTGTGTTTGGAATACTTATTAGACATACAAGAAGAGGTATTTCAGCTGTAATGTCAGGCTGTAAATTGTTGTTATTACTGTTGTTATTTTCAGGGTTTGGACCCTTAGACATTGGACATGAAAATGTCTGAAGTCACAATAACACTGCATAAAGCAGGTCAGGGCTATCAAGTTTGGAACCAAGTGCACAACTATGCAGTTAGGATAGGTTGTCAGGTCAGAGTGAAGAGCAGGGAATTTGAACTTCTTTGAGCAGGCTGTTCTGTAACTGGAAACATTTACAAGTATATTAATGAGACACTAATCTCCACTTTCCACATGCACACATATTTGATGGGCATGTTCCAAAGTGTTACAGTTGTTGGGTATTTCAGAACTGATAGGAAACTGCAGAAATGAAGGGGAGTATGTAGCCATGGGGAAATGACATGAGGATAGGAGCTTGGAGTCCATCATCTGCTGACCTTTATCTCTTCTCAACAGTGGGAAGTTGCATACTTTGCTTACATGTCAGATCTTATCACGTTCTGGGGAGCTCTTTGTAAAGACAAAGTATAGTTAATTGTTAAAGCTTCCCTTTGAAAGAATTACTTTTTGCTAAAGAAATTCAACACTTACTATCAGAGAGACAGGAAAAGTCACTGGACTGAAAATCTGAAACTTAACTAGAGCGCTACCTCTGTGATTAACTAGCTTTGGACTAGTTACTTGCCATCTCTCAGTCAGCCCAGCTTCTTCACTTCAGATGTGGGCACTGTGCTAAATATATGTCCTAAGAGCCCTTCCTGTCCCAACAGTTTCTGAGCTTAAGATTAAGGGCATCAAAAGGCCTGTTGTGGTTGCTCCAGTGTGACAGGAGTTGAGGGTTAGTAACAGAGAAAGTTTTCTTACAGGTCCCTTGTGACTCTATAACTTTGTGAGATCCTAGCAGGAACAGTAGTAGGTGGCTTCATCGCATTTGACATCATTGATTGTCAGGTAAAACATTCCATCATCTTTCCAATAAGTCTCCAAGTGAGCTTGTCATCCTTGGTTGAGCCATAAAGGATTCATCTCAGGGGCTCCTCTTTTTGTTGATACCAGTGCACAATGGCATTCTCAAGGGGAACCCCAGACAGTTTTCAGGTTATGTGCACTGTTCTGTCTGGTGTCCAGGTAAAGGATAATTGATTCTGAGATATTCTCATTCTGGTGTTTCCATCTGAAAAGCAAGGGTTATCAGTTTTTTCTTTTAATAGTTTAGAGATTTCACTCCAAAGTCACTCTGCTTACTTAGTTTAGATGGAAGTCTGCTATTGCTTCTTTCTTTTTGTTTTTATTGTTGTTTAAGTACAGTTTTCTGCCTTTTCCCCCATCCCTCCCAACCACCAGAGCCCTCACTCCCTCCTTCCCCTGTTTCCACACCCCTGTTGTTATTGTCCCTGTGTCTTTTATAGTTCTTCCTATAAACCTGTCACATTTTTCTCCCATTATCCCCTACCATCTCCCCTTTGGTCACCATCAACCTGTTCTCAGTTTCAACGTCTTTGGTTATATTTTTCTTGCTTGTTTTTTTTTCTTGATTAGGTTCTAGTTAAAGGTGAGATCATATGGTATTTGTCTTTCACTGCCTGGCTTATTTCACTTAGCATAATGCTCTACAGTTCCATTCAAGCTGTTGCAAAGGGTAGAAGCTTCTTCTTTCTTTCTGCTGCATAGAATTCCATTGTGTAAATGTACCATAGTTTTTTATCCACTCATTTACTAATGGGCACTTAGGTTCCTTCCAGCACTTAGCTATTGTACATTGTGCTGCTATGAACATTGGGATGCATAGGTTCTTTCGGATTGGTGTTTCAGGGTTCTTAGGATATAATCCTAGCAGTGGAAATGCCTGGTCAAAAGACAGTTCCATTTTTGGTTTTCTGAGGAAATTCCATACTGTTTTCCATAGTGGTTGCATCAGCCTGCAATCCTACCAGCAGTGTACTAGGGTTCATTTTCTCCACAACCTCTCCAACACTTGTTGTTTGTTGCTTTGTTTATGATGGCCACTCTGACCTGTGTGAAGTGACCAGTGTGAAGGAGAACAAAGAATTCCTATTTTGTTCTTCTTTCTCAAAATTGCTACAGCTATAAAACTCCTGGCACACAAAAGTCCTGGAATGGATGATTTCACAGGAGAATTCTACAAAGCACTTAAGGAAGAGCTAACCCCTGTCCTTCACAGACTATTCCAAAAAATCCAAAATGATGGGAGACTCCCAAACTCTTTTTATGAAGCCAGCATCATCCTAATCCCAAAGCCAGATAAAGACATAACAAAGAAAAAAAAAAGACATAACAAAGAAAGAAAACTTCAGGCCAATATCACTGATGAACATAGATGCTAAAATCCTCAGCAAAATACTGGAAAACCACATCCAACAATACATTAAAAAGATCATACACCATGACCAAGTGGGATTTATCTCAAGGATGCAAGGATGGTACAATATTTGCAAATCAATATATGTAAATACATCACATAAACAAAAGCAAAGACAAAAATCACATGATCATATCAATAGATGTGGGAAAGCATTCCATAAACTATAGCACCCATTTATGATTAAAACAGTCTGCAAAGTGGGAATAGAGGGAGCATTCCTCAACATAATAAAGGCCTACAGCCAACATCATACTTAATGGGCAAAAACTAAAAACTTTCCCACTAAGATCAGGAATAGGACAAGATTGTCCACTTTCACCAATTCTATTCAACATAGTTTTGGAAGTCCTAGACAGAGCAAGTCAGACAATAAAAAGAAATAAAAGGCATCCAAATTGGAAAAGAGGAAACAAAACTGTCCTTTTTTTGCAGATGACATGATAGTGTACAAAGAAAATCCTATAGACTCCACCAAAAAACTACTCACCCTAGTAAGTGAATTTGGCAATACAGCAGGATACAAAGTCAATATTTAGAATTCAAAGCATTTTGTACAGCCACAATGAAACATCAGAAACAGAAATCAGGAAAAAAAATCCCATTTGATATAGAAACAAGAAAAGTAAAGTACCTAGGAGTAAACCTAACCAAGGAGGTAAAAGACCTATACTCAGAAAACTACATGACACTGAAGAAATTAAGTAAGACACAAACAAATGGAAGTATGTATCATGTTCATGGATTGGAAGAATTATCATCAAAATGTCCATACTACTGAAACAAATTTATAAATTCAATGTAATCCTTATTAAAATACCAATGACATATTATGCAGATATAGAACAAACACTTCAAAAATGTATATGGAAGCAAAGTCATTCATTTTGAATATTTCCCTTTATTATGTTGTAAGAGTCTTGCCAGGTCATTTCCCCTTCTCCGTGTCTCTGAGCACATGCTGCTCTTCTTTCCCTCTTTTTAACTCCATCCTTTTCTAATTGAGTTGTAAAAGCTATTTATGTAGTTTGGACACCATTCATGTTTGTTTTTCATATGTGTGTGAGAATATTTCCTTCTAATCCTTTGCTTTTCATGTTCTTAGCAGTCTTAAACAAAGCAGATATCTTAACTTCAATGACTGTGTATTTTGTCCATGTTCCCTGTTTTTTCTGTTTTAAAAAATATTTGCCTAACCCATGGTCACAATGAATTTCTTCTATATTTTCATCTTGAAGTTTTATTGTTTTCAGTTTTATATTTGGCCCTATCAGTCTTTTTTAGCTCATTTTTGTTTATGATGTTCAATATGGATTGAATCTTCTTTTTCACATACATGAACAATTGTTCCAATACTCTTTGTTGAAAAGTTTATCCATTGTTCATTTTTGTATTTACCTGGAACCCTTGATAAAAATCAGTTAACCATGTATTTGTAGCTCTATTTCTGGATTCCTTTTTCTGATGCTCTTATCTATGTATCTGTACTTTCACCAATACCTCACTGTCTTAATCATTGTAGCTTAAAGGTATGTCTAAGATTTTATTGTTTTCAAAATTTTGTGGCTATTCTATGTCTTTTGCCTTCCCATATATATTTACAATTTAGGGTAAGTATGATATTTTAAATATATTGAGTCTTTCAATCCATGAACATGGCATATGTCCATATAATTATTTTTTCTTTGTCTCCTGTCATCACAGTTTTGTAGTTCTCAGCATATAAATCCTTTACATTTTTGGTTAAATTTATTTCTAAATATTATATAAGTTGTTGTTGCTATTGTTAATAGTACTATTTTTGAAATTAACAATTTCCAATAGTTAATTGTTGATTTCCCCCCAAACAGCACAGGTTTAAACTGCATGTGTCCATTTATACCCAGATTTTTTTTTCCACTAAATACTGTTGTTCTCCATGTCCATGGGTTTTGCACCCACAGATTCAATCAATGGATGATCAAATAAACCATTTTCAGCCCACAGTTTGGAGTTGGCAGTTGTAGAAGTCCAACAGTAGGCATTGTTCTACGCCATTTTAAATAAGAAACTTGAGCATCCACAGATTTTGGTATTTGTAGGATATCTTGAAACCAATGCTGAAGGCTAACTATAGTCAAGATTTTGGGGAGTCAAGTTATTCACAGACTTTTTTACTGTGTAGGGGATAATGCTCCTAACTCCCATGTTGTTCAATGGTCAACTGTATATAGAATTAAAATTAAGTTCACATCTCTCATTCTATTTTACAGCTCTATATATTTCATTATGTATGTGCCAACATTTATTTAATGAATTTCTTATGTATGCATATTACATATATTCCAATATGTTATACTTACACAATGATTAAATTTACATATACATACTTTTTAAATTTTGTTGAAAGTTGTGCTTTCTGGCTGAATATCCAAAGATATTTTGTTTGGCAAAAAGTTAAATTCATAAAAATATTGTTACATATTTCCAAATTTCCCTACAAAGAGCATTGCACTTGTAGCTGCAATGTATGAGGGCCTATTTTCCCCTGTCACTTAACCAACAGAATATATTGTCAAATGTTTAAATTCTTACCAATCTCATGAGTGAGAAATAGTGCCTCAAATGCAGTATTGATTGGCATTTATCTTACTTTAAGTAAAGTTGAGCATTTTTTATATGGCTAAGAGCTATTTTTACATCATTCTTCATGAATTGGATTTTTATGTATTTTCTTATTTTCATGTAGGATATTTTTAAGGTTTTTGTTTTCACTTTTAAATTTTACATTTTTTTATATCAGTGACAGTAGAACATCATCTCCTAAACAGGTTGCAAATATTCTCTATAGTTTGTCATCTGTCCTTTTCATTTGGTATGTTGCTTGTTACTATGCAATATTTACTTTTATTTTCATGTAGTAAAAGTTATCGGTATTCCCTTTTTGCATCTTGAACTTTAATTATGAATACAGACTCATTCCTCAACCCCATGTTACACAACAGAGACTGACAAATTTCTTCTCTATGTGATCAGATGACAAATGTTTTCACTTTTGTGAACCATAAGGCCTGTGCTGTGATTACTCACTCATCTCTGCTCCTGTACTTCCTAAGCAATCAGACGGTATGTAAATGTGTAGGTGTGGCTGTGTTCCAGGAACATCAAGGGCAGATATCTTACTAGAAAATATTCCTAAAGAAGGGTTTCTTTTTTCATTTATTTCTATTATCTCAAAAAATAATAAAAAAATGTTTTTGTTTCATATTTGACTCTCATATTTTGAAAGTCAAATCAACAATAGTATTTATATGATTTCTAGGAAGATAATACTTAGACACAGCTTAGAATAGTAATTATTTTGTGAGTGAGAGTTTGTTTTCTCTTTAGATGTGGGAACTACAGACTAGATGCCATTTCTACTTCCTGTGTTTCAGAGGCAGGTAACATGCTGGTTGCAAGGACAGTCACTGAAGACAGAAGTTCAGCCTTCCATCTGCACTTAGTATCTCAGTGACCACAGACAAAGTAAATAACATCTCTATGCTTATTTCCTTGTCAAGAGTGAATCATGATAGTATGTCAAGATTGTCACAAACATGAGATGAATTAGAACAGTACCTGAGAAAGAGCAGCAGCTCTGAGTGAATGAACACTACGATCCTCCCAGGATCACAGAACGATCCTAAGGAAAGGGATCCTGATGAGTATCCACTCTGTTGTGTGATCATCTAATGATCCCAGGGGATCTGAGGCCTGAGCAAAGGGAAGTGTGCTGGTCAGGCTGTGACACATCCATCAATCTAGAATGAATAATCTTCCTCCCCCTGGGAGGAGAGGGCAAGCACTCCATCCCACACCCACCCCAAAATGTGTGCAGTAAATAAGACACTGAACATCTTCAGGATGGACTGACAGGGTTGAAGCAGTATGGGGTTTTGGGTTTTGAAAGTAATTTTATCTCTCTAACCTCAAATTATTAAAAGTAAATGGGGAAAAATGATCATTACTTCACAAACATGTTGTGGTGTTTCCAAAAGATATAATATCACAGCCATGTTTCCTGCCACTTGATGATTTCCTCTTTGAATATGAGCCATATCATTTACATTAGGAGTATTCTCCACAGTCAAAAGAGTAATACACAACTCAAGTTCTGTGTTCAGAACTGTCTCAGGCTGGGTGCCCAGCTGTGCGGCCTCTGTGTTGCCCATGTTGAGAAGGATGTGTGGGGGCACAGGCTGAAGATGGTTCTTGTGCAGGAATCTTGGCAACTCTAACATTGTGGGTGTCAGTCCAACAGGCACAGAAGTACACGGCCTCATCTTCTTTCTCCAAGAAATTTATTTTCAAGGTGGAAGTGAAAGTGTGAAGATTTTTACTTGCCTCAAATTTGTTGTTCTTCCCACGAGTAGGGGTGTTTGAGTAAGCATGTATTAAATGTTCTATACCTTGATCTGGTTTCTGCCGATACCAGTGTATGTAGTCTGTGCTAAAGGTGCTAGAAAACACCTTACAAGATATATGGGCACTTTTATCTCTTGACCTGGAAATTGATATTTCAGATTGCTCCAACTTTAACTGCCCAAGGCCAACTGCAGAAAAAAATTAAATCAATAAATCAATAAATCTTCATGAACAAATGGCATGTAAAGAGATAACAATAAAGAAGTTCTTCTGTCTCTCTTTTAGACCTAAAGATATGGGTAACTCACAAGGCCAGAGGGAGAAGAAGATGACTGCTTCCAGTAGTAACATCCTGCACTCCAGGCTGGCTCCCCAGGGAGAAGGTAAGAAAGTGAGGTCCCTGTTAGCAGACCAGTGTCAGGAGGGTGGGGTTCTGTCTTGTTTATAGCAGGAAGTGGTGGCTCAGACAGTTCCCTGGGGTTCTTCATGATCTGCTATATAGATGAGCAGTTCGGGGCTTCCTCTCTCCCATGAGTGCTGGGAGAATAGGATAAGAGTGTTGTGATCTAGAAAAAAAGTCCTGGAATAAATGTATCTGTCTGGGTTGGGGCAGGGATGGTTCTCACACCCACTCAGCCATTCCCTGTGAAATACCATGACATAGAAACATTACTTCAGAAATGTGAAGACGTACAAATTGTGTTCAGATCCTATGTGAATCTTTCTGTGGATTCAGGATTTGGGTATGAAAATTGACCTTTATTTTTCTTTAATACCAAAAAACAAAATCAGAAGCTGGAATACTTCATTGACATTATTTAAGATTCCATATGCCCAATCACTGGAAAATTTCTGTTTTTTTTTAATTAATCAATATGTCAACACACAGACTATGACTCAGGACAACCAAACTTCACTTACAATCTGGGTGCCTTTTCGAAAGGGCTAGACTGCAGTTGCTGGCAGGTAGAGGAGACAGAGCAATCTGGGGACTCAACTTCCCATTCTGGACCTTCAAACTGTCTCATGAACACTGTGCCACATGTAAGAGTATTTTCAAAGCCATGTTATATTTAATATGTAATAATAAGCTTTCAAATTAATATAGCATCTAATATTCATTTAGAAACTATTATTTATAAGACGGTGTTCTAAATGTTTGCTTATTTTATTTAATCCTCTCAACAACACTCTTGTGAGGTAGCTGCTATGATATTCTCCATATGGCAATGAGAACATGGCAAAAAGAAGTGATTAAAAGTCCCAGATTGGGGAAACACAAGAACTCAATAGTTGTTCACTAATGAATGCCTGAGTAAAAGGAGGTATACAAAATGACAGTAAAATGTCCCCACACTTTACTATTATTTTGAATTTTTCTCTACATATTTATGTATAGAAATAGGATTTCTTTTGATTATATATAAACATTAGTTGGGCTTGAATATTTGGCTTTATATTCTCCTCTTTTGGTTAACATATTGTAGTGAGAAATTTGGAAGTCATTAAATAGTCTATGTGAGTGTTATTTAGTAACCAAAGTTATAATTCAATACCTTTCCATACCACTTAGCCCGATCTGACATTTGTGTGTTACTTAGGCTACTCGTGCCTCACTTGCCTCATAAACATGTTGCCTACATATCTTTCAGAGGTGTTAGGAGGCACATTGCACAAGGGTAATGCACAAAACATTCAAATATTAGTACTTGGCACATCAGGAGTCTTCAATGATGTTATAAAGTGTTATTATTTGTCTTATTATCAAACAAGACAAAATACCTTGCTGTATATTTTTACAATGCAACTCTAGTAACTCATTCAGAAAAATATGTAAGTTAATCAAAGTACATAGGAGAAATAAAGCCATCTATTTCCTCAGGAATAATCATTCTTAAAGTTTTAGAAAATTCCTTTCCCCCTTTAATTATTCTTCTATCAATACAAAAAGTTTTACTGTCAAAAGTTATTATATACTCATGAATTTTTATTTCTATTATATTGCAAATATTTTAAATTTTAGTAATAAATCCATAAAATATTTTTCCAATGGCTGCATTGTAGTTTATTCTTTGAATGCAATGTAAATCAGGTGTCTCTTTCCCTGTAAATCATCATTTAGTCTGACATACAAAAATCTGCTGGTGAGTTTTCTTCTAAGATCTGAAAACAGCAGAGTGTATCACTGTCAGCATCTCATTACTGCTCTATGAGTCTCTTTTGATTACTAAATGAGACAACCCTGTAAGAAGGTAGCAGCAGTATATCGACAAGCTTGTCTGTGCATTCCTGTCCGAAAAGGGCTTATGTTCTCAGATTCTTTGGGATTCTCTCAGGTCTTTCTCTCTACCCTTGCTTTTATTAACAGTTTTATAATCAGTAAGGTCATATGCAGGTTCAAGAAATCAACTGTAGTACACAGAGAGAGAATAAGATGGCCAGGAGTCACATAGGATGTAATCACAAAAGATTGAGTGGCTCTGAGGTCAGATAAAAAAGGTTGACATGCTGATCTATAATAGCTTTTCTTGTGAATCTCCTTTCTTTCTTCCAATGGCTTCCCTGAGTTGAGAACTAGAACTGGGTCCTTAGAAGAATAGATGATGGGGATGAATATGTTATCATAAACTTAGAAATTATCACATAAGTAAAGGACTATGTACAGCACAGATGCAAAGTGGTGTCCATATTCTTGCATGGGGTGCCAGCATGTACTATATAAGAAAAGTGAGTGAATTAAAAGGTAGTCATTTGGAAAACAAAATGAGAATTTATTGACATTTTATGTATTCTGTGAAGACTCCTGATCACTGAAATCCTTGTCACATGGTTCAAATTGTGTCAGGGAATGTTTCACAAAGGTTAGTTTTGTTTTCTGCATGGTGTAGGAACAATGCATAGCATTTCTTTCCTCTAATGATGAGGTGCTAGACTCTGGGGCTAGATTATGTGGGTTCAGTCCTACTTTGATTTGCATCAAATGTATGACTTGGACAAGTTCTCAGGATACATATCTCATTTATGTCATGAGCCAAATGGGTTCATAGTCATAAGAGAACAGACCTCACAGGTTACAGTGAGGGTTGAAGAATTTCATATGTGCAAAGAATTAAGAACACTAATAGACATCTCTCTTACAGAAAAAAATTATTAATTGTTCCTTCCTTGGGCCCATTCTCACTCTTCGTTCATTGGCAGAGCCAAGGGTCACCCATAATGTGATGGATTCATCAAATGACCCCGGGATATTGGACCTGTATTCTGATGACATCATATTCCTACAGCCCTGAATGTGAAGTGAGGAACTACCTTCCTCCTGCTCCAGAAAAAAAGACACTGCTTCCATCCCAAGTTGACCTCAAGTAGGTTGTTTGTTATAGAATCATGATGTTTACATTTCCAGGGTAGCCTCATGGTCTAGTTCAAAACATATGAACTTGTCTTTGACTAATCAATTGAACTCTCAGAGATTTAATGTTTTATCTGTAAAATGGACAAATAATTGTTATAGTGCTGGAGTGTTATGATAATCATCTGTGGCAATGTGCTCTATCTAGGACAGCTGACATACAATGCTTCCCTCTCTCAGCCTGAGCCACTCCTGTTAGTGGAAGAGTCTAGATGGTGATATGATTAATGGGGCCTATTCATTGCCAGTCAGGATTTAATTCATAAGGAAGTGTGCTACATGAAGTTTGAGAAGACCATGGTCAGAATGCTTCCTGTTCAAGGTGGGGCCTAACATGTGAACAAACACAAGTAGGCTGTTGCTGCGCTATGGGTCCCAGAAGCACACTAGTCAATGGCCACATGTTTTCCCATGAAGTTCATGGCAAGGACCAACGTAGACTTTTGAAAACTTTTTCTTGCCTCAAATGTATTTTTTTTCTCACCTAGCTGAACTGAAGCTGGGATATTTGTTGAGATGTAGACTTCAGGTATGTCATAATTTGGTGTGGTTGCTTCTGATACCAGTGTACAACTGTATTTTTAATGTCTTCAGTGGACATCTTTCAAAATATGAACACTCTTTCTATTGCTCTGGGAATTCACATCTTAGGTGGCTCCAGCTGTAACTCACATGTCCCACTGCAAAGGAAAAGTGGAAATCCCCATGGACATCAGACACAGAAACAGAAACATTAAAAATCTTTTCATCACTAATCCATGGTCAAATAAATTGAAGAGCAACTCACAAGCCCCCAGAGGGAAAAATATGAATGTTCCCAGTAGTGACATCCTACTGTCTGCCAGACTGTGTCACCAGGGAGAGGGTGGGAAATTGAGGATCCTGATTGGGGTGTCCAGGGCAGGGAGAGGAGGGTGTGAGAAAAGGAAGTGGTCCCATGGGGGCATGTGCAACCTGATGCAGATCTCAGCATTTCAGGGGGTTCTGATGACTCACATGTGCTGAACTGACAGGAAATATGCTTCAGGACCTAGACAGGAATGTCTGTGTAGGTTGGGTGGAGGCAGTTCTTATAGGTAACTTAATTCTGTTTTAGACTAATCTGTTTCCTCCTTTATTTTCATGCTATAGAAACATTATTTCAAAAATGTGACGGTGTAGTTTTGTGTCACAAAGTTACACTTGGTACTTCCGTTAATTTCTTTGGCTTCAGTACTCAGGAGTTAATTTCTTTGGCTTCAGTACTCAGGAGTATGAAACGTCGAGTATTTTACAATTTTTTAATCTCACCCAAGGATATATTTATTTATTTTCAAGAGAGAGAGAGACATTGATGTGAGGGAGAACATCAATTCATTGCCTTCTATGTGTACCCCAACAGAGACTGAACCCTCAGTTAGGTATATGACCAGACAGGGCATGAAACCTGCAACCTTGTGGTGTACGGTTGACACTCTAACCAACTGCACCATCCACCCACCATCGGTATTTTACTTTTTTTAAAAAGGCAAACTAGTGAGAAGGAAGAGATTGGGGGGAAAGGTGTGGGGAATAAGAAGCATAATTGGTAGGCACAAAATAGACAGGAGGATGTTAAGAATAGTATAGGAAATGGAGAATCCAAAGACATATATGTACAACTCATGGACATGAACTAAGGGGGAGAATACTGGAGAATGTGGGGTGCAGGATGAAGGGGGAGAGGAGACAAAAAATTGGGAAAGCTATAATAGAGTAATGAATAAAATATACTTAAAAATAAAAAGCAAACCGAAGTCTCAAACCGACATAATTCATACCTCATTTTACAAGTGATAGGCATTTTCATTTGAAATACAATGCAGCATTTTCTTTTATAATTAACCAGATGTCACCATACAGATTACAACTCAGAGTATGAAATTTCCATTATAACCAGGGCGCCCTCAAGAGGAGACAGAACTGAAATTGCTAAAATGAATAACAGCGCAAATTGTGAGAAGGGGGTCGGCCTCTACTTATCCTGGACCTTGAAACTCTTTCATAACACTGTGTCACAGAGAGGGATATATTTAAAAAATGTCTTTTTAAAAAATCCTCACCCAAGGATATGTTTATACATTTTAGAGGGACAGAAAGGTAGGGCTGCAGAGAGAAAAACATTGATGTGAAACATTGATCTGTAGCCTCCAGTATACACCCCAGCTTGAGATCAAACCTCCAACCTAAGTATGTGCTGTGACTGAGGAACGAACCCTCCACTCTTTTGTGTAAAGGAAAGTGTTTGAACCAACTAAGCCACCTGACTAGGGCTAATGTCCATTTATGCATGTGATATGAAGCCTTCTGATCATGACAGGTTCTCTCTCTTCTTTCACAGGCAAAATCAAGTGTTGCCCCACAATGTGGGCTCATCTAACATCCCCAATGAATTTGAGGCTTTGGTCTGATGCCATCGTGCTGGTAGAAACATTTTTTCCCACATCTCCCAGAAAACTGGCATTGCTCTATCCTAATTTAATCAGGATAATTTAGTGTGTACTTAAAATATTGCAGCCTTTAAACTTAACAGTGTGTTTCACAGTCCAGTTCAAAAGCATGGACCTCTCACTTTTGGATGATCTTTAAGACTAAACTCTCTAAGCTTAATTTTTTTAGTTGTAAAATGGACCAGTAACAGTTGTATTGCCAAGGGATTGTCTTGAGTATGCATGATAATAATGGCTCCAGCCACCCTGATCATTTACTGAGAGTTTCTGCAAGGTGAGATGGTGGACTGTGGCACAGCCTGTGCTTTCTGTCCCCACACAACGCTTTAATTAATTGAGATGTATTGTCAAATAAAGCTGTGGAAGCACAATCCTTGTAATTAACTGGGAGCTATGTGGAAGCATACTCTAAGATGGCTTCCTGAAGAGCTCAGGAAATGCTGCAGACAAGGCAAGGCTGACTTCAGGAGCCCAGATGGAGAGGGTGTTGCTGGTTGTGGTTGCCACTGTTGGGAAGGATGTAGGTGGGCACAGGTCCAGGCAGAGGATATTGTGTGGGTTGTCTCAACAGTTCTAGTAGTGTGAGTCCAGCCAGCACAGTAGTAAATGGCCACATCCTCTTTTTCTATGAAATTTATGGTCAGCATTGAAGTGAGACTTTGAGAATTCTTTCTTGCCTCAATTTTGTTGTTCTTCCCACCTCGGTTACTTCGAGCTGGGCTTTTTGTTGAGCTCACATAAATCAGATGTTCCAAAGCCTGATTTGGTTTTTGCCAGTACCAGTAAATGATGTCATTTTCAAAATTTGTGCTTGATACCTTGCAAAGTATGACAACACTTTTCTTTATTTCTGTGGAAATGGATATCTGAGACTGCTCCAATTTTGATAACCCAAGTCCAACTGTATGTGAAAGAAGAGAATTTCCAATGAACTTCTGACAATATAAGAAATGATAAAGAATTTCTTTGCTCTCTCATCTAGACTGAAATGGTCAGGGACTGTTACTCACGCGTCCAGAAGGACAAGAAGGTGAATGCTTCCAGCAGGGACATCCTGTGAACAGACTGTGTCCTCAAAGAGAAGCAGGAAAGTGGAGACTGGGTGGCAGGGCAACTTATGTCAGCAGCAAGTAGGTGTAGCCTAGATTGGGGAGAGGGAAGGAAGTGGTGGGTTAGCAGGACCTTGGGCCTTTAGTGCTGGCTGCTGGTCAGAAATTACTCCTTTCTGTGGGCTTCATGACATCAAGATACAGCTGGTGGTCTATGTAGGGCTCTTTGGCATAAATGTGAGGGATCCTTGGAGGTGTCTTGGAACATGCTGCTAAACATACTTATTGAAGAAACTCAGAGAAACGAGGTAAGATAGGAGTTAATATAACTGTATAACACCAAAACCAAATCTATTTGTCATTATGGTGTTAATGTATAGAATTCTTCTCCACATATAAAAGGATAGTAATTTGATTTTTGTGGATGATAAATATATTTAAGTTACACATGGAACATGTACAGGGTTTTGTGCTCCTTTTCTTTGAGTTCACATTATATTCTGAGCAACTTCGCATGCCACTGATGCATTTTTCAATGTCTGCAGCTAATCACTATTCATCTCTGTCACTTAGAAGTTGCCTGACCCTGTGCAAATTTCTTAATCCCTTTATGCCTCAGATTCTTCACTTGAAACCTGATGCAGTAATAATGTCTGTCTCAAAAGGTTGTGCAGATTAAATAACTATGAAGGCTACCTTGTCTGGATTCTGGCATACAGTAAATTTTCAGTGATTATTAGACATTATTATTAATACTAATACCATTTTTAAAGAATTTAACTCCCCTATACTATCAACTCATTCCCTTATGATTATCTTTGAAAGCATTGTATGTGCTGGAACTTCTTGAACTCTGGACAACAGTTGTCCCTGAAGCTTATGTCCAGTCCTCCTGTGTGAAGCAGATGTGAACTCACACTAGCTTGGGTCTTCTCGTGAAGAAAAGAGAGGAAAAAGCTGGCTTACTATGGCTAGATTTTTTCCTGAGGCAACTGCCCTATTTTCCCTCTTGTCCGATAAATACCACTTCTGAGATGACAACACTGGAAAGCTGACAACACTGGAAAGTTGACTTATAATGGTGGGAAATTATTTAAACTTAGATAAAGGTTTTAAACGTTATGACACAAAAAGGAAGATAAATGGCCACTTCAGAAACATCCCTGAGGAAAAAAATTCCTTCAAACAAGGAAGTAAAGTTGTAAATTATCTTTTACTTATTAAACACTTTCAGAAAATAAGTATTTTGTTGCATTTACCTCTCATAATATTAATAGCATTTGACAATTAAAACATTCTAAGTGGCAGGCAATGTACTACAAACACTTTGGCAATGTACTGCAAACATTATCTCATTTAATCTGCATAAACCTATTTTGTGCTGTTAATATTGTTCTCGTTTTTTTAGATGAGAAAATGGAGGCTTTGACAGAGCAGCATCTTGTTCCAAGCCTTACAGGTATAACTGGCAGAACAATAATTTGCATCAGAAGGTCTGACTCTGAAACTCATATTCTTAAGATACTATACATCATATATAATGAAACAGTTTCCATCTGTTTAGAACAGTCTCTTACAGGTAGTTCAGTCTCTTTTGGTAGCTTCTTTATGTTTTCTATGTTTCTCACTCTTACTTGGCTAGTCCCCAGGGTGGCATTAATGCATATGGGAGGAATGGGAGTGTCTGCCACCCCCCACATCCTCTCAAACTTTCAGCTCTCTGCCCTGCTCATCTTCGGGATTTAGCCTCTTCCTCTGAATTGGCTGGGGCAATAACCAGACCTGAACCAACTACTGACCCCACACTATGCCCTTGGGTACAAAGTTCCCACCCGGCAGCTTCTCATCCAAATCCCAGGTGCTGCATGCCCTGGTCCTCTCAGCACCTCTCACCCTCTTAGAGACCTGAGAGGCATTAGGGCCTGCTACACGTGAAGCTGTGGGGAAAGCAGTGCTGCCCTCACTTTTGTAAATGCCCTCACTATTCATGTTGTTTTTCTTACTGTGGCCATGCTGAGGGAGCTTGCTATCACCAGATAATCTCAGATTCTCTCTCCATCTATTTCGAGTTTTTGTTGAAGTTCTGTCCTCTCTGGGTAAGACCCTCAGAGTCAAGGGAAGCAGAAAGGCAACTCCTCTTGCCCTCCCCCTTATCTCACAAACATCACACTGGCAGTGCTACCCCTCCCTCTAGAGCAGATGCTAACTTCCCTGTTGCCACCTCCCCACTTAACTATATCTAGACCTCTACTTAAATTCTTTGTTCCTAGTTTGCCAGCTTGCATTGACCTTAAAATAGGATATTTGAAAATTTGGAAAACCCTTTTTCATCAAACCTGGTTTTCAAGCCCATTATCTCATGATTAACTCAAAATGGAACATGTCAAATGTCAAGTTTGATATCTGATAGAGTATTAGTAGCTATAATTACTATGCTGAACCTTAGATCCCCAGAACTTGTTCTAACTGGAAGTTTACACCCTTTGTCTAATATTTCCCCATTTCCCCCACCCTCCAGCCCCTGGTAACCACCACTCTACCCTCTGTTTCCATGAGTTTGGCTTATTTTGATGCCTAATATAAAGAGATTATATGGCATTTTTCTTTCTCTGTATCAAGTATGTGATTTAGCATAATGCCCTCAAGATTCATCCAAGTTGTGACAAAAGGCAGGATTTCCTTGTTTCTCATGGCTAAGTAACCTTTAATTGCATATATACCTCATCTTTTTAATCTGTTTTTCTATTCACATACACTTAGTTTCTTTCCATAACACACAACTGTAAATATGCTGCAATAAGCACGGGAATGCAGATAACCCTTCAAGATCTTCCTTTCATCTCCTTTGGATATATACCTACCAAAGGCATTGTTAAATCATAATATAGTTTTATTTATTTATTTATTTATTTATTTATTTATTTATTTTTAAGAGACACCATACTATTTTACTCAGTGGCTGTGATATAAGCATGGTGCTGGGAGATCGAAGAGGTGCCATAGGAAGTGGTTTCCCAAGGTTACAGTAAATTAGCTAATGGGGCGCAGTGACCACACTTCCTAGCCTTAGGCAGATTCATGGCAGGGGGAGGGGCAGACCTGACAGTAAAAACTGAAAAAGGACAGGATTGGCTTGAGAGCTGTACACTTCTTGGGCACATGGAATTATGGGATGGAGATTTAAACAAAGGAAAGGGAGAGACTTATTCTCTTTCCCTTCCTTGGGGAACCATGTGGATGACCATGCTGCAGTAATCTGTGATTTCCAAAAGACGGTAATTTTAAATGGAAGGAGGAACTCTGGGAGTCTCCTGACAGAGGGTAGCAGGGTTATATTTCTTTGGGTGTTTTAGAGGAAATGGACTATGAGGCAGAAGCCTGTCATTCTTCCAAAACTGTGTAGCTTTTGAATAAAAGACTCCTTTTTCATTAAACCCCTGCCTCCGAAATTTGCCTATGGGGGGCAGGCAGCAGGACCCAATTTGATATTTGGTTAGAGCTGTACCAATTTATAATTCTGCCAACAGTGCTCCAGGGTTTCTTTTTCACCACATCCTCACCATGCTTGTTATCTCTTGTCTTTGGATAAATGCCATTTTAGCAGGTACGAGTGAAAGCTCATTGTGGTTTGTATTTGAAATTCCCTGATGATTAGTGATATCACATCTTTTTATGTGCCCGGTGGTCATTTCTTATGTCTTCTTTGAAAAAATATCTCTTCAATTCCTATGCCTATTTTTAATAAGTTTGGTTGTGTTTGTGTATATTTTGGATATTAACTCTTTTCTGATATATGATTTTCAAATACTTTCTTCCATTATGTAGGTTGCCTTTTCATTTTTTGATAGTTTCCTTTGTTGTGCAGAATCATTTTAGTTTTACGTCAACTTATTTTTTATTTGTGCTTTTGTTGCTTATGGACAAATTGTACCATTTAAAGTTATACAAGCCTATATACGAGTTATATCTTGATAAACTTGGACAAGATAAATAAAAGAAAAGAAAAAAAAATGTGTCCTGAGTACAGCCTCCATATCCTTCCATGGGTGGTAAATTTCATGGTTTATTCTTTTTTTAGAGACTTTATTTGTTTATTTTTAGAGAGAGAAAAGGGAAGGAGAAAGACAGGGAGAGAAACATCAATGTGTGGTTGTCTCACACATGTGCCCCTACTGTGGATCTGGCTCACAACCCAGGCATTTGGTCTGATTGGAAATCCAATTGCAACCCTTTGCAATTGGACAGGCTGGCGCTCAATCCACTGAGCTATACCAGCCAGGGTTCCTGGTTTATTCTTAATGGAAAAAGGGCTACAATTTATCATACTTATGTGGGAAAATAAAAATATTCTGGCCACAAATTTCCAAAACATTATCCTCTTTAAATATTTTGATTGGTACGTAAGTCCAGGCTATGGAGATTTCAGCCCTCTCTATGTATCTCATAATTCATGTAAGAGCAAGTTCACGAAACAATATATAGTATATATTTTCTTAGCCTTTTCCCCTAAGGCAGACTGTCTAAAAAGGGAACTCTTTCAGACACCATATTTTGCCATGTATAATGTGCTCCCATACATAATATGCAACCATGTTTTTGGTCAAAAATTTCAGGAAAAAAATCTTTCATTTTAACTTTTTAATTCAATTTTTTATTCATTTATATTTAACAAACAAGACTGATTATTGTACTCCAGGGTATTAGTTTGCATATGGATATCATTCTTGCTTCTGGAGTTACACTTTTAATGCATAAACATGAATAAAAGAATTAAAAATACTTATACAGAGACTGAATTAGGTCTATCCATGTATAATGCTCATCTTTATATTTCCTTCAAAAATGTGGGCAAAAAGTTTGCATTCTACATGGCAAAATGCAGTGTGTTCCCACGGGAATCCTTTAGCCACGGCTTGTAGAACGACTGTTCATTGATTTGACCAGGCTCTACTGGAGGAGGAAACAGGTCTGACACAGTCCATATTTGCCCCCAAATGTAACAGTGCGTTTTATAAACATAATAAACATTAAGGATGTTTAAGGTGGTCTAATAGTGCAACTGAAACAGCACAGATTATTTGTTTAGACAGACACTGCCCCTCTCTAAGCATCAATTCTTTCCTCCATTAAACAGGTTTATATGCAGGGTTTTTATGATGATCACATGGGCTTCTAAACACATGGAGCATCTAGCACATTATCTGGCAGCCATGATGGCAAAATTGATGTGAATTCCATTTTGTTCATTGCCAGTGCCCTTAGCCTGAGATTTTCACAATTACTAGAAATCTCTGGGAAATAAAATAACATACCTTGCCTTCTCTTAGAAATTATCAGGCCTTTCAACATACATGGTCTCTGTGTACCCTAGTCAGTAGGAAACAATGTCAAACCAGGGGGTTCATTTGATAGCCATCACACTCCCTTTCTTTCCTCATCCTGAGGCATCAACATGAGAAGCACAGGAAGTGCTGCAAGCTGAGGCTGAGGCCTAGCCAGGGCTGAGGCTTGGACTCAGGACTGAGGATGCTTCACGCTGGGAAGGATGTGGTCACACTCATGGTAAGGGGTGTGTGTGTTTATTATCTTGGCTCCAATGACACTGTGGGCTTCCAGGGTTCATTATTAGGTCATCATGTCTTCTGTGGAATTTATATTAGAGACCAAAGAGGAACAGAGAATTTTATGTTACTTGTGATTAAAATTCATTGCCAATAACTGACCCAGTGTAATGATTTTTGTTTTGTTGTTCCTGTTGTTGTGTTTAGGAAATATCTGGGTTTCAAAAGTCTGATCTGATGTCTATCAGTAACTTGCATGTATAAAATGTTATATCTAGATACACTAAGAGAAAATATATGCTCCCTTTATTCTAGTGCCATAAATATTTTCAGTTGCTTTAAGAGTATAGATCAAATTTCAACTCTAAACAAAAAATAGCATTTCTAAGGAAAACCAAATTATGAAAAAATAAAATGTTAGCTCTGGCTGGTGTGGCTCAGTGGATTGAGTTCTAGCCTGTGAACTAAAGGGTCTCCAGTATGATTCCCAGGCTACGTCACATGCCTGGGTTGTAGGCCAGGTCTCCAGTAGGGGGTGCGTGAGAGGCAACCACACACTGACATTTCTCTTCCTCTCTCCCTCCCATTCCCTCTCTAAAAATAAATAAATAAAATCTTTAAAGTATAAAACATTAGTTTTACAAAAACTTCTCAACCAATCTGAGAAATGGTGGAACAATTCACATTTGTGAAAAGCATTGTGAAGAGAAAATAAGTGTTTGTAGCCATAATGTTCTGTCTTCCCTACCTGTGTGCCCCAAAACCAGACTCAGGAAGAGATTGGGACAGGAGGAGAAGGGAGCCTCTCAGAGTGTTACTAAGGGAAACAGGTGGCTCAGAGCCCAGTGCCCAGACCAGTCATTTCTGAGTTTGCTAATTGGTCAACCATATGGAAGCTTTAAATATAATTGTATGACACACAAAAAGCAGTCTTTCACCCTATGTTTTTTTAGATATAAGAAACTTTCAGAAAGATTATTTTTCTTTTTATTGTTTTATCAAGATAAAACTGTTGATAAAGTGGGTTTCAGTGAAAGAGGTTGATTTCAGTGAAAGAGGTTGATTTCAGTGAAAGAGGTCATCCAAGTTGCCAAAGTTGCTATGACCTGATGTCACCATTTGACTTTTCCAGATGAGGGTTATCACTATTCTCTCTGTCCACCAAACCCTCAGGACTTACACAGGTCAAACAATTCTATGAACCCCAACACACACACAGACCTTTGCTCTGGATGCATACTGGCCTCAGTGCCTGGGGAGTTCCCTTGCTTGTCATGGAGGTGGGAGAGCTAAGTCCTGACCTCCTCATCAAAAGAAGATAGATGTTGCCATGTCACTCCCCCAGGGCTCTTTATTGAAAGTCTCTTCAGAATCAACACCCCTACAGATTCTCTAGATCTCTTGTAGCCAGGCTAGCAGTAGTGAATGACCACAGGTTGGAGTTTTCAATGGATAACTCATGATGCAGAGATGTTCTGTCTGGAGATACATTGGTATCATTCAAATCAAGGAACTAAGATCACATAGAGAACTCAGCTCAAATCCAAAACTAGGTATCCCAGCATTGCTCTGTGTTCAGCCTGCTTCAGCAAACAGGTTGAACAGAGAGGAAGGAAATGAAGGATGTGGAATCCACTGAGCTTCCGGATTTCACCTGCTGTTTTCATGTACACTTTCCTTAAATGGATGCCAATAGACTGAATCACAGAACATTGAACTGTTAACTGACATTCTGTGTGGGCACCTACATATATTAGAGAAAGGTGAAAATAAACACCCTCCATTAGAAATTTCATAAGTCAATTAATGCTCTGTGTAGAGGTCTCCAAATTGCCCCACAAAATCATTTATCTGCTTTTGATTTTTTATTATATGGCTATGGCCTCCTCTATTAACCTGTTCTCTCCAAACTCAGGCACAATCGCTTCCAATCCACCACAGGCCCTAACGCTCATATTCTCACCACAAAGATTATTTCATTTCTGAGCAACTCTCAGGCTGTTACCCTTGAGGTCAAGAGTATACCTGGGAGAATTTCAAATTCAGGAAACAAAGTTGAACCACCTTTCACATGAGTGCTTAATCCAGTCACCACTATTGGTTTAGAAGTCCCTCGTGCTCTTTTCCATTTACCTTTGGATGACATTTCTGTACTCTCCAGCAGAGTGGGAGTGGGGGAGTGCGGCATCAAACACAATAAATAAGGAACATGTCTTCATGTTCCATCTTATTTTTTCTGGCTCAATAAACAGTTCTTGTTGTGCCTACTTTTTCTTATAAAAAAACTAAAATCCAAAAGTCAGAAAAAAATTGATTGCATAATGAAATTGTAGAGAATTCTTTGTACATTGTCTCTAAGTGAACACTGCAGGTATGATTTCAAGAAACTTAATGTGGCTCTGGGGATAGAACCTCATGCTTCAAGTGACGTAAAAACTCAACACTAAGCATATAATGGATGGTTAAATACTCTGTTTTCCCATAATATCCCATTCAAAAAGCTTTGTTTTATACATTCCTCTGGGACCAAAAATACAGATTTTATAACCAACAGATCTGGATTCCGATCCCAGACTTGCTTTATTATCAAATCACTTATCAAAGTGTTACATTTGTATCTATAAAATATCTATAAAACTGAGATAATGATAATACTAGTTATCCTTCAGTATGATTATAAGGATTAAATAACATGAAGTATATAAAGTGCTTAATAAAGTATATAGCACATGAGGAACATTCAATAAACAATACCTATTATTGTAATATTCTTATAAAATCATTAAGTTACATTTCCTTATTTTCATATAGAACTGAGCTATTTGATAGAATGGCATTAGTCAATTATATACATGTAAACTAATTATTTGTTTTTCTGTGTTTGAGTAAAGAAAAATAGAGTCAAAGAAATCTTATGAATGACAGACTACAAATTGTAATTCTAGAACTTTCAGAATTATAACTACAGATTTCTGGTAATTACTCTGTAGTTAATTTATCAATTTAAAAATGTGACAGGATTACAGTAGAATAAAAATTGATCAACATGTGATTGAAGCAGTTCAATGTTGACTTGAAGGTGGCCAGAAAATAAATTAAGTAATTACAGAAAGAGAGATCAATTACAAATGTGGGAGTGTGGATTTTAGTTGACAGAAAACTGGCAGACATTGCTCTAGTCTCTGTCTTTACTAAAAGCCTGTATTATTTCACCACTTTGCACTTTTGTTTTAAAGAATATTAAGAACACAGAGTTGAAATAACCATAATATTGATTCATCTAGCTCTATAAACATATATAAAACACTATAATCAAAGATCTTTTTATGTTATTTATTTTATTCCATTTCAGTGTTGATAATTTACTTAGTAAGTCAACAGATACCTATGAATCCATCATTTAACCCAATAAAAGCAGCATTACAAATAATCTACATGCATGATTTCATTAAGTTCATCAACTAGAAAAGTACAGAATTTAATTATAATCTCTCAACATTGTTTCATTTCCTGTTTTGTCACTGAAGGAACAGTGGCACATCATGTTCTGTTAGAGATGGGATCTTGTTGGGTTACTGGAGAGTGAAATTAAACAAACTAGATAAATATTCTTTTTTCTTCCCAATTTGTTATACTCTTTTGGGAGCAAACATAACCCATTTATGTGACTACTTGATTCCTTCTTTCTACTACTCCACATAGACCCTCCACCACTGTTTACCTTCTCTTATTCCTTGTGAATTGGACCCTCATGGGCTGTGGTAGTGGTCTTCCTTTTCCTCTGGTTGTGGTTTGGAAGCAGTTAATAGAAGCACCAGCAGGAGGATGGGAAGTGGGAAGAGAGTGAGGTAAGGATTTCCTTGGGGAATATATAGTACTTTCTGCCCATAGCCAGGGGCTTATGTCCAGGAACCAAGAGGTGGAGGTAGAGGTGGAAGAGGTCATTGCCTCTTACACCAATTAACCCATGGGAGGAATTTGCTTCTTTTTTCCCAGAGCCCTAGATCCACAGGCTTATAGGCACAAGGTAGGAATTCTTTTGTCAGGTTAACAGTCACAATTTCTTTGAAATACAACTTCCACTGACCAAAATTATGTGAAATCAGACAACAAAGACGTTCATTTATGTAATCTGTAGGGGTCAGCCTCTTGGAGCCTACAGCAGGGTGGAAAACCAGAGAAAGTGGACCTTGGATGGGAAACACAAGACATTTAGCAGAGTCCACACTTTTGCCCCTCAGCATGCACCCTTGTCCTTTGACTGGGTGAGAAATCCATAGCCCTAAAATAGGGGATGTACAGCATCTTAGTCTGGAGTCTACCTTCTTCTCACTCTCCAGGTGAAGTCTGAATGAGGATGGTTTTCTAGCAACCTTCCAAGAAAGGTAGAACATCATGTTCTCAGGCAATGAAAGCGCTAAACAACCTACTAAAGGAAACATGATCATGTGCCACAGTGTGTGCTGTTCTACTTGTGACTATGTCATTACTATATCTGCATGTGGACAAAAAAGGAAGTTAAGAAAGCAAGAAAGTTATAGTAGAGTGTAAATAAGAAGACTGAGTTTTTTTCCACTATCTAATACTTCCTATTTATTCTGCTGAGGTAATAAGAGACATAGCCCAATAAACTATCCAAATCATTAACATGGTCTCTATCTTGGCAGGTGGGATCAGTGGGAATCAGAAGAGGTTTTATTTTGTAAAAAAACACAAAAGTGCTAGAAAATAGGGGAGAAAAAGGGGTCAAGACACAACCCATTAGAGGCCTTTTTAAACATCAAATTTCACATGTTGTCTCTAAGTCTTTAATATTATGCAGAGATATTTTCAATATTATGAAACAGGTTACTTCTGTTTAAAAATTAATTTTAAAATAAATTTTAAAAATAATAAGAGTTTCTATTAAACAATTTAGAAGCTACAAAAATTTCATAGAAAAAATATCCATGATCCCAAATTTCAGAGGTGATCACTCAAAGATGTGCCCTTTCCTGTACCCCAGGCTGCCTGTCTGAATTCTGAGGGCTGAAAATAAAGACCACCCAACACAAATCAGATAACATGGGTTTCCAAGTGGGCTTAATATTTCTTTTAAATTATGATCTTTATAAGATACTTACTAGGTAAAAGACATCACTTTTCCCACAGTACTAGCAATTTTTTATGAAAACAGTGACTTTGAAGATTTTCTTAGATTTTATTCAGCAACATTATATAATCTAACTTATTTTATTCATTAATTAGATTATACAATGTTGTTTCCATTGTGCAGAGTGATTGCATATACACCACATTAGGTATGATAGAAAACAAGTTGAGCCAAAGTTATCAGAATATTTTAGACATTCATCTCTAAAAATTCAGCACCCATTAATTAATGTGGCACTTCAGTAATGATCAAAATTTTACTCTCATTTCAACAGACATTAATTGAATACTGTACTCCATTTAGCACTGTACACTCTAGCAAAATGCCAGTGTTTCTATGACTCAGCAATACGAATAACCACTGAGTTGGCAAATATTTACTTTGGACAGAACTGGTTTGCCTCTGGTGTTTGTGTGGACAAAGTGCCCTTGGTGAAGCCCTCCTTAGCCAAAAGAAGAAGGTCAGGAGGAGTAAATGCCTCCAAATATAGAATTATTTTTCCCCAAATAGGGGTTGTTTGCTTCATGCCTACAGCCACTCTCCTCCAAAGCTGAGTGCAAGTCAAAGCTGTTGAGGAATCACATTTGAAAACTGAGACAATTAAACAAGCAGCTTGCAGCCATCTAGTAAATCTTCTCTTCCCTAAACCAAGGACAGTTGAGTAAATGATTTGCACATTTCCTACCCAACCAGAGGGTAAATAGCTTGCATTATCTATCAGTGAGATAGATAGCAGAAATCCAATTAGTACCATTTGCCAACCACAACCAAGGATGGATGTGTTTAAGGGAATAAATCTCACTTTTGTACATCAGCATAAAGCTGATGAATTTTCTTTTGAGGTCCTCCCCAAGACCTCCCATAAACTCCCAGCCTTTTAAAAACCTCAAAATAAAGTTCCCCTGTGCTCTCTCCCTCCCAGGAGCATGCCTGTGACTTTCCCTTTGCCCTCTTCTCCCCTCCCCCCAGACATGCATCAATCCTATGCTCTAAGGGACACACCCCATCAGACTTGCAACCAGGGATAAATACCAACAACAGCTCATCCAGGGCTAACCCCCTGATCCTTTCCCCAGTGCTGGCACCCCTTTCTCTGACACCTTAGGACTGAGACAATTTCTGTCCAGTTGGAACTGTGAACCTATATCCCTATTGTCATGTTCACTAAGCAATTAGAACAGCTTCATTCTGATGAATCAATATAGTGCTGTCGGGACCAATCCCACAATGAGGATTTGTAGGCCTCATTTGTGTTAAGAAAATCCATATTGGAACTTCAGCCTAAGTGTGTCAGCTCCCTCTAGTTCCCCAAGTGTGATTTCTCTTTCCACCAAAGACTGTAGACTGTGGTTCCAGTGTGTGGCTGGAGCTGACACACTAAAGATGTTTCACTGGAGCTGGCTGGTATTTCTGCCTCAGCTGGCCATGAGGTATTACCTGGCAACAATATGGGAAATATTCTGTCATGAATTATTAGAATTTCTTAGGATTTCATGACCTTGAACTCAATGTTTATCTTCTATATTATTTTGAGACCACAATGAGGCAGGTCAATAGTGCTTATAACACACTTCTATATCAAGAGCACTTGTAGAAAGGCCTGGAATATGGTAGGCATTTAACAAATATTTATGGAACAACTTATCATGTGTGTGTTTTGGAAGATTCACACAAGAGTATCAGTAAAACCGAATTACACAATGTGTGTTCTTTCCAAAGAAGACTGAAAGAAGCTGTTGGTGAACAGAATTCTCACATAGTTAAAATGGGAAGAAACATAGTTGGGAACCAGTGACTCTAGTGCAAATCCTTACTCATCACACTGGACTGAAAGAGGGGTTGACAGTGGAGACGAGAGGAAGGCAGACTAGGTGAGCAGAGGGGACCTGATTCAGGTCTCTGTGCCCTGTGCTGCTCTGTACCCCCTGGCGCCTCCCAGGAAGCAGCAGCATTTCCTGCTAGTGCTGTGGCAGGGTTGGGCCAGGCACATTTTCCAGGGAAGTTGAATGTGGCCCAGGAACCTCCACCAAAGCTTTGCATCATGCTTGCTTTTCCCACAAGCTCCATGGCTGCCAGGTGCATGGGGACTTCTGGGAACTGCTGGCTCAGACGAGGTCTTCGTGGCTGCCAGCCATGCACTTTCTTTCCCCGTGAGTGGTTCAGTCACGGGGCTGAGTCTGGGGGCCCAGCTCTGGGCAGCCAACAATGTAATCTAGGAAAGTCTGTGTTGAGAGAAGATGGACTTTCTGAAGAAGGAGCTGCCAGAAGGGGCACTTTGGAGAGTTTGAAGTGAGACCTTATAATTCTGTGGGATGAATTGCTTTGGTAAAGACAGAATGGCAGCTTCGTTCAAAGCACTGCCACTTGAGGAAAGTCGCTATAGATGGGAATAATAATGCTTACTCTGGATTTGTGACCCACCATGTGCCAGGGATTGTGTGAAGCTGTTTGTTTTTTTTATAAATAGATACCTTTTAAGTCAGTCTTAAATACCAGAAATCTTATAACAATTTAATCTTTATATAATATTGGGTTGGTTGAAAAGTCTGTTTAGTGTTTTCCATAAAAGACATATTTTCACCAATAACTTTATTGATTTGGATATTTTGAGTATGTCTGCCATCTCACACATGGCATAACATTGATTGTTCTCAGTTAATGTTTTGAAGTGATCGCTATCAACTTTAACTGGTGCCATGGAGCATCCTACAGAGAGAAATCTCTACCACCAATCTTTGCAAACCACTTTTGATACATTTGATCAGTCACAACACCTTCTCCACACACTGCACAAATCTTTTCTTGCATTTCAATTGTGTTTTTACCTTTTTGAAATAATAACTCATAATATGCTTGAAATGTTGTGTATTGTCCTCCATCTTCAATGCTAAAGTAGCTACACAAAAATTCACCAGTTTTGATAAGTTTGTTTTCATGCACACGATATGACAGCTGTCACAATACAATGTAACAAATATTTTGAATGAATTTAAAGACATCTAAGTGCTACTAGAGCCATCTTATAGAAAAAAAACAAATGAACTTGTTGGCCACCCCCATATTCAAAGTAGTTATAATCAACTACATTTGACAGATGAGATAATCAGCATCTTTAAAATTTCACTGCTCAGGGTCACATAAGAAGCAAGTAATGAATTCAAACTGAGGATTTGAATTTGTAACAAATTCCAAACCCAGTCAATATATATGGAATTTCTTTTTAAACTGTAAAGTATAATGGACCATGAAGAAAATTTGAGGAAGACTGCAGAAATTTAGAATAACTCTCACAAGCAAAGAGCATTTATTCACTTTTTAAGGTGAAGCTCCAAAATATTAGAAAATTCTTCTAGCACAATTAATAGTTGATTGCCTTCTGTAAAATACTAATTTTTAAAGGTCACAAACAGAAATCACTTATCCATTAGGCGATAACAAATACCCTTTAATGAACATCAGACATTGTACATATTTCTTTCTCGCTTGCTAGCATGAAGTAGTTCTTACTCACCCACATTTTGCAGGTGAAATAGAGGCTTAAGTAGGTTAAGTGACTTGCTGATGTTGCCTAGCTAATGAAGACTGCACCAAGAATGCTAACCAAGCTGACAGTCTCCTGAGCCTGTGCCCTAAATAATCTGTTTGGCTGTTTGTGATTCAGGGATTAATTTGTGTATTCATTGGTTTGTTGCATTTCAGTGTAAAATGTGATGTTCTTATACTTCCTGTTTGTTTTCAATTCCATGCTTCCTGCTTAAAAGGTGCAGTATTTTGATCGCATGAGTTACTTACATGAACTTCTGGCATCCCCTCCTGGCCATTGGAGGTGTTATACCTATTATATTCCTCTGTATTGGAGCCCCAGTAAGTGGTGTCTCTGAGCAGCAAAGATTCAGCAAAATGAATGAAAGTGCTGTGAAATGCAAGTCAGGAATCACATTTTACCAATTGTATTCTTCATGCGCTTATTAGTGGTAGGTAAGAAACTCTTCCTTGCAAGGCCCCAGTTTCACCTGCTTCAAGTGAGAGGATTGGGTGATATTTTCGGTCCATTCTGGTTCTAATAATTTGTGATTCTGAATTAAACTGATAGTCTAGAAGTGAAACAACAGGTATAATGGAATAAACAATGGAAGCTATCATTTTAATTTTGATCCAACAATAATGCAGTTTGCTTGCTTCCTCTTGACTTGATACTGGTCTAGAAAATTCTAATCTGGAGTGGTTCCTTGACAAAAAAATTTAATTCCTAAGAGCCTTATAACATTTAGGAATTAATGTGATCACCTAGTCTGCTATCTGTTATCCAGCTTAAGCACTACATGAGGCTCTTACTCCTAAGAAGGATGTGAACACAGCCTTGGAGGGAGCCCATGTGCACATGCATGCACACACATGTGCCTTGTATACAAGTACAGTAGATCCCACAGGCTGAATTGTGTTCATTCTTAAGGTAACTGGTTCTGTTCCTGTATAGAAATTAAAGAAACCACCTTTAGTAAATCAAAATACGTATACAAAGTAGAATTCTCTTGGGAATATTTGGAATTTGTCATTCATCTGCACCACCTCATTATGCTTCAGATATATTTTTATAACTTTAGAATGTTTCCATGTATCATGGTTTTTAAAAATCAAAAGGATTATCAACACCATACTAAATATGCCTGTCTCTGGAGGTTGTTTATAGTTTGGAAAATGTGTTAACTAAAACTAGATTCTCATACTTCCTTTCATTCTCACATCACTGAGGGCTTGTGTGGATGCCTGAGCTCCATGCTCTTAAATACAGTGGCAACCTCATCACAGCTTTGCTTGCAGAAGAACACTGCCCTTAGGGGGCAGGCCACCCAAGACCAGCAAATGCTGGTCAAAAATGCAAAATGGCCAGAACCAGTTAGAACCAGTTGGCAGCCAGTCTACCTGGATTTTCCCTGAAGAAGGAAATGTTGCATTTTCCACAGTCACTGAAAACAATAAATAAATTTCCTTGGGTATCTTCATCTTAATTGACTAGTTGAAATGACAAATATCAAAGCTTAAATTAGCATTTTCAACAAGTTATCCCGAATTTAATACTCTCTGAATGTCTCTATGGTATATATTTTGTTTTGTGCTTATTTTTTATCCTTAGTTCTGGTATTTTTTCTGTCATATTTCTCAGTGATGCTAATTAATACCATCATTAACCTGTGCCAGGCATGTTGTATACTTTTATATATTTATTTATTTTTCCCCATGCATTTCCCATTCCACTACTCCCAGGAATGCTCAGTCTGTGTTTGATGTATGCCCTTCAAGCCTACATATCTGTGGAAACTATAGAGTATTGTCTGTGACTAATGCGTTTTTACATTTATATAAATAGATAATCATCCTTGTCTATCCATGTCTGTACCCCTAGTTCACTCCTTCTTTCTGTGTTCATTGTTCCATTTGCATCTGCTGTGTTTTTTTCACCCCTTTCCCAGTGAGGACACTTCAGCTACTTCCTGGGCCTGGTTGTCACCAGCAGGACTGTGATGGACAAGTTTCATGCCCAGTGAGCATTTAATCCCCAGGCTTGCAAGTCACAGGAAGTACACAGACATGTTTTCACTAAATCCTGCCAAGGCACTGTTACCCAACATTAAATATTTAGTGACCCAGTGGCCACGGAGCAATATCTTATTATTCTCAGAATGCTGAAACTGGTCTGATTATTAGGAAGCTGAGGGTCTCTTTACACCTGGGTCCCATTAACATGTCTCCTTCAGAGACTTGCTTATCCATGCCCTTTTGGTGAGCCAAAAAGGAGACTGAAAAGCAGAGGGTTAAAGCATACCTGAGAGCCAGGCTGCCTGGGGAGTGCTTGGCCCTGCCATTGATAGGCACTGCGCACTAATGGAAATAGAACAAATGTCAGTTATTACATGAACTATTAATGTAACAGGGTACAGTCAAGAGGGGGATCCCAAGTAGGGATTTGGAATGGGGTCCAGAACTCAAGGTGTTCAGGAAATATTAGGATGTCCTCATCCCCCCACCCCCACAGGTATGGGTTGGGGGAAGGGATAAATGGAGCAGGGCCTTTGAGAGCTGTTTTGCATAGCAACAGCTTTGCAGCTAACCTCTGGTGTGGTCATTTAACACATCTATAACCTTTAACTGATAATGTTAAATAGCTGTGGTCTGTGCTCTGAGCCAGGGGAATGGAAGTAACTTCCCCACCAAGATGTAACTGGGAGGCAGGTCCCCTGAGTTACAGCGCCTTCGTGGGAGTGCCTGCATGAGAGCTTGAAGAAGATTGGAGAAGATTGGCTCCACGACATGGGGCCAAACTGCCCAGACTCATGATGGCAGCCCAGTAAAGCTAGAAGGATATGGGTGCTGGCAGGTGTAACTGATTGTAGGAGGGGTTGGAAATGGGGCTGCAGAGGAAGATTGATGTGGGGATTTAAACCCAGATGTAGCAGCCATTGAGAGGAGAATCACGCGTCTTTGCCAGAGTGGAGACTCCTGCAGCCATTGTGCAGGGAAGACCATGAGGCTGGAGCAGTGGAGAGAGAACCACGTGGTTTTGGCTGAGTGGGGACCCCCACAGCTTTAGAAGGGGGAACCACCACCTGGCTTTAGCAGACATCCTGGAGACACAGCTGATGGTGCTGGGAACTGAGGGAGGCCTACCAGCCAAGATGGATTACTGAGAAGAGCTGGGGTCTGCCTGAGCTTCAGACTTCTATTCTTTTCCTGAGATATGGTACTCCAGACTGGGCAAAAGGGGGAAGAAAGGACTGTGTGTATGTTTGTGGGTGTTTTAAGGGACTTTGGAATTTTGATGATAACATTAGGTCACTACTTTAAGTGTGTACAGCATTAAATAAACATTTCCTTTCCTTTTCATAAATATCTGGCATTGAGCGATGTCTTTCCTACAGGTGGCAGACATAATGAACCTGGGGTGTTCCTTTGTGGTAATAGTATATCGACCCTTAGGTTCCCCCTTGTTGCTCTGTAACATTAACAGTAATTTGTAAATATTGAAGATATAACGATAAAATAATATACATGATTGAATGATTAAAATTATATTAAGGTTATAGTCATTATTACTGTTATTAGTATCTTATTGACTTGAGTGTATTTTTCTTATGTCTTCTAGACAGTCATCCAGTGTGAATTTTGGCTATTATGCAAATATTCTCAACAAATCTATCATTTGTCTACTAATGTTGTCTAAAGTAATGTACTATTGAAGCAGGAGACAGCATAGAAAGAACTCTGAGACTGCAATACTGTCACTGGCCAGCATTTAGCACCCTGGTTGCCAGGAAATGCCTTTTACCAATTAGGTAAAATAAATAGTAAACTGAGGCAGGGAGGGGGAAGGAGACAAGTCTCACATGCTAACTCAGCAGTCCTGAGCCTGTTCTGATAATATCACCAGGTATTCCAACATCACTAGAAACACAATATTAGCGAGAAAGAAGAAAAGCCCTTGAAATTCTGTGTAACATTTCCACTATCTGGGAAAGAAAGCCTTGAAACTGTGCTTTCATCCCAAGGCATGAATGTGGGAGAGGGTCCCCGGTGCCCAAAGAAAAAGCCCATAACACAACTTTGGTTAATTGCCTATCTCTGGTCACTGTTTTAGGAGGGAGTCCCTGATGCTTACAGAAAAATCCCATAAATAACTTTGGAAATTGCCCCAATTTTAATTAACTGCCTCCTGTCACGTATTTGTTTTACAACAGGATGACCAAATGGAGTCTGGAGCAAGATAAGAATTCAGGCAGACAGACCTCCATTCATCCCTAAATTTGGGTAGTCACATTCCCCCAGGAAAGCTGGCACCACATTTACGAGTAAATCAATATGTAACTTTTTCCCCCTCCTATTCCACCAACTATATAAGTCCTGAGAACAAAGGACTCCCTCTCTCTCTCTGTCTCTGTCTCTCTCTCTCTCTCTCTGTCTCTCTGTCTCTCTCTCTCTTGGCTCAGGGGACTCTTGGCTCTTGGGCCACAGGGCCTCTGGCCACCTGGCTTTAGGCTGCCCAGGGGCTTGCTACCCTGGTCTTCAGCCACTGTTGCTTTTATCACCTTGCTTTGCTCTGAAACTTTCCCTTTCACCCCCTACTCTACCCAGTCCTGTTCTCTTCCATGGAAGTGGACCACTAATAAACTGATTACATACTACTAGGTTTGCTGATATGTAATTCTTTACATGTGTCAGCAAGAAGAACCAGGTCTCTCCTGTCAACGCTATAGTCAAACTTTTTGCCATATATTTTGCATACTTTGGAAACTTGTTTAATATTTATCTCAGTTCAATGTCACAAAAGCAATCTATATTATCTGTAGGAGACCATTCAGCATGGCGTGGGCCCAGCTCCCACTTGTAGATGCATAGGGCCTATGCCCAAGGATAGGTTCTCCTGTGGGCAATCAGGCCTGCAATGTGCCTAGGCTGCTTTGAGTCTTGCTTTTTGCTAAAAATTCCCTTAACCTGATTTGTAGCAAACATTTGCTACTAAGTAACTTCCTAAAATCCTTTCTAAACATTCCAAGGATGAGTGTAACCAGTTCAACTACTTTTGCCTTTTCACCTGCAAATATCCCTGTTCTATAATGTGATTACAGGCATTGGCTCCTTTGTTTTCTGTAAAAGGTAACCATGTAAAGCAACCTGTGCATAGTAAATGAGGACCATCAGGTAACGTACCCAGAGATAGAAATAAAGACTGGTCACGGTCACGGAGGAGGCCTCGGCTTTTGCTCCCCCTGAGAGAAAAGCCATGCTGTCCCTTTTCCTCCACCGGACTTGGTAGTCCATGTGAATGTCTCGTTTCATCCATAATGATGCAGACACTGTGGGCCAGTGTCTGCATCAATTTTCTTCTTTAATTTCAGATTTCAGTCCATTTTGATCCTAGGATTGAGATTTCTGGATTTTCCTGAACTAGTTGGTCACAGTCTCTTGTTCATTTGCTCCATGCACTTGTGTTGAGGTCCCTGGAGCAGATCCAGGATACAGAAAAAAGTAGATAGAGAGTTTAACAGTTGGTGGGGAAAAGGAAGGGCTAAATGGTATCATGATTAGAGTAAATGAATTAAGAGCTGGATAGGTGCAGGCAGAGAAGTGAATTGGTAGAAAAGGCTTAGTTGGAAAGGTGGGACCTGAGCTGTGCCCTGAGGAAGAGGGAGATGCAAAAGCAAACAGGGAGGGGTGGGAGCTCCTGGAGAAGGAGGCTATAACAGGGCCAGCAGAGTGTAGAAAGGCAGTGGGAGGGCAGGATGGAACAGTGAGAAGACTGGGGGACTCCTTTGAAGGATGCAGAAGACAGGAGTTAGTGAAGACATGGAGGGTTTTGAAAACCAAGCAGAGGCGCAGGGATTTGCTATAAGATAAAATAGATATTCATCATCAGTGTATGTGGCGGGAAGAACAAGTGAGGGTAGTAACATTTTTACATGAGGGTATGGTAGAAGGTTAAGAAGAGCAGGCAAGCTGGGGAACAAGGAAGTGGGAAATTAGGGAGACAAGAAGAATCACCTGGTCTTCCTTGGCAGGATGAGGACCTTTCCTAGATGAGGTGGCAGGGATTAAAGCGCAAGGTCTCATGACATTGTGAGGGAGGAAATCAAGGCAGGTGTTTGGTATATGAAAAATGAAGCACAGCGTGGGCTCCCATGTCTCTGGCATTCTGAAAAAGGGGACCACTCCATGGCGTGCTGCAGGGGGCTTTGAGAGACATTTCATGAATGCAAAGTCTTAGTATGTGCATGTGGCCCAATGCACAGTAACTGACTTAGCAAGAGCTTGATAAATGTTTAGTGAATAAGTGAACTTGTGGACTTGGAGCACTTATCGAACAATCTAAATGAAACATTCTCCGGACAGCTGAAGTACAAACTGATGGATAGAGATTGATATTGTCCCACATCTTGCCCCACTCCAGCACCCACTGGGAAAAGCAAAATAATAATAATAATAATAATAATAATAATATAATAATAATAAACCATGACATTGAAGAAACAATCAGAAAGGTAGGAAAACAAGGAAAATATCTTGGAATCTTAGAATTTCAAGAAGCTTGGTGGCATCATCAAGGGCCACAGAAATCACTTTGTGGTCACTGATCGGATTTTGGAGAGCAGAGCATGAGGACACAGAGTTTAATAATATGTGTTGACAGGGGGAGAGTAGAAGGGCATCAACCATTTCAGCATTATTTATTTGGTTTTATGAACAATTTATCTCACCCCTGCTGTGTGCCAAGGAATGCTGCCCGTGAACAGCCAGGGTTCACCCACCCTGGTGCTACATGATGGGATTATCATGAAGTTGATCTGAAACAAGCAGGGTCAAGGATGACCAGAACCACCTAGCTCTTGAGTCTCTAAGTTTTCTAAGAGAACTTTGGTCATTATCTTCTCCATGCAGCTGTCAAATGTCCAATTCAACAGATCTGGGAAGAGGCTGCATCACGCTGGGAAGATAGGAGCTACACCACCACACACGGAAACTGATCGCTCATCTCCACAATCTGTCACAGAATGTTTGTGAGGCTTTTAGTTAGGTTTCAGGTAAAATCCAGAAAACAGCTTGGGCTCCCTTGAAAAGAGTGGTGGAATCCTGGCAAGGCAAATCAGTTCACTTCTAGGGCTTCAAGGTGCTCAACCATGCAATTTGTGTGGAATAAAGCCCGGAGCTTCAGTCATTTTTTAAACTCATTCATTTATCACAACTTTTGCAGTTTCCCAAGGGCTTTTTCTTTAATGGACCATCAGAATGAGCCAGGGAGTCATGCTGGAATTTTCTTATAGCTTGATTATAGGTTTCTTCATGTCATAAGAGAGGACTCCACGTTCTAAACACACACTTTCCCTGGAGCACAGAGTGGGTATGGTGTTCCACTCACTCAGAAGCTGTCCAGCTTTTCAGAAAGAGCAGTCGTTGGTGGAAGCAATAACAGCACAGTGCCTGGAGCTGTTCCTATCCCAGGGCCCTAGCTAGGCTGAGATATTGTTAAAAATTCAAATTGCCAGAGTGTTTTGCTGAGCAAGTATATACATTGCTCAGATTTAAATGTGTGTCTGTATGTGGTAGGAATGCAAGAAATGTGTATGTTTCACAAAACCCACAAGCTTTCTTTCTCTAGTTCTTTGAAGGTCCTTTAAACTATCTGAAGTTCCGAATGGCACTGGGTTTGTAAGAGAAATCTTAAACTAAACTACAAAGGGGAGGCTTCATAGGACTTAGTGGGTCTTCCGCATTTTGGAATAAAGTGTAGCTACCAACACCAATATATGACTGGGTGACACGCCAGGGTGGTTTGGTGGCCCAAGAACTTGAATTAAAGTAACTAAGAAAGGGAAGTGATAGGATCTTTCAAACTAATAACCGCAGGAAGTCCTTGAAACTAACTACTAACAGGTCCCTCAGAAAATTCACTGAAATGTAAAACATGTTCCTTCCTTATCTATAGGCATTTCTGGAGAATGCCACTATCTCATTCTCCTCCCTCTCATCCTCTTAATTTTCACTGCTTTGGGAAATTTAGGATCTTGAAAATTAACAAATAATCTGATTTCCTTATTTGGTGTTAATTTTTTTCAAATGCTATACACTAGGACAAAGTAGCTAATTAAAAGCATGTCATTTTTGAAGAATTTGTTAAATTCCTCCAGGAATGTTATGAGTGTGGGCTGTACTTATTGAAGGAGTTATGTCCTGCCCAGCTGTGCACTTCAGGAGTCAGTTTGGCAGGAGCAGGAGAGGAATTTCAGAAGAGCTTTTCCAGGCAATGAGCTTGTAGAACATCAGGTGAATTTATTTAAGAACTACTTTTTCACTCTTAGTTTTCAACTTCTCTTGTGTACTCTTAATGCCAGGAATGAAATCTACTATAAATCTTACAATGCTGCATGTTATTTATTAAGTTATTAGTTATGCTGCTGGGCAGTGCATGTTGTTTTCTTGTACCAGACTAGAATTCATGATGATCCAGCTTCCCTATAAATTAGCCCTTGGAAAAATCTTGGGTCAGTAATTGCTATTTCCCTAATAACATTTAAACATCAGAATCAGAAATCCATCTGGAGATTTCAAACAATCAATCAGAAATACATACCAAAATTAAAAGTCTAATAATATGCATTCTTGATCAGCTTCATTGCATATAGAATTATATTGGCAAAAAAAGAGTCTAAATGAAATGGAAGGTTTTTGCTTTAAGAATCATCTTCCATAAATAATGGTCCTTCTAATCTATTCCATCTGATCTACTTTTCTTTTTATGTACCTACAAACATAAACATGTCAAAAGGAAGTTACCAAAAAATGAGGCCGATGTGAGAAGAAATTGCTGATTATGAAGGTCATCATCAGGTTTTCCCTGATGCACAGAGTGGGGGTATAGGGGGCACCTCTGCAGGGCCTTCATCCATAGCCATTATTCATGCTGTAGTGCTTGTCAGGCTGCAGGGACCAGCAATCACTGGAATGAAGGGACTGTAGGAAGAGAGGGGGGCTGTGGAGCATAACCAAGAGCAACAAGATTTCTGCACAACTAACACCTCTAACTAAAACTGTTTTAAGTAGTGCATGCAACTGAGACCAGCTTTCCAGAATAAAAGACTCATCAGAAGGAATTGAGGTAATTGCTGGAACTGACCAAAGGTTTATTAGGAATGACAAGCACTGAAAACATTATCATTACAGATGATTTATGGATACAGCATATATCACCTATATTATTTTTAGGGCAATCTGTGAAGAGGAGTTGCATAAATATAAGGAGCTCCTCTTACATATTCTTTTGGGGTGGGATTATATGCCCTGTTGTCTAGCCAGTCTCTGAAAGGCAGAAGTTGTTAAGTCCACTGCTCATCCCCAGTAACCTGCCTCCAGCTGCAGCAGCCAGACATCTAGGGCACCAGGCTCTGCCTTCTCTATGAAGACAACAGCTCTGACATGCTATCTGTCATCACACCCTTAAAAATGCACATTTTGAACACAGATACGGTCAACTTTTTTGGCAATGGGATGGCTAGTCTGTTCTGAGGCAAAACTGCAATTGTAATGCCAGGTAGAATAAGAGCAATGCATGTAACAATGATACTTGAGAGGCAAATGGCTACCATGGAAGGGAAAGAAAACAACTTCGTGTATGTTGTTTTGTGCATACACACAGATTCAGGAGTGATGGGAACTAGCTCGTGTGACTGTGTATATACGTGTGTGTGTGTAGAGAGAGAAAGAGAGAGAGAGAGAGAGAGAGAGGTTTTGGAAAAGAACATCAAAAACTTCTGCAGCAGTTTACTTTTGAACACAGTAAACTTGAAAGGGGGAAAGAGAGATCACAAACACACGGGTTCACACCTGCACTGGGGAGTAAGATAATCTTGTACTACAGGGTAATTCATCACATCTTCTGCAGGGCAGCCTCTCAATACCACACACTTGGTGAAGAGAAATTAAAGTTCTGGTCTGGAGAAAACTACTTTAGAATTGGTGGGAGGGAATTAAGTGCCAGAATCTCCACAGCTTGGACAAAGCACAAACAAACCCTTTCTTAATAACATGAGGACCATTGAGGACTTTCTCCTTCATTCACTTTTTTCCTTACGTTTTTTCGCACATGCATTCCATTGATGTCCTTTTAAGCTTTGTCCAGCATCAGTCTGTAAATCATCAGGAGTGTAATAGCAGAAGTGAATTCTGCAGGTTTTCATGAGGGTTTAAAAACCCCCAAACCAGGCTCTTTCTACAATACTTTTGGCCCTAAACCAGGCGCTGGGTGAAGTTCTCTGGAAAGAGGCCTTTGTAGGTGGCGAGATCTCTGTACTGGAGCCAGTCTGATTCCTTCACTCCTACCAGCCAGCCGGCATCCTGCAAGATAAGACAAGGCTTTCAAGGTCCAACTATTGAAAAATCTGCACTGCCAACAATTAACAAAATAATTTGTGAAAAAAGTGGTGTAGTTCTGCACCAAGATGTTACATTGAGTGTAAACTGCTGTGTTGATACAGTGGGAAAACTAATTGAAGGTTAGTATTGATATTACAATTTATATAAAGTACACTTAATTGACATGAGTCATTAAGAAGGAGAAAAGAATTAGAATTACAGCCAGTATAAACACAGGAACGCCACGTGAAAGTAAGTCATGCACAGGAACACCTCCTGTCCTGTGGGTCATGGTGAAAACAGGCTTGAGGAACCCTGGGTTGGGAAAAAGTGCTGACAAAGCTACAGAAGGTCTCATATTTCATCCTGAACCATTTGCTGATGAGAAACAACACTGTCGTTCTTTCCCCCAGTTCATATCAATACCCAAATAAACCACCATATACCAGGCTTATCGATAATAACAGCTAGATGTGTTACCTGATATTTCTGTTGTGTTTGTTGCTGCTGTGATAATATCTAATTTTTTAAGTTTACATAGTACAAAGTAGTTTGTTGTCATGATGGTCCTGTTGGAAACATTCGAATGTTCTGTATAAACTATTCCTTATAAACATTTGTGTATCTCATAGAAGGTATCTGCCATCATGGAAATGCAGATATGTCAAAGAAAGGTTGAAGAAAGGTTAAAGATCCCATCCCTATGTGGTCATACAGCACTGGAGATTGTATGTAAAACAGAAACAGAGGCTGCCATCTGCCCTTGGCCTATGGAAGATAAACAGAGCCTAAATGGAAAAGCTGAGGTAAAGGAACAATATGAAACATAAGGACCATGTGAGGCAAAACTAGTGGGGAATGACTGTTTTTACTATGCTAACTAATCACCTGAAGCAATCCCTCTTAAGATGAGGGATGGCCAGATTTAACCCAAACCAATTCCCAAAAAAGTTCAAGTACCTCAGATAAAATGAGGACTTAAAAATTAAATAAAGAAGCTGAACATATTCCCTTGTAATAAATCTGAGATATAAATCGATGCTGCTAAATAGATAAAAATATAAGCATTTAGACAGGACAATTTTTGAAGGCAGAAAAATAGATTGAGAAAAAGATGACAGTAAAATAACTAATAATATCCTAGCTGATGACAAAAATTATAACGTTAAAATTTTTGGGTTACAGACATAAAGAACAAAGTTATACCTAAAGTAAAGGGTGATAACTATATTTTCTTTCTATCTTATTTTATTTTATAAATTAAACTTATTGGATTAACATTGGTTAATAAGATTATATAGGTTCCCAATTTATATTTCTATGATATAAAGTATTTTCTAAAGCTCCAGTAAGTATACAAAAGGCCACATTTCCCCCATAAGTGTCTATATTTTATATTTGACTTTATTTACTATGAGTGAAAAATCTAATGGCACCAAGTAGAGTCATGCATTTAAAATTGTATCAATAAAGAAGAAAGTAAGGGACTTGCACAAACCTATAATCAAGATATATTTAAACACATATACTGAAATACAATTCATGTGGTAAAGTGAAGAATATTATTAGCCAATATCAATCTTTATGTGAGGAAAATACATAAAATTGAATTTTAACTATTTAAAATATGTGGTAGACTAAGAATCTCCAGTTTTGGTAAAGGTAAAAAAGCTTGTATCAGATAAAGGCTTATTCCCTGAGCAAATGTAAGCACTAAAATAACTACTGAACACATATTTATATAATACCTAAAATACATATGTATAGCTATATACAATTATTTATATATAGAAAAGACTGTTACAAAATATGGAATACAAAATATAAGCTTATATAATTCCATCATTAGAAATAAATGGGGTGACCCCCATATATAACACCTGTGTGAAGGCAATGAGTAAGCGAGAGCAGGCAGCAAGCAGTAGAATATTTAATGCTGGTATGTAAGGTACTGCCCAGGGGAGACTTATGCTAGCACAGCTGCCCCCTGTGGATGCTCCTCAGTCTGTGTGGTGCAGAGCATACAGAAGTGAGAGCTGGGGGAAGCAGGACTTTTATGGGGAATATCTCGAGGAAAAGGAGAGAGCTGTGGAGAAAGTTCCCCAAATAGGCAGAAAAGCTTCCCTGAAACCCTGAGCTGTCCCCCTGCTGTGAATGCATCAGGGGTACCCCATGGAGCCTGGGGAAGGCAGGAAGGATGGAAAGGATGAGGAGAGATTCAGTCAGTGGAGGGGAGGCAGAGTTTAGAGTTCAAATCCCATCAAGCTAGAGGGCTTGGTAAATTCATCGGGATTTCAATTGAAATCCCAGATGGGGCATGTCTTAAGAAGTAGAGACCATGGTCCAGGACTGGGAATTTATCCTACAGTAAGGCAACATTAAAACAGACCCATGCTAAGAAAGTATAAAACAAACTTCCATGAATTCAAGGTAATTAACCAGTAGTTTGAATGCCTACTAGAAGAAATAATCTTCATTCATAGATAGGAAATGGAATCTAGATTGTATAATGCATTACACATTGCATCCAGTACCAGTGGAAATAAATTTTACAGGAGAGGGGAAAACAAACAAACAAACAAACAGGGGAACTGCCCTGGATGGTGTGGTTCAGTGGATTGAGTGCTGGCCTATGAACCAAAGGGTCGTAGATTTGAATCCCAGTCAGGGTACATGCCTGGGTTGCGGGCCAGGTCCCCAATAGGGAACGTGAGAGGTGGGTGACCACACATCAATGTTTCTCTCCTCCTCTCTCTCTTCCTTCCCTTCTCTAAAAATAAATAAAATTAAAAAAACATAACAAAACAGGAAAACAAACAACCAAGTGATAAAAAGCAATCAATACATGTGTGTCCAGGACAGTCAACCTTTTGGAATTAGCAATAAGACATTTAAAGCAGTTATTATAAATATGTTCATATACTGAAAAGATGAGAACAGAAAAGAAATCTCAGAAAGGAGATGAAAATTATATAAAAGAACAACATAGAAATTATAGAATAATGTAGATAATATCCTAAGTAAAAAAGCCACAGGATAAGCTTCACAACAAATTCAAAGTAGTAGGAAAAAGGGTCACTGTACTTAAAAGGCAGGTTAATGGAAATTACCCAACCAGAGTACCAGAGAGAAATAAATATTGAACAAGAAAGAATAGTCTTAGATATCTAAAAGTCCAACATATACAGAATTGTAGACAGAAAAAGAAGAGAAAGAAAAACATTAAGAGATAACAGCTGAAAGTCTTTCAAATGAAAGACATCAGGATATAAGTCTAAAGATCTCAGTAACCTCAAGCATGAAAACCATGAAAAAACAAGAACTAATCACATTACATTTCGAATGGTGAAACACGATACTGACAAGTTCTCAAAATCTGTCAGGGCAAAAGTCACAGTATTAGTACTTTTAAAGTGTGTAAGTAAAAAGTTAACTCAAAATTTTTTCCTCTAGGGAAAAAATATTTAAAAACAAACATGAATAAAATTTTCAGATAAACCAAAGCTGAGCTGAGAGGAATTGTTGCCAGTAGATCTCCAGTAGCACTCCAGGAATTGGTAAAGGCTTTTTTTTTTAACTCACCTGAGGATGTACTTTTTTCATGGCTTTCAGAGAGAAAGGAAAGGAGAGAGAGATTGAGGGATGAGAGAGAGAGAGAAACATCGACTGGTTGTCTTCATGCACACACCCTGAGTGGCACTTCAACTGCAACCTGTATACGTGCCTTGGCTGGGAATCAAACCCCTGACCCTTGGGTCTATAGGGCAATGCTCCAACCTGCTGAGACACACCAGCAAGGGCAAGACCCTTCTCCCTCTTAATTTCTTCAAAAGATAGCTTATGATTAATGTAAAAAAATGTAAATGTGTATTTTATAATGTTTCATGAGTTTATAATACATTTTATAGGTTTAGAATGAGGTATTTGAGATTATCACTTTTACCTGATATTGTTAATATATGCCTTTTTCATTTTCTTTGTCTGTTTGAAGGGTATTTCTAGGGTTTTAAGAATTTTATGAATCTCTTCAAAGAATATTTGGCTTTATTAACATTTTCTACTGTCTTTTTTATTGCATCCATTTGTGAATTCTTTTTGTTACTTTTTTCCATCTATGCATGTTGTATTTAATTTTATCTATTTTTATCTTCTTAGGCTGAAAACTTATGAATTAATGATCACTATGAGATATTTTTTAACTTGCTCTGATTTCTTTGACCCATGGTTTATTTAGAAATGTATTTTTTAATTTTTTAATTATTTAAGGATCTTACAGATATTTTATTATTATTAATTTGTAACTTAATTTTATTGTGGTGGAAACTCTTGTTTCCTTGACCCAGAAACTGACCTTTCTAAGTGTATTATCAAGAAAAGGAGCCAAACATGGGGTATGCAAGTCTTAACCTCAAACACAGTGACTTTACTATATGGAGGGAGGCTCATAAATTTTTTTGAGAAGATTACAGAAGTTATAGCTCTTCTCTCTGGAAAAACACATTGACAAACACAATTTACACATTTTGCATGCCATTTTAGGGGTTCACAAATCTTATGAAGAAGAGCAAAATGGAGTTCTGAGCTCCTTAGCATCAGGCCACTATGCTTTTTATCCCCTGGAGGTTATTTTCTTAAATGAATCTTTTAGAAAGGAGATATAATTTAAACACGGTGAAATGCAAGGATTGTTAAGTGGACAGCTCCGATGGGTTTTGACAAATGCATACCATGTGTAACCAAAGTCCCTATCAAGATATAAAACATTTCCATCCCCCAGATATCCCCTCATGATCTTTCCTTGTCAGACTCAACACCTTCATAGGAAACGACCTGTGAAGGGGGAGTTGTAGTGCACATGAACAGTGTCTGCATTTCCTGAGGACTGGTGATCACAGGTAAATCCCTAGAAAGCAGATACCTAATAAGAAATAATCTATTTGTATAAAAGAATAAACAATGTAATGGCATCCCAAACCTAAAATGTGTGATGCACTGTGGTTATAAGTCCTTAACTCCTTCTCAGAGCTGCCCTGCAGCATCTCAGAAAATGAAATGTCTTTAGGAAGTCACTGTGCCCAACTGACCATAAGGGAAACCAAATATAGCCTGTAGCACTTTCCAATCTCATCCTTTACCTGGTCAGCCTCTGAATCCGAGGGGACAACCAAGACCACGTCACCCCTTTGTAAGGTAAGTTCATCAGAATTTGCTGCTTCAAAGTCATGCAGTGCTTCCACCTGCAAGATTACAAAAGAACTGATTAATGTTATAAAGGAAAATAGAGGTAAAATCTGCCTCCCAGTCAATGAGCTGCAGGCACTCTTACAAGCATCTCCAAGCTAGATGAAAATTAAGACATGCATCACACCTCAAAGAAGGAGAAGGCCTCTGAATGCAGAATGGAAATCCTCTTCCCTGTTTACTTAAAACATCTGATTCTGCCAGATTGATGCTGAGGTATTTAGTCATGCAACACCTTCTGCTAGAGCTGATATGTTGTGCATTAATTAGTTTAATTTGTCATATTTCTATTAATCTGGTAAATTGTTTTAAACAATAAATAATAAAAATTGTTTATTTTTTAACCTGAATTAAAAATGCTTAGCTGAATGTTCTTCTAACCACAGCTTCTGGCATATTGGAAAAACTATCACTATTTATAATAAAATCACTATTTAATCAAACCTGTGTTCAATCTCTTTGTAAAAAACTTCCTTCTTTCCCTATCCTGTCTTTTAAACATGACAATCTGTTTCTATTTCCCTTTGTTGAAAGATTTCTTTAAAATTTGATCACGGAAAATTTGAAAAGTAGAAAGAATAATAAAATGACCCCCTTTATGTTTATTTCTTTCATGTACCAGACCTCAACCTCTCAACCCCACTCATGCGATTAAAGAATCAGCTTTTAACATCCATGTTTTGCATGTAGAATCACAAACTGTCAGAGCAGGAAATTACTATATTATCTGCAAATTCATTTTTTGGATGAAAAACCTGAAGCCCTAAGAGAGGGGTGAGTGGTCTTTCTAGCTCCCACTGAGGTCAGTGTGGGAAGCCTGGGCTGCCCAGCCATTCTGGCCTCCGGTGGCACACACACTGCGCCCTTGATTTCTTGCGCTCTAGGACAAAACACAGTGGGACACGTGCTCCCACTAGCCACAGGTTTAATTTTCCCTTCACATAATTTGTCAATAGCTCCATTACATCCAACCATCCCCATTCGAGTAGCAACTCTGCAGTAACTGTCTGATGAGCAGAGAGAGTAGAAAAAGATTATGACTATTCAATCCTACCCCCACAAAAATTTAATGTTTTTTTTAAAAGCTGAATTTTTAAATGTAAAATCAAATTATGGAACTTATAATTCCCCAAAATATTTTATTAAAGAGAATTAGCTGCCTTTAACACTTGGTTGATGCCTGTGTTTCTAGGTATTTACTGTTCCTATTTATTTGTTTGTTTTTAGTAAGGACCTTCAGTTTATGAAGGCTCTATGTAACTACTTGATGGCCTCTATGAGCAAAACCTTCTGCACATAAATTTAGGCCTATTTTTCTCTTCCTTTTCATAACATATTTGTTCACTTACTTTTAATGTGTGAATTGGCTCCCATCTCTGTGTCAGGCACTGTAACCAGGTGCCAAAGCTGAAGGGCTGATTGCTCTTTCCTGCCAGAGGTGTCTGACCCAGAGGTGTCTGACCCAGCTGGGAGCAGCTGAGCCCAGAGCAGAGGCCCCCACAGAGCTCCCTGGGGGGCACAGGAGGGCACTCAGGTACTCAGGTGGAGGGCATTAACCCATTCCCCACCAAAGGGCATACCGTGTAATTATCCATTTCTTAAAAATATCATTACTTTTATTTTATAAAATATGTTATTTATATTTATTTTTTAATATATTTTATTGATTATGCTATTACAGTTGTCCCATTTCTCCCCCTTCATTTCCCTCCACCCTGCACACCCTCTCCCACCCACATTCCCCCACTTTAGTTCATGTCCATGTGTCGTAAGTTCTTTAGCTTCTACATTTCCCATACTACTCTTGTCCTCCCCATGTCTATTTTCTACCTATTCTCTATGCTACTTATTCTCTGTACCTTTTCCCCGCTCTCTCCTCTTCCCACTCCCCTGTTGCTAACTCTCCCTGTGATCTCCATTTCTGTGGTTCTGTTCCTTTTCTAGTTGTTTGCTTAGTTTGTTTTTGTTTTTGTTTTAGGTGTGGTTGTTAATAATTGTGAGTTTGCTGTCATTTTACTATACATGTTTTTTATCTTCTTTTTCTTAGATAAGTCCCTTTAACATTTCATAAAATAAGTGCTTGGTGATGATGAACTCCTTTAACTTGACCTTATCGGGAAAGCACTTTATCTGCCCTTCCTGCCCTGCCTTTTAAATGAAAGCTTTGCTGGATAGAACAATGTTGGATGTAGGTCCTTGCCTTTTTTAAAGGGAAAGATGTCACAGCAGTTCTCCTTTGTCCACAGCACAGAAACCCTGCCAGGTTGCACTGTGATGTGGGGATGAAGGGGAAAGCAGTACAGATAAAAAGTGTGTATTGCTAAAAGTAAAAGTAAAAATCAGAAAGCCAAAAGTTCCACTAAAAGGGGATCAAAGAAAATGGATAAATAGCTAGCGCATTTTAAAAATTAAAAATAGAAACACCTTGTAGAGAAAGCCAGGTGGCACTTGCTGAGAGGCTTGGCTTGCTGATGGAGCAGAGGCTGCTGGCTGGAAGTCCTCAGTGGCCTTTTGCTCAGAGGCCAAGTCCGGCATCTCCCTGGTGGGGCCTGGAAGAGCTGAGTCTTCAGCTGCCTCCTTGGACTCTACACCTATAGTTGTTTCGTGGTCTCCCTCCCCTTCATTGTTGGAAGCAGGCTCTATGACAACAGAAGGAATGACCTTCTCCTGGGAGAAGAAAAATGTGGTGGTTCTTTAGAGACAAGACATCTGCATCGTCCCCATTACACCATCTGTGACTCCCACTTCCCCCACCCCCTTCATTCAACCAAATTCCTGCTGTGCCCCAGACCGGATTTAGGCTTTCTGGCCCTTAGGCGATCCACCTTCCGGACCTCTACCCTTTCTATTTCTCTGGAATCCGATACCCTTAGTGGGATTAATTTCTGGATCTTGGAACAGTCATCCAGTTTGGTAAGAGGGTTTCTGTGTCACCTGGGAAGAGGGACAAAAGACTGCAGGGAGGAAGATGAGACATGTTGGGTTGGAAGAGAGAGTCCTGCAAGGAAATGCAGTCAGCTTCCAAGGTTGCTCTCATCTGTGCAGTGGTCTGTTCTTGTCCCACTACATGCTAGCACTCACTTGAAGCCAACCATATCCTTGTGTAAATGCTTTTCTCCGAGAGTCTCATGGAACTCCCAAAGAGCCTGAAACCACATTGCTGGTAAAGATGAGGCCCATGATTGGAGGTAATCTACCTGTCCTTTGCTTGTTGATTATCATCAGAGCCACACCACAGTCACAGTTTAAGGGCTAACAATTCCCACCAACCACTCCAAGTCCTCTGTTGTCTGGGAAAGCAGAACCAAAGGATCAAGGCCTCCCCTTTGTGTTTTGACAAAGATGAGCAAGGAGGGGAACTTAACTCCAATAGTAAAAGTCTGGAGATATTTCTTGCTTTTCTGATTAACTTCTATATTCCCTCAGATGTCAGGAGACCTATGCACTTCTGTTCTTCAATTCAGAGAAAATAATACACTCTTTCAACAATAAAACACAAGTTTTCTTGGCATGGTGACAAGAAAGTATTACAAAAAATAAAATACACTTTTGAGACATTTCTGCAAACACCAATACAAGCTGCTGATTTTCTAGTGGGATGAAAAGGATAATTCGGTTTCAAACTTTCAGTAACTCTGGACAGACTTCTGGAAATTTATCATGAGTAAGATAATGAGAAACATGGAAAGTGTAACATTAAGCTCACTCTTCACTGTTACTCCTAGAGTACAGAGGAACCAAATATGCGGTTTAGAGGAGCAGTCCTTGCAGGGTGCCTGGGTTTGAGGCTCCCACAGCCAGGGCATAGATGGCAGCGTAGCCTTGAACGCTCTTCTGAAGGAAGGAAGAGCTTGGGCAAAGTCCAGCTTCATGTATGTAGTTAATAACCCACTTTCCTTTTGAGAGTGCAACATAAGGATGGGCTTCAGGTAAAAGAGCTTAATTTGGGATGAATTTGGGTTCATAGCATGTGCCTAGCACCAGGCTAAGTGCTTTATGGCTATTTCCTCACATATTCCACACAACAACCTTATTATTCTGTCAGATTCCCTTTCTCCTCCATCTATTCTCATGCTTTCTGCCATTTGTGCTTCTTTCCTCTCCCCCATCAGTTTATTGCATAGTTTCCTTTCCTCTCTCTGTGCTGAATTTAAGCCCAGTCCACATAGCACTGGGGCTTGTGTGGAGCCCCCAAATACTGACATTGAGGAAATGCTGTGTGCTGCGACTACTCTTTCTGAGAACCTAACTTTTTGTTTGTTTGGTTTTGGGGGAGCAGTATGCCACAAACTGGCTATTCCTCATCTTAAAGCATTATCACCATTAACCAACAGAGCATCCCTGCTGTGCCATCTCTCCAGAACCTCCATTTCACTAGGACACATACCTGAGGTGCCGCTGTTTCTGTGTCTTCTGGTTGAGCTCTGTCACTGCCTATGACCTCTGCGGCTGCAGGATCAATCCTGGCCTCCTCTAAACTTTCTCTTTTGCCAGGATGAAGAGCAGCCTCCTCTGCTTCTGCTTCTGTTGTTGGGGCCCCTTCCGCTGCGGACACCAGCATTCCAACAGTCCCATCAACTTCAGTTCCAGGTAGGATCTGCAAGCCAGAATCAAAGGGGCCATGTCTGTGTCTCCAGGGCCTCAGTAGGAGTTAGACTTAGCCCTTTCCCTTCTCTCCCCTCTGCTGAGGCTCATTGGATGTCAAAGTTTCCTTGACAATGTACTGAGACCCAGGATTCTGGTACAGCAGTCTGCCATCAGCTGATCAAAACTCTGACCCCCTCCTTTTCCTGAGCACCCACAATGCTCCTTTCCTCAGCTTTCCTTGCAGTGAGGTGTAGCAAATGGAATTTGAGTGGAAGCAACATATACCATTCCTGAGACAGGGCTTACAAAGTGGGGATGGCCCCTCCCTAGCTAACTGCACTTTTGTTGCCTGAAAGCAGATGATACAAGGCCCTAGAATACACCTGAGCCACAAAGTGGGTGGGGCCTGGCCCCAGTACCAGGGTCATGGAACAGAGCTACATAGACAAGCTTCTCCATCACACAAAGTCAGAACTTAGAAAGACTGATTTCCGTATAAACTTAAAAATCTTCATGGGGAAGGTCCCAGAAATTAAATCACATTCAGGGAGAAAAAAAACTAGGGCATTTTCTCATGAGACTTCTTGAGAATGAAGGAAAAATCATTTTATTATTGAATATTCATGATAATCAAAGTCAAATAAGATTTTGTCTCCTTTACTGGGAGTAATAAAATGCAAAAGAAAAAAAAGAGAGAGGAAAAAAATTTGATTTGTATGGTTGAACCAGTGAACAAATTGGTTGGAGTTTTAATCAAGATTCTGACTTCATCTTGGCCAACCTGATTTTAGAGGTTCAAATCAAAAAGATGAGGAAGAAGGAGCCCAGGACACATATTTCAAAAATCGATCTTACTATTGATGTTATTAGCATTAGACATCCTTTCCTTTATCAGATAAATTCAACCCAATTTGTGCTATGAAGTTAGGAAAGCTCTCATGCTGCTGATAACTACTGTCCAACCAGAGCACTGAAAGGGAGACACCTGCAGAATGGGCGTCAGAACTGGGTGGGCAATGGAAAACAACAACTGCACACCTGTGGCTCATGGCAAAGCAGTAAAAAAGAAATTCTGATTCAAATTTATAGGTAGGAGATTAAGTAAAAATGACCTGTTGCAGGATATATTTTTCTACATTGTAATATTTTATTTAGGAACCAAAAACTGTGTTATTGACTGTACTGTTTGTTGTGTGGCCAAGAGCTAGTCACATTCTTAGAAATTTACTTTCTTCTTTTACAGGAATCTCTTATTCTGAGAATTTGGCTCTCCTGAGTGTACATTAGTCCAAAATGTAGTCACTAACCAAGATGTAGCATTTATTTCCTTTTTCTACTTTGTCATTGAAGTACATAGGTTCAGAATTGTAGCATATTTATTCAAATGAATTAGAAATGCTGATAGTGGGGTAACAGCTATATAGGGTTTATATTTTGATGAATGACTGAAAATTTCCATAATAAACGTTTATTTAAAATTTTAAGAGAAGTGCCCCTCTTGCTTTAAATAAACATTGACTGTTTTATGGCTGTTATTTTCCTATTGTCAAGAGAGTAATAATAAGAATATAAATATGGGTGTTTTCTTAATTCTAGGAAGAACATTGAACACTTCCTTGTACATTTATTGTTGGGGAAGCCAACAAGCTTTCTTCCAGACCCTAAGGACTTAGCAAAGTTGCCTCCACATCAGATACAGTACCAAAAACTTACAGAGGGGCAATGGGCTTAAATGCAGGAAGCAGGTTGTGTTGTCACAACTCTAAGTGATTCATGATCTCCTACTCATCTAGAAAATCACACTACAGAGTGACCACCCCACTCGTTTCCATAGCTCCATACCAGATGGACTCTAGATACATGCAGAGAGTGTGAACAGACAGTGAATACCACCACGTGCACACACACATACATATTGCTACAGGTAACAAAGCAGCCACTATGTAATTTTATAGGCTATTCCCTCAAGTGATTATACATAAATTCCTCTGTACATATACATTGCAAGTAATTGTATATCATTTTTATTGAATACTACTAATTGAATACCATTCTCAACTGAATTGATATAGTTCCAGAAGAGAATATATTTCTAGGAAGCATTGATAGTGTCCTCAAAGGTAATTTAACTCTCTCCATACAAACAGAACATTAATAATAAGTTCCTAGTTTGTACCTGGAGCTCCATATACCTATCAACTTGATTATATCACATGTTGCTATGGCAAGACATACATGTTTTCATCTTTCCTTTGTTAAATGGTTTAAACAGGTGTCATTGGCTGGATCTGATTTAGACCTGTCAGTGTGACTGCTGTGATGCCAGACACCAGCAGGTGGAGCCCAAGTGCGACATCTGTTGCTCTGACTTTCCTTGACCTGGCAGGAACAAATTTCAGGGCAGCAATTTACCTGATCTCTGTCTCTGTCACACACATACATACAGGGAAGAGCATGTAGAAAATTGTTTGTAAGAATGAGGGCAAATAAAAATCACCAAAACATTGGTATTAACAATGCTGATAGAGTCAGGGTGCCAAGAAAACTGCAATTTTGCCTACAGAGGGGAATTTGATTGACTTACTTAGAGAAGGGATGAAATTAAGTTCTCCATCCTTCTCTAAGACCATTAGCAATGAATTCCGATTTCTCTAGCCACAATCAGCACTTTGATTTTACAGAATCTGAGAACACTGTAGAAAGAGAGAAGGACTGTCCACTGCCTAGAGTTCCTCACATCTTTCTGCCTCTGGCATTGCTCTGATCACCTGGGGGGCCCCAAGTCTCCCTTTGTGTCTGGAATCTGTGGTTTATCTTCTGCTCTTACCAAAGTATTTCTACTGTATACTTACTGACTGCAATAATAGGACAACATAAAAATATACCAGAAAACAGGATTCAATTTGCTCAAATTAGGTGTTAATTCCAAAGAAAATAGAGAAAAGATTGCAAAGGTTTTCAGGGATAAAGTTATTCCTTTCTTATTACTTTCATGCATTCCAATTTGTTAGCCACTTATAGATTTAGAAAAGAAAAACATTTTCTAGACTTTTCTTGCTGCCATACACATTACACCTGCTATGAATTAGCAGGTATAACAATGATTAATGACTGCTCGTTTACCTAAAGTATTATCAGAGAGACCAGAGGACTGAAACTACTGAATATATTTCAAGACTTTGATATTCAATGTTATTAAATTTTTCTCCTCATTCCAAATGTTAAGGATTACACCATTATCTTCTGCCAGAACTATAGTATCTGTTGGCCAAATATATTTATGGTGGAAAACATCTACTACAAAGAGAAACTAAAAATGTCTCCCAGCTCTGCTGTTTAGTTGGCACAAGGACTCTGACAGTTTCCACATTAATCACATAGAAATTACAAGGGTCAGCATGGGACCCACCTTTGAGATGGTGATGAGTTCTCTATTTATCATTTTATCATACAGATCTTACTGCTTTTATATATTCTGCTTCGACAATCTCCTTGGTAGAAAGCAATACCATTATGGTATTCACATCAGAGTCCTGGCAAACACCTCATTGCATTACAAAATTTTCTGGTAGTGGAATGAAATTAATGCAATGCAACAATGGCCTCATCCTGCAAAGCAGGAAAACACAACTGGGTGACAAAGAATAGTCCTTTCGGGAGATTGTGCCTTGAAAGCAAGTCAACAAGGACTGAGGCCCCAGACCAGTAAAAGTAGTGACTGGCTGCAGGAGAATTTGTAATTTCTGAGCTTTGTATAATTTATTGATTTCTTTTACTCAGTCATTGTTTTGCTTCCTTGGCAAGAGTATCTGTCAGCAATGCCTGAGAAGCAGCTTCCACTTGTGAAACTGGTCTAGAGGGCAACTGCAGAGAGTCCCTAGTAGGAAACTCCAAACTTATTTATAAAGCATGTTATTTTAAATAAATAGGACATTTTCTGATTAAAAATAAGGGAAACCATTGGTTCAAAAATTAAAGAGATAACTTATGGTAACCTTTTGAGGTATTTATTTTTATTCATTGATATGAATATAGGGGCTTTGTCTATTTTACAATACATAGATCATGTTTGTTAGAAAAATTCTACCAATGGCTAAATAATACTTCGTTTCCTTTTCTATTTAACAGTTTAACAGTTCTCCTATAATTGAACTAGTTGTTTTCCATTTCTTAAAAATGTTATAAACAAGGTGAAAAAAGTCTTGGTTTGTAACCATATTTACAACTATATAAGCCATACATTTAAATTATTTAAATAGACAACACTGTCCCCTTTATTTATTTATGGTGTCCTAGTTACAGATTTTTGGGGAGTGGAATGTCCAAAATTCTATTATGAAAAAAGTCAACACAGATAAAAATTAAAAACATCATACAGCACACATCCAAGTACTCAGTCAGCACCTAGGGTCTGCAACTGATATGCTGCTATGTTTACTTTTATTACATCTTCCCATCTGTCCACACTGATTTTCATTCATCTTTCAGTCAATCACAAAAATTGAAGAGAAATCCATTATCTTAAAAAAATGGATTTCAAGAATTCTTTGAGATGGCTTTATATCTTATATATTTCATAGTGAATTTCTGCTGCTTTCCCCTTGACTGACTATTGCCTCAGGGTAAAATTGCTACAATATGCTGTTTTGCATTCAAAATCGCTACGTCCTTCTAACAGCTTCTGACCTTCAGCACTGAGAAGGACAAGTCTGAGGCCTGCCTAATTATTGTTCCTTTGTAGTGCATTTCCCCAGTAGTCTAGATGCTTGCAGAACTTTATGCAGTATTCAATTTAAAAATTTTTAAAGATTACACTTAGATGCTAGTCTCTTATTAAATTCGCACTTCTTCAGTGATTTCCTAGGATCTGCATGCAGGAATCCCTACAACTAGCAGACTTCAGCTAGAGCACGTTTTCTTCTGTCACACAGGCTACTATTGCTTCTAGTGCATTCTTCACTGCTTTTTGTTTTTAAAAAATATATTTTACTGATTATATTATTACAGTCGTCCCATTTCCCCCGCTTCATTCCCCTCCACCCTGCACACCCTCTCCCACCCATATTCCCCCACTTTAGTTCATGTTCATGGGTCATACTTATAAGTTCTTTAGCTTCTACATTTCCCATACTATTCTTATCCTCCCCCTGTCTATTTTCTACCTACCATCTATGCTACTTATTCTCTGTACCTTTTCCCCCTTTCTCCTCCCCACTCCCCTGTTGCTAACCCTCCATGTGACCTCCATTTCTGTGGTTCTGTTCCTGTTCTAGTTGTTTGCTTAGTTTGTTTTTGTTTTAGATGTGGTTGTTAATAATTGTGAGTTTGCTGTCATTTTACTATACATGTTTTTTTAATCTTTTTTTTCTTAGGTAAGTCCCTTTAACATTTCATAAAATAAGGGCTTGGTGATGATGAACTCCTTTAACTTGACCTTATCTGAAAAGCGCTTCATCTAAGACTACGCTTAGATGCTAGTCTCTTATTAAATTTGCACTTCTTCAGTGATTTCTTAGGATCTGCATTCAGGAATCCCATTGCAACTAGCAGCCTTCAGCTGGAGCACGTTTTCTTCTGTCACACAAGCTATTATTGCTTCCACTGCATTCTTCACAGCTTTTTCTTAGGAATAGTAATTATGCAGGAGTTGTGTCTTCAGTCACAGCCTTCACATCTACCACCTCTGCTTGTGCTCTTCTTTTTGTGTAGGGAGAACTCCTCCAGTTTGTCCTCACATCAGGAAATCAGTTCCCTACACTGTTGCTCCTGGTCTTTACCACTCTTATTTAAATTTTAATTCTAATATTACCTTTTTTCCCCTTGAAATCTTTTTTTTTATCATCATCAAGATTCCTTTTTATCTGCTTTACAAGCAGCTCTCTCTTTATTTCAATGTGGTTGTCTTATCTCATCTTTCATTTCATGTATAAAATAACCAAGGTCCTCCTGAATTTTGCTGATAAAAAAGGAAGGCAATCTTCAAATTTTTCTATCATACTTTTGGTAATTTCTGTTGTCCTTTATAAAAAATTATAACTCTTATCTCTTATGCAATGCTTTCCTTCTGTTGTATTACTTTCTATATAGGCCCTAAGTTTTTTAAAATGTGTGTGAAATCTCTCCAGGCCTGATGTTTCTAGTGGACATGGAAACATTTTCTTTGTTCCATTTTACCCTCCATTTGGGGACATGTAAACATCCTTTTCAGAATAGGAGGTGGGCAGGATTCATCAGATCTACACAAAACCATCTGTCTTGAGTCCCCCAAACGTGTGTCCAAGGATTAATGGTGTGAGAGCAGCAGCAGGCTCCAGGTGACCTGAATGCTTCAGAAAGGTGCTTCCACACCCATGGTGTGGGGGGTACTAGATGCCAGTTGTCTTCTATCAAGAGTAGGGGTGGGTGAAAATCTCACAGACTTCTTGATAACAAGCTTAGTTATTATAGTTTAAGATCCTTTTCATGCCTAAGTTGTTGGAAAATTCTCCTTTGCTGGTGTAATATTTCTAGAATATAGTACAATGGAAACTTTGACTTTCTTTGTATGTTTAAGTGTAAAGAGCACTAAAATAAAAAAAAAACTGGTAATAGTGAATCCGATATAATTGTTGTGATTTATTCTTTAATACTTTCAGTTTTCTCGTAATATTCAGTTGTGTGTTCCTAGGATGCATGTCATTTTCATTAAAATTCTTCTGCAGTAAATGACACAAATTCTTCTACATCCAAGAAGACAATGCACCTTTCCTTTTAAATGAGAGAGTCTCAGGGACCTTGATACCTGAAGTGCCTCCACATGACCCACTGCTTCCTACTGACAACTCCCAACAAGGTAAGTCTGACTAAGAATGCGGGTGAGTTCCTATACACAGCTGGTGCATTCACTTACACTCTTGGAATCCTATGCTTTCAAAGGAGAATTATAGATTATAAATAAAATATGTCTTTACTCATACATATGCAGTATGTGGGCATCTAAGCAAACATGTCATAAAATCTCTCTTAATTAATAGCAAGTTATATGATAAAAAGATATGGGAAGGAGACTGGTAGGACAGAATTTCACCACCATTATTTTTGATACTAGTCCCACAGATTCCCTGTTTAGAGACATGTAAAGGATGGGAAAGTGGATAAGAAGATAACCCCATCTTCCCCTGGCCTGATCCACTATACTACAGGGTTACAATGGAGAACACTTAACACATTTGGCACTTGGACACACACAGCAATGTTTGCATGTTACAGACTCACATGATCCCAACAAGTTAGGAATGACCCTGGGGCTCATCATACCCCATGCTGGCATTTTACAAATGGGGGGAATGTGACAGAGTGGCAGTAGCACTGAACACAGAGCTGGGGGGATGAGTTTTAGTGCTGATTCACTCCTACTTAGCACTGGAGCTGGAATGACCCCAGGGTCCCACTGCAATGGAGCAAAGAAAGGTCAATAACACAGCAGGAATCTTGGCTGTAGGCCACCCTGGTATTTTCCTGCCCATCAGGTATTCTGGATCCAGCTTGAGTTGTTGACTTTTTGAAGATCCCACATTTATAAATTACAAAATTTTCTTCAGAATGCATTTTAAAGAAAAGCCCAAGAGGCAACTAGGGTCATTATGGCCTCAGAGAAGATTCCTGTATTAAAAAACAGGCTGGTGGCTATTATTCCTCTTCACATGACACACTGTACATGTGATACATTGAAGGTAATAATTTCCCTTCACCATGACTGTAGGGGAGAGTTATCTCATGGAACACTGGGCCTCAACTTGTATCCCTTCAAAGGTGGCTCTGGTGTTACAATCTTCAATTCATACATCTATAAACTTCCTTTCCAATATGAAATTTTGTGGGATCTTTCCCACAGACCATTTCAATCATCTTTTCTAATCTACTCTCCTGGTATTGCCCACAGTCCCATCATAAACCTACAGCAGCCAGGTTCCAGCACAATTCGGCCACTGGTGGCCACAGTATTGTCATGGCAACCAACATCTGTCTGAATTAGCTTCATACTCTCTTTAAAAATAAGATCTTCAGGAATGCCAGTTAATGAATTTTTGGTTGATTTGGCTTTTAAGGTCATAGCTGAATATCTAATAACAAAACACATTAAAACATTGTAAGTAGAGTTTTATTTTGAAAGTGCATGGGAGAAGTGGACAGGAGAAAGAGATTTATCTCTTGAAGCAAAGGCAAATATTGTGTGCTGCAAACCCTCAGAGATGGGCACATGAGCAAGTGCTCGTTTCTGAAGTAGCCATAAAGGACAGCCTCATAGGGGGTCACAAATAGTTTGTTAAAGAGGTTGTTAAGAAAATGCCTTCACAGCTTAGCAAACATTTACTTTGCCAGACTAAATTCTGTTCTGAATGATCCAAAGCACTTGCTGCCACTGCTCAAATTACCTTATGAGTGGACCTAGGCTCATGGTGGCTGAAGGCAAAAGTGGGCCTGGCACATACAACCAACAACCAGATCAAAACTGGTGATCTGCAAATCACTTAAATGTAATGGTGTTCTGTTGTCAAAACTCCCAATCCTGACCCTGCCAAGAAGCACATACACCTCCTTGGGCATCCTGGGATCTGGCCACATGGCAGAATGGGTCCTGAACTTTGAGGATGACAGTCACACTTGGAAGGTCCACTTGTCAGACCTCTGACTTCACAGGCTTTGAGTTGTACATGACATTGGTAAATAAACCTACTCCATGATGGTTTGTCACCCAACTGCCCAGCAAATAGAAGTTGGAAAAGAGACCATAAATGAAGGTTGTTGTCATGTGGGAGATGGCCTACATACTCAAAATATCCAAGTCAATAAACTTATTGGTAAAAATGAAAAATGCATCTTTTATTTTAAGAAACAAAGCATATGAACTTTTTGGCCAACCCAATATTATATACCCTGCTTTGTCTTGAGCACCATGGGAGAAAAAGAAACAGTGCCATTCACTTGACCCACAGGACACTGAAAATGTAATCAGTTGCTAATAGGAATATACTCAAACTCAGAGAAAATAACCATTGATGGGATTTTTTTTGGTTTCTGAGAAAGGTAAAAAGGTATATCCATTTCCAAGGCCTCTCTGTATATATACATGTGTAATATAAACACATAATTTAATTTAAACATGCATTAGTGTGAGCACTAGAGTTTGTAGCTAATTCTACGATTATGAAGGGCAGACAGGGACTCAAGCTCCTCTGGCTTCCACTGACCTTCACAGTCTTCCTCTGACATGTTGGGAGCTCACAATGGAGGCACAGTGGAAGCCTGAGTTCTCATGTTTACAAGGAGAAACCTCAAATGCTGCTCTCCACGGGCATGACCGACACAGAATATTGCCCGACCAGGTGAAATGTCAGCCTCCTCCAGCACTAGTCTGTGCAGACTCAGCAGCAAGAGCCATATCTGCTTGTTGCTTTACTAGGTCCCTCAGGTCCAGAGCACAGCCTATGTAGAGAGGACTCAAATATGTTTGTCAACTTAATGAGGAGGGACAAATACCTGCATTCTATTCAAGCAGACAGAAATAGTTGTAGTAAGATAAAGTCAATATAACATAGTCTAATACTGCCCAGAAAGTATCCAGCCATGCAATATGAAAAAGAGACATTTATTGAAGAAGATACAAGATACAAGAAACATTGTATATAGGACAATAATGCCTCAGTCCCCTTCAAAGTAGACACCTTGGGATTTCACACAGTCCTCCCACAATTCATCTCTGGTTACACTTCTTAAGGAAATCTGGTTCATTGGTAGCAGTTTGAATTAAGTCATTAGCAACTGAAGCACGCTATTCCTTTTACTATGGTAGTACAAGTTGTAGGGTGAATTTTGCCATGATACATTTTATGACAAGATCCCTGCATCAGAATCTCAGACACAGTAGTTTTTGGAATCCCCAGATCAGCTTCTACTTCTCACCCTGTCAGTTGCTGATCTTTGTTGATTGCAGCCCATAATGTTCAACATTTGGAGGTGTTCTGCTTGTTGCAGGCGTTCCAGAACATGGATCACTTTCAAGAGATTCTTGACCATCATTGAAGTGTCTGTGCCACACTTTTGTTTGCACTGCACTCATTGCATGGACCCTGAAAACCTTCTGAATCATCCGAATAGTTCATGGAGTAATGTTCAAGCTTAATGCAAAATTTCATTCAGATTCATTGCTCTACTAGCTCAGTAATTTTGAATTCAATGGCCGCAGAGTACACATGCTCACTCAAAGGCAACTGCTGCCCTTACTCACTAGTACAGTGAAGTCATCATTATTCATGCATGTGCCTTCCAGTACACTCCCCTTGGCTGCCAGGTTACTCGATACTTTTTCCAGACAGATTTATACACACACATACACACGCACATGCACACACATATGTATACACACACACACACTCTCTCTCTCTCTATATATATATACACACACGCATTATGTATATATATAATTTTATTTTAATTATTGTTCAAGTACAATTTTCTATATTTTACTCCCATCCCAGCCCACCCACCCACCCCTCTCCATCTCCCTCCCATTTCCACATGCCACTAGTTTTTGTCCATGTGTGTCCTTTATACTTGTTTCTGTAAACCCTTCCACTTTTCCCCTGCGATTCCCTCCCCTATCCCCTCTGGTTGTTGTCAGCCTGTTTTCTATTTCAGTGTCTTTGGATATATTTTGCTTCTTTCTTTGTTTTGTTGTTTAGGTTTCTGTTAAAGGTGAGTTCATATGGTATTTATCTTTCACCTCCAGGCTTATTTTGCTTAGCATAATTCTTTCCAGTTACATCCATGCTGTCCCAAAGGATAGGAGCTCCTTCTTTCTTTCTGCTGCATAGAATTCCATTGTGTAAATGTACCATAGTTTCTTGATCCATTCATTTACTGATGGGCACCTAGGTTGCTTCCAGCACCTAGCTATTGTAAATTGTGCTGCTATGAACATTGGGGTGCATAGATTCTTTTGGACTGGTGTTTCAGGGTTCTCAATATATAATCCTAGCAGTGGAATTGCTGGGTCAAGAGGAAGATCCACTTTCAGTTTCCTCAGGAAATTCCATACTGTTTTCCATAGAGGTTTCACCAGTCTGCAAACCCACCAACAGTAAACTAGGATCCCTCTCCAACACTTGTTTGTTGCTTTGTTTATGATGGCCATTCTGACTGGCGTGAAGTGGTATCTCATTGTGGTTTTAATTTGCATTTATCTGACAGCTAGCAATATTGAGCATCTTTTCATGTGTCTCTGGATCCTCTGTATGTCCTCCTTGGAGAAGTGTCTGTTCAACACCTTTGCCCATTTTTTAATTGGGTTGCTTCTCTTCTTGGAGTGTAGTCGTGTAAATTCTTGTATATTTTGGAGATTAAACCCTTGTCTGAGGTATCATTGGCAAATATGTTTTCCCATACAGTTGGTTCTTTTTACTTTAATACTGTTTTCTTTAGCTGTGCAGAAGCTTTTTATTTTGATGAGATCCTATATGTTTATTGTTTCCTTTATGTCCCTTGCTCTGGGGGATGTATCAGTAAAAATGTTTCTGCATTAAATATCTGAGATTTTCCTGCCTATGTTCTCCTCTAGGACTTTAATAGTGTCATGGCTTATATTTAAATCTTTTATCCACCTTGAATTTATTTTTGTGTAAGGTGTAAGTTGGTGCTCAAGTTTCATTTTTTTGCACTTAGCTGTCCAGTTCTCCCAACACCATTTGTTGAAGAGGCTATTTTTACTCCATTTTATGTTGCTGCCCCTTTTGTTAAATATTAATTGACCATAGAGACGGGTTTATTTCTGGGCTCTCTGTTCTGCTCCACTGATCAGAATAGTGCCTGTTTTTATGCCAGTACCAGGCTGTTTTGATTACAGTGGCCTTGTAATACACTTTGGTATCAGGTATTGTGATCCCTCCTACTTTGCTCTTCTTTCTCAGAATTGCAGCAGCTATTTGGGTTGTTTATGGCTCCGTGTTAATTTTTGAAGTGTTTGTTCTAGGTCTGTGAAATATGCCATTGGTACTGCAATAGGTGTTGCATTGAATCTGTAAATTGCTTTGGGTAGTACGGACATTCTTCTGATCCATGAATACGGTATATGTTTCCATTTGTTTGTGTTTTCCTTGATTTCTTTCTTCAGTGTTGTGTAGTTTTGTGAATACAGGTCTTTTACCTCCTTGGTTAGATTTATTCCAAGGTATTTTATTTTTCTTCATGCTATATCAAATGGGATTTTTTTCTTGATTTCTTTTTCTGCTGTTTCATTGTTGATATACAAAAATGCCTTTGGTTTCTGGATGTTGACTTTGTATCCTGCTGTTTTGCCAAATTCGTTTATTAGATTGACCAGTTTTTGGGCGAAGTCTATAGGATTTTCTGTGTACACTATCATGTCATCTGCAAACAATGACAGTTTTGTTTCCTCCTTTCCAATTTGGATGCCTTTTATTTCCTTTTTCTGTCTGATTGTTGTGGCTAAAACTTCCAATACTATATTGAATAGAAGTGGTGAAAGTGGACAACCTTGTCTTGTTCCTGATCTTAGTGGAAAAGATTTTAGATTTTGCTCATTGAGTATGTTAGCTGTAGGTTTCTTTGCTGTTTTTTATCATAAATGGGTGCTATACCTTATCAAATGCTTTTTCTGCATCAATTGATATGATCATGTGATTTTTGTCTTTGTTTTTGTTTATGCGATGCATGTCATTTACCGATTCATGAATATTGAACCATCCTTGCATCCCTGGGATGAATCCCACTTGGTCATGGTGTATGATCTTTTAAATGTGTTATTGGATGCAGTTTGCCAATATTTTGTTGAGGACTTTTGTGTCGATGTTCATCAGCGATATTGACCTGAAGCTTTCTTTCTTTGTTGTGTCTTTATCTGGTTTTGGGATTAGGATGATCCTGGCTTCATGAAAAGAGTTTGGGTTTTCCATCATTTTGCATTTTTTGAAATAGTCTCTGAAGAGTAGGGGTTAGCACTTCCTTAAATGCTTCGTAGAATTCTGCTCTGAAACCATCTGGTCCAGGGCTTTTGTGTGTTGGGAGTTTTTTGATTACTGCTTCAATTTCATCTGCTGTTATTGGTCTGTAGATGCTTCTGCTTTATCTTCATTGAGTTTCAGAAGATTATACTTGTCTAGAAATTTGTCCATTTCACCTATGTTTTCAAATTTCTTGGCATACAGTTCTTCATAGTAATTTCTTACAATCCTTTGTATATCTGTGGTGTCAGTTGTAATCTCTCCTCTTTCATTTCTTATTGTGTTTATTTGGGTCTTCTCTCTTTTTTTCTGGATGAGTCTGCTTAAAGGCTCTTGGATTTTGTTTATCTTTTCAAAGAACCAGCTCCTGGATTCCTTGATCCTCAGAATTGTGCTTTTAGTCTCTATGTCATTTAATTCTCTTATGATCTTGGTTATTTCCTTCCTTCTACTTGCCCTGGGCTGTCTTTGTTGTTCCTCAAGTTCTTGTAAGAGTAGGGTTAGGTTGTTTGTTTGAAATGTTTCTATATTTTTTAGGTAGGCCTGTATCACTATGAACTTCCCTCTGAAGACTGCCTTTGCTGTGCCCATAAGTTTTGGGTTGTTGTGAATTTATTTTCCTTTGTTTCCAGAAACTTTTTGATTTCTTCCCTAATTTCATTTTTGACCTATTCATTGTTTAATAACATGCTATCCAATCTGCATGATTTTGAGTGTTTTGGGTTTTCTCCCTTGGGACTGGTTTCTAGTTTCAGTCCCTTGTGATCCGAGAAAATGCTTGGTATGATTTCAATTTTCTTGAATTTGTTGAGGCTTGTTTTGTGTCCTATCATGTGGTCTATCTTTGAGAATGTTCCATGTGCATTTGAAAAGAATGTGTATTTAGCTTCTTTAGGATGAAGGGCTCTATATATATCAGTTAAGTCCATTTCTTCTAGGGCATTGTTCAATGCCACAGTATCTTTGTTGATATTTTGTTTGGAAGATCTGTCCATTTTTGATAGCGGGGTGTTGAAATCTCCTATTATAATTGTGTTGCTGTCAATATCTTTCTTGAAGTCCTCTAAGATTTTCTTTATGTATTTAGATGCTCCTGTGTTGGGTGCACATATATTTACAATGTTTATGTCTTCTTGGTGGATTCTTTCCTTGAGTATTATGAAGTGACCTTCTGGGTCTCTCTTTATGACCCTTTTTTGGAAGTCTATCTTGTCTGACATGAGTATTGCTACATCCACTTTTTTCCCCTGTCTGTTTACTTGGAATATTTGTTTCCAGCCCTTCACTTTCAGTCTGTGTAGGTCTTTTGTCCAGAGATGGGTCTCTTGTCGGCAGCATATGTGTGGTTCATGTTTTTTATCCATTCAGCTATTCTATGTCTTTTGACTGAAGCATTTAATCCATTTATGTTTAAGGTTGTTATTGATAGGTACTTATTCATTGCCATTTTCGTACCTGTGTTCCTCTCTGTCTCTCTCTTTTACTTACTTTCCTTAAAGCAGACCCTTTAGCATCTCTTGCCAAGCTGGTTTGGTGGAGGTGTATTCTTTTAGACTTCTTTTGTCTGGGAAGCTCCTTATTTGTCCTTCTATCTTGATTGAGAGCCTTGCTGGGTAAAGGAGCCTTGATTGCAGGCCTCTGATTCTCATTAATTGGAATATTTCTTGTCATTCTCTTCTGGCTTGGAGCATTCCCATTGAGAAGTCAGCTGCTAGCCCAGCTGCTAGCTGCTTGGCTCCCTTGCATGTTACTTCCTGTTTCTCCTCTGCTGCTTTTAAGATTCTCTCTTTGTCTTGGTATTTTGCCATTTTAAGTAGATGTGTCTTGAAGTGGGTCTCTTTGGGTTCCTCTTGATTGGGACTCTCTGTGTTTCCTGCATTTATGTGACTTTTTCTCTCATTGAATTAGGGAAGTTTTCCATCATTACTCTGTCAAATAAGTTTTCTATCCCTTGCTCTCCTTCTTCTCTTTCTGGTATTACTATTATACAGATATTATTATGTTTCATATTGTCTTGCATTTCTCTTAATCCCTCTTCATTCTTTCTGAGCCTCTTTTCCTTTCCTAGCTCTTTCTGGGTGTTTTTTTTCTACTTTGTTCTCTAGCTCAATGATCTGATCTTCTGCTTATTCAATCCTGCTTTTCATTCCTTCTATTGTGTTCTTCAGTTTAGCAATTGTATTCTTCATTTCCTCTTGGCCCTTGTTGATAGTTTCTATTTCCTTTTTCATGTTGATATAGTTTGCAGTGAGTTCATTGTAGCTTCCCTGTAGTTTCTGGTAGCTCACTGTGAGCATATTAAGCTTCCTGATAATTATTGCTTTGAACTCAATATCTGATAGTTGAGTTGCCTCTACTTCATTTAGCATTCTTTCTGAGGCTTCCTCCTTTCCCTTCATTTGGGGATTTTTTCTTTGTCTTCCCATTGCTTGTGAGACTCTTTGTTAGCCTCTGCTTCTTAAATTGATGTGTTCTGGCTCCCTTGGTTTATGGTGTGAACTTCTGTGGTAGAATACCTGTGAGATTCAGTGGTGCAATATCCCTGATCTCCTGAACTCACTGGGCTTGGCTGTCATTTAATTTGGCTCTGTGTTTGTCTTTGGGTTTTGATTGTTATTAGGTCTTTCTTTGGTGGGTCCTTTCCACCAGCTCCTTAACTGAGGGTCACTCTGTCCACCACCTCTTGTATTTTGTTGTGCTGCTGAGGGCAGGTTGGGTTGAAGCTGGTTCTTCTGTGTGTACAAGGTTTTGAGGATTCTCTTTTGCTCTTCTTCAGTTGTTTGTTCTGGGTAATTTCTCCATTATTTAGTTGTATTTCCAGATAGGTCCTGGATTGAGGTTAGTGTGGCTTCCACTCCCTCCTTCACCTTCTTCTGTTGTTATCTGTTGGTGGTTCCTATGTTACTGGGTTTCCTCTTCTAGTGGGTATCCTGGTGTTCACTGCTTCCACCTACTCTTTTTTGTGATCAGTTGGAGATGGAAGGCAAAATGGTTTAAGACAGCAAGAGAGTATTCTATGATATCTACAGTAGCAGCCAGTAGAGAAGAGATAGGAGATCCTTTGGCTATGTATAGTGGTAACTGTGATCTTCCACCCAACTAGTCGATTTGTAGAAAGAACGGAAAGAAGATAAGACACTTGTTGGGGAGAGAAGGATTGTGAGTTGGATCTAGAAAGCAGTGAGGCTGTGGGAGGTCAGATTGTAAGGTAAGATGAGAGTAAAGGATAGTAAATAGGTGTAGTGTATGAGAGAATAGAATTAACCACTACGGTAACAGAGTTCAGGAAACCATGAAGTGGGCTAAGATCTGGGAGGGGTGTTGTAAAGTATTTACAATTGTATGGAATAGCTATTATTTACAATAATATTAGAGCATCAATTATATGACAGAATCTATGGATCTAGATTACAAGAATAGGGATATAGGACCTTGAGTAGTGTGCCAACTGGACACAAGTGAAGTGAAGGACAGTAAATTAGCAATACACTATGAAAGAGCTATCAGGGGAAACCTGTCAAATGATACAATATAAACAGCCTAGCAAAGCATTCTATACAGAAAGAAGAGGACTACAAAAATACTATTAAAATAAAAGATGTAAAAATACTGGAAAAAATAATAATAATACAAATATGCAATAACTTGCAGGTTCTCTGTAATAGCAGAGTGAAATTTGTTTCACTGCCCCAGCTGTTGTGATGCCCCTTCTTTAGGTCCAACTCTGGTCTTTTCACAGTTCCAGGGTTTTGGTTTTGGTTTTTGTCTCACTTGTAGGTACTTTAAAAAAAAGGCAGATGAAAGAGGGAAAATGAGATCAAATTGGAAAGAAAGGAAGAAGGAATAAAAGAAGAAAGAAGTAAAGAGAGGAAAAAGGAATTGAAAGAGAAAATAATAATAAAAATTAAAAAATAAAAAATAAAAAAAATAAAAATAGAATAAAATTAAAAAGCCTCTTGGTTTCAAAGTGGCCAAACCAGTTTTTCTGGTCTTGCTGGCTGTAGGTGACTGAAGGGCTATTGGTATGGCTTTTCTTCCTTCCAGATCTGCACTCAGTCAGTCAGCACTCTCGAGCTATCCTGGCACCTCTCCCCTCTGCCTTGAGTGTGGGATCGAGGCCTTTCCCTGGGATTACTGCTGTGGGCTGGGGTGTGGGCGCGCACGTGCTATACCAGGCTGTTCATTGTTCCCAGTGCTATGTGGATGTGCAGGGTCTTCTGCAAAACATTCCACGCAACCTCGGGATCATTGCCTGGCTGTGTGGCAGGGAGGCCAGAGCGATTGCTTCAGGAGAACTCCCCAAACAGTGTCTTTTCACTTTTTCTTTTTGAGAAATTCCTCTTACTCAAGCCTGCTGCTCCATAAAATGGCCTGGTCTTTCCCACAGCCCAATTCTCCAGCCAGACCAGTGAGTATTCCATCACTGCATGACTCTCAACTCTGCCGGTGTCCACAGACTCTGCAGGTGCTTACAGCCCCTGTGCATTTGCTAGTAACAGGTTTCTCCCAGTGCTGGTCTGACCTTGTTTGGCTGGGGAGGGAGCAGTTGCCCTGGCTTTCTCCAGAGGATTCTGTGGCAAAACCAGAAGCGAGTGCCGGGCCTGGGGCTGCAGCCCCCCAGGATCCCACACTAGTCCCCGGGACCTTATTGTCCTGAAGCACTCTCCTTACCATCTGGTTTTTGGTTCCGCTATAATTTTTGGTCTCTTATTTTCATATATGCTGAGGTACTATTGGTTGTTTGCTCTTTTACTCAGTAGATCGGCTAGGATTTTCTCCTGTGTGTAGGGAGAAGTAGAATCTGCTCCCTTCTGAAGCAGATTCTGTATATACTGGTACATTTAAACTGGTCTTGACTATTCACCTTATATTTGGCAAAATTTTTTAAAAACAAAACACAGCAAGAGTCATCCCCAAATTAATGGGTCAGTGTTTCATCTTTTAGGATTTCTCAACATTTCTAAAAATATCTTTATCTCAATCTTTTCCTCATTTGTAATTTTTGGAAAATACATTGATCCTAAATTATTTATTTTAAAATAATAGGGAAAAGGCATTGGAGCAAAATATAGGAGCTGACAGAAATTTAGAGAAAATAGAAAGGGATTCTGTGCAAGAAAATGAAATAAATGTTTTGTAAAATAATGTTTATCTGCTTTGTAACCCAATTCTGCGATATACATTTGAAACAAATATTTATCTTTTTTTGTAAAGAAAATTTATATTACTTATATAATGTGTAAATATCTGGAGAAGTAGCAAGTGTTCATTTTTAAAATGCATCCTGTAGATGATAAAATTATTCTGTAGGAAAAACTAAGTACAATGTTGGCTATGTGTAATATAAAACAACAAATAAAAATGTAAGAATTACAATTTTCTTAAAAGCCCCAGGTTTCTTTGTGAACCACTGCTAAAATTTTCTGTGTTTGAAATTACATTTGCCTCCTGGAAAGAAAAAAGGCCCACCACTAATTTCACCTTATATAAAATGAATTCTATCGACAGTTGAAGTAATAATTGTGTGGTGACATTTCAGTAGCAAAAAAGATGACCTCAAAAGGTCATGTCAATCCAATCCTAATGATAGTCACAGCTGGACTGTTAATTAATGCCTGGGACACAATGTAGATTTTTATATTTTTACAACTAAATATCACACATCTAGCAACACAAGAGACCTTTCTTAGAAAAAAGTAGCCCTTAATTATCTTAGATTATTGCCACCAGAAAAAGAACCTGTAAGTGTACATTAGAAAAAAAGATGCATTCTACATGATGTTATTTTCCTAAGTAGAAGGGAGAACATGAGAAATAATTGACTTTATTTGAGTGTGTCAATTTTAAAAACTAGGAAGTCAACCACTTTTAATGAGCATTGGAAAAATCTAACTGCCATAAGCTGCCTTCTCTTACTATTAATTTTCAGTCTGTATGCAGATGGAGAAATACATATTTTCTTCTAAAGTTCCTTTATAAGCTTTAGAAGACAAGATTTTTAAAAATAAAGAATTCTCTCAAATACCTTTTTAACCTAATATTAGGGAAGCTGGTTTTAGTGATGGTTAATACTTGTACCATAGAGTTTATTAAACATTTTAAATATCATCCTTGGTTAAAAAGTTAATAAATCTTTATAAAATAATAGATATGATACAGTAGGTATTTGATAATTGGTACCTGCTAATACTGTATTTTGGAAAACTGATATACTTGGATTCTGAAAGAGCAAAAACCTTAATAAGGGTGAGTACGAGAGGTATGAAAGGAATCAACCATGGCCCTCTGACAGAGGATCATGGAGAATCACCTTTCAAGCCTGCATTTAACACATTAACTTGTCTATTTAACTTCTCCAATTGATTGTACAACATCAAACTCCCTTGCTCAAAATCGTGGGCACTATGACAGTAAACCTTATACTGACTAGTCTGGGCATGGAATCAATGTGGTTTAAAAGCACTAGTAAAAATGAAGTCTAGGCTGCTATTCAAAACAGAAATTTGTTGAGAGCTTTTCAGAACTGAAGCAATTTCTTTTTAAAATTTTTTTAAATATATTTTATTGATTATGCTATTACAGATGTCTCATTTCCCCCCTTTATTCCCCTCCATCCTACACACCCCCTCCCACCCACATTCCCCCCCCGTTTAGTTCATGTCCACATGTCATAAGTTCTTTAGCTTCTACATTTCCCGTACTATTCTTGCCTTCCCCCTGTTTATTTTCTACCTACCATCTATACTACTTATTCTCTGTACCTTTCCCCCTCTCTCCTCCTCCCACTCCCCTGTTGCTAACCTTCCATGTGATCTCCATTTCTGTGGTTCTGTTCCTATTCTAGTTGTTTGCTTAGTTTGTTTTTGTTTTAGGTATTGTTAATAACTGTGAGTTTCTGTCATTTTACTGTTCATATTTTTTATCTTCTTTTTCTTAGATAAGTCCCCTTAACATTTCATAATAAGAGCTTGGTGATGATGAACTCCTTTAACTTGACCTTATCTGAGAAGCACTTTATCTGCCCTTCCATTCTAAGTGGAATCTGTGCTGGATAGAGAAATCTTGGATGTAGGTCCTTGCTTTTCATGACCTGGAATACTTCCTTCCAGCCCCTTCTTGCCTGTAAGGTCTCTTTTGGGAAATTAGCTGAGAGTCTGATGGAAACTCCTTTGTAGGTGACTGTCCCCTTATCTCTTGCTGCTTCTAGAATTCTTTCCTTCATTTTAATCTTGTGTAATGTAATTATGATGTGCCTTGGTGTGATCCTCCTTGGGTCCAACTTCTTTGGGACTCTCTGAGCTTCCTGGACTTCCTGGAAGTGTATTTCCTTTGCCAGACTGGGGAAGTTCTCCTTCATTATTTGTTCAAATAAGTTTTCCACTCTTTGCTCTTCCTCTTCCCCTTCTGGTATCCTTATAATTCGGTGTTGGGATGTTTAAAGATGTCCTGGAGGTTCCTAAGCCTCTCCTCATTTTTTTGAATTCTTATTTCTTCATTCTTTTCTGATTGGATGTTTCTTTCTTCCTTCTGGTCCTCTCCATTGATTTGAGTCCCAGTTTCCTTCCCATCACTATTGGTTCCCTGTGTATTTTCCTTCATTTTGCTTAGCATAGCCTGCATTTTATCATCTAATTTGTGAACAAATTCAACCATTTCTGTGAGCATCCTGATCACCAGTGCTTTGAACAGTGCACCTGATAGGTTGGCTATCTCTTCGTAACTTAGTTGTATTTTTTCTGGATCTTTGACCTGTTCTTTCATCTGGGCCATTTTTTTTTGTCTCGACATGCCTGTTACATAGTGAGGGGCAGAGCTTTAGGTGTTGACCAGGGTGGTCAACCCATGTGGCCGAGTTGTGAAGCTGTATGTGGGGGCGGGGTCCAAGAGGGAACAATGGCACTTTCTCTGCTCTCCTATTTCAGTCCCTTCCTCTGCTTCCCACAAGCAAATTGGGCCCTTCTGGTGCTGGTTCCCAGGTGGGTGGAATTGTGTACATTCTAGGATCCTGTGGGTCCCTCCAAAGAACTCTCCTGTGAGGCTGGGAGTCTCTCCCATCATCTCAACCCCCACATGTGTTTTCAATCAGTGCTTTTAGGCTTTATTTCCTGGTGCCAAGGCTCCAGGTTGCACAGTCTGTCTCGCTCCCCGTTTTCACGTGGTTTATCTGACCTCGAATGTGTTCTCGGTCAGCCAGTGGCCTTGTGTGCCTCACTGGGTCTGCCAGCCACTGCCTGCACACCTGAGACAGCCAACCACCGCTTTTTCCTGCCACAACCCCTCTCTGTAGGCTGCCAACTCTGCCCCTCTTACTGGTCTAGATGAATGGTTGTTGGACTTCCATACAGTTTAATTTTCTGTCAGATCTGGTTGTTTTTTTTGTTTCTAAGTTTTTGTTGTCCTTAATTTTGGTTGTGCAAGGAGGCACAGTGTGTCTACCCACACCTCCATCTTGCCCGGAAGTCCTGAAGTGATTTCAAAACCACTATCTGAACCTAATCGATATCGTTTAACTCCCTGGCATTGTCCATATGCTTTTTAAAATCAATTCTCTTAATTAAACAGCATTCAAAAATTTAACTGTATCTTTCCCTTCTGTTGTTATTTAAAGCTAAGTCAGGTGGGCAGACCACATTCTGATACCACATAAAAATGCCCCATTTATACTGGGTTATTGAGATAGATCATTAGTGAATCTGGTAGTGACAGTTTTGAAGCAAAACCTGATTTTGGAGAAGGGAGCCTCTGCTTTCTCCAGCCTAAAATCAGGCAAGCAGTACTTCTTGGAGGAGCTCAATCTAGTAGAACACATTTCTTGTTTACTCCTATAGAACTTAGTCCAACTCTGTATCTTTAAGTGGAAAATAAAATCATTTTTTTGAGTCATTCTTAATTTGTATTTTCTATCTCTTATCTTGCCCTATTATGTTTTACTATATTAGTAAACTACAGATTTGACAGATGACCTATACTTTTCCCAGTAAAATGAGCTAGGGAGGGCACCAAAAGCAAGAAGCATAATTTTTATTTCTCTAGTTATCTTATCTAGCAATGTAATTTTGGGAAATAGGAAGACTGGCTTTCTTCTTTGTACATATTCTATAAAGAATCTGTAGTTCTGTAGTAAATAGTACCCTGACTGAAATTCTTTAGAGACATTTTAACTTGGAGACATTTATTTCATAAACAAATGTTTCACATTGCATCAGTTTTTTGAACTAAATTTTCCTTGATATTAGTCTATGCTTTCATGGGTGTTACACAATCCAATTCAACATGGTGCATATAGACCTCATCCCAGTTTGCAATGTGGTATGCTACATGGTTGCATGGAGCACAGCCAACGCCAGACTTGACTGTGAGCAAATGATTACATGCATAGGAATCCTTATTGATTCATGGATTTGTAATATGGGATTTCAATCTCTTATTGGTCTTAACTACACATAAAATTAATACTGTAAGAAATAAATATGTATACACAACCAACAAAGTTATTATCATTCTATTTATCAGCTGCAGGTTGCTCTCTAATTAAAAGCATAGCTCTAGCAGTCACAGGTAGAATATCACATTAATAGATTTGACTATTTGCAAATTCTACAACCTACCTACCATGAATAGGAGATTATCAGAAAGAATCAAGACACACTTTATGAAGAAGGTAGATAAGGTCTCTGGATACCTTTCCTTTTTAAAAATAAAAGGGAATGAAGTTTGAATGTCAAAAGAACAAAGGTTATTTGTACTTGTGGAGGCATGACAGGTATGGAGGTGATTTGCCCCAAATGAAGCATGGATGAGAAGGGAGAAATGGGATCATGAGATGAGCATGGCTGTGACAGGGGTGGCAGGTGGTTGGTGGGAGGGAGGTGGGGCTCACCACTGTCCCCTCCACTGTCTCCTCAGCCCAGGTGTCCAGTCCATGATCCAGCCCAACAGCAGATGCTGCAGCAGCAAGGGGCTCCTCTGCTTTCGACTCTGTTGGTGGAGCCTGCTCAGTCTCAGCCTTTGATTATTTGTTTTGAAGGTTAGAAGAAAAAGATGTAACATATCAATAGACAGCATTACAGAATATTGGAAAATTAAGATTTTCTTAATCATCCTATAGGCAACTAGCTTCATCAAATCTATGTTGAGAAAAAGCCCCACTTTCAGCATCATGTTCCTTTACAGAACTGGAAAATCTAGGAATGGACTCTAAAGGCTTCTCTTTTACCAGTAAGAACTGTCATTTCCCTTGATGTTAGGCAAAGGTTTACTATTTTGGCTTTTCATTTTATTTGCAACATTTTGACTACTCACTTCCTAGGATATCTGTAAGAGATGCTAAAATGGTACATTCTGTTATTTGGGGGTGGTGGGAGAGAGGAGAGATATCCTAGGAACCTTACCATTGCCAGCTGAAAGAAGTGAGGAAGAGTTCACAGTGCACAGTTCTGGGAATTCCCAGCTCTATTAATATGTATCACACCAAACATTTAAAGATTTAAGATTCCTTCCAATATTCATATCATTATGCACTAATGTGCACAGGACAATATTCTCTGTGGCACTAATTAGACTTTTCTAATTGTGAGGACAACAGCGAAGTCCTTTCATCCTACTGTGACCTCCATGCATAAATATCATCCTGATTCCACCTCTTAAAGTCTCTTAGCTGTAGGATCTTTTGGTTTTTAAAAGAGCAGTATTAAATAATAATAGGCCATTGGAAACACCACAGCCAATGTATGTTGCCATGGCTACTTAAAATGCTCCCACTTTTTCAATTTTGGTTAAATAACCATATTTATTTAGCAGGATTTTTTCACTAAGTGTATGGCTGTTAGAGGGCATATTAAGATTTTTTTTCCATTAGAACATTTGAACTGTGAAAGAGTTTAAAAGTATTTTCTTAGAGGAGTAAGAAGTCAACAATAAATACTCTGAATGGAGAAATCAGTTTACTTCTGTTAGACACCATAATCAATCAAAAGCCACCTCTAGCTCTATGCATTCATCTAAGCTGATGCACATGACAAGTTCTACAGGGAAATGACAAAGAAGTTATGCTGAGATTAGAAAAAAATGAATAATGAATAGCCTAGTATCAGATAAACATGCAAAGGAGTTATCCTGTGCACCCACCTAATCCTCCATTGTGATGTACACCATGATCATACTGCCCTTCTTTTTAAGGGCAAAATAAAATAGAAAATGTTGGTAGTTAAGTGTGTAGAAATTTGATATTTTTATGGGTTTTTACAACTTTTATAGGTATTTTGATACAATTTTTAAGAAAGAATTCTAATATAGAGTGAATTCTAAAATTCACTCTATATTAGAGTGAATTCTAAAATTCACTCTATATTACTCTTTATGGGAAGAGATGTCACTTTTACTATTCAAAAGAGTTATCTTTGTAATGAAACAGGTTTTTATAGTGACAAATAGAAACTGAAAACTGTCAGAGTATGATCTTACCATTTTGAAAGTCAAGGTGATTTTCTATGAGGCTATGTTATCAAATGACCTACACAAGAAGGACAGGAAGGGTAATCTGACAAAGCACCAAGAAATCCATATGTAAATGGGCTGTCCCTCTGTGAGTTGAGTCTATGAGATGGAGGAAGTCTGAAGCCAGATGTGGAGGCAAGAGAAATTTCAAAAGATGAGTTAAATACCTATCACTGTATCTTAAAAATAAAAGTAAATTTATAAAAAAATGAAAAAAAGATATGCATTAGAGTATAGACTCCTTGGAAGCCTGAAGAAATTTTGATGTTTTATATAAGGCAAGATAAGTAGGGTGATTTTATAAATGAGTCAAGTTGCATTTGCTTGCTGAAATCAGAAGATGCAACACAGGTATAGTATGAAGAGGACCTATGATCAAATATGTCAACACAAGTCACAACAGTTTCCCCTATGTTATAATATCACACCAAATATTATAATACAGCATTACAACTTAATACCTAAGTTTCAGAGGTATAAATTAATATAACTCATTGAATGGTGAGGACAGAGGAAACATAATAGCATGACTATACATCAAATCAGCTACTCAAATTTAGATATAGAAGTAGCCCTTCTATTCCTTCTAAGATAATGTAAAATTGTAAATATTTTTTCAAGATAGAAAGGGAAGCACAGGTAAATTGTATATTATATCTCACAAAAAGATCTAAAATAGTCTTGTCAGAATTGTGCCCTTCTTCAATAACTTTTTTTCTATAAGATGCATCCCCTGACAAACAATGCAAAAGGGTTGACTCCCTATTATTTGCTCAATTTGTCATCATCCTACATTAGAGGAGAGGGAACTCTTTACATTTACTGTGGCAGCAGGATGCCACAGTAGATAAATTCAGAGACTCAGAAATGGAATTTTTCCTTTAAAACAAAACTAGTTGTATAAACTTGCCCCACACTTCCCAATAGCCTCTGTGATATGATGGAAAGAAAGTTGGTCAATGCAGAGAAAGAGGATATGGATCAAACAGTAAGGCTAAGGGTCTAGTCATATTCCAACATGGCATTTGCAATACAATCTTATTTCTCCAGTCTTGGGAGAGTTAATTGGGTGAGAAATGCAAAATGACAAGGAGGTAATTCTGAGCCCTGAGCAAATTTGGCAGATTCCAATGGTTTAAGTTGGCACTCAAAGAATGTGTTGTGGGGCTATGCAATGCAGTCTGGGAAGGTGTGCCTCTAACTACCAACTTTAACCTCTACCTCACTCAGAATAGTCAGTGACCTAATGTTGGGAAACTCCTGCTTCTGGGAAAATCCTGTAAAATCATAACTCACCAGGAGATATAGGTTCAGTGTGATTTCCTAGTGCCCAACAGGAAGAGGTAATGCCTACAGCACATGCAGTGCTGGGCATGACAAAGCTAAGTTCCCCAATGGGAAGAAGGTCCAAGATATATGCTTCAGAGACAACATGTTAAGAGAAGAACAAGGCAGGCAAAAACCTCCTGGAACCAGCTGTGAGAGTTGGAAGATGTTCAGAGAAACTTAAAAACTACTGGATTCTATGACTGGGCTTTTGCAACAAAGCAATAAGTGTGAGTTTAATTTATGACCCATCCTTTCCCTTACACCAGTTATTCTCCATTTTCTTAATTCACAATTGTCAGTTAAAAATTTCATCCTCCAGTATCAATATAATCCTTACTCCATCACCCAGGCAGAAACTAACCAATAAATATAAATTATAAGTCTTTCTTACTCAATTATTAACACCAACATAGTTTGTACCTTAAACACTTCAATGTTTATTTGAAGGCCACACAGACTCCACCTTTTACTAGGTTACCCAGAAGTGTGAAAATCTATGACAAAGGTATTAGAAACACACATGCTTTTGAACAAATATTAAATTATCCTTTAGACAAACTTCCCAGAACAGAATTCCTTACTTAGAAGTATAATCATAATAAAAAAATCATCCCATTTAAATGCAATTCCAAGCTCCCAACATGAAAGCCAGGAGCTAAGGTAATTACATACCATTTCCATGGGAAAACCAGTGAACTACAAATAGCCCTTGTGCATTAATACTCAGAGATCCAAAATCCTTTGTGGTGTATCACTGACAAGTGGCATCACTCAAAGTCCCTTCATTCAACTTTATTACTAAGCTGCTGCTAGAAAAGTTCCCCAGGATACCTGCAATGTCCATCTTGTAAGATTTCTTCTAAAACCAAGAGTCATAAGCTTCCTACTCACTGTCTAGCTAATCTTTTCTCTCATCAAAGTAGGAATTACACTTCTAGTATGCATTACTTCTTTCTTCAACTTACAAAAAGGAGGGGATAAGAAATGAGGTAGTTTCATGTTAAAAAAAAAACAATGATCTATCTTGAAACATGAATTCTTAAAGGAATTTCATTTTCAATCCTGTAGCTTAAGTTATATTCATGTGGAAACATCCTATCCTTGATGGATTTATGCTGTTCCACTGAAGCCCATAATTAGAACACCTCTGTTTCTACTGCAATCATTGTGCCTTTATAAAAAGAAGCAACCACATTCAAAGTCACACTGAAATTTTTCAGAAGCTCTCCTTCCTATTTTCTAGAAAATAAGGAGTTTCAGAAACCACATTCTGGATATTCAAGCTCTAGAAAATCAATCAATAGTAACTATTAACTTCCTGAAAACATAAACCAAAATCAACTTACCAACATATTCTGATCTGTTGCCATTGTGAATAATGAAGTGTCCTGGGGCTGAAAATCAGAGAGAAGATACAAGAAGATTAAAAGTATTAAGATTTCAGCTAATTTGCTAAAAAAACACACAAAGGTACCATTTAAATTAGCTCTCATGAATTGTGTCAATGAACACACCATACAGTTTTTAACAGTCTGTATTATAATCAGAAAAGCAAAAAATGAAAGAGTAATTTTTAACAGTAGTTATTCTAAAGATAACTCTGAGCTAGCAGAACATGAGGACATGACAAGAGACATTAAATGAAAGGCAGTGTCTTCAGGGGTATCACTGGTCTACAGCTTGTCCTCTGGACACCTGTTCTGAATTAGAATTGAGTTGTCCTAAACTACAAGTTTAAACTTTTTAAATATTGGAAATTCAATCTTATTATCTTATCTAAGTGTGATTTGTACAAGTTAATTATGATACATAACTTAAAATTTTTATATAATATATTCATTGACTTAATAATCAAGATGGAGGATTCTAAGAAAATAGTAATTCTAAGGGAATATTCATCTCTCATTATAATGGCAGGTAAGCTTACACCCTCCAGATAGGAAACCAGCTGAGTCTCCCCTTGAAAATCTGATCAGTTGAAGAAAGAAAAATACCTACAAAAATTGTGACATCAAGTGTTCTCCAACAGAAATGATGAGGAAGTGACATTTGGTTAAAGATGATCAGTTAAATACAAGCAATTACCTTTATTACCTCCAGAATTCAAACTAAACAACAATAAAGGGAATTTCATGAAGCAAAAATTTTAAAGGCATAAAAATATAAGCATAAAAAGAATAGGAAGAAAGCTAAGATCAGTAAAATTTTAAAATTGAAAATCAGAAAAATGAGCAATAAGAAACTTGGTGGATCCCAAAAGATTGGTAACCTAAGGCAATGTAAGAAATGCCCAAACAATCCAATTTATTACTCAGAACTCACAATGGATCAAGAATTAGAAACATGGGAACCCTAGGAAAGGGAAGTTCTGCTGCTGCTAAAGACAGGGAAGATGGTTGAAAGTTTATTAAAAAGTAATTAGACTGTGAGATACTCTCATGTATCTGAAAACCAAGCAATAGTCTTTCCTGCTCCAGCACAAGGCTTCAGATTATGTCCATACTGCCTGAAACAGAGGGTCTCTGGACTGGGGGAAACACAGGAGTATTAGGAAAGTGGCAGGATTACATGAGCAGTCACATAATGAATATTGACAACATGGGGCCCACCTCCCCAACTTCTTCCTATTCACCTTCTATTACACTGGCAGCCAGGCTTGTGCACCTCACACAGGGGAACAGGAGAGTATTCCCAGAAAAATTTCAAGAAAAAAAAAATCTAAACATGTGACATAAGGGCTCCTCAACAGAAAAAAAAAATGAGACAGAAAACCCTAGAAAAATGTCTGTAGTCTATGAGCTGTACCTACCCATACAAGTCTCCTGTCAGCTTTTTAGTATCCCAGTCTTAAATATGAGTGGGCAGCCAAGATTGTCAGACATTTAAGAAAAGTCTCTTTATTAAAAGGATAAACCAAATAGTAAAAACAAACAAAACACAAAGACTTTGCATGGGGAAAACACCTTTAAAATTATTACTACTAATATCTTCAGAGATATGATGTAAGATGCTGTATCCATTACATAGGATGAGAATGCTATTAAAAACAAATATTCAGTCCTGACTGGTGTAGCTTGGTGGATTGAGCACAGGCTGCAAACCAAACTGTCGTCAGTTTGATTCCCAGTAAGGACAGATGCCTGAGTTGCAGGCCAGGTCCCCAGTATGGGGTGCTCAAAAGACAACGGCACACTGATATTTCTCTCTCTTTGTCCTTCTCTTCCCCTCTGTCTAAAAATGAATAAATAATACCTTTAAAAAATAAATACAAATATTTGGTAAACAGAAAGAGCTCTTGAAAATTGAATATATGTCTGTGAAAAATCTGTAGAAGAGTTGAAGGTAGAGAAAGATGACACAGAAAAGGAAATAGCAAATTAAAAATCATCAGAAGACTAGCTCAGGAAGCTAACACATGATAGAAAAGTGGTATAGGGTGAGAGAGCAAAGAAAACAAAAAAGAAATCATAAGTGAAATAAAAAAATTCCCCCAAACTAAAAGGCATACATTTTTAGATTAAAGGGCCTAAGACAATATATGAAAATAGACTCAAACCAAACTTATCACTGTAAAATTTCAAAAACACTAGGAAAAAGAAAATTTTACAAACTCCCAGAAAGAGAGAAAAACAGTGTTAGAGATGTATAAGCAGTAGAGAGAGAGGGGAAAAAAAAACAAATTTCTCATAAATATCAAGAATCAAACCAACAGTTTCTCAGTAGCAACATCAGGAGGTAGAATTGACTGGAACAATGGCTTCCAAATTCTAAGGGAAATGACTTACAACTTCTAATGAGACATCCAAAGTGACAATCCATAATGTATACAAGCGCATTTTCAGATGTGTACTATCACAAACATATACCTCTTGTGCACACTTTTCTCAGGAAGCTACTGGAGTATGTGCCTTAATTTGTGGGTGAGGAGGTATGTTAATTTGTGGAATTAAACCAAAAATGAGGAAGATTTATGTCCAGAAAAGAGCACACTGACATAGGAGAGAGGCAAGGGTGATCCCCAGGACACGCCTAATGGGAGAGCCTGTGGTACCAACTGTGCTGTATCCATTGAGTCCCCATTTTAGACTGGGGCAGTCTAGAAAAAGGGTCAAGTTCTTCAGAAGGTGACACTGATTGAATATTTAATGTTACCCAACAAAATGAGGGGAGATTTCTTAACTGCAGTTCATGGGTTTGAGCTACTAAGTAAACTAAGTAAACTAAGTAAATGAAGCAAACCGACCAACCAACAAATAGCACCCTACAATTATTTCCTCAAAGGAAATGAAAAAGTTGGTATAAAAGAAATGTAAGCTTCCTGACATCAGGCACAAATACCACTTATGTCATTGTTATAATATTGCCACGGATTGTCTGGTGGCTATGGCAGAACTATAGCAGAGGAAGGCAAGCAGAAGAGAGGGGCAAACTGTGCAGGTAGGAGGCTGAAGGTGCTTTAAGTCCAGAGAGGTAAGTCAATAGCTAATCCTTTAGAATAAAAATGTACTTCATAACAAAGTCATGCACACACAAAGGTGAAACCAGAGAATCTGTTAAAAGAAATGGAAGTACCTCTAAGCAACAGGAAATGGAGGAGGGATATGACAGTCTGAAATTTTTATATACAAAAAAACCCTTATAAAATTTTGTGTTCTCTAAATTATGTACATTTATAAGTGATAAAAATACAAATCTTAAAACTTAGAATGAAAACAATTCTTATGACTCAAACTTTCAAGAGTTTATACAGATGGATTAGGTGCACTATCATCTTTCTTTGTGTTTGTATCTGTATTTTGGCATGGTGTGAATGAGTGGGTTTCATCTTTTTTATAAGTAACATGGGGGAAGTAATCGAACTTTTGAATCAAAAAATTCTAAATGTTAAACTTGGAATTTTTCATGTTTAATATTCTGAGACAAAGCACTCATCACAAACTTCTGTTTGAGGTCTCCCTTCAAGAGGTTTTCAGAATTAATTCCACGAGCTGATAGCCATGTGGTCTGCCTTTTATGTGGGTTACAGCTGTGCATCTGTTGTGGACATACACTAGTGATGGGACAGTCCATCTGATGCTCCTCTTCCTCAGATCTGCAAGGAAATATTGCCTCTTGGCCAGAGCTGACCTAAGATTCCTGATTTTCCAATGGCTCCCTAAAACATAACACATTTTCTAAAGACCAATTTCATTAGGTGAAAACAATCTATCCTCATCTTTTCAAACAGCTGAATCTAGTGGATCTCTAAGCCCAGTACAACTCCTAGTTTTCTAGTAGGGGAATCAGTAGGTGGCAGAAGCCCATGGTATAGCTAATAATATTAACAATAGCTAACTACAGTCATGGACGACGCAGTACGCACTAGGCTGCTGGACATACCTAATTTAACAGTCACACAACCCTACCATGTTGATACTCTACTGTTTCCACTACTGAACTTACAAGTAATGAAGTTTTGTGCTAACATATTTAATCTTGACATACTAGTGACAGAGGTTCTTATTTAAAATTTTACATCTTTCTCAACAGATTGATTTTGCCAGCAAATCAATTTCTTACCTGCGTGAATCCATTAAACGAACCATCAGGAGCCTAAATAGAAATGGAAATCAGATTACATTATTATTTTTTTCATCAATTTTGTAGGAATTGGTGAATTCCCATTAGACAAGTGGAAGTAAAGAACACCACAAATTTTAAAATAATACAAAAGGTGAAAAGTGCTTAGGAAACGCAAAGGGCCATATTGTATATTTTAAAATAGGCTGACAAAGAAAGAAAGTTATTTTTACAATTCTTGCAAGTGTGTCGGATTCAGAGGTAACCAAAACCCACTTTCTCAATAATAAGAGGATTTTGGAGAAAAGTCACAAGGGATGAAAAGCTCTTGTTTTCAGGCATTGATAGACTCTAGAAAGCATTTCTAGTATTTCTCTAACACAGTATTTTGTTAGATTTTTTAGATGACACATATTATTAGATTCTACATTTTTATGTAGGCTGAGGTAGTAAACATTTCATGAGCTCTTATTGGGATAAACACTTAAAAAAGCTAAATAAATATGTTCTACATATTTTAATACTTGAATAGAAAAATAAAAATAGGAAAAATTAACATAGTAAATTGATGGTAAAACAGACTCTCATTAATACCAACATAATCATTCTGTGTTTTTCTCTTTGTCAACCTATTTGTGCTTGGTTTTCACAGACTTCAAAAGGTAGATGAAACAATGTATCAAGTAGACAAGGCAGGACTCAGAGAAGACAGTGATGGATAATGATGTAGGTGGGAAACATTAGGATAAGTAGAACCTACAGAAGTCTGTCTGGTCTATACTACACACTGGGGTAAGTACCTCTTCTTTATCAGCCTCTATTTCTTGGTACAACAATCCATATCTCTGGTTAGCAATTTCATCTTCATACAAATCTGAGTTGTTGGTGCCATTGTCTTGGGGACTAGCAGAATTCTGGGAGGTTTTAAGAACCAACAGTCTGTCTCTTTGTTTTGTTCCTAGCAGTTATCAATGGCTTATTCCTCAAAAACATCTCCCACTAAGTCCACCTCTGGCACTCTCTTGCTCTGAACTATATCTAAATGTTCTCAGTAACTATTGAATTCTTCCATATCACTAATAGGTGAATAATTAATATAGAGACAAAAAGCAAATACACTTGCTTGGCCATCTGGTATACCAGAGAATTCCAATATGTCTGTATTATTCATTGCTGAATCCACACTTGACTGCAAGATTTGACCTGGATCTGTTCCCAGAGAGTATGTCTTTGCAGTTCTTGGCAAGTTAATGGTATGACCACAATGCACAGTCACTGCACCTTCAGACCCCTCTATTAATGAATCTTCTACCTTATGCAAACACCAGTCCCTTCTATTTGCATTAGTCTCCAGAGCATAATTAAGATCTGTCCTAGACTGAGCTGTCAGTTCATGTTTCCTGGAAAAAAATAAAACCAGCCTATCATCTCTGTGACCTACAGGTGCTTGTAACACAGCCTCACAATGAATTTTAGCACCTGTACTTCCCTTTGCTGAATGATATATTATATCATGATTAGGAGGGTCTATTCATTTTTTATCTTTTATACCTAAATCCCATCCCTAAGGGATAGCATCTTCAACATTAAGCACAGAGTCAGCTGGGACAGACAGATTCAGAAATAAATCTTTATACCTATATACCTATATACCTTTATTTCTTATACCTATCTCTTACATCTTTCCTAGTTTCCTCTTTACTGACTTTAAGGACACCTCATTTTGTTTTCCTATTGTCTTCCACCTTGTTTCCTCTACTTTCACACACTTTTTCTTCAACTTCCTCTGTACCTTCTAGAGTCTTCAGATCAATAGTTCCAGTGTCTACCTTTTCATATGTCTCCACCACTGCCCACATAGAGTCTTCTGTCTTCTGTTTCTCCTCCTCTTCTTCTGACTCTTTAATATCTTCTGAACTTTCTTTGACTAGGCCACCAGTTTCTAGGGCTAGCATCTCTGAGTCAGATGAATCATAAGGCTGCCCAATCTCCATACAAGCAGCAATAGCAAATTCAGCCTCAGGCATGGCCTTTGGGGAAAATTGTTCATTTCCACAAGGAGGGCCTGGCCCCAGGACACGCTCTCCCTGTCCAGCTATAGCGTGCCAGTTAGTAGAAGGAAACTTCCTGGTGGATAATCCCATGTCTTGCTCTGCTTCAGAGACATGTGCAGAGGCTTCCTGGTTCCCACCATGGGTAGTTTCCTGGCTGATGCTGTCTGTACTAGCATCAGGGCCCCAAAAATTCACCTAGGTCAATTTGAGATCTTTGAATTTCTTCAGCCAACCCACTCTCTGGAGTTTCCTCCATGATCAGGTTACACAGGGAAAGACTTTTTGAAGAGTCAGTCTTTAGAGTATGCAGAACAACAAAGGAAAAAAAAACATAAGTTGAAAGAGATTGTGGTAAGAGTTGATGAGAAACACAAAGCTCTGAAGTAGGGTAGCACCACTTATACAAAACTAGAGAATAGTTAAACCAAATAAATGGCTTAAGGTTATATCTGTGAGTAACAATGCCATGAAAAAAAAAGAGCTCATTTTAGAGAATATACCATGTATAAAATGCATATTACATACAAAAAATCCAGAATTTTCTGGATATTTACCTACCGGCTGTACCAAATCAGTGCTTGTCTGTATGAGTGAAAATAATAATAATAATAATAATAAATCATAAGCAAGCTTTGGATTTAATTGCTTTTCTATTTCTAGATTCCTAAGGTAAAAGTTTAGATTCATGATTTTACATATTCTTTTTCTAATATACATCTTCAATATTATAATTTAATCTTCTAACATTGCTTTTGCTGCATCTTACAAATGTTGATGTTGTATTTTTATTCTCATGTAGTTCAAAATATTTAAAATTTCTCATATTTCTTCTTTGACCTATGTGGGGAGTGTGTTGCTTAATCTCCAAGTACTTTGGCATTTTCCAGGTATCTTTCTGTTAACCGATTTCTAGTTTAATTCCACTGTGATCTAAAAGCTATGGTTTCTAGTCTTTTAAATATATAAAAGGGGGTTTATGGCCCAGAATGTGGTCTGCCTTGATTAACATTTAATGCTGAAACAAAGAGGATTGTTTGAAAATAATCAAAGCAAGAGAAAAAAAATTACTTGCACATTAAAATCTCATGGTGTCCAAAGTCAATATTCTGCTATGGGCTGTTATTTTCACTGGTTTGAGATTAAATAGCTTATTTTGTTATAGGAATTGTTCTGTCCAATACTCTTAAGACTACACAACTGAAACTCAAAGGTTCCATTATTTTCTAGTAACAACAATGTTTTATGGCTATTGCATCACTGTTACTTTAGCAGACTCTAAAATGCAAAGTTTTAAATAAATAAGCAAGCATGAGAGCAGCATCAAGCACTAGCAGCCCACAAATCACCCAGTACCATCTGCTCTGACACAATATCAGAGTAAAACTGTCCCCAAACACACTCTGCACTTGGTCTGCGTCTGAGGTGGTTTTGAATGGAGGATGATCTGATACTAACCACTCTAACTGCCTGGAGGATATTCCTCAAATTCAACCCAATTCTACAAGCTCTGTCGAAACAGCACTGGGGAGCTGAGAGCATCAGAAATGAAGTAATTATGTCTTGGGAGCTACTGTTTCACAATATTGTCACTGTTCCTATCCCTAGCAGGTTTGTCCTCTAAAATAGTCAATGCTCATTATGATATCTTTACCCTCACCAGGGAAAGAAATATGTGGTGTAGCTCCAATTAAAGACATGAAATATTAGATAACAAAAAAATTAACATTGTCCTCTTACTCTCCAAGAAAATTAACACAAAGTTGAGGCTAGAATTCCAATGTTCTGAACACTAATCCATGCATCCCTTTTTGAGAATATAGAAGCCAAACCAGATCACTATAAAAGATGTTTTCAATCAACATTTTTAGCTCTTCTCTTGAGAGCTTTCCAAAGTGCTTCAAGAATTCGATGTAGCAGAGCATGACCCTGCTCCTGTGGCAGGGCAGAGGATAGTCACATTCTTGTTTTATGGGGAGAAAGTAGTAATCCCCTTCAGAAGACCACAGGCTCATGAACAGCTAGATTATCCTGTTGCTGTGTCACTAAAAAAAGAAAACATAAAGCTCCAGTAGAGTTCTTATGACCACAGGGCCAGGGAGTTCTAAGACAGGGGAGACAAAAGCTCCACCCCAAGGGATGTGAGGCTCTATATGGTGCAGCCAGTATTCTCATTTCATACCCAGATGCTGCCACCACAAAGCTCTGTTTGTGTCTTTTTCCCAGCTCTACATTCTGGAGGCTCTCATCCTTGCACTCCTATCTTCTACTGACACATACTAGACATTGAGCTAAATACTTTACAAATACAAATATTCTCTCACTTAATCCTTACAGTACCCCCTGCGGTAGGTATCATTACCCTTATTTTGCAAGTGACAGAAACTGAGGCTGAAAGACTTTTAGAAATTGCTCCAAGTCATATGGTTATAAGAAGTAGAGTTTGGACTCAAATCAGGGCTGTCTAGCTCTAAAGCTCAAATTCTTACTGATTAAACTTCATTGAAAAAAAGTGAAACACTTCCCTTGCAGGGTACCTATCCCTTACATTTGCTCATTTACACTTTTCTTGTATTCCATAAGCAATGAAAAATATGTACAACCTTCCTACAACATTTCTTCCAGCCACCAATAATCACAGGAAGAAGCACAAAGGGCACATTCAATTCTTGCTCATCTTGGAGTCCGGCACAGACAACTCTTCTCCTCACCGTCATTTCCAAGTGCTGGTAATGCTGGGACTATCAGGGAGCTGATGGTTACTCCGGGGGATACACTGTTATTAAAAATGTTTGGATCTTCTTTCCATGGCAAACACAATAAAATAAACAAGGTTTCTAAATTTCTAAGGATTCTGATGCATTGAAATATACAGTTCTTAGTATTCTTACCGTCCATAGGTCCCAGGGCAATGTCTGAAAACAAACAGAAAATAAAAATACTGTTAAGTATACAACTCCCAAGCATGTACAAATTACTGAGATGAAAATTGTTCCTGAAATAAAAAATAAGCACTTTGAAATATTAGTACAGTATTGTTCAACAGAACTTTCTTTAGTGATAAAATGTTCCGTATCTGTGCTGTCTGATATTGGTAGCCATGAGTAACATGTGGCTTTTGGGAACTTGAAATGAGCTAGTGTAACAGAATCCAATTTTTCATTTTACACAGCTTTATTTGATGTAAGTTGCAAAAGCTAAATGTGGTAAGTGCTACCAAAGCACAGGTCTAATCAATGTGCCTTTAGTATACAAGTAGAAACTATACATGACATAATGAATGGTTTATATTAACACATACACATACACGCACACAATTAAATGAAGTAAACAAGGTGACCAGACATGAGTTTATCACATCTTTGAGGGAATGTGCAGATTCTAATCATGGCTAATGCCATTTTCTCTCTTCCCCCACCCAAATGAAGAGGAGGCATTATGACCAGTTTGATGGCAAATTACTCCTGGAAAATAGTGCCTAAATAGGTTGAATTACATAACACACTCAATTAATAAATAATCATAAAAATTAGTAGGACCCCCTAAAACATATGAATGAATTGTACTTACTACTGGATTTTAATATAAACTTATTGCTCCTGGGGAATAAATCCAGATAGATCAAAAATTACTTTCCCTGTATATAGGGAAAATGGGAGAGATCTCTTTTTCTTATGTCTTCTCTGATTGAGAATTACTACTAAGCAATATTCTTTTTTTTTGCTGTGACTTTTCAAACTTTTTTTAATCCCTCAAATGTAAGCAGCAAGTAAGGGCATTTGGCATTTCCATCTTAGGAATCTGATAATTTCCATATGGGACTACAGGTCTCATTTGTATTTTGTACTACAGAACCTGGGCTCTGTGGTTCTGACTGAACCCACCCGCTGCTCTGGCTTACTTGAACTGCACTGCCCCACACACCCTGTATCTCTGTGCAGCATGGTCGATCTTAGGGTTAGCATCCACTTACTAAGATGGAAAGTAGAACAGCTCCACTGAAAACCACAGGTATTGGAACACAGACTCCTTTGCTTTTAATATACATTTTCTGATCATCCAAATGATTTACATTTTCTTGCCTCATGGATCCTTAAGGATCACAGCTCCTAAAAGCTGATACATATGCCTGCATAATGCAGATAGCAGCAGTAAATTTCTCCAAAGGAAGGCAGCAATTGAATCATCATGTTTATCAGGTCTCAGGACCATGAATTTCCTGTGCACATGTCAGAAATCACAATGTGAGGTATCCTGTTGGCAGCAGGAACATCAGCCCACAATATAGGATTGGGTGATGGGTAAAGAAGACCACTTTGACTAAAGGGGAAAGAAGGCCAATAGAACATAACAGCTCTGTTCTTTTTGTTATCTCAGGCTAAGACATCTTAGCAAAATGGAAGAGATATAATTAGAACTGGATCACAGGCCAACTCTGCAGTGCTGTGACTCACTTATGGCCACTGGGAAGCTAGAGAAGTTTATTACTTGGCCCAAAAAAGAATTGAGTGGTACCTGGGAATTTTCCTAAGTGCAGTGATGCTTTTTCTCCAGAACTAAGACTTAACCAAGGCCCCTCTTTCAAAAAATTCTGAAAGAACCTTGGTCCTATTGCCACACAAACTTCCATGATATATGAATTAATTTACTCATGAGTTGATATAAGAGGTTTCTCTCTTGATTCAAACTTACATACAGAAATGCTGTGGAATCTCACCCACTGATCATCACAGCATCCACTGCTAGACTTTTCCTTCCCACACTAAAGTAATGAACAGTAGAAAGTCAGGCTGAGGAAGACCATCACTTCTGCTGGCTGCACAATGAGAACTCTGAGGAGCACATATTCTGAGTGATATGTACATCCAATGAATGTTAAGAAAGTGAGTAAACATATTTGGGAAATACTTAGGACATATATGTTCTAAGTTAACAAATCTAAACAGGTTTTTCTTTAATTACAGGATTTCTTGGAACCTTTAATATCTCATACATATTATGAATTTCCTGAAAGGGAAGCAAAAGAAATTTCTGAAACATTTAGTTACCCATGTTTTGCAAAATATCTTTAAGGCTAGTGTCTTATCTATTTTAATTTCTGACTTTGTTGACATCTCAGGTACTTATTGTTCTCCTTTTACAACACAAAGGCCCTAAGAAAACCAATTATCTAGAATAAAGCACAGATTAAAGAGTTTTACTTATTGAGGTTCATATTGAGCAGTCTGTTCCCCAGGGGTTTGTTTACTTTAAGGTTTCAAGAAAGCTTCAAGACGAGAAAATTGAGTGGGACCTCAATCTTCAGTTTTACAATAATCGTTACTAATTAATTTGAAGTATATACTAGCATCTTTGGATTTGTCCAAAATGAAATGTGAGGCTCAGATACTAGCTAAAATAGTGACATAAACAATTTCTTTTTAGCCAAATTTTGAATTAACTACTTTATGAAGACAGACATTCTCAAGTAACTGTATTCCACAGGAATCATGCACAGATCAGTATAGCACCCACCAACAGTGTCCCTCTGATGAGATGCTAGCACAGTAAAATAGTGAAATCGGAAAAATCTTCAGAGTGAGGAAGTATGAGAAGGGTGGTTTGGATAAAGCAGGCCAACTCTGTATCAGGATAATCAAGACCCCATGATGAAGTGTCTGCAATGTGGAGAACAACCACATCAAGATCGAACTTTCAGACTGATTAGCAATTCTCTTGGTTCATAATCTCATGGTTATATCAAACATGCCTTAATTTACAAAGTATAAAGAAGGAGAGTAGAGAAAACAGTAAGAAGATTAACCCAAGAGGAAAAAAAAAGAGCTTTATTTAGGGAAACATTAAATGTATCATCCAAACCTGGATACTATAGTGTGCAAAAAGGAGGTACTTTTAACAATTAATTTAGATGAAACCTGGCAAATAGGAATGCCTGGCTATTCCAGTTCTATGGATAGAGACAGCTAATGGTAGGGGGAGCTCTAGAATCATTGATATTGATGAGGTTCTCTTTTCACCCTTCCTTCCCATTAGGAAATATTTGTCAACCAAAAAGAAAAGTAGATACTCATTACAAAGTGAGAGGAGTCACTGAAATGCATTTGTGCCTTAATGAGCTTATTACAATTTTTTAAACATCATCTCCAAACATCATAACAATGACTTGATACCTGAGACATGGGTGACTGCATCACTCCAGCAGAACCTGAAGAGGCTACCTCAGGCTTGAAAGGGTCAAAGTCCAGATCCAACAAAGTCCTCCTCCTCTTTCTTCACCTCAGGGACTTCATTCTGTTCAAATAAAACAAAAACAAAAACACATGTACAGCTTGAATCTAGTAAGACTTCATCATATAACCCATATAATCCTCTAATATCAGTTGATATCCCAAAAGCAAGCTTTGGTAGTTTACCATTTTGGTAGTTCATCCACATGCTCCCAGAGCCACCAGCAAAATGGAATGAAAGGGAAAATAACCAACTCTGGCCGAGCATAACCCAAGACATCCAGGAACAAAGTCCGGTTTGCAGTTACTTATCTTTTATCCAACTCCATGTGAGCCAACAAAGAATGTCTGAGAGATGTATCCTAATACCATCAAGACCTAAGGAATCTCTTTTTTCTGCTAGTTCAGAGATCTCCATTGAGAATTTCAGATGACCAGATGGATAACATGGGCCAAGGTGTCAATTCATTACAGGTACTCACTGCTGTGATGTTCCCTAGGAAGCTAAATTTTAAAAGGAGGGATCATTGTCTACTGTGATCACATTCCACCTTCACCAGCTCCCCACAGGCTCCCTACCCCCTGGAGTTATTTATTATATTGTCCATTCCTCATCCATAATATTGTTGTTCTAACCTGAGTGTATGAGGGACAGTGAATGAGGGGGACATAGGGAAGAAGAGAACAATGGCCTCCAACACTCACTGCGAAATGAGCTTCCACCCTGATAACATTCCTGGATTAGAAAAAAGGTGAGTCCAATAAGACATAGATGAAAAGTCCTACTATGATAATAACAAAAAATTTAAATATTTAATATTTGTTCATTAATTATGATCATGACATTGGAAAAACAATGTGGGTTTGAAGTTGAACTAACCAGGTTCAGGGTACACAGTAAGAGACAGAACTGAAATAAATCCCGTAAACTCTATCATTGTGAAGAGAATTGGAGTTTGCTTATATAATTCATGTGTGTTTGATATTTAATATAAGCTTCAATTTTGACCATCTGTTGTCTAAAAATAAAAGGTCACAATAATGAATTAAGTGTTACATATAAAAAACACAGATGTTTAGAGAAAAACTTCAAAGGAGTTATTTTAATTAATATTGGTCATAAACAAGAAAAATTTAACTTACAAATGTATGCAAAATTGGGAGGATAACAGATAATACTTTTTTAATATATATATATATACATTTTATAAGAAAACCTGTTTATATCATGATATTGATTTTGAGTTATCTGTTTTGCAGTATGAACACTCATCAGATATATTTTTATTTTCACAAGGATGATGCTCTTCTGAGATCCCCTCTTCTTTAAAAGCTACAATCACAAAACTGTCAACTGATTCCCTTGGCCACTATTCAAAGATGGCATGAGTTTTGAATTTTATCAACTTTTATAGTGGTGCAAAGTGTATTTTTCAGTTTTGAAAACACATATTATACTTGAATGTACCAGGAACTGTTCTAATAACTTCATACATATGAATATTAGCTCATGTTAAAACACTTGCTGCAATATAATGATAATAACTCTATTATTGCCTTTAAAGAATTACTTTACTGTATCATACAAAGTGTCTTACTTGACTTATCTTATCCTTACAAAAAAATCAAGGAGCGGATGGTGTCATTTTCCCATTTGGAGATAAGGAGGTTACCTACTGCCCTGGGTCCTCCAGTTGCAATACAGCTGAGGCAGGACAGCAGTCAGATGCCTGTGACTCCACTGCTCTTCCAAGCTGCCACTGGGATCTGGTCCCACATTTCTCAGACAGGGACCCTCACTATCTGCTGAGGAATTCTCAATGCTCTGCAAGTCCTTGATAAAATTCAGGTGGTACAATACATCAATTTGTCCCTTATGAGCCTACAGGGTACCCTTCAGGAAGTTCAAATGTAAATTTAAAAATCATGGAAGAAAACAGGCATTCGACTATAGTGGCTAGGTTGAGACTTTGATTGAGATGCATCTGGGTGTACAGCCCAATTTTGCCACTTACCAGTTGTCTCTCTCTAGGCAATTAATTCAGCTTCTATTTCTTCATGCATAAAATGAGATTAATAATACCTAGTAAAATTACCATGAGTAAGATAATAATACATTGTACATAACATATAGTATATACTCAAAATGGAAACTGAAGCTAATGCAGTTAATTACTGCTAGTAATTATAAATATTGCGTAAAATTACTGTCATCAAACATCCATAATACCAGTTTAGTTGCCTTTAAAATTTGTGGCAGGTTTCTCCAATTTTGATGTCTGTTTGGTTTTGTTCTTTAATTTTTTTCATGGTGTACCATTATTCTTATTTAAGAATAAGTGTCTTAAATAGTATCTTTGTTGTTAAAGTGGTTCAAATGTTTTTCCCTGGCTTTAGTGTAATTTTTTAGTTCATTTTTCATTGTATTTTTTCTATCACTATTTATCCCTCCTAGAACCTATTCCACCTCCATCCTATTGTTATGTCCATGAGTTCTTTTTCTTTTTTGCTCAATCCTTCCCCTCCTCCAACCTTGTCTTCCCCATAACTGTCAATTTGCTCTCTATCTTTGAGTCTCTCTTTTCTTGTTAGTTCAGTTTGTTCATTAGATTCCACATGAGTGAAATCATACAGAACTTGCCTCTCTTTGACTGGCTTATTTCACTTAGCATAGTTCTCTCCAGGTACATTCATGCGATCACAAAGAGTAAAAAAACCCTTTTTTCTTGTCTGTGTAGTATCCCACTGTACCACAGCTATTTTATCCACTCACCTATGGATGGACACTTGGGCTGCTTCCATTTCTTGGCTATTATAAATAATACTGCAATGACAAAGAGATCCATATACTCTTTTGAATTAGTGTTTTGGGATTCTTCGGACAAATTCCCAGAAGTGGAATTGCTGTGTCATCATGCAGTTCCATTTTTAACTTTTGTGGTGGTACCTCTATACTATTTCCATAGTAGCTGCAAAAATCTGCATTCCCACCAACAGTGAAAAAGGGTTCCTCTCTCTCTCTCTCTCTCTCCACATCATTGCCAGCACTTGTCATTTGTTGACTTATTAATGATAGACACTGTGACAGGTATGAGGTGATATATCATTGTGGTTTAAATTTTCATTTCTCTAATGATTATTGATGTTGACCATCTTTTCATATGTCTATTGGCTATCTGTATGTCCTCTTTGGAGATGGCTCTATTCAGGTCCTCTGCTGTTTGTGTGTGTGTGTGTGTGTGTGTGTGCATGTGTTGATTTTTCTAAGTTCTTTATAAATTTTGAATATTAACCCTTTACCAGATGTATCTGCAAATATGTTCTCCCATTGAGTAGGTTGTATTTTCATTTTGTTAATGGTTTCCTTTGCTGTGCAAAAACTTTTTACATTCATGTCCCATTTGTATATTTTTTCTTTTGTTTCCATTGTTCATGGAGATATATCAGAAAAAAATACTGGTACAAGCAATGTCCAGTATTTTACTGCTGATGTTTTTCTCTAGGATTTTTATGGTTTTGAATCCAACATTTAATTCTTTAAACCATTTTGAATTTGTTCCTGTGTGTGCCTTAAAAATGTGGTCTAGTTTCATTTTCTGAATGTATCTGTCTTACTTTCCCAACACCATTTATCGAACAAATTATCTTTAGCCTATTGTATGTTTTTGCCTCTTCTGTGAAATATAATTGACTATAAAGGCATGGGTTTATTTCTGGGCTCTCTATTCTGTTCCATTGACCTATATGCTTTTATGCCAGTACCATGCTGTTTTGGTTAATCTATCCTTATAATATAGTCAGGTAGCATAATTCCTACAAATTTGTTCTTTCTCAAGATAACATTATCATTTGGGGGCCTTTTGTGATTCCATATACATTTTTGTGAAATATGTCATTGGTATCTTGATAGGAATTGAATCTATAGACTGTTTTGGGTAGTATGGACATTTAAATGACGTTATTCTTCCTGTCCAGAACACCATATGTTTCCACTTCTTTTTATCTTCTTCAGTTCCATCTTCAGTGTCTTATAATTTTCTAAGTATAAGTCATTTACATTCTTGGTTAAATTTATTGCTAGGCATTTTATTCTTTTTGAAGCATTGTGAATGGGATTGTTTTCTTCATTTACATTATGGTAGTTCATTATTGCATCTGCTCTCTGGATATTAATTGTGTATCTGCTACTTTACTATATTTATCAGTTCTAGTAGTTTTTGGTGGAATCTTTAAGATTCTCTCTATAAGGCATCATGTCATCTGCAAATAAAGACAGTTTGACTTCTTCTTTTTCAATTGGATGCTTCTTATTTCTTCTTCTTGTCTGACTCCTGTGGCTAGGATTTAAAATACTATGTGTAATAAGAGTGGTGAAAGCAACATCCTGTCTTGTTCCCATTCTTGAGGGAAACACTTGCAGGTTTTGCCCATTGAGTATGATGTTGGCAGTAGGCTTGTCATATAAAGCTTTCATTATGTTGAGGTATGTTTCCTCTACTCCAAATATGTGGAGAGTTTTTAGGTGCTGGGTTTTATCAGATGCTTTTTCTGTATCTATTGATATAATCATCTGGTTCTCTCCTTCAATTTGTTTATGTGGTGAATCACATTCATTGATCTGTGAAGATTGTACCAAATTTCCATAAATGGGAAAATCCCACTTGATCATGGTGTATGATCTTTCGATGTATTGCTGCATTTAGGTCACTACATTTTTGTTAGGATTTTAACATCTATGTTCATCAGAGATATTGGCCTATAAATTTCTTTTCCCATATTGTCTTTATCTGGTTTTAGAAATATGATAATGCTGGCCTTTTCAAATGAGTTTGGGATCTTCCCTCCTCTTTGAATTTTTTGGAATAGTTTGAGAATAAGAGGCTTTAGTTTTTGCTGGAATGTTGATAATTCATCTGTTAGTGTATGGTCTAGGGCTTTTGTTTGTTGGGAGTTTTTTGATTACTGCTTCAATTTCTCTATTTGTATTTTATCTATTCTGATTCTCTGATTCTTCCTGATACAGTTTTAGAAGATTGTATGCTCATAGGAATTTATCCACTTCATCTACATTGCCCAATGCTGGCATAGAGTTATTCTAATATTTTCTCAAAATACTTTGTATATCTTTGGTGTCACTTGTTATTCTCCTTTTTCATATCTGATTTTATTTATTTGGGGCTTCTCTCTTTTTTGTTGATGAGTCTGGTTAAAGGTTTGTCAATTTTGTTTATCTTTCCAAAGATCCACCTTGTGGATTCACTGATCTTTAGTACTGCTTTTTTAGACTCTATTTCATTTATTTATGCTCTGATCTTTATTACTTCCTTTCTTCTATCACTTTGGGTGCTGTTGTTGTTCTTTTTCAGTTCCTTTAGGTATAAAGTTATATGGTTTGAGTTTTTTCTTGTTTCTTGAGATAGTCCTGTAATGCTATGAATCTGCCTCTTAGGAGTGCTTTTCCTGTGTCCCACAGACTTTGGGTTGTTGTACTATCATTTTCATACTTTCAAAGTATTCCTAATTTCTTCCTTGGTCTCACAACCATTTATTGTTTAATGACATGCTATTTAGGCTTCATTGTCTTTGTGTATTTTTCATTTTTTTATGATTGATTTCTAGTTTCATGGCATTATGTTCAGAGAAGATACATGATATGATTTCAATCTTCTTAAATTTATTGAGACTTGTTTTGTGTCCTAACATGTGGTCTATACTAGAAAACATATATGTGCATTTGAAAGCATGTACACTCTGCTGCTTTTCAGTGAAATTCTCTGAAGATATAAATCTATTTTATTGTGTCATATAAGACCACTGTCTCCTTGTTATTTTCTGTCATGATGATAGCCATTGAAATCAAAGGAGTGTTAAAATCCCCAACTATGGCTGTATTTCTGTCGATCTCTCCCTTTATGTCTGTCAAGATTAGCTTTACATATGTAGGTGCTCCTATGGTGGGTGCATAAGTGTTTTACTAGTGCTATAAACTCTTGTTGGATTGTTTCCTTTATCATTATGTAGTGTCCTTCTTTGTCTTTTGCTGTAGCCTTCATATTAAAGTCTCTTTACAGGCCCTGGCTGGTGTAGATCAATGGATTGAATGTTGGCCTGTGAACAAAAGGTCACTGGTCAAATCCCAGTCTAGGAGAACACATCTGGGTAGTGGGCCAGGTCCCCAGTACGGGGCATGTGAGAGGTAACCACACATTGATGTTTCTCTTCCTCTCTTTCTCCTTCCCTTCCCCTCTCTAAACATAAAAAATTAAAATAAAAAAAATAAAGTCTATTTATTGGATATAAGAATTGCTACCTGAGCTTTTTTTATATTTTCATTTGCATGAATATCTTTTTCCATCCCTTTATTTTTAGTCTGTGTGTATCTTATTCTGAGGTGGGTCTCTTGAAGACAGCATATATAAGGAACTTGTATTTTTTTAGATATTATTTATTTATTTTGAGCGAGAGGGCGAGAGGGGAGAGAGAGAGAGAGAGAGAGGGGGAGAGAGAGAGAGAGAGAAACATCAATGTGAGGTTGCTGGGGGTTATGGCCTGAAAACTCATGCATTTACCCTAGCTGGGAATCGAACCTATGACACTTTGGTTCGCAGCCCGAGCTCAGTCCACTGACCTACGCCAGCCAGGGCGGACTTGTTTTTTATACATTCACCTACCTTATGTCTTTTGATTGGAGCATTTAAGGCCATTTACTTTTAAAATGATTATTGACAGATACATGTCTAATGCCATTTTATTTTTAAGTATTTCGTATTTGTTTTTTTTCCTTTTTTTTTCTTTTTCTTTCTTCTTCTTAAAGCAAGCCCTTTAACATTTGTTGTATTACTGGTTTGGGGGTAACAGGCTCCTTTAGCTTTTTCTTGTCTGGGAAGCTCTTTATTTCTCTTTCAATATTAAATGATAGCCTTTCTAAGCAAAGTAGCCTTGGTTGTAGGTCTTTGCTTTCCATAACTTTGAATATTTCATGCCAGTCCCTTCTGGGAAGAAATGTTTCTGTTGAGAATCAGGTGACATTCTTGGGAGCTCCCTTGAAGGTAACTAACATCTTTCCCTTGCAGCTTTTAAGATTCTCTCCTAGCCCTGGCTGGCATAGCTCAGTGGATTGTGCGCGGGCTGGGAACCAAAGTGTCCCAGGTTCGATTCCCAGCCAGGGTACATTCCTGGGTTGCAGGCCATAACCCCCAGCAACCACACATTAATGTCTCTCCCTCTCTCTCTCTCTCTCCCTCCCTTCCCTCCCTAAAAAAATAAATAAATAAATAAAATCTTAAAAAAAAAAAAAAAGATTCTCTCCTTATCTTGAAGCTTTGCATTTTCCATTATGGTGTCTTGGTGTGGGCCTCTTTGGGGTCCATCTTGTTTAGGACTCTCTGCACTTCCTGGACTGTTATGTCATTTTTCCTTCACCAGGTTGGGAAGTTTCAGTCATTATTTCTTCAAATAAGTTTCTCGATCCCTTGCTCTCATCCCTTTTCATTCTTGTAGCCCTATGATGCCTATGTTGCTATGCTTAATCTTGCCCCATAGATATCTTCTACACTCAGTTTTTAAAAAATCCTTTTTCTTTTTGCTGCTCTGATTAGGTATATTTATCTACCATGTCTTCTATATCACTGATTCAATCATCTGATTCATCTAACCTACTGTTTATTGCTTCCAGTGTATTGTTTATTTCAGATAATTGCATTCTTTATTTTTGACTAGTCCTTTTTTATGGTTTCTATGTCTTTTTATGTGGTTGCACATCTTTATAACCGTTACTTTGAACTTATATCTGATAAATTGCTTGCTTCCATTTCATTTATCTCTTCTGTTGAAGAATGTTTGTTGTTCTTTCATTTGGAGCTTGTTTCTTTGTCTTCCATTTGGGTTTCCTCTGTGTGTTTGTTTCTATGTATTAGGTAGATCTGCATAGTCCCTGATGCAGCCCAATGTCTGATGCTGCTTGTGACTGGCCCTGGGCCAACTGTTTGGAGTTATCAGCAATTCACAGCTTGTGGGTCCCTCTGCTGTACCAAGTTGTGTGCTAATGGACCAATCTGTGCACAAAGGCTGACTTTTACCAGCATCAGGCCCAAAGGCATGGTCAGCTAAAGTCTCAAAGCACCCAGAGATCTGCCTCCATCTATAAGCTGCTGGTTAGGCTTAATCACTGAATGAGACCCTGGCTGTACTCCTCAGCAGGGTTTAAGCTCCACAGGGTGGGGTGAGGGGGATTCCTGTGGGTTGGGTTATTCCTTCCTCCAGGTTGATGTCACATGGAGGAGAGTGCTCTGCCCAAGAAAGATGGTTGCTGCAGTATGGGGAATGAGTAAGCACAGGGATCCTGACAGCTGACATTACAGCTTTCTCAGTAGAGCCACCAAACCCAGACTCTCCTCATGTAGCTCCAGTTCTCCCTGCCTTGCAATCTGTCAGAGACTAAGGTAATTGTCTGCAAACAAAATTTTGTGCACTGGCCCTTTAAGAGGGTGGCTGCATCTCTAGGCATCCCTCCCAGGTGGACAGACCCCACTGCTTTACACAGAAGGATGCTACACAGGTGCTATTCCCAGTTCTGGTTCTTTATGCTAGGGAGGCCAGCCTGGTGTTTAGACCCTGTACGTCTCATAGGGAACCCACCCCAGTCACTGAAGTATCCCTCTGGAGCTGCAGCTGCTCCCCCAGTACAAGCCCAGCCAGCCATATCACATCTCTCCACTTCCTATGGTCTCTATGTGGTGATGTTTTTTCTTCTATAAATCCTTGGTTATAATACTTCTCTCCAGCTCGTCTTCAGTCACTTATTCAGGATGATTTTTCTATGATGTAGTTCTGATTCCAGTTTGGTCCTCAGAAGTAGCTAATGTACTTTCTACCTACTCTCCCGCCATTGTGAATCAAAGTCTGTTCCCTTATACCTTTAAGCATTCATATCAAAGAGTAATCAGACAGAATTAAACAAAGAGCTAAAAGGAGTTACATGTTTATGTAGTATTCCTTTATAAAGATCAGAGAAGCACTCACAACTCTTGTTACTACATGTCGAAAACAGTGACATGTAATATCTCTTAACTTAAAAGAAGAAAACAAATTTTCTTATTCCTTACCCCTGATTACAATTAGAATACATCTGATGTGGTCCCAACATTCTTAAGCTTTTGGGGAGCTTGATCTTAAATAAGTGCTCTTTCCCATTAGAAATCTAGAAGTGCACTGGGATGGGCTCCTGAATTTAGACATGGTATGGAAACCACGGTGGGGAAATATCCACTGGGAAATATTACCAACTACAATAACCTCTGTGCTACATTTCATAAGGTGTCTTCTGCTAGGAACATATAAATTTACAATTAAGGTATGGAATTCTTCCAGTACAGGTGTACCACTAGACATGCCCTCATTATAGGTGGAGTTCACTTCCTTACCCTTTGGCTTGGGGTTGACAATGTGTCATACTTTGGTCAATAGATGTTGACAAATGCAATGCAGACAAAGGCTTGAAATATGCTTATATGGCTGACTTGCTTCTTTAATATCCCTTCCATTCACCATTAAAAGTACAAGCTTTGGCTTGGCTGTTGTGGCTCAGTGGATTCAGCACCGGACTTTGAAGCAAAGGGTCACTGGTTTGATTTCCAGTCAGAACACATACCAGGTTCCCAGCAGGGGGTGCATGAGGGGCAACCACACATTGAGGTTTCTCTCCCTTTCTTTCTCCCTTCCCCCTCTCTAAAAATAAATAAATAAAACCTTTAAAAAAGTAATAAAAGTATAAGCTTTGGTTAGTTACTGGCCAAATGAGGACACATGGAGTACACCTAGACCTATCATAACTAAATTTCCCAAAATCCCTTGGAAATTGAAATTCTTAAAAGTGGCCAGAGAAAAAACACAGAATAACAACAGATTTATCGCTAGAAATAGTGCAAGAAAAAAGATGGTGGAGCATATTTGCTTTATGTGCCCATCTTATTTAAGCAATCATGCAATGCCCTAATGCATTGACAATAAATTAAATTTTCTAGGAAACAGTTTCCTCAGGTTGTTTGTTTTTATTAGAACAAATTGGTAGACTGTAAAGTAATTCTTAGTGTAGAATATCATGGGTTTCTTAATGTATTGCCCTTACATATACTATGACTAGAGTAGTAGAAAAGTTGACAGTAATGAGAATAGAGATAGCAGAGAAAATGGATAGGGCTTACCCTTATAATGAGGTTCTATTATAACAAGTAGATGAACAAATGGCCAAAATTTTGATTGAAGAACTTACTATCACTATGTCCTGTTATTTACCATGTATATCAGTGATGTGTAACAACCTAAAGAAGTAACAACCTAGAGAACATGCTTGAGAACATACACTCTGAATATTAAGGATAAAAATACATTTGTTCATTTATTTTTTCACACATCATCCCAAGCATCCTGCTTTCCACATCTGCCTGGAACAACATAGTGTCACAAAAGGATGGCAAGATTTTATTCATCTCTGAAATAGGATAATGCCCTGAAAATTGCAGGAATGATGTCAAAATAAAGTTGAATGAGACCTTGCATATAACATATTCAGGTGAGTGGCTATTCAGTAGCTGTTCCTGTTCTGTTGTGTGTCTCACTCTTCTCTCACTATCATTTACTTGCATGCTTCCCCATCTTGAGCTCCTTGTTATTTCCTGCTTGTCATTCTTCTGCTTTCCTCTTTTTCTCTTCTCCTGCTTGCCTCCCTGTGCCAAGCTTACTACACCTGTATCCCATACTTCAAACCATATTAAAAAATATAAAACTCAAAATGTATTCATGTCACAAGATAGATTACAAGATGTGACAAGTCTAGGATTATCAGAATTCCTGGAGTCTGAGAACCTTGAAAGCTTGTGAGGACATATTACACAGTGATTTCAGAATATTTTCAGAGCTCCAGATGATAAATGAACTGTTATGCACAGCTAACCCTGCTTCAGGAATAAAGTAATGTTGTGGGTAATCTACTAGCACAGTAAAGTGACTAAATTTTGGCTTGAAATGCACTGCATATTTTTTCTCTTTCTGATTTTCATCTTATGGATTATTTTTCTCTTAGAAGAATGTTAACATATTTATGTTTAAAAATATCAACTTAAAGAACTGGTAGCTGCTTCAGATATATGCTGCATTGGAAAGAAAAGCTGCCCTAGCTAGTGTAGCTCAGTGGATTGAGCACAGGACTGCCAACTAAAGGGTCACCAGTTCGGTTCCCAGTCAGGGAACATACTTGGGTTGCAGGCCAAGAACCCAGTTGGGGGCACATGAGGGATAACCACACATTGATGTTTCTCTCCTTCTCTTTCTCCTTCCTTTCCCTTCTCTCTAAAATAATAAATAAATAAAATCTTAAAAAAGAAAAAAGAAAAGCCAAGGTGGTATTTAAAACCAGGTTACAGGTATTCAGAAAGTGAATGTTGGGTGTGTATATAATTGCAGGCTGGCCTCATTGAGATTGAACAGATAAAAAGGCCACTGCATGAACTTGTTTTGCAAGTTGAAAAACCTATTTCAGTTTGATTAGCTATGAAAAAAAAAACAGGATGGTTTCCTCAGCTAAAAATTTTTAAGATGCAGCATTAAACTGGGAATCAGAGATATAAAAGTAGCACAGCTAATGCCTTCCAGCACAGCAGGCACTCTCAAAATGAGTGATGAGAAGGACTTAGAGAAATAAGCTTGGGTATTCAAAATATAATTTTTGATTTATAAATAAGAAAGTTATATCCAAGACACAAAATATCATATATCACAGTTGGGAAAAGATTTAGGCAAAATATTGGGGGTGTGTCATTTTTTTATTCTCAGAAAACTTATAATTTATTCACAAAGATGAGGTTATTATAAAGCAATGCTCTTGTTTTCACTTATAATGTGCAAAGCTTAGGCTAACTGATGTTGGTTCGGGATTGTTATTCTGAGTTTGTGTTATTCCTCATTACTGACTGCTACTTGTTAAGCATTACATATTTGCTATAACTGAAGGTACTTTAGTCAACTAAATGAGTTAGCTATAAGGAAGGGGTCAACCCATAAATTACCCCCAAGTATCCTCAGTAATTTTGAGAAAGAAGAACAAAGTAGGAGGGATCAGAATACCTGATATCAAACTTTATTACAAGGCCACTATAATCGAAACAGGCTGGGACTAGCCTAAGAACAGACACATAGATCAATGAAACAGGAGAGAGCCCAGGAATGAACCCATGTCTCTACGGCAATTAATATTTGACAAAAAAGACAGGAACATAAAATGGAAGTAAAAATAGCCTCTTGAGTAAATGGTGTTGGGAGATCTGAACAGTTACATGCAACAAATGAAACTTGACCATCAACTTACACCATACAAAAATATAAAATCAAGATGGATAAAAGACTTAACTGTAAGTCATGACCCATAAAAGTCCTAGAGGGAAATATAGGCAGTAAATTTTCAGATATCCTATGCAGCAATGTTTTGTACCAGCATATCTTCTAGATCAAAGGATATAAAGGAAAGAATTAACAAATGGGACTACATGAAATTAAAAAGCTTCTTTACAGCTAAAGAAAATGTCAGCAAAATGAAAAGGGAAACTATGGGGAAATATTTGCCAATGATACCTTCAACAAGGGTTTGATCTCCAGAATATATAAAGAACTCATCCACTCAACACCCAAGAAGACAAACAATCCAATTTTACAAAAGGGACACTTCTCCAAGGAGGATATACCTGAGGACCCAAGAGATATAAAGAATGATCAACATCATTAGCCATCAGAGGGATGCAAACTAAAACCACAGTGGGGGGTATCTCTTATTTTTTTAAAAAAAAATCCTAATACAGGCCATTTTTTCTTCTTTTACCACTTGACAGAAAGATGCCCTTTCTTTAGCTTCCAGAGGGAGGTACCTCACATTTGAGCACCTTCCCTGAAAATTTTCTAAGTTCGCTTATGGTGTGGGTCCCTCATATGTTCCCTGGAACTCTGGGGCTCACATCCTCCTGGTTATCCTGGAAAGTGGTAGTCAGGCTTATTCCCAAGAGTGTGATGATCAGATTGCTTGTACAGGCCAGCATGGCATTTCATTTATGGAGTCCCACGACACTAGCTACTATAATATTGCTGATATGCTCATTTTAAGTGTCTCAAAATGTTTATATGTACAGAGTGCCCTTCCAAAAATTATTTGCTCAGAGACACAATTGCTAGGGAAAGCCCTGGTGAGAGGTGTGGGTGAAAATCAGAATTAAAGTCATCAAGTCAGAACAGAAAGCTGCCCAAACAATTTTTGAGGAAAAAAATAAGCAATGTTACATATATGCATATCTATGTGTACATATACATGATTCCTTTCTTTGGTTTTGGTCTCCTGTTAAAATCTTACTTATATGTCATAAATTTGGTTTCCAGAGTCATAATATCATTTAAATCTTCCTTTTTCAAATGTTTCACTGAAATACCCATTTAGCAGGAACAAGGTACACTGGGATAAAAGGAAGACTGTTTGAGAAACTCTGATTTAAAAAAACAAGGCTTTTGTTGTAGAACTTCTCAGAGCCTTGAACATGCTGACATGAACCATGAAAAAAGCACAAGGGAATGCAGGCCTTCCCAGCCACATAAACCAAGCATTTTATTAGACTATATGGAAAATGCTGTTTTAAAAGAATAATGCAAGGGTGTGCAAATACAAAAAAAAAAAATGGTTCAAATAAAGAACAGATCAAAGCTCCGAAAAAATACAAATAAGTGATGAAGAATAGCCAACTTATCAGATGCCAGTTCAAAACACTGGTAATCGGGATGCTCACAGAATTGATTGAGTATGGTCCCAAAACAGAGGAAAAGTAAAGGCTAATAAAAAGTGAAATAGTGAAATAAGGAAAATGTACAGGGAACCAACAGTGAAGGGAAGGAAACCAGGATACAAATCAAATGTTTGGACCAGAAGGAAGAAATAAACATTCAACTAGAGCAGAATAAAGAACAAGAATTCAAAAAAATGAGGAGTGGCTTAGGAACCTCCAAGACAACTTTAAGTATTCCAACATCTGAATCATAGGGGTGCCAGAAGGAAAAGAGGAAGAGCAAGAAACTGAAAACTTATTTGAAAACATAATGAAAGAGAACTTCCTTAATATGGCAAAGGACATAGACTTCCAGGGAGTTCAGGAAGCTCAGAGAGTCCCAAAGAAGTTGGGCCCAAGGAGGAACACACCAAGGCACATCATCATTTCATTACTCAAGATTAAAGATAAGGAGAGAATCTTAAAAGCAGCAAGAGAAAAGGAGACAGTTACCTACAAAGGAGTTTCTATGAGATTATCAGCTGATTTCTTAAAAGCAACCTTACAGGCAAGAAGGGGCTGGAGAGAAGTTATCAAAGTCATGAAAGGCAAGGACCTACATCCAAGATTACTCTATCAAGCAAAGCTATCATTTAGAATGGAAGAGTAAATAAAGTGCTCCCAGATAAGGTCAAGTTAAGGAGTTCATCATCACCAAGACTTTATTATATGAAATGTTAAAGGACTTATCTAAGAAAAAGATGAAGATCAAAACTATGAATAATAAATGACAACAAACTCACAACTATCAACAACTAAACACAACAAAAACAAGCTAATCAAACAACTAGAGCAGGAACAGAATCACAAAAATGGAGAGCGCATGGAGGTTTATTAGTCGGGGAGGCGGGGAAAGAGGGAAAAGATACAAGGAATAAGAAGCATAAATGGTGTGTAGAAAATAGGCAGAGGTTAAGAATAAAAAAATAAAAGAATAATGCAGGAACACAGATACATATATACACACAGAATTTCTTTCCATTTAACTTCTCAAGGTAGAAAAATAGGAACAGATGGGTTTGGACTTTGGCAGACCCATGTTTGTAAAACACAGAACCAGAGAGCAAGATCAGCCCTTAGTCTTGATATTGGGGCATCTCCCTGTAAGCAGCTAAGGATATTTCCCAGAGCAGATTCTGTGATATATTTAAGGTCTGGGGCCATTTGAGGGCTTTCTGGTCTGATATATTTCTGTTTCCAATCCTAGAACACACTCAAGAGAGAATTATCACTGTGATAACACAGGTAAATCAATCAGAAGTAAGAAATTCTAATCATTATGTTTGAGTTTCTAGGTGGGATGAATACAAATGCCTTCCTTCTCTATAAAGCACAGGGCAAAAATAGAAAATACACAAAGTTTATCTATTAAATGGAGAATTACTCAAACATTTTTAAAATATTAAATAAATGCAAATGGATCACTGTATATTATTATAATATATGTACCTGGAAGTATATCTCAGCTCCCTAGCTTTCAATACTCTGCTCCTTGTCAGCTGGCATCCATTTTCCTCCTGAAATTTCTATTTATTTTTTAATCAGTTATCTGTGCATATCTAAAAATATTATCATCCATTTGAGACAATCCTTTCACTTATAATATGTAGCTTGACATATAATCTGGTAACATATCTAATATCATAATCATACATATACATGTGTATAAGCCCAACAACCCTAAATATATAACATTTAAAGACATAAGTGTAGTAATTATACGTTGTCAGTCATGACACACACTAAACTCAGCTGATTATTTCTCAGGAAGAAATCTGTTAATTTGATGTGGTACTTTGTTCATAGCCACATATTTGTATCATGTGGAATTCTGATGTTGTAAAACAGTCAGTTATTTTCAATGTGATCTCAAGACCAGCAACATCAGCATCACCTGAGAACTTACTAGAAAATCAGATTCTTGGTCCCCAACCAAGATCTGCTGAATCAGAAACTGCTAGATGAGACCCAAAAGGGCTGAAGTAATAACACACGATGGCTATATCTACAGAGGTATAAGCACCTAAGGGACTTGGTTAAGATGCTTCACAAAAAGGCGGTATCTGTAAATTTTAAAATAAAGCTAAACTGTATCAGTCCAGAAGCTAAAAAGTATACTGAAATGTAAATTTTTGTTTCACTCCCTCTCTTGATATCATGACATGAAACTAACAGCCATTTAGTCAATGGAAATGCTTCAAGTCATATACTGTGATCCACCTGCTAGAGCCATGTTGCTTTCCAGATTTGGAAAAAAATGACAGAAACTCCTTTCTGCCTCCTCCCCATATTAAGAGAATACTATATAAATGAAGATGAACCCCCAGAATGCACCCCCATAATGTCGCTGGTAGGTAGTTCTTGCAAAATTGCCTGGTGGACTGATGGGCATGACACACAGTATAGGGGACTGTTCTGTGTGGCAGTGGGAAATGTAGCCCAGCCCCCACTGGAAGGGCACACATGACCCATGCCCACAGATAGTTTTTCCCATGGGGAATCAGGCCTGTATTGTACCTAGGCTGTTATGAGGCTTGCTTTTGCTAAAACTCCCTCACTCTGAATTGAGGCAGCAAACGTTTACTTCATATCTTTAAAGTAACTTCCTAAAATCTATGCTAAACCTCAGGTAGGAGTGTAATCAGTTTAACCACTTTTCCCTTTGCACTTGCAAATATCCTTCTTCTTTGATGTAATTAGCAACATATTCTCCTTTGTTTTCTGTAAAAGGTAACCACCTAAAGTGAACCTATGCATAGTAAATGAGGACAATCCTCAATGTAATGTGTCCAGAAAAGCAGTAAAAGCCTGTCCAGGCAGGGGTCGGTGCCCTTCTTCTCTTTCACTGAGAGAGTGGTATTGCCATCCCTTTCTCTCCATAGGACTTCTGTAGGCCATGTGAATTTGTTTGTTGCAGCCACAACACACGGACCCTGACAGCCAGGCGGGGCCAGCACTCTACCAGCTGTCTCATCACAGAAGCAGCAGCTAGAGATGGTTCTGTTTTGAGAGGTGCTTCTCTCTCTTCTCCTACCCTTGACTTTTCCCATCATATTCACTCAACAATATCAGCAAAAGTCAATGCTTTCAGAAGTACTTGGAGGCCTCTCCTGGCATTTGTAATTTTTAAAAGTGCTTCAACTCTTTTTTTTCCTCACCATGAAGGACCCTTATCTACAAACTAGCAAACTGCAAATAAAAACACATTTTAAAAGAAAGAACACTCTTGAACCCCATCTTTATTTCAGAACTAGTCTATGTGTCACATTTTCTCTACTTCAATTGCCTTAACTGCTAAATGGATAGGTCCTCAGCAAGCACACATGGTTTCTAGGTGACCCACATGCTCTATTTGTGATGGAATTCAGAGGATGTTCTTAGAGGGTCCAGGTGAAAGGAAATTGATAATAAGGATAGTATCACCTGAAACACTCTGAACTGAAGAGTGATATAGAAAAAAAAAAATGAAGCTGAGCTGTTAGCAAATGCAAATGGATAGCACAACTTAGAAATGAAAACTCCTCAAGTTTGGTGCCAGGTGGATGCTGAGTAAGATCATTTGGTTCAAGCTATTCCCAGAAGCATCTGTGTAGCCACAGGCATAATTTGTCCATGCACTAATAAACACACAATTCCCTCTCCTCAAAGGAGTTGCTAAATCTCATTTCAAGCCCTACTTATCTTATCATATTGAACATCTCATATAAACAACAGAAGGAAAACTATTAGCTAAACGCAGTATCTGTTGATAAATGGCCTTTAAGGGGATGAAAAATTATGATTTGACACTGTACTGCTTCTGAGTTTTTATTTTCTGAACCCCCTGATACTTCATTATCAGTACATTGATTGTACTTCATTGATCAGTACATTACTTCTATTATTGTCAACAGAGTGTAATTGTAATTGTGATGTCATACACAGTGTTGTTATTGATGTGTTCAGTAATTAAAAAGTGGTGCTCACATCACTTACAAAATGTAAATATTTCTGATCCTGTCAACACTGGGTGAAATTATATTGGCATGACTGGGGACTTTAACTCTTAAAGAGTTGGCTTTAATGACATTAGGAACAGCCCTGAAAGTCAAGACTATCCTCAAGACAACCAAGCTGCTCACAGGGACAGGGCTACAGTCCACTGAGGGTAACTAAAGGTGGAACACCTGCATCCAGTTGTCTTTGAAAGCAAGGGAACATCAACATTTCCATTTGCCAAATCAAGTGCAAGGATACATTTCTACCTGAGGTATGGCAAAAGATTTAAAAATATTCACCTCTTTAATTTCATTTTCCTATTCTTTACTAGGAAGTAATATAAAAGAAGTAATAGAAGGTGCAAACATGAATTCATTTATACTGACATTCACCAAAGCACTAGTGAAATCATTAAAAAATTGGAATCAACCTGTGAACAGTCAAGGGTTGCTACATCCACCTGACAGAATACTCCAGTTAAACATTATTTTTGAAAAGATAATATTATGACATGAAAAAACGCTCATGCAATTAAATAAAAAGTCAGGAGTACATAACAATACAATTTAAATTTTGTAGAGCAAAATCAATATATAACTAGGAAATAAAAAGACCAAATAAATAAATAAATAAACCAGAGCATATTTGTGGCTAAGTCAGAGTGGTATGATTTAAGTAATTACTAAAATTATTCCTTTTACGCTTTTTAGTGCTTTCCCATTTTCTACAATAAGTATGTGCTACTTATTGATCTTAATAGTCAAAAATAATATGAATATTTTCAAAATATACATCTCCCATTTGAAAATGCTTTAGACATACCAAGCAAATCTGAATAGCAACTGAAATCATATTGTTAGCTCTAGCATCTTCTTTCTTTAGAGTTGAGCCCTGAGAGTCCCTCCACCATGTACTTTATAGACATCCCATCACTGTACTAGGCACTCACCTGGGAAGGTATTGTCACACTGATTTCTGGGACAAAGTTGTCCTCAAAGAAACTGATGATGTTCTCCTGCTGCAGTTCCTTTGTTGGGGTGACTTTAGGCAGAGGTGGTATAGGAGGCCCTTTCCTTGTCTACAAAGCATTAAACACAAGCAGTAGTTAATTCAGCCAAAGATGATGTGCGAGACATGCAAAAATCTCATGTGAACAGAGGTGGAAGGACAGATAGATTACTGACTGAAATTCAGATCTACATATAGAAACAAGCCCACCTAATAGTACAGAATGCCATCTGCTTGAGTGGCTCTGTGAGCATAGACAGGCACTGGTCCAATAAGAAAAACTCAGGCTCTAAGGCTCCATCCACCACAACCCCAAGAGCTATACTCAGGGCTGCATGGTCAGATACCTGTGCCTCTAATATTAAACTAAGGCACTACCTTCTCTGAAGCAAACTGAAAATGATTTCTCACTTCAGCAATGAGTTAAAATTTTAAAATTAAAATCAAGCAAGTTTTTTATTGGAATCAGTGAGACTACCTACAGGCAGCATACATTTGCTACATGTATCTTCCTATGAATTTCCTTCCTTAGTTTTAGCTGAACACATGAAAGCTTAAACTGTACTGGACACTTCAAGTTTTCTTATAGAAATTTCATGTTCACTGAAGGTAGGAAAGAATGGGTGGCATTTTTTCTCTATATTTACCTTTTTCTGGCCCTTACTATTTTTTTCCATCATTTGTTTCCTGCACTTTTGTTGCATGTCTGTTCACGTACAATATATGGTGGATGATACAAAAAGTATGAAGTGGCATATTCACATAACAGCTTTTTGTGGCTGTACTTGCATGATCCTTACTAAAGCACTACAGGAGAGAGGTTTCATGAAGATGGTAGGATTAATGGGAGCCTTTATGGAAAGGATTCTGTGAGCAAAAGATGGAAGAGGAGAGTAGGCAAGCCTGAGAAAGCTGAGGTAAACACACTCAAGTATAGGGTGTGCAAGAAAATAAAAGGTCCAAATAAGGAAAATAAGTTGATTCCTTAGTGACAACTATAATGCCTAAAACTTCATACTTCAAAGTCTCCTCAACCAGAAGTAAACTCCTCTCAATTCCCCTGCCCCACAGGACAATACCTGATGGGGTCATCCTACCATGAGCTTTTCCAGTCACCCTAATATATTTGATCTCTTCCTACCTGTGAAGGTGACCGAGGCCGTGCTGGTGCAGGAGACGCAGGCACCAGTGTATGATTGGGACTAGCTGTTGGGCTTGGGATGGGTGAAGGCTCTTCAGGCGGTGATGGTGTCTTTGTGATGCGGAGAGGACCTGAATCACTGGATGGACACACAAGATGTAAGCAAGGGGTCTTCTAAGGAACAGTATTTATTTATTAGGAATCCTCCATCCCAGAGAAATTCTGAGACATAACAGGTATTATTTGTTATCCAGTCCTTCTTCTGGGTTAATTCTGGTTATTAACACCTTAACACCGTATGCCAGACCCTGCTCGTAGATTATCTCTAATCACCGCAATACCTATGCAGAAGAGTTAAAAATGCCTAAAATCACTGGGTAATTAACTGGATCTGAATTCAGGCCTTACTAGTGTGACCCTTATTCTTTCCACTGTGCCAAGTAGGTTTTGCAAGAATCTTTCAAACATAAACTGAATTAACTGTACTAATTTCACTATTGACTTAGAAGGTAATGTTGCTATGTCATAATCTATAGAAAAAACTACTTCAAAAATGAAAAATTTTATGTTAAACGGCATCCTTAGGCTAGTGTTACTTTTAAGATTTTGTAGGAGTGTTTTTTTGATAACATTTGGAAATTAATTCATTAACCCTTTCTACTTCTACATCTTTAAGAACAATGACTCAACTCAGGCACCTTGAAATGTGCAAACAAATTATGTAACAGAATCAGAAATATTTACTCACAACCCACCACATACCTGGTATCAGGCCAGGTGCTTGTGAACAGCCTGAAGTTAATGACTAAGAAGGCACTGGGGACACATTCTGCTCTCTAAGAATTTCAAAAGTCTACAAGATTAAGGGAACAGGATCTGCATCCCAAAATAAATATGTACACAGCAGCATGGCCTACAAGGGAATGGATCTTACAGAGAGAACACAGAGATACCACATGATTGGGGCACATAGCCCCAATCATGCCTCTGTCAGGAAGCACAACCCCAATCTATGCTTAATAGAGATAGATGCTACTGAGCTTGTTCACTCACTGCCTCATTCTGCACAGAAATGTTGAAAAAAATGAAAGGAACATTTGTTAAATTACTGTGGCCCCATTTCTCCATTTTATCTGATTTAGCAACTTTGAAATTTTCAGATGCCTTTATCCTTTTCATCTCTCTGTAATGGAGGAACCCTTATTTTTTATGTATTTTATTTCTCAAAAACCTAAAAATCATTTTGATATTACAGTTCTTACTGTGTTCCTAGGTGCATTAGAAACAGTGTGTCTCTGCCCCTTTTGTGTATTCTTCTAGTCATATTCTTTCCCTTAGAAGGAGAGACATACTTTATGCTCACTTAGTACAGCAGCCATAGCAGAGACTATGAATACAGCTAATCCAAGGAGCAACAAATAAGAATATTAGCTACCTCCAGAGAGATTCAAACACTGACACGTAGAGATAGTGGTGTATGTGTAGGAGTATGCATATATTTATAAGTATGTATGAGTATATATATTGATGTTAAAATTGCATATATAGAATGTTACAACTGCTTATTACTTTATTTTCTGTTTATTTTTATTATATTTTCCATTATCATTTATCTCCCTTATACCCTCTTCCACCTCTACCCACCCCTTTCCCCACTGCAATCACCATACAGTAGTCCATGTCCATGAGTCTTTTCTCCTTTTTCTTGATCCCTCCACCCCCAACTCTGCTATTATTTTAAAGCTATTTAGTCCAAAACATCTATTTCCCCCTACTAGTAAAAAAAAACGAGATCTTTAACTAGAGATGCTCTTGAACTTAGGAAAGTCAACACATGTTAACCACATGTAGAGCCATAAAACTGAAAGCTGGGTCTTTGGACTTCCAGCACAAGGTTCACTTGCCTGCATTCTTTGAGTGCATAATATCTGAGAAGGATGGAAAAAGAGGAATTCCAAAATCATGGGAGAAAGATGGTGTAAAGCCAAACAACCCTGACAATGTAGGCATTTCACCTATGGATCAATGGATCTTTAGTGTATTTGAAGGCATACTCAAAATAACCATGTGCAATAAAAGAAAAAAAAAACAATGCAGTGTGTGCAAGATGGAGTTAGGAGAAGGTAAGGTGGTGGTGAGGTGTTACCAACTTCTTCTCTCCCTTCCCAAAATGGATTCTTTAAGTATGTCATCACCAGTGATAAATTTCAGGGTAATAGTTGTGAGTTCAAGGAATTCCTTCTTCTCCAAGAAAAGTAATAAGTGCATAACTAGAAATTATATGTTAAAAACTTATACCATTGCTCTTAGGTTCCATGGAAAGCAGAGAGGCAGATAGTCAGTTCTATCATGACAATGAAAAAAGGTTGTGGGAGGTAAATCTGAAGGGTGAAGGTAAACGTAAAAGCATAGAATTAAGGCTGGTATCTGCCTCCACATGGAAAGGCTCCTGTATTTTTTACTTTTATAGGATGAATAAAATAGTATAGGTTGGTACAGACTGCAGAACTTGCAACAAGCAATGCATTTAAATGAATGAACATGGACTTGGCTCTGATGAACTTGGCCTACCTGGGAGCGCCTTGAATGGTGAAGGCCTTGTCAGCGTGCTGGTCACCCAGTTTTGTCATTACTTCATACAGTTTGTGGCAAAGCTAAGGAGACAGAGGCCACTTGTCTATTAGCTGCAATTCATTCTGATGCCTACTCAGGCTACTGTGCCCCCAAAATGGACTGTTTATTGAAAAGGTAGCATTCATGTCAAAACTTAAAGGCTAGAAATAAACTTAAAAAATTAAAATATATTAATTAACCAGAGTACAAAGAAAAAAAACAAAAAATAATTGTTTACATTGACTTTACCAGAGATGAAGTAATACAAGTACCTGCTAAACTAAGAAAACACCAGCTGAGGGCACAGCTGCAGATTATCTGAATATTTGGAGGCAAATTTTTTCATAGCTTAAAGTATCACTTGAGATTCCAACATTAAAAACTGATTGAGAAAAAACAAAACTGTGACAATGAAAAAAATTATTTCAGAGAAGAAATAAAAGTAGCCAGTGATTCATGAGAGCACTTTTGTACACCCACAAACTAAAACCTTTGTAAGACATAGAGAACTATGTGACCATAACAAACCTGTAGAAATAATACTGAGAGTAATAACACACTATTAAAAACAACATGCAAGTGAGCATATTCTTTGCATCATGCTATGCCACTTCATTTGCTTCCAGAATAAATGTTCATTTACTTTATATTCCATAAGTAAAAATAATCATTACTCACCACTGCAATTTCCTTATGAAACTTGGCCTCAAGGCTAGAGACATTTTTGAAAGTATTGACATAAAATCCAATTCGTCTACCATGTGGAGATGCAAAGAAGAACAGAAGGGAAAGACCAGTGAGCAAAACTGTATTTTAATAGCAATTAAATATATTAAAAAGAGGTTTTCTTTATATAATATTGAATAACATTGGACTAAATAAAATACTTAACCCAAAGTATGCCGACCTTTCCTGATCAAAAATATAAACAAAAAGCTCTGTACCCCACATAGATCAGTTGGTTGTATGTCTGAGCATTGTTCCGCAAAGCAAAAGGTCACCAGTTAGATTCCTGGTTAGGGTACATGCCAGGGTTGGGGCCTGGCACCTGGTTGCAGTGGATGAGAGAGGCAACTGATCTATGTTTCTTTCACACATTGATGTTTCTCTCTCTCTTTCTCTCTCTTTCCCCTCTCTCTAAAAATAAATACATAAAATTTTAAAAATAAATCACAAAGATAATATCATTTCACATACAGCACCTCTCCTGAAATGTAGTTATTACCCTAAGTCCGTGGTACTTGAGTGTGCTTCAGAATCACCTGGATGTTTGTTTCTGAGTCAGTAGATCTGAGGTAGGGACCAAATTTGCATTTCTAACCAGCTCTAGGTGCTCTTGGTTCAGAAATTAGCACATTTGGGACCACTGCCCTAAGAATTTATTTGTATTTCAGATATGTATCTTACAAAGGCTTTGAGAAATAGGAATTTATTTTTTTAATTTTTACAAAATATAAATGGTCTAGTTTTGATATCATATATTTCTATTCTGAAATTTGTGTGACAGAAGAAAATAAAAGACCAACAAATTAATTACAATTCTTCAGCTAAAGTGACAGCAGGCTTTCATTGAACAAATAAATATACAAGCTGTCCATTTGCAAATATCTCAAACATTGACATAAGCAAAGTCTCTTGAGCTACTTAGCTCCCTAAAGTAAGTACACTAAGTCACCCCAGTGGATATAGCCCAGAAGCCCCATTATAAGCTCCCTCTGCTCTAAATGAGAGCTCTTTGGACTGTACTAATTCAATCCTTCTGCATCCAGGTGAGTAAGTTACACTTTGATTTAATTCATGTTTCTGTTTCAATGACAATCTCAAAAATAACCCCAGAATCATAATTGTTTAATTAGATTCCAAATCCCGATCAAGAGCAAGTAAGGACTTAGATATGAGAAACATTAGATAGGCCTAATATACGGAATAAACATATATTCAGGAAGTTAATGATAAGAATACTTATTGAGGAATAAGAATGTGCAGTACACAATATGTACCCCTCTCATATAACCAATGAGATGAGATGATAGAGAAAGGGCTTCTTGTCTTTTTACACTCTGGTCTGTAGGATTTCACCAAGCAGAGGTGGACCAATATTCCATCAAAGCTCTTAGAGAGAGCAGCTCTCTCAGCATTTTTATATATTCCCTCACTTAATTCTCATAACTACCCTTTAGGGTAGTGGTCCCCACTTTTTATCCAGGAAAACTGAGGCACAGAGAGAGGGTTAATTGTCCAAGATTATGTAGTTAATAAATGGAGAACCATCATTTGGATGCAAAAGGAGGAAAATGAGTAGAAAAGCATGAAATATTTGTTGAGAAACTTTGCTTAAGCATGAATATCATTTTTATGTGTTTTCCCATGAATTCAGTGGTATATAATTTTAACAAAATAAAAGCTAGAAGTCTAATTTAGAGATTCAGAGGTAAAAAAAAAAATAGTTGAGTGCTGAATCTATCCAACCAATAAGACTTGCTTATTCAATGGCCTAACCTGTACCTAAATTTCTGGTGGGAGAAGGTATGGGCAGATAAATGGTAAAGGTAAAAAATACAATACAAATTTTTCTCCATGTTCCACTCAATCTTCTTGAAAAATAAAATTTCTAAGACTAGTTTATTTGGATTCCCTTCACCTTTTCCCCCTGAAGTTTACTGAGGTACAATTGACAAAATTGTAAGGTATTTAGAGTGTGCATCATGGTGACTTGACTTATATATACAGGGTGGGCAGAAGTGGGTTTATAGTTGTTCATATGGAAAAAACATTAACACATAATAATACAAGAATAAATTGTTTTGCACACTTACAACTGTAAACCTACTTTTGCCCACCCTTGTACATTGTGAAAGGATTCCCTCCAATTAGCTAATTAATACATCACCTCACCTTTTTTGATGAGAACTTTAAAGTTCTGCTCTTTTAGAAAATTTCATTTACATAACAGTGTTATTAACCACTGTCACTATGCTTTACATTAGATCCTCAGACCTTATTTATCTTATAGCTGAAAGTTTGTACGCTTTTACCAACCTCTCCATATTACTTATACTCCCCCAGCCACTGGCATCCACTTTCTACTTTCAGTTTCTATCAGTTTACCTTTTTCCTTTTTTTTTGAGATTCCACATATAAGTGACACCATGCAGTATCACCTCACATCTGTCAGAGTGGCTATCATCAAAAAAAGACAGGAAATAACAAGTGTTGGTAAGAATGTGGAGAAACAGGAACCCCTGTGTATTGTTAGCAGAAATGTCAACTGGTGCAACCATTATGGAAAAAAGTGTGAAAGTTCCTAAAAGAATTTAGAATAGAAGTACCATATAATCTCAGCAATCCAAGATCTCAAAGAGATATGCGTACATGCACTCCATGTTAACTGCAGCATTATTCACAATAGCCACAATATGGAAAGGTCCCAAGTAATCACCAACAGATGAGTGTGTAAAGATGTGAGATTATATAGAAAATATTGTGTATGTATAGTATTATAAATAATATTAATTGTGCATGAGAAAAAGGAAATCCTGCCATTTCCAGTAAGATGGATGGAGCTTAGGACATTTTGCTAAGTAAGATAAGCTAGACAGAGAAAGTCAAATGTTTCACTGACGTTTTATGTTCTGTCTCTACAGTGATCACGTGTCCCCTTTTTAAATTTGAATTTCAATTGTAGGTAACCATGTATATGTTTGTGTATGTGTATGAATAATTTATACAAATATCCATATACATAAACATATATTAATCAAGAAAATCTTGTTATAGTGTGACTGGGAAATAATAAGTACTGAAGAAGGTCAGACCAGAAACCTGGAAGAAAGAGCCTGGGAAAGCAGGCCTATGCTCTGAGACAGAAGACCTTCCACACCACAAAGCAGAACATTTATTTTCAGGCAATTGGTATTTGTGGCCTCTGGCCATGTCTGAGATAGGAGAAGAGAGAGAGCCTGGACCTGTATTTGAAGAAGTAACTAAGGCAGCAGTTGGATGAGAGAGGAGAGACTGTAGATGCTCTGACAATCTGTGCAGAGGGACCTGACTCATTGTATTGTCTGCAGAGAAGTCTTCCTGGGAACTTTAAGTGGCAACTCTGGACTCCTTTTTCAGGATCCCAGTCAACCAGTCAGTAATTCCCCATACCTTCCCTCATTCAATTACTCAACAAAGGGCCTATCTAACTCTGGGTGCAAATATAGTGTGGGCTAAAGTGGCCCCAGAAATTAACAATATCCTTCAAGGAGGCTGATCAGTGAACACATGCTCCATTAATACTGGTAAGGGACAGAAACCGATTTGAAGACAGATTGTAAATGTTCAAGTTATCACAAAAGTCATACATGACTAAATATCAAAAGTGACTAGATTGGACAGAAACAGCTAAAGGAACTGAGATGTGAGGGGGATAAGGAGCCCTGCACCAGATACAAACATCTGTTTGAGAAAACACAATTAGGCTGCCCTGAAGAACAGGTCAGCTTTAAACAGAAGGTGGGTGTAGATAGCGGAGGGTAGTTGAAGTTGATTGATGGGCACTGTTTTATTTTCATTGATTTTTCATTACAATAAAGCAAACCCTAATGAAGATCTATGAATTAAAACTGTGCACAACTTTACCATTTCCTCAGAATAGGTTTCTTGAATGTAAATGCTATATGAAAGGTACATACAACAGAAGGCTTTGATGTATACTGCCAAATGGCTCTCTCAAGGGCCAGGCCTTTATAGTACCTCCACTTTAAATATGGCTGTATGCAAAACCTTTGGAAGTTTGATAAATCAGTAAAAGTTAGTATGTTACCAACTTTTAAATTTATATTTCTTTAATGAAAATTAACACTTTTTGTTCATTTATGTATTGGTCATTTATATTTCTCCTTTTGTGAGTCACCTATCATATTTTTTACTTATTCTTAGTTCCTGTTCTTTTCCTATGTATTTGTATAAGATTTTATATTAAACCTATTGAATTTTAGATACTTTTGGCAAAAACAAGAATCTTCATTCTTCTGTCTTTAAATTTTATTTTATGATATACTGCATACCAACTTGTTCACACCAATTATTATTTTGAGGAATAATTGGGGAGGTACCAGAATGAAATGCTTTATTTAGAATGATTAAACAAACATCTATAATTTTCTAATATTTTTATGGTTTCTTTTTAGAGTTTAGAAATTAAATCAACTAAGGAATTTTAATTTAGAAAAAAAAGTTCAATATTTTTGATGCAACATTATTCAGAGATTTTCTCCAATTACTTCCTTCCAAGTAGAGATTACCTCACTATATTTCATGAATGAATAAATGCATGAATGAATTCATGAATGAATAAGTAAACAAACAAACAAGAGAACATGTCAATGAATGAGCAAGTATGGTACTCTTTGCACTGGAAGGGCATGTTCTGGCTAGAACCTTAGCTTGTAAAAACGTAGTATCACCATCAGTGAAACACTCATCCTCAAAGAGAACACATTCTGAATTCTGATATTATCAGCTTGGGAGGTTTTATTTCACAAGTTCTTCATAAACAAGGGTCTCAGAGATTCTACCACCTGCCTAAAGGACTTCTCTGGGGCATCCTCAGACTCCTTCTGATTGGCTGTCAAGACCAACTAAATTTCTTTATTAAGATTTTTGCTGTTGTAGTTGTTGTTGTTCTTGGAAACAGTGGAAAGGATTAACAGCTAAGCTTAATATGACCACAGCTTTCAGGCTAGAATACCTACCCTCCCTCTGCACTGCCATAAGGAAGTCTGCTTCTCCTGAGGGTGCTCACTGCTTTTCCCTGAGTCTCCTGCAGGGGAGGAAGCATGTTCTGCCATCACTCACTTACCATGTGGGCGGAGTCAGATAAGTAAGAGTTTTCTCCTGGTTCTATGAGCTCATTTACACTATCCTGAGATTTACGCCACACATATTCAACCTCTTTACAGCTCCTCTATCAACCTCCCAGCCACATACCCCCACCTCCTTGGCCATCCCCACTCACTATCCACAACTGCACATGCCTTCATGGTTTCCTCCCTCTCTTTCACCAAATCCTTGCACCAATAAAGCACATCTCTACAACCACATGACCATGCAACCACATAACAAACTCCTAATCCTCTGACCTCTGTGAGCCCCATATTCTTATTTATACACATTCTGCAATGAATGTGTATAAATAAGTGCATATTCTGGATCCTGCCATCACTGAAAATTGCCCCACCTCTAAAATGGGAAAATTCAGCAGCTCACCCACTACCCTAATTTCCTAAGCACCCAGCATGCAAAGCATACTCATCATTCATTCACTTCCATTCCAGCTGCAGAGTTTTGTTTTTTTAGGGAAGTGGGGGTGGTTGAATACTAAGCAAGTAAACCTTTTCATTTGACTTTCTGTAATGCAGATAGCTTAGGAATAGTTTTTTTAATGAAGAATATATTTGTGGGAAAAATAAGAAAGTAATTTTGCTTTACTAATATTTAATATATGGGTTGATAGTTACTCCATGTCAGGACCCTGATTTTCTGGAAAGAAGAGTGAAATTCACACTTGTTTGTTTTTAAAATTATTATTTTAGCCCTATCCAGTATAGCTCAGTGGACTGAGCATGCCCTGTGAACCAAAGGGTCACTGGTTCAATTCCCAGTCTGGGAATATACCTGGGTTGCAGGCCAGGTCCCCAGTGGGGTGTGCACAAGAGGCAACCACACATTGATGTTTCTCTCCCTGTCTTTCTCCTTCTCTTTCCTTCCCTGTCTCTAAAAATAAATAAATAAAATCTTTAAAAAATAAAATAAAATAATAAGATAAAATAAAATAATTACTTTATTTTTATTTTTGGGGGGATTTCATATCTACCCCCTCATAATCCCTCCCCAGCCACCCCCTACTCTGAGTGCTTTTTAAATTGTAGAGAATCTGACTTTTTAAAAAATATCTCTGAGATAACTGACCCTTTTCTTCCAGGCTACTATCTCATCAGGCTCAACATCTTCATCTACTAAGCCCTCAACATGCTCTGGCTAGCTCTGTCAACACACTCATCCTCACTCCCTACTGGCCCCATATACACTCAGTCCTAAATCATCCCACTTTTGCCACTGCCATCTTCTCAGAATGATAAGAGTCATTTTAAAAGACTTCCCTTGCCCTGTCACCCCTCCCCACAACTGTTATGATTCCGCATACCCATCATTGTCAAGATCCTTGAAATAACAGACAATACCCACTGTTTCTGCTTCCTCATCACCCATCCAGTCTCCAAGGCCTATAATCAGGCTCTGACCCCACCACTGACTGGAACTTCTCTGGAAGTTCACCAAAGGCAATGCACCTTTTGTCTTCATCTACTTGACCTTTCTATTGTAAATGACACTCCTGGAACTCCCTCATTGTTTAAGTTCTCTCTGTTCTTGGATTTTTGAGATACTGCTCCTCCAAGTCCCTTCCAAGTCTCCTTCTACATTTCTAATTATTTCATATTCTCAGGCTTTTACCACATACCCCTCTTCTTCTACACATTCCTTAAATATTGGTGTTCCCAAAGGTTCTGCTTTGGCCTTCACCTTGTCAAAACAGAAACTATCTCACCACCTACACATCATCAACTCTCATGACATCAACCACCACACATATAATAATGACCCCTACCAAACCTCTTTTTGAGCTCCCAACCTAGTTACCTCAATAAATATTTCCTTTTGGACCTCCTAATGTCTCTTCAAACTCAACATATATCTGCTGGAACTCAGTAATTTACTAAAACTTCTTTTTTCTCACATATTGTCAATCTCTCTGAGGGAGCCTGCTTGAACTTCCCAATCAACACTAGTTATCCCATCCCGTGTTACTTTCTGTTAAATTATCTTATTTTATAGTCTACCTTGAACTTTTTTGTTTATTATTTTATTATTTCTTTTCTTGGTCACTGCCTTTTCCTATAGCTCCAAATACAAAAGCTTCAAATACAAAGATCTTCAGTACAGAATCTTCAGTGCCTAAAATAGTGGTTGGCACATAATGAGTGGTCAATCTGTATCTACTGAATGAATTACAAATGAATCTGACCACTGCCTCTCTTGTGCTTTATCACCACAAACTCTCCTCCTGGATACTTTCACTGTGACCTCCAGCTACTATATTAAAAACTAAACATAGTTCCATGAACCCACAATATCTGCTTCAATCTCCATGCCTTTATTCATGTTCTACCTCAGTCTAGAATACCCTTTAAAACTAAATTTGATATTAATCATTTAAAGAGATTTAGCTCAAGTCTTTTCTTTGGAACCCTTCCTTATTTGTGATACCTCTTTATCATCTCTTACAAAATTGTAATCCCCTTTAGAACATAAAAACATACCCTAGCATTTCCTTTTAAAATTGAACCTACACCTCCACTAGGTAGTACTTCATTCCTCTTCTCCCTATTTTTGAAACACATGACAATAATGGAAGACTGGAGAAACAAAAAGTGATTCATAAAATTTACAATCTTAGGCAAGGTGTTAATCAATATAATCTTTAGCTTCCTTATCTGTAAAATGGGGATGGATATCTGTAATTGTGATGACTAGAGACTATATACCATATGTAAAGCACACAAAATGATACCTGGCAAATAGAAAGTTTTCAATAATGATCTCTCTCTTTCACACAAAACACACACAATTTATATCATTATGGGGATTGAATAATTTGGGTTTAGTAAAGGAACACACTATATAAAAGGAAAGGCCTGAGCTGGGTTTTAATCAAAGTATAGAACCTAATTAACATAAAGAGAAAGAGCCTTGAGTGCCATATGAGAAGTTAGACTGGATTTAAAAGCACTGAAGCATTTATATTGTATATGACCAGATAAGGGGAAAGTTGCTCTCCAAATTTGTCCCTTAAATATTCCCTTTGTTTTTAAGTCCCTACAAAGCCTTCCACATTCAAGATAGTTTGACAATGACTTTATTTTGATAAGCATATACTATTTTGGGAGGGCATATAAGCCACAGAATACATCGTAAATGCTCATTTTGATACTATAAAGAGCACTAAAAAATTTTTTTGTAGCCCTGGCTGGCATAGCTCAGTGGATTGAGTGCGGGCTGTGAACCAAAGTGTTGCAGGTTCAATTCCCAGTCAGGGTACCTGCCTGGGTTGCAGGCCATGACCCCTAGCAATCACACATTGATGTTTCTCTCTCTCTCTCTCTCTCTCCCTCCCTTCCCTCTCTAAAAATAATAAATAAACCTTAAAAAAAGAAACAATTTTATTACATATCCAATATGTATAAGGCAAATAACATGTATTTATCTTTGACAATTTTGGCAATTTTTCCAGGAGCGTTGTCTCATAATTGGAAGTGCTAAATATTGTGGTACCCAAGTCTTTTCAAGGTCCAGTTTAAAAAGCCATGGAGTGTGTAATTATGTGTGACATCCCAAAAGTTCTTTTATAGAAGAAATGACAATGACTGCCTTTATTGTATGCAAATGACAACTTTTTTTAAGATGGAATACCTGTTGAGGAACATGGGGCACTCCAAAGAGATATTAGCTGACTTGATGAGTGTCAAGATACAGATAAAGACTTTGGATACAAGTATTCTCAAAATGTAAGAACGCAAACAATATATTTCTTAAAAAACACAATTTCGCATAATTTGTAACTTTGATTAGTAATAAATGACTATAAAAATTAAAATTATAAATAGATATTTATCTCATCTATATACTTATATATTCAGGCTGTTCAAAATGCTCATTGGGGGAGATGTGAGGTCTTTCTTGGACACATGTGGTCTGTCCAAAAGGTATCCAGCCATGTAATATAAAAAATAGAGATATTTGTTGAAGAAGATACAAGAAACATTGTACTTAGGACAATAATGTCTCAGTCCCCTTCAAAGTTGACACCTTGGGACCTCACATAGTTCTCCCAGTCATCATCAGCTGCCCTGTCTTATTTTCCTAAATCTCACTGATGGTCTGAAATCTCTTCCCTTTCAAAGGTGATTTTTGGTTTGAGAAAACCCAGAAGTCTCAGAGTGCCAAATCTGGGCTGTAGAGAGGCTGAGTCACCTGGGTGACTTGATGTTTCACCAAAAAACTCTGCACAAGATGTGATGCATGAGCAGGTGTGTAGTTGTGATGAAGCTCCCAATCACCACCCATAGCTATATCCTTCTGAATCATCAAAATTGTTTCCATGGAAAAATGTTCAAGCTTAATGCAAAATTTGATGCAGAAACATTGCTCTACCCTCTCAGTCATTTTGAATGTGACAGCCACAGAACAGTGCTCACTCAACAGTGTCTACTGCCCCTACTAACTAGTACAGTGAAGTCAGCATTGTTCATTCACGGGCATACCAGTCCACTCTTCTTGGCTTCCAGGTAACAACAATGCTGCACAAACCATTCTTGTTATATTAATAATGGCTGGACTGTATCTGGACAGACCTTGTATATAGTAAGTTCCTAAGCAGACTACAGATATGTCACAATGGAGCTTCTGAATAAAGAGGTGTATAGGATGCAGAGACCAAGACAGAAACATGAGGGCAAGACTACTTTTATGATCTACAAAGGATGATAAGGGTTAGGGATGGTGTCAATGAGAATATAAATGGGGACATCAATCCAGAAAATTATACAGATAAAGGACAGATTGTTTCCTTTGACAGTTCTTAAGTTCCATAGTTAAGGACTACAAAATCTTGAGGCTGGAAGCCCAAGAATGATGGTACCAAAAAGAGAAAAGCAGATGCTGAAAGAATGAGTAAATTCATGGCAATGAGTTAATTTCACACATGTTAAACTGTGGGTTATAGCTGGACATTGCATTAGACATGTCCTACAGTCTAAAATTTTTTATAGATTTTTTAGTAGTTCAAAAATAAACTCTGAGTGCCTATTGTTGCCAAAAAATCAAAAGCACTAGGAATGAACACAGAAAAGGAGATATTTCTGTCTAGACCCTCAATATTATTATAATTTTGGAGGATAAATAGAAGTTCTTGAATTTCAATATAGGATGATGTTAGGAGCAACAATCTGGTTGGAAGTTGGGTTAGAAGATTTGACTTTAGACAATGTTGCACAGTAAGCATTATTTTGTTGATTTAGGGTTATAGCACGGGGGGTGCTAATGGAAATTGAGAGACATGCCCCATTCCATCCAATAACTTCTTCGTTCTAACATTAAGAAAATTGCACTTAATGTCATGAGAAATGTAGAATACCTGTAAATAAGAAGTACTTCATTAATACCATGAGAAATGGAAAATGTACCAATGCCTTGATAAATTGCCATAAAAAATGCTGAGCACCTGTAAATAAGAATATCTAGTATCTAAACTAGGGATGGAGTTCACATTAACAGGTCAAGAGCTGAAAGTAGTGGCTTGGCATCAAAGCCAGAAGACTAGATAAGCTCTTGGAATAGAGGAAGTTCTGCCAAGAAAACTGAAAGGGTATCCTTGTAAATTTCAAGGTTAAAGGAAATCTCCTAACACCTCTGATTGAGATTTGGGTCTTCACTTGATAACTACTATATCAAGGTTAAAACTCTGCCATTCAATATGGCTGCCACTAGCTACATGAGGTTATTAAAATCTAAATAAATCAAAACAACCTCAAGGATACCTGGATGATAGTGGTGCAGCTGCCTGCATTTCCCAGAGGACAGTATTTTGGATGGGAAGGAACTACAGGCACAGCTTAGGATCAGGCTGGCCTGGAGGAAGACGGCAGGGTTATCATTCCTTGGGTGTTCTACAGGAGACAAGCTCCAAGGAAGAAGCCTGTCATTTTTCCAAAATCATGTAGCTTTTTGATATTACACTGTTTTAGTTTGTAAACTAACCCTATACAAATAGGATAATTAAAAATTAACAGGGGGAATGATAGAACTCAGGTATGAAAAAGTTTAGCCTTAATTAATAGGCTTAAGTACTAATGCATGTAGAATCCTGTTATTCCAAAGGTATATAGTTTTTTAATCAAGACTCCTTTTTTATCAGCAAAAAATAATAAATAAATAAATAAATAAATAAATAAAAAATAAATTTAATTTAAAATTCAGCTATATTCCAAGTGTTCAACAGCCAGCCACATGTGGCAAGTAGCTTTCATACTGGAAAGCATAGATTATAGAACACTTTCACTGGACAGCACTAAACTCTCACAGGCAACAAAGACAAGATAAGGGATATTCACTATTCTTAAACTTCTAAAAGAGACAGGTACCACCTGTACGAAAACATCTTTACCTTGACCATAATGATGGTAACTCTTCTTGCAAGTCAACATTAAACTCTTCAAACACTTTCTGTGCTTTCTGAAATTCCTCTTCTGCCTACAAATGACACATAACATGTTAACACTTAAAAAAGCACATAAACACAAGCCATTTCTATACACAACCAAATCATGTAATATAAAAAAAGGAACAGCTTTATGGCATCCTAGAAATATTTTGGGTAGGAGAAAAAATTAGTCTGCTTAATACCTACATTTTTTCAATAAATATGAAATATTTATTCTTATTAAAACAAGAAAACTGAATTGATTACATGGTTGTTCTTACACTATCTGGCAGATTCATTCATTCTACAAAAATGTGATAACTGCCTGTCATACACTGCTCTGCTCTGGATACTGAACATGGATGCCTCCCCATATGGAAATTCCTAGTCTAGTGGAAAGTCTAAATAATTACATTGCAAGATAGGGCTTATAAAGTGTTATGGAGTATGCTGCTGGGGAAGATGGTGCAGAGAACAGAAATGTTCCACAGAGAAGGTGATATTTTTTCAGTGCCTTTTGAAGAGTTAGTAAATGTTTGCTAAAGAAGGGAATGGGATAAGGCATTGCTATATATAAAGGTGGGGTTCCTTGGGTTGGAATTTTACTGTACTAACCTTGTGAACTTGTCATATTGATTTTTACTTCAGATACCTTTTTCACAAAATGAAAAAAGCAATGCCCACGTGACAGGCATTATGAGTAAAAGGAAAGGTGACATAGATGAAGTGTTAAACATGGTGTCTGGTCTCTATTAAGCCTCACATGAATAACAGCTATTATTGTGGCAGCTCAGGAACTTATATGTAAGTCATGAAGGCTATAGTTTAGGATGTGTGCATAGAAGAAGGAGAGGAGAAAAAAAAAGACATGGAAGTTGATAAGAATGGATGAGTGAGTCACAACCAAATAGAGAAAGTTGCATATACTATGCTAACGAACCTAGAATTTTTCTGCAGGCAGTTGGAGCCATCAAAAGACTCAAGCAGTAGAGAATCATATCTAAATATGTGATGTAGAAAGACTAGGCAGCTGTGTGTAGGCAGACAGGAGGAAGCAAGACCGGAAGAAAAGGGAGTAGCTTATGAGGAGTCATCAATTAATTGGCATCTGTAAATGACTAACTTATACTGTTAAAGTTACTGAAATGGGTTTTCTAAAAAAAAGAATGTTAGGCAAACCTAGCATATGTTTGTACTCTCAGACAATCACAAGTTATGTCTGAGATTTTCAAACTTGGTTTCCTATATGAATCTGCATTTTAACATCAAGTATGCACCACAACCACAGTAAGTAGTACAGGAATACTTCTTACTTTCCCCAGTACAGTATTGTTGGGGGGCAAAGTTTATGCTTATCAAAATATACAAGTCAGTGTCACCATGTGAACTCTACAAGAATATCAAAAACCTTATTTTTAATGAAAAATTATGGAAAGCAGCTCATAAGCACCACATTTCAGTTTAAATTCTGTCCTGATTCCAATGTCCTTTAGAAAGAAAATATTTCCTTTTAACAACAAAATTGCTACAGGTCACAGAATATAGAGTGGTTTCAACAGTGGGATCAATCCTTGCCTTGGAGATTCGACTCTCATCCTTCCTCTTGGAGCTCTGTAAAGCTTCCAGATGGTGGCGGGCACTGTCATAGTCAACCAGCTTCCTGCTGCGTTTTGCGATGCGATTCTGCCAATGAAAAACACATGCATTAAGAAAGAAACATAGTTATAGGTTTTTTGTTTGTTTTGTTTTGTTTAAAAATTTTATTATTTATTTTTAGGTAGAGGGTAAGGGAGGGAGAAAGAGAGGGAGAGAAGTATCAATTTGTAAGAGAAACATCAATCAATTGCCTCCCACATGCGCCCCATCCTGTGACCAGGCCCACAACCCAGGCATGTGCCCTGACCAGAAATCAAACCAGCAACATTTCACTTTATGGTCTGATGCCCAACCAACTGAGCTTGTCATGTCATTTTTTTTTAACTGCTAAAATGCTTTCCTGTGCAGAGTAGCTGAGAATCTTGACTGGAGATCAAGGTGAACTGGAACTTCAGTAGATAAATGATTCCTGAAAATCAGACTACAGCCTTCAATCCTTTTTGTGAAAACTATTAGGTAAATGTCTTCCCTTCCAATAAAAAAAAAAACTAGACCAATCATAAGGAGCTGAAAGCAGAATTTGTAGTGAAAGATCAGAAAAATTCTAGTACTGGTTGAGGGAAGCAGGTAAACCTATATATTCCATTAGCCTCTATTTTACCTCTTTTTTAACTGTTGTACTTTTAAAATAGTGGAAGGTCTTTTACATCCTGGGTTAGGTTTATTGCTAGGAATTTTATTCTTTTTGAAGCAATTGTCAATGGGATTGTATTCTTTAAAACATTTATTTATTAGAGAGAGGGGAAGGGAAGGAGAAAGAGAGGGAGAAAAACATCAATGTGTGGCTGTCTTTTATGTGCCCCCAACTGGGGACCTGGCCTGTAACTCAGGCATGTGCCCTGACTGGGAATCAAACAGGCAACCCTTTGGTTTGAAAGTCTGTGCTCAATTTACTGAGCTACACCAGCCAGGGTGGGACTGTATTCTTAATATCCTTTTCTGTTAGTTTGTTATTGGCATATAAAAATGCAACTGATTTCTGGATATTAATTTTGTATCCTGCTACTTTGCTGATTTCATTTATGAGTTTTAGAAGTTTCTTGGTGGAATCTTTGGGGTTCTGTATGTGCAATATAATGTCATCTGCAAATAAGACAGTTTTACTTCTTTCTTTCCAATTTGGATGCCTTTTATTTCTTCTTCTTGTCTGATTGCTGTGGCTACGACTTCCAGTACTATGTTGAATGAGAAAGGTAAAAGAGGACATCCCTGTGTTGTTCCTGGTCTTAAGGGGAACCCAGGGACACTACTTCTGGGATTATATATGAAGGAACCCAAAACACTAAATTGAAAAAATATAGGCACCCCTATATTCACTGCAGTGTTATTTACAATCACAAGGGTATGGAAGCAGCCCAAATGTCCATCAATAGATGAGTAGATACAATAACTATGGGATATTTACACAATGGAATACTACTTGGCCATAAAAAAGAAGACAATTTTACCCTCTGTGACAATATGGATAAACCTGGCAAATATTATGCTAAGTGAAATAAGCCGGTCAGAGAAAGACAAATACCATGTGATTTCATCCATGTGGAATCTAATGAACAAACTGAACTAACAAGCAAAACAGAGACAGACAAATAGATGGATAGCAGTGTTGGGAATAAGGAAATTAAGAACTAAATTTCCTCTAATAGACAAGAACCACATTGTAGCTAAAAGGAAATGATAAGGGAGACACAGGGCAGTTAAGCAAACATCCTGTGTCTAGCAGACGCTCTCCCCTGAGTAGGCTAGATAAGTAGTGCTTTGTAGTTTTTAATGAGAAAATAGAAAACTAGCTAGTTAGAGCCAGGAGATTACTAGGTTAATGAACAAACAGCCTGCCTTCCCACCTTATGCAAAAATGCTTGGTTTGAAATTCCCGCACGCGGTCTCTGTAAGCGAATTGCTAACTGCCACATCTGCTTCTGTATAACGCTTGCTAGCCCGCCCCTATATAAGAAAGAAGTTGTACACGCTCGCGGTGGCTCTCGTTTGCAGCTCCTTGTGGGCACTGTGTCGCTGGACACTTTGAGAGTTCGCCCCTGCGCAGGTTAAACTTGGCCAATAAAATAACATCTTTGAACCCCTGAAAGTCTCCGATATTGGTTCTCGCGTGTGCTGGATGCTACATATGGAGGCCCCAGCGAGATATCTCCCTTATTGGTGGAGTTTTGGTTCGGAGACCCGACGGGCAGCTCAAGCTGAGTAAGTATTCGCTGAGGATCCTCTTTTGGTTTCTGGTTTCTGGGCTCCGGAGCAAATAATCCTGAGGTAGTAGGTGGGACGCTGCCGATAATCTACCCAGGAGCTTTCAGAGGCGGGACGCCGCCCCTGGAATTTGGTTTTGGAAATTAAGTAGTGACTGGTCACATTAGATTCCCTTCCCTTTTGTGCTGCACCGCGCTGCGATTGAAATATTTGAGTGTGTGAGTGAACAAGCTCGTGAATGACTGTGTTTGTAGCCCCACGGGGAAACCTAAGGGGCATGAGAGGGCCCTAACCTGCGGATCCTGTGTCAGATCATACGGCATAACGGCTGGCAGTCTAACCTGGACTCTGATCGGGCAGCCTTAGCCAAGATCGACATCACCTCGCGAGAGGGCAGGCCAGGCGGGCGAGCGATTGTATTTTGTGTCTTGTTTTGTCTACACGTTATGTCACAAGTTAATTGCTGAATTTTATGCCTAAACTTGTGAATGATCCTTGTTGTGTCCGAACTCTGTTTGGTTTTGCCTTTGTTGGGTGGTCTGTCTTTGTGATTGTCGCTTTAATCCTAGAGCCCCCATACCAGGTCCAGATGGGACAACAAGAATCGGTGCCAGGATCACCCCTTGACTGTTTGCTAAAGAACTTCTCAGATTTCCAGAGGAGGGCGAGGGGTTATGGTGGGCCCTCACCAGATCCAGAGTTCCTCCGCACCCTTAGCCAGCTCGAGTGGCCCACTTTTGATGTCGGATGACCCTCAGAGGGGACCTTTGACTTGCCCACCCTCTTTGCTGTTCTACCACCCTCTGTGGCTGTTCGAGCCACAGTATACAGGGTTCCCCATCCAGATCAGTTCCTCTATATAGATGTCTGGGTCCACATTGCCACCTAGCGGCCCCGCTACATCAAGAAGTGTCAGGGTAGAAATCAGAGAGGGAGGTGGGCGGGGTGCCTAGCATCAGCGGGGAATAAGGCGAAAGGGAGGGGAACTGAGACCCCAGTCACTGCATTAGGCGGGCCCCTGGGAAGGTGAAGGCTGTACCCTGTCTTACCAGGGCTGCTGGAGGACCATTTAGATCCTGTGAATGCACCCCCGCCTTATCCCCGCAAGGAGGAGCCTGATTCTTCCTTGCTGGAGACAGGTGGAGTTTCCAACCCGTCACATATATGAGGGGGAACTCACGATGGAATGGGCGTGGGAGGCACCGCCATCTTGCCTCTTCTGGGAGGCGCCCCCAGCACCAGAAGCCCCGCCTCGGGCACCCCCCATGGTTAATCTGTGTTCCCTTTTCCACTAGTGATTTGTATAATTGGAAGCATCAGAATCCCCCGTTTTCTGAGAAACCCCAGGGATTGATTTCCCTCCTAGAAACCATTTTAGGACTCACCAGCCAATTTGGGATGATTGTCAGCAGATTTTGCAGACTCTCTTTACATCAGAGGAAAGAGACCGTATTATAAGAGAGGCGGCAAAATCTATACTTGGAAAGGAGGGATTGTTACAGGGTGCAGCCAGGAGGGGGGACCCCAAACAGGCATTTGAAATGGGGTCCGGAACTCAAGGTGTCCAGGAGATTTTAAGGTGTCTTCACCCCTTCCCCCACAGGTGTGAGTTGGGGGAAGGGGCACACAGAACAAGAACATGCAGGGCAGCTTTGCAGCTAATCCATGGCATGGTCATTTAGATATGCTAAATAGCTATGGCCATGCTTAAGGCCAGGGGGATGGAAAGGGACCTCCCCCCCAAGATGGGACCTGGGAGGCAGGTCCCCTGAGTTACAGTGCCTGCGTGGGAGCTGGGAGAAGACTGGCTCCAGGACATGGGGTGACACCTGCCCAGACCCATGATGGCGACCAGAAAAGGTGGAGAAGACAGCAAATTGAGGGCAAGTGTAGCTGAGTGTAGGAGGAGTCGGAAATGGGGCTGCAGATGAAGATTGGCTGCAGGGATTTAAACCCAGACACGGCAGCCCTGAGAGAGGGAACCACACGGCCTTGACAGAGTGGAGACTCCTGCAGCCCTGAGAGGAAGAACCAGAGGACTACCTGAGCCATGGACTTCTATTTCCTTTCCTGAGATACGGTACTCTGGACTAAGCAAAGGGGGAAGGAAGGAAGGACTGTGTGTTTGTGGGTGTTTTTAGGGACTTTAGGATTTTTGATAAAGACATTAGGTCACTACTTTAAGTTAGTATAGCATTAAATAAACATTTTCTTTCCTTTTCATGAATCTCTGGCATTGAAAGACGTCTTTCCTAGGGCGGCGGACATAACGGACCCGGGGCCTTCTTTCAATAATAGTATATCATCCCAGGCCCCCCTTGTTTGTTCTGTAAGTTTTTGGCATCTCTGCCAGGATGATAATTGTCTGTGGCAGACCGACCCCCTCAGGTGTGAGAGAGTGAGACTTTGGAGTTTTCCCAGTCTCGAGAATTTCTCTGCACTCCTCCTGAGGGCATCGGCCGCCTATCACACCTGGAAAGGTGGAAAGGAAATGAAACGGGGAGGGAGCAGAAATGGGAAAGTGTTTTGGTTGAAAACTGGTTTCTGAATACCATTTTGGAATAATGGGGCTGTGGATAATAGTTTGGTTAGTATCCTGCTCCCAGGTTGCCCTTGTCTGCTCACTTACAGTTTCGGGGAGCCCAGGTGGCAGTAAGGAAACCTATACTCAGGTTTGGGGAAGAAGCAAACCCCTCAGCTCTGTAAGCCGAGCCTGCACACATGGTGGGGATCAGACAGCAAACCATGTGGGTGTGGCGCCATTTTGGGGAAAATGGAGGATGAGCCATGTGAGTGCCCCACCATGGAGGGTGGGTTGTGCATGGGTGCCGCCATCCTGGACCTGGACAAGGTGGTGGGCTAAGGGATCTCTCCAGATTATGGACTGTATGCTGCTGCTGTGTTGCCATTGCATCAGTCAGGTTCTCTGTGTGACTGGTTCTGATACGAATGGCTCTGGTTCTGAAGGTCATGAACTGAGGTCCAAAGGTGACCATCTGATTTATAGAATGTTTGCAAGATCTAAGCTTCAGAAAGCTGCAGGATGTCCCTGCGAATCTAGGGACTTTTAGTAGAAGGTACCTGTAATGTTAGGGACTTTTAGCTGCCACATGCTGAGTTTGAGTACTGAGTTTAAGTATAGTCCTTCCCAGTGTGGGAAAGGAACCAGGATTAAAAGAGATTGATGGTTAAATCTGGATGTGTAAAAATTATGTGTAAAGGATGTGAAAGTTTTAAACCTGGAGTAAAGGAAACCTTAATTGTTTTCTGGTTTTGTAGGAAACAAGCAAGATTTCTAACATTGGTGTTGTTTCTGATCAGAAGCCTTCTGTACTTTAAGATCTAGGAAAGGTTACCTGTAACCAGTTGGGGAGAATGCTTTTGCCACTCGGGACCCAGACAGGGTCATTTGGGGCTGATAAGTGCTTCAGCCATGGGCAAAGCAGCATGTCTCTGCCAAAAGACCGGGCCTGAAGAAGCATGTCTCTGTGCAAGAGAATGCCCCTACCTGTGTACTGTTCTGGAAACTCTGTGTTTTGGATTTCACTCTGTATCTGCCCTAAAAAGGAAACTGAGAATTCCAGGGAAAGTTGAAACTTCACACTCTGTAGGAAAGTTTTAGAAAGGAATTATGTGGTGTTAGTTAATAAAAGAAGGTATAAGGCATAAAAATGCAATCTTGGTGGATATCAAAAGCTGTATAAAATAGAGGGTTTGTGAATGTTGCAGAAAGTCTATGGAAGTAAAGGTTTTAAGAAGCCTGGTGGATATCAGAAGGGAAAAGATTTTCCTTCAGGGTTTGTATTTTTCTCCCTACCTGATCCCTCCAGAATTTGGCATTCTGAAGAAGTGAGTGATAATATAAGGTTTCTTTGCATAAAACCAATAAGACCAGTCATTAATAGTGGTTTTGTTAACAATGACTTTGACTGGAATGTCATTCATGAAGGAGGCATGTATGGGTTGTGGTCATCACCAGAAAGCCCTGAGGAACTGGGATTGACTTGTGAAGCTAGCATAAGCCCACAAAAAAGCCTGGTACTTTGGTTGGTTGTGTGGTTCATGGCAGTCTTTCCAGGGAAGGAACGAAGGTTGCTTTCCTGAAAGATGGCCAAAAGAAACCTGTAAGCACAATGGAAGCCTCAAGGTTTTGAGTGAAACAACTGGTACAGGCAAGGCCAGATGTGTGGCTCTGCTTCTGTGCTCCAAGGGGGGCAGACAGAGAAGTCAATCTAAAGGCTCCCTGTGTGAGTTCCAGCAAGGTAGACTCAAGGATCATAAGTGATCCAGGCTGCTCTTGGTGTGTTTATGCAAACGAACAGTCAAAATTAAAAGCAGGACTCAAAGTAGTCCCTGTAATAACGGTGAGGGTGATCTTAAGGAGAAAAATTGTAGTTCAAGGAAAATCACAATGCTTAGTATTGGACATCAGAATGGTGCAGCTAACTGTCTTGAAAGTTTGTTTTCATTTGAAAGTTGAAACTGAGTTTGTCATATCACCAAAAATGTACAATTTACAGGTACGGAGGACCTGTGAAATTGCTATTACTAAATGTTATTGCAGGAAGGACCTTGCAATTGAATGTCTTCTCAAAAGACAGTCTCACAGACACAGAGACTGGTTTGGGGATTGTTGTGTGAATTAACCTGTGTATTCTTCTGTTTTCATAGGGCATATGCCTATGACTTCATTACCTGAGTAATTGGTTAAATGAGTGAATGAATATAAACCTCGCTTAAGGAGCCCATTTTCATCATCACCCCCGAGACTCAACGGTTTGGCTAAACTAAGTGGTTGGGTTAGTAAGCAGTTTGGGCGATCTGTGGGCTTCACTTTAAAACTGATTTTCCCTTTTCTGTCTTAATAGCTTGAACAGGAAAAGTTTAGATATCTGAAAGGAGGGAAATCATAATATATTCCCTCAGCCTGAGTAAAGTATAATGGACTACAAAAGCTTTGGATAGGTGTAGCATGCCTTGTATACCTTCCTCCAGGTAAGCCATACCTAAGCCCCTGCCTTTGTCATTTAATGGTTATGATTTAATTGTGCCTTCCAACTCTTTCCAAATCTGTCACCTCCAGAATATAACCAGGATGCCAATGGTCCAGTAATGCCAGCCTTTGGACACCAAGCCTGCGACTTCCTGGTGACAGCCAACTGACCAGGATTCTGTAAGGTCCTTCCCCTTATAGGAAGGACTCCCTCCGTGCTGCACCCCCCCTTTCAGGGCACCCCTGACCCATGGGTGGGTAAAACAACATCCATTTCCAGCCGGAAGCAGTTACAAGAAGATGAGACCTTCGTCCATTGTCCTTTAAAAGAATTTAAAGTGGGTATATCTAAAAGGAGGGTGCAACCAAAGGGTCCCCAAATAGAGATTTGGAGGACAAAATCCCCAGAAAATCAATTAGAAGAAAAGTAGACTAGACCTTAAGATATACTCCTGCTAGCAATCACTATAGGGCCCTACATTTTAAATAGGGTCATAGCCTTTATTAAAGAAAGAATAGAAGTAGTAAAGCTAATGGTTTTATCCCAACCCTATACCATTATCCGTAGTGATGAAGAGTCAAGGGTTTGACAACCCTCAAGAGAAAATGGGGGAATGTTGGGAATAAGGAAATTAAGAACTGAATTTCCTCTAATAGACAAGAACCACATTGTAGCTAAAAGGAAATGATAAGGGAGACACAGGGCAGTTAAGCAAACATCCTGTCTAGCAGACGCTCTCCTCTGAGTAGGCTAGGTAAGTAGTGCTTTGTAGTTTTTAATGAGAAAATAGAAAACTAGCTAGCTAGAGCCAGGAGATTACTAGGTTAATGAACAAACAGCCTGCCTTCCCGCCTTATGCAAAAATGCTTGGTTTGAAATTCCCGCGCGCGGTCTCTGTAAGCGAATTGCTAACTGCCACATCTGCTTCTGTATAACGCTTGCTTGCCTGCCCCTAGATAAGAAAGTAGTTGTATGCGCTCGCGGTGGCTCTCGTTTGCAGCTCCTTGTGGGCACTGTGTCGCTGGACACTTTGAGAGTTCGCCCCTGCGCAGGTTAAACTTGGCCAATAAAATAACATCTTTGAACCCCTGAAAGTCTCCGATATTGGCTCTCACATGTGCTGGATGCTACAAGCAGGATGACAGCTAGTTCAGGGGGTGGGGGAAGTTAGGGGGTGGAGGGATTGAACAAAAAGGAAAAAGGACTCATGGACATGGAAAACAGTGTGGTGAATGCTGAGGGGAGGAGTCATGAGAGGGCTAAATGGTAATGGAAAAAATACAGTAATGATTAAATTTTAAAAAAGAAAGGAATGATGATACAAATGTATATGGCTTAGGAAACAGTCATATCCCATGGATCTTCACAAGAACTTACAATAAAAGTATTGCAGGGATCATTCCCATTTTACATGTAAGGAATTTGAAGTTGCATCATATTAACTTCTAATTTATCCAGAATTATTTAGAAAGTCTGTGGCAAAAGATAAAGTAGATATCAGCTCCCTACCCCACCAGTACCTAGAGTAAGGTGAGGCAAGTGAAGCACCTCAGGCACACTCTTAGGGTCATGTAAGTACAAGATTAGCAATGGAGAGTAGGTGCTTCCTAATGTACTTTGAATCCTAATGGCCTCACTTGCCTCACTCAGACCCAGAGCTACTCCTGACTCTCAGTTAGAATTTCTTCTACCAGCTTCCATGTTTTCTGACAGACTATCATTCAATTACCATCTGTCATTCTATGATATTCTTCTACAACCCCTTTAGGACTGAAGAGAGGTGGAATGGGGCAGCTACTCTCATTTAACTGTTTCCAATCTCTTTCATATTGCCCTCTGTAACTGCCACTTCCAACTGTTGTTAGTAGTGGAAAGTATGGCTGCTATAACACATTCACTTAAAAATATGTGATGAATTAAACAAACTTCTGGCCAAGATGGAGGCATAGGTAGATACACTGTGCTTCCTTGCACAACTGAAAGAAGAACAACAACAAATTTAAAAATAAAAATCAACCAGAACTGCCAGAAAATCAAACTGTGTGGAAGTCTGACAACCAAGGAGTTAAAGAAGAAACATTCATCCAGACTGGTAGGAGGGTCAGAGATGGGTAACCAGGGTGGAGAGAACATACAGCAAGGTGACAGACCCATGGGTGAGGTAGCTGCTGGGTATTGAGTGGTCCCACATTTGTGTGTAGATAAGCCAGGGAACAAACAGGAAGCAAGACAGACCATGCAACCCAGGGTTCCAGTGAAGGGAAACTAAAGCCTCAAAACCTCTGGTTGTAAAAACCTGTGGGGGTTGTGGGGGCGGAAGAAACTCACAGCCTCAAAGGAGAGTTTGTTGGAGACACCCAAGTGGCCCTAGAAGGTACACGAACCCAACCACATGGGAATCAGCACTAGAAGGGCCAGATTTGCTTCTGGGTAGCAGGGGAAGTGACTGAAAGTGAGGTGAGAGCTAAGTGAGTGACAGTGCTCTCTCTCTGACCGTTCCCTCACATACAGAACCACAAGGCAGTGAAGTGGGTTGTCCTATCCTGGAGAATACCTAAGGCTCCACCCTTACAACATAACAGGTATGCTGGGACAAAAAACAAAGTCCTAAATGAAAGAACAGATCAAAACTCCAGAAAAAGAACTAAGTGATGAGGAGATAGTCAACCTATCAGATGCAGAATTTAAAACATTGGTAATCAGGATGCTCACAGAAATTATTATGAATGCAAAATAGAGGAAGAAGTGAAGGCTATACAAAATGAAATAAAGATAAATGTACAGGGAACCAACAGTGAATGGAAGGAAACCAGGATTTTCTGCTTTCAAATCAATGATTTAGAACAGAGGGAAGAAATAAACATTCAACCAGAACAGAATGAGGAAACAAGAATTCAAAATAATCAGGAGAGGCATAGGGACCTCTGGGACAACGTTAAACATTCCAACATCTGAATCATAGGGATGCCAGAAGGAGAAGAGTAAGAGTAAGACATTAAAAACTTATTTGAAAACATAATGAAGGAGAACTTCTCCAATCTGGTAAAGGAAACAGAATTCCAGGAAGTCCAGGAAACCCAGAGTCCCCAGAAAGTTGGACCCAAGGAGAAACACACCAAGACACATTAACATTAAATTACCCAACATTAAAGATAAGGAGAGAATCTTAAAAACATCCAGAGAAAATGAGACAGTTACCTAGAAAGGAGTTCCCATAAGACTATCACCTGGTTTCTCCAAAGAAACCTTGTGGGCAAGAAAGGGCTGGAAAGAAGTATTCAAAGTCATGAAAGGCAAGGACCTACATCCAAGATTGCTCTATCCAGCAAAGCTATCATTTAGAATGGAAGGGCAGATAAAGTGCTTCCCAGATAAGGTCAAGTTCGAGGAGTTTATCATTACCAAGCCCTTATATGAAATGTTAAAGAGACTTATCTAAGAAAAAGAAGATCAAAAATATGAACAGTAAAATGACAACAAACTCACAACTAGCAACAACTGAACCTAAAAATCAAGAACAAACTAAGCAAACAACTAGAACAGGAATAGAATCAGAGAAATGGGGATCACATGGAGGGCTGTCAGTGGGGAGGGGGAGGGGGAGAATGGGAGAAAAGGTACAGGGGATATGAAGCATAATTGGTTAGTAAAAAATAGACAGGGGGAGATTAAGAATAGTATAGGAAATGGAGAAGCCAAAGAACTTATATGTATGACCCATGGGCATGAACTAAGAGGAGGGGTGATGCTGGGGGCATGGGGCCTGCAGGGCAGAAGGGTATAAAGGGGAGAAAAAAATATCAGACAACTGTAATAGCATAATCAATAAAATATACTTAAAAATATGTGATGAATTAGCCTAGGCTGGGTAGAAAAGTCCTTCAATAAAGTATGGTGGATACAGTGTGCCTACGGACTGACAAAGCTAATTATTTTAAGTAAATATCTGTTATGTCCAAAGGAAAACTCCCTTGAAGCAGTGGCCTTCCACAACTATAGGCAGACTCATATAAAGCTCTACTTTGTGGACTTGCAGGAGTGTGGGGTGGAGTTGGGATCTCCTTTAATGTCTTTCATGAAACATAACTTGATTCTTTGAAGATGAATTTGATTTTTGAAAACAGCAAAAATTCAGTTACTTCCAAGCCTGCGAATGAGGTGAAATACTGCATTGAGCCACTATTTTTTGTTCAAAAACAAGAAGTGAAGTAAATAATGTGATTCACTTTCTTGTGTGGTAAGTCAATTACAGAGTACAACTTACCATGTGGACGTGACTATGTTGAAGGCCATTGCTCACTTTGATGGAGAAAATTTTGTGTTGGAAAAACAAACCAATCTTACTTCCTTACCTATGTGATATTTGGGAAGCTTGAGAAAAGAGTCAAATCTCCTCAGTAATACAATTCTTATTTCACCATCCAATTTGATCTAAATTTCTTTAGATTTCTCACTGTGTACTGACCTTAAGCAGTAAAGAAATTATTTTATTTTTAAAATTTCTATAATAACACCAGCTTGGGATTCATTTTGGCACAATCTGAAAATATACTTAATTATTCATGTGAGGTCACTAAGATAGAATCTAAATTACATTTTACAATAACTGCTCACAGCTGTAAGCCTGCCTGGGTTAGTAACAAGCTGACTCTTATCACAACATTGATTTCAGACATTAGTGCTGCATAATAAGAACCATAACACTGGGCGCCCTGCTAAGCACAGTTGGAAAAGTCAAGCATATTGCCTCATGAATGGTTCTCCATAGACCTCACTGATGGGCTGCAGTAAATATTTGGAAATTTGCCTAAGGTTAATTACACATGGCCTGTAAATTTTAATGGGAGTGATGGAAGTCCCTTGTGTTTCATGCTTTGAAAATTCTTTGCTCAGTATGCTTAATCATAATTTTCCTTTCTCTCAATAACCCATTCATTACATAATCACTTAGCACTAATTTTTTGAAGCAAATGAGTCTATATTCACTTCTAACTTCCTTTTCACAGAAACAGAGTCTTTGAAATACTAGAAACAGCCAACTCCCACTCCCCACCATTCGATTCCAAATTGTTCCCTTTCCAAGATAAACATTGCTATTTCCTCAAGTGTTCATCTTATCAAATGGTTTCACAATTGTCTGCCTGGATTGGAACTCTGTGCATATATTATGATATTCTAAATGTGACTTCAGCAAAAGATAGAGATTGTTTCAGACTCATTCCATGATGCAGGTAAAATCATGACATATTTCATTTAGCTTCAGTGCATCCAGAAAAATACTATTCCTAAATCTCTAGTGTATATATGGTTCAGTAACTGGAGGACCATCTTTGTGCATGACTTCAACCATGGACCCCAAGAAAACTGCTTCAATAAAAGTGCTACTAAGGTTTTCATCCTTCTGACATGGAACAAAGTGAAAAGACTAGCTGATATAATCCATTATTATTTTATTTTACTCTATGTTTTCAATACAGGTACTTTTGTGTGCATTTGTACTCTGAAATCATATGTTTCTAGAGATTAGGGCCAATTTCCAAATAACTATTGCTGGGCAGCATCATAACAGCTAAGATTCTTCACACTTGTTTTTGATGATGCTAAGTTTTTGTTCCTGAAACTCAACAACTTTTCAAATGTGTTTTTCTAGTTGATCACTACCTTCGGTGGTTTAGCAAAGTCATACTAGGGATAATTTAGACAAGTTAAGGGTTCTTTGAAATTTTTAAATAGGAGGACAAAACTTTCCTTTATCCTCTTCTAATTAATTGGAAAATTATTTTTTAAATTTTGTATTATTGCTTATGCTGTTACAATTGTCCCAATGTTCCCCCTTCAGCCCCCTCTGCCTAGCCCATGCTCCATTCCCATAGTCAATATCCACACCATTATCCATGCCCATAGGTCCTTCATATATTTTCTATGACTAATCCCTTCATCCCTTTTTAAACAGTCCCCACTTCCTTCCTTCCCTCTTCCCACTGTCAGTCTATTCCATGATTCTTTGGCTCTGATTCTATTTTGTTCATTAGTTTTTTAGATTCCTCTTATAAGCAAGATCATGTGGTATTTGTCTTTTACAGTCTGGCTTATTTCACTTAGCATTAGTCTCCAGTTACAATCATGCTGTTACAAAAGGTAGGAATTCTTTCTTTTTTCTACTGCATAGCACTCCATTGTGTAAATGTACCACAGATTTTTAATCCACTCAGCTACTGATGGGCACTTAAGTTATTTCCAGCTTTTGGCTATTGTAAATAACACTGCTATGAACATAGTGGTGCATAAGTTCTTTTGAATTGGTGTTTTGGGATTATTAGCATGTGTTCCAAGCAGTGGAGTCACTGAGTCAAAAAGCAGTTCCAAGATGGTAAAGGAGTAAGTGGAAGCTACACAAATCTCTTCCCAAGAACAATTTGCAACTAAAACTAAATTGTAAAGAAAGCATCCTGAATAACAACTGACTACTAGCTGCAGAGAAGCCTTATAACCAAGGACAGACAGAAGAAACTACTTCATCACAACAAGATTGGCAGGGAGTGAAGAGAAGGTGGAAGAAGGCTGGATGGGTTCCCACAGGCAGCTGCTAAAGTGTTGGAGGGATATTAGTGGCCGGTCTGTTCTACTTGAGACATGTGGGGTCTAAACCCCAAGTTGGGCTCCCCAGCCTACACAATAAGAGCCAGAAAGAAAACCAGATAACATCCACCTGTGAAAAGCAGCAGGTTTCTAACAGCCAAGTAGAAAGGGCTGCAGACGTAGAGAGCCTCTTAAAGGGCCAATGCACAAAATTTCATTTGCAGCCACTTACCCTGGGCTCTGGCAGAGGAAGGCAGGGTGACTAGAGATATTTGAGGACAGTCTTGGGATGATGGCTCTGGGAAGAGAACTGAAGGAACATCAGCCAGGATCCCTGTGTTGAGTCATTCCCCATACTGCAGGAGCCATCTTTCTTCCACTGGCAGAGCACTTACCTCCAAGTGGCAGCAGCCTGAGGAGAAGCAATAGCCCCACCCACAGGAATCACTCTGCCCTACACTGTGGAGCTTAAGCCAGACTGCTGATTACACCTTGATTAATTTAAAAACAGATCATTTAACAGCTGATTAGTTTAACAATTAATGCAGAAAAAGCAAAGTAGCAGTCAAAATGAGAAGTCAAAAGAACAGACACCAAATGAAATAACAGGAGAAGTCTCTAGAAGAACTAGATGAGATGGAGACAAGCAACTTATCAGATAGAGAAATTAGAGTAATGATTATAAGAATACTCAATAGCATGAAAAAAGACATAGAAAACATAAAAAAGACCAGTCATAAATAGAGTGCAATATCTGAAATAAATAATTCACTGGAAGGAATAAATAGTAGGTTAGAAACAGAGGATCGAATCAGTAATTTGGAAGACAAGGTAGATAAAACACCCAGGCAAAGCAACAACAACAACAACAGCAACAATTTTTTTTAAATGAAGAGAGCTTAAGAAACATTTTGGACAATATGAAGCATAACAACATCCTCATCATGGAAATACAAAAGGAGAAGAGAGTGAGCAAAGGATCAAGAACCTATTTGAAGAAATAATGACCAAAAAGTTCTTTATTCTGGTGGAGGAAAAAGACACACTAGTCCAGGAAGCTGAGAAAACAAGTTGGACCCAATGAGGCCTATACCAAGACACATCATAATTTAAAATGACAAGGTTAAAGACAGGGAGAGGAATCCTAAAAGCTGCCAAAAAAAAAAGCAGGTAGTAACCTACAAGGGAGTACCAAATACACTATCATCTCATTATTCAACAGAAACATTTCAGGCCACAAATGAGGGGTGTTAAAAATTCAAGGTGATGAAAAATAGGAACCTACCATAAAGACTACCCAGCAAATCCATCATTTAATATCGAAGGAGAAATAAGGAGCTTCCCAGATAAGAAAAAGGTAAAGGAGTTTGTTAACACAAAACCAGTACTGCAACAAATGTTAAAGGGCTTGCAAGGTGGAGAGAGAGTGGGAGGGAGAAGGAAAGAGGAGGAGGAGGGGAGGGAGGGAAGGAAAAAAAAGCAGAATAAAATAGTCTAACAATAAAATGGCACTAAATATGTATCTATCAATAATCACCTTAAATGTAAATGGCTTAAATGCTCTAACCAGAAAACACAGCATAGGTGAATGGATAAGCAAGCAATTCCCACATATATACTGCCTCCAAAAGGCCCATCTCAGATCAAAAGATACACACAGATTAAAAGTAAAGAGATAGAAAAAAATACCTCATGCAAATGGAAAGGGAAAAAAACCCTGGAGTACCAGTATTTATACCTGACAAAATAGACTTTTAACACCAAGGCTGTGGTAAGAGACAAAGAAGGACACTGCATAATGATAAAGGGAATAATCCAACAATAGGATATAACTTAGTAAACACTTACACACCCAATATAGGAGCACCTAAATATGTAAAGGAAGTCTTGATGGACATAAAAGGAGAGATCAACAGAAATACAGTCATAGTTGGGGATATTAGCACCCCATTGATTTCAGTGGATAGATCTTCCAGAGAGAAAACCAACAAGGTGACAACAGCCTTAAATGACACGCTAGATCAAATGGATTTAATTGATACCTTCAGAGCATATCACTCCATTTTTAATTTGGGGGGGAAATTCCATACATTTTTCCACACTGGCTACACCAGTCTGCATTCCCACCAACATGCACTAGGGTTCATTTTTCTCCACAGCCTCACCAGTATTTGTTGTATGTTGATTTATTAATTAATTGTTAATAACAGCCATTTTGGCAGGTGTGTAGTGATATCTCATTCTGGTTTTAATTTGCATTTCCCTAAGGGCCAGTGATGTTCAGCATTTTTTCATGTTTAAGGACCATTGGTATGTCCTCCTTGGAGAAGTATCTATTCAGGTCCTTTGTCCACTTTATTTATTTATTTATTTATTTATTTATTTATTTTTAGGGAAGGAAGGGGGAGAGAGAGAGAGAGAGAGAGAGAAGAGAAACATCAATGTGTGGTTGCTGGGGGTTATAGCCTGCAACCCAGGAATGTACCCTAGCTGGGAATCGAACCTGGGACACTTTGGTTCCTAGCCCGTGCTCAATCCACTGAGCTATGCCAGCCAGGCTTTGTCCACTTTTTAATTGTATTGTTTGTCTTCCTCATAGTTAGTGGTATGAGTTCTTCCATATTTTGGAGATTAAAGCCTTGTACAATGTATCATTAACAATATGTTTTCTTGTACAGTCAGTATCCTTTTCATTTTGGTGGCAGTTTCTTTAGCCATGCAGAAGCTTCTTAATTTGATGTAGTCCCATTATATATTTTTCCTTTATTTCTCTTGCCCTAGGAGATATATCAGCAAAAATATTGCTACATAAGATATTTGAAATTTCACTGCCTATGTTTTCCACTAGGATTTTATGGTGTCATAACAAATATTTAAATATTTTATCCATTTTGTGTTTATTCTTCTGTATGGCATGAGTTGGTGGTCTAGTTTTTTTTTTTCCTTTTTTTTTTTTTGGCATATACCAGTCTAGTTCTTCCAACACCATTTATATAAGGGGCTGTTTTTCTCCGTTGTATGCTTGTGCCTCCATTGTCAAATATTAATTGACCATAAAAATATAGGTTTATTTTTGGGCTCTGTATTCTGTTCCATTGATATATGTGTTCTTATGCCAGTACCAGGCTGTTTTGATTATGGTGCCCTTGTAGTATAGTTTAATATCAGTTATTTTGATCCCTCCAACTTTTCTTTTTCCTCAATATTGCTGATGCTATTCAGGGTCTTTTTTGTTTCCATAAACATTTTTGAAGTATTTGTTTTAGATCTGTGAAATAAGTCAGTGGTATTTTAATAGGAATTGCATTGAATCTATAGATTGCTTTGTGTAGTATAGACATTCTAATGATATTAATTCTCCAATCTGTAAACAGGGTACATGCTTCCATTTATTTGTTTCTTCCTCAGTTTCTTTCTTCAGTGTTCTATAGTTTGCTGAGTACAGGTCTTTCACCCCCTTGGTTAAATTTATTGCTAGGTACTTTTTTTGTTGTTGTTGTTACTATAGTAAATGGAAATTTTTTAAAGTTTCTCTTTCTTATAGTTCATTGTTAGTGTACAAAAATGCTATCGATTTCTGAATATTGACTTTGTATCCTATTACTTTGCTGAATTCACTTATTAGGTCAAGTAGTTCTTTAGTGAAGCCTATAGGGTTTCTTATGTATACTATCATGTGATCTGCAAATAACAGTTTTACTTCCTCCTTTCCAATTTGTATGCCTTTTATTTCTTCATCTTGTCTGATTGCAATGGGTAGGACTTCCAGTACTATGCTGAATGAGTGGTAAGCAGACATACTTGTCTCATTCCCGATCTTAAAGGAAACACTTTTAGTTTTTGCTCATTGAGTATGGTGTTGGTAGTAAGTTATTTGTATATGGCCTTTATTATCGTGAGGTATGCTCTGTCCATTTCCACTTTGCTGGGTGTTTTTATCATAAATGGATGCTGGAATTTATCAAATGTTTTTCTGCATCTATTGATACTACCATGTGATTTTTGTCTTTCATTTTACTTATGTCATGTACCACATCTATTGATGCAAATATTGTATAATTCTAGTATCCCTGGCATAAACCCCACTTGACTATGGTGTATGATCTTGTTAATGTATTGCTGGATCCCATTTATGAGTATTATGTTGAAGATATTAGCATCTTTGCTTATCAGATATTTAAACCTGTAATTTTCTTTCTTGTGTTTTTACCTGGTTTTGAAATTAGGATAATACTGGCCTTATAAAAAGAGTTTGAGAGCCTTCCCTCATCTTAAAATTTTTCAAATAGTTTGAGAAGAACAGGTGTTAGTTCTTCTTTGAATGTTTGGTAAAATTCACCTGTGAAGTCATCTGGTCCAGGGCTCTTGTGTGCCTGGAATTTTTTTGATCACTGCTTCCATTTTGCCAGTTGTTATCAGTCTATTCAGGTTTTCTGCTTCTTCCTGATTCAGTTTTGGAAGTGTATCTTTCTAGAAATTTATACATTTTGCCCAGGTTGTCCAATTTCTTGGCATATAGTTGTTCATAGTAATTTCTTACAATCCATTGTATTTCTGTGGTATCAGTTGTTACCTCTCCTCTTTCATTTCTGGTTTTATTTACTTGGATCCTGTCTCTATTTTCTTGATGAGTCTGGCTAATGGTTTGTCAATTTTGTTTATCTCTTCAGAGGATCAGCTCCTGGATTCACTGATCCTTTGAATTGTTTTATTCATCTCTATATCATTTAACTCTGCTCTAATCTTGATTATTTCCTTCCTTCTACTTAATCTGGGCTTTGTTTGTTGTTGTTCCACTAGTTCTTGTTAATGTAGGGTTAGGTTGTTTATTTGAGATTTTTCTATCTTCTTTAGGTAGACAGACCTGTATTGCTATGAACTTCCCTCTCTGGTGTACCTTTGTGTCCCATAGGTTTGGGGTTGTTGAGTGTTCATTTTCATTTTCTTCCAGATACTTTTTGATTTCTTCCTTGATCTCACTGTTAACCCATTCATTATTTAATAACACGTTATTCAGCTTCCATTTATGTGAATGTTTTGACTTTTTCTTGAGATTGGTTTCTTGTTCCAAGCCATTTGTTATCCAAGAACATGCTTGATATGATTTTAATTTTCTTGAATTTGTTAATGCTTGCTTTGTGTGCTTTCATGTGGTCTGTCTTTGAAAATGATCCATGTGCATTTGAGAAGAATGTATATTGTGTTTCTTTGAGGTGAAATATTCTGTAAATTCAACTTAGTCCATTTGATCCAGAGTGTCATTTAATGCTGCAATATTTTTGTTGATTTTTTGTTTGGAAGATCCATCCATTGTTGAGAATGGGAAGTTATTTTTATGAAGATTAAATATTCATGTATTAAATGATATTCTGGAGTGTGATAAATTATGAGACTGCATCACAAATGCTACAAATTTCAAGATAAGATTTGAATATCTATCAAATAATTTAAAGATAACCTAAAACATGTAGGCTACTGCATGCAGTCTTACAGAATATTTTTTAAAAACTTAATTTTTAATTTCTCAGCAAATTAAAGACTGACATATTCATTTTTATAGGATACAATTCTGTGGGGTGTGGGCCCAGCTCCCACTCAGAGATGCACAGGAGCCACGCCCATGAACAGGTTCTCCTGTAGGGAATAAGGCCTGAATTGTATCTAGACTGCTATTAGACTTGCTTTGATAAATCTCCCTCACCCTGAATTGAGGCAGCAAGTGCCTACTGTAACTTCCTAAAATCTATGCTAAACCTTCTAAAGATGAGTATAACCAGTTCAACCACTTTTCCTTTTGCATTTGCAAATATCCTTTTTCTGTGATGTGGTTAGCAGCAGCATCTCCTCTGTTTTCTGTAAAAGGTAACCACCTAAAGTGAACCTGTGCATTGTAAATGAGGACCATCATGTAATGTGCCCAGAAAAGAATAAAGGCCTGTCATGGCAAGGGCTGAAGCTTTTCTCCTCTTGAGAGAAAAGCCATGTCATCCCTTTTCCTCCACAGGACTCAGTAGTCCGTGTGAATTTCTCATGTCTCATCCACAATGTGGCAGACCCCACAAGCCAGGATCTGCATCACATTTTAATTGAATGTACTTATGTAATGGCTTAATAAAGCCTGCTGCTGCCTATTATGATAACATCATTCAGAATCTATGATTTGGATTTGTTCTTGTTGACTTTTTACCAACAAGACTAATGTATCTAGTCTGATCCAGTTTGGTTCTTGTTGGGTGCTCCTGGTATTTCAAAACACACTCTTGAGGTGTTGGCCAATTAGCACTAGGCATTCTATGTGGACCCAATGAAATTAGTTTATTGACATGAGTGGTGTTTTGGCCAAGAAGCTTCACTATGTTTCACAGCCAAGGCCAGTGTATATTACTGCAGGTTGTTATCTGGTGTTTGGTGATGGCTACAAAGGCCACCAGGCAAGAATAAAACTTCTCTTCAGAAGTCACCTAACGAGACACTGCAGATGCCCATAGATGCTGGCTCATGACTCCCTCAGCTTACAGAAAGGAAAGTAAGTGGCTGTCTTACCTGGCACTCTTCTTTGATCAAGGAAAACAATTGGGGGTAGGGGACAGTCCTATTAATCCTACCATTTGCTATATACAACCTAAATGGTTTTAAAAACATCTCTTTTTTCATTGTTTATGCTATCACAGTTGTCCCCACTTTTTCTCCCTTTGCCCACTTGCACCCAAGCCCACCCACTCCCCTCCCTCAGACAGTTTCCATATTGTGGCCTTATAGTATAGTTTGATATCAGGTATTGTGATACCTCTACCTTTGTTCTTTTGGAAGGTTGCTAAGGCTATTTGGCATTTTTGTGATTCATATAAATTTGGGGAGTATTCATTCTAGATCTGTGACATATGTTTTGATATTTGAATAGGAATTGCATTGAATCTCTGGATTGCTTTAGAGAATATGGACATTTTAATGACGTTAATTCTCCCAATGCATGAACATGGTATATGCTCCCATTTATATGTATCTTCCACAGTTTCTTTCTTCAATGGCCCATAGTTTTCCAAGTACAGGTCTTTACTTCCTTGGATAAATTTATTCCGATGTATCTTATATAATTTTTATTGCAATATTAAATGTGATTGCTTTTTTAGTTCCTCTTTATAATAGCTCATTACTGGTGTATAAAAATGCCATAAATTTCTGAGGATTGATTTTGTATTTTGCTACTTTGCTGAATGCATTTATTAGCTCTAATAGTTTTTTGGTGAAGTAAAAACCATCTTTACCTCTAAAGTCAATTCCAAATCTACAATATTTAAACCTTCATTTGTGCATTTCCCTTTCAATGATCTAAGTGTCATATAAGACAAAGATTTTAGACATGATATTTTTAGATCCAGATGCAAATATATATGAAATAACTACATCTTAATAGAGCTTACCCTTTAACAACATGGATTGGAACTGCATACATTCACTTATGCATAGATTTTTTTCAATAAATATAAAGTTAGCTATCTCTATACTCTGGTTTTGCATTTTCGCTTTCAACCAAACACAGACTGAAAACAGTATTTTCAATCTGTAGTTAGAAATCTGTAGAAGTGGAGAGCTGACTCGAGGCATTACTCTATGACATTTTGTACAAAGGACTTGAACATATACAGATTTTGTCATCCGCAAGGGTTCTGGAAATCAATCCCCATGGGTACCCAGGGACAACTATAGTTAAGGTTTTGGGGCACCAAAAGTTACATGTGGATTTTCAACTGCACAGGGGTTGATGGCCCTAACCCACATGCTGTTCAAGGGTCAACTGTAATTCAATTTGAACCAGAAAATGTCAAGGAGAGAAACTATGCAGCTATGCTATGAACATATGCAAAATAAACAGTACACAAAGAAAAATCAGACTTTGCTCTCACATTTGCAATGAAATTTCTCCTTTCCTTGTAACTGTTGTTTATTCTAGTAGAAATTCTTGTCAAATGCTATATAATAAAAAGGTTTTAACACAAACAAGATTAAAACTTGGGGGATCTCTGATTTCTGATTTTATACCTATAGGATTAAAAAGACTTCTGTAGAGAAATAAAAAGCTGGAGCAGTTCACTCAAGGGGAAAATGTGATTTCCGTAACTACATTTCACTTCAAACTTATAGAAACAGCATAAAAATCCTATACTCAAATAAATGATAAGTTAGCAATTGTCTTTGACTTTTGATTCCTCTTGCTCATGTTTCAATAAGTACACAGGATCATTCAACTCTTCCCTTTACAGACACAGGGTAAAATACCTTTATGTCTGGAAATTGGCCCAGATAGGTATCCAATGTCAGCAAGGACCCATCCACTAGTTTTTGATGGAAGTCTTCCCATAACACATCACATTTCTGAAATAAAAAGAGAAATAAAGTGATAAATGTGAAATTAGTTTAATTGAATACCTTTCACCAAACCTCTAAAAAAATCTGAAACTAAAATATTTCATAAGTAATGATGTGTTCCCAGATAGATGCTAGAAAGAATGTAGATTGTTTAATAATACAATAAAATTTCTAGGCAGTTTAGCTACCAGTTCTAAATCACAATACAGGCTATTTAATGGTCTGGCTCATTCAAAAGTCTATTTCTGATTCTGAATTATTAAAGAATGTAGATCCTCATAGGTGACCTTTGGGCTAAGAGACTGTGAATAATTCCACACAGATTGCTTCTGAAGCCATGTAGGAAACTAGAAACCACTCCAAACAAACTACCATCACTGAAACTTCCACAGAGAGAGCAAAAAAATTATTGCCATAATGGGAAAGGATCTTCCATTTATAGAGTACCAATTGTGATAATACACAATAAATATTAGGTATTACTACTACTACTACTATCACTATGTCTAGGCATTAGGTCAAATCAGCTATTTTCAACTGTTCATTTCACAGCACACATAAAATAATTACTAAAATTTTGTGGCACACCAAAAATACTTTTTTGGTATTTTTGCTAATCAAACAAAAACTTTTTGCTGATCAAACAAAAAAATAGGTGTAATTTTGATTCATTCACACAAGATGCCTATTGTTCTGTTGACTGTTGTCATTTTTTTTTACAATCTAAGGAAAAAGAGGTCAGTTGAACAGGGCTGCATAGGACAGACTCTATTTCCCAGCCTCCACTGCACTAAGTGTAGCCATGAGTCTAAGTTCTGGACAATGTGATGTACTTTCAGAAAGTATCCCATAAAGGATGCTAATCTTTCATGCATCTTACTTCTTGCTAACTAGAAATGGGAGTTGACAGCCAGTGTTCAGAGAGTCATCTTGAACCTGGCAGAGGCAGCAAGACTGTCAAAGATGGATCCCTGATGCTTGTAAGTCCAGCACATCATCCTTGGCTCACCACCTCCAACATCCTTTATGTAAGAGAGATAAGTTTCTATTATGTTGCCGTTACATTTGGGGGTGGGGGTGGGAGAGAAATTTCCTTTTGTTTCTTCAAAAAATAATCCTATTTGTTATAGATCCAAAAATCAAACATTTTGTACATACAAAACATACAAAAGAGGCTGTTTAAATCCTCTGTATAAAAGGCACCTCTTCTGATTTGAACAGACCCTCTGAAAATGCAGTGTTCAGTTCCTTCACCATTAAAAGAATCCATATTTAGATCTTCAATTGAAGATTCCAAAAATTCTAGCAACCACAAGGACCAAAGTAGGATAGCAGCTGTTTCCTTAGGAATAAATGTCAACAATGGCACCTGCCACCCATACAATGTAGTAGTGTTCTGAAAAACATAGGTGTCTGCTATTCCCTTAAAAACTCTTCATTTCATAACAAATTTTTAAATTATACCCCATTAATAAGAAATTTACGAAATGAGTTAAGCATTTAACATAATGTTAAAACACAGTATTTTTGTTATTGAAGAAATGGGACAATATGTAATTACTTAATAATTGCATTGGAAAATGCTGTGTGGAGGCTGGTTTTGGAAAGTATCCTGAAAGTTTTCAAAAGAGGGAACAGAGTCAACACAAGTTTTCCTTATAAATAAATCTCTGCTTTTCTCTCAGTCATAATGAGATTATAAAGATCAAAGTGCGGATGTCAGAATTCTCACGGAGCAGCCTGGCATTGAACTGTTAATCCATCGTTCCAACTGCTGTGTAGATGGTCAGCTCATCACATATCAGGCCTACCCCTGAGTCATGGAAGCTATATCTCCTAAGTCTTCTGTGCTTCAATGAGCAGCAATGGCTCCATGTCGCAGGGTGTGACAAACTACTCTTCATTTTAATGAAGAACTTGGATGTGACAGAACCCCTGACAGGTGGCTTTCTAATGCCAGTAATAATACAAGCACTGTGCATGATAGCAGTGACATGAATACAAAAACTATAAATGTGTTATTAATAGGCACAAGTACTTTCCTCATGCCCATTTTGCACATGAGGAAAGTAAAGCCCAAGAAGGTTAAAGAGCTTGTCCAGCCTCATACATCACACAGACCTGCCCCACTCTACCTTCAAAAGAGTGACACCCATTTGCTCACTTTTAGGAGGCTCTCAGCTAGAAGTTGGATTTCAGGTGTTCAGACATGTCTAGGAACAAAGTCTCCCATAACTCAAACTCCTATTAGCAAGCCAACTACATCTCTCCTCGGGTTCTTCCAAGCAATGAATGGGTTATGTGTTGCTTAAGTGAAATAGATGCTCTTTCTAGTTCCTGTCCCTGCTTTCGAGGAGGGATAGGAAAAGAAGCAGAGTTGAAGCTGGTTCACAAGCTCATGCCATGTGCCCATTTTCCTGCTGAAATGCACTATTAGGATGTGGAGTAAGAGACAGAAAAATGTTATTCTTATTTTGAGGAAAAAATGATCTTTAACACACAGCTTTCTATCTAAGTGGTTTTACAATCAGTTCTCTAATCACTGAATTAGGGACGATCTGGGTGGCAGATCTGCATGGTACTTTTCTGGGTACATGATGTCCCCTCATGATTAAGACCAAGAAACGGTGAAAGGGAGTCAGGAAATAGGCTGAGTGGGCAGAACTTGCTGGGAGCCTTGCAGAAGCGCCCAAGGCCTCTGATATGCTGCCATCCTGGCTCTTACCTCACCAACCATCTTCACATCCTCTCGCCCATACCAATCAGGCTCATAGACTTCATGCAGTGACTCAGTGAGCTTCATTGAGGCTTCTTGCATCCCTAGTGTTGGAGAAAAACAACTCCTGTCAGATAGAATTGGGAGAGGAGTCTCTTCCTCTTTCCCCTACTTTTCTAGGTGAGAAAAAAATCTTTGTTAATCATTTAAGCAAAAATTGTGAAGGCACAACTGTTAATTGTACCTGTAACCACATCTTTGCTTGAGGGTCTCTAAGACTTATCTGATTACAGTGTGCATTTCTATTATTTATGTGATAATAATAGACATCAGGTCTTGACAAAATCAACCAAATCTTCTATTCTGAAAACAACCATAAATGAGTCCTATTATGTGTGTTGTCATTTGCTAAATGACATGGAACCATAAATACATAGGAAACATAGAATACTTGTCCCTAAATCTGTAGAGTTCTAAAAATAAAATTAATCCTAAATTACTTTAAATATAAGAAATAAAGCATTTTTTAGAAGCAGGTAAAAATAAAATCAATAGGATTTTAGGGCTTAATCATTGTTTGAAAGTGGTTTAAGTGGCCTAACAATTTTCAAAAGAAAAAAAATGTTTTTTTTCCCCAGTGTTATTAAAATCTATACATAGAGTTTTAAATCAGAACTGTCAGAAAGGTTAACATTCTTAATGTTAAATCAGTGGGTCAGAATTTCTGTAGAAATACATTTGGTATGCTATAAAAATTAGGTTATTAATAGGAAAGATACAGGTTCTGAGTGAAACACGATGATATAAAGTATCATCAAGTCTCCTTCAAAATCCTCCTTCAAAACATGGAGGTGAAGCGTGGATTGCCATGTAGATAGCTCAGCCTGAGAACAAAACATGGTAAATTCTTTGGCTGGTGACTGGGAGAAGTGCTTCTTTAGCACCAGTTCCAAGAATGAGACCTGAGTGAGTTGATTTCTTGGCCTTTGTATTTAGGAAATATGAAAAGGGATTAGATAAAGAAAGGGAGAAGAGAGAACAAATTGAATGCTATCATTAGAAACAAAAACACATCTCATAAACTTAATGCCAGGGAATCGAAGATAGAAAGTTTTTGTTAAACTGAAAGCTGCAACATTCTAGACTCAACCACATGCTCGTTAGATTTAAGGAAGGCTGGATTCAACTGTGAGAGAAAAACAAACACAAAATAAGATGTCTGAAATGATAGAAGCATACCCTTGAAGAGTATGTGTAAAAGTCAACATGTAATCTGGTATTTCATAGTACTTTTATATTCTCTAGGCATACAATAACCCACTTTCCTTCCCCTGATAAGAAGATACATATTTGGTCTTTGCACCTTGTTGGTTTGAAAGCCTAGACCCCTCTCCCCATGAAGTACATCCCTGAGCATGTTACAGGGTCCCTTGACAACAGGCTGAAATACCTTAAGCACAAGATGAAGCCCCAGCAGGTAAGGGTGGAAAAAAACAGTGATGACTTAAGTCACTGGGAATGCTGATGAAATGAGACTCTTGTAGATACAGCAAAAGTCCAAAAAAAAATCATACAAAAGCCTGCATCTGTCCCCTAGCACTTTGAATTCAAGCAAGTGAAGATGCTCTCTCTTGCACATGTGGTCACTGCAAGGTGGCAGCAATATAATCTCAAGTGTCCACATTCACTCCTCCCTAAGTACAAACAAGTCTATATAAGCAATGTACCCCTCAAATTCATACCAAAAGTTAGTCACTGATGAGCCCCTTCCATATTTCTATGTCAAAAGGTTTCTAAAGTTTTCTTTTCTTTATAAACTACTATTTACATAGGTTCTTAATGTATTAAGAGGAAGAAAACGAAATAATGGCATTAAAGGACCAATAATCTTTATGATAAAAATAAAACTGTGAATATAAGCTTAAAATAAAATTACCTAAGACCTTACTCATTGAGGTTAAAAGCAAACTGTTGCAGTAAATATGTCTATTAGCACGCAAAAATAACTACTAATTCCTGTGTGGATAACTAGTGACAGATAATGTGGAAAAAATCCATTTTGGCATAAAAATTTTTCTAGAACTCACTATAGGAAGTACTAGGATTGAAACACAAGTTAATAACACACAAGCCTTGCTAACCTTAAGGAGCATAAAGTCTGGCATAGAGATTTCAGGGATTTAGAATTTACTTTGCTGACAGAGCATAAGAGGAAAAAAAAAGCTAAAATCCAAGGTCCTTCCAATGCAATCTGGCAACATTAAAGTGGAATAGATGCTAAATGGCATTTAATAATATATAATAGCCAACATTTTCTTATAAGATCAGTGATTTCCATAGAAGAATTACTGTCTTACTACTAGACAGGAACCACTTTGCTCTTCAAAATTTTGGACTTTCTCCACGACATTTATTGCAACCTCCTGTATTTACATGTGCAACTAAATTTGTGAGTTTCCATTTCTGTCATCTTAGGTTTGTTGCATAGATTACATTGCTACATGAGTCCTCTTTGCTTAAGTATCCTGAAGGCATATGTTTTAGTGAAAAATAACAGTTAAATGCATTATTACAATAACTAGCAGCAGCCATAAACCACTAACAGAATATCTAAAATATTGCAAGATTTATCCATTGTTTAGAAGACAGTCATTTAAGAAGACAGGGGTTGTTTCAGGTGAAATGAAGTCTTTAGTGTAGAGTGTCAAGGTGGAGAACAACTAGGAAGAAAACAGGCAGGTTGAGAGACAGCTCCAGAATAGTCAACCCTACCACTGGGGTCATGCTGACATAAAAAGTCATATTCAATTCATTACACCATCTGGGCCACACTCTATTTAGAGGAAGGTCTTCTGTGTTCATTATCCCTGTTTTTGGCCTCCACCACTACCCATATGCCAGTGACTCCTCACTCTGGATCCCTCTTGAACACTTCCAGTTAGATGTCCTACTAGTACCTCAAACTTCACATATTCAAAACAAACTGAGTACTTTCTTGTCAAAACCTGCTCCTTCTCCTCTCCCCAGTTCTCATAAATACCACGCAGTTGTTCCAGTTAGAAAACTGAAAGCCATTCTACATGTATCCTCCTATACTGAGTTTGTCAGCAAGACAAGACAATTCTGCCTGAATCTCCAATGAAGTCCCTTCCTTCCATATCCCCTGATACAGTGCTTGAAAGACACTCAATGTCTCTTATTTAGATTATATAAAATAATCCACATAAATGGTTGAACAAATACTTATACACAGCAAGCATTCAAATGTTAGTCTTTATAAAAACTATTTTTGGAGACAGTATGGCAATGTAATTAAGATTATTATTTGCAGTCATTCAGCCTTTGTTAAAATCTTTTTTCTACCATATACCATCTGTGTGATCTTAGGCAAATTACCTAGCTACCCTAAAACTCATTTCTCCAAAGTGTATATTACTAAGAAATAATAGTACATGCCATAGGTTGCAGTGAGAATTATATGAAATTACATAATTAAAGTTTATGTCAGTGTCTGGCACATAAGAGCTCAATAAATGTTGGCTATTATTACTGTGCTAGACTTCTAAGTCTCCTTGGAGTTTCATTTCCTCTAGCCTGAATTCCATACAACCACAATAATTATTTTTCTAAAATGCTAATCTGGTAATGTGACTCATTCCCTTGCCTATAATAATGCAATCACACCCTTCCCCACTGACAGAATAAACTCCTAGTATAATACATAAGCACCTCTTTGTACAAATGCTACCTATTTTTCAAGTCTCATGCAGCTCAGTTTCCTGCTTGCTATTCACTAATCTATTTGTTCCCTAAAGAGCTCATGCTCCCTTCTGCATCCTGAGTTTTTGTACATGTAGCTTCTCCTTCCTGGAAAGTCCTTCCACCATCAACCTCTCATTTGTATATCTTATAACCTGATGACCAGGTATTTTCCCTTCCTTGGTCCATTCAAGTTTAAATTCCCAGGAAAGACCATTCCTGACCTGGTATCCTATCCCTTAGGTGGAGTGAGGGGTTTGATCTCTGTCATGATAGCACATGTGTGGACAGAGTTGACTCCATTTTGAAAAGCTGAGTCCAGCTTCAAGCTAATTCACCAGCTTAACTTCTGAGTGAATAAGCCCAGACCTTTAACCACTGAGTAGACTCTGGAATGTGTACAGAGATTTCCAGCTAGTCACAGAGTTTCCATTATTCTTTCTTCTGGGGCAAGGAGCTCTAGATGTTATCTACCTCATTATTTCACCCTGACCCCAGGGCCTTCCCATGTCTGGTCTTCCCCTGACTATCCACACACTGATCAAGAAGGTGAAAGATGAAAAAAAAAAAAAAAAGAAGGTGAAAGATGGACTTCCAACCAAGAAGGTGTAGATAGATACACTGCCTTCTCACACAAGCAAAGGAAGGACAACAACAAATTTAAAAACAAAAATCAACCAGAGCTGCCTGAAAAATCAAATTGTATGGAAATCTGACAACCAAGGAGTTAAAGAAGTAATAATTCATCCAGACCAGGAGGAGGGGCAGAGAGAGGCAGCCCAGCAGAGAGGATTCCAGATAATGGCTGGAGGACCAGGTGATGCAGCAGCTGGCAAAGTGGGTGTTCCCATATTTGTTTGCAGATAAACCAGGAGGAACAACTGGGGAGCAAGACAGACCATGCAACCCAGGGTTACAGTGTGGAGAAATAAAGCCACAAAACCTCTGACTGAGAAAAACCTATGGGGGTTGTGGTGGTGGGAGAAAATCCCAACCTCACAGGAGAGTTCACTGGAGAGACCCACAGGGTACTAGAATGTACACAGCCCAAACACCTGGGAATCAGCACCAGAAGGACCCAATTTGATTGTGGATAGCAGAGGACATGACTGAAAGCTGGCTGAGTGCCAAGCAAGTGCCATGGTTCTCTCTTGGACCCTTCACCTACATACAGTGCCACAATACTTGTGTTGCCCCACCCTGGTAAATACCTAAGGCTCTGCCTCTTACTATGTAACAGGTGAACTGAGACCAAAAAAAAAATATATGGCCCACATGAAAGAACAGATCAAGCTCCAGAAAAAATACAACTAAGCAGTGAAAAGATAGCCAACCTACCAGATGCACAGTTTAAAACACTGGTAATCAGGATGCTCACAGAATTGGCTGAGTATAGTCACAGATTAGAGAAAAAAGTAAAGGCTATTCAAAGTGAAATAAAGATAAATGTACAGGGAACCAGTGGTGAAGGGAAGGAAACTGGGACTCACATCAACAGTTTAGACCAGAGAGAAGAAATAAACGCTCAACCAGAACAGAACGAAGAAACAAGAATTCAAAAAAATGAGGAGAGGCTTAGGAACCTCCAAGGCAACTTTAAATGTTCCAACATCCGAATCATAGGGGTACTAGAAGGAGAAGAGAAAGAGGAAGACATTGAAAAATTATTTGAAAACATAATGAAGGAGAACTTCCCTAATCTGGTGAAGGAAATAGACTTCCAGGAAGTCCAGGAAGCTCAGAGAGTCCCAAACAAGTTGGACTCAAGGAAGCACACATCAAGGCACACCATAACTATATTACTCAAGATTAAAGATAAGGACAGAATGTTAGAAGCAGCAAGAGAAAATGAGACAGTTACCTACAAAGGAGTTCCCAAAGACTATCAGCTGATTTCTCAAAAGAAACCTTACAGGCAAGAAGGGGTCTTGGAAAGAAGTATTCAAAGTCATGAAAGGCAAGGACTTACATTGAAGATTACTCTCTCCAGCAAAGATATCATTTAGAATGGAAGGGTAGAAAAGTGCTTCCTAGATAAGGTCAAGTTAAAGGAGTTTGTCATTAAGCCCTTATAAAGGCACTTACCTAAGAAAGAGAAGATCAAAAATATGAACAGTAAAATAACAACAAACTCACAACTAGCAACAACTGAACCTAAATAAACAAAAACAAATTAAGCAAACAACTAAAACAGGAACAGATTCACAGAAATAGAGATCACATGGAGGGTTATCAGCAGGGAGGGGGAAGATTAGGAGAAAAGGTACAGGAAATAAGGAGCATAAATAATAGGTAGAAAATAGACAGGGGGAGATTAAGAATAGTATGGTAAATGGAACTTATATATATGACCCGTGGAGAAGAATTAAGGTCAGGGAATGATGGTGAGAGAAGGGGTATAGGGTAAAGGGGAATAAAGGGGAAAAATGCAACAACTATAATAGCATGATCAATAAAATATATTTAGAAAAAGGTGAAAGATGCAGAGATCGTAATATCCTATTGCTGCCTAGCACCCATTTCTGCATGTAATTTCCCCACTAAACTCTCTAAACCAACAAGCTGGATTTGTTTGTTCATTGGTTTCTTGGCCCTTCAAGCATCTGGGTACCACTTTGCATACACAGACTTTTATCAGACCAGCACATCATGCATATTTCTGTTAAAATACATACTACTAAGCATATCTGGCTTTTAGATTATTCTCCCCATCTCTACCGCAAGCTCCATGACAGCAACCACTGTGTCTTGTTTATCTCTGCATCTCTATCCCCTAGAACAGTGTTAGTTAGGCCTACCCATAAATGAGGCTCAATGCAATATTTGCTGCTAAAATAAATGAGAGTACCCTCACCAGTGCAGCTCAGTTGGTTGGGCATCGTCCTACAAAGCAAAACAAAGGTCGCTGGTTGGAGTCCCAGTCAGGGCACATGCCTGGGTTGCAAGTCCAGTCCCCCATCAGGGCATGTGCTAGAGTAGGGATGTCAAACTCATTTTCTTCAGGGGCCACATCAGACTCATGGTTGCCTTCAAAGGGGCAATATAATTTTAGAACTGTACAAATGTAACTACTCCTTAACTGTTAAGGAGCTGGAATTAACATTCAGCCCCTAGAAGGCAACCAGGAGGCTGATGTGGCTGGCCCCTTGTGAAAATGAATTTGAGAGCCCTGTGGTAGAGGCAATCAATTGATGTCTCCCTCACACATCAATGTTTCACTCCCTCTCTTTCTCCTTCCCTTCCCCTCTCTTTAAGAAGAAGTATATAAAATCATTTTAAAAATAAAATGAATGGGAGTGTAAGATCTACCTTACAAAGCCCAGAAGAAATAATAAATACTTTCAACCTGCTGACAGATGGGGGTGGTGGTGGGGAGACTGAGCAAACAAGTAAAAGAACTCATGGATACAGGCAACAGTATGGTGATGGCAGGGAGGGAGGTGGGGAGAGTAGGCAGAGGTGAAAGAGGGTATAGGGGATATATCATAATGGAAAAAATACAATAAAAATAAACTATTAAAAAAAGACTATACTTAGTATAATTACAGAAGAATATAAATATGTATGCAAGATAATGCATATAGCTTGTCAAGGAATTATTTGTTTATTAAATGATAATTAAATATATCATGTTGGGAATTGCCCTGCCTGGTTTCAGAAGCTGTAACCCCCCCCCGCCCCCCCCCGCCATGGCTAAGGCTTAGGGAGCGACCTTCAGACCATAAGCCACTAAGGAGACAGAGCATATCTTCCTGGTAGGGGTACTGCTTCTGCTCCTTTTTCTACACCCTGCCTGGCCCCCAATGCTTGATTGGCTAGGCAATGATGGGTAAGATTCCCAGGGGGAAATGATCTAAGACAGGCATGATCATGTGGGAGGTCCCCAGGGAAAAAAACTTGGGGGCTATGGAGAAAGGGGGTGATGGACCCTCACCCCTCAGCTTTGACAAAGCCTGAGTCCATATTCTGTCTGCAAGAAGTCTCCTAATCTCTTGGCTGCCTTACTTCCCCTGCCTGACTTAATCCTGAAACAATGACAGGGTGGTGCAGCCCTGTGCTGAAAGAACAGGCTCCCCAGGTGATCAGGCCTGAGAAAGAATACATAAATCCTGTGAAACCTGCTTTGCTAAGAATGTTCTTTTTTTTCCTCTGTCCAACATGTTTAATTAAACTTGTTTTTTTATTTTAATCATTGTTCATGTACAGTTTTCTCCCTTTTACTCCCAATCCAGCTCACCCACCCAGCCCTCCCCTCTTCCCTCCCATTACCACCCTCCCCCTAGTTTTTGTCCATGTGTCCTTTAAGTTTGTTCCTATAAACCCTTCCCATTCTCCCCTGAAATTCCCTCTTCTCTCCTCTCTGGTCACTGTCAGCCTGTCCTCTATTTCAGTGTCTTTGGTTATATTTTGCTTGTTTCTTTGTTTTGTTGTTTAGGTTTCTGTTAAAGGTGAGATCATATGGTATTTGTCTTTCACCGGTTGGCTTATTTCGCATAGCATAATGCTTTCCAGCTCCATCCATGCTATTGCAAAGGGTAGGAGCTCCTTCTTTCTTTCAGCTGCATAGAATTTCATTGTGTAAATGTACCATAGTTTTTTGATCTATTCATTTACTGATGGGCATCTAGGTTGCTTCCAGAACCTAGCTATTGTAAATTGTGCTGCTATGAACATTGGGGTGCATAGGTTCTTTTGGATTGGTGTTTTAGTGTTCTTAGGATAGAGTCCCAGCAGTGCAATTGCTGGGTCAAAAGGCAGATCCATTTTAGTTTTCTGAGGAAGTTCCATACTGCTTTCCATAGTGGTTGTACCAGTCTGCAGTCCCACCAACAGTGCACTAGGGACCCCTTTTCTCCACAACCTCTCCAACACTTGTTGTTTGTTGCTTTGTTTATGATGGTCATTCTGACTGGCGTGAAGTGGTATCTCATTGTGGTTTTGATTTGCATAGCTAGCGATATTGAACATCATTTCATGTGTCTTTGGATTTTCTGTATGTCCTCCTTGGAGAACTGTCCAAGTCCTTTGCCATTTTTTAACTGGGTTCCTTGTCTTCTTAGAGTGTAGTCGTGTAAGTTCTTTATATATTTTGGAGATTAAACCCTTGTCTGAGGTATCATTGGCAAATATGTTTTCCCATACAGTTGGTTCTCTTTTTATTTTCATTCTGTTTTCTTTAGCTGTGCAGAGCTTTTGATTTTGATGAGTTCTCATTTGTTTATTCTTTCATGTCCCTTGCTCCAGGAGACATGTCAGTAAAAAAGTTTCTGCGTGAAATGTCTGAGAGTTTCCTACCTATGTTCTCCTCTAGCATTTTAATGGTGTCACATTTTATATTTAAGTCTTTTCTCCACCTTGAATTTATTTTTGTATAAGGTGTAAGTTGGTGCTCGAGTTTCATTTTTTTTGCATGTAGCTGTCCAGTTCTCCCAACACCATTTGTTTAAGAGGCTACTTTTACTCCATTTTATGTTGTTGCCTCCTTTGTCAAATATTAATTGACCATAGAGACTTGGGCTTATTTCTGGGCTCTCTGTTCTGTTCCATTGGTCCATGTGCCTGTTTTTATGCCAGTACCAAGCTGTTTTGATTACAGTGGCCTTGTAGTATAGTTTAGTGTCAGGTATTGGTATCCCTCCTACTTTACTCTTGTTTCTCAAAATTGCAGCAGCTATTCAGGGTCATTTATGACACCATATAAATTTTTAGAGTGTTTGTTCTATGTCTGTGAAATAAGCCATTGGTACTTTAATAGGTATTGCATTGAATATGTAAATTGCTTTGGGTAGTATGGACATTTTGATAATATTAATTCTTCCAGTCCATGAACATGGTACCTGTTTCCATTTATTGTGTCCTCCTTGATTTCTTTCCTCAATGTTATGTACTTTTCTGAATACAGGTCTTTTACCTCTTTGGTTAGGTTTATTCCTAGATATTTTATTTTTCTTTTTGCTATTTCAAATGGGATTTTTTTCTTGATTTCTGCTTCTACTGTTTCATTGTTCGTGTACAGAAATGCCTTTGATTTCTGGATATTGACTTTGCATCCTGCTGTTTTGCCAAATTCATTTATTAGGTCAAGCAGTTTTTTGGTGGAGTCTATAGGATTTTCTATGTACACTATCATGTCATCTGCAAACAGTGACAGTTTTGTTTCCTGCTTTCCAATTTAGATGCCTTTTATTTCTTTTTCTTGTCTGATCACTGTGGCTAAAACTTCCAGTACTATATTGAATAGAAGTGGTGAAAGTGGACAGCCTTGTCTTGTTCCTGATCTTAGTGGAAAAGATTTTAATTTTTGCCCATTGAGTATGATGTTGGCTGTAACGTTTCTCATATATTGCCTTTATTATGTTGAAGAATGCTCCCTCTATTCCCACTTTGCTGAGTGTTTTTATCATAAATGGGTGCTGTACCTTATCAAGTGCTTTTTCTGCATCTATTGATATGATCATGTGGTTTTTGTCTTTGTTTTTGTTTATGTGATGTATGACATTTACTGATTTGTGAATATTGTACCATCCTTGCATCCCTGGAATGAATCCCACTTGGTCATGGTGTATGATCTTTTTAATCTATTGTTGGATGTGGCTTGCCAGTATTTTGTTGAGGATTTTAGCATCAATGTTCACCAGTGATATTGGCCTAAAGTTTTCTTTCTTTGTTGTGTCTTTATCTGGTTTTGGAATTAGGATGATGTTGGCCTCATAGAAAGAGTTTGGGAGTCTCCCATCTTTTTGCATTTTTTGGAATAGTCTGTGAAGGATAGAGGTTAGCTCTTCCTTAAATACTTTGTAGAATTCTCCTGTGAAACCATCTGGTCCAGAGCTTCTGTGTGTTAGAAGTTTTTTGATTACTGTTTCAATTTCTTTTGCTGTTATTGGTTTGTTCAGGCTTCTGCTTCTTTTTCATTAAGTTTTGGAAGATTATATTTTTCTAGAAATTGGTCTATTTCACATAGGTTTTCAAATTTCTTGGCATACAGTTCTTCACAATAATTTCTTACAATCCTTTGTATTTCTGTGGTATCAGTTGTAATCTCTCCTCTTTCATTTCTGATTGTGTTTATTTGGGTCCTCTCTCTTTTTTTCTTGGTGAGTCTGCTTAAAGGCTTGTCAATTTTGTTTATCTTTTCAAAGAACTAGCTCCTGTATTCATTGATCCTTAGAATTGTGCTTTTAGTCTCTATGTCATTTAATTCTGCTCTGATCTTGGTTATTTCCTTCCTTCTGCTTGATTTGGGCTGTCTTTGTTGTTGTTCCTTGAGTTCTTGTAGATGTAGGGTTAGCTTGTTTGTTTGAAATGTTTCTAAGAATTTTCTTAATTATATGATAAGGGTCCAAGCAGGAACTGAGTTTGTTTTGTAGTCCTTTAGCTAATAGACCCTGACTCAGAATAGGCCCTCAGAGTTCTTTGTTATCTATTGTTTGATCCTTACTGCCTGACAATGATTGATGAGCTTTACCTGTATTCTTGTGCAAATGAACCCAATAAAAGCCTATTGAGGAAAAAGCTCTTGGCCCTTCTCCTTTGAGAGATGGGCCATCTTTCCTCCCCAAGCAGATCATGTCTTGTTAGACTTATTCTCATCTGTGATGGCTGGGTTGGGGGGGGGGCCTGCGGGGAGAACCCCCCCACAATATCATATACATTTGTTTGAATATGCTAATATAAATTATATTTTAAAACTCTTTTAAAAAAGCCTACAAAGGTGAATGCCACCCAGAGATTAATGATGATGAGTAGAGCTCATTTAACCCAATGGGTGAAAGTAATTTAAACATGTATCTCTTTTATGGAGTACTCAACACCATTCAATCAATAGAACATGATTGGAGGAAAAGCTGATATAAGGTCCTTTATCCTTCTAATGGAGATGTGGCCATTAGAGGTAGAATGAAAGGTTGCTTTGGTTACCCACCCAAGGTCTCTCTGGAGCTAACATTTCACTCAGTGGATTCTCCTTCTACACCACAGTAAGGAAAAGAATTACTCCATTGTTTTTAAATAGCATTCTCCATACTAGAACAATAAAATAGTTTAAAATATGCAGATTTGGGGAAAGAGATCCAATTTACTTATTCATTCAACAAAAATTTCCACTTTTTAAAAAATCAGCTAACATAGAAAAAATCCTGTGTTTGACACAATATATTACTTCTATGTTCAAATCCTAAGTTAATAATCAATCAAAAATACCAAGAGTGCCTCTATTTTCTGACTAGATTATTATAAATAATAAATACTTAAGGTTAATTTTTTTAGTGCAGTTAAATATAATCTCTATGAGTTTATGGAAGTTAAATTTTCTGAGCTTTACTTCTTTGCAAATTTAAAATAAGGCTAATATCATTTATCATATAGCTGTGTTGGGTGGTTACAAAGAGGGAATATGCCTAAAACACTTAGCATACAGACTAGCACATACTAAATGCTCATTAAAAAGTAATAGTGATAAGTTGTCATTACTCCATTGTGTAAATGAACTTTAATTTGTGAAAATACTCCCTACCAACAGTCATAGAGTTCAAAAGCAGTATAAGAGACAGTGGATAAAAGCAGGGCCTTAGGAGATACACAGACAAGAGTATATATGGATGTATACTCAGGGCCTGGAGGCCCTGTTGCTTATGAGGTATATGACTTTGGACAAGCTATTTAACTTCTCTGTACCTTGCTTTCCTTATGTATAAAATAAAAATTATAAAGCAACTACCTCATAGAGTTATCATTAAAATTATATGCCTTGTATATAGAATTTAAATACATTTTAATTTAAAAATCAGTGTCAGCTTCCAGTCAATATGGCAGAGTAAGTAAACATGGTGCTGGCCTCCTCCCATGACCACATCAAAATTACAACTAAACTATAAGAACAACCATCATTCAGAATTGCCTGAAATCTAGCTAACCAGAAATCATATACCTAAGGATATACAGAAGAAGAAACCACATCAAGACTGATAAGAGGAAGGGAGACATGAAATAAGCTGGTCCCATACAGTATGTAGCAATTAAAAATTGGGGAAAATATCTAGGCTGCTGGGGTACCCCCTGAAGAACAAGATGTCCCAGGCCCAAATTAGGACCCATAGCCCACGGCTCTAATTCCAGGAAGATAAAGTTCCCCATAACTCCTGGCTGTGAAAACCAGCAAGGATTGTGGCTCAGTAAGAAAAAGGATTTTGGAGTCCCAGTCTATCCTCTTAAAAGGCCCACACAAATTTACTTGGACTAACTCATTCTGAGCTCCATAGTTGAGGCAAGTGTTCAAAAGGCTCCAGAGACACGTGGGGAGGAATGGAATTGTCTGGCTTTGGGGTGAAAGGTGGAGGGGCAGCTTTCTCCCAGACAGAAGTGCTGGCAGTGGCCATTGTTCCTTTGCTGAGTACACCCCATGCATGTGCAGTTTGGTGCCATATCCAAGTCTCCATCAACCTGACTGACACTGTTCACCCTGCCCTGGTGATTCCCTGAGACCCCACCCTACCCAACTAGCAGGCCCACCCAAGCTACTTCCTGTAGCTTTTCCATACAAACACCCTGTCCAAGCTCATGTTGCAGACTTTCCTAAATTATCTCAATTTGCAAACCCCAAACAAGCAGTGTCTAGCCTTGGCATGCCCCAAATTTCTTGCTAAGAGGCCCCAGGCCCATACTAGCCATGGCTGGACTAAGTGTGCAGCTTGGCCACTCTTAGGTACCAGGAAAAGTAGCAAGCTGTAGATCACTCTGTAGCAAATGACAGGTGGTCCTAGACAGGGAACAAGCAGCCTGCACCTCTGAGAGGCCCCAGAGTCAGCATACCTGGTGGCCAACTATAAACATGCTAGAGTACAACCCAACCACTGCCATGAAAGACACACACAAGCTGCAGGCACCAGAGCTGAAGAACCAAGTTTTGCTTTGTGGGTTGGGCCCCTGAACAGCAGTTACTCCACTGTAGTTGCAGCTGGTCGTAGTAGACAATAGGCCTGGAAGTCATTGACATGTCGAGAGCGATAAAGGTTCAAATATAACAGGTCAGTGCACATGCGGGAGCATCTGGCTTGAGTGAATGGGAAGGCTGAACCTACAGGACACCTACTACATAAGGCCACTCTACCAAGACTGGGAGACATAGCAGATCTACTTAATACATAGAAACAAACATAGAGAGGCAGCCAAACTGGAAAGACAAAGAAATAGTTACTAAATAAAGGAACAGAAGAAATCTTCAGAAAAAAGAATTAAATTAAATGGAGACAAACTACCAGATAGAGTTCCAAACACTGAAATTTAAAATATTGACTATATTGTACTCAAAGAACTTAGAACTCCAAGAGCATAATAAAGGTCACAGCGCTCTGGCTAGGTGGCTCAGTTGGCTGGAGTGTCATCCTGTACACCAAAAGGTTGTGGGTTCAACTCACAGTCAGGACACATACCTAGGTTGCAGGTTTGATCCCTGGTCAGGAAGTATACAGGAAGCAAGAGATTGACGCTTTCTCATATCAATGTTTATCAAATTAATGTTCCTCTCTCCACACCTCATTCTCTCAAATCAATAAACATATCCTTGGGTGAAGATTAAAAATGTAACAGTAAAGAGGTTATAGAAATCATAAAAAAGAACCAGTCAGAAATGGAGAATATAATAACAGAAACAAACAATACACTAGAAGGAATCAACAGTAGAGTAGATGAAGAAGAGGATCAAATCAGCAATTTGGAAGACAAAGAAACAGAAAATACCCAATTAAAGCAGCAAAAATGAAAAAGAATTAAAAAAATGAGGACAGTTTAAGGGACCTCTAGGACAAGATCAAGTGTAACAACATCCGTGTCATAGGGGTACCAGAAAAAAAGAGAAAGAAATTAGAAATCTATCTGAAGAAATAATATCTGAAAACTTCCCTCACTTGAAGGAAATAGATATAAAGTCCAGAAAATGCAGAGAGTTCCAAAAAAGTTGAATCCAAAAAGGCCCACACCAAGACACAACATAAAATACCAAAGGTAAAAGACAAAAAGAGAATCATAAAATCAGGAAGAGAAGAACAGTTAGTCACCTACAAGGGAGCCATCATTAGACTGCTTTCTCAACATGAACTTTAAGGGCCATAAGGGATTGGCACAAAAATATTCAAAGTGATGAAAAACAAGGACCTACAGCCAAGGTTACTCTACCCAGTAAAGCTATAATTTAGCATCAAAAGACAGATAAAGAGCTTCCCAGATAAGAAAAAAAGATAAAGGAGTTCATCGCCACTAAATGAGTATTACAAGAATGTTAAAGGGTCTCCTTGAAGAAGAATAAAGAGGAAGAAGAAAAGGAGGAGGTGGAAGAGAAGGAGAATCAAAAATATGAATAATAAAATGGCAATAAGTTCATATATGTCAATAATTATTTTAAATGTAAATGGATTAAATGCTCCAATCAAAAGACATAGAGTGGCTAAATTAGTAAGAAAACAAGACCCTTACATATCATGTCTACAAGAGACTCACTTTAGATGGAAAGACACCTATAATCTTAAAGTAAAGGGATGGAAAAGTGTATTTCATGAAAATGGATATAAAACAAAACAAAAAACAATGCTTACACCAGACAAAACAGACTTTAAAACAAAAGCTACCAAAGACAAAGAAGAATCCAGCATTTCCATTTCTGGGTATTTACTCAATGAAACACAGAACACTAAATTAAAAAGATATATGAAATATATAATTTATACACACATGTGTTCATTGCAGCATTATTTACAATAGCCAAGATATAGAAGGAAGTTAACTGCCCATCAGTGGATGAATGGATATAGAAGTGGTGCATTTATACAATAGAATGTCTTCCATAAAAAAGAATGAAATGTTGCCATCTGCAACAACATGGATCAACCTAGAGAGTATTGTGCTGAGTGAAATAAGTCAGACAGAGAAAGAAAAATGCTATATGATTGCACTTATATGTAGAATCTACAAACAATAATGATCAGAATAGAAACAGACTCATAGATCCAGAGAACATTCTTGACAATTGCTATATGGGAGGAGGGGTTGAAGGAAATGGGTAAAACAAGTAAAGAAATTAAGAAGTACAGATTGGTAGTTACAAAACAGTCAAAGGGATGTAAAGTATAGCATAGGGAATGTAGTCATTAATATTGTAATAACTATGTATGGTGTCAGATGAGTACAATATTTACCTGGGTAATCACTTTGTCAGTTATATAAATGTCTAACCACTGGATTGTATAACTGAAACTAATATAATAATGTATGTCAACTGTATTAAAAAGTAAAACATTAGTTAAAAACTAATTTCATTAATTTTTATTGTGACTTTTTATTATTAAGATTTTCATTATTTTATTATTTATTGCCTTTTTGTAATAAATTTCACACATTCACGTTGAAACTCTTAGGATAAATTTTAGAAATGGAAGTGCTGTGTCAAAAAGCATGCCAAACAATGCATTTAAAGGTTTTTAACAAATTGCTCTCCTGGAAAGCTATCCTACCATCAGTGTGTGAAAGGGGTTTACAGTTGTTTCTTAAATTTTAATGTCTTTAAAAATTTGGAAGAAAAATGACATCATCTTCCTTTTGGTTTTATTTAGTATTCTTTGATTACTCATGAGGAAAAGCATTTTTCAAATTTGTTACCCATCTATAGTTCCTCTTGGCTAATTTCTTTTAATATGACTATTCATTATCTTTCAAACAACAGATCTTCATTTAGTTTATTTACTGAGTTCTTCATATTTTGATTCACTTTCACTAAGTATGTTATCTAAATAATTTTTAAATATACATATATTTATTTTATATATTTGTGAGATCAACACTCCCAATCTTTACTTTTATGTTTTCTGTCTTTGGGTTACCCTAGTAAAGACCTTGTCACCCAAAACTAGAGACTAAGTGTATTGTATTTATCTTAACATTCTAGTATACCTATAGTATACACATATTTAAATTTTTATTATATCTGAAATCAAGGAGAAGGGAGTAGAGTGTGAGGTTGGGAATCTCACTTTTCTTCCAAGTGTTTGGTCAGTTTATGGACAGTTTATCCAAGATACCTTGTTAGAGGATCCATTCTCTCCCCACTAATCTCAAAATCTACCTTGTGACCCATCACACCCATGGGTACACTCAAGTCTGATTCTGTGCTGGGAACTGGATGATGTACAGCAGGTAGAGACAGAACTCTCCTCCCTAATGCTCTCTCCTCTTTTCACCACCGGCCTCATTGCTTTGCCTTTTATGACTGTGACAGAAACCAATGTCAGGGCCTCTCTTTTCCCACACAGCGGCAGGGCTGCATGTGTGGCTGGTCCCTACAAATCACAGACAGTCCAGGGCCATGATTCCAGGGCTGTGATAATTCTCCACACCTGTCTCTGCCACTATTCTTACCCCTTCCAGCTAGAGGGTTTAAGTGAGAGTCTGGGAGTGTTCTCTAGGGACATACTCTCCCTCAGGAGGTAAACCAGCTGCAGCTTTTCTTCAAGTCTCAAGCTTGCTCTAACAACTCTTCCTAGAAAACACTAGCATGGGGGAGGCACTTATTCCTAATTTCTATAGGAGACCATTCTGCATGGCATGGGCCCAGCTCCCAGTGGAAAGCAAGGTCTGATGCACAGAACCCACACCCACGCATAGGTTCTCCCATGGGGAATCAGGCCTGCAATGTACCTACATGGCTTTGAGACTTGCTTTTGCTAAAACTCCCTCACCCTGAACTGAGGCAGCAAGTGCTTACTGTAACTTCCTAAAATCCATGCTAAAACTCCCCAGTATGGACTGTAACCAGTTCAACCACTTTACCCTTTGCATTTGCAAATGTCCTTCTTCTGTGATGTGATTAATGGCATCATCTCCTTTGTTTTCTGTAAAAGGTAACCACCTAAAGCCAACCTGTACAGAGTAAATGAGGACCTTCTTGTAATGTGCCCAGAAAGACAATAAAAGCTCATCAAACCAAGGACTGAGGCTTTTGGCTCTTCTTGAGAGCGAAGCCACCCTCCCTTTTTCTCCACAGGACTGGGTAGTCTGTGTGAATGTCTCTCCCCCATCCACAGTGTGGCAGACCCCACGAGCTGGGGTCTGCATCAAGTATCCAGCACCAAGGCAGACATATTTTTTCCCTTGTATATTCTGATTATCACTTCAATGGGAATTTGGGAGTGGGTAGACTGAAACACCTCTCATCAAGTACCATCTTTTCAGAAAGCCAAATAGCTCTGTATAATTAACACTCAACCCTGTCACTCATGAATTCCAAGAACAACCTGTACTTGGTAACATGCTATAAACAACTCACACATATTACCTTTGATAGCTGCTAAATATCCTCGGAGTTCTCGCTGAAGTCTGGTACCCTCTGCCTGAAAAACACACAAAGAGATGTTGAGCATCTTGTCTATATTTTTCATGTGAACATATACAAAGCAGTGAGTCTCAGAATTATTACTGCCAGAGGCTCATTCTTGAAATAACAGAAATATGCAAACACAGACTAAACAAGGTGCCTGTCAGTCTAAATATTTACAGAGATTTTATTCAGCTTAGCAGGAAAGGACAAGACAAGTAAAATTTTGCTAAGAAGGGAAACTGTGGCCCATCATACAGGCTCATGTATATTCAAAAGCTAGCAAGTCTCTAAATTTTGACACATGGGTTACGATGGTAGGGAATTGATCACCACCATCCAATATGGTAGCCACTAGCCACAGGTGACTATTCAGTGTTTGCAACATAACCAGTCTAAATAAATATGTACTTGAAGTGCAAAATACAACCTGATTTCAAAGACTTTGTACAAAAAATTTCATTAATGTGGCTTACATCAATTGCATGTTACAATGATAATATTTTGGATACATTGAGTTAAATAATTGTATCACTGAAATTAATTTCACCTGTTACTTTTCACTTTTTTCAATGTGGACACTAGAAAAATTTAAGTTACATATGTGGTTTGAATTATATTTCTATTGGACATTATCAAAATGGAGATAAAAATGTAAACTTTGACATATGAACCCTACTTTTGGTTTGGATTACCCTTTGAGACTCTGATGCTCTGAGACTAGGATTAGATTGCAAGTAGTTTAACCTGGAGTTAACTCAGGAAGTGCCAGTAGGGACATGGAGAAATGAGGCAGGGAAGGAAAGAGAGCCATCACATGGTATATTACCAAGTTAAAACAGTGGGCAACTGACCTTAGTTCCACTGGAGAACTCTAGGAGATAGTGTCTAACCCTATAGATATGCTAACTGGGAGGCAAGGAAGCTGGGACTCATCAACTCCTGACAGGTTTGGTTGAGGCTGCTCCTGGGGGTCATTAATTTCTCCAGTATGACCTCTCAGGAGCAGAGAGGTCTCCAGTAACCAGCAATAAAAACACTCAGGCAGAGTCACTCTTGCTGGCAGTCACAACTAAGTCTAGTGGGCTCAGAAAAGGAAGTACTAGTTGCATATGGCTGGGCATCCACAGTATGTGCTTTGACACTGTACCTAAAAATATGAAAATATATGTACTTTTAATTGCATATTTATTTAACAAAATTGCAGAGAGCTAGCAAACTGAATGACTTCACCTCCATAATTAATAATATAGCATCTATATTATTACTCTAACTTGACAGTTAATATAGTTGATAATATAGCAACTATAATAGTCATATATAAGTCAACAACCATTTGTTAGTATTTACCAAAAAGGGGTGGGGGTGAAGGGAAAAATGCCTACTTGCTTAGTGAATTACAATTTAGGAGGGGGACTAAGCTATCTAAATAGAAAATTGCAAAGTAGATTACATTTAGCTCTGCGATGGCCATGTAAAGTTTTTGGAGTACAAAGTAGATACCCATCACATTTAAAGAGAGAGATTAATATAAAGAAACTCTGAGAAAAAGTGTTTAAGATTGTGCTAAACCTTAGAAGCAATTCTATGAAACTATTTTCCTATATGGTATAGTATACAATATAGTGACATTATTTTTATGAAATATATGTAGAAGTCAGGTAAGGTTTTCTTTATCTGCACTAAGCTCAAGCTATTTTTGTCAGCTCTATAAACTCAGGCACTACTAGATAAAACTAAGGGTTAATTTATTTGCTGGCACATAATTCATTTGTTGGCACATAATGAAATAAGAATACTAAGAAGATATTTTTAGATATAAGAGTGGAAGAAAGTTCACATTATACTTTCTTCCACTCTTATATAGATGAGTGCAATTTAAGTAGGTAAATGGAGCCAATTTAAATAACTTTCTTCCTTTCTAAATATTAAAATTCTTAATTTTCCCCATGAGTGTTATAAATCATTTGGTAAAAACCATATTAAATTTCACCTAAATTATGCCTGAATCAAAAAGGTAAAGCACTCATGAGAGAAGCTTTCACCTAGAATATCCCATAGAGTAGTTCTGCACAAAATCTATTGCACAATAAAGTTTTCCTAACATCATTATTCTGTGTGAATCACAAGATGTTTTAAGTTTGAAATATGTTCACTTTTTTTTGCTTTTTGTTATATTTTATTGTATTTTTTCCATAACCATTCAGTTCTTTTATAGCCCTGCTCCCATTTCACTGAAGTTTGTTCCAAATTCCTCTGAAAATTATCACTTTGGTAATGCAGCCTTGAACGTTGTGTGTGTGTACACAGAAAGAGATGAAAAATTTTACATCCTTGAGACTACATGCATGTATTTTCCCTTCTTACAAGGTAAGATAAAATTATTATTCTGATTCCTGGTCAAACTCTTCTCAGGGCCTAGAGTAACACAAGAGCAAGTGCGTATACTATAATTAAGTTGTCTGATTCCTACCCCACTCATTCTCCTCTTTGGACAAGATCAAAGAAGAATTTGCCACATACAAAATTCTTCACCCTAGTGAATAGTATAATAATGTTGCTATGGTATAAGAAGGTATTTATTTATTTTCGACTGAATCATTTATCAGTGTCAGGAACTGCTGTTTCTCCAGCCCAGATGGTCCCACAGGCCCCACTTTCTTCCCATACAGCCAAGGGAGTAGGCCTGCTTTTCCTTCCTCAATAAAACTACTCCCACCCACTCCCTCCCTTGGGTGTCACATTCTTGCAGGACTGAGGAAAAGGAAGCAATCTTCCCAGTTCCCTGCTTCACAGCTATTCTGGAAAACAAGGCAGAGTCATTTTGGGTTTCATCATGGAGATAGGAAAAATGAACAGCCATGTAAAAAGGTATACATGATTTTAAAACCTTATGAAGATCTGCAAATCACTACCTGTATTCAAAAAATCCCTTTATTCCCTTGCTGAGTAGTACCTCAAGGCTGTTGTTTTCTTCCCTTATTCCTGAGGACTGCTCATGATATCCCCCTAAGGATCAGAGTGAAGATTAAAATCTAACTAGTCAGAGAAAGAATGCAGAAGGCATGTCATCATGGGAAGGATTCAAATATCTCTGTTATTAAATACAAACAAATCACATTACATTCCTAAGTAAATATGTTTCCAAATTATTTTATACCAGATTGGTCCTCAGTAGCACCAATTCCTTTTATTATTATTAGTAGTAGTAGTAGTAGTAGTAGTAGTAGCAGCAGCAGCAGTAGTAGTGGTGGTGGTGGTAGTGGTGGTGGTCATAGTAGTAGTAGTAGTAGTAGTAGTAGTAGTAGTAGTAGTAGTAGTAGATCTTGGGATCATGGAGGGGTGGGGAAAAGTGGGTGGGTTCCCACACTTGCTGAGGTCCAGGACAGTTCTCATTTGTAAGCCTCTCTTGAGAATCTGGGACAGCACCCAGATACATGTGTGGCTAATTTTTTAAAGATTTAATGTATATAGTGTCAAAGGACCAGCTATAAACGTGATCTCATCAAAGTTTCCCATTACACTCAGGTAAGAGCATACAAGAGTAGAATTACAGACAGATTTCCTCCAAGGGGATCCGATTTCCTGATAAGAAGAGCTGCAGTAGATCTGACACACAAAAGAGCTATGGCAAAATAAAGATAAAAAATTAAAAAAAGAGCTATGACAAACCTCCTCTAGTATTTGAAGCAAATACAGGCCTGTTTTAATATGTAATAAATAATACATGGATATTGATGAACCAAGCTGTTTACTGTTTAGGTACACTAAATTTGGAGGTATTAAAATATACTAATATTAATAAATACTTTATGCCTAGGACTTTAGGGGCTAATATAGAAGGTATCATATAACCTTGTTAGATCAGTTACTTCTGCCCAGAAGACATATGCCATAGTTGAGGCATTAATTTGAATGAACTGTAGATACCATATATAAAATGAATTAATAATTTCTTCCCCTAGCTGGTGTGGCTCAGTGGATTGAGTTCCAGCCTGCAAATCAAAGTGTCACAGGTTTGACTCCCAATCTAGGGTACATGTCTTGGTTGTGGATCAGGTCCCTGTTGGAGGGTGCGTGAAAAGTAACCACACATTGATGTTTCTCTTCCTTTCTTTCTCCCTCTTTTCCCCTCTCTTAATAAATGAATAAATAAATAAATAATCAAGCTTTAAAAACTGAATTAATAATTTCTAAAAAATTAAACTCAAGGCAGCAACTGCTGCAAATTCAGGGCACCATACTCACATAATACCACATCCATGACATTTCTGGGCAGGGGCAGAAACCAAACCTGTGTTGTAAAACCAAATCCAGTGGATTTTATTTGTAAGATTACACAGTTCTAGCAAATTATTTTAAGACATTAAGTATTTAATACTTATTGAACAAGCAATAGGTTGTTGAAGTGACTTGATTAAATATGGTAAATGTAATTATTTATATTTATAGCTAATTTTTGTTATAAAAATATAGACAGAAAAAACATATACCATACAGCCTATTTTTTCATTAACTTGCCTCTCTAACTCAGAAACTAACTGAGAGTTGACATTTATAGAGGGGCTCTGGTAATAGAAAGCCAACAGTACTTGTAGATTTACAGATACATATATTTTACAGATATATTATTATTGATAATGTAATTTTCTTCTAAGCTTTAAAAATAAGAAACCAGTGTATAAATGTATCATAGTTTTATCAAATAGATGAGATTTAATACAGTGATACTCAGTACCTTGATTAACAGTTGACCAATAAGGCATAATATCAGAACCCACTTATGATCAAAGACAATGTGAGGCTGCTGAACACTACAGGCATTCTTGGTTTGGTAAGAAGTAGAGTCCTCCCTGTAACAGGTTCAGGTGCCATTAAATTGGCAAACAAAAGTTTTCAAAGGTAAAAGCAGCAGGGTCTCTAAAATTTCCATTTTTGTTTTGCTTTGAGCTCTTTGTAGTAACAGGTATTGTCATTAGGAACCCAGAACTGGTTTCATAGAAAATTTCTCCATTTTTTAAATTTTATTTTGGCAGATATTAGATAAAAAAATGTAAGACAGGAAATCAGGGTAGATTTCAAAATCCTATTCCTGGGCTGATGGCAGTAGGGGCTGGTGCATGGAAGGAAGTAATTATCAAAGAGACCATAGTGTCCACAATTTTACCCAAGATTCATAACCCAATTTCCAATTATCCCTGCATCATGAATGCAAAGAATACGTACAATATGAAAACCAAATCAAATATACTTTCTACCTTTCAACAAAACAAAATTAGAAAGCTTGTAGTAATTACATGTACAATTTTTTCCATATATTTCCCTTAAGCCAACTAAACTGAGTTTATACAGATCTCTATTCTAATCTTTCAGAGAAGCTAACCCACTCTGTGCAAAGGGATAGAACTGCCTAGTTAGAATCATTAAACTCACCACATCATGCAGGCTGCACACAACTTGAAGATGTGCTTTATTTTCTTTAGGCAACTAAATTTGTGACCCTTGAAAAACCATTCCAGTTTTTTTTTTCCTTTTGTGTATATATGAAGAGACTTGACTTATAAGGTACATTAGGGACATTATACGAAATCTTTTAAACTTTTGCCTAAATACCTAGAGTACAGTATTGACTATAGTGAGATAGGGACTGACCCAGAAATTAAAAGAAACCGCACAGGCATCCCACTCAGACAATATTTCTTTATGAGGCTTGTTGTTCAGTGTCCCCTTCCGTGGGCATAGATGCCAGATCTATCTGTAATGTTCTTTCATGTCCAAATTAGACAGGATGTAAAAGTCTTAGAAAAACAACTATGACATCAAGCTTCAGAGATGCATTGTTGAAAGGAAGAAGTGTTTAGCCTCTCATTACCCCAGTCATAATATAATATCCAGAAGGTCTCTGAAACTGCTGTTTGTGATGTATGTATTAGTTTGTTAGGGCTGCTATAACAAAATGCCAGAGAATCAGTGGCTGAAAAAAGAAGAATTTATTTCCTCATAGCTCTGGAGGTTAGAATCCAAGATCAAAGTATTGGTAGGTTTGGATTTGCCTGAGGCCTCTCTCCTTGGCTTGGAGACAGCCTCTTTCTCACTGTTTTTCACATGGGCTTTTTTCTGTTTGTGGTCATCCCCCATCTCTCCTACTTCTTATGAGGACACCAACCATATTGAATTATAAACCATCCATATGGCCTCATTTGATCTTAATTACCCCTTTACTGGACCTATTTCCAAATACAGTCACATTCTGAGGTATACTACTAAGGTGTACTGGAGGTTAGTTAGAACTTCAATATATTGGGTAAGGAGGGACAGAATTCTGTCCTAATACTGTCCTTGAGGCAAGCCTTTAATATGGAAATATAATAACAAAGTATAACACTAAGTCGTCCCTTTGTTCAGGACACTGTCCTAAGTGTCACAGATCTATTAACCCATAATTTTCACAATAGTTCTATGACACTGGCATATTCTTACAAATGGGAAAATGTTGGGAACTGCCCTGCCTGGTTTCAAAAGCTGTAACCCCCGCAAGGCTAAGGCTGAGGGGAGCGACTTTGGGACCATAAGCCACTAAGGAGACAAAGCTTATCTCCCTGGCAGGGGCACTGCCTCTGACAATTTTACTTCACCCTGCCTGGCCCCAACACTTGGTCAGTTAGCCAATGACGGGTAAGACTCCCCAAAGAGTGGAATCATCTAAGACAGGCACGATCATGTGGGAGGCCCCCAGGGAAGGACTTGGGCGGGGGGGCTACAACAAAAGGGGGTGATGGACCCTCGCCCCTCGGCTTTGACAAAGCCTGAGTCCTCATCATGTCTGTGAAAAGTCTCCTAATCTCTTGGCTGCCTTACTTCCCCTGCCTGACTTAAGCCTGAAACAGTGACAGAAGGTGGTGCAGACCTGTGCTAGAAAGAGCGGGTTCCCTGGGCAATCAGGCCTAAGAAAGCATATGTAAAATCCTGTGAAACCTGCTTTGTTTAGAATGCTCTCAATTAAATGATAAGGGTTGAAGGAAGAAGTGAGTTTGCTCCTCAAAGTTTTATTGCTCTTTAGCTATCAGACCCTGAGTCAGAATAGGCCCTCAGAGTTCTTTGTTATCTATTGTTTGATCCTTACTGCCTGACAATGATTGATGAGCTTTACCTGTATTCCTGTGCAAATGAACCTAATGAAAGCCCACTGAGAAAAAGGCTCTTGGCCCTTCTCCTTTGAGAGACTGGCCACCTTTCCTCCCCAAGCAGATCATGTCTTGGTAGACTTATTCTCATCTGTGGCAGCCGGGGCAGGGGGGGCCCTGAGGGTGCAGCCCCCCCACAGGAAAACTGAGGCACAGAAGCTAAGAAATTTGCCCAAAGGTCATGCATCTAGTAGATGGCAAGTAAGTCCTAGAGCCAGGGTATTCTGGGTTATTTAAACCCCATAATCTGCATCAAGAGGCCACATGCTTCACCACTGTCCCCTCTGCTCCCAAAAGCAGGGGTGCCAGCTGCTGATGCACAGGGCTGCCCAAGCGGAACCAACTGTTGATGAGTGAGAATAATTTAACTAGAGCCATCATTCTCTATGCTCGCATGATGCAATTCTAATCCATAAGTAAAAATACCAGTTGTTCACTTGTTTAACTCAAAAACTCATGATTCCCGAGTATATTACACATGATTGATATAGCACAGTGGTTAAGTTGGTGAGTTCTAGGACTGCACTGCCTGGCTTTAAAATCTGAGCTCTCCTACCTCTAAGTATGTGACTTAACCTTTCTAGGCCTCTGGTTCTTCATTTGTAAAATAAAGTTAACAGCACTCACTTCCTAGGACTCTCATGAAAGTCAAGGGAGATTGCCCATGTAAAGCATCAGCACAGTACCAGGCACACAGTATGCATTCAGTAAATGTTCTATGACACTATTATTACTGTATGTGATAATTTTTAAAAGATAAACTGCAAAGAGTAGGTGTTTCATAAATGTTTGACTGAACTAAGTTAATATCAAAGGAATATCTTCATAAGAAATATAATAAACCTCCCCAAAACAAGCTAGTTGGAAACTTAGAATGCTTCCTTGTGTTTTATTTATACTTCTAAGTCTCAAATACACAGTTATATTTTTCAGAAAGTTTGTTTTTATATCTATAAATGTTGCAGCAACAGAAGATCCTAGGGGACAAAGGAATAAGTCATGCAGATATATAAGATCATTCTCAAAGTGAAAATTTTTGTGACATATAAGTGGATTTTCTCATATCCACTTAACAATGGATATGAGGAAAATCAAGCCAATATCATAAAGTACTGTGAGGAGATAAATAAAAAATCAATGAATACCAGTGGCCCAAAGAATAATCAAGATCATTCTCAAAGTGAAAATTTTTGTGACATATACTTGGTTTTCTCATACACAAAGCAAAATTACAACTATGACTTGCTACGAGAGTCAAGGGGAACAGTGTACAAACCGCATTATAAGTGCCAAAGCCTACTTGTAGAAAGTTTTAATAATAAAAATACTTCATTGCTGCTTTTATGTAAGCCAGTCACGTGTGGCTTGGAAATCTGTAAACTTTTAAAACTCCTTAGAATATTCTTTTTTTTCTGTTTAGTATATATTTTTGTATTTCTGTATTTTTTAATTATTTTACTGTTATTCATATACAGTTGTCTGCATTTACCCCCCCATCTTCCCCCTGACCCCACCCATCCCCACCTCCCTCCCTTGCTTCCACCACCCCACCCCACCTTGGTTTTCCAGGTTTAGGAATACATTCGAATAGACGTGCAGTTAAGGAAACCATTATCTTTACAATATCAGGGTTATCTCAGACTTGCATTCAAATTGTTATTCTCATATAGATAGATCTTTAGCCCTGCAGAGATCTCAGTCAAAAAAATTACAGCATAGATTGCTTGTACTCAAGAGACACATTCATTACTAGTATGGATTGAAATAAAAAAAAATTTAAAACACTACAAATTTGCATTTATTATATTTATATAGTAAAATACATGATTTTTATTTATTTTCAGTTACAATCTAGAAATTATTAAACAAAGAAATATAAGAACATAAAAAATGATTTTTTCCTTTTCAAATAACAGAAACATGGATATTGCTAAAAAAATAACCAAAAAAAGTCTTTAACATTAATTAATTAGAATCTTTAATAGTTGACTTTTCAAAACATTTGTAAATGTCATTGCAAACAATTTCACTATACTCCAGGCATAAACATTTTTCACAACACTTGAAAAAATATTTTGATAGGTGACTCATTTGGGATGCATAGCACCTAACCCATCTTTTTCTTGTTTTCTGCTTGTTGAGGAAGCCGTATCTATGTCATAGTCAGAATTTCCTTCCATCTGAGTTTGAAATTGATGAAGTTTCAGGTGTAAAAGTTTATGCACACCTGTAGAAATTTCTGAACACCTTTTTATTTTTTCTGACAGTAATTGTGTTATAAGATTTCTAATAAATATTCTGTGCCTTATTTCTACATTGCTGTTCAGCATATGAATAGTCTAAGCATTTTTCCTGCAATATTCAAAATTGTATAGAACATAACCATAGACCAACTTCTGGTGTTCCTGTCCATATTATATGTACTTACCATTTTGTTCCACATATCAACTCCTGACTTCATTTGGTTGTAATATTCTATTATATAGATTTTTGCAAATCTAAATTTACAGCATCATTGAAATGTGTACTTTAAACTAAAATTATGTTTTCTCCCCCTTTTGGACATATGAGATACATGTGTGAGTCTGCACCAAAAGCAAATAAGTTGGATTTTTCAGGCCTGTTTTTAAAAGTCCAAATTCAGGGGGTAGTTTGGGTTTATTCTTATGAACAGTACTTATATATGAAAGTTACTTCTTTTTCAAGTTGGAGATAAGATTTATATCAGTGAACCAGTTATCTGCTGTAATATTACATCCTGATGAATAAACAGGTTCTGCAGGTCTCTTGAATACATCTGTTGGTTTATTACTAATCAAGTAAGGACTTATGGGCTGCTTATGGGCATATATTCAAGATTTCCTATATAAAATACTTTTGAATCAACAATAGCAAAAATGTTTATACCACATTTACTGGGCTTAGATAGAATATATTGTCTAAACCCACATTCATTTGCCTCCTAATCCAAGTGCTGTTTCCTCTATTGTTACATTCTCTCCCAAAGAATAATACAATTTACAATTTTCCACAAATGCCATTAACTTGTCCACTTTCAGGCATCCTAAACTGGTAAGTTCATCATCAAATTTTATACATTTATGAATAAATGCAAATCTCCATAAAGATACTCTATGTCTAACAAGTTCAATCCCACTCCCGTCTGTAGCCCATAAAGCCTGCAAATTTAGCTGATCGCTGTGATGTAAACGAGCTAGATATAAGAAGCCTAAAAATGCTTTCAATTCAGTTTTGTCTATTAGCTTAGCATCTCTTGTGAAAACTGGCTGGAGATAGAGTCAATATATTTATTTGTATATAATAAGAATAGATCTAAAACATCATTTATGGTAACACAGTTCCAAGTTTCAAGTTCTGTCTTGGCATTTTTTGCATTTTGCCATACTAATGGTAGTTGACACAAGATATTTTGTGGCTGTTTTCTAATTTGTCTTTTTATTGGATTTTCCCTCCATTTTGATTCTTCATCCTTTCCCCCCCCAAAAAAAGATACTCTTGATTCAGGTCTAATTCATCTTCACTTTCTTCACACTAGAAATATCTTTCTTGGTATCCAAATCTTCTAAATGAACTTTCACATAACCTTCATCTTCTAAATCACTTTCATTTTCACATTCAATTCTCATCATTGGACTCGAATAGCATTCACTAAAGTTTTTCAACATATCTTGGATTATTGAATCAATATATTTTTCTAGCCACTTTAAAAAAAACAACACAACAGTGACTTCAAAGTTCATTGAAAAAGACAACTATGCCAACACTGACTTCGGAGTCCACGGTATCTCTCAGATACAATTTACTCTCTAATATCCCATACCCCTATAAAACACATGTTACAACATGCTGACAGCTTAAATGTTATGCCTTAACATTAGGCACATACAAACACACAGCTAGTCGTGTCCTTGAACCTACGCACCTGATATATGTAACAATATTTAAGAAGAGAGTTTGTTTGCATCTCTCCAATCAGCCACAACCTCTGTAAGGTTAGACACAAGTCAAATGTGTGACCTGATTCAGAAGTCTGGAATGGGACCTAGGAATCAGTATTTTTTGAAGTCCTCCAGGCTGTCCTGACTGGTATGGCTCAATGGATTGGGTGTCATCCTGAAAAGCAAAAGGTCACTGGTTCGATTCCCTGTCAGAGCACGTGACCAGGTTGCAAACCAGGTCTTCAATGTTCCTCTCACATTGATGTTTCTCTCTCTCTCTTGAACCCTCCTGTTCTCTCTCTCTAAAAATAAATAAATAAAATATTTTAAAAGCCTCCCAGGTTATTCTAGTAGTTATTTGGAAATTCCTCCACAGTGAAATAATTTTTCACTGTGTCTATCACTTAATTGACAGTTTATTGATAGGCACTCCAGTATGTAGGTCTAGCATGAGATTACCAGAAAATCTCTTAAAAATATGTCTGGCTCCAGGATTTAGTCAGTCACCATAAGGCCTTCCTAATTACATATTTTTATCACTTGGATTGCAATTCCAATGCAAAATCATCCATGGGGCTTACAGGGCAATTTATGAGAATCACATGCAATGGGAACCCACAATACTGGTAATAATCTCAGAATCAACTACAGCTCATCTATGCAGATATTCACAATATTTCAGAGTCTCCCTAGGCTTGGATGAGAGATATGCCCAATTCTCTGCATCCCATTACCAGAACAGTACAGTCAATTTGGGGACCATTTAGAAAGGAACATCCAAACTATACAATAAGCTCACTTCACAGGGGGAAGCAGGAGATACAAGGAACTGGTCTCTAAATGAATACTGAGGGATGGGAATCTAAATCCTCTGTAGTCAGCATAGTTAATTAATGTAGTAAAGTAAAATACAACTAAAGTTTGGTAACAGAATAGGATAGATAAAAGGAAAACTTCAGAGCACTAACTTAAAGATATTCCTCTGGAAGTGATTTCTTAATGACTCCATAGGAAGTGGCACAACAGTGATACTTGGAATATCTGTAGTTTGGGTTAAATTTTAGCTAGGTTTCAAATAATGATTTTCATTTATATAGGCAATAACTGAAGAGATGTTCTTGTAGATAGAATGAAACAAATAAGAGTAAAGAGGATAAAAAATGGAAAGACTCCCAATGAACAATTTTGTTTCTTTCCCTGCATTTGGCGCCATAGACTCATTTGCTCCTTGAAAGCCAGTGAGCAAAAAAGCGGTGGTTTAATGATGTATCATAAATGAATTAAATAGAAAGACTAAAATAAGTTCAGGGAAACTTAAACAACAGGAGCCAATATATTCTTTTGATTTCTATAGGTTCCCACTAACTGTCCCCTCCCACAGAAGTCAATTATATAAGCAGTTATGGTGGGTTATATTTACCAAGAATGAATTCTAAATCAAGACTGTATTTAAAACACATATTTCCCATAAGAATAACATTACAAAGGAAACTGACAGTGCTAATTAAAGACTTAGTGGCCAAATTATACTACCTTGCTTTTTTGCCATACAGTGACCACAACTATAATACACATAAATCAGTAAAACTAAGTATATCAAAGCCAATCATATAACCATTTCATGTATATTTAGTATTCTATTCTAGCAGCTCTATAGAATGGGATCCTTAGCAGTAACAACCAGCAGACACCCACTGATCCTGGGGTGAATTACCTGGAAATGGGATTGTGGAAAGGTATAGAAATCATTTTTTTCTCAGAATACCAACTGGGGTGAGAACATACTCATCCACTAATATTGTGGTGAAATTAGGAAGTCAGCTGCATAGTAATAACATCATCTCAAGATTCTGTCTTTTGTCTACTACTCATTACTTCAAAATAAAAAAGGCTTTTGCACACTAAACCATAAGCTTGATAAGGGCAGGAACTATGTCTGAATTGTTTATCATTTTGTTTCCAATGACTTAGTAATGTGCTTTAGTAAATACTCAATACTTATGTGTTGAGTTAGTCAAGAAATGCTTTTGATAGACACTTAGCCACAAGAAAGTCATTCTTGGCCTTTACCTGCTGCCTTTGCTGAAGTGCCCTGCTCCCTGCTCAAGTCAACTCTTCCAGTTCTGTTATATCCCATTCCTCCTGCCTACTCAAGGACACGAGTCAGATGTTCTCTTTCTCTGGTGATTCACTGCTTCCTACTAAATGAATCCCATTAGTATACATATATTTATGTCATCTTAAAAAATTATCATCTTGACCTCACTTCCTCCCCTTGCTACAATCTTAATTGTTACCCTTTGAAACAAAACTTGAAACTTCTTGTCTCCAAGCTTTCTGATATCCTTCACCTAGCTCTATTTATTTTCTACTTACTTGGTTTCCCCCCCATAGCTCTCATCATTTTCTAGGAGAGAGGATAATCTGTTTATTTACTGTGGGTTTTCTTTACTCTCTACCCCCTATTTTGGAATGTGTGATTAACAATGGCAGTCACCTTCATCTGTCTGGTTCAGTGAAATTTCCCAAAGACCTAGATTCATTCCTGGCATGCAGAAGACATTCAATAATCCCAGGCAAATGGGCGTCTAAATAGTTACATATTATTATTCTTAACATGCATCCATATCTATCAAATAACCTAAAATGTCCTTGAAAGTTGATATTAAGGAGAAATATTTTTATTCTTGTATTATTATTTACTTGCCTTTTTATTGAATTTATTGGGGTGACAGTGTTTCACAAAACCATACAGGTTTCATGTGTATGACTCAACAAAAATCATATCATATCATATGCTCACTGCATTGTGTATCCATCACCCAAGCAGCATCTCTTTCAATCCCCATTTTCCTCCTTTTTGCCCACCTACACCTACACTCCACTTTCCCACTAGCTATCAGCACACTGCTGTCTGTGTTTATGTGATATGTTATGAAAACATATATATATATATATATATATATGTTTTCTTTTCGGTTAATCCCTTCACCTTATTTCACCTATTTTATTATTCTATTCTATTCTATTCTATTCTATTCTTGTTTTATTACAGTTGTCCCAATTTTTTTTCCTAGTGCTCTCCACTGCCCTGCCCACCCCCACCCTGCACCCACAGTCAGTCCCCACCCTGTTGTCCATGTCCATGGGTCATTTATACATGTTCCTTGACTAGATACTTCCCCTTCCTTCAATCCTTCTCCCCTCTGGTCACTGTCAGTCTATTTCTTGTTCTCATGCCTCTGGTTTATTTTGCTCATTTGTTTGTTTTGCTGATTAGGTTCCTCTTATAGGTGAGATCATATAGCATTTGTCTTTCGCCATCTGGCTTATTTCACTTAGCATAATACTCTCCAGTTCCATCCATGCTGTTGTGAAGGGTAGGAGTTCCTCATTCTTTCTGCCGCGTAGTTTCCCCAATCCCCCTCAACTCTGACAGATGTCAGTCTGTTCCATGTATCCATAATTTTAGATTACACATATAATTGAGATCATATAGTATTTTGCTTCCTCTTACTGGCTTATTTTACTTAGCATAATAATCTCCAAGTCTATCCACACAGCTGCAAAGGTAAAATTTCCTTCTTTTTATGGCCAAGTAGTATTCCATTGTGTAAATGTACCACAGCCTTTTTATCCACTCACCTACCACTTGGGCTGCTTCCAAATCTCAGTTATTGTAAATAATGCTGCAAGGAACATATGGATGCACATATTCTTTTGAATTAGTGTTCTGAGTTTCTTCAGATATATTCCCAGAAGTGAGACTACTGGGTCAAAAGCAGTTCCATTTTTAATATTTTGAGGAAACTCCATACTGTTTTCCACAGTGGCTACACCAATCTGTATTCCCACCAATAGTGCACCTTTTCTCCACATCCTCACTAGCACTTGTTTGTTAATTTATTGATGATAGACATTTTGACAGGCATGAAGTGGCATCTCGTTGTGGTTTTAATTTGCATCTCTCCAATGATTAGTGATGTTGAGCATTTTTCCATATGTCTATTGGCCCTCTGTATATCCTATTTGGAGAAGTGTGTATTCATGTCCTTTACAAATTTTTAAATTGGATTGTTTATCTTCTTGCTGTTGAGTTATATAAGTTATTTATATATTTTGGAAATCAACCCTTTATCTGATGTATCATTGGCAAATATATTCTCCTATTCAATGGGTCCCCTTTTCATTTTGTAGGTGGTTTCCTTTGCTATGCAAAAGCTTTTTAGTTTGATGTAGTCCCATTTGTTTATTTTTTCCTTTGTTTCCCTTGTCTAAGGAGATATATTGGCTAAAATATTGCTATACAAAATGTCTGAGATGTTACTGCCTATGTTTTCTTCTAGGGTTTTTATGGTTACACATCTTACATTTAAGTCTTTAATCTATCTTGAGTTTATTTTCATGTATAGTAGAAGTTGGCAATCTTGTTTTATTTTTTGCATGATTTGTCCAATTTCCCCAACACCATTTATTGAATAAACTGTCTTTAACCCTTGTATGTTCTTGCCTCCTTTGTTGAATGTTAATTGACCATAAAGGCATGTGTTTATTTCTTTGCTCTCTATTCTGCTCCATTGATTTATATGCCTGTTCTTGTGCCAGTACCATGATGTTTTCTTTACTATGGACTTATAGTATAGTTTGACATCAGGTAGAATGATTCTTCCAACTTTGCTCTTCTCTCCAAAATTGCTGAGACTATAGGGGGTCCCTTGTAGAAGAGAAACACTTGAAGTGTCATGAAATATTTCCTCATTAAGATGGTTTTCAACCCTGGCTGGTGTGGCTCAGCAGACTGAGCACCTGCCTGTGAAGCAAAGGGCTGCTGGTTCGATTCCCAGTCAGGGCACATGCCTGGGTTGTGGGCCAGGTCCCCATTAGGGGGCATGAGAGAGGCAACTACATGTTGATGTTTCTCTGCCTTTCTTTCTCCTACCCTCCCCCTCTGTCTAAAAATAAATGAGTAAAATCTTCTAAAAAAAGATGGTTTGCAAAATTATAGAATTCTCATTGAAACTATAGATAGCCAAAACTATTAAATTTACTTTAATTTCAGAGACACAGACATATGCAAAATTCTTCCATAGAATATTTTAGGATTGCTACATTGAAACTCTAATGGGAATCCAGCATAAATTCAGACAAGGAAACTCACAATTCTCTCAGAAGTTTCTCAGAAGCAATTAGCTGTTGTCAATTATATATATAATACATTAATTCTCTATTAAAAATATTATCCTAAGAGAGAAAAATGAGCTTCTACAAACATATTATTTTAAAACTCTATAAATTAGACAACATAATCAGGATCTAAGGACTGAAAAACATTCTTCTGCATAATTAAAATTACTTATTATATCAAGTCAGTAAAGTCTGTAAAAAAAACAAATATTATAAATACTGTAAGTGCCAGAAGATAGATATGAAGAAGCATGGAACTGGGCAGCTTTATAAACCAGAGAGGGGCCCAAGCCCCTATATAGTCCCTATAATGTTAGAATCAAGTCCAGGCCATGTTATACATTCTCCAAGGGATATTTTACTGCCAAAAGTTAGGATGAAAGTAGTAAATAGATAAAAGGAAGAGGAGTTTTGATATTATATTAAGTGAGGAAGCCCATCCAAGACAAAGTATGAATACAGAAAATATGTCTGACAAGGAAGAATATACTTACTAAGCACCTAGCAGGTGTTAGAAGGCATGAAAGATTATTATTAAATGATGAAGACAGGATATGTTTCTTTCAGTATTTTATAATCTAATGAAGGCATAGATACACTTCTAAATAATAGAATTACAATAAAAGTGATTTAATTAAAAAGTGAGGCAATTGCTATTGGATAAACACAAAAAATGTACTTCTAGAGTACGTAGAGAAAGAAATCCTGACTGAGGGGATTGAAAAGACAGCAGGTAGGAGATATTTTGCAAGTTAACATTACGGAAAGATGGAATTTGAACAGACGAAGATGGCAGTCAGGCATAGGGCAGTTCAATTATAGGGAAACATTTGCAAAGGTAGAAATAGAAGACAAGTGTAGAAACAAGAAGCTCCAAAATGACACCATCAGACAAAGATCAGGAACTATTCACTCCACCAATTTTCTTTCTGCCTTTAGTTACACCAGAACACCTTGATTCAAATCAGCCTCTTCTATGTGACACCTAAAGAGAAAAGCCAATTGCACAACTGACAGGTTGTATCTGCCATATACTATAAGGGGCAGTGTGAGCATATCAGAGTATGGCTAAAGAAAGGTTTAGCCCTGTCTGGGGTGGCTCAGTGAGTAGAGTGTCATCCTGAAAACCAAAAGGTCACTGGTTTGATTCCAGTCAGGTCATATGCCTGGGTGTGGGCCAGGTCCTCAGTTGGTGGCATACAGAAGGCAATCCATTGATGACTCTCTCATATATCGATGTGTCTCTCCCTATCTTTCTGCCTCTCTTCCCCTCTCTAAAAACAAAGAAACAAAACCTTTTTAAAAAATGGCAGGTTTAATGCTCTGAATGTGAGAGGAAGCCCAAAGCCATTTGGAACTATAAATAATTTGTGTCAGACAGGGCAGAAGACTCAATAAAGACAAAGACCAACCAAGCAGAACCTTCTCAAAGTCATGCAAATACATATTCTTAAGAGGGTAACTTAGGGAACTCCTCCAGGCAAAAGATAAGAGATATTTGCATTAAAATGTATGTGTGGAATCAGACATCTTTTTTAAGATGGCAAAGGTTATTGTTAGAGTGATTCTTGGGGTAAGTACAAATTTAAGTATAGCATACCCCTCTATGAATCATGTCTCACTTTATTATACTACCTTCAAGGAAAAGAAAAGTTATCAACCATCCCACTTCTATGTTGCTTTCTTGACCTGTGACTGTTCATTCTCTTTTGGAGAGATTTTATGTGAGGCATGACTTTCAGTGGAAGTTTCCCTTTCATACTCTTTGCTAAAATATTACCAAAATTCTCTCCTGCTTATCTGCCATGTCCCCTTAAGACCTTGATTGGTCTTCATCCAGCATCAAAACACTTTATATTCCCTTGGAAACAATAATATAAATGGAGCCACATTAAAATGAAGCTGCAGCTGCCATGCCAGAAGAACAGCCTTGTGCATCTTATACCTCAAATATTTGGAATGTTAAAATAGGGCACAATAACCTTTGGACTGTACCTGAGCAAATGTGTACCTTACAAGAGAACTGTCTGCAAAGATAACAGGAAATCAGTTATTCTAAGCACTGGGCATAAAATTAAAAATACTGTTTGGAATTACTATCACTATGTTATATTATTTAAACCAATAGCAAAGTCTTTCATCTACTTATGTAGTAGTTCCCCTTCCCCTTCTTGTAAATACTCATTGCCTTTGTCCCCTAATCAGTACATCATTTGGGCCTGAATCAATCTTCTTGAATAGCTATTCTAACTGATCTCAATAAGTGCTTATTGCCTCTCACTTTGAAAGACCTTTTATTTTTAGATTAATGCCCACCCATTAATAGCCTTCTCCATTACATAAAGGACCCAAAGATAAGACTGATCCAAATTAAAGCATGTTTGTTATGCTAAAAAGATGTCTACCAATGGCCATTCACTAATATACCCTTACTAAATGTCATGACTATCATGACACTGAGTTTCAAATTCTTTGACCACTGTGATCTTAAAAAGACCTGCTATACCTATATCAACATATTTTAAATATTTTTTCTACCTTCCCCTGGCCTTGAACAAATGATTTCTTAAATATGTGATCTAGAATAATATCAATTTTAGATAAAAGTTAAAAACAGATACCAGGAAGAATACCTGAAATTTAGCTTAACCGAAGTCATATAACTAAGGACATAAAAAGATTCACATCCAGGTTAGTAGAAGAGGTGGAGATGCACAATGGGCTGGTCCCACACCCACAAGTGGTGGCTAAAAATTAGGAGGGATATCTCAGCTGAGGAGGTGTCCCATAAAGAGCCAGGGATCCAAATCCTACATCAGAATTACCCAGCTCAGGGTTCTGGTGCTAGGAAAAGAAGTCCCAATAACTTCTGGTTGTGAAAATCGGAGGGGATTGTGGCTGAATTAGATAAGGGGCTGTTGAAACCTCAGGCATTCCTCTTAAAGGGCCTGCATACAGACTTATTCAGACCCATTCTCCCTGAACTCCGGTGCTGGGGCAGCAGCCCAAAAAGCACCAGGAATATATGGTGGTAGAGATGAACTGCCTAACATTAGGACAAGAGCTGCAGGGCATCTTTCCCCAGACAAAAGTGCTAGAAGAGGTCATTGTTCTTTCCTAAACCCTCCCTGACAGAGCCTGCAGGCAGGTACCATATCTTAGTCTCCATCAACCTGGTTGACACTGTTCACCCCTCCCTGGTGATTCCCTGATACCTCGCCTGACCCAACTTGTGAGCTTACACAGCTTCCAAGCCCACTCAAGCTCATGTTACATACTTTTATAAAATTTCTCAAATAAATAGCATCTGGTCTCTGCATGCCCTATACTTCTTGTTAAGTGCCCCCAGGCCCAGAACTGTCAGCAGACAGGCTTGGTTCAAAGCTTAGACTTTCCTGGCAATTCCAAGTGTAGCAAAAGTAGCATCCATCTGCAGGTGGCTCCAGGCAGACCACAGGCAATAGTTGACCTTCTACTTCTTGGGAGGCATCAGAGCCAGTTCACCTGGTAAACAGCTTCAGACCATGCCAGATTACAACTCAACCACCTCTACAAGCTATACAATCAAGGGATAGACTCAGCAGGTACCAAAGTAACGATAAAGCAAGTCCAGTTCCATAGGGTTGGACCCTGTACAACACCATCTCTGCTGTGGTCACAGCCAATCCTTGCAGCCAATTGGTCTAGGGATCAATCTCTCCCAGTGATATGCAAACAGCAATCAAGACTCAACTACAGCATGACAGTACACATAGCCCACATGGAGGTGAACCTGAAACCTCAAGCTTGGTAAATGGGGATTCTGCACCACTGGGCCCTAATAAGACACCTACTACATAAGGCCACTCTACCAAATATGAGAGAAATAGAAATTCTACTTAATACATAGAAACAAACACAGGAAAAATCAGCCAAAACGAGGAGACAAAGAAACAGGTACAAAATGAAAGAAACAGAGAAATATACACAAAAAGAACTAAATGAAATAGAGGCAAGCAAACTACCAGATACAGGGCTCAAAACAAAGATTATAGCCCTAGCCAGATGGCTCAGTTAGCACATCATCCAGTACATACCACTAAGTGGCAGGCACAATCCTTGATCAGGGTTCATACATGAAGCAACCAATTGATATTATTGTCTCATATCTCTCTGCCTCCTTCCTTTCTCTTCCCCTCTCTCCCACCCCTTCTTTCTCTCTAAAATCAATAAACATGTACTAAAATTAAGATTATAAAAGAACCAAACAACAAGGATTATAAGAATGCTCAAGAAACTTAGTAAGATCAACCATGAAAAAGGAAACACAAACCATAAAAAACAATCAGTCAAAAATGATTATACACTAACTGAAAAAGAGAATAAATTGGAATCAACAGTGCAGTAGATGAAACAGAGAATCAAATCAGTAATTTACAATAAAAGAAAGCAGAAAACAATCAAACAGAATGACAAAAGAAAAAATAATATAAAAATGAGGATAGTGTAAGAAGCCTACAGACATCTTCAAGCACAACAACATTTGCATCATGCGGGAGCTGGAAAGAGAAGAGAGAGAGCAAAAAAATTGAAAACCTATCTGAAAAAATAATGACTGAAAACTTCCCTAACTTGGTGAAGGAAATAGACATACGAGTGCAGGAAGCACATACAGTCCCAAACAAGATGAACCCCAAAAGACCCACACCAAGACACATCATAATTAAAATACCAAAGATTAAAGTAAGAGAAAGAATCTTCAAAGCTGCAAGAAAAAGACAGTTAGTTGCCTACAAGGGAGCTCCCATAAAACTGTCAGCTGATTTCTCAACAGACACTTTGCAGGCCAGAAGGGACTGACACAAATATTCAAAGAGATGAAAAGCAAGGACCTACAGCCAAGATTAGTCTACCCAACAGGGCTATTGTTTAGAACTGAAGGACAAAGAGCTTCCCAGACAGAAAAAAAGGTAAAGGAGTTCATCACCAACAAACTAGTCTTACAAGAAATATTAAAAGGTCTTCTTGAAGAAGAAGAAGGAGGAGGAGATAATAGAGGAAGAGAAGAAAAAAAGGAGGAAGAAGAGAGGGAAAAGAAGGGGGCAAGAGGAGGAAGAGGAGAAGAGAAGAAACAGAAGAGGAAGGAGGAAAAGGAGAAGGAGAAGGGAGGAGGAGAAGGAAGAGGAGGAAGAAAAGAACATCAAAACCAAATCAAAGATATGAAAAACAAACTGGCAATAAATACAAAGCTATCAAAAATTGTTTAAAATGGGAGACTTGAGAAAGATGGTGGTGAGACATGTAGGAGCAGAGTCCACTTCCCCCTGGGCACAGGTGAAACACCTAGCCAATCTTCTGAGGAACACAGCGAACAGCCAATGGTATCCCAGCATATATGAAGATTGGAGACCTATAATTGTAGACGACACTGAAAAATCAGATGAGTAGGTTGGAGCTGTGAATACCAGGATACCTGGTGGAAGAGGAAACCCACCAACAAAGGAACCACCAAACACATAACAACAGAAGAAAGAGAAAGAGGGAAGGGGAAGCCACACTCACTCAACCCAGGACCAATCTGGAAATACAACAAAATGGTACAGAAATTACTCAGAAAAAAACAAATGAACAAGAGCAAGAGAGAATCCTCAAAATCTTGTACACATGGAAGAACCAGCTTCAACACAACCTGCCCATACCTAAACAACAAAATACAAGACATGGTGGATGGAGTGACCCTCAGTTAACCAGCTAGAGGGAAGGACCCACCAAAGAGCAATCCCAACAACAATCAAAACCCAAAGACAAACAGAGCCAATATAAATGACAGCCCAAGGGTAGCAAATTCAGAAAATCAAGGAGACTGCACCACTGAATCTCACAGGTCTTCTACCATAGAAGTTCACACAATAAACCCAGGGAGTCAGAACAGATCAATTTAAAAAGCAAAGGCTAAGAATAGTTTCACAAATAATGGGAAGACAAAGAAATGATCCCCAAATGAAAGGAAAAGAGGAAGACTCAGAAAAAATGCTAAATGAAATAGAGGTAAGTCAACTATCAGATATTGAGTTCAAAGCAATGGTTATAAGGAAGCTCAATGAGCTCACAGAGAATAACAAAAAACTACAGGGAAACTACAATTATCTCACTGAAAACTATATCAACATGAAAAAAGAAATAGAAACTATCAACAAAGGCCAAGAAAAAATGAAGAATACAATTTCTGAACTGAAGAACACAGTACAAGCAATCAAAAGCAGGCTTCATGACAGACAATCGTATAAGTGAGTTGGAGGACACAGTAGGAAAAAACACCCAGAAAGAGCAAGAAAAGGAAAAGAGACTCAGAAAGAATGAAGAGGGTTAAATTAATGCAGGACAACATGAAATGTAATAATATCCGTTATAATAAGGATACCAGAAGGAGAAGAACAGCAAGGGATAGAAAACCTTTTTGAAAAAGTCATGATGGAAAACTTGCCTAATTTGATGACAGAAAAAGTCACACAAATCCAGGAAACACAGACAGTCCCAATTAAGAGGAACCCAAAGAGGCCCACTTCAAGACACATCATAATTAAAATGGCAAAATACCAAGACAAAGAGAGAATCTTAAAGACAGCAAGGGGAAAAACAGGAAGTAGTAACATACAAGGGAAGCCCAGATCAGACTAGAAGCTGACTTCTCAATGGAAACACTCTAACCCAGAAGGGAATGGCAAGAAATACTCCAAGTAATGAGAGCCAGAGGCCTGCAACCAAGACTACTTTATCCAGTAAGGATCTCAATTAAAAATAGAAGACCAATGAGGAGCTCCCAGACAAAAGAAGTCTAAAAGAAATACCTCCTCCAAACTAGCTCTGCAAGAGCTGCTACAGGGTCTGCTTTACAAACAGGAAGAAAAACAGTGAGAGAGAAACATAGTACAAAAAATGGCAATTAATAAGAACCTATCAATAATAACCTTAAACATAAGTGGAATAAATGCTCCAATCAAAAGAAACAGAATAGCTGAATTAATAAGAAAACATGACCAACACATATGCTACCTACAAGAGACCCACATTCAAGACAAAAGACCTACACAGACTGAAAGTGAAGGGCTGGAAACAAATATGCCAAGAAAAATAGCCAGGAAATAAAAAGCCAGGGTAGCAATACTCATATCAGACAAAATAGAACTGAAAAAAAAAAAGGGCCATAAGAAGAGATCCCAAAAGGTCACTTCATAATACTCAAGAGAAGAATCCACCAAGAAGACATAAATATTTGTAATATATATATATGCAACACAGGAGCACCTAAATACATAAAGAAAATCTTGAAGGACTTCAAGAAAGATATTGACAGCAACACACTTATATAGTAAAGAATTTTAACACAACACAGTAAAAAATGGACAGATCTTCCAAACAAAATAACAACAAAGATACTGTAGCATTGAACAATGCCCTAGATGAAATGGGCTTAACTGATATATACAAAACCTTCCACTCCCAAAGAAGCTAAATACACATTCTTTTCAAATGCACATGAAACATTTTCAAAGATAGACCACATGATAGGACACAAAACAAACCTCAACAAAATCAAGAAAACTGAAATCATCCCAAGCATTTTCTCCAACAAAAAGGAACTGAAACTAGAAACCAACTTCAAGGTAAAAAAAAAAAACAAACACTCAAACTCATGGAGATTGAGTGGTATACTATTAAACAATGAATGGGTCAAAAATGAAATTAGGGAAGACATCAAAAAGTTTCTGGAAGCAAATGAAAATGAACACACAATAATCCAAACCTAAGGGACACAGTGAAGGCAGTCTTGAGAGGGAAATTCATAGTGATACAGGCCTACCTAAAATAGATAGAAACTGTCAACAAACAAGCTAACCCTACCTCTACAAGAACTCGAGGAACAACAACAAAGACAGTCCAGGGTGAGCAGAAGGAAGGAAATAACCAAGATCAGACCAGAATTAAATGACACAGAGACTAAAGGCACAATTCTAAGGATCAATGAATCAAAGAGCTGATTCTTTAAAAAGATAAACAAATCAACAACCCTTTAAGCAAGCTCATCAAGAAAAAAAAGAGAGAGGACCCAAATAAACACAATCAGAAATGAAAATGAAGAGATTACAACTGATTACCACAGAAATACAAAGGACTACAAGATTACTATGAAGAACTATATGCCAAAAAATGTTGAAAACTTAGGTAAAATGGATGAATTTCTAGAAAACACATAATCTTCCAAAACTCAGTGAAGAAGAAGCAGAAACCTTGAACAGACCAATAACAGCTGATGATACTGAAAACAGTAATCAAAAAGCTTGCAACACACAAATTCCCTGGACCAGGTGGTTTCACAGGAGAATTTTACAAAGCATTTAAGGAAGAGCTAACCCCCATCCTCCACAGATTATTACAAAAAATTCAAGAACATGCCGGTCTTCCAAACTTTTTTTTATGAAGCCAGTGTCATCTTCATCCCAAAACCAGATAAAGACACAACAAAGAAAGAAAACTTCAGGCCAATATCACTGATGAACATAGATGTTAAAATTCCCAACAAAATATTGGCAAACCGCATTCAGCAATACATTAAAAAGATCATACACCATGATCAAGTGGGATTCATCACAGGGATGCAAGGATGTACAATAATCACAAGTCAATAAACATAATATACCACATAAACAAAACAAAGACAAAAATCACATGATCATATCAACAGATGCGGAAAGAGCATTTGATAAGGTGCAGCACCCCATTTATGATAAAAACACTTATCAAAGTGGAAATAGAGCATTCCTCAGTATGATAAAAACCACATATGGAGGACCTACAGCCAACATCATACTCAATGGGCAAAAACTTAGAATTTTCCCACTAAGATCAGGAACAAAACAAGGATGCCCACTTTCACCACCCTGTTCAACATAGTACTGGAAGTCCTAGCAACAGCAATCAGACAAGAAAAAGAAATAAAAGGCATCCAAATTGGAAAGGAGGAAGTAAAATGTCATTGTTTGCAGATGACATGATAGTGTACATACAAACTCCTATAGATTCCACCAAAAAACTACTAGACCTAGTAAATGAACTTAGTGAAACAGCAGGACACAAAGTCACTGTTCAGACATCAACGGCATTTTTGTACACCAACAATGAAATATCAAGAAACAGAAATCAGGAAAAATATCCCATTTGATATAGGAACAAGAAAAATAAAAGTACCTAGGAATAAACCTTACCAAAGAGGTAAAAGTCCTGTACTCAAAAAACTACACAACATTGAAGAAAGTAATTAAGGAAAACACAAACGAGTGGAAGTATGTACCATGCTCATGGATTGGAGCTTAACATCATCAAATGTCCATACTACCCAAAGCAATTTATAGATTCAATGCAATCCCTATTAAAGTACCAATGGCATATTTCATAGATATAGAACAAAACATTTCAGAAATGTAAATGGAATATACATTTCCATATAATGACCCCGAAGAGCTGCAACAATTTTGAGGAAGAAAAACAAAGCAGGAGGGATCAAATTACTGGATATTAAACTGTATTACAAGGTCACTGCAATCAAAACAGCCTGGTACTGGCATAAAAACAGACAGATAGACACATGGAACAGAACAGAGAGCCCAGAAATAATCCCAAGCCTATGGTCAAATAATATTTGACAAAGGGGGCAGAAGCATAAAATGAAGTAAAAATAGCCTCTGGCAATAGAAATGGTGTTGGGAGATCTGGACAGCTATATGCAAAAAAAATGAAACTCAATCATCAACTTACACCATACACAAAATAAATTCAAGGTGGATAAGAGACTTAAATATAAGTCATGACACCATAAAAGGCCTAGAGGAAAACATCGGCAAGAAAATCTCAGACATTCCATGCAGCAACATCTTCACTGATTTGTCCCCTAAAGCAAGGGGCATAAAGGAAGAATAAACAAATGGGACCTCATGAATTAAAAAGCTTCTGCATGGCTAAAGAAAACAGCATTTAAAATGAAAAGATAACAAACTATATGGGAAAACATATTTGCCAATGGTTACTTGGACAAGGCTTTGATCTCCAAAATATACAAAGAACCTCACATGACTCCACTCTAAGAATTGCAAGCAACCCAATTAAAAATGGAAAAAGACGAACAGACACATCTCCAAGGAGGACATACAGAGGATCTAGAGACATATGAAAAATGCTCAGCATCACTAGCCATCAGAGAAATCCAAATTAAAACCACAAGATACCACTTCACACCAGTCAGAATGGCCATCATAAACAAATCAACAAACAAGTGTTGGAGAGGTTGTGGAGAAAAGGGGACCCTAGGGCACTGTTGGTGGGATTGCAAAGTGATGTAGCCACTATGGAAAACAGCATAGAATTTCTTCAGAAACTAAAAATGGAACTGCCTTCCACCCAGCAATTCCACTGCCGGGATTGTACCCTAAGAACCCTGAAACACCAATCCAAAAGAACCTATGCACCCCAATGTTCATAGCAGTACAATTTACAATAGCCAAGTGCTGGAAGGTACCTAAGTGCTCATCAGTAAATAAGTGGATCAAAAAACTACGGTACTTTTACACAATAGAATTCTACACAGCAGAGAGAAAGAAGGAGCTCCTACCCTTTACAACATCCTGGATAGAACTGGAGAGCATTATGCTAAGTGAAATAAGCCAGGCAGTGAGGGACCAAATACCATATGATCTGACCTTTAACTGGAACACAATTAACAAAAGAGAAAAGCAAACAAAATATAACCAGAGACATAAAATTAAGAACAATCTAACAATAGCTAGAGTCGAGGGGGGAGGAGACAATGGGGGGATGGTTTTCAGGAACTACTATAAAGGACACATGGGACAAAACCAAGGGGGAGATGTGGAAGCAAGGGAGGGAGGTGGGTCTGGCGGGATGGTGGGGAGTGGTGGTGTGGGAAATGCAGACAATTGTAATTGAACAACAATAAAGTAACTTTAAAAATAAAGTAACTTTTCATTTTAAAAAAATTGAAAAATAAATTTTAAAAGCAAACATAAAGCACTAAAAAAAATACTTAAAATGAAATGAATTATATGCTCTCTTCAAAAGGCATATGGTGCTAAACTAATAATAAAGCACGACCCTTACATATGATGTCTACAAGAGACTCACTTCAGATGTAAAGACACCTATGGACTGAAAGTAAAAGGGATGGAAAAAGATATTTCATGCAAATGAAAACAAACAAGAAAGATGTTGGGGTAGCAATACTTACAACTAAGCAAAATAGACTTTTAAAATAAAGGCTATAACAAGAGACAAAGAAGGACCAAGCAATTCCACTTCTGGATATTTATCCAAAGAAATCCAAAACAATAAATCAAAAAGACATATACATCCATATGTTCATTGCAGCATTATTTACAACAGCCAGGATATGGAAGCAACCTAACTGTTCATCAGTAGATGAATGGATAAAGAATTGGTGCATTTATACAATGGAATATGACTCAACCACTTAAAAAGAATGAAATCTTGCTATCTGCAAAGACATGGATGGACCTCAAGTGTATTATGCTAAGTGAAACAGGTCAGAGAAAGACAATGCCATATAATTTCACCTATATGTGGAATGTAAAAAAACAAAATAAACAAACAAGCAGAACAGAAACAGACTCATAGATACAGAGAACATTTTGATGACTGTCAGATGGGAGAGGGGTTGGGGGTGGAAATGTGAAGGGATTTAGAAGTACATATTGGTAGTTACAGAATAGTCATGGGGATGTAACAATTTTTTATTTTTTATTTTTATTTTAATAACTGTATGGAGTCAGATGGGTACGAGATTTATCAGGGTGATCATAAGTTACATAAATGTCTAATCATGGGATTATACAGCAAAAACTAACAAAAATTGTAAATCTATAATTTAAAAAGAAAAAAAAGACAAGAGGAATATGTTCTATAAATAGTACACCTGTAAGAGTTCTGGACAAGAGGGAGGCGCAGGTAGAAACCCTTTGCTTCCTCATACAACCAAAAGGAGAATAACAACCAATCTAAAAACAATAAACAACCAGAAGTGCCAGAAAATCAAACTGCATGGAACTCCAACAACCAAGGAAATAAAGAAACAGTCACCAGACCAATAGGAGGGAGACAAGCAGGTGGGTAGATAGAGAGAAGCTGGGGCAAGGCAGTGGACCTTGCAGGTGGGGGTGGCTGAATGGGAAACTGAGGCTCAGAGCTGACTGTGGACTACAGCAGGGGTTGCCATGGTGGGAGAAACTCCCAGACTCACACGAAAGTTTGTTGGAAAGTGGGGCTAGAAGCCCAGCAAGCAAGCTGTATTGTTCCCTCTCTGACCCGTTCCCCAGAGACAGCAAACACAATGCAGCAAAGAGGGTTGCCCTGCCCTGGAAAATACCTAAGGCCCACCCCCTTAAAACTTAACAGATGTGCCTAGACAAAGAAATATGGGCCCAAATGAAAGAAACAGAGCAAAACTCCAGAAAAAGAGCTAGAGACTGAGGAGATAGCCAACCTACCTGATGTGGAATTCAAAACACTGGTAATCAAGAAAGTTCACAGAACTGATTGAGCTTGGTCAAAAAAATGAAAGAAGAATGAAAACAACCCAAAGTGAAATAAAGCAAAATATTCAGGGAGCCAACAGTGACAGGAAGGAAACTATGACTCAAATAAACAATTTGGAACAAAGGGAAGAAATAAACATCCAATCAGAACAGAATAAAGAAACAAGAATTCAAAAAAAAATGAAAGAGAAGCTTAGAACCTCTGGGACAACTTTACACATTCCAACATCTGAATTATAGGGGTGTCAAAAGGAGAATAACAACAGCAAGAAATTGAAAACTTATTTGAACAAATAATGAAGGAAAACTTCCCCAAGCTGGCAAAGGAAATAGACTTCCAGGATGTCCAGGAATCCCAGAGAGTACCAAAGAAGTTGGACCCAAGAGGAACACACCAAGGCACATCATCATTAAGTTGCCCAAGATTAAAGATAAAGAGAGAATCTTAAAACAGTAAGAGAAAAAGACACAGTTACCTATAAAGGAATGCCCATAAGGCTATCAGCTGATTTCTCAAAAGAAACCTTGCAGGCAAGAAGTAGCTGGAAAGAAGTGTTTGAAGTGATAAAAGGCAAGGACCTACATCCAAGATTACTCTACCCAGGAAAGCTATGATTTAGATTGGAAGACAGATAAAGTGCTTCCTAGATAAGATCAAGTTCAAGGAGTTCATCATCACTAAGCCCTTATTATATGAAATGTTAAAAGTACTTATCTAAAAAAAGGATAAAAATACAAACAGTAAAAATGACAACAAACTCACAACTGTCAACAACCAAACCTGGAAAAAAAAAAAAAAAAGAACTAATCAAACAACTAGACCCAGAACAGATTCACATAAATAAATCACTGAAGGATTATCAGCAGGAGGGGCGTGGTGGAGATTGAGGGAAAAGGTATAGGGAATAAGAAGCATAAATGATAGGTACAAAATAGACAGGGGGAGGTTAAGAATAGTATGGGAAGTAGAGAAGCCAAGAACTAATATTTATGACCCATGGACGTGAACTAAGGTGGGGGAATGATGGTGGGAGGGGGAGCAGAGAGCGGAAGAGAATAAAGAGGAGAAAAAGGACAGCTGTAATAGCATTGTCAATAAAATATATTTAAAAATAAAAAGAGAAAGAAACAACAACAACAAATTTTCACCCTAGTGGAGGAGATATAATCACCACTCAGAATGCATGATCTTGAAGCATGCAGCAATTGAAGGAATTGTCTACAGGTAAGTCTACAGACCTAGCAAGCATTACCCTCAAGTTAACATTCATGAAGTTCTTTGTTCAACTTTAAAGCATTTTAGTTATATATGAAAGCACTAACCCAGTCAAACCATTTCCTACTCCAGAGACTAGGGAAATGCACTTACCTCCTGCCGTTTGAAGTTCTGGACATATTCTTCAAACTGTTCATCTTTGTCTCATCAGCTTTCCCAAGCTTCTGAAGGACCTAGTTTGCAAATAAGACAAAAGGGTTTGATTTAGTAACAGTTTCGCATAATCGGCAGAACAAGGCTGTTTTGCTCCTCTGAGAAGTCAATCTTAGCCCAGCTAGTTTTTCTGTTCTAGAAGCATCTTTTAGCTTGGTGGCCTTGGAGCTGAGCACACTTGGATTTTAGTTATAGTCCCACTGCTCACAGGCTATGTGACCTTGAGCAAGTGTCATGGTAGGTTGCATTTATTTATTATTTTCCCCCAGCAGGCCACGCAAGACTTAAAGGACAAAAGCTACACCTTATCATTTCTATCAAAGTATTTGGCACAATGCTTGATACATAATAGGTACTTCAACTTTTTGTTAAACAGTGATCCAAAATGATCTGACTAAAGTAGTAAACTACTTCATAGGGATGGTATTATTGGAGTCAGGCACATGGTAAGTTCTCTCCCACCATCTTCTACAATAATATTCCCTTGAACTGAATAAATACTCAAAAGGGCACTGGATTACACAAGACCCCATGCTAAGCACTGGTCATCCAGAAATGCAAAAACAAATAAAAACAAGGCCTCAGCACTTAAGCTTAAGAATGTGTAATCTAGTGGAATAGACAAGGCAGACTCATAAATAACAAGACAATCTGTCAAAAGCAACATGAGCGGTTGCAAAGTTTTGTTAACAATGCCCCTCAGAGTTGAAGTTAGGGAATGCACTGTGGAGGTTTTCAAACTGTGCTGGAAAGTCCAGCAGACAGAAACATGACAGACTATATTCCAGCCAAAGAAGTAGCCAAGATCACTAGAAAAATCATTATGCACTGTGGGACTGAGCAGGAGTAGTTTAGTATTCCTACAGCATAGGACTGGTATTAGGAAAATTAATTCTCAGAGATATAGCAAAAAGTTACTTTGGTACAGAGCAGAAGGATCCTGAGAACAACAACTGGATTCACTATTCAATACTGCCATATCTCATTTCTAAAATACCAACTTAGTCAAGAATATAAAAACTCCATAAACATTGCCTTCTCAAAATACATACGCCCTATGACATTACAAAATACTTTTTTTATGAAATGTAAACATTTAGGCATTAGGACTCCTGGCCGTGACGGAGGCATAGGTAGACACAGTGTGTCTACTCACACAACAACAAAAATAAGGACAACAACAATTTAGAAACAAAAAACAACCAGTACCAACAGAAAATTGAACTGTATGGAAGTCTGACAACCAAGGAATTAAAGTAGACATATTCATCCAGACCAGTAAGAGGGGAGGAGTGGGGCAGCCGGAAGAAGAGGGGTTGCAGCAAAGTGGTGGCTGCAGACCCAGGAGCGCAAGGCAGCAGCTGGTGGACCCAGTGAGGTGGCGGATTGTGGAGGGGCCCAGCACACAAGGTGGCTAGAGGACCAGATGGTTCCACATTCATGGGCAGATAAACCAGGCAAAACTGGGGAACAAGACAAACAGCACAACTGGGGTTCCCAGTATGGGGAAATAAAGCATCAAACACCAATTGAGAATACCTATAGGGGCTGAGGGTGCTGGGAGAAACTCCCAGACTCACAGGAGAGTTCATTGGAGAGACCAACAGGGTCCGAAAATGTACACAAACACACCCACATGGTCAGCACCAGAAGCGCCCAATTTGATTGTGGGAAGTGGGGGAAGTGACTGAAACCCCACAGAGAGCAGAGCAAGCACCATTATTCCCTCTCCAACCCCTCCTCCACATACAGCATCACAACCCAGCCACGTGGGTTGACCGCCCTGGTCAACACCTAAGGCTCTGCCCCTCACTACATAACAGGCATGCTGAGACCAAAAAAATGGCCCAAATGAAAGAATAGATCAAAGCTCCAGAAAAAATATAACTAAGTGACAAAGAGATAGACAACCTATCAGATGCACAGTTCAAAACACTGGTAATCAGGATGCTCACAGAATTAGCTGAATTTGGCCGCAAATTAGATGAAAAAATGAAGGCTATGAAAAGTGAAATAAAGGAAAATGTACAGGGAACCAATAGTGATGGGGAGGAAACTGGGACTCAAATCAATGGAGAAACATCCAATCAGAAAAGAATGAAGAAATAAGAATTCAAAAAAATGAGGAGAGGTTTAAGAACCTCCAGGATATCTTCAAACATTCCAACATCTGAATTATAGGAACACCAGAAGGGGAAGAGGAAGAGCAACAAGTGGAAATGTATTTGAACAAATAATACAGGAGAACTTCCCAATCTGGCAAAGGAAATAGACTTCCAGGAAGTCCAAAAAACTTAGAGAGTCCCAAAGAAGTTGGACTCAGGGAGGAACACACCAAGGCACATCATAATTACATTACCCAAGATGAAAGATAAGGCAAGAATCTTAAAAGCAGCAAGAGATAAGGAGACAGTTACCTACAAAGGAGTTCCCATCAGACTGTCAGCTGATTTATCAAAAGAGACCTTACAGGCAAGAAGGGGCTGGAAAGAAGTATTCCAAGTCATGAATGGCAAGGAACCTACATCCAAGATTGCTCTATCCAGTAAAGCTTCCATTTAGCATGGAAGGGCAGATATAGTGCTTCCCAGATATGGTCAAGTTAAAGGAGTTCATCATCACCAAGCCCTTATTTCAAGAAATGGTAAAGGGACTTATCTAGGAAAAAGAAGATAAAAAACATGTACAATAAAATTACAGCAAACTCACAATTATTAACAACTACACCTAAAACAAAAACAACTAAGCAAACAACTAGAACAGGAACAGAACCACAGAAATGGAGATCACATGGAGGGTTAGCAACAGGGGAGTGGGGGGAGGAGAGAGGGGGTAAAGGCACAGAGAACAAATAGCATAGATGGTAGGTAGAAATAGCCAGGGGAGGGTAAGAGTAGTATGAGAAATGTAGAAGCTAAAGAACTTATAAGTATGACACATGGACATGAACTAAAGCAGGGAATGTGGGTGGGAGGGTTGTGCAGGGTGGAGGGGAATGAAGGGGGGAAATGGGACAACTGTAATAACATAATCAATAAAATATATCTAAAAAATATTTGGGCATTAAAACATATACTCACACAACCACTTTCTGTGGCTAGGTTTTATACATAGATCATGCTAGTTTGTTTCCTAAAATCAAAGATATAACCTTGTACAAATTAACAAGTTTTAATTATGCCTTTCAATACAAAGACAGAGTGAGAAAAATCACTTAAAACTTAGGAAAAGACAAAAGAGATCCCTGGGAGTCCTTTTTTCATGCAGTGCTGGACTGGCACTTCTGATAGGCTTTCTATCAACTGGGCTATTTACAGCCCCATAGAGACAGAGGTTAACCTGAAGATTTTTGTAAGATATGCAAACAGTTTCCATTCAATGGAAAGGTTAACCCAAAAGGTTATAGCTTATGATCCTGCAGGACATTAACCAGTTTGGAATCTAATTCAGGAATCTTATTCTAAAATCCCCTTATTAAACAGTCACAAATACCTAGCTCTTCAAATATATTTTGAATCAGTTTTTTAAATAATATTTTATTGTATTTTTTCCATGACCATTAATCCCCCTTATTCTCCTCCCCCACCCCCTACAATTACCACATTGTTGTCCATGTCCATGAGGACTTCCTCCCTTTGCTTGATCCCTCCTCTGCCCTCTAAACCCTCCCTATAGCTATCATCCTGCTTTCTATCCATGAGTCTATTTCTATTTTGTTCATTAGTCCAATTTGTGCATTAGATTCCATGATTCCACATATTCACTCATGTATGGAATAATAAATATTCTTTTTTTACCACCATCTTACTGTATGCCTCATTAATTAATGAATTGAATAAAATTTATGGTACATGTTTATTTCATGTTTACATGAAAATCTTGTTTTTAACTTTTGAAAAATTATACTTTAACAACAGGATCAACTTCTTAGTGCTGTGCAAATGTAAGATATTATTGCTATTATTTTTATTAGCATTGTAATAAGAAAGATGGGGCAAAGCAAAATTTCACAGGCTACTTGCAAGAGAAGTAAAATTCAATGACATAAGGATTCCTGGCCTTGTTAAAAGATCCCCTTTGACCTACTCCCATTTTTTTATTCTAAGTGCTTCTGTTTTCCTTTTTTTTTTTAAAGTTAGGTCTCCCAAATGACCTCCCACCAGAAACATGCAGAAAAACTAAAGTGTCATGGGAAAGAAAACCAGTATTTACCACATGAAGTTTTTCCTAACTCTTAAAATCTACTTATTCATTAATTTTTAATTTCTCTAGATCAAGTAAGTCATTGAGATCCAGCAATACCTCATCTAATGGTAGCAGTTCACAAAGACCAGGGGAGGCTATCAAACTCTCATGAGGAAGCAGCGACAGCTCAGTTCTACAACTTTATATGTTAGTGAAAAGGAACTCCTGTTGCAGTGAGTGGAGGGAAAAAAAAAACAAACATTAACTGAGGATCTAGTATATGCCTAAAACTGCAGAAAGTAATTTACATGTTACCTCTTCAGTTCTCAAAACAATCCTATATGATACTTATTTTGGATTACACAGTAAGTGGCTTGTTGAATACCCTCAAGAAGATCCCCATTCTGAGGTCTGATACCTCTGTCACCATCATCTATAGTCTTCTCCTTCTCATGGGAAACCCATAGGATTTATGCATCAAACTATTTTTCTCATTCTCATCCAAAATCCCTACAGCCTACCCTACCCTAAGGAAGGCATATCTCCTAGACTGCACATCTACAACAGTGGAGGGCATCTTTTGCAGACACCTTGCTTAAATTTAAAATCATGAGTCCTTGCTTTTCATTCCTAGCAACTGTACAGTATAACTAAAATAACATGACAAAACTGATTCTTCATGTAAAGAGAGGTAAAAGGATTATAATTAGATGACACCATAAGTTCATGCTTTCTCTTCCAAGAAAATAGGAAAAAATCCAGAACTCCTGGAGTTATAGTATATCCACACCTTGATGTCAGCTTCCTCAGGCCAGCAGCCACAGAGGAGAGATGAGAAAGGCATGGGACAGACACAGGAAGGGATCTAACTTTAAAAAAAAATTTATTATTGTTCTTCAAGTACAGTTGTCTCTATTTTCACCCCACCAGGCCCCCGCCCCACCCATTCATGCCTCCCACTCTTGAACCTACCCCCTTTGGCTTTGTCCTTGTGTCCTTTATACATGTTCCTTGATGGACCTTCCCCTGTTTTCTCCCATTAACTCTCTCACCCCTCTTCTCTGATTACTGTCAGTTTGTTCTTTATTTCAATGTTTCTGGTTATATTTTGTTTGCTTGTTTGTTTTGTTGATTATGTTCCACTTATAGGTGAGATCATATGGTATTTGTCCTCTACTGCCTGGCTTATTTCACTTAGCATAATGCTCTCCAGATCCATCCTGAGAACGTTCTCCATGTTATTCACTACATTAGGAACTTTGTGTCTATGATTTCAGCTGATCCTCACTGCAGCTTGCTCATCTCTATTTTACACATGAATGAACTGAGACTCAGAGAGGTCCTTAAACTTGCCAAGAATCATTCCCTTTGCAAGTAGCAGAGCCCAGATTCAAACCTAGTACTTACTCCCCCACCCAGTCTTCATAATGTCTCCTCACAAAGACAGTGCCAATGGGCTGATCCACCCAGAAAACTAGATGCCTATAACACAATCCTAAAATATAAATGCCACTTTTCTCTAGAGATCAAAATTTTAAGGTGGTCATAGAGAGTGATATTTGACACAGGTGCTGAATTATTTGCCTTTATTTCCATATATTCAATCCATCCATCAAAAACCATGACAATTCTTCTTACAATAACAAAACTTGTTTCTCTTCTGTTTTCTATACATTTTAATGTGTTATCTGAGATTAAAAAGCTACCTTGCCAAACCATCAGATTCTACTAACACCATTATTATCACCCTTCTCATTTTCCCAATGTTGCCAAACTCTTTTCTAACATGCCTCTTTGGACAAACCTGTTATTTCCCTCTGTTAAGTCCTATTACAGTTTCATGAACTAATTTCTCAAGAAGGATCCCAAAATCCCAATGCCCTTCTAATATTCTTACATATCAAGGGAGGCAGCACATACCAGAAAGAGCAGTGAGACCCTGAAGCCCTAGTCCTTAGACAATCATTTAGAGAGAGAAAGACATATAGAAGTTAATAAACAAAGATATATTTTTAAAATAAAATTGTATGCAGATTCACACATTAGCAATTATTCAATATCATTCAATTTCATTCAAGCCAACATGACATATAAATTATATAAAAGATATATTAATCTTCATTGCAAATGCATTATTTAAAAAAAGTTCTAGGGCTTCAGTCTCAAAAACATTAAAAATACAAATAATCACTCTTATTAACTAATAATATCCTCATGTATATAAGAGTCTTTTTGAAAGGAAGAAGAAAATGTTGCATTCCTTAAAGAATTGGGCACTTGTAAGTAGGGAAGAATTAATAAGAAGAAACATTATACTATGTATAAGTGTAAAAAAGAAGGACTAATAAATATTTTAAAGTTAATAGTGGTTATTTCTGAATGGTAAGATTCAGGCTGATTTTTTTTCTTTACAATTTATATTTTCCATAATTTCTCAATGGCTCTTATTAAAGTAATAAGGAAAAATCAAAGATAAATAAATAAGAGTTTATGATACCCCTATATAATAGATGTATATTAGATTCTAGTAAAGTTTATTTCTTAGTAACTGGTTGAAAGACTAGTGAGTGAATTAATATCAACTGGAAGAAAGATTTGCAGAGGCAGGCCTAAGGGACCTATACCTGGCTCAGCAGCTCATGTGTAAGGTGAAAGTACCAATGTATTGCGATGTATAATGAGGATATATGGCAATGCCAGCTATGATGCCTGGCATTGTTTAATATTCAATAAATATCTACTATTATTACAGATATTTTTATCTAAGCCTGTTGAATAATTTCATCAATGGCATAAACTCTGCATTAATGAAAAGCTGGGGAGGATATTGGATATGTAATATTATGGTAATCAGAATTCACAAAAAGATCTTTAAGGAGATGAATTCAACAGGGATAAAATTTAGATCAAAAATATAATTCTTCAAGTACCAAATTTATGTATTCAACTTTCAACCAAAATTCAACAAACAGAATGGGATGGTAAACACATAAATACACAGACAACTTGGAGCCAGCTAAAGGACCCCCGCAGAAAGGCAAAGAGAGTTGACACCATAAAATAAGAGGCATATTTTATATAACTGGTGTATTACCAGGGAGAAGAGGAAACCATAGGGAAAAGAATACATCTGTTTTTAAATACCTAAGTACTATCATAATGATGACTTTTTCCATCAGAACCAAGATCAAGAACTAGTATCAGCAAATAAAGACTATAAAAAGAAAAATTTTGCATTAAACATTTTATCATGGTTTTCTGTAAATTAAATAGTTTGTTGGTAGAGGTAATTAGCTTACTGACCTAAGAGTTATTTGAGAGCTCACCAATAGAGGTTATAGAGAAGAGATTTATTCATCAAACAGGTGAATGAAATAAGTCATATATCAAATATCTTCTAATTCTTGAATCTATAATAAATTTATCATGTCAGACATTTTCCCTGGAGAATACAAATCACAATGAATACTGGTAGAGAAGAAAGTCTGTTCTTTTCTATCTGCTACTTATATTGACCTACAAAAGACTGCATGCCATGCTAGGAGCTATAGAAAAGCAAGGTGCAATCTAGAGACTGATGATGTGACTGTGGAAGTGCAAGGTACAGAACTGGAGAGTATAAGGCTGGCATGGTAAACAGGGCAGATTATGGAAAGGCTCAGTCTGCAAGACTAAAGACTCTGATTCCCTTATTCAGACCATAGGGAGCCAATGAAGTATTCCCCTGGAGTCAGCTACATGGTTAGATTTGTGCTACTTAGTGACAACATTAAGGAGAGATTAGAAGAGAGCAAGACTGGAAAAATAACACCAGTTGAGAGGCTATTTAAATAGGCCAGGCAAATAAATGACAGAGCCTGAGCTAAGACACAGAAAGAGGCAACGCTTAAGAAGTAATATGAGACAGTACTTAATGGCTTCTGAGATGCAAAGGGTGAGGAAAACAGGCAAGGATGGCCTCAGATTTCTGCTGTGGAGAATGAGTAGCTCACCTGCCAAAAATCCCTGGATGAGGACAGTGAGTTGGTTGTGGTACAACTCCAGAGAGAGGGAAATGGTTTAGATATAGGATTTGAAAAGGTAAGATCCAAAACGATATCACAGGACTTTTGAATGGAACTCAAGGCCCACCTGAGGCAGAAACCATAGATGTGCAGTAGCCTACATTTAAGCAGTTTTGTTATTTTTCTCCAGTAGCTTCAATAAGAGTAATGAAATTAATCTACTGCATAGCAAATATCTTAAGGCATCAAAGACACTGGGACCTAGAATTGAGATAACAAAAACCTACCATTCACCATGTTTTATGTCACAATATTGACAATGAGTTTATAATTTACACGGCCTCTCATTTACCTCTTTGCTGGTTATGATGTAAATACCAATTAAGCCTGAAGAGTTTGGCAGCATTGATATTACAAAAAGCTCACTGTATATCCAAGCATCTGATAATCAGATTTTGACAACATGACATATCTTCTACCTACAAGAAAAAGGAAGAAAATGCCGTGTCTCAAGAATTTTTGTTTAGGATTTCAGTCTCTTCCTTCAACACTAATTGCATCTACATTGATACATTACTACTTTTGAAACTAGGAATTTCTGTTGTTACTTTTGTTGCTGCTGTTTTCAAATGCAAAATAATATTTTAAGTTGAAGAAGCTTTTTCAAACTGCTTTTCCTTTCAATGAGATTCTGAATATTCTTCTAGGGCTGGCTGTGTGCTCATCATCCTCTCTGCCTTGAGTTAAGAAGTTCTAAGCAAGCAACTAGAACAGGAACAGATTCACAGAAATAGAGATTACATGGAAGGTTATCAGAAGGGAGGGGGGTGGGACCAGAATGGGGGAAAAGATGTTACAGGGTGCAGCCAAGAGGGGGGACCTCAAATGGGCATTTGAAATGGGGTCCAGAACTCAAGGTGTCCAGGGTATTTAAGATGTCTTCACCCCTTCCCCCACAGGTGTGAGCTGCGGGAAGGGGCACACAGAGCAAGAACATGCAGGGTAGCTTTGCAGCTAATCCATGGTATGGCCATTTAACATACCTATAGCCTTTGGCTGGTCACTTAGATATTCTAAATAGCTATGGCCATGCTCTAGGCCAGGGGGATGAAAAGGGACCTCCCCCACAAGATGCGACTAGGGGGCAGGTCCCCCGAGTTACAGTGCCTGCGTGGGAACTCGGAGAAGATTGGCTCAATGACATAGGGCCCGCACTTGCCCAGACCCACGATGGCGACTAGAAAAACTGGAAAAGACAGCAGATTGAGGGCAAGTGTGGCTGAGTGTGGGAGGAGTCAGAAATGGGGCTGCAGAGGAAGATTGGCGTGGGGATTTAAACCCAGACACGGCAGCCATTGAGAGAGAAGCACGCGGTTTTGGCTGAGTGGGGACTCCTGTGGCCCTGGGAGAGAGAGGACCATGTGCCTTTGCCAGAGTGAGGACCCACAGCTTTAGAAGGGGGAACCACCACCCGGTTTAAGCAGAAATCCTGGTGACAGAGCTGAGGGTGCCAGGAACCCAGGGAGGTCTCCCAGTCAAGACAGAGTACTGACTGGGAATAACCAGAGGACTGCCTGAGCCTTGGACTTCTATTTCCTTTCCTGAGATACAGTACTCTGGACTGGGCAAAGGGGAAAGGACTGTGTCTGTCTGTGGGTGTTTTTAAGGGACTTTAGGATTTTTGATGAAGACATTAGGTCACTACTTTAAGTTTGTATAGCATTAAATAAACATTTCCTTTCCTTTTCATGAATCTCTGGCATTGAGAGACATCTTTCCTGTAGATGGCAGACATAACGGACCAGGGGTTTCTTTCAGTAATAGTATATCGTCCCAGGCCCCCCTTGTTTGCTCGGTAACAAAGGTACAGGGAATAAGAAGTATAAATGGTAGGTGTTAAATAGACAAGAGGAGGTTAAGAATTGTATGGGAAATGGAGAAGCCAAAGAACTTATATGTATGACCCATGGATATGAATTAAAGTGGGGGAATGATGATGGGAGGGGGAATACAGGGCAGAGTGGAAAAAAAGGGAGAAAAAAATGGGAAAACTATAATAGCATAATCAATAAAATATATTTTTAAAAAAGAATTTAACTGATCCTAAACACATCATGACACAGGTAAATTAAAAAACTCAATATGGTTCTGTACAGAGTGTGGTTTAGTTGGTTGGAGCGTTGTTCTGTAACCAAAAGGTTGTAGGTTCAAGTCGCAGACAGTGCGAGTATGTACCTATGTTGAGGATTTGATCCCCAAGACAAGCATGTGCAGAAGGGAACCAATTGATGCTTCTCTCTCACATGCATGATTTTCTCTCTCCCTTCCTCTCACTCTTAAAAAACAAGAAATGAAAAAATGTCCTCAGGTGAGAATAAAAAAAACTTTTTAATACAATAGGAAGAAAAAGTATGAATGTGATAACTTGAATATTTTAATTAATAAATTTTCTTTCAGTGTATCCTAAAGTGGTTAGTTCCTCAGCTTGGGTTGCAAGGGCTGCTCCAATGACGTAAAGCTAAATTCTGATCAAGTCTCAAATCCTCATAGTCCAGTGCAAATTAAATACTATTTTAGTAGTAAGAGAATTGTCATCCTTTCTTAATATTTTAAAATAAGGAGCAGAATACTATGTTGGCAGCTTTCAAAAAAGTAATTGGCATTTTCAGTCAAAGAAAAAATTCATAATCTTTCATTCCACATGGAAATGACTTCTATTAATTAGGGGCAAAGATCAAAGCAAGGTTAATCTATGGTCAGGTGTGACTGCAAGCAAGAAAACAAATCTTATGATCAAAAGTGGGGAAAAAATAAGAGGCAGACATACAGACCATAATAAGTAAGTAATTGAAGATGAAGGTCACTGGGAATCAGAGACATGTATTTATATATGGCTAGATAGTGGAACAAGAGTAATAGTTCAATGAATTCAGCAGGGTTTGCTACTGGGATGCTTAGAGAGAATCATGCATCAAATGAAGTCTCAGAGTAGCAAATTTCCAATCTTGTGATTCATGCCACTTTAAGACAGACTCTGAAAGACAACAAGATAATCAAACAAGTTAATGCTCTCTGAACAAGGAGGAACCCTTCTCACCATGCTTTGTCTTTTTGAGTGAGAGAGAGGGGGAAGGAGGGAAGGAAGGAGGGAGAGAGAGAGAGAGAACATAAAACAATGTATATATTATCCATTAAATCCATGAGTCAGCTACATGAGATAACCATGGCCTCCCTGGACAGGATATGGATAGCTAATCTTTCATCCTTTGCCCTTGCTCAGATGACTCATTCATTCATCTGTTCATATACCCACCTACATAACTGCTAATTCAGAGAGTGTTAATCAAGTGCTCTCTGACACTGTGCAAAGTTCCATAAACTAGGACTGGAGGGATGCAATCAAGTACATGCAAATTCAGTATAGCTGCTTGTGAAGTGGTAAGTGAGCATGTACCACACTGTTTTCCAAACTTCAGGGTACTAGTCCTTTGACTTCTTTCTAGGTAAGATTCAGGACTTTAAAAGTGGCTTTAATGTGTCCTAATTTGAGGGAAATAAGATAAATCATCCTTTGGTGTGATTCTTGTACCCATCAAGGTTCTACCTTTTCACATCCATCTGGCCCTCTGTGGGATTTATTTCTGCATCATTATGACATCAACTTCTTGCTCTGGCAGATTTCAATAGTGTATTAGCCATCACATTATCAAAGGCTCTCAGAGGCTGGCATGAGCATTTCTTCTAATTCTGGTAAACACTTTTGGAGAAGTAAGCAAGAACAGATGAGAGAAGGAATGATCACAACCTTCTGTCCCATCTGAGTAGTCTTAGGACTTTAAAAGTTGGAGGGTAACATATAGTAGAGAGAAAGTACAAACCTCAGACATGAGCCAGTTTATCCTAAGTGGGACAGAGGCAGTTAGGAATTAGAAACAATGGAGGAAAGAAAGTCCAAAAGCCTACAAGGGAAACAGTGCAAGTGAGAACAGCCCTCAAAACGCAGATACAGTATGCACTGGCCAACGATTGCTGTCAATCACACATCTACCTGCCGAGGTATCATGCTAAAATTTAGAACATTTTAGTCCTCTAACTTACAAAAAAAATCATGTGAAAAAAGATGGCTTGAGGAATACTGATCTAGCAAAAATGTGAGTGCAGCATCTAATGCCTCTTCTCTTGGAAGTCAGGTGCACACTCTCTTCCTCTGGATTGGGTCTCAGAACAACTTTTCTATGAAACCTGATACTGCCAGTATCCAACCCAGAATACAACCTTTACACCAAAATCCAGTGAGGAGCAAGTCTGCTAAAGCCTGAGTCATCCCCTGAGGCTCTGAGCGAGACCAGATTTTCCCTTTCCAGTAGCCTCTTCAAGGACAGAGTGCTGTCTTTATACCAATAATGCACAAGCTAATACAGACCTTCCAACCTTATTAAATCATTTTGAATTAATCCTCATACTCCTTAGTGAGAGGAAGATATTCCTCCATTTACCACTAGCTGGGTGTTTGAGAGAAAAATGTCTGCCAAACTAGTGGCAACCTACCTGCAGAAGAACTACTGCAGAGACACATGGCCATGGATCCAGAGTGGGCCCTGTACCTGGGGTATTTGCCAGGGCGCAATTCTGTTCCTGATTCCTTTATACAGACCCCTCAGGCAGTCTTCATAACCTTAGCTACCCACTGGCACATCAGAAGATAAATCAGCAATTGAAAAACACTGACCTGCAGTACAAATAAGGAGGGCAACCTAAAACAAAAAGTCCAGGAAACCCCTACCTAGGATTTCAGTTGGGACTATAAATTGCTTAAAGCAAGAGAGAATTGTTAGTGCTGATGAATATGACGCAGGTGAAAAGGAGAGTCACCTGAAAAGAAAAGAAAAAAGGAGAGTCACAGAAAAGAAAAAAAAAGATGTTCTTGCTTTTCTTCCTTTTGGTAAAAATGTCCCACCTTAATAACTCCATAATTCCCTAATTATTAGCTTTCATCTGTGGAAATTTAAGATATATCAAGCAAAGTTCTAAATGAATTACTATCTACCAATGAATTTAACTCATCCCCAACAATCTTATGAGTTAGGCTACAAATGATTATCCTCATTTTACCTACGAGAGCACTGAAAATTGGAGATGTTAATTCACTTCAGTCATACAGCTGGTGTGTTCCTGAGCTGAGAGGCAAAGCAGTTTGATTGCAGAGTCACTACTTCTGCCCACTAGGCTATAATGCCCTAAAGATAGCAACAGGAAAGAAATATGGCCTGGTGGTCAATCTCTTCCCCTGACAGCTAAGTCATGTTCCTCCATTCTATACTACATTCTCACTAAATGTATCACATTGTAAGGAATGCTATTATAATAACTGCTTAATCCATACTTTTGTTAAGCCATCTGACACCATTTCCATGAAAACAGGTTATTATATTAATTCAAACAGCCTGGTGAGGAGTGCAGGTTATACAAAACATGTGTTCTTTCCACTCTACCTTCACTTGGAAAGAAACTAACCATTTTGGCATTTTAGGACTAGCAGAAGCCCTACGAGGACATCACTCCTTCTAAGATTATTATAGATCAAGCTACACGAAAGTGACTCACAGAACAGCAGGGAGCAGTGCTGGATAAACAAAACAAAACAACCTCACTTGATTCCATACATGTCAAGACAAGATCATTCCTCCAAGACCAGCAATAAACTCCCAGGAAGCATAATGCAGTTATGCTAACCACAGCTCTTCCCATCTGGCTGCCCCCTCAGCATCCAGCTCCAGGTCCAGGTCCAATCTCATTATACCCACTCTGACCCACCACCACTCACATTCATGAGCTCCTTACAGCCCATAAGCTTTGCATCACAAAACACATTTTCAACAAACTTCCCTCTAATTTTGGCAACATAATTTACATGCCCAACAATATTGCTAATTACAAATTGCAGGAAAAATTTTTGAAAGTTTTTATTCCACTTTGTCAACAATCTTTTTCCTATTTCAAGAGGTAACTGAAGACTGAGATGGGCACATTCAGGTAGGGTTGAAAAAAGACAGTAAGGCAGGGGTGTTTTGGGCCTGGACTGAAATCTTTAGTAATAGATGGATTGAGCACTATCTCTTTGTAGGAATTTGGGCATAACTGCTTTATATCCCATGTGAATCAGGAGCACAATCAGAATAAAAACATCTTCCTTCCTTTCTATTTTGCAAGGATGTTGTTAAGTTTAGGTAAGGTTGGGGTTTAGTTTTCAGTGGCTCTTTGGATTTACCTTGTTCTTTCTGAGGAAGTTTCCCAAAGTGTGTTTGTTCTGTGGAGCACACTCTCAGAAATCTCTATGCAAAAAAAAAAAAAATCCAGGGTCAAATCTGTTTGAAAAATACTAACTACTATATATCCTTGGTAGATTATTAAAGAATATTGTTAAAGAATAAAAGGGGAGGCCCTGGCTGGTACCTCAGTATTGGCATCATCCCAATATACCATGGCTGAGTGTTCAATCCCTGGTCAAGACACACTGGTCAAGAACCAACTGATGAATGCATCAGTAAGTGGAACCAACAAATTGATGTTTCTCTCTCATTCTCTCTCCTCTTCTTCCCTCTCTCTAAAATCAATAAAAAAAAAAATAAGTAAAAAGGGAAAGTCACAATGCCCATAAATTATAAAAATGAGCATATGTCAAAAGATTATTTTTAAATTAATTACTTAATGAAGGCACTGGTAAAATATTACAATCATTTCCAAGAATTTAAAGAACCAATATATATAGGCAATAAGAAATGCTGAAATGAATTTACATTGAGACAGAAAATTGACAACAGTCGATTGCAACCCCTCCAGACAAAATTCATAAGCTTTTCATAATTTCCCCTATCACAATGAACATATTAAAGGTTCCAAAAAGTCTTGAAATAAAAAAATTGTGTAACATTATGTAACCCTATCTTCCCATACATATTTGCTCACATCATACCCACTGGAGCACAATTTGGGGATGAGTTTATTCTCACTACACATTTTATGGACTTCTCTGCTCTTCCCTACAAAGCGCAGGTAGGGAATTATGTAGAACTCCATAATCCCCAAGTTATTTGTAAGGAGATTTTCCTTGTTTATACCAGATGTCTACAGAGAAAATAATCAAATTTAAGAGCAAGGAATTCAGATTGTGGGAGGAAGTAAATCTTGACTGATTAGCTTAGCTATAAGCTCCACTGAACATATTAAACATTGAAAATTTTCTGATTTTGAACTAGTTTTTTTTGTGGGTATTTTTTGGTTTTTATTTTAATGGTTGTTCAAGTACAGTTTTCTGTACTTTTATCCCCACACACAGCCCACCCATTCACCCTTACCACCTTCCTCCCTTTTCCACCCCACTTGTTATTGTCCATGTGTCCTTTATATTGTTTCTGCAAACCCTTCCCCCTTTTCCCCTAAAATTCCCTCCCCTCTCCCCCTTGGTAACTATCCACCTGTTCTCTATTTCCAGTGTCTTTGGTTATGTTTGGCTTGTTTGTTTGTTTTGTTGATTAGGTTCCTGTTAATGGTGAGATCATATAATATTCCCTTTCCACCTCCTGGTTTATTTCGCTTAGCATAATGCTCTCCAGTTCTATCCATGCTGTTTGCAAAGGGGGTAGAAGCTCCTTTTCTTTCTTTCTGCTGCATAGAATTCCATTGTGTAAATGTACCATAGTTTTTGGATCCATTCATTTACTGATGGGCACCTAGGTTGCTTCCAGCACTTGGCTATTGTAAATTGTGCTACTATGAACATTGGGGTGCATACATTCTTTTGGACTGGGTTTCAGGGTTCTTAGGATATAATCCTAGCAGTGGAATTGCCAAGTCAAAGGCCAGATCCACTTTTAGTTTTCTAAGAAAATTTCATACTGTTCCTGTAGTAGTTGTATCCAGTCTGCAATCCCACCAACAGTACACTAGGGTTCCCTTTTCTCTACAACCTCTCCAACACTTGTTTGTTGTTTTGCTTATGATGGCCATCTGACTGGTGTGAGGTGGTTATTTCATTGTGGTTTTAATTTGCATGGTCTCTGATAGCTAGTGATATTGAGCATCTTTTCATGTGTCTTCTGGATCCTCTGTATGTCCTCCTTGGAGAAGTGTCTGTTCAAGTCCTTTGCTTATTTTTTAATTGGGTTGCTTGTCTTCTTTGAGTGCAGTCGTGTGACTTCTTTATGTATTTTGGAGATTAAACCATTGTCTGAGGTATTATTGGCAAATATGTTTTCCCATACAGTTGGTTCTCCTTTTTATTTTGATACTGTTTTTCTTTAGCCGTGCAGAAGGTTTTTATTTTGATGAGATCCCATTTGTTTATTCTTTCCTTATGTCCCTTGCTCTGGGGGAATATCAGTAAAAATGTTTCTGCGTGATGAAATATCTGAGATTTTCCTGCCTATGTTCTCCTCTAGGACTTTAATGGTGTCACCACTTATATTTAAACCTTTTATCCACCTTGAATTTATCTTTGTGTATGGTGTAAGTTGATGATTGAGTTTCACTCTTTTTGCATGTAGCTGTCCAGCTCTCCCAACACCAATTGTTGAAGAGGCTATTTTTACTCCATTTATATTGCTTCCCCCTCTGTCAAATATTAATTGACTGTAGAGACTTGGGTGTATTTCTGAGCTCTTTATTCTTGAACTAGTTGTTTTTAAAAGAGCTAAAATGGTCAATATTCCCTGTGAGTAGTGATATGAAGCAACATATCAAAGTAACAAAAAGGACCCTTGGCTTGGACAATTCAGGTTGGCACCCCAGCCCCACCATTCAGGAGTCTACTCTGGGCAAGGCTCCTTATTTTCCTGTGGCAATTTTTCTCCATCTGTAAACTAGGGATAAACATTCATGGTGTGGATTTTAAATTAAATAATAAAATGCATGTGAAACTTTTATTTCATTCCTATCAATAAGTGCTCAAGAATATTAGCTATTAAAATGATTAACATCCTAACATACAAGTCAATCTTTAATCAGTAATACTTGATGGTAGGAGCTTGTAAATGATTCCAGAAGTGCACATCTATCTTGAGATTCTATAATTCCTCCACAACTGCCCAGAGGTAACTTTCTCTTTCTTGATGAAGATACACCTATAGGAACAATCATAGCAACCTCAGTGTCTCTACCTGAGACCTGCAGAGTGAAAACCATGAAGATGAGCTGTGGGTCTCCCTTGAAGGAAAAAATAAATGACTATGGCCTCTCTCTAAGCAAGAAGCTCTATATCTGGGTCCATGGATAGATTCCAAGGTGTTCATAAGTGACCTGAAATTATACACCTAATATCATATGGATAAGCCTTTTATTAGGAGGGGTTCATAGCTTATATAAGATGAACCACTGCTTCTGAGACAGCATGGGCATGGTGTAAAGAAAATAAGTGTAAAAATCAAACAAAACTGAGACTCACATGATTACTATAGGACCTGAATAATCTTTTCAAAATCCTTATTTTCCTGTGGCAATACAGGAATACAAGCAAAAATGCCTAATTTGATGCCTGACTCTGAAAGGCACTTAGTGAGGGTTAGTTGTTTCTCTTTTCCTTGATTGAATACCTTCATCTTAAACTACAATATGAAGGAGCTAACAGGGAGCTTAGACTTTATGCAATCCAATTTGCTCACCCAACAGATGAGACTGTGGAAAGTTTATGTGTATTGCTGAGGTCACATCTTTAATCTTCTACAATACAGAGGGATCTTGTAGAGCTAATGGACATTGTAATGACTATGGAACCACCTGCAGGGGTGTCTAACTTTTTGGCGTCTCTGGGCCACACTGGAAAACGAAGAGTTGCCTGGGGCCACACACTAAATACATTGCAAACATACTCACACACACAAAAAAAATCTCATAATGTTTTAAGTAAATATACGATTATGTGTTGAGGGAGCATTCATAGCCATCCTGGGCCTCACAAAGTCCATGGGCCATGGGTTGGACACCCCTGGAGCATGGTTTCCTGGAATTCACTGTTACTCAATAAATGTCTCTTGAACAATTCTCTAACTCCAAGAAAACACATGTGTCAGCATCATGGCCAGCACAACCAAGAAAGCCTAGAGTAACATTTAGGTTCTTAGAAATTGTCTTCATTGGTGAATCCTTTGTATTACTGAAGCATCTGAGGAGAATTTTAGAGCAGCAGGAATGGAATTCTCCCATGTGAACGAGGAGACCAAATGCCACTATCAGACATGCTAATGCCTCTGCTCCTGATCAGGAGAATCTGGGCTTGGGGACTGAGGGTGGCATCCGGCCTAATACTAAAAGTAGTTTGATGTTTCCCTGGTTAGGTTTCTTTGTGGAAAGAACAGTGTGACCAGAATCCTCACACCAAAGTCCCCACTGCAGTCCTGCCTGGGGCCACTGAGTAACATCAAAATGGCCACTGGCCCTCCTTAGCAAAATTTTCTTTCTTTTTCTTTTTAATTAAATATGTCTTGTGATAATTTGATACTTCCTGCTGCACAAACACATTGTGAATAACGGAAAAGAGAAAGGCTGTGGGGTACTTAAAGAACTTTTGAAAAATATTTTGCATAATCTCGGACTAGAGAACCACCATTGAAAATTCCACAAGTTCATAAATGGCCACCCAAAAGCCATGCAATGTAACCCAAATACTAGGGCTCACAATTACTAAGGATTCCAGATGGACCAACAGGATGTCTGGCTCAAAGGTGATTTCACTGGTGGTTTCTATCTTTAATGTTTATTGATCTAAAAGTAAAATAACTTAATTTTATAAAGACACATTTTATACAAATTGCAGTTTTGAACAGAAGTCAAGAAAGAACAAGGACATTGCTAACATACTGAAAATCAAGCCATACTTTTTCTGGAAATGAGTTCTGATATAGTGCTGGACACAGTATTTTCAGTTCAGTTTGTTCTTATGGTTATTTTCTAAATATCTGTGCTCAAGAAGGAACTCAGAGTACCTGCCTAACCTTTCTTTAAAGAGCACCAGAACAGAGGGGAAACAGAAGGTGCTGGAGAGACTTGGGAGAAAAGAATTCAGTCCTTGACCACCTGTGTTAAATCACACAGCCTCCTGCTCCTGGACCCTCAGAGCTGAAAATAGGACATGCAATTGCCACAGAACATGCAATTGCCACAAACAAATAAATAAACAAAGAAACAAGTATATTGTGCAGCACTATTCTTTCACACAATTGTATACTTTGATTTATGCTTTGATTTGGTTTTCTGCAGCTATTTTAAAAGCCTTATCTGCACGAAGTTAATTACTAAAGAAGAAAAATTATTCAACACAGTTTTGCAAGAGGTCCACTCTTCAGATTCCATTTAGGCCTCTCGAGCTGGAATTACCATGTTCGTATGGTTAACATGGATATTTTATAAGGTTAAATACAAACTTTGTATGAATTTTGAAAATAAATAGAGACTTCAAAGAAATGTTGCTGCTGTGGGCTATTATTACCAGATTCTTGTTGGCATTTGGGAATACTTGAGACAGATGTTTTAAGAAGCACAGGTTGGTGTGTTTGGTGAAAATTACTGCATGATAGAACGAGTAGGAAAAACTATTTTCTGGAGAGCCTGAGTGATATCCATACAATACTTGCATAAATGAAAGATGCTTCTGGAACAGCCTTTCACTAGCTGCTTTCATACCATGTATAAATACATGCAGACACTTCTTTTTTTCCTTTTTTAATTATTTTATTGTTGTTTGATTACAGTTGTCTGCATTTTCCCCCAGAACTCTCCTCCACACCTTCTATGGTACATACTCTGTATCTGCCCCTCCAGCCTCACACTCCGCTTTTCTTCCTGCTCAGCACTCCAGGAAGTGGACTTCTAGAGGCTGCATTCCAACCTGACCCTCTGGCTTTTGTCTGGAGTCCATCAATGGGAAGCACCAGCAGGACACAGAAGGCCAAGTCAGGGAAGGATTGGAGCACTGATTCCTTGGCTCCCGCCTTGCCAGACTCAATTCTCTCCCTTGCAGGTTATCCCTCCCAGCAATTACATCTCTTCTCTGTGAGTTTTTTCTATTTTTTATTGTATTTTTCCCATTATCATTTATCCCCCTTATAATCTTCTCCCCACCACAATCTCCACACTGTTACCCATGGCTATGAGTCCTTTTTCCTTTTTGCTTGATCCCTCCCTGCAACTGCCCTCCAGAGCTGTCAGCCTGCTATTTATGAGTGTCTCTATTTTGCTTGTTAGTTTATTTTTCATTAGATTCCATATATGAGTGAAATCATACAGTATTTGTCTTCCCCTGACAGGCTTATTTCACTTAGCATAATGTTCTCCAGGTCCATCCATGCTGTCACAAAGGCTAATTTTTTAAAAAATATAATTTATTGATTATGCTATTACAGTGTTCCACATCCCCCCCCCCCCCTTTAGTTCATGTGTATGGGTCATACATATAATAAGTTTTTCAGCTTCTACATTTCCTATACTACTCTTAACTTTCCTCTATTTTCTATCTACCATCTATGTTACTTTTTCTCTGTACCTTTTCCCTCTCTCTCCCCCTCCCAGTCCCCTGCTGATAACCCTCCATGTGATCTCCATTTCTGTGATTCTGTTCCTGTTCTAGTTGTTTGCTTAGTTTGTTTTTGGTTTTGTTTTAGGTGTAGTTGTTAATAATTGTGAGTTTGCTGTCATTTTACTATTTGGTAGTTTTGATCTTCTTTTTCTGAGATAAGTCCCTTTAACATTTCATATAATAAGGGCTTGGTGATGATGAACTCCTTTAACTTGACCTTATCTGGGAAGCACTTTATCTTCCCTTCCATTCTAAATGATAGCTTTGCTGGATAGAATAATCTTGCTGGATGTACATCCTTGCTTTTCATGACTTGCAATACTTCCTTCCAGCCCCTTCTTGCCTGCAAGATTTCTTTTGAGAAATCACCTGACAGTCTTATGGGCACTCCATTGTAGGAAACTGTCTCCTTATCTCTTGCTGCTTCTAGGATTCTCGCCTTATCTTAATCTTGGGTAATGTAATTATGATGTGCCTTGGTATGTTCCTCCTTGGGTCCAACTTCTTTGGAACTCTGGGTTTCCTGGACTTCCTGAAAGTCTATTTCCTTTGCCAGAATGGGGAAGTTCTCCTTCATTATGTTTCCAAATAAGTTTTCAATTTCTTGCTCTTCTTCTTCTCCTTCTAGTACCCCTACGATTCGGATGTTGGAAAATTTAAAGATGTCCTAGAGGTTCCTAAGCCTCTCCTCATTCTTTTGAATTCTTGTTTTTTCATTTTTTTTTATTTGGTTGTTTCTTTCTTCCTTCTGGTCCACTCCATTGATTTGAGTCCTATTTTCCTTCCCATCACTATTGGTTCCCTGTATATTTTCCTTTATTTCACTTTTCATAGCCTTCACTTTTTCCTCTATTTTGCAACCATATTCAACCAATTCTGTGAGGATCCTGATTACCAGTGTTCTGACCTGTGCATCTGATAGGTTAGCTATCTCTTCATTGCTTAGTGAATTTGTTCTGGAGCTTGATCTGTTCTTTCATTTGGGCCATTTTTTTTTGTCTCAGCACACCTGTTACATAGTAAGAGGTGGAGCCTTAGGTGTTCACCAGTGCAGGGCAACCCATGTCTTGTGATGCTGTATGTGGGGGAGGGGTTTGAGAGGGGACAATGCCACTTAGTCGGCTCTCTGAATGTTTTCAGTCACTTCCTCCCACTACCCACGATCAAATTGGGCCCTTTTGGTGCTGATTCCCAGGTGGGTAGGCTTGTATATGACCCTGTTGGTCTAGGACCCTGTTGGTCTCCCCAATGAACTCTACTGTGAGGCTGGGAATTTCTCCCACTGCTACCTCAACTCCCACAGGTGTTTTCAATCAGTGGTTTGAGCCTTTATTTCCCTGCTCTGAAACCTTGGGTTGCTTGGTTTGTCTCATTCCCCAGTTGTTCCTCCTGGTTTATCTGCACTTGAATGTGGGACCGCTCAGTCTGCAATCCGCCACCTTGCTACAAGTCCTCTCTGCCCTGCTGCCAACTCTGCCCCTCCTACCAGTCTGGATGAATGTTTGTTCTTTAACTCCTTGGTTGTCAGACTTCCATACAGTTTAATTTTCTCACAGTTCTGGTTGTTTTTGCTTTTAAATTTGTTGTTATTCTTCTTTTGGTTGTGTGAGGAGGCACAGTGTATCTCCCTACACCTCCATCTTGGCCGGAAGTCACTGTTATTCTGTAAATATTTTTCTTTTTTATGGCCAAGTAGTATTCCATTGTATAAATGCCTCATAGTTGGTTTATCCACTCATCTACTAATGGGCACTTGGGTTGCTTCCATGTCTAATAACTCCTCAGGCAAGGGAAACAAAAGGGAAATAAACAAATGGGACTACATCAAACTAAAAAGTTTTTTGCACAACAACCATTAACAAAGTAAAAGACAACCCACTGAATGAGATAATTACTTTAGGTTGACTGGATATATTGGTTCTGCACCTTATATATGTAATCTTGTAGAAGTATTTCTTTGCCTTCTGTTTAAAAATATCTAGATATGAATTGGCTTTCTAAAACATTAGTTCTTTTCCTTCTGCTTCTATGTACTTGTTAAAGCTATAATTTACAATATATATTTGTTTAGTCAGAAAATTGAAAGACTACTCTTGTCTGATTAATATAATGGCCAGGTTTTCTAAACAAAATGAAGTATAAACACTTTCAAATTTTCTTACTGCATACCTTCCAAGAATTAGCCATCCAGGCCCTGGCTGGTGTAGCTCAGTGGATTGAGTGTGGGCTGTGAACCAAAGCATCACAGGTTTGATTCCAGTCAGGGCACATACCTGGGTTGCAGGCCATGGCCCCCAGCAACAACACATTGATGTTTCTCTCTCTCTCCTTCTCCCTCCCTTCCCTCTCTAAAAATAAATAAATAAAATCTTAAAAAATATAAATAAAGTCATCTCACATTCTTTAAAACAAAAGAATTAGCCATCCCAATAAGTTTAAGTAGTAAGTAAAACTGATTATTTGATGAAATCCTTTCACCCTGTTAGTGTTACTTTCTCTATGTCCTTGCCACTCAGAGTGGGTCCTCAAACCAGTGCCATCAGCCTTTCCTAGCAGCTTGCTAGAAATGCAGAATTCTGGGCCTATCCCAGACCCACTGAACTGGACTCTGTGTTTCAACAACATCCCCAGTCAATTCGCCTGCATATACAAGTTTGGAAAGCCTGCTCTAGAAATTGCAAAGCCAATGTTTATTCCTATAAGTAAATGAAAGAACCAAAGTCATTATTCTAAGCATCTGTTATAAATGCAAAGAAAATCAAGATTATCAAACTAAAGCTGTGATGATCATCTTAGTATACATGTTGAATGCTGGTTAGTAAAATGAATGTTCGATCTCTGGCTAGCATTTCCCACAGACTACTAGTAGTAGTAGTCTTAAAGCAGACTACTACAAAATTCTCAAGAAGTTAAATGTTCTGAATCGTTGACTGGGTTCTAGTTGTTTGCAGTTTAATTTGCATTTTAATGAAATCATCTTAACTAGATTTTTATAAAAAAATGATTCTTCAACACATTCCATAGGAAGTAGAATCATTCTGATTAGTCAATTTTTTTGTCCACAATATGTAAATTAAACTCAAGTCTCTGGCTCAGTGACATTCAGCAACTTCATATAAATGAAATGAGAACATCCATGAAGTTTTCCCTGACTATTGCCTCAAAATGTAAGTAATTGCTGACTTGCTCAAATGCCCTGATGGATGCTCCTGCCCTTTCATGCAGAAGCAACTGAAACCAGATGAGCACTATCTGGTTTTGGATTTCAGAAACAACGTTTGAAGCAACTGGGATTGAAAGCAGAGGATTTTAATGTCAGCCAATCATAGCTGTTAAATAAGAGTAAATCTAGTTCTATGTGAAATGTCCTGTATGGTTTTTTACATAAAATAAGAAATAGGCTTTAACCCAGGAGTTTGCATGCTATAGAATCATTAGCACTGAACCAATTCTTGCTTCTTCCTCCAAAACCTAACTAGCAATAGTAACCCAATGCCCACTCAACATCAGCTGTGAACAGGACACCATGTTTAATCCTGTGCTTAGAATCTGAAAATACTAATAGTCATCACCTCATCAAGCATAATTGTGGCAAATAGGGTTTTCTTTCCCCATTGTTGCCTTCTTTTCTTTTTATTTTTTCTTCTCACCTCTTAATAAGAGTCTCATGAATGAGTTTGTCCATATAAAATATTCTTAAATTATGATGTGAAAAGTGGCCAATGTTAGCAAGAGGCAGTTCCATTTTGACAAAGTGTCTCTCTAAATAATGTAAAGAACTAATTCTCTTTTAGGGACCCCAAGGCCTCAGAAACTCTAAACTCCCCTTCTTCCCAATGGATGTGGAACCCTGGGGAAAAGTCAAAGGAATCCTGAGGGAAATGGAGGGAAAGAGGGATGGGTATGCCTAAAAGAAGCTTTCTTTCTGAATAGGGACTGTACAAAAGCATTCTCCTGGGTGTTAAGGGCCAAACCAAAGGGGTACATAACTAGTTCAAAAGACAAAGTATAAACAAATAAATGTAAATTTAAATAACTCACTCTTAAGGAAAATTATCCAGGAAACTAGGTGACTTCATATGGCTTTTATATGCCACGTGCATTTGGAATCTCCAAGAGGGGGATGCAGAATGTAGTTGTCCAAAATATTTTTGACCAGAGAACCCTTTTGTCAAAGGAGTATCTTACAAGACTAATGCTCAATGAAATGCACTAGGGGAAACCCTGAGCCTCACCATAGAGATCTGGCTTGGGAGCCCTGGCACCTCTAAAACAGGGCTCCTCAACCTGGTGGCATCAGGACCACCTGGCAAGCTTCTGCTGTAGCAGGTCTGCACAGGATGTTCTGATGACCACAGAACTGCTCTAATTTGTCAGATGTAAGCACAGCCTTAAGTGATTCCTAAAACGTAATTATTTTAATTTAATACCAAATTTACATAATGCCTGGAAGTAAGCCATCTCTCAGGAACATAAACAAATAATTAGATGTCCTGGTCAGCCCAGCACAAGCTCTATCACCTGGATGAGTGTCACCTAGAGCTCAGAAGTCTCCCTTGTTTGTCTACTTACCAGAGGCCCCAATCAGTGGCCTGAAGATCACCTGTTCCCAAATAGAATCCCTACAGTGTAACTTCTGCATCACTACCATAAATTGACCTATGAATAATTCAGTGTAAACCAGGCTCAAATCATGGGGGAGGGAGGTTCATAACCCAGATGAAGTTTTCTCGTCTTTTCCTCTTCCCCACTGGTTTTTCACCATTTAGGTGACAACTGATGAAATAAAATCATGTGATAGCCCACTCACATCAAGACCTTCCAGAGACCTAACAATACCAGCCCCACATCCTTTCTCTGAAGATCCCTGTGTCTTTCTAGACTGACCCAATGTATTGAATCACCCAGGCTCCCTTGCCTCTAATTTCTGCAGCCAATGGAAAGCAGCAGCAGGGACAAAGGGGTGAGGAAAGTAAGGTCAAGCTCTGCTCTATCCTGCTTTTGAGTTGTGTTTCTGGCAGTGCTTATGTCCCTTCACCCCTATAGCTCCAGTCAAGAGACTCCTCCTTTGAGACTCCTCCTTTAAGACTCCAGCTTTCACTGGGTTTGACTACCATTTTCTCCCCTCGTCCCTTTGGGCCTACAACTTGGTTATAGCTTCTTGATGTTGTTACTAGTCTCTGGTTGATTTCCTTAACACTTCCCACACTTGTGCATTCAACTAAATAATCATTCACTAAGCCTCTTGTACCATCTTAAACCAAACTTGGCCTCTCACCAAGCCCTGGCTAATAGCACAAGACCATCTCTGGCCACCATTTCTGGCCATGGGGATCACTGTTCCTGTGTGCCCATCCCAAACCCATGAGGAGGAGTGGTATGTTTGCCATTTTAAAGCACACATGCCCATATATATAGATACATAACAAAATCAGTGTCTCAGAATAGTTTGCTGAGGGTCTGAAAACAACATTTGAATGCACACCAATTAGCGTTTGTTTAAATATGTATTACACTGAGGCAAAGTTCTAAAGCCCCCGTTGTAAACAAGCCTATGCCCAAAGAAGGGTAACAGATTTATTCAAATTAAGGCCTTTAGAAATTGTTGTCATGAGCTTTTGCTAGGGTTGAAACAACTTTGAGTCCTGCCAGAATTTGACTTCTGTAAAATAAAATTCCAAAACTCAATATAATGATTCCAATCATCAATATAATGATTTTCAAAGGCAAGGACCTCTGGGAGGCCAGAACCACATGCTTAGAGTGTCATTCTTCAACTTTCAGGCTGGAAAAGGTTTCTGTGTTTGCTACAGAAGAGACAATAGTTCATTTACAGGTTTTACCAACTGTTAAGAGTATTGAGCTTAGTGAGGCTACAACTAAAGAAATCTGGTTCTCTAAGCATCACTAGTTTCTATTTCTAGAAGTCCTTCTCATAACATGCTGGAGGCAGTGCAAGGATGTACCACATTCCATTACCCTTACCCCTCCATTTTGCCTACCTGGCTGGGTCTGGTTTTCTGACACCAGAAAAATGCACAGACTCCCATTCCAGGCATTATTATCAAATTTGCCCTAGCCTTTCCCTTTGAAGAACAAAAGAGAACTTAGATTTGTGTTAGTTGATGATTTCTTGTGGTCACCAGTGTCCACCAGAAAACTGAGTAAATCTGAGACTTGATCACTGCTCAGGAGACCCTGGGCCTCTGGTCTGCTCCATAAACAGTCTTCAGGAAGATTTACAGTCATGCTGTCGAGATGCCTAAAATAAATAAATGAGCCTCATTGTGAGGGTATAATCTCATTCAGTCTTTCTGGAGTATAGTTCAGCACCATCTATCAAAATCCTTTAAAATGTCTGGATTCATTGACCTAGCAATTCTACTTCTATGAATATATACTAAGGAATTAATCAGATATATTTCCAAAGATGTATCTACAAGAATGTTTATTATGACTTTACTTACCAGAGCAAAGTGATATAGACAAAATAAATATCCGAAAATAAGGAATTAAATATATCACTGGCAATTCTATTTCCCACATTACAGTGAGCTAGACGTCTAGGACACCCTCTCAACCCCAAATTTCCAAATATAATAAACATTGTTTTCATTGTATTGCTAAGCTGGCAAGAAGTAGGAAATTCAAGAGGCCAAGGGGAATGGTCTGGGAGCCTTCAGCCCTGAGGGCACCTTCCACTGTGCTGATAGCTGCCCAGGATGGACTGACCAGAATTAAAGCTTAGATGTAGCTACCCCAGGGTGGAAAGTCTTTTAGGAAACCCACACCCGTCTCTCCCCATTGCTACATAAGGCTGGGACCCCAAGGGCTACATTTGCAATGGCATGATGATTTAGAACCATATCTGTCCCTAGAAGAAACTTTGTCTGTTTGCCCTGACCTCTATGGCTCAGTTGGTTAAGTGTTGTCCCACAAAGTGAAAGGTCACCAGTTCTATTCCAAGTCAGGCCACATGCCTAGGTTGCAGGTTCTGTCCCCAGTCAAGGCATGTGAGAGAGTCAACTGATCAATGTTTCTCTCTCACATAGATGTTTCTCTCCTGCTTTTTGTCCTTCCCTTCCCCTCTCTTTGAAAATAAATAAATAAAATCTTTTTTAAAAAATGCCTGTTTGATCTTGTTACAGGGGAGTGGGGGATGGGGATAGAAAGAAACCTGGTCTTTGATGTGGTGATCTTAGTTTGGCCTCACTGCATTTAAACCCCCACACCTCACTATCTGTGGGGTCAATGGACTAAACTTCAAGCAGAGAATTTAATTTAATGCAGGGGTGTCCAACCTGTGGTCCATAGACTATGGGATGGCTATGAATGAGACCCAACACAAAATCATAAATTTACTTAAATCATTATGAGATTTTTTGTGATTCCATGTTGCAGTGTATTTAATGTGTGGCCTCTAAGGCAATTCCTTCTTCCATTGTGGCCCCAGAGATGCCAAAAAGTTGGACAGCTCTAATTAAAGCAATGTTACATGGTTCCCATGATTGATGTTGCATCAGGGGACTGGCTTGGGCAAACTAAATCTCCTCTAGAAGAGTTAACTTCAGGCCTAGCTGGTGTAGATTGAGCATGGGCTGGGAACCACAGGGTTAGCAATTCAATTCCCAGTCAGAGTGCATGCCTGGGTTGCAGGCCAGGTCCCCAGTAGGGGGCGTGTGAGAGGCAACCACACATTGATATTTCTCTCCCTCTCTCTAAAAATAAAATAATTTTAAAAAAGAATTAATTTCAGTCTTCTCCTCAAAAAATTCCCACTGGTTAAGTGCTAAGGACTTTTACAGTACAAAGTATTAGTGATGCTTGTACCAAGTCCAATGTGTGTTGGGTGGGGGGCATTTTTCCCATACCACCATATAGCTCTCCAACATCAGCTGGATGTCCCACAATTCAATTCTGACACTATCTGTCCACCTGTTCATTATAAAAGTAAGTATTTAACTCACAAACTGTCTGGTGAAAGAGATGTATAGGGTAAGATATCTGAAAAGGAAAATTGAGCCTCCAAGCCCTCTTTAGGAGTGCCACTTTCCCAGCCCCTTTATGTGTTCACCAACTGCAAGCTCTCCAAATCCTGTCTTTTTGGAGTTTTATGGAGGTTTCACTGCACAGGCATGAGTGATTAAATAAATTAGCAACTGGCAATTGATTCAACCTTCAGCCCTCTTCCCCTCCCTAGAGTGTCAGGGGAATGGGACTAAAAGCTCCCCTCTCTAATCACCTAGTTTGTTCTCTTGGCAACCAGCCCCCAACCTTAGTTGCAGTCCTAAAGTCACCTTATTAATAACAAAAGACACCTTTGTTGCTCTAATCACTTAGGAAATTCCAAGGATTTTAGGAACTCTATGCCAGTCAGTGGGATGAAGAACAAATATATATTCCTTATTATAAATTATAATATCACGTATATCTATTAATAAATAAATGTGTCCAGGATCTTCAAAAACAGGAGAAATATTCACAGTAATTTACTGTGTAAAGAAAAGGTTATAGGACAATAAGAAAATTATGGTCCAATATATGACTTATTGGACCATTTTATTTATATATAACTACAAATATATATGCATATATATATGGAGGCTATGCAACAAATATGTTCGTGGTTAAAGGTTAGCAGAGATAGAATTACAGGTTTTTTCTCTTTTATGTTCATTATTTTACTGTTCTCTACATTTTTTACAATGTACATATACTTTGGAAATTAGAAAAATCATTACTGAGCAAAACAAATTAGAAAAGAACATACCAACCTTTAACAAAACATTTCATCTAATTCTTGCTATCTCTTGTTTACCCTCTGGTAAACACCTGTGTACTTACTAGCAGAAGCACCAATGTGAGCACTGCATAACTTTTACTTTACTGTTATTAAATATCTGCTGTATGCCAGACCCTCCTACACATAAGAAAAACAAATAGAAGTCCTGGCCTCAGGGGCTCACAGCTTAGATTGGGATTCATAAACACACGTATAAAACCCAGTCATGAGTGCTAAGCTCATACCAGGGGAATACATGGATGGACACCTGGGAGGATACCTCCCTAAGCCTGGCTTAGCTGTTTAAAAAGGCTTTCTGGAGGGAATGAGCACAGGTCTTATCTTAAAGGATGAATGGGAGCTCCTCTCAGATACAGAAAAGAAGGGAATGAGTACTTGGGCAAAGGAGAGCACTATCATACTCACCTCCCTTCAGCTCTTCCCTCTGCACCCACTCTCTCCATCTTTCTTTACAGCAAATATCACTACCCAACATTATATTATTTATGCAGTGCTTACTTGCTTTCCCCATTCCACTACATGTTCCATGAAGGAAAGAACTTTGTCTTGTGTACTGTTGTATCTTCAGCAGCTAGAATAGTGTCTAGCACAGAATAAGTGCCCCAGCATTTATAGAATAAACAAATAAAAGACACAGAGGCAAGAAACACAAGCATGAGTGAGAATAATTCTTCAGTTCATCTGTGTGGAGCAGACCATGACACAGATGAGGCTGTAAGGAGATGTGTGTCAGATAACAGAGGATCCATACACCATTATCCCAAGAGCAATGGGGGCCCTTTGAGGGGGTGTGGAACAAGAGAATGATATGGTCTAGACAGTAGTGTAGATGATAGACTAAGGTGTGGGAAATAAGAGAAGCAGGGAACAGTAAGAGGTATGTGATAATTGCCATGCAAGGAAGAGAAAGGAGGACTGAATCAAGATGCAGTAATAGGCACATCCATTCATTCATTCCACAATTTCTGTAAGTCCACATTATTGTATATGGTAGGCATAGCCATACAGCTATTATTGTAGTGTTAAGTGTAGTAGTTTCTATTCCAGGTGCTGTTCTAATCTCTGGGGGTGCATCCATGAACAAGACAAAGGCTCTTCCTTCATGGACTTTGTATTATGAGAGAAAGTACAAAAAGCAGGGTGGGCTAAAAGTAAGTTTAGTTATCCATATGGAAGATAGTACAATAATTAATAAGTAATTATACAAGAATAAACTCTCACATACTCATAATGGTAAACCTACTTTTGCCCCACCCTGTAAAATAAACAAAAATAATTTCAGGAAGCATTCCATGATATGAAGAATAATAAAGGAAAAGAGAAGAGAAAGATTCATAAAATATTTAAGAGGTTAAAAACTGCAAGGCAACATGGCCACCAGGCTACCTAGGAGCTGTCAGAAGGTTCATTATTGACTTAACTGCTGAAGTGAATGATGTATCTCTTGAAACCTACTAATCAGAGACTAGAGAAAATCCATCCCAACAAAAATATGTGACAAATGGTCCAGAGAAAAGATTCCACAGTACACAGCTCAAGGGTTGTAAACTGACAAGTGTGTGTGCAGTGACAGTCTGGGGGCTACTGTGTGATACCAGAAGCTTTGCATCACTCAAACATGATAAAGTCAGGTGTGGTACTTTGGTCAAAAACCACTGACTGAGACTCAAAAGAGAGATTTCAGCATTTGACAATTTAGTCCTACAATTAGGGTCCTAGTTTTAAATTTGCATCTTAGCTTACTCAGAGAACTAAAACTTTTTTGGATCTGAAAAGTGGTCTCCATCACTAACTTTCCTCAGATTAAGTCTGAGGAACCATTTTCAACACTTTGATTAATGCTACTTTTAGTGCCTGGTTGGTGGAAACTAAGGAACAAAAGAAAGAGGAGGCAGGGTAGTAAGCATCTGGTCAAGAAAGACACACACGTTTTCTTTTCAAGGAGTCTTTGTAGGTTAAGAGTTGCAAAACATGTTATATAAAAATTTTCACATCTCAAAGAGAGTTGCCTTAAAAAGACCATGGTGAGTGATTGGTGTTAGTCCTGTGACACTGCAGCCGCTCTGGGCTCCAGTGACCTGGGAGGCAACCGTTCGACTTGGGAGGAAAAGATGAAAGAAAATAACAATGCTCATTATTTTTGTATTAGGCATCCATGTGACAAACACACCTTCTTGAAAAAGCTTATTTTGCATTCTTCCATTTGTCACTCCTCCTAATTTATCTTGGCAGCAACACACCAACCAGAAAACAGGGAAATGTAAGGAAAGTACTCATACACAGAGTCTAAATCAAGAACAGTTTGTTTCACAAAAATCTAAAGTCATAGAGGGCATGCCCTTTGCATCTTCATATTGTCAAATTCTATCATTTATGTGCTTTCCAACCTCCTCAGGTTCCTAAAGGGCACTGTACATGCAGCTCACAGCCACCAGCATTTGTGTAATCTGTCACACAGGCAGGCAGACCCCACAGACATTCCACTGAAATCACATTCCTCAGTTCATCTCCTTATGACAACAGCAAATGACAAAGCAGTCAAAGGCCTGCCAAATTTATAGTTCACCCATGCAAAGTGGGTAGAGATGAAAGACAAAGAAGTGCAAATCTAATTTTTAGGCTGAGAACAAGAGACAGTGGCTTCTACAGAATGTCCTGGAAGCAAGCCAGACTGGTTTCAGCTGCACTGGGTTTTCCAATGGAAGGGGAGCAAGTGATCCCAACAATATGCTTAGTTGTCTATCACTGACAACAGGCTCAGATGCCCAGCTGGATCCCTGAGTCATATTAAATACAGATTAATGGGAGACTTCCATCTTGTCTTTCTACAAGTGGGATTGCCTGATTATAACAAATTCAAATACTGAATTCTTATGCTGCGCTAAGAACTGTGCTACATATTATTTTTCATTTAACCCTCCTGAATACCTTTAAATTCAAGAGATGGAGAAATAGTAAAGTAGGTGCCATTATCAGCCCCATTTTACAGATGAGAAAACTGAGGCTTATAGGTATGGAATAAATGGCTCATTGTCACATAGCTTGAAAGTGAAAGATCTAGTAATAGAAATCCAAGTCCGTGCTCTTAATAACCTCTTGTTTCCTGATACTGAATTTATGGATTATCTCAAGTGAAGAGATTACTGTTCCTTGTGGATCTGACATCTATTGGCCAGACTCTCTTAACAAGGCCTTGCTTATGTTATTATAAGTCCATTTCAAATACAAAAGTAATATGGTAAAGTGTATGACCACAGACAGTTCTTCTGTTACATAAGGAATTCTGCTAATAGGAATACTGTGACAAACATGCCCACAAAAGCCTTTCCTTTCCTGTATGCATGCTAAACTGCAACATACATTGCAGCTCTTGCCATTGAGAGGTGGAAACTATTTCTCCATCTCTTGAATTTAAATTTAGCCATGCAATTTGTTAAAAATTTTGTAAACTTTAGGCAAGTTGAGGCTTGAAAAGTCCCTACCAAAGGAGTCTCCTTTGCTTGGGAACCCTCAGCCCACCTCCCTATGGTCAAACCCAGGCTGGTTTGTGCTCAGCATACTACACTACAAAGAAAAGGAAAAATGCAGAGGTTCCTAAGATAATAATGTTTACCTAGAAACAGAAAAGATAAATCTATAGAACCATATGATTGACACATGAGTGAACCCTAAAGTAAGAAGGAAGGCAGAACTACTTAAATTCAGATAAAGGAATGTGCTATGGACTGAATGTCTATAACCCCCAGAATTCATATGCTAAAGCCCTACCCCCCATTGTGATGGTATTTGGAGGTGGGGCCTCCGGGAGGTAATTAGGTTTATATGAAGTCATGAAAGTGGAGCCCTCATGATGAGATTAGTGCCCTTATAAGAAGAGGAAGAATACCTCCATCTCTCTATGCACATGCACTAGGAAAGGCCATGTGAACAGACATTGAAAAGGCAGCTGTCTACTGATAGGAAGAGAGCCCTCACCAGACAGCAAACTGCTGGTACCTTGGTCTTCCATTTTCCAACCTCCAGAACTAAAAAAAATAAATGTGTGTTGTTAAAGCCAACCAGTCTATGATACTTTGTTATAGAGCCCAAGCTGGCTAAATCAGCAGGCTTTCCAAAAGAGACAGGACTTCAGTTGAGGGGTCAAGTAGAAAATAGCATGGGGTAAAAGCTCAACGCATGGAAACCAAAATGGGGAGAAAAAAAAGAAAGTCATTCCATGAAAAGAAAGACTGGGAGAAAATGGAAAAAAGAAAGGTACACAAGGAGCAACCTCACAATACAGGAGGAAAAAAAACACAATTGAATCCTATGCAAAACACATTGACACTTTTGATTCTTTCTACAAACCTTGAAATTCAAAAGAGAAAACCATCATTACCTGGTAGCACTGGCAGGTGTCTGACAGGGTGAGATCATGCTAACTTCCAGTTTTCTTCATCTAATTAAATCAATTAATTTTAAAACATCTAAAATAGGGATTATGTTATTTATACTACTGTAGCAGTATCAAGATTTAGAATTGCTAGTGCATCAACATTTATTATCACTTACTGGCAAAGCAACAGATAAGAAGGGGAAAACTAAAGAAACACTTCAAGACCTCCCACACCAATAAAGTGAGAGAGGCAAGGCAAAAGATATGGAATTTTTTAAAATCCTCACCTGAGGTTATGTTTATTGATTTTAGAGAGAGAGGAAGGGAAAGAAAGTGATAAACATTGATCGGTTGATTGCCTTCCATACGCACCCTGACCAGGGATCAAATTTGCAACCTAGGTATGTGCTCTGACTGGAAAATGAACCCGCAATGTTTTGGAGCATGGGATGATGCTACAACCAACTGAGCCCAGCCAGGACAAAGATAAAGATTCTTAAGTACATGAAACAGTCTTGAGACCCGTAGCCTCAACTTATGAGGCAACACTGGACTCATAACAAAACACTCAAAGGAACCATAATTTCATTCATTACAAAAAGAAGGAGGAGAGAGAGGTAGGAGAGAAAAGGGGTATAATGATAAAGGAGAGTTAAATAAAGAGGCAAGAAAAACAAAGACATCTTTTTATTTGTGATTTGCTATTAGAAGAATAGAGCAGAAAACAAGAATAAACAAAAAACAACAATGCAAGGGATGTACTTTCACACCTACTCTTCCCCTTCTTTTATGGGAGAAAGCTTCACCTGAAACAGAATGTAAAGCCATCGTTAGTCTCAAAAGCAACTTCCTTCAAATTCTCTTCATTTTCCTAAGTAGAGCCATCAATATCCGAATTCAACAACAGTAACATGAGGTCAACTACATTTGAAATCAATTTGTAAACCAATTGTTAAGCATTTTATGTTTTCCTATTTGAATTTAAATGTATTTTCTGAGGGAAAGACATTAGAACATTTTTTCAGGCTTATTATTATACATATAAGATGCACATTAAGGATGGAGGAATAAATGGATGAATGGGTTCCATGGATCACCTAGGGATAACATTAGTTGTACACATAAATGCCCCAAAAGAACCAACCAATCTCTACTAGGACAAAAGACTTTCTAAAGAAATCCTTTTTGCCCTGATCAGTGTACAAGAGACAACCGATCGATGTCTCTCTCTCTCACATGGATGAGTTCCTCTCCCTCCCTCTCTCGCTCCCTTCCACTCTCTCTAAAAATAAATAAATAAACCGATCCTTTTTCATTAATTTATTTCCATTACTCACTCTCAAATTCTATTTGACAACTCACTAGGTCAGACACCAATAATAAACCCATCATGATCAAATTATTTCATTTCACACTTCCAGCCAAGATGGAGGCATAGGTAGACCCACTTTACCTCCTCACACAATGATAAGAAGGATAACAACAAATCTAAAAACAAAAAACAACCAGAACTGCCAGAAAATCAAACTGTATGGATATCCAACAACCAAGGAGATGAAGAAACATTCATCCAGGCAGACTGGAGGGGTGGAGAGGATGGAATGTGGGGAGGCAAGGCAGCAGCGGGGGGAGGCAGCTACAGTGGCCAGAACAAGTGGTCCTACATTCACATGCAGTGGATAAAAACCAGGAGGGACAACTAAGGAGCAAGCAATCCCAGCCCCAGGCCAGACTGGGCAGCCCAAAGTTCCAGTGCTGGGAAAATAAAGCCTCATAAACTCTGGTTGTAAAAACCAGTGTGGGTTAGGGCAGTGGAAGAAACTGCAGTCTCTCAGGAGAGTCCATGTGAAGAGCCCGCAGAGTCCTAGAAAGTATGCAAACCCACCCACTCTAGGAATTAGCATGAGAACAGCAGCTAGAAGGGCTTGAGTAGCTTATAGGAAATGGGGGAAGTCACTGGAAATGGGTGAGAGCCCAGCAAGTGCCATTGTTCCCTCTCTGACCCCTCCCCCACATACAGTGATACATACATCAATGCCCCACTTTTCCCAAGAGAAAAAGCCTAAATAACATCCAAAAAAATCACATAATCAAATATACAGTTGAGATTTGAATCCAGGAATCTGACTCTCAGGGCCTGAAATTCTTTTCTTGTTAACTTTAATATATTTTATTGACTATGCTATTACAGTTGTCCCCTCTCCTATTACAGTATCCCCCCTTTATTCCCCTCTGCCCTGCACACCCTGCCCACCTGTACTCTTCCCCCTCCTTTACTTCATATCCATGGGTCATACTTCTTGGGCTTCTCCATTTCCGACACTATTCTTAACCTCTCCCTGTATATTTTCTACCTACCATCTGTGCTACTTATTCCCTGTACCTTTTCCCCTTTTCACCTCTCTCCACCACTGATAAACCTCCACATGATCTCCATTTCTGTGATTCTGTTCCTGTTCTAGTTGTTTGCTTAGTTTGTTTTTGTTTTTGTTTTTGTTTGTTTGGTTGTTGATAGTTGTAAGTTTGTTGTCATTTTAGTGTTCATAGTTTTGATCTTCTTTTTCTGAGATAAGTCCCTTTAACATTTCATATAATAAGGGCTTGGTGATGATGAACTTCTTGAACTTGACCTTATCTGGGAAGTACTTTATCTGCCCTTCCATTCTAAATGATAGCTTTGCTGGATAGAGTAATCTTGCTGGATGTATGTCCTTGCCGTTCATGACTTGAAATACTGCCTTCTAGACCCTTCTTGCCTGCAAGGTTTCATTTGAGAAATCAGCTGACAGTCTGGTGGGAACTCCTTTGTAGGTAACTGTCTCTTTTTCTCTTGGTGCTTTTAAGGTTCTCTCCTTATCTTTAATCTTGAATAATGTAATGATGATGTACCTTGTTGTGTACTGCCTTGGGTACAACTTCTTTGTCATTCTCTGGATTTCCTGGACTTCCTGGAAGTCTATTTCCTTTGCCAGCTTGGGGAAGTTCTCCTTCATTATGTTTCCAAATAAGTTTTCAATTTCTTGCTCTTCCTCTTCTCCTGGCACCCCTATGAATCAGATGTTGGAACGTTTAAAGTTGTCCCAGAGGTTTCTAAGCCTCTCCTTTTTTCAAATTCTTGTTTCTTCATTCTGTTCTGGTTGAATGTTTATTTCTTCTTTCTGGTCCAAACCGTTGATTTGAGTCCCAGTTCCCTTCCCATCACTATTGGTTCCCTGTACATTTACCTTTATTTCACTTTTCATAGCCTTCACTTTTTCCTCTATTTTGTGACTATATTCAACCAATTCTATGAGCATCCTGATTACCAGTGTTTTGAGCTGTGCATCTTATAGGTTGGCTATCTCTTCGTACTTTAGTTGTATTTTTTTCTGGAGCTTTGATCTGTTCTTTAATTTGGGCCTTTTTTTTTGCCTCAACATGCCTGTTATGTATAAGGGGCACCTTAGGTATTTGCCAGTGTGGAGCAACCCAGGTTGCTATGTTGTGGCACTGTATGTGGGGGAGGGATCTAAGAGAGGGCAGTGCCACTTGTTCAGCTCTCCACTGGCTTTCAGTCACTTCCTCCACTACCCACAAGCAAAGTGGGCCCTTCTGGTGCAGATTCATGGGTGGGTGGTTTTGTGTACATTCTAGGATTCCGTGGGTCTCTCCAACAAACTCTCCTGTGCAGCTGGGAGTTTCTCCCGCAGTCTCAACCCTCACAGGTTTTTTTAGTCAGAGGTTTTGAAGCTTTATTTCCCCACACTGGGTTGCAAGGTCTGTCTTGCTCCCCAGTTGTTCCTCCTGGTTTATCTGAACACAAATTTGGGACCTCCCACTTTGCCAGCCACCACCTCACCTGGTCTGCCAGCTGCCGCCTTGCCACGAGTCCTCTCCACCCAGCTTCCCATCTCCACCCCTCCTACTGGTCTGGAAGGATGTTTCTGCTTTAACTCCTTGGTTGTCAGACTTCTATACAGTTAGGTTTTCTGTCACTTCTGGTTGTTTTTTGTTTTTCAATTTGTTTTTGTCCTTCTTTTGGTTGTGTGAGGAGGCACAGTGTATCTACCTATGCCTCCATCTTGGCCAGAATTCTCAAGGCCTGAACTTCTTAAGCAGGGAGCTCTAAGATCTCTCTTAGAGGGGCTCAGTCAATATTATTGAATTAAAGATTTACATGCATACATAATACTTGACTTTGAAACACCTTGAGGAGGGCAATAAAACTTATATTTTAATGAATCATGATATGAAAACAGTAACAAATTATGCCAAATAATTACAAGTAATTCTGATTTAGCTAAAAGTGCTGTTACAGAAAGCATGAAAACTCTATAGAGAAAAACAAAACTCTCTTATAATCTCAACAACCAGTAAATATCACTATTAGCATTTGGTATACTTCTTATTTTATTCCCACTACAATTATTTGTTTATTTTTTACATTACTAGAATCATATTTTTCTTAAACTTACATCATGAGAACTTTATCAATTTATCAAATGTTTTTCAAGCATCTAAGTTTTCATTACTCCATGATATTTTATCACATTAATGGACCCCAACTAGTATGATTATTCCTTGTTGATAAACACTTAGGTTGACTCTAATTGTTCATGATAATAAACAATGTTTTAAGAATATTATTCTCAAGAGGTTTTTATGTGGTTTTTCTATTTCATTGGCATAAATCCCTAACATTTTTAATTAAATATGTAACTGAGATAAAATATCCCCCCAAGTTACTAACCAAATGCAAAATCAGGGACATAACTGGGGTTTAGATACTGTTTGGTCCAAAGGATTGGTCTAGGGCCCCAACATCTCCATCACCTGGGGCCTCAGGTGGGGATGAGCAGACAGAACCCCTACACACACAGGGCAATCAGAGACTGTAGAAACTGAGGCCCTCTTTTTGAGGGTAGTATGGGAAATACAAGGGCCTATGAACAGCCTGGCAGAAGAGTAGCTACAGAAGACAGTTCCTGAGAGTCCAAGGTAGAGGACATGGACTAGATAAGAGAGCTGCAGTCTGGAACAGAATCCAGGTAAGGAGAGAAGAACAGGGAATGTACGGACCTTGAGACTAGAGGGCTGATGCCCAAAGATGATGAGGGCCAAGCTATAACTCAGTGCCACCAAACAACCAGCAAATAGCACAAAACCAGGAGCCACTTGCAGATATTAGGATGATAGAAACCCTGGAATATTCAGTTCACTCTAATTACCTAACAGAGAAGGAAACTGAACCATCATTTATAAGAAATGACATCTCCTTTCCAATATCCTACTATATTGCCTCTATTCTAAGGCACCCCTTTTGAATAAAGAATGGCTATTTGGAAGATGAGGTGATAAAGACACCCTACCATACTAAGCATAAGCTTCATCTGTAAATGGTATATTATAAAAAAACAATCTTTCCTTTCTGAGGTAAATCCTACTTTGTTTCAGTGAATGATTCTTTTAAAACATTGTTGAATTTTATTTACTATAATTCTACTTAGGGTTTCAAACTGTGTTAATCCCCTCTATTCATAGGCTACACTACTGAAGGAGGCAGGGATATTAGTTTTCTGGGGCTACCATAACAAAATAACTACAACTGGGGGACTTAAACAGCAGGAATTTATTTTCTCACAGCTCTATAGGCCATAAGTGCAAGATGAAGGTGTCAGCAGGGTTGTTTAGCTTGCAGGTGGTCACTCTTTTGTTGCCTCTTCACATGGTCTTTTTCTCTGTGTGTGCATCCCTGTCCTTCTCCTCTTGTCTCCCTGTGTGCCTTAATCTCCTTCACCTATAAGAACACCAGTCATATTGGATGAGGCCCCACCCAACAGCCTCATTTTTACTTAATTACCCCTTTAAAGGCCCTATTTCTAAATACAGTCACTTTCTGAGGTACTGAGAGTTAGAGCTTCAGTGTATGAACTTGTGGTGGGGGAATATTCAGCCCTTATTAGTGGGAATGGGAGGAGAAATGGAACCAAGGAGAGGCTGAATTCCAAGTGTTCTGGGACCTTGGCTTCCTCCAAAACATCCCTCCCTTTTAACAAGTCATTATCCATTTTTATCTCTTCCTCTATCTTTACCAGGTTTCTGGAAAACATTTTTACTTAAGAGAAAATGCTAATGTTAATCGGTCTAAAAATATGAAAAAAATCCAAAGCAAATTTATGAAATCATCAGTTTCTATTTAAAAAGGTAAAGAAGAAAGTATTTGAGTCACATGCTTCATTTGAAAATATCATTGTGAACAGGGACCACCTTTACAAAAATACATTTCTCAGAACACTCTTACTACATCCCCTACTACCTGCTCTTTTTCCTGATTCCCTCTGGTTTTTATGTTTGTTTTTGTTTTATTCAGGGGACTTGTTTGTTTTGCTTTTGTAGTATTTTCTTTCCCATTAAAAGGTAAAATGTATTTTAAGAAACTAACAATTTGGGAAAAGCACCTTGAGGTGAAAGCATCTTATCCCAATGTTGTCAAGGTATGGAAGAGATCAAACTCTGGAAGCTCACTGCCATTAAGATACACAAGGGACAGCATTAACATGACAACAAATCACTATCTATAAATCCTTCAGAACATATTCTGCAAGGATATCTAGCCATGCAAATCATGCTGTCATCAAATGGATGTTACTAATATGACCTTTCCATTGCAGAAAAACTTTATATACCAGCTGCTTTGTACTCTTCAGAAAATCTCAAGATAAAAATATTTAGAAGTTTCTAAACCAGGAAATAGAATTTTGTGTCTACATCATGTACCCAACGCCACCAAACTCATCAAAATCATCATCATCATCATCATTAAAATATGGGATTATTATGAGTCTCCTTTTGAATCTATGCTGAAAAGGTTTATGTGTAATTTTTATCAACAATTCAGGAACAGTTCATGTTTAAACCTACATTTAATTTTGATAGCATCTAAAATTTATGGGCAAATCTAACAATGTAAAAGATATTCATAGGTCTACTTATACATTCTATTATTTATATTTAGAATTTCCCTTTATATATTTTTTTTATCTACATTCCACTGAAACTGCCTCTAAAATTTTACAAATACATTAAACATAGCTCCAAACTAACTTTAGTATCTTCACACTTCCCAAAATTTTAAGAAAACTAATATTAAAACAAAGGCAGTTATTGTTTATTATTGTCAGGGTATTATGAGCAAATGCAAATTAACTTAGATAGGCCATTTATTATGTAAAGAACCTTTCCTTCTAAAGTCCTGACTACTCCTTAGTGAATTTAAGGTAGTATCTGCCCAAACTCGGGAGCAAGCAAGTTTTATCACATATGGCTGCTTGAAAAACTGGTTGAGATGTTGTTGTTGTTGTTGTTGTTGTTGTTGTTATCATTATTCTGAAGCTGCACCTTGACTTAATAGGAAAAAGTTACTGCATTTGATTACTGATGTCTGCCATAGGCATGGGACAGTCATGGCAGCCGGGTAGTGCCTATTTCTACCCCTCCTCCAGGACCATGACAATGACCAATCACACTTAGTGTCTCATTGGATGCAGGCATTTTCTCTGCATTAGGTATGTGTATATTATGTTTGGGGTGTGTGTGTGTGTGTGTGTGCACACGTGCCAGGTGCCAATATAAGATAATGGAGTTAATGAGAGTGGAGCCCAAGCCACTGGAGGGGAAATCAATATATAGGTGCTGTCTATGGAAACCTGATGATTTTTTAACAGTAGTTCCTGTGACAGAGGAAGGGGCAGCCTCCTCTGCACAGTGTGCCAGCAACAAGAAGCCTCTAAGAGGGCATGAAAGGGGTCGAAATCAGTCTCTGACAGGTGCTTCTTCAGGGATGCAGACTCTTTACCCAGCAAGGGGTAGAGGGGGCTAACTACTCAGGTGGCTGCTTTATAAGTCCCCTAACAGTGGAGTGGGTTCTCTCTTCCAACTAGAGTTAACTGCTATCAAAAATTCAGTAAGATATTTTCTTTCATTAAGGCTCTGGAGAGGTAATACAACTCCTTCTCAGCTGGCTGGGAAGAATTAATCTAAACTCATGTTGGCTGTTTCTAGACATCTAAAACAAGTTCAGATCCATGGAACAGAGCAGACATTGGCTGTACTCATTATTGTCCAACATATGGTCCTGGGTCTGTTATTTGCTCTCTTGCATCTCTCCTCCACTCATGTTAGTGTTCAGACTCTGCATCTGAAACACTCACAAGGACAATCATTAACACTCCTACTACTAATACAAACAAGAATATTAATTAAACTCTTATCAAGGGGCTCAGCGTTAAGTGATTTACATGCATTATATTCTATAATCCCCTAAACAAGTACTGTCCAGTAGAAATGTAATGTGAACATAACTTTTAAATTTTCTACTAGCCACATTAAAAAATAAAAATAAAAAGTTCAAATTAATTTTAATAATATATTTTATTTAACACAATATTTCTAAAATACCATTTTAATATATAATCAATATATAATGATTGAGAATTTATTGACACATTCTTCTTTGTATTCATTTTCCAAGTGAAATGCATAATTTATACTTATAGTACCTCTCAATTCAACCAGCTATATTTTAAGTGCTCAATTGCCATGTGTGGTTAATGGTTACCATACTGGGCAGCGCAGCTCTGAACAGCAGGTGATATAAATACAATTGTTATTGAGTTACAGAGAAAGTAATACTTAGAAAGGCTCAAGGTCACAGACCTGGATGGAGATGAGACTCAAATTCCGGTCTATCCAACAACAAAGTCAATACTCTTAACCAGTCATTATGTGGCCACTGGGAGAAAAGTATTTTCACATTACACTTAAAATGGCAATATAATTTAATAACCCAATCATCATCTATTTTTGCTGATTACATAATTTGCATGATATGAACACTAAAAAATAATTTATGCTACCAAAGAGAATAGTCAAAAACCCAGAAATGACTTAATGCACAAATACACTCAACATAGTATAATTTGTAAAAAGAAAAAGAAATGCCACAAAATCAGTGGACAGCCAAATAAAGTACAATAAAACATTATGCATTTTATAGTCATAAAAAGTAATTTCTTAAATCACCACACATTTAGTGTCTAGTGCTAGCTAACATTTTAGTATCTGTGACTTAAATTTATATGTGTATCTACATCTACTTGTACTACAAATATTGTATCACTGTGCTTATACATTTGTACCTAAAGAAAATAAATGCCTGAAAGGAGTACCTGTCATTAGTGCAAAGCATATTCAAAATGAGAATTGGAAAAAAGCCAAGTAACATCAAGAATAATAATGGTCGGCATATGGCTTCTTCCATTTGATAATAAATTGGCATAGCTTACATACAAAAATATGAAAATACCCTTTGAAAAAAAGAAATTTGCAGGGAGTTCAGAATTAAGAAAGCTTTGGATAAAAGTGAATCTGGTCAGGGGTCTGAGAGGTGGAGAGGTCCCAACAGAGTAATTAATGTGAGAGGGTTATGAGTGCCACTCGTAGTGGAGGACCACAGCACCAAAGGTGATTGAAAAGTTGTATATCATACATAGGTAATTTGAGGTGTTCTTTACACATTCTTTTTTATTAATGTAGAGATAGAAGCAATTGTCATAAAATAGAAAACCAAAATGTTCCAATAATGTTATATGAGTGTTTGTAAGGTCATAAGTTTCATGGAAATAAGTAACTGAAACAAGTGAATTATATTTCTTCAATCTAAATGATAATTCTCCATGAAGGCACAAATATCACATAACACTGTGCTCAGTGCCAAGGGGTGTTCAAGTAGATCATAACATCAGAGTCTGCCTGGATACTGGACTAACAACTCCTGGAAATTGGAGGCCCTGGACCCCAAGCTGGTTGGCAAGGCTCAATCTCAACCCAAAGTGGCCCTTAGTGAAGAAAGCATACTCAAAGAAGTATCACAAAGAAAATGTTTACAATAAATAATGGATTTCACATTAGCAATAAAGATTAGCTGGTGGGGCCAGACTTAAGTTTCTCATTTGTTTTATTTGGTGATTAGTGAGATGATACATCATCATCCAAAATCTAGCCAGATCACCTGAAATCTGATGTCACTATGAGTCACAAAATAGAAACAACTTCACATACTTATCATATAGGGAGAAGCTTAGAAGCTAGCAACTGTGGAGAACTGCTCCCACACCTGAGCTGCAGAGACCCTGGGAGGAGGTGCTGTCATTAATGAGCCCAGGGACCAAAGGTCAGTCACCTAACAGAAGCTGACACCATAGTAGGCTAGCCCAAGGGAAATTAGAGCCAGGAAGGGCACAGCTGCTGTTAAAGGCACCTCAGGTAAAGTGGGAGGGGGAAAAATGCCCTGGTTTCTCCCTCCCACCTACCCTCCAACCTCCTAACACTGTCACCCATTGGGCAGTCCCAGCTGGAAGCCAACTGACAAAGCCTGGGAAAGGTGGCCTGCAGGGTCCTGCTGCTTCCAACACAGAGCAGAGGAAAGGATACATCTGCCCTAAAGGAAGATACATCTAAGGGCAAGCAGACTCAGAACCCATGCAGTATCTGAACTGCATCACAATCTCATCATTCTCAATGCAAAGAAAGAACATTCCTGTAATCTGTTTTGGTATGATGTCGTCAGCCTCTACCAAGAGAATGAAATGTGCCATCATCATTAGAGGGAGTAGTGTTACTGGCAAAAACAGTATCAAGATTGTTGTTCATTAAATTTCAAGTACCTGCTTTTGAAACCTGAGGGGAAATTTTTCTGTTCTTAATACTGAAACAATTTCTACATCCCTTAAGTAACTAGGTAGATTCCATAGATTCAGGCTATGGACATTGGAGGGTGCAACTGCTCCAACTCCCTACACTGTTCTGTCTTTCATAGCTGCATTGTAGCTCAGCCTCAGCCTGTTACACACTGTTTCTACTTTTTCTCCTCTCTCCTATTTTTAATATTTGGTATTTTGTACTTTGATGTTACTATAAGGTAACAAACCACTTATGAAACAAGCAGAAAAGAAATACATATACACACATACACATTCTCATATAAGTATTCATTAATAATTTGGAAAATGGGCTAATAGCAACCATAATATAACATAAATCCAAGACATGAGCTTTGACATAGTGCCAAATTGGGTTTGAAGGCTATTATGTCTTCATTTGTCAGATATGTTGCAACTATTTATTCTGTTTTTTTAAATGTACTTTTTAATATGGTAAATATTTTTGCTGTTTCTTATCCTATACAATATAGACTTTAATGTTTATGTAGTCTTTTGTAATTTCCTGCACTGATTACATGCTTAGGGAGCCTTTTCTGATTATAAAATCAAATAAATATTAATTTATATTTCCTCCTGGTTGCTTTATGGTTTCTTTATAGAAAAATATTTAATTCTTTAAATCATGATAATAGCAATAACTGTATGGAAACTGCTTTGTGGTGGGTATTGTTCTAAATAGTTCTAAGTAGTAATTAATATAGTGACTCACTTAATTTTCACAGCTACCCTAAGAGAGGTAATATTATCATCTCTACTTTACAGATTAGAAAATGAAGGCACACAGAGCTGAAGTAACTTGATCAAAGTCACAAAGCTAGTAAGTGGCAAATCCAGGATTTGAATGCATGCAGGCTGGCTCTAGTCTCTCAGTGCCCAAATACAGGGGTAGAAGAAAAAAGCAGGTTTGCAGTTGCGAATACCTGAAACAAAGTTTATTCTTGATTTATTTATTTATTATTATATTGTTTATTTGTATTATTTTCCTTATTATTGTTATTATTTCATATCCTTACTTATGATTTATCTTTTAGGTAATGATGGCTGGTAAATTAACCCACTTTTGGCCCACTCCTATACAACCCATGCTACATCTGGGATGGATTTTTGATGTAATGTGTAAGGCAAGATCTAAAGTTCTTTTTTTTTTTCCTTTCCTGAGTAGTCAGCTAACAATTCTAGCCACATTACTGAATCACCTTTATTTCCTATAATTAGTGATGCCAACTTTATCACATACATTCTTATTTTTCCTTGACATCATAAAAATGTGAGACATCAGAGATGAGCAGTGCTTTGTCATCCCATGGCACACTGACAGATTCTGTACAGAAGACAAATGAGGTCATTTAGCACAGCCCCACAGCTGGAGACTTCTGCTCCCACACAGCAGCCTCTGATGAGGTCCCACTCAAACAGCAGGTCTTCAAACCACAAATGAACACTCATAACAACATTAAAATTAGAATTCCATCCAACTCGCACTCTATCATTAGGATTCCTGTAATTACAAGATTTAGGAAACTAAAACAAGATTCAAAATCAACAGCTGGTGTTCACAGACGTGGCAAACAAAAAAGCCACTTATATAAAAATAAATATTTATGAAAAGAACAGAAAAATTATTGTGGTTACCAATCATTTGGTATCTTCTTCACACAGTGGGGCTATGGGTAAGTTTATTATTCTATTTTTCCTAGGTTTTCCAATATTCTATAATTAGCATTCATTACTATCACCTAAATAAAAATCATCATTAAAACATTTTGCAATGACTGAATAGGGTAAGTACATATTCCAGGTTTCGTGCTGCATCCTTCATCTGTGAACAAACGTGCTTTCAGCTTTACTCAGACATTAGGGATAGAGAACAAAAAATTTTTAGTCTTATTTGCAATAATATAATTTTTAACTTGGGAAATACAGTCATGAATATTTGCAGAATTAAATGTACAAAACAGAGAGTGGGCATTTTGTGTCAGAGCCAGGAATCTAAGAGAATTCCTCAGAAAGCAGCTTGATGCTCTTTCCACCTTGCCAGCCACCCACTTCTCCAGACTTTGCTACTTACCTTCCCCCAGTTCTTATGAGGCATTCATCTGGAATCAGAGCCAAGAAGAGGAGGTAGCTGCCTGCCTGTATTCTCTGAACCTGATAGAAATACAACAGCAAAGGTAACCCCTGTAACCTCCTCCACCCACTGTTGTAGCTTTATTTACCTTTCCTAAATAATTCTAAAAGGAACCATCTAAATTGACAAACATTTTATAAGCCTCTGGGTTACACTGCCAGTAGAACTTCGTAAGCTTGAGATGTAGCACTATGCAAAATCACAATTCTAAAGAATACAACAGATAACTAGAACACCTTCACAACAAACCTTGAAGTGACCATCCAATGCTGGAGAATTTAAAACCTTCCAAAAGAACCCACACCACTCTGGGAAAGTCTAATAAAGGAAGGAGGGAAGGAGGGAAAAAGAAGAGGAGAAGGAGGAGGTGAAAATAAATAAACCACCTTCCCCATATTGAGCTCCACAATTCATGCTTGTAATTTCTCTTTATTGGTTCTCTTAGTCCAGCTCTTCTGAGCAGAACTAATCCTTGCTCCACATATTAGCCCTTCAAATGTTTGATTTAATAACCTAGATGTTAAATTATGGCAATTTTCCTTATATGGTGTTGCTGTTCTGTCTTCATTATTTTTTCTTGTTTTCATACTTATCCACCTGAGAATACCTGGTGGCAGAATGGATGGGGTAGGACAAAATGGCGGCTGGACTACAATCAAAATGGCGGCTGAACTACAACCTGGAAGAGATGGCTGATGTCAAACCAGGGTGTGAGGGAAACCACCAATGATATGTTGCTGCTTTGTTCACAAGGGACCAATCCCCAGCTCCCACGGAAAGCCAACCCAAAATAAAACCCTGCCATTTTCCCTGCACAGCACTGCATTTCTCGGTCCCCCCCCACCCCGGGGCAGACAAAAAAAAAAAACAAAACAAAAAAACCAAAAATGTCACGCAGGCACACAAACCCCAATAAGGCTCTATACTGCCTAATTTTGTGGCTAATTAGCATTTAATCCTTGGCGGAGCCTAAAAAAGCCTTACATTTGGTGCCGAAACCCGGGAGGAGTCATTGTCTACTGAAGACTGCTCCTCTCCCAACTCCCTGAGGAGGCCTCGTGGCCACCCCACCAGTCAGAGCTCTGAACCAGGGTAAGTGCCACCGTCCCTCAACTTCCTGGTCCTTGGACTCCAACTCTGGGTCCCTGTCCGCCGGAGAGGCTGCTCTCCTACCAAAAACTGTAGTGCTACATCGGGGGTAGCCCTTCTGGGAGAAGCTGTTCTCCCTCCAGGATTCAAGAACAGGTGGAGATGTCCCCCGGCCTTGAACTCCATTTCTGTCCAACTTGGTTGGTGACTTGAGTTGCGGGACGCCAATTCTCGGTCACTGATCTTCCATCCTTGAGACCAGGAATTGGGGTTCAGGGGTTCAAACCAGACCCTAAGTCGCCTCTAGGGTGCCTGGCCTCAAGCAAAAACGGCTGATTTTTTCTGTCCACTACGGCCTGGCCGTTATATCAGCTCGATAATTGTGAAACCTGGCCTCCTGAAGGCACTTTTGATTTTGTTACCCTTACTGACCTAAATAATTTTTGCAGATGGACTGGCAAATGGTCTGAGGTCCCCTACATTCAGGGCTTCTGGGCTTTGCACTCCTGCCAGGACTTGTGCGCCCAGTATTCCACAGCTCAAGTCCTCTTGGCCCGGGGAAATTCTGAGCCTGCACAATCTCCAAAACCAACTGCTCCTGAGAATCCTTCCTCTTTTTCTGACTCTCCTGAAAATCTTGCTCCTTCGCCCCTGCCATACCAATCCCACCAGACTCAGACCCTTCCTCTTCCCCTTCCCCTCCTGCTGCGGACCTCTCCTCCCCCATCAGCTTGCATACTGGCTCCTGCCAACTCTCACTAACTGACCTCTCGTCATTTAAAAAACGCCTAGGCTCCTTTTCCACTAACTGTACTAATTTTATCAAAGAATTCCAATACCTCGTTCAAGCCTATGATCTCACATGGCAATGACTTACATATCATATTAACTTCCACCCTAACCCTGGACAAGCATAACCACATGCGGACTGCAGCTAGGACTCACGCAGACCAAGCCCGTGCTACAAACCCTACTATGCCGGTAAAAGCTGAGGCTGTGCCAGAAGCTGACCCGGGTTGGGATTATCAGACAGGATAGGCAGGCAGATAGTGCCATAACCAAATAGTTAAGTGCCTGTTAGCAGGAATGTAATGGTCAGCTCAGAAAGCAGTTAACTATGACAAACTCAGAAAAATTACCCAACGCCTGGAAAAAAACCCAGCCCTGTTCCTTAACCACCTCACTGAGGCTATAGTTCTCCATACTCACTTAGATCCTATATCCAATGCAGGGGCCACTGTGCTGCCCACCCACTTTATTTCTTAGTCAGCCCCAGACATTAAAAAAAAATAAAAAAGGCAGAGGACAGTCCTCAAACCCCCATCTGGAATCTGGTAAACATGGCATTTAAAGTTTTTAACAACTGGGACAAAAAATGCTGAGGCTGCTTGCCAAGCTTGCCTGCAGCAGAAGGTAGCCCTGCAGACCCAAGCTATAGTAGCAGCCCTGAAGCTGGCTGAAGACCCAAGACATCACAGCCCAGGAGCCAAGTCAAAGTCCGGGCCACCAAAAAAAACACTGCTGGGAGCCTGCTTCAAATGTGGTAAGAAAGGATATTAAGCCCGCCGATGTCCAAACCCTCGACCACCCCACCAAGCTGTGCTCCGACTGCTGGCAGCTCGGCCATTGGAGAGATGCCTGTCCCCTTAAAGGCTCGTTCCTGGTGCCTCCGCACGGGAGACCAGCCAGCAAGATGAGGACTCCTCCTCCGGCCTTAGAGCTCCTTGGCTTCATGGGCCAACCGACGTGGCCCGGACTCGAAGACCCTCATCACCCTCACTGAGCCCAGGGTAAATGCTACAGATAGTGGGTAAGTCTATCTCATTCCTAGTGGACATGGGAGCTACCTATTCAGTCCTTGCCATCACATTCTGGTCCCCTTACCCCTTCCCAGATCTCGGTCATGGGGGTTGACGGAACTCCAACACACCCCCTATCACTTGTCAATTTGAAAGCCAAATTTTTAAGCATTCTTTTCTGATTATTCCACAATGCCCTATACCATTGCTAGGACGAGACCTCTTGGCCAGACTGGGAGCTATTTTTGAAGTTTTCAGGAGGGTCCCAGATAAGGTCCTTATAATTATGCTAACTTGTGAAGGCAAGAAGGAAAATAATATCCCAGAGCAGATTTCACAAGGAGTAGATCCCCTAGTTTTGGGACTCTGGGTGTTCCTGGCAGGGCCAGCACTGCCTAACCAATCCAAATCCTGCCTAAAGCCTGGGGTATTTTATCCCCACAAGAAACAATATCCCATCAAGTGGGAGGCTTTAGAGGGTCTGCAGCCCCTCATAGAGAAGTTTATTATACACGGGCAGCTAGTACCTGTCAATCCCCCTGCAATACTCCAATCCTCCCCGTTCTTAAGCCCACAGCGGAGTACTGGTTAGTCCCAAGATTTAAGGTTAATTAACAAAGCTAGCATCCCCTTACAACCCTCTTGTGGCTAATGCATATACTATCCTCACCCAGGTACCGGACTATACTCAATGGTATACAGTCTTTAAACTTAAAACGATGCATTCTTTTGTATCCCTGTCCACCCAGATGCCCAGTACCTGTTTGCATTTGAGTGGACAGAGCCCAAAACAATGGCCCCTCAACAGTATACCTGGACAGGGCTACCGCAAGGTTTTAGAGACAGCCCCGTCTATTCGCCAGAGTGTTAAGAAGGATCTAAGAAATTTACAGCTGCAAGAAGGAGCAGTCTTTAAAGTATGTAGACGATATCTAATCTGTAGCTCCTGAAGGAAGCCTCAGATCGCAACACTATCCTAACCCCTGAACTTCCTTGGGGGCTGGGGACATCAAGTCTCTAAGAAAAAGGCCCAAATTTTCAAGCAGAGAGTAAACTATTTAGGATATATCCTAACTCTAGGATCTAGGCAGCTGTCACCAGAAAGAATAAAGGCATTGTCAAGTTGACACCACCTGCTACCAAATGGCAGCTCCGCTTCTTTCCTGGAAATGGCTGGGTTCCTGCAGGATTTGGATTCCAAACTTTGGACTAATTGCAAAACCCTCTACGAGGCTACTAAGGGTCCAAACATTGAATCTATTATATGGGAAAAGGAACAAGATTGAGCTTTTAATAAAGTCAAGCAGGCTCTGTTCAAGTTCCTAGATCCCCTCTTCTCCTTCCCAAATCTTCTCCAGTCCAACAAGCAGGTGCATGCTGAATGCTCAGTCTGCTCTAAAACATCAGCCCAGGGAAACCTTAAACCCCGGTTTCCAACTCACCACATAAAAGGACATCTCCCTGGCCAGGATAGGCAAATTGACTTCATCCACATATCTCCCCACAAAAAATTCTGCTACCTTCTAACTTTTGTTGACACGTTTTCAGGTTGGATTGAGGCCCAAACCTACTTGCCCCTCCCGGACAAACCAGAAACGGCCAACCTCTAGCCCCTCCCCTCTACACCCCCCCCAAAGCAGGAAATAGCCAGATCGAACATGGCACCCTTTATCCTGTCAAAAAGGTCCGAATGTCAGGATGGGCGGGGTAGGACTGGTTGGTTGTGGGTTTAGGGGTGGTGGTTTGGGGGGGTAGGAGCAAAATGGTGGCGGGGACTATAATCAAAATGGTGACTGAACTACAACCTAGAAGAGATGGCTGATGTCAAACCAGGGTGCAAGGGAAACCACCAATGATACGTTGCCGCTTTGTTCACAAGGGACCAATCCCCAGTTCCCACAGGAAAGCCAACCCAAAATAAAAACCCTGCCATTTTCCCTACAAGCACTGTATTTCTCAGTCCCCTCGCTGTGCAGACAAAAAAAAAACAACAAAACGTCACCCAGGCACGCAAACCCCAATAAAGCTCTATACTGCTTAATTTTGTGGCTAATTAGCATTTATTCCTCAGAGGAGTCTAAAAAAACCTTTCACCTGGAATGAACCATCTGGGTTCTTCCAGAAAATTATATGAGGTGAGAATTACATGCCCAGGCAATCCTGATCTTTTCTTATTGATCAAACTCAGAGTATTTAAGACAAAAGGCAAAAGAAGGGGTCATGCAGGGTCATTCATTGTTCTTTTCTGCTTATATTTATAAAGAAAAGATTAAAGATGGGGGCAGATACCCCACACATTCATTCCTGAGTGGAATTCAATTTTCACTCTTTGCTGAGTCTAGCACAAGGAAAGTATAGGCACAGAACTAGCACATGGTTATAAACATGGTACTGTATTTTCAGACCATAAGAAGCCACGAAGGTTTTAGAAGAGGAAACTAGGAAAAACAAAATTTGAAGCAAACAAATGTGGGGTAAAATATGTAATAACATAAAAACAACAATATTTCACCAATTGTAAATGTAAAGCTACATTCGGACTATAAGAGCACCCCCTTTCCCTCTCATAGGAGGGTGCCTCTTATAGTCTGAAAAATACAGTACTTAGATACAGAATTCGACTCTGCCATCTAAATTCTGTGACCTGGGGCAGTCACTTAACCTTCTGGAAGTAGTTTCCTCACCTATAAAATGGAAATGAAAATCTATCTAACAATGTTGCTCTGAGAAACCAATGAAATAATAATACATGTAAGCCTCACAGATGCTCTCAATAAAATGTAGCTACCATAATTATTTCTTAAAGAAGATCTGTAGGGGTCTGCGATTTAGATTTAGGTTATGAATATAATAGGTAGTAGAAGTGTGAGAGGAAATGAGGGAAAAGATTTGTATGAGACAGGAACAGGCAGGCAGAAGACATACTGTTTCCAAATAACCCTTATTATAACTATAAAAAAAATGCTGCTAGCCCTAGCCAGGTGGGTCAGTCAATTGAAGCATAATCCCACACTAAAAGGTTGTGGATTCAATCCCCAGTAAGTACACATAACTAGGTTGCGAGTTTGAACCAAAGTTGGGGCGCATACAGAAGGCAACCATTCAGTGTTTCTCTCTCTCTCTCTCTCTCTCTCTCTCTCTCTCTCTCTCTCTCTCTCTCTCTCTCATCAATAAACATATCCTAGGGTGAGAATTAAAAGACACTACTAGATTTCTGGCCAAGATGGAGGCAGAGGTAGACACACTGTGCCTCCTTGCACAACCAAAAGAAGAACAACAAAAAATTTAGAAACAAAATAACCACCAGTACTGACAGAAAACTGAACTGTATGGAAGTCAGACAACCAAGAAGTTAAAGTAGACACATTTACCCAGACCGATAGAAGAGGTAGAGTCAGGTGGCCAGAAAGGGGTTGTGGCAAAAAAAGGCTGGCAGACCCAGTCGAGCGGGCAGTGACTGGCAGACCCAGGGCACGTAAGGCAGCAGTGGGTAGACCCAGGGAGGTGGCAGATTGTGGAGGAGCTTGGGGCCCAACATGGCTTACGGATCTAGGGAGTTCTACATTCGCATGCAGATAAATCAGACGAAACTGGGGAGAGAGACCCTGTAACCTAGGCTCCCAGCAAGGGGAAATAAAGCCTCAAAACACCAATTGAAAACACCTATGGGGGTTGAGGTGCCGAGAGAGACTCCCAGCCTCACAGGAGAGTTCGTTGGAGAGACCAACAGGGGCCTACAACGTACACAAACCCACCCACATGGGAATCAGCACCAGACAGCCTAGCTTTGCTTGGGGAAGAAAGCGGTGGAAGTGACTGAATTAGGCAGAGCAAGTGTGTTGTTCACTCTCGGACCCCTACCCCACATACCAGTGCCACAACACAGCAACCTGGGTTGTCCCACCCTGGTAAACACCTAAGGCTGCGGCCCCCCTACTATATACAAGTGTGTCAAGACAAAAAAAAAAAAATGGTTCCAAATGAAAGAACAGATCAAAGCTCCAGAAAAAATACAACTAAGCGATGAAGAGACTAGCCAGCCTATCAGCATGCACAGTTCAAAGCCCTGGTGATCAGGATGCTCACAGAATTGGTTTGAATTTGCGTCACAAATTAGATGAAAAAATGAAGGCTATAAAAAGTGAAATAAAGGAAATGTACAGGGAACCAATAGTGATGGGAAGAAAACTGGGACTCAACTCAATGGAGTGGACCAGAAGGAAGAAAGAAACAACCCAAATAGAAAAGAATGAAAAAACAAAAACTCAAAAAAATTTGGAGAGGCTTAGGAACCTCCAGGACATCTTTAAACATTCCTATATCTGAATTATAGGGGTACCAGAAGGGGAAGAGGAAGAGCAAAAAGTAAAAAAGTTATTCGAACAAATAATACAGGAGAACTTCCCCAATCTGGCAAAGGAAATAGACTTCCAAGAAGTCCAGGAAACCCAGAGAGTCCCAAGAAGTTGGACCCAAGGAGGAACACACCAAGGCACATCATAATTACATTACCCAAGATTAAAGATAAGGAGAGAATCTAGAAGCAGCAAGAGATAAGGGGACAGTCACCTACAAAGGAGTTCCCATCAGACTGTCAGCTGATTTCTCAGAAGAGACCTTGCAAGCAATAAGGGGCTGGAGAGGAGTATTCCAGGTCATGAAAGGCAAGGACCTACATCCAAGATTGCTCTATCCAGCAAAGCTTCCATTTAGCATGGAAGGGCAGATAAAGTGCTTCCCAGATAAGGTCAAGTTAAAGGAGTTCATCATCACCAAGCCCTTATTTCAAGAAATGGTAAAGGGACTTATTTAAGAAAAAGAAGATAAGAAAAAGAAGATAAAAAACATGTATAGTAAAATGACAGCAAACTCACAATTATTAACACCTACACCTAAAACAAAAACAAAAACAAACTAAGCAAACAACTAGAATAGGAACAGAACCACAGAAATAGAGAACACATGGAGGGTTAGCAACAGGGGAGTGGGAGGAGGAGAGAGAGGGAAAAGGTACAGAGAATAAGTAGCTTAGATGGTAGGTAGAAAATAGACAGGGGAGGGTAAGAATAGTATGGGAAATGTAGAAGCTAAAGAACTTATGACCCATGGACATGAACTAAAGGGGGAGAATGTGAGTGGGAGAGAGTGTACAGGGTGGAGGATAGTGAAGGGGGGGGGGGAATGGGACAATTGTAATAGTATAATCAATAAAATATATTTTAAAAAATTAAAATAAAAAAATAAAACTGCGTTGCTATAAGGAAATCACATATACAAAACACACACACACACACACACACACACACACACAATGTCCCTGAAGAGTTTAAATCAGCTTTTGTTTCCACTTATCTCATTGCGATCACAATTTTACAGTCAAATAAATACTCACTGCTTAAAAAAAGACACTACTAAACAAACAACCAAAAACTCATTTAAAAAAGAAACACAGAGAACAAGAGAAATAAGCCACATTTGAAATGAATGGATCCTCATGTCATACCAAGTTTTTAAACTGCATGACATGGAGGTAAACCATTTCACTTCTGGGGGATCCCTCTTCCTCCCTGCACCAAGTCCCAGTCCTAGCTCTGTCATATACAGGTTTGCCTACCAGTCCTCTGCTCTCTGTAGGCAGACATTGTACTAAGAAATGGAATCTACCAGAAAGGATAGTCAGTCCTCCACTGCAATCTAATGCATTATGTTCTGGTTTATATGCTACATTCCCCCCTTGTGAGTTTGATTAGTACAAGTCAACTGCAAAGAATTCTGAGATACTGACAAAGTTCCCTGAAGGCAGGAACATGACTTTTTGGTTTTCTCATAAAAACTATCACTTAGTAAAGTGCTTCATACACTGCAGAATGAAATGAATTCTTGTTGAACAAATTAGAGAAAGAGACAGAGAGAAACAGACAAACCAAGACAAAAAGACTGAGACAGAGGCAGACAGAGAAAAGGAGAAACAAACCAGTAAAGGAGAAATGGAGGAAGGAGGAGTGGGAAGAAGAGAGGAAGGAGAAACAAGGAATGAGTTGATCAACTGATCAATCAATAGAGTCAAGTTAGTTATGCCAGTGATGCTTGACTAACCCTATACAAACTCTTGGCAAATTCCAAGGGTTTTAGCCCTATACAAACTCTTGGCAAATTCCAAGGGTTTAACATTGAACACAAGCATAATCACTGCACCGGCTTTTCAGGCTCTGCTATGAGCAAGAAGAGACACAAATACACTGTACCTAGTAATAAATAACAGATTTGGCAGAGATCCCTTGCTGACACTGCCAGATGAAACCTGGGAAGCCCTGCATCGATATAGGTGATATCCTTCAAGTATTCTCAACCCTTTCCAGGAGAATAACACACCCACCACTGCAAAGTCAGAAAGACATAAAGAACAACCCAGGGTGTCCTCCTTACTCATTAAAGCTAGTTCACCACCTGCTAAGTTGGTCAATAAATAAGCAAGAAGAGCCTGCAGTCTCTTCACCCATCCTCTAGTCAAAAAAACTGGTGCCAAAGCAAGCCCTCTCTGCAGAACAAGGCATGAGTAGTTAGGGCTGCCAGATTCAACAAATGAAAATACATGCAATATTTGAGACATACTTAAACTAAAATATTTCAAAATATCTTTAGTGCATGAAAATTCTATCTTTTCAATATTTACCCTATTAGAACTTTATATATTTACAAAGAAATAACAATAGATTCCATTATATGTCAATATAGATAACATTTACTAAGATTTTGTGGCTTCTTTTTTTAAACTTTCCCTAAGTCTCTACTTAATAGAAGACAGTTGGATTCTCACATCTACTTCAGTATTCAACCTGTTGGGATTCCAAACCCCTGGAAAATTCCACTGTACACTTGTAAAGAATGAAAGTGATAAAAACAAATAACATCTTAGCATTATTATAAATAATGCCGGCCCTCACAAAGCACCTGAAAGGGTCTTTGGGCTCTGCCAAAGTCCTTTGGACCACACTTTGAGAACTACAACTCTAAAACTACCAGTGAAAATTGGAAAAACTACAAAACACCCAGCAGAAGATGCATTGGTGTCCATTGATGGCTTCTAGCTCTTCTGCAGTTTGCAATGATTCATGCATCACTAAGAGTAGGAGGGACAAAAAAGCCTATTCTAGGCTCCACTCCAGGGCTATCTCCCATGGTCACTTTTCAATAGAAACATGGCCAGACCCTCTTCACCATCCATTGACTTCGTTTTCCCTTTTAGCACCATTCTTTGGAGAATGGTGTTCTTCAGATTCAAAGTAGGTATAGGTAACAACTTCACTTCCAAACCAAACAATTCCTAAGTAGTCTAGGATGTCTTCTCCTGTGTGGTGGCTACAATTGTTGGGGTGTACCACCCTGACTTATGCTCAGTGATCAGTTGATATGTACACTGAGGTCTTAAGAGATAACTTTAAGTCTCAGATTTAAGAAATCCCTGGTCCAAAAATCTTCTTACAATAGAAGCAATAATTGCATTAGAAATGCAGTAATATGTCAATGACTTTTACTCCCAGAATAATTCTCTAGGGGATAAGGGACAATAAAATTAATACTAAAAAGATATTTTTATATTTATAGCCAAATCTGAAGTAATGACATTAATCCCTACAGCTAAATTTAACTTTAAGTTCCTCTTTCACCAAACCTTTTAAATAAATTATGCATAGGAAGAAAGAAGCACAGAGGGCCAAGAAAATGAACAAAATGTGAGATTAGCCCCTGAGTTACAAGTAAAGATTTATGAACAAGGCTAGTCTAATGTGACTCTCTAAAATGCCCAGTCAACTTTTGATGTTCATACACTGTTGCAGATTCTTATCACAGAGCTGCTCCAATTCAATGTACATAGAATACCCTCCTAGACTCTGTCCCCATTTTGGAAAAAAACTATTTAATTATAAGACCTTTCCCCTTCTCTCCCTAAAAATAAATAAATAAAATCTTTAAAAAGCCCCTGGCTGGCCGTAGCTCAGTGGATTGAGCACGGGCTGGGAACCCAAAGTGTCCCAGGTTCAATTCCCAGCAAGGGTACATTTCCTGGGTTGCAGGCCATAACCCCCAGCAACCGCACATTGATGTTTCTCCCCCTCTCTCTCTCTCTCTCTCTCTTCCTCTCTTCCCTCCCTAAAAATAAATAAATAAAATCTTAAAAAAAAACAATAATGTGTTGATATTATTAAAAAAAAGACCTTTCTACCTAATTTCCCATTGTTAAAGGCCAGAAGAACAATAAACATATATAACATATATAAATAGTAAGTCTCATTAGTACACTCATGAATTCCCCCAGTGAGATGTTACAAGAACAAAAGGTTCAGTATTCCAATAAGAATGCAAAACGATGCATCCTACAGCTCCTTCTCAAAGATTTACAATGCAAAATAGCAAAATAAAGGCTCTGAGAAGAGCAGAAACTGGATCATTTGCCAAATTATTTTTTCTTAAACCTCTGCCCCTTTTGCACAGCATCTTATAGCTGTCTTAGCTGTATATCATCCAATATCAAACCTGGGGTCACAAAATTCCAGGGATGTTAGGCATAATGCCCTGGATGAACAGACCAGACCTGTAGTTAGACTTTACCTCAGCCAGCATCCTAAGGAGCCTAACATGGTCATCCTTCTTATCAGTGCTATATCTGAGTATAAGAAGTTGCGAGATAAATGAAAATGATGATGATGATTGATGATGGTGGTGGTGGTGGTGGTGGTGGTGATGTGACAAGAATGAGAAATTTGAAATAGCTGCAACTCTTCTCAAAGCAGAATCCCACACTTAAGTTCCTCCACTACAAAATCAATTTATACCCACAGCACCTACATGGTTATGTAAGTATGAGTCTATACTTCAACCTCAACATTAAATTTTGGCCCTCCTATGATCAAAGTCATGTATTTTAAAAGACATTTTTAAATTACACAATAATACTTTGTGAAAATTTGGAGTTTAGAATTGGCTAATACTATTATATACCTTGATATTTTCAATAAATTTTTCTTGACCTAAGGAGATGAAATAATTCGTTTCCCATTCATTCATTCACTTAACAAATATGTAGTTAGCATCTAGGACATGCCAGGCACACTCTAGAACAACAATTGAAGAAACAGATAAAATAAACTGCTACCTTACTAATATTTCAGTTGTGACTAAAAAGAAGACAGACTATTTTTTAAAATAATAAGATATACAGAATATTAAGTGGTGAAAAGTGCAATGGAGAAATAAAGCAGAAGGGCATATTGAGGGAAGGCCTTGCCTGAGAAGGTAACATTTAAAGGTAATGGTCTAAAGTTGTTTTTCTAACAGTTTTATTGAGGTATAATTGATATACAGAGAACTGCATATATTTGTATTTTGTACACTGTACAGTTTGATGAGTTTGGACATACGCAAACAAACTTCATATCATCACCATGACCAAGGTAACTGATGTTTCCAGCACCTCCAAAGTTCCCTTGTGTCTTCTTTTTTTAATAACAGAATAACTCCACAAATAAATGGGGAGAGACATCCTAGGAGGGTGAGGGTGACACTGTAACAGCAAAGGCCCAGAGCAACCACAAGGATAACAGTGTGGGTAGATGGGAGTGAGCCAGGGGAAGAGACAAAAGAGATAATGGACCTAGGAGACAGGCCATATGGGGCTTCAGGGGCCTCTTTTAAGGAGGTTGGCTCTCTTTATGAATGAAATGAAAAGTCATTGGAGCATTTGGAATGCAGGAGAAATGAGCTCTGACTCACCTTTCAACAGGTACATCCTGATTGCCAAGTCAGAAAGAGGTTGCAGTAGAGCAAGGGAGGGACCAAGGGACAGTTCAGAGGCTCTGCAGTAACTTTGGCAAGATATTATAGTGGTGGTAGCAGTTGAGGTAGTAAATAGTAGCAGAATTCTAGATCATTTTTGGAATCTGGGCCATTTATGCTGGCTGATGAGAATGACTACAGGAGACAAGGAGTTGAGAATGACTACAAATTTTTGAACTAAGCAACTTGTAAGATGACCATTTGCTGAGATAAGAAAGACTATGGGAAAAGAAGAGGGAGTTTGAGAGCTCAGTTTTGTACACATAAAGCATGAGATGCTATGAGATACCCAAGAAGAGATATCAAGAGGTAAATGGATATATGAATCTGGAGTGTAGTGGAGAGGTCAGGACTGGAAACATAAGCTTGGGAATATCTGAACATGGGTGGCATTTTAAAACATGAGACTGGGTGATACCCATACCAAGTAAGTAATGTAAATAAAAATGAAGTGCAGCCCTGGCTAGGTGGTTCAGTTGATTTCAGTGTCATACTGTACACCAAACAAATGAAATGGTTGCTGGTTCGTTCCCCAGTTGAGGCATGTATGAGAGGCAACTGATTGATGTTTCTCTATGGTGTCCATGTTTCTCTCTCATTTCGTCTCTTTCTAAAATCAATAAATATATCCTCAGGTGAGGATAAAAAATGAAAAGAAGAAATTCAAGGACTGAGAAATAGGGAACTCCAACATTAAGAGGTCAAGGAGCTAAAGCAGAATCAACCAAAGAAGAACCCTGGTCCTTCAGAACCCAGGGTCTGGTACCCTGTAAGGCAAATAAAGAAAATATTTCAACACTCACTGGATGAAAAACTTTGTCATATGGTTCGGAGAAGCCAAATAAGGTGATGACTGAGTACAAACCACTAAATTAAACACAGTGGTGGTAACTGATGACCTTGACAAGAGCAACTTAAGTGGCATGGTCAGATAGAAAGCCTGGTTAGAGTTTGTTCAAGAAAGAAGAAATAAAAAACACATAAATCAGCAATTTTATCCAAGCGTAGTCCTGGTACCCCTGAGGGATTCCAAAGATCTTCTAATGCATTTACAGGGTCAAAAATATTTTCCCCTTATTCTTTCATGAGGGTATAGTGAAGTTTTCTAGAGATTCCATTACATGTCACAACATATTTTGCTCTAATAGATAATAGAATGTGTATCTGTTTATTCTTGTGTTTTAAATTTTTTATAGGAAGTATCAATGAATATGATCCAAATAAACTGCAACTCTTGGGGTTACCAATTATTTTTAAGACCATAAAATGGTTCTGACCCCAAAAACTTTAAGAATCACTGATGCAGATGGATGGATGGATGGACGGACGGACAGACAGACAGATGGACACCAAAAGTGTGTGTGAATGTCTGAGGTTCTAAGGCATTTACATTCATTTCTTAAACTACTAATTGACCATTAACTTGAGAGGATATAGGGAACCCAGGAGTTGGCATATGGCAAAACAGTAGTCCCCCCAAAAAGAGGCTGGGCGGAGCACACACAGGTCATAGCAAAAGCAGACATAATACAATCTATGACTGTCTGAAAGGTTCTACCTGAACAATCTTATTTATTCAGGACTTGATTTTAAAACACATACGACCATCCCACACTCAAGCACAATTTGGCCCATGGATTCAAAAATCTTGTTATCTTCCTTACAATTGTGTCTTAGGGGAAATTTAGTTTATAATGGTTCTCCATACCTAATAGTAAAAAATGCACTGGCAATCTCATGCTTTATTACTAATGAGAATAGGAAATTCTTTATATAAAATGTCAAAGTTAAAAATACCATCATCCTATTTATTTATTCTCAAGTATTATATTTATCAGAGCCTCCTTTTATCTAAAACATACATGAGCCCAAGATAACATTTTTATATTTCAGGGCAGTAAAAAATATATACAGATTTTAAAGCACCACAGACCTGGGCTCCCCCATCTCCCAGCTGAGTGACTTCATCAAGTTACTTAACTTTTTGAGATTCGATTTCCCCATCTATACAACAGGAATTTCAGAGGTTAGTGAGGGTCAAATAAAGGAATCTTTATAAAGTGCCCAAGAAAGAGGCTAACAAATAGTAGATATTAAATAGTGAACTTTTAAAAAGTAGTTCAGTAATAGAGCATTAGCTATACTTTTGAATAATAAAATAGTATCAGGACATACTCATAAGCAAAAAATAAGCAATAAAGGATTTATAGGAAAAATACTTATGTAGAAATTCAAAGAGGAACTTCCTGTATTCAGTTTGAGGATGAATGCTTTACAGGATAGCAGGATAGACATATTCTATCAGGTACTTATTCATTCAATACACATTTGAGTGCTGTGATATGTTCATAGTATGGTAGACAACAGGAATGCTGAAGAGAATAAACCAGAGAAGCTCATAGTTTAATAGAGAAACACCCTGAACAAAAGTGCAATACAGAGGGACAATGCTTCGAGGCCCATGCACTGAGCAACGTGGAGGTAGAGTAAGGAGAGTCCTGGAGCCACTGCTCTGCTTACTGTCCATCAAGTCTTATAATCTTCTGTAAGTGACTAAGAACCCTACAGAGTTGTCTCTAAAGAGCTCTACCTCCCATCAGTAGCACTATCACACCACTTGCTCACATGAGTTCAGCTCTATAATGACACAGTTAGAGAGAGATGGACTGTAATTGTGTCTTGAGAATTTAGGATTTGATCCTCATCTGTCTAAATACATAAAAAATGACTTCGTTACAACTAGTTTATTTTTACACATACACATTTAAAAAACATTTTTAGCATCATTAGGCAATTCATCCTTGTGTGAACATCATAAAATGCACTTACACAAACCTGGATGGTAGAGCCTACAACACATGTAGAATATATGATATAAACTATAGATCCTAGACTATAAACAAACCTGTACAGTGTGTTACTGCTACTGAATACTGTAGACAGTTGTAACACAATGATAAGTGTGCATCTAAACATATGTAAACATGGAAAAGATACAGTAAAAAATGCAGTATAATTGATAAGAAATGGTAAACCAGTATAGGGCAGGGTACTTACTATGAATGGCACTTACAGAACTAGAAGTTGCTCTAGGTGAGTAAGTGGTAAAAGAATTTGAAGACCTAGGACATTACTGTACACTACTGTAGACTTTATAAATATCGAACACTGAATTTATTTTTCATCAATTATAAATTAATCTTGGCTTACTTTAACTTTTTTACTATACTATATAAACTGTACATATGTTTTTCAATTTTTTGACTCTTTAATCATACTTAGCATAAAACACAAACACATGGTTCTAGACAAGATGGCAAAGGTGGCCAGTGCACTTACCACTTCTCATGACCACATCAAAATTGCAACTCAATTATAGAGCAATCAACATGAATAACCATCTGAATTATAGCTGAGCAGAAGTCATATAACTAAGAAGAGACAGAAGAAGCCACCCTGAGACTGGTAGGAGGGGCAGAGACACGAAAGGGGCTGGCCCCCCACACATGTATGGCAACTGAGAATCCTAAGGGATATCTCAGCTGCAGAGGTGCCCCCTAGGAGTACAGGATCTCAACCCTATGCTGGCCTCCCCAGCCTGGAACACTACTGGCAACAAGAGGAGCCCATATAACATCTGGCTATAAAACTCAGCAGGGATTCTACCTGTCTAAGTGAGACAGAAGGCTGCTGAAAACCCAGGTGTTCCCTAAAAGGTCAAGCTCACAAATACCGTGGGCTCTAGGACAAGGACAGTGGCTGCAGGGGGTGTGAAGAGGAAGGGCCGGAGCCGTACAGGGAGAAACTGAGTTTTGTGGCTTCAGAGCATAAACTGGAGGAAGAATTTTCATCATCACTGCATTGAGCCCTCCCCTGACACAGCCAAATGTGAATATGCAACAGTGTGGTGAACTGTACAAGCTTAATCCTGATGACTCTTTGAAACCCCACCCCACCAAAAAGGATTACATGCCCCAGGGGCAGGGGTGGCAGCTGAGACTGGTGAACCCTGGAACTTTTTCTGAGTAGCCTCAGACCCAACACTGGTGCCAAAGGTGAAAATGTATTAACCTGGTGAACAACACTCATCCAATCAATGTGACTCCCTGAGACTCTGCTTTACTCAACTTGAGAATCTCCTGAGGTACTTGCAGCAAGTGAGCCCTATGGACAGCCACCAGGTGGAGGCAGGTCTCGAGGCACCTTGGATGTTTTTTTGACCTGCCTCAGACCCAGCATCAATTCACAGCATGTCCACTACTGCCATGCGCATCCAGGCCCAGAGAAGGCAGCTAATAATCATGAATAACTTTGTAGCTCCTAACAGGTAGTCCTGAGCCAGTTACAGACAGCTCTGACATTTACCTGCACCAGAGTTCCTCCCAAGTGGCCTCAGAAAAAACTTACCCAGTGGCTGGCTTCAGAGCACAACAAAGAACCACCTGATTAGCTCCACAAGTGGCACTCATAGGTACCAGACCTCTTCAGAACAAATTCTACTCCATGGAGTCAGGTCTGGCACAGCAGCTAGTATATTGTAGTCATGACCAGTCCTCACAGCCAGCTATCATGAGGGTCAATCCCACCCACTGATGTGTCAACAGCAATCAAGGATCGACTACAACAGGAGGGCACATACAACCCACAAAAGGGTAACTCCTAAAGAAGCCAGATGAAGTGATCAGAGAGATTGCACTACTGGGCCCAATAGGACAACTGATGGATAAGGCCAACTTGCAAAGACTGGGAGATGTAGGAGATCTACCTAATCAACAGAAACAAACAGAGAGAAGCAGTAAAAATAGGGGAAAAAGAATCCTATCCAAAATAAAAGAATAGGAGAAAGCTCCAGAAAAAATAACTAAATGAAATGGGGGCAAGCAATTTACCAGACACAGATTTCTAAACATTGGTTATAAGAATGCTCAAGAAACTTGGGGGAAGAATAAATGAAACCAATGAGAACTTCAAAAAAGAAATAGAAAGCATAAAAACACATAGAAACCATTAAAAAGAACAGTAAGAAATGAAGAACACAATAACTACCATGGAAAATACACTAGAAAAAAAGTCAACATCAGGTTAGATGAAGCAAGAGAAACAAATTAGCAATTAGGGGGGAAAGTAGCAGAAAACACCTAGTCAAAATAGCAAAAAGAAAAGAGAAGTAAAAAAATGAGGATAATTTAAGGAACCTCTGGAACAATGCCAAGCATAACAACATTTGCATCAAAGGGGTACCAAAAGAAGAAGAAAGAAAGAGCAAAGATTTGACAATCTATTTGAAGAAATAATGACCCAAAGCTTCACTAACCTATTAAAGAAAAAAGGACACACAAGTCCAGGAAGTACACAGTCCAAACAAGATAAAACCAAAAAGGCCCACAGAAAAACACATCACAATTAAAACATCAAGGGTTAAAAACAAAGAGAATAGTAAAGGCAGCAATTGAAAAGTAGTTGGTTACTTACAGGAAGCTCCCATTAGACTGTCAGTTGATTTCTCAACAGAAACTTAGCAGAGCCAGAAGGGATTGGCATAAAATATTCAAAGTGATGAAAAACAAAGAACTACAACCAAGACTAATCTATTCAGGAAGGCTATCATTTAAAATTAAAGGAGAGCAAAAGAGCTTCCCATACAAGAAAAAGCCAAAGAAGTTCATCATCACCGCACAAGTATTATAGGATATTTTAAAGGACTTAAAATACAAGAGAAAAAAATGGAAAACACAAACACACACACACGAAAGCTAAGTAACAAGTTACTAAACCACAAGTGAGTTAACAATGAAATCAAGGAAGAAATCAAAAGATACCTTGATGCAAATAAAAATGACAGCAGGACAAAAAAATTGTATGAGAAATAGTGAAAGCAATCTTAAGAGGAAAATTTATAGCAATACAGGCCTGCCTAAAAGAACAAGAAAAATATCAAATAATCTAACCTTACATCTCAAGGAACTGGAAAATAGAACAAAATAACAAAGCCCAAAGTGAGTAGAAAAAAGAAAATAATAAAGATCAGAGTGGAAATAAACATAATATAGTCTATAAAAACAATAACAAAGATCAATAAAACCAAGAGCTGGTTCTTTAAAAAGATAAACAAAAGTGATAAACCTTTAACTACCAAGAAAAAGAGGGAAGTACTCAAATAAATAATGTCACAAACGAAAGAGGAGAAATGACAACTGATACCACATAAATACAAATGATTGTTTAATAAATACTAGGGAAAATTATATGCCAACAAATTGAATAATCTGGAAGAAATGGATAAATTCCTAGAAACATACAATCTTCAAAGACTGAATCAAGAAGAAGTAATATAAAAGAAAATATAAACACATTACTACCAACAAAATTGAATCAGTAATCAAAAAATTTCCAAAACACAAAAGTCCTAACCAAGATGATTTCACAGGTGAATTTTACCAAATATTCAAACAAGATTTAATACCTATCTTTCTCAAACTACTTCAAAAAATGCAAAAGGAAGCAAGGCTCCCAACCTCACTTTCCAAGGCCACCATTACCCCGATTCCAATACCAGGCAAAGACATTTAAAAAAAAATTATATGCCAGCATCCCTGATGAATGTAGATATAAAAATCTTCAACAAAATATTTTCCAACCAAATTAAGCAATAATTAAAAAGATCATATACCATAGTCGTGGGTAATATATTCCTGGGATGCATGGTTGGTTCAATATCTGCCAGTCAATTAACATGATACACCACATAAACAAAATGAAGAATAAAAAGCATATGATCATATCAATAGATGGAGAAAAGCATTTGACAAAATCCAGCATCCATTTATGATAGAAACTCTCAAAAAGCATGGCTAGGGGGAACATGCCTCAATACAATACAGGTCATGTATGACTAGCCCACAGCTAACATCATACTCAATGGGGAAAGGCTTAAAGCATTTCCTTAAAATCAGGAACAATACAGGGATGTCCACTTTCACAACTTTTATTATTCATCATATTAATGGAAGCTCTAGCCACAGCAATTGGATGAAAAAAGAAATAAAAAGCATTCAAGTTGGAAATGAAAAAGTAAAACTGTCCTGGCTTGCAGATGACATCATACTATACATAGAGGACCCTAAAGATTCACCAAAAGAACTACTAGGACTGATAAATGAATTCATTCAAGTGTCAGGATACCAAATAAATACTCAGAAATGGTTTGCATTTTATATACTACTAATAAAATATCAATCAGAGAGACTAAGAAAATAATTCCATTTACAACTGCATAAAAAATGAAATAAAATACTTAGAAATAAATTCAACCAAAGTGAAAGACTTGTACTCAGAAAATTATAAGACACTGAAGAAAGAAACTAAAAAAGATACAAATAAATGGAGGCATATACCATGCTCACAGATATGAAGAATTAACATTGTTAAAATGTGCACACTATCCAAAGCAATATATAGATTTAATGCAATTCCTATCAAAATACATTCTTCATAGAACTAGAACAAATAATCCAAAAATTTATATGGAACCATACAAGACTTCAAATAACCACAGCAATCTTAAGAAAGACAAAAAAAAATACTCAGTTGCAAGATCATGCTACTTGATATCAAACTATACTACAAAGCTCTAGCAATCAAAACAGAATGGTACTGGCATAAAAAAAGACACATACATCAACAAAATAGGATAGAAAGCCCAGAAATAAGCCCAAACATTTATGATCAATTAATCTATTGTATGACAAAGGAGGCAAGACATACAATTTATTCAATAATGGTGTTGAGAAAATTGGAAGAAATGAAACTAGAAACCTTTCTACACCATATACAAGAATAAACTCAAAATAAATTAAGGCCTTAAATGTAAGACTTGAAACCATTTATCAGTCTGAGACAAAAATATAGGTAGTAAACTCTCTGATATTTCTCATAGTAATATTTTTCTCTCATATATCTCCTAGGGCAAAGAAAACAAAAGAAAAAAATAAACAAATGGGACTACCTCAAACTACAGTGTGTTTAAACAAAAAAGGAATCAAATAACAAAACGAAAAGACAACCTACTGAGTGTGAAAACATATTTATCAATGATACATCTGATAAGCAGTTAATATCCATATTTTATAAATAATTCATACAACTCAACACCAAAAAATACCCCCCAAAACAATCCAATTTGAAAATGGGTAGAGAACCTAAACAGACATATCTCCAAAGAAGAGATTGCCAATAGACATATGAAAAGATGCTCAATGTCTCTAATCATCATGTTACCACAGAAAGGTAGCTAATTATTAACAAGGAAGGAAGCAAAAGGAATTGGACATTGTTGAGCATAATCAACCAGGAAGCATAAACCTGTTTGCTTCACCAGGAAGCTACAGTTTAACACACTCCAGGGGATTAAAGTGTTGCCCCTACAAGGATTAACATCCCTCCCTCCCCGGCACAAGTAATGCAGTGTTGAGGAGGGCAGACCCATCAGAAGACCATGAAAGCTTGGGAAATGGATTGGTTGTTTTGAATAAACTCCTGGTCCTTCCCAAAATAATATAATCCCAGTTTAACAAAGAAGCTCTCTCCCACTTAGTGACTGGTGCATGTCCCATGCTCTCACGCTTCTCTCTCTCTTGCCATGTGGCCTCAGCAGCTACACAGACAACAGCCACACAGTCTCCAAACAAAGTCTCCAGGCAGGACCTTGGGTACAGCAGCACAGCCAGGAACAGCGCTAAGCTACTTGAATGGGAACTGAGACCACTTAGCAGCCAACTACAGACACCAAAGGACTAAACTTTAATATGACACAGAAATTTTGGGCACTGCCTTTGTTTTGGCCTCGCTAAAGACACAGTTGGACTTTTTCCATGGTAGGAAACAGGGAACTCCACTTTGGGATGGGACACAGGGGCCTCCTTCCACCCAAATAAATCTTGCCACACCAATCTCCCATATGTGGGTCAGTGAAATGCTTTTCTCTCAATTCCCTGAAAGAATCCCACTTCCATCAGCAACAATCAGAGAGATGCAAATTAAAACCACAATGAGGCCCTGAATGGTGTGGTTCAGTGGACTGAATGCAGATCTGTGAACCAAAGGGTCGATTGTTAAATTGTCAAAGAGGGCACATACCTGGGCTGCAGGCCAGGTCCCCAATGGGCAGCACACAACAGGCAACCACACATTGATGTTTCTCTCCCTTTCTTTCTCACTCCCTTCCCCTCTCTCTAAAAATAAATAAATATTAAAAAAAAACACAAGATATTGCCTCACACCTGTCAGAACAGCTATCATCAATAAGTCAATAAACAAGTGTGGACAAGGATGTTGAGAAAAGGGAAACCTTGTGTACTGTTGGTAGTAATGCAGATTGGTGTGGTCACTATTGAACAGTAAAAATTTTCAATTTTTTTTTTCTAAAAAAAATTGAAAATAAAATTACCATATGAACTAGTAACTCCACTTCTTGGTGTATATCTGAAGAAACCCAAAACACTCATTTGAAAAAATATATGCCCCTCTATGTTCATTTCAGCATTATTTACAATAGCCAAGATATAGAAGCAACCTAAGTACCCATTAATGGATGATTGGTTTAAGAAGAGAAGTACATAATATAAAGTGAAATATCACTTGGCCATAAAAAAATAAATAAATCTTTCCTTTGCCCACAACATGGATGGACCTAGAGGGTATTATGCTAAGTGAAAAAGTCAGACAGAGAAAGGAAAATACCATATAATTTCACTCACATGTGGAACCTAAAGAACAAATATACAAACAAACAAAACAGAAACACGCTCAAAAACACAGAAAACAAACTGAAGGTTGTCAGATACAAGGGGCATTGAGGTGTTGGGTGGAAAAGCTGGAGAGATTAAGAAGTGTAAATTGGTAGTTACCAAATAGTCACAGGAATATAACATACAACATAAGTAATATAGTCAAAATATTATAATAATGTACAGTGCCAGATGTGTACTGGAATTATCATGGGCATTACTTTGTAAATTATGTAATTCTCAATGCTGTACACCTGAAACTGACATAAAATAATATTAAATGTGAACTGTAATTGAAAAATAGGATTTAAAAAAAACGATTCTATAGCCCACACAAAAATATTTTTTCTTTATGTCCTTATGCTACAAAATTTTTCTATTTTCTAAATTTTATAATTTTTACTCCTTAAACTATTTTGTTAAAAATTAAGATACAGCCCTGGCTGGTTAGCTCAATCGGTTGGAGCATCCTCCCAATCGCCAGTTGGGAGGTTGCAGGTTTGATCGCCAGTCAAGACATATACAAGAATCAACCCATGAATGTGTGGAGAGATGAAACAAATTGATGTTTCTTTCTCTTTCTTTCCCCCTTCCTCTCTCTCTCTAAAATCAGTAAATAAATTTTTTAAAAAAACTAAGACACAAACATACATGTAGCTTAGGTACACAGCATCAGGACCATCAATATTACTGTCTCCTATCTTCATATCTTGTCCCATTGAAAAGTTTTTTGAGTCAATGACACACATGAAGCTGTCATCTCCTATGATAACCAGGCCTTCTTCTTGAATACCTCCTGTAGGACCTGCCCAAGATTCTTCTTAAGGAAGTGTCACTCCTTTCACAATTATGTCCATGTAGTTTGTTCAATTTCTTTTTCTTTTTTTGTCATAGATTTGCTATAAACAGATAATGCACTATGAACATATTTCTGTCTATTTATGAATATCTTTTGGTGTTGGGATCCACGTTTTCAAAGTTGTTAAGGAACTTGTTAATATCTGCAATAGCTTCTGCTAAACCCTTTGCTGTAAATTTTCTTGGGGGTTCTTCTTTTTCTTTTCCTGCAATTTCCTCTTGTCTTTTTTAATTTATTTTTATTCTATTTTTTCCCATTACCATTCATTCCCCTCCCTACCCCCACAATCACCATAATGTTGTTCATGCCCATGAGTCTTTTTTCCTTTTTGCTCAATCCCTTCACCACTTAATCCCTACCCCAAGGGCTCTTAGCCTGCTCTATATAAATAATGTTAAGAAAATTGGACAGATACATGCAGAAAAACAAAATTAGACTACCTTCTTACTCCACACACAAGAATAGAAAAAACAAAGCCTTGTTTGTTCAAGTAAAGAAAAGAGACCAGCCTTTTGGGGTATGGGACGATGCTCCAATCAACTGAGCCACACTAGCCAGGACCTGGAGAAAATTATGCTAAGTGAAATAAGCCATTCAGACAAAGACAAATACCACGTAATTTCATTCATACGTGGAATCTAATAACTGAAGTAACAAGCAAAACAGAGACATCCTCTTACCTTTTTTTCAAGGAATGCATTTGTGTTCCACTTCCAACAACTCCTCCTTAGGCAATTCCTTATGAACCACCTCCAGCTGTTTCTCAATGTTATCCCCATCTATACCTAAGTTAAAGTTGTTTGCCATCTCAGCCACTGTTGTTGATTTTTGCAGCCTTTGTACTGCAATGTTACAATGGCTATGAAATCATTATATAACATGAATATTATAGCTCCATCATAATCTTATGGGACAACCATCATCATATATGTAGTTCATCATTGACCAAAATGTCATTATGTAGTGCATGACTGCATTTGATATGTTTTAATCCATTGTAGTCATTATCCTTTTGATGCTCTTATTGTGGCATCTCAGGCCAATGGTAGTACTTCCACGCTGGTGTCTGTATCCTTTGGATGTGGCCCCAGTTAGTCTAGAATAGCTTCTCAGATTACCCTTGCTTTATTCCAGGGAACAAGATAAGAAGGCATTCCAGACTCATCTTGTACATTTTCTGTTGACACATGGCACAGTTATTTCTCCAGGGAGCCCTGGCAGTAGGAAATTTTAGTAGGGAATGGTTCTTTTAAGCAGAACATGGATATTGCACAGATGCCATTGCTTCTAAGCCTCTTCATTAGACAGCTATTTAACTTTAGATGTAGTCATACTCATGAAGTGTCTCCATAGACAGGTTAGTCATTTTTGATGCCTGGCTGTTCCTTTTCAGACAATGCCATGTGTGAGGGACTCTCCCCTGGAGGCAGTTATTCTGTCAAAAAGTAAAGCTTCCCTTAGGGATATGCTGTTTCTCTCTGGTGAGTAAATCTTGGCATTTAACCAGGAATCTCATCAAGTGGTAGAAAAGGGAAAGGACCTTGTAGGGATTTAGAAGGCCAAGTTTCTGGAGAGAGACCTGAGAAACTGACATGGGCAGCAGACTTCCTGGAAACTTTCCCTCTGTACCCTCTTGGGCACACAGCCTGGTTCCATTGCTGCCTCATCAGAGACCTGAGCAGATGGAGCCATGTACTCACGACTTCTACCTAAATAAAACAGCCATTATGTAAAGATCTGGTCTTGAATCCGGTGTGCAAGGGCATATGTGTTATTTGGTCAAATAGCCACTGGAGTCTACATTTTCCCCACATACGTCATGTTTTAGACTGAAATTTCCCTACCTTCCAAGTCAGAATTACATAATAGTCATCTTTGCATTCTCCGTGAAAACAAAGAAAGATGGCAATTTCAAACTTTGGACAGGAGCAAGCTACATGTTCAAACACTCAAACTTCTAAGTCAATGATTCATAATCATAATAATAACAATGGTTATCAGAATTATTTATTGGGTGTCAGTTAAGTAAGAAACAGTGCCTAATTTTTTTGAACAATAGAGCTATGGGGTAGATATCTCTATTATTCCCAATTTATGATGAGGAATCTGAGCATTTTTGAGACCCAAGCATCATAGCTATTAAGATGCATTTATCAGGGTCTTAAACACAGGTCTGTCTGACTCCAAGGTCTAAGCTCTAAACTATAACTACTTTAGAAAGAAGAAAACAATCATCCTTTTTCCAGTTGGTATGACAGAGGCAGGAGACGTAAACTGACTACTAGCTTTTAGCTGGAGGGGAGGAGAGATGATGCATAGACTGAGTTAACTGTGGCATGGCAGTTATAGGGCTCTTGCATAGTAAGAAGGTGGAGCTTGACGGTCACAGGAGCCCTGAGGTCATCTGTGGATAGGTCCTGCAGATACCTGGCTTAATAGGTATCTTCAGGACCTGGTACCACAGATGACCTCAGGGCTCCTGTCACCATCAAGAATAGAATATGCAATAGAATATGTAACAGACACCATTCTATTTACATATAAACAACCTTGAGGAAACAATGTGACAAAAGCACTTGATACTAGGTTTTGATGTTATTTTATACATCACAGGTCCAAATTTAGCTGAAGCTTTTTATACATGGGTCTATTAAACAGACTCCCAGTGCACTGTGCCAGTGGAATTTTCCTGTATCCACTCTAATAGGCTATTCAAATGCAGTGAGGGCTGTTTTTGAACACCCTTTATAATTTAAGTGCCATATATGGTAACATTTCAAAATTTCAATAATGCTGCAGCACTGATTACTTCTCCTGATGGGAAATTAAATATAAATGCATGCTTAACTATGAATTTTGGATACACAGAGTATTTCACTTACACTGTCCTTAAATCAGAGGACAGATAGATTGTGGTTATCCTGAGAGATTTTTTTCTAAGTTTCATCTCCTTGCACTGCAATAATGTTCTCACAGTTCTTCTGACATTAACTTTTATCTTTTTTACACTTTTAAAACATCTCATCCAACAAATAATGACACAGTACCTAAAACATGGCTGCACAAAGTCCAGACGTGGATTAAAACATGCCTATTACTTCTGAATATTTCAACAGGAATGCAACCATCCCAGATTTTTTAAATGTGGAAATTTCTTTATTACAGAAACTCTCCAACACACATGAGTACAGGTAGCAATATAATGAAAAGCCATATATACCCATCACCCAGCTTCTGCCATTTTTGTGTCACCTCTCCATCTCATTCTCACCAGAATTTTTAAAGAGGCATTCTTTGACCAAAATAAACCTTACATTAGAATACCAGTGGTGTCTGAAATTTGATACTTTATAACAGCATTATGTGAGTGACAGTAGCTCTTTCAGACTTCTACTTTGTGGTACAAATCACAAGGCATTGCAAATCAAGAGCATCTGCTTAATTTTGAAACCACTCTAGATAGTAAGTAACTCATACTTGCAACAAATCAAGATATGAAAGTGCTAATTGCTAGTGAGTCAGGTGTAAGCAATATGGTCTGATCTTTTTTTGTACATTTACCACATTCACATGAAAATCCAAGATGAAAGGGGTGGTCTAAAGCTAATTCAGTATACAAGGTGAAAGCTATGTCTCAAATCAGAAAAACAAATAGTCTACATTATGCCACGCCAGAGTTGAGGCCACAGATTCAAATTTTACTTATCATCATTACCCCCATCATAACTATTTACTGCCAATCTACTCTAGCCTGCAATCCTGTGCTAAGCACTTTAAACATCAGTACTTTTATCAATTTGCAGATGAAGAAACAGAGGCTTAGAAAGATCAGATTACTTGTTCAGTAGAATCTACATTATAAACCAAGTCCTCCTGAGTTCAGTCTGTATTCTCTTCCCTGTAATACACTTGGGTCCCAAGTAATATTGATCCAAATATCAATTATATGAATACACACACAAATATAGGATCCACACCTATTCTGAAACTATTAGGTATTAATGAATGAAATGGTAAGTACCTGTGTAATATCTGATTAAAATCTGAGAGTATTAGGTCCTTTAACAACTTCATAACTTTTTTTATGACTCCTTAAAGAGGGCAAATAAATTCAGGAGCTGGAGCTATGTCAGTCTGTACATTGGGCTCCACACCCTTTATTGCCCCTCAGACCACCTTTGATATTAAGAAACAGCTCTGAGTGCCAATGTTTCCTACAGCAAGTGTGACACAAGGTTTAGCAAGTCTGACTATTCAGCGCATTCAAAAACAGCATTGACACCAACCTGGAAGTGCTTTGGAGAAGGTGCTTCCACGGGAAAATAGAGGCTTAAACCTCCTGAATTATATAACCTGGTATGTAAATCCATGTATTTAAAGACCCTCTGATGGTTAAAGAACAATTTGTACTGAAATGAACTGAAAAGGTCTTTGGACTCTTAACAGTTAACTAATGAAAACTTCCAAAATAGAAAGCACTATGTTATAACCTGAGCTATTTATTCACTGGGGCTGGGAAATGCATATCAGAGTCCTCTAAGTTTAATTCTTTAAAAAATATTTAACATGTTTCTCAAACAATAGAAAAGCCTGAAAGTGGTGCAGTGATGACCCTGCTTTGATATACTAGGACATCAGGATATATATATGGCTTAGTATCTTTGGCCCATTCTAAAAGGAAATCTTCATAATTATTGTGACGGTCAACTATTCTCATTTTCTAAGTCCTAACTGATATTTATTCTATCATACAGCCCCAAAATAGTCTTGAGTAATCAGCTAGGCTTTTCAGCTTCGAAATTCTGAACTTTAAAACAGTTTATTAATTGCCATTAACTCTCATTTTCTATAGTATCTTCCATCTTATCTCAAATAGTCTTTTCCTCTCGACTTTGGGTCTGCACCATTCTCTCAGACACCTAAACATAATTATCCTTATTATCATATATCTTTTCCACTGAATTTGGTTCCCACAAGAGTTTTTAAAAAGCAAAGGGAACTCTAGGCATATGTATAATTATTTTTCTGCTCTTCCTCTCTTGGTGAACTAATGTGTGTAAGCACAGGGCACTACCATTTATGATTCTCTAAAAGTCTTCTGTATGGGCCAGGCATATTAATACCACCACATCAAAATGGACCTATCAAAATGTAAAATTCATTTTTCCCAATTAATATGCCATACACACATTCCTGACTTTATTCAGTGCCTAGTCAACTACCCAATTAAGGGAAGCTACACTGGACTAATTGTTATGAGTTTTTATTATCAGGAAAAAAATACAGATATTTTCAGAAAATCTGTGAAAAACAGTTTTGAATCTAGACATTATTACTTCTTATTGTAATGATTAAGATGGTAAATTTAATGGCATGTACTTTATACCACAACAAAAATTTAAAATAATTTTAATTAATTTTAATAACTTTGTTATAAATCAACAATATCATAATTGATTTTTCATTCAGTTGACTTCAAGACACAGAGAAAAAAGATGAAGAAAAAAACATTTCAATTATAGCCTACATCATAGAAATATACTGGAATCAATTAACTGTCTTAAATTTTCACAGATTACTTCTTGATTGTCAAACCATTAGTATAAAGAACAGTTTTGATACTAAATTTCACATGCATTTTACTGAGTTGTTTCTGAAATTGTTAAAATTTAATAGAAAATTTCAATACTCTACTCCATACCCTCTCTTGGCCCCTTAAAACAACGGCCTTGTAGATATTCAATTAAATGAAATTAGAATAGTAAGAAAGCCTACTAAAAGTAGGTGCATCCATTCTCTACATTTTAGAATGAAAAGCATCATAATTTGTTATTAATCAAATTCCAATTTCAATTATTGTTGGTTAATTTATACCAAAGTCATTACAACTACACATTGAGATAGAAATCAGGTGATCTGAGAATCAGACCATATATGATACAGTGTGAGCAGATGCTCTGTAGAGAATGACTGATGTCCCCTTCTGGAATAAGTATGGTAAACATATAACTCTTGGTTAGGTGTGGTTTAGCTATCAGATCATGTCTACCTCTTACACCAACACTTACTTACCCATTTCTGAATCTCACCAGTTCCTCACTACATCTCTCATTCCCACCTGTGCCCTTATCCTCAGCTCAGGTTGATGTGACTAAGCTTATGCAGCTGGTAAGGATGACTGTTTTATATATATTACTCAGTAGCTTTTTAAAGTAACAGAATGTTTAATGGCTCTACTTCTAGACTAAGTCAACCTAAACCTGGCATCAAAACCACTGCATCTAAACCAAAGAGGTCATGTCAAATGTCACATATTCCTGTCATTTCCTGAGTCATCACAACAATCTTATAGAATACTGTTTCTGCCTGACCTGATGAGATTTTACTAAATAAAATTATTCCTGTAAGAATAAAAACCTTATATTTGTGTGTTACACAGTAGGTTATAATGTATAGTTCTCAGTTATTAAATTAGAATTAAGAAAGTACAGTTTGGGGGAGACACAATAATCTGACCCAACATTACTCAAAGCCAGTTTTGTATGCCCAGAAAGGGTACCTGTGAACACATGATTACAAATGTTGGACCCTGTCACAGGCAAGATTTTAGTTCACTTAAACCAATGCAATGAATGAAAATCACAATCACAAGCAGAATGAGTTAAAAATAAAAAGCTATTTTATTGAGTTCTTATAACTTGGGATAAACTTTCCAAGGACAGCATCACGCAGGGTTCCAAACGGTACTTTACCTCAAACAACGTTGACTGTGTATTAAAATGCTCTGGGAATTAAGTTAGAGAATTCAAAATGTAGTTCCATTAGAAACAAAGACAATGAGGTCAAAGATGCATGTGAAAGGGTAAAAAAAATGTGTCATAAAATGTAAGAGTTAAAAAGCTATACCCTAGCATAAAATATGAGTTTGTATAAAAGATTTTTAAATATATGTTACTATGTTAGTACATTAATATTATAAGTTAACATTCAACTATTTTACTGACAGCTGTATAAGTATATATACATACCCGAGGCAAAAAAAGATTGGGAGTGAATCTCAATCTTTTGAGAGTAAACATAAGGTGTCTTATGTTCAGAAGAACATGACAACTATCACTATCATCATTTTAGAGAGGGCAAAACACACCACAAGCTACTTAATGATGGTGGGGAAGTCAATACCTGGGTGAGTCTGTGTCCAAAGCCCAGAGTGGTCTTTGTTTAACCATAAGAGCTTTCCCAATTATTTTTTGCATTATTTGAAGCTAGGGCTAAGATACAAAGTCTCCTCTGACTCCCACCCCAAGCTCACAATTTCCAAGTAAAAATTATCCCAACTGAGAGAGAATAACGTATAAATCGCAGAAGCCCAACACCTCCTTTCTGTCAATTCTACTCTCATAAGTGTGAAAGGGTCCCAAAAATGGAGAAATACTTTAAAGTTGCCCAAGTCCTTATCATCCTTCTCCTACCTTACTGACAAGAAGCCCACAACCAAACTGCAGACAGTTCCACTCAGCATGCAGGCAGTTGTACTCAGGATGCCCTTGAACAACCTCCATTCTTCTGTTCACTGCCCTGACGCTGGAGGTCCCTCCATTCAACTTTCTCTGTGTTCTTCCCCTGCACATATTTCCTGCCTCATGAATGGCACCTTCTCAAGCATGTTTTTGAGTGGAAGGACAAATGACCTTGGGGCCAAATGACCTTGGAGTCTAATGACCTTGATTCAAATTTGGTTTCTCCCACTGGAGGGTCTTATCTGTGTGATCCTGATCTATTACTTAAGCTCTCTGTACCTTACTTCAGTAATACATGAAGTGGAAATGCTTACATCACAGCTGATTAAATAAGGGCATGTGTTTTTCCCTGTGCTGAGGATGGTGTCTGGCATATTCTAAGCCCCAATGACTATTAAAGTTTGATCTCTTTTATTGTACTTACCTCCTCTTGCAATTGCTTATGAACCTGCATTATCTCTGAATAAATTGCAAGTTGTTGAAATACAGGCATCATTTTAATACTTCTCTTTGTATCTTACAAAACACTTGGCACATAGTAAGGGCATAATAAATATACTGGCTAAATTATATAAATGAAAGGCTTTCTAGAGGAAAGAAACTATAAAGTACCTCAAACATTTCATTATTCTTGTATTTTTAAAAGAATCTATTCCACTGTAGTAAAACAAAATCTATTCTTTCAGTGTAGGAATGTATCCACTAAATTGCTTTGACATTCTTCGAGAAAAAAAGCTCCAGTAACTCCCTGGGCACTCTAATTAACTTGTGTTCTAAGGGAGTAAACACTCAGCACCAAAGGATAACAGGCAGTGTTCCTGGTTGGCTCTTACATTTAATCAAGAAAAAACAACAAAACAAACAAGCAAGCAAAAGATAACCAAAGACATTGAAATTAAGAACAAACTGAAAGTAACTAGAGGGGATAGGGGAGGGAATAATCGGGGGCGGGGGAAGGTGAAGGATTTACAGGAACAACTATAAAGGACACATGGACAAAAACAAGAAGGGGTGGAAACAGGAGAGGGAGGTGGGGATGGCTGAGGTGGTGAGGAAGGGTGGGGGAAAAGGCAGAAAACTGTACTTCAACAACAATAAAATTCAAAAGTATTTAATAAAAAAAGAAAAAGGAAAAATATTAAGGGGCCAGTAATTTTCCCTTTACTGCTATCTGTTCTGTCACAGGAGCCTGTATAAAAATAGCAAGTATTAATTTGCTGCATTATTTATAGTTTCCCTTTGGAAAGAAGAATTCCACATTAGATCCTACTTGGTAACATATTTTTATTAATTTTCATTTCTTCATCCACTAACATTTATGAAGTACCCACTAAGTGCCAGGTACTTAACACTGGGGATACAGTAGTGAACACACAGTCAAAAATTCTTTCCCAAAGCTTATAGGCAACTGGTTAGAGAAATAATACAATGAGTAAGTAAAATAAGTGGTGTGTTAGATGGTAGAAATGCTCAAAATGCAATAAGGGACCCAAGGAGAAGAAAAATGCAGTGAAGAAAGGGGTAGAGTGGTAGGAAATGAGGTCAAAGAGATAAGGAGGAGTCAGATCATGAAGGCCTTTGAGACATGGTGATAACAATAGCTCTTACCCCAGTGACATGGAAAGCCATTGGAGGGTATGACCAGAGACCTGACACTCTGACCATAGCACTCTGGTGGTCCAGTGGAGAACATATTGAAGTGGGCAAGGGCAAAAACAGGAAGTCGATTTGGGACACTAGTCCCATAACCAGGTGAGAAATGAAAGTAGCCTAGATCAGAGAGAGCGGTGAGGAGCGATCAAATTCCAGGTATGTTCTGAAAGTAGAGCTGACATGATTTATTGATGGACTGGATATGAGGCAAGAGAGAGAGGAGTCTAGGATGACAAAGTTTCTGCCAGATCTGTACACCAGATACATATATGATCCCAGTGAATTCCAAGCTCCTTCCAGGCTCCTCTTCTGATATCCCCAAAACACTTTCCCAAAACACACCATCTTCTCTTAACCCTATAACCTGGCTCTTTAGGTGACAGTAGGCCACACATTGTTTGTCTACCTCAGAACAGACATCATGCTAGGGCCTTTGTGTGCACATAATCCACACTAAAAATGGGCTAGTGATTATTAGCCCATTTTATGGTAAAGACACTTATGGATCAGCAGAGGTAGGTGATCAGCCTAAAGCTGGACATGGAGAAGATAGCACATTTAAAAAGGGGTGCCACCCTGGCTGGTGTGGCTCAGTACATTGAATGCTGGCCTGCAGACCAAAGGGTCACTGGCTTAGTTCCCAGTCAGGGCACATGCCTGTGTTGTGAGCAGGACCCCAGTTAGGAGCATGCAAAAGTCAACCAATTGATGTTTCTTTCCCTCTCTTTCTCCTTCCTTTCCCCTCTCTCTAGAAATAATGAAATAAAATCTTTACAAAAATAAAAAATAAAGGGAGGTACCTGTTCTGCTCCAGCAGTTTGCTGCTAGGGAAAGCCAGGCCAGTGTTGCCACTTCTTTATATTTCTCTAGGGAAATATGAACTGCAGATTATGTAAAATCTCCTGAGAGTTAAATGTATAGTTTTGAAAAACTAACATTAAATGGGCTAAATAAACACACCTGCATTCCAAATTTCACCTAAGGGCAGTCCATCTGAGCAAGATGAAGAAGTCAACATTGCTAATTTTAAATTCTTTCTATATTTTTTTATTAGCAATATTTTTTCAAATGATCATCCTAGGTGATGCAGAGACATTCAAAGAATCTAAGGCAACCTTCACGGAGACATGAATGAGTCAAAAAACAAAAGTAAGAAATTTAGGACTAACTTCTAGTCCACTGTAGTGGCATGTGTGACATACCAATGTACCAAAGGTGAAGAACCCAAATGGCATTTTCCCTCTAGGAGAGAACCTTGCCAAGTAAAACTAGGCAGAAAGACTATGAATGGACAGAGAGGAGCAGCTCTCCTTCTATGCCTTCAACATTAACTGTCATTCATTTCTGCACAGTGTCTTAAATACAGTTTTGATATACTCTATTTGACTTAAATTACTTAAATAGATTCTTTGCAATTTTTCAAGTGATTGAATTGTGATTAATTTTTAGTTGTTTTCTAATTCTTTGGCATATGGAGAGCATGTGGTCTGTGTGATATCTTCTTTTAGCAATGAGGTGAGATGATCTTAGCAGCTTAATATAGTACTATTTGTGCAAATACTCTTGAATCACTGCAAAAGAACACATATATATTTGGTCTACAAGGCACAATAAGTGAATCATATCCTCCAATTCATATATAAATATATAGCAATATAAATTGATATGTTCATACATATAATATTGTATTTAGTCTAATATTTTATCATCAATATTAAGTAGATTTGAAATATTTTATATCTGTTTCTTTAAATAAACTTTTTGTACCTATTATTTTAATAAATTAATAATGGATCTAACAAATTAATTAACAAAGCTCTGATTTTACAATACTATTTATTCCAATACTCACTATTATAAATTTCCCTACCAAAACACTGTTATATAAAATAAACTTGTAGCTTTTAATTTTCTTAGAGTAGTCCCCCCATCCACTATTTTGTTTTCTATAGTTTCAGTTACCATTTGTCAATCATAGTTCAAAAATACTAAATGAAAAATTCCAGAAATAAACAATTCATAAGATTTAAAATGCACACCATTCTGAGCAGCATGATGAAACCTCACCATCCCACTCAACCCTGCCCAGGACATGAATCATCCCTCTGTCCAGCATCTTCAAGCTAAAGATGCTCCCTGACCACTAGTCACTTACCAGCAATCTCTTAAAGTATCACAGTGTTTCTGTTCATATTACCCTTATTTTACTTAATAAGTCTCATTCACATTAATTCAGCTAATCACATGGGCACTTTATCATTTAATATCATCACAAGAAGAAGAGTGATTATAGTACAATAAGATATTTTGAGAGAGACCACACACACATAAGTTTTATTATAATTGTTCTATTTTATTATTAGTTATTGGTAATCTCTTAACTGTGCCTAATTTATAAATTAAATTTTATCATAATAAGAAAAAACATAACATATATAGTGTTTGGTACTTCTGAGATTTCAGGCATCCACTGAGGATCTTGGAATGTATTTAATTCTCCATAAGGAGGCAACAGCTGTAATATATTCCTGAAAACAGAATTACCAAATCAAAGGTTTTAAACATTTTTAAGGACTGCACTCCCAACCGGCAAACTGGGAGATTGACCTTTTGATCTGACCCCCATCAAGATGTAATAACTTGTTTTTATTTTCTTTCTTCTTTGAGAGTCTAATAAACTAAGAGATGAAAGTCCAATTTAAATGTGTTTCTTTTATTACCAATTAATCTGACCTTTTACATATCTTTCTAAATCATATTTATTGCTTCTTTTAAGAACTATCTAAGCTAATCATTAGTTCATCTCCTGTTGGACTATTTTAAATGATTCACATTAGTTTTAAAGAACTCACATCAATTTTAAAGAAGTCACTTTAACTTATGAGACCTTTTGATGTATAGGTAACCCTTGAACAACTTGAGATTAGGAGCACCAACCTCCCTTGCAGTCAAAAATCCAAGTATAACTACAGTCAGCCCTCAGCAAACTCAGATTCCCAGCCACAGAGCTGACTCTGGAATATGGGTTTGAACTGCGAGAGTTAAAAAAATATCCATTATATAAGTCGACCCACATAATTCACATCCATGTTATTCAAAGATAAACTTTAGTGAGAAAAAAACTCACATATTGTAAATGATATATTTTAATTATTATTTTATTATATTATTATATTATGTTGTTTTATTTTAATATATTAATTTTAATATTAATTAATACATGTAAACAAACTCACATTTAAAATTCTATGTGACCAAAACTATGGTTGTTTTGTTGCTTTTATGCTTAGAAAATTCATCCTCTTCACAGATTCAGTTAAATATTCACCTTTAATTATTACAGTCTTACCTGCTTTCATTTTTATATTTAATCCATTTGAAATTTTTTTTGTTTATGGTATAAGATGATGACTTACATAATCATCACTTCCCTATTAGCTACTTTTCCTTTGACTATTGATGAATATGTCTTTCATATATTTTCAGAGTGCTTCCCTTTACCATAGTGATGGTTCCAGGAAGGGTCTGCCTTTTTCTGGGGTTTGTTTTCTTATCTAATCTGTGAATAGATTTTTAAACAAATGCCCCATTGTTTTAATTATTTTATTTTTATATTAAAATGAAAGTGAGTCCTCTGATAGTACAAAAGAATCCAAAATATTCATACATACTCTTATCTGATAATGTTCTGCTGATATTTTTTTTAAATTGACATTAAGTTGGGAAGTGCTGCCATCTTTATTTTTTAATAGTTATTTATTCTATGTTTCCCATTACCATTTATCCCCCTCATGTGCTGCCATCCTTTAAAAGGTTTTCTAAAAGAATACAGTACATATTTCTATGCATGCATATCCTTTTACCTATCACTTAGCTTGTAACTATGACTCTCAGCATATAATTTTCTTCATATAATTCCCACAAATTGCTTAGCAGAATCATCCAGAGTTTAGAATTTTTGTTGTTATGCTAGATAGACTATTTTTTACCATATCTTCTGAATGTTGATGATCTATAAGAAAATAGTAATTTTGTTTGTCTCATATATACTGATATATTAAATTTATTACTAAAAGAATTAAATAGTTGCATGAGTTTTAAATATTTAAATTTTTCTTTGTATCTGTTAATTATGTCCCATTCATGTTATAATTACTTCCATTTCATATCTCTTTCATATTCATTTAATATTCACCATAACATTGATATTAACATTTTTTTGTCATGGGAAGGAAGAATAGTTAAATCAGAAATGGGTGCTAAATTTTATCATATGCTTTTATACACCTATTGAAATTATTGCCTATTGATTAACAACATTTTCACACTGAACCATAGGAAAACACCTTTCAGTCATTTTTTTATCTAGAAAACATGGTGATTTCCTATTACTCAATGCAACATATTAAAAGATATGATAAATATTAAAACATCTCTGCACTTAAGAGGCAAATCCTACCTGCTAGAAAATAATTCCCTTAACACTCTTCTAAATTCAGTTTGTCAACATTTTTTATACAGGGCTTTTGTTTCTAGATTCATCAGTGAGCTTGTGCTAGGCATTCTTTGCTCAATCTTGTTTAAGGCAGTTCAAAAAAAACATTAAGACACTTATATAGGGACAGGCACCAACATAAATAAATGGTCCCCATGCTGGCACTGAGCCAAAAGTACAGTGCATTCTTCTGCTAAATGGCCGCTATTCAAAAGGCTATTATAAAGGATTGCTCATTATATTGGTTTTCATCTTTTCCTTGAAGCTCTTTAGCACCAAGACTCTGCTCTCTCAAGGCTCCTTGTCATCCGGTGGCTCTCCTCTCTAGCTCCAAAACAGCTTTTCCATTATCAGTGTAGGGCAGGCAAGGGGCACATTACAGGCCATGACCAGCCTAAACCTGTCCTTCTGTAATGGTGGTGAAGAGAGAATGTTCAGGCATCAAAACACCAAAGCATAGTTGACAGCCGCCATCGCTGGCCCCCACTCTTTGTAACTATTACAAGAACTGTCCCCACAACTCATCCTGACACTAATTGGAACCTCTCATCCTCAAGAAGCAAGTGTCTGACCTACACTCCTTCATCCATATGCTAAAATAACACCCCATTAAAAGCAGCTTCCCTTGGCAGCAAGGCCAGAGACCTCCATCTGACTTCAGACTGAAATTCATTTTTCCCTTTGCCCAATCCAACTTAAATTTCATTTTGTTAAAGCCTTTTAAAATCAAACAGTTATTCTTTTCATGGACTGGGGCACTCAAGGGAATGTTCTAAAAATCAAATTGATAAGATAGTTGAAATGCAAGCTGTCTATTATTCATCTTTTTATTCTTTCAAGCCCTCACCGTGTCTTGAGCACAGTATTGATCATTAAATGGCACATTGAATGTTTGCTGGATTACAAACATTAACATAACCTCCTTTCTTTTCTTTTTTTAAAAAACAAACAAACAAAAAAACATAACCCCTTTCTCTGAGGTCAGGTAGTATTATGGAGGAACCAGGACCTCAAGTCCTGCAGACCTATCTTGAAACCCCAGCTCCACTGTGTGACTTTGTGCAAGTGACGAGCCCTCTGGGTCTCTGCTTCCACTTTTGTAATATGGACAAACGCTAGCTGCTTCTTCACATTGCTGATAACTCTCAAGAAGAAAACAAAATATAGTTCCTCCCAAAGTGAGCAAGCCTTCTCCTCACTTTCTCAAATCCCCATCTCATCCTAACATCCTACAAAGAACCTCAGAATGCTACAGAGGACCCTGTGTATTGTTTAGACCCCAAAATCAAAACTAACTACTTGCAAGTATCACTGCAAAACTGCCAGCAAAATTTTCAAATGGATCTAAAGGAAAACCCAAATGAAGGCAGCATAAAAAAAGTCCTTTGAGCCCACTAGTCACCTTGGCTCTGCATTCTTCAAAATGGTAAACATTAAGAACAGCCAGATACCTGAGGATGACCAGGACCACTGTATTGGCCAACAATGGACTGTGCAGCAGAGCCCATGAAGAGAATGGGACACCTGGTGCCAAGGGCTACAGAGGCCCGTCCTGATCACCAGGCAACCCTCCCTCAGAGCCCTTCTCCACGTCATCTCAGTAGTCCATCTTTCTTGGCAGATCTCTGTACAAGGTTCCTGTTGCTATAATAAAATACTACTAACTTAGTGTCTTAAAACAACACAAACCTATTATTTGTTTTAGAGGTCAGAAATCTAAAATGAGTTTTGTTAGTCTCACAGAAAGGTGTTGGGAGCTGCATCCTTTCTGGGGGGTTCTAAGAGACCATCAGTTCCACTGCCTTTTCCAGCTGCTAGAGGCTTCCCACATTCTTTGACTCAAGGCCCAACATCATTCAAACCTCTGTTTCCTTCATCACATCTCCTTCCCTGACTCCCTGCCTCCCTCTTTCTTTATAAGAACCCCAGTGATTATATTGGGCCCATCCAGATATTCCAAAATAATCTCCCCATCTCAATATCCTTCACTTAATCAAATCTGTTAAGTTCCTTTTGCCAAGTAATGTAAAGTTCACAGGTTCCAGAAATTAGGCCACAGCTGTTTTGAGGGTACATTATCATGCTTACTATAATCTCCAAGGCCTTGATGTGATGCACTGAAATGACACCTTGAGAATAGGGCATCACTTCTGCAGTACTCCTGCCAAAATCCCTGAATCATGAGAAAACAGCATGCCAAACTGAGGGGCATTCTACAAAATAACTGACCTAAAGTCTTCAAAACTGTCAATATCCTGATACAAAGGAAGACTAGGATTGCTTCTGATCAAAGGAGACTAAAAATGCATGATACTATAAAGACACAGCTGGAAAGACCTGAATCAGGTCTATAGGTTGGACACTATCAGTTTCCTGCTAACCCTATAAGTTAGCACTGTATCAGTTTCCTGATTTTGAATATTGCACCACTTTACAACTTATCTACAAAATTATGTCAAGATAAAAAGCTAAAATAAGGCAGAAAATACCACATTAAAAAACATAATTCTCATGTCTCAGAATTCCAAAGCAAAAGAGAAGGCTACCCATACTACTTTTGAAATTATTTTCTGTTCTCTCATCTCTCATCTTTTCTGGATTCCATGGGAGCCAGATTCTTTCTAGTGCCTAAACCATTTTGGTGATAAGTTAGGCATAAATTACAGCTATGACTGTATGCACTTCCATGGTGGCCTAAAATGGGTATGGGGGGGGGGGGTGGCTTCTAAAGGCTCTAATTACCATTGAATAATTAAAGCAGGCCTCCATGTGCATCCAAAACACAGGCTCTAAGACCCAATATGCCAAGAAGTTCATCAAACCCAGAGTGACAGCTCAGTGCCAGTACTGAGCCTCATGCAGCTCCAGCTGACCCTGCTTGTACAGCTTGGTCAATTTTTGTGACACCACCCTGAGGCCTGAGACTATTAGGTTCTGGAGCAAAGGGTGCTACCAAACCCAGCTCAGCTGTATTCAGACCCTGCTGTCATCCTGGTAAGAAAAATAAGAAAAAGATACAGGCTTTGACAAATCTCACAGAGTATGTAAATGTGCAACATGGGACATGCAATGTCTTTGTAGTGGACAAAGGACATGGCATAAAGGACCTAGGTTATATGGCAGAAAGAATTAGCTAAGCATGAGAATTATACTCTGAGCTGATTCAGATGGTAAGTGAATTTCCCAGAAAGCTTCAAAACTAGGCAAATAAGTACAATTGCACCTGTCTGGAGTGGGCTTATGTGGTCATTTATGAAGACCACAGCTGGTAGATGAACCTTTAAGTGTTGGTCCTCATTCACTTGTGCACTAAAATCTTTCTAAATAAAAAAGGAGATATTTCCACTGTCCCCAAAAAAGCACACAGAAAAATATCTATAGTAAACAAATCTAGAAAACTAAGAATAATGATACATCAAATAGGCAGCTGAATTTTAAATACCAAAGCCTGAGAGATCAGAGTGGGAGAAAAGCAAAAGACCACACCCAGCAGCACAAGGGTGTGCCGCAAGAAGTCCTTGAGAAATGGGGTCATAAGATCCCTACTAGGCACCCTCCCAAGTGCTCTGTAGCAAATACCTCATCCACTAAATTCTCTTCCTAAATGGGAAGATGGGGTAATAAATCCTCCAAAACCTCCAGACCCAAAGCCTTTGCTCCTGCATGTCCACAGTGTCTGTGTGCTGGAAAGCACTTAGGGTGTGGGGTGGAGAAAGGAAGGAGACATGAAGGAATAAGGATGAGCACACATTGCCTGAGGGTTGCACACAGGAGGAAAGAGCATGGGATTTGAGTCTTGTGGCCTGGGCTGGAATCCTGCCTCCGCCATATTTGTTAGAGTTGAGAAGGTCACCCCACCTCCCAGAGCCTCAGTTTCCTCATTAGCTGCCTCTAATGGTTCCTGAGATCTGAATGAGATCATCATCCAAAGGCCCAGCTTTTATTATTACCAGGAACTCTAAAATAAAACCTCTATCCCACATGAACTGCATTCACCCTTCACCCTTTCATTGGCCTCAGGAAGACTGACTTGTCATGTAAAGCAAATGAGAGCCACTCAAAGCTTTCCTCCTTTCTTTCTTCTTCTCATTCTGTCTATAAAAATAGAATTTTCTTTCATTTTTATCTAATGATTTTCTCTATTTGGAGGTACAAAGTGATTTGTAAAATCAGATTATCATTTTTATTTAGTAATACTTCTCCATCCTTCATAAAAATGAACAAGGATACAGAGGGTTCATTTTAATACTAGTGGAAATTAACAAAAGACATTTGCCACATAGAAATTTCTTGTGACAAGGATAAAATGATTAATTCTCGTCTTTGGAGTCTGAGGATTTGGGACTATTGGTCAGTGTAATAGGTATTGCTACAGATTGAAAAGGCCTAGACAGAGGTTAGACTGGTACACAGTATGAAAGCTATGCAATGAGGAAGGGATGAAAGAGAGTAGAGAGGAAAGGTAAGGAGACCAGAGAGGAGCATGGACTAAAGTTTGGGAGTGGAGTTACATGGCAAGAGGAAGACAATAGAGATTTTAGGGGGCCACAACACCATGGTAAATGGGATGGTAGAAACAAATAGATGAGCTAAAAAGCATCTCCAGAACATTCTGCTGTATATCATTCAATCCCACCCCCAACCCTCTGGCACCTTTATGAGAGACATTAGCAAAGACTTCTACTACTCTCTAAGAGTTTTTGGAGGTCACACTTAGTTCTCCATGAAAAGTTAAAGGATGAATGTATTTAATATTTCTTTTTATTTTAGAATTTTGACTCAATATTCTTTTTGGGACTAACATTGCTATTTTGAGTACTTGCAGCTTAAACTCACTTGAAAAAGAGCCTCATTGCCATGGGTTTATCACTCTCTCTTATACACAGTCTCATATAATCCTCACATCTGGGTAGTGTAGAAAATGCAGTCTATCAGTGAAGAAGTGAAGAAACAGAAACTTAGAGAGATTACCTAACATGTGCAAGCTCACACAGCAGGTAAATGGTAGATCCAACACCCAAACCCAGGTCAGTCCAACTCCGACCCCTATGCTTTTGGTTTTTGTTTTGTTGTTTCTTTAAAAATTGTGGTAAAATTCGCAGAACATGAAATTCACCATTTTAATCATTTTGAAATGGACAATTTGGTGGCATTAAATACATTCATACTGAGGGCAAACATCTCTACTATCTAGTTCCAGAATATTTTCAATACCCCAAAAGAAAATGTTATACCCATTAAGCAGTAAGAACCCATCCCTTCCTTCCCCAGTCCTTGGCAACCACTAAACTGCTTTCTATCTGTATGTATTTGCCTATGTTGGATATTTTATATATACAGAATAATCCAACAAGTAACCTTTTGTATCTGACTTCCTTCACTTAGCATAATCTTTTCTAGATTCATTCATGTAAAAAGGCTCAGAACAACACTTCTTTCTAAGATGAGTAATGTTTCATTGTATGGATATTCAATGCAACATTTGTATTCCTTTTGTTTATTCCTCACTGGATGGTCATTTGAGTTGTTTTTCACCTTTGGTTATTATAAATAATACTGTTACAAATAGCCATATATAATTTCATGTTCAAATACCTGTTTCCAATTCCTTTAGGAAAACCCATACTTTTAATCACTGCACTGCCCTGACTCTCTTCCAGTACCGTGCACTGATTCCCATGGCAATCACTATGCTGAGAGGTGTCCAAAGAGACTCAGAAAGTATTTGTTGATGAAACAATGACTTGAAAATGACACATTCAAAAGAATGTCATGAATTCTACTAGCCAAAACATTCTCAATTTCACTACTCATTTCTGAAGTTCCCAAAAATTACAGAATCTTCACCGATACCAGAGAATCTAGCCAGCACTTAAAGTTATTTCATTTCCTTTTTAAAAGATATTGATTCAAATTTTATTTTCAATTAATTTACATTCAATATTATTCTGTATTAGTTTCATATTTACAGCATAGTGATTAGATAATCATACCCTTTACAAAGTGGTCCTCCCAATATTTCTTGTACCCACATGATACCATACATACATTCCCTATGCTGTACTTTACATCTCTGTGATTATCTTGTAGCTACCAACTTGTAGTTCTTAATCCCTTCACCTTTTTCACCCAACTCCCAACATCCCTCCCATCTGGCAATCATCAGTCTGTTCTCTGCATCTATGAGTCTGTTTCTACTTTGTTTGTTCTTTAGATTTCACATGTGAAATTATATGGTATTTGTCTTTCTCTGTCTGACTTACTTCACTTAGCATAATATGCTCTAGGTCCATCAAATTTATAAAAAATGATAAGATTTCATTCTTTTTATGGCCAAATAATATTCATGCCATTGTACACACATATCATCACTTTTTTTTATCCACTCATTTACTGATGGGCACCTGGGTTGCTTCTATATCTTGGCAAATTGTAAATAATGCTGTTATTCTTTTGAATTAGTGTTTTGGATGTCTACCAATATATACCCAAAAGTAGAATCACTGGGTCATAAGGCCATTCCAATTTTAATTTTTTGAGGAATCTCCATACTGTTTTTCACAGTGGCTGTACCAGTCTGCATTCACACCAATAGTACACTAGGGATCCCTTTTCTCCACATCCTTGCCAGCACTTGTTGTTTGATGATTTATTTTTCATAGCCATTCTGACACATGTGACTTTTTGTCTTAACTTTAAACTCCACTGTAATGAAATTTCCAAAGCAGAACAGCCATAATGCTAAAATAATTACATGTACCTTGGGTAATATATTAATGGTTCATATCCAATTTTTTAAAGCACTAGTTTTATGCAATGTTTCAAGCTAACATAAAAGAGGCTAGTGTTATCAAAAGCAGGAGTGTGCAAAGGCCCTTTCAGAAGACATTAGGGCTTCCAGTGAAGCAAGAACTATAGCTAGTAGGAAGAAGAGAAATGACAAAGAGAAGCCAAGATGTTTTATTTCTATCTTTGGGGAATGGTCTAATGTCTGTCTGCTAAGTCATCCACCTCCATGACTGCACAATAAAATGAAAGTTCAGAGGGTCTAGATGCTACAGGGAGATACTTGCACCATTTTCCTGTTAATGGATTTTATTTTCATTGCATATATCACTAAAGATACTGAAAATAAGATCTAACACTTCCAATATCTAGGCTTTTGTGGCACTAATTCTTAATGTTACAAACATTAAATCTATTAAAAACTGCATTTATAAAGCATTATGAAAATTACTTAAATGATGGAACTTTCTTTTATTTTCCCCTTAGACTAAAAGACTGACATGAATCAGCAATTTTTTTTGCTACTCATAAAATCCCTGTGGTCATTGCTTCTGTGAGTATTTGATTGCATGACACGAGCTGTGGTGGTGTGCAGGACTGTGGGCATCTGAGCATGAATCCACAGGCCAGCCTTCCTAGATGCTACCTCAAGGTCATGCCAGCTGCTCTGATTATCCTCCACTTATCACTCTGCACCTTGATATTCTCAACTGTAAAAATAAAGGTAAAGTTCTCTAGCTTCCAATATTGTTGTAAAAATTAAATTGTACTTTTTCTGAAAATTAAATTATAAATGTTCTCTTTTGAACTTCCAGCCAAGATGGAAGCATAGATAAGATACGCTTTGGCTCCTTGCACAACCAAAACAAGGACAATAACAAATTTAAAAACAAAAAAATAACCAGACCTGCCAGAAAAATCTAACTGTAAGGAAGTCCAACAACCAAGGAGTTAAAAAAGAAACATTCATCCAGGCTGGTAGGAGGGATGGCAGAGATGGGCAGGCAGGGTGTAGAGGACCTGTGGCAAGGTGGCTACTGGAGGACCAGAGAGGGCAAGATAGAGGTTGGTGGACCAGGCAATGCGGTGGCTGGTGGAGCAGGCGGCCCCACATTTGTGTGCAGATAAACCGGGAGGAACAACTGGGGAGCAAGACAAATCACACAGCCCAGGATTCCCATGTGGGGAAATAAAGCCCCAAAACCTCTGACTGAAAATACCTGTGGGGTTTGAGGAGGTGGGAGAAACTCCCAGCCTCACATGAGAGTTCATTGGAGAGACCCACAGGGTCCTGGAATGTACACAAAACCACTCACCCAGGAATCAACACCCAAAGGGCCCAGTTTGCTTCTGGGTAGTGGAGGAAGTGACTGAAAGATACCAAGGGCTGAGCAAGCAGCATTATTCTGTTGGGAACTGCCCTGACTAGTATCAGAAGCTAAAACCCCTACCTAGGCTAAGGCTAAGGGAACACCCTTCGAACCATAAGCCAGCAAGGAGACAAAAGCTTATCTCCCTGGCAGAAGTGCTGTTTCTGCTGCTTCATTCATAACTGAACCCCAAAGCTTGGTCGGTTAGCCAAAGACAGGTAAGATTCCCCAAGGGGGGAACGACCTAAGACAGGCACGATCACATGGGAGGCCCCCAAAAGAAGGACTTTGGGGGCTACAGCAAAAGGGGGTGATGGACCTCGCTCCTTGGCTTTGACATAGCCTGAGTTCTCATCATCTGGGAGAAAATCTCCTTATCTCTTGGTTGCCTTAGTTCCCTTGCTCCACCTAAGCCTGAAACAATGACAGGGTGGTGCAGCTCTGTGCTGAGAAGGGAGGGTTCCCCGGGTGATCAGGCCTAAGAAAGAACATGTAAAATACTGTGAAACCTCCTTTGTTTAGAATGTTCTCAGTTGAATGAGAAGGGTCCAAGGAGGAAGTTAGTTTGTTCCTCAAAGTCTTACAGCTCTTTGAGCCTGACTCAAAATAGACCCTCAGACTTCCTTGTTTTCTATGGTTCCTTACTTCCTCGTAATGAGTACTGTACTTTACTTGAATTATTATGCAAAACGAGCCCAATCAAAGCAGGTTTGGATGGTAAATCGGTGTGCTCCCCACTAGAGGGGGTGGCCATTGCGTCCCTACTTCTCCACAGAAACTAGTCTGTCTCTGTGCATGTTTTTTCTCGCATTTTGTTGAGCTATCCGCAGCATTCCGTGATCACTGCTGGCCGGTGACCCACGCATCATTATTCCCTCTTGGATCCCTCCCCCACAGACAGCACCACAACACTGCAACCTGGGTTGCCCCACCCTGGCCTCCATCCCTTACTACGTAACAGGTGTGCCCAGACAAAAAAATATGGCCCACATGAAAGAACAGATCAAAGTTCCAGAAAAAATACAACTAAGTGATGAAGAGATAGCCAATCTATCACATGCACAGTTCAAAACACTGGCAATCAGGATGCTCACAGAAATGGTTGAGTATGGTCACAAAAGGGAAAAGTGAAGGCTATGAAAAGTGAAATTAAGGGAACCAACAGGAAAGGGAAGGAAACTGGGACTCAAATCAATAGTTTGGACCAGAAGGAAGAAAGAAACATTCAACCAGAACAGAATGAAGAAACAAGAATTCAAAGAAATGATTAGAGGCTTAGGGACCTCTGGGACAACTTTAAACATTCCAAAATCTGAATCATAGGGGTGACAGAAGGAGAAGAGGAAGAGCAAGAAATTGAAAACTTATTTGAAAAAATAATGAAGGAGAACTTCCACAATCCAGCAAAGGAAACAGACTTCCAGAATCCCCAGGAAGTTCAGAGAGTCCCAGACAAGCTGGATCCAAGGAAGCACATACCAAGGCACATCATAATTACATTACCCAAGATTAAAGATAAGGACAGAATTTTAAAAGCAGCAAGAGAAAAGAAGACAATTACCTACAAAGGCATTCCCATAAGACTATCAGCTTATTTCTCAAAAGAAACCTTATAGGCAAGAAGGGGCTAGAAAGAAGTATTCAAAGTCATGAAGGCAACGACCTGCATCCAAGATTGCTCTATCCAACAAAAGTGCTTCCCAGATAAGGTCAAATTAAAGGAGTTCATCATCACCAAGCCCTTATTATATGAAACATTAAGGGGACTTATCTAAAGAAAAAGAAGAAAATAAAAAATGTGAACAGTAAAATGTGAAAATAAAAAATGTGAACAGTAAAATGACAATAAATTCACAGCTATCAACAACCTAACCTAAAAAAAAAAACAAAAATGAACTAAGCAAACAACTAGAACAGGAACAGATTCACAGAAATTGAAATCACATGGAGAGTTATCAGTGTGGAGGGGGTATGAGGAGAAAGGGGGAAAAGTTACAGGGAATAAGAAGCATAAATGGTAGGTACAAAATAGACAGGAGGAGGTTAAGAATAGTATGGGAAATGGAGCAGCCAAAGAACTTATATGTATGACCCATGGACATGAATTAAGTTGGGGGAATGATGGTGGGGGGGGGGGGGTGCAGGGTAGAGGGGGATAAAAGGAAGAAAAAATGGGACAACTGTAATAACATAATAAATAAAATATATTTAAATTTTTTTCTTTTGTCCATTCTTTCACCTTTTTTTCACTCAGTAGCTCCCCACCTTCCTAATACATCACTCTGAGCTCAAATGAAGCTTTTCAATTCTGAACTAATTGCAACTCTGCAACTATTAACCTGATCAATACCCCAAGGACCCCAGACTTAAAAGAAGAAAGGCTGATAAATTTTGTCTCCTTCATGTATCTCCTCCATCCCCTAATATATTGATGCCACTAACTGTCACTATCAATACCAACATCACACCAGAGGAAGAGAGACGAGGACCATACACAGATAAATCAGGGTGAAGGGAGACTAGTCACTAGATGCCATCAGCAGCAGGTTAAAATCTTTACACTTGCCTCTCATACAAAAAAAAAATGCTTCAGTAGCAAATTGTTTTAATCCATATTTCCAGCCTATATCACAGTAAAAATCATGCTAGGGCCATTTATCTTTCAATCTGTCCATTTCCCTTTGGCAAGCCTACATTAGGAATATTTCTATAGAAAAACAAGTGATGTAAAAAGTGTTTTTCTGAGAAACACAATGGGAAGCTTAAATGGCTATTTTCTTTTTGTTACTGTATTCACTGTGCTATATGTAGTCAATAATAAATAATCATAAAGAAAATAGAATTATTTCAAGCAAAAGCCAAGCTTTGATAAAAGATCCATAGACTCTTGGCACCAACCCCATTCGCTTGAAAGGTAAAATGATTGGTATGAAGAGGCTAATCCTCAAATTACAAGGGTAAGAGAGAGGCAGGCTACTGAAATCAGCCCTCTGCTTTCAGGCTTGATTCTTAAACAGGAACTATTTTCAGTGCCAGTTAATAGTATCAAAGCCAGCGTAAGCAGGCACATACAGGAAGCATACATGGGGACAAAGGCACAGACATCTTTGGATGAACAAGGGCTCTCTTCTTGGACAGAGATTTACTTTCACTTTGTTTCACTTATTTCCAATAAAGCCCCTTGAAGCCAACTGGACAGACACCTGCTAGACTCCCCCTAATGCTTGATAAGATCTGGAAATCCTCCTGGCCAAACTCAGCAGCAGCAGCCACTAACTCAGAACACTTCTAGATATTTTGTAAGAAACATTTGACACATGGGAGAGTGCCTGAAGCCAACCCTAGAATTCCATGAGCACAGCCATGAATTTGCTTCAAGCAAGGATCCATAAAAACCACATTCTGCAAGTGTATAACACCAAAAATACAAAGTAAAAGAAATGCTATGGTCTACATAATCTCAATTTTTAAAATTTTTCTCTTTTTAAATAAAATTGGGGTCATATGATATAGAGTATATATGCATTTAAAGAGTGGTCATTGCTAGTTAATAGAACATAGGTGCTCTTCAGCAATGAATGCGTATAACATTCGTAATTGTAAAGCAGTTATTTCTTAAAAAGGAAACTTATAGATAAGATTGAAAATATTCACTCCATAATCATTTTCTAAAAACTGTGTTCGAAAACCAGTAAAAGTTGGAAAGGGAGAGCTGGGAAATCGCATAATATAAAAGAAATCCAGTGACTTGCAGAAAAGAAAAATCCATAGACGAGCACATGCAAGTGAAAAGCCAATTTAGTTTATTCTAAGAAAAATGTAACATGCTTAACTTACATGATTTAAAAAATAGTACCTAAAATGTATGGAGAATTTAGCATATCTCAGGTTCTTTTCTAGACATTTTACTTGAATCGTCTACTAATCTTTTCAAGAATCCTTTAAAGTGTTTTGCAAATTTTACAAATAAGAAAAGTGAAATTTACAAAGAATAAATGACCTCTCCCCAGCCAAACATCAAGTAATTGGAAGATCCAGGTTTTAAATGTGGTTCTGTCCATCTTTATTGCCTTTATAAATTTAATGAAGGATACTTAGAATATTCAGTAAACAAAAATATAATTTAATTTTATTTTATGAGCACATATAGCAAAGAATCAAGGAATATAACAACAGAGCAGCAGAACGGGAGAGCAGAAAGAAAAAAAGCAGAAGTGAGGTGGGCAATATTAGGTTCAAGTATTAGGTTCAATAATCCAGCAATCCCACTCCTGGGGATTTATCCAAAAGAACTAAAATCAGGATCCTAAAGAGATGTATACATTCCCATGTTTGTTGCAGCACTATTCACAGTAGTCAAGATGTGGAAACAATGTCCATCTACAGATAAATGAATAAGAAAAGTGTGGTATATACATACAATGGACTATTAGCCTTAACATACAGGAAATAAGATCCATGAAATCCATTATAGATTTTATCCAAGTTTTATTTTTGTTCTACTACTTAATTAATTTCTAAAAATATTCTGCAAATGTTTTAAAAGTATATGTACTCACTGAAGGATATAAACTTTATAAAAATGCAGCCATTAAAATTATTAGTTAACTTTGCTTTATACTAGACTTACTTGATTTATCAAGGAAAAGTTTCAAGATCTCAGTTGTGTGTGTGTGTCTATTTTTCCCAATATATGAAAGTATTGTATATTTGCCCTAGCCAGGTGGCTATGTTGGTTGGAGTGTCATTTTGTATACCAAAAGGGTGTGGGTTTTGATTCCTGGTCAAGGCACATGCCAGAGTTGTAGGTTCCATCCCTGGAAGAGGCTTATACTAGGAAGTAGTTGCCAATCAATGTTTCTCTCTCTCCTTCCCTGCCCTCTCTCTTCTCTCTCTCTCTCTCTCTCCCCTCCACTTGCCCCCTTCCTCTCCCTTTAGAATCAATAAATATATCCTTGGGAGAGGATTAAAAAAAGTTTCATGCTTTACATGGTTTAATGGTACTAACTAGGTGCATAATGGTTCCTATTATATTTTTGATACGAAGTCTAGCTTTTTTAAGCACTCTATTTTACATTCTTTGTTTTGCCCTGTGCCTTTGTCTACTTTTTGTATTATTAGTCTTTTTATTTACATAAACCTGGTAGATCTTTATCTATCTTTTACCTTTTAATTTATATGTATATTTTAAGTCCAGATATAATTGAATTTTATTTCTTAACCCAATCTGTGAGTCTTGATCTTTTAATAAAGAACTTTAATTTATTTTTTTAAATACAAGGAAATAAGGAAATTCTGCAAATGTGACAACATGGATGAATCTTAAGGACATTACGTTAACTGAAATAAGCCAGTCACAGAAGAACAAAATACTTCATAAGTTTACTCCTGTGAGTTGTCTGAAATAGTTAAATTCATAGAATTAGAGTGTAATTGCCAAGAGCTGGGGGGAGGGAAAATGGAGCGTCACTAATCATTTGCCATAAACTTTCAGTTAAGCAAGATAATTTCTAGAGATCTGCCACCTAACATTAAGTGATTATGCTCTTAGTAATTTATGAAGATAGTAGCTCTCATACTGTGTTCTTACCACAGTAAAAGAAAAAAATGTAAAGGAGGCACTTGTCTTATCTGGGGCCCAGGACTATATATGTTCTACACAGCTATGATTATGTGACTAACCCTTGTGTAAAGCTCTGATTCTTAAACCTCCAGCCTCCACTGTGGAAAGCATAGACAGAACAGGAAATATTCTGTCAACTTCTGCACCTGGTATAATAATTCTGCAATTGTTATTTGCAGCATCCCAGAAGACATGAAACCAGCAGCTGAATTCTACACACCGACCACAGATTGTCTCACCTAGATTAGCTCATCTTGCCTACAGGTCTCAAAAATATTTCCTATGCACTGGACTGGAATAGAGGGTTTAATTAATTCCTTATTTCGTAAATGTTAGCAATAGGGATTATTAAAACCTTGATCGTACTCATGAGATAGTCAAATCACAGAAAAAGATATGAGCCTAGGTACTGTGAATGTAATAGGTCCCAAATAGGCCCCATACACACAACTTAAACAGAAGGCTAAGCAAGTGCTCCTGGTTTGAGAACACACCTCTGATTTTTCACTTCTCTTCTAGATGTAAAATGTTGAATCTAAGTTCAAACAAGACACTAGTAATACTGTTTTTGTTTTTTACCATTATCATTGTGAAAATGTCACTAGAGTTTCAAAGGGGGGTTGAATAAAAGACAAGGTGATTTCTTTTAAATCTTATTTTACCCACAGGATAGTTCTTCACTATAATCTGAACAGCCTTTTGAAAGGGCCTCAGAAAGCACTGATATGTGGAGAGCTTTGAGAAAAGAGTATCTTTCCATTTTGATTTTATTTAAAATTGGTTCTCTGCATGAACAGAAATCAGGATTTTCAAAAGAATCCATGGATTCACTTCTACATGGCTGAAGATAAGGACCATATACTCTGCCCATGAGGCACTGTACCTGTGGGTAACTGATGATGTCAAATGGTCTGTCCCCACCTATGATCTGGAGCACCTCTTTAGTACACTTGCATATGACCAAAGGAAATATGTGTTGTGTCCCAGGTTTTCTCAGTTTAAACAAGGTACTTTCCCATGTGACTTAAATAGATGTATGCAGTATATACTTAGATCCTCTTTCTGCATCTATTCTGAAAGAAGATTAAAGCATATAAATATGTACTAATTTGCCACCTTGAAAAATACACGAAAAAAAAGTAGCCCTTTCTAAAGTACCATGGCCAGTTCCAAACTGTCCCCTGGAAACATCTTCAGTGCCTACCATTGGCATAGGACACAATACAAGTCGGCCATCCACATCACAATTCAAATGAAAATACCACTCATCATCAAACCTCTAAGCCATCCATTAATACACTTGGCCTCCGAGGTAGCTGCCTGGCTGCCTTCCAGCTAATTAGAATACAAATATCTTATTTTACATGCTAATCCAGGAGGTCTTAACTAAAGAGATCAATCTTCAACAGATGGAATCTGGATAATTCTAAGTTACCAAGCACCTGTTCATTATCCTGTGTTCATACTGAGTATTTTTCCACTGTGACTGAGTCATCTTTGCACCTTCCATAAAACACTCTCTACTTTCACAGTATGCATCCTCAGACAGTAGGTGCAAAACTCAATGAAAAATAATGATTAAATGAATGTGGGTTTTTAAGCTGAACTATATGAAGCTGATGATATTTGACGACTTTGATTCACACACAAAAATGGCACTTTCAAATGGTTCAAACTAAACCTTAGCACATAAGTTTAGCTACAGAAATAAAAGCAAAAAATACCCCACAAAAACTTCTGTGGAGATAGAATTCTATGTTCCTGTCATAGAACTGTTTCAATGTAAGTAGCCCAGGATGTTATAGCAGTTCCATAGTGTGAGGGATCCAGGCTTCTTCCATCTCATTTTCCTGCCACATGAGATGGCATATGTCCATCTCATAGTCTAAGGTCTTAGTTCCACTTCCCAGCACTGCATCCACAATCCAGACACAGGGGATGAAGAGTGGACTGTGGAACACAAACCTTAACCTTAAAATCAAGACCAGGAAGTTCAACCTGTGCATGTTCTGCTACTCTCCCTGGCCAGAACTTCCTAATGTGGCCACGTCTAGCTGCAAATGAGGTTAGTAAATGCTATCTTTAGGTAGATAACCATATGCCCAGCAAAAATTAGGGTTTTATTACCAAATGAAAAGGGTACCCGCAATCTCTGTCACACACCAAGAGAAAGAATAGGAACTGTCATAAAATGCTACAATTCTTATGGATCATATAAACCTTACTGAATTGAAAAAGGCTCTGGAAAAGCATTTAAAAAGATAAAAACTGAGTTATTCAAGCAAGGTTAAATTAAGAGGAAGTCAGCATTCTTAGCATATGTTAAGTTTCTAAGAAGCAGATATAGAACATGCACAAGCTCACTGATGGCTTAGGAAAACTGTGCCCTTTGGAGAAAGCTGCCCTTTGTCAATCTGACAGACCCTACATATTCACTTTCTGCTCTCTCTTCCCCAATTTGTGAGACCACATTTAATGACAGCTTTCTCTTACTTCTCCTGGTACTCAGTTTAGGGTGAGCTGTAAAGAGCTTATAGGATGCTCACATTGTAAGAAATGAAATAAATCATATACTCAAGAATTCTTTATGTTTTCCCAAAACCATTTTGAGGCACTAAGACCCCAAGTTACCAGAGCCTCCTGCCCAGATCCCACAAAACTTTAATTAAGTTTATTAAAGTAGTTTGAGTTGCTGGGATAAAACTACCATGTAACCCAAAACAGGTGATTGTAACATTGGTTTGCCCCACTTTAAGAAAAAAATGTATGTAAAAAATAGTCTCCAGAATTTTAGAAGAGGGTTCCCAGGGATATAAATATAATGACACATTTTCGGATACCAAACCACATGGATATTCCTCCACCCTCAACCACTGCATGAGGCCTGACATTTTCTCAACACTTCAGAAGAACATTACCTGCACTGATGAAAAGAACAGTGCACTACAAAGTTTTCAGAAAATATGGGCTCTCTACAACCAGACTTCCAACATCAAATCCCAATTCCATACTTAGCTAAGTAATCTCAAGCAACGTGCCTAATATTTTCCTTTGTGAACTTCAATCTCCTCAGCTATAAACTAATAATGAGAACATACACTTCATTGGTTTACTATGAGGGTTAATGCTCATAACAATGCCTAATAGATAGTAAGCATACAATACTAAATGCAAACTAGGCTCAGCACAAAAATTAAGATGCCTCAAGTGCAAATTTTCCATAATCCTTCATTTCTCTCTTTAGTATATCAAATGCTGAACAGGTAAATAAGCGTGAAAGCCCAGCTCATAGAGTTCTGGCTTCCATAGTGGGACAAAGATGGCTCCTTCATCCATGACAGCCCAGCAAGCTCTATAGCAAGAAGATACAACAGAAAGTAAAGGAAAAGCCTATTCTCCATGGAGATGAGAAAAAGAGGTAGAAGAGAAGTGTGTCCCAGTTTTCCCCTCTCCTCCCTTTGGAATAATGATCATGTCAAAGGGAAAGGAGAACTTCAGCCCTTACACCCCAGAGCATTCTAGAAAGGTCACATCTCAGATTGTCCTACTCACCAATGCAGGGCACAACTATATTGTGGTGGCTGCATGATGCAACCAGGTGAAGGAGACATTTAAATTGAGATTCCCCAAGATAACCTTGATACTCATGTTCTGAAGACATAGTTACTTCAAAGTCTGACTGGAAAACTGCCAGATTAAAGTAGGGGGTGGTTGCTGTGGCAGTGGCTATGTGACTCAGTAGCAAGGACTGGGGACCACAGTTGAATACAAGTTCAACTGGTGGGCAGAAGATTGTACACTTCAGGAAAATCCAAGATGAGCCTGAGCCAGTTGAGCATGCTTGAGATCAGAGATGCAGAACATAAGTCATTGAACCACATTTGCCTGCAGGAAAAGCCACTCATGTGGGCCAGGGACACTGCTCCCAGAAGAAAGGAAGCAGCATATAGAATACCAAAGTATCCTTGCCACCATGAAACTATTTCACCACAGTCATCCTCCCCCACACCCATGTACACAGACACCATCTGTACGCTTCCTCTGTACATGTGAGGTAAAAAAGGTGACCACTCCCTCACCACATAATTTAAACACAACATGTTAGCAGGGTCTTGAGAGAGGAATGTTCCTATGATTACATGTAAAAAGTATAAAGATAAAATCATGCATTCATCAAACAATATGAGTCCTATGGGAATATACAAGTGAACAAATACAACTTAGCTTTCAACATCAAACTTATCATTTCAAGATACAGGCCTTCTTAACTCTCACAATTGCTGACAAGAGTGTGAATTTTGTACAATGCTTCAGAAAACTATTTGGCACTATCTCCTAAAGCTAAATAATGCCTACCCCAATGAATCAGTAATTCAACTCCTAGGTATTAACCCAAGAGAAATTAGTGTTTTTGTCCACCAAAAGACATGAGCAAGAAAGTTTATAGCAATGTTATCCATAATACCCAAATACTAGAAACAAACCAAATGCTTATCAATTGAAAATGGATAAATAATTCTGGGAAATTATTCAGTGTAACACTATTTATGAATTAAAAAATGAACTCCTACACTTAACAATATACATAAATCTCATCTACATCATGATAAGTGAAAGAAGAGTTGAAAGAATACACACTGTACAAAATTAAAAACAGATAAAATTACCCTATGGGTATAAAAACAGAACAGTGACTACCTGGGAGAAGTGAGCAAAGGAGAGGAAGTATTCACTAGAAAGAGGCATGAGGGAGCCTACTAGGTTGTGGAAATGCTCTGTGACTTCATCTCAGGGGCAGTCACACACAGGCACACACATATGTGCTGACAGTCCTTCTACCTCAATTTGAGGAAGCAGGATCTTTAGTGGTGAGAGGAGGATCACTGGTATTACTATGTTACCCAAAAAAGGATGCTCTGTAGCCAAAAGACTCTTATCTAATGCAGTCTGGAGATAAATGCAGACTTCTCCCTGGGCACCCCTGACATAGATTCTCTCGTTATTTACCTGGGCCACCTCTACATCCATATCACTAGCTGCCACGGGATGGGCAACTGGGAAAAGGTAGGCTACTCTGACTAAAGACTAAATCAATTTTAAAATGTCATTATCCTTTAAATAAATAATCAAAGTAATTCTTTTAAAAGTGTGAGATGAACTGGAGAGCATTATGCTAAGTAAAATAAGCCAGGTGGTGAAAGACAAATTCCATATGACCTCACCTATAAGTGGAACCTAATTAACAAAACAAACAAGCAAGCAAAATATAACCAGAGACAGCAAAATTAAGAACAAACTAATAGTAAGCAGATGGGAGGAGAGTGAGAAATAATGTGGGAAAGAAGGGAAAGAGTCATAAATGAACCTGTATAAAGAACACATGGACAAGCCCCGGCTGGCGTAGCTCAGTGGATTGAGTGAGGGCTGCGAACCAAAGTGTTGCAGGTTCGATTCCCAGTCAGGGTACATGCCTGTGTTGCAGGCCATAACCCCCAGCAACCGCACATTGATGTTTCTCTCTCTCTTTCTCCCTCCCTTCCCTATCTAAAAATAAATAAATAAAATCTTTAAAAAAAAAAAGAACCCATGGACAAAGCCAAAGGGGGTTAGGATTGAGGGTGGGGGGTGGGAGGTGGGCGGGAGAAAGTGGAGGTGGGAAAATGAGGACAACTGTATTTGAACATTAATAAAAAATAAAAATTTAAAAATAAAAGTATGAGATGAGGAACTTGGAGTCATGGAGAGCATGTGCCACAGTCATGTTGAAACAATCACAATAATTGCACTAAATCCCAAGGGTCCCAGATAATCTGAGTCTTCAAGGATCAAGGCCAAGACCAAAACGAAAACAAGTGATACTGGGTACCAGTAGCTCTTGTGTCCACCAATGACTTCATTCTCCTTCCTGCTCTTCAACAATTTTTGTATAAATGTTTGAACCAAAAGAGTTCCTTAATATTTTAGACTCAGTGTTGAAGCTTTTTAAGGTCACAGATATTTTTGGGAATATGATAAAAGCTATGGAGACCCAGGAAAATAAAAACATAAAATGTCACATATACAAGGTCCAGCAGAAGTAAGGCCTGCTTGAGTATGGTTGGTAGGTAATGATATGAATGTAATAATTCATAGTTTTAATTTGAACATTTCACCTAAAATGTCATATGGTGTGCTTGAGTGAATATTGTTATGTTACAGAGTTATACACTTATGATTTTGTAATAAAAGATTTTGTAATTAAAAAGGGGCATTATTTGTGCCAGACCTTGTATTTTGAGTGGTCTTGATTAATATTTAATACCTTTTAACCACAGAGCTATACAACTATTACAAGGAGTCTGTAAACTTTACTCAGTAATCCATTCTAACAAAATGCAGGTGTATATTTATATTAAAGCTAAGGACTAATTCAGTTTATATACTAACTTACATTACTTTGTTTTTAGCTATAATTATATGTAGTAAATATGCTAACACTAGATCTCTCCTGGTATGACCTTGTTGTAGTACTAAAAATGAGGGAATGAACTATTTATTACTTAATAAAGAATCTATTTTAATAAAAATACATATTTAAACATACAATAACTACGCAAGTAAATGTAAAATACAGTATATTTTTGTTATAATTAATTTTTAATCTTACCTGATTTGAAACACAAGTATATAAAGCAATAATTATAAATCTTGCTGATATAGACATAAAATACATAAAATATAATTTGTGTGACAATCGCAGCACAAAGAAGGGGTGAGAATATGGAACTATGTAGTAATAAGGGGGGATTTGGCAAGATCGCTAGAGATAGGGGAGGGACCCCAAGATGGCAAGGGAGAGCCCAGGCTCAAGAGAAGGGAGGGGTCAGGAAATGCCAGAGGCAGCAGGTCTAATGATGCAGTGCAGTGTGACAACTTTTCCACCCCCCAAGGCAGCCCAGGAGAGCGTGTGCTTCCCAGGCAAAGGGTAAACAAACCAGTGTACCAGGGTCACATTGCCCCAGCAATGGAGCTGGCACAGCATGAGGTGGCAGAAGAAGCTTGCACTAAGTTTACGATGAAGAGGTCACAGCAACACATGTACCATGGAGGTTAACATGGCAGCACGGGGGATGCTGACCCACGGGACTAGTCTAGCCCACGGGAATAACTAGAAAGCAGGACACTTCCAGAGTATATGGAATTTTGAGGTCCGAGATTTAAACAGGACACACAGAGTCTCACCCTTTCTAGTTTCCCACACTCACCCGGTTGGTGGTCAGCTCAAACCACAGCCAAGTCCAGTGCACTGGGCCATGCCCTGGAGACACGTGCCCTGGCAGCCTTCAGGATGCAGCAGTTCCATGCTGTACTGATGGTCCTGGACTGTGCCTTTCGCTTCCTCTGAGATCAGTACATGGACACGTGGGCCAGAATGCTTGCAGGCCCCAGACGCACGTGCAGCCTGTGGTGCCAATCCACAGACAGCTCCTACACAACTGGCTGCGGTGGTCAACAGCGGCCCTGGACTGTGACATGGGAAGCTTCAGCAAGGCAATGGCCATGCCAGCCAACCCAGCACGTACCCCAGGAAGGGAGGGTGAAGCCAGAGAGCAGTCTGCTTAGCACCCTTGTGCTCCAAAACGACAGATAAGAATTGGGGGTGGGGATATCTCTGGGCATGGATTTGAATTTCAGTCCTTTTGGAAATAAGGGAATTTCTATGTTTTGAGGAAGAGAGGAACCCAGAGCCAGGAAGTACCACACTACCCCAAATTAGACAACATTTTAATAAAAACCTCTTTCCTTCCCCACCAATCTTTGTTTTACACCTGTGTTCAGCCGTGGGCAGCTGAATCCCATTCTGCTCATACACAGTAGGAACAAAGTTTTGTTTACTTTTGACTTAAATTATCATTAATCTGAACTGGATTGTGGAAAATTAAGATATTAATTATAATCCCAGGGAAACCACTAAAAATAATTTAAAATATGGTAAAAGAAATACCAAGAGAATTAAAATGGCATACTATAAAATATCTAATATAAAAAAAGACATTAATGAAGAATAGAGGAATAAAACTGGTAGACATAAATAATAAATTATCAGTAACTATGTTACATTTGACTAGATTGAACACCCAATTAAAAGACAGTGATTGGCAAAATGAATTTTTAAAAGATCAAGCTTTATACTGTCTACAAGTCACAATTTAGATTCAAAGACACAAATAGAATAAAGAAAAATACCATGCAAACAGTAAGCAAAAGTGAGCTAGAGTATATAAACTTCAATAAAAAATTGTTATTAGATGTAAGAAACATCTTAAAATAACAAAATGTCAATTCAAAAAGAGGATATAACAAATACAAACATTTATACACCTAATAAGTGTATATCAAAATACATGAAGCAAAAACTGACAGAACTGAAGAGAACACACAATCCAACAATAATTGAACCCACTAATACATTACTTTCAATAATAGAACAAGACAGAAGATAGGCTTGAACAGCACTATAAACCAGTAGTCCTAGCACATATCTATAGAACACTCCACTCAACAACAGCAAAATACAGTTCTTAAGTGTACCTGGAACATTCTTCATGATAAATTATATGTTAGACTACAAACTTCAGTAAAGTAAAAAGGTTCAAAGCATATAACATGTTGTCCAACTATGATTAAATTAAAAATTAAATTAAATTTAATTTAAAAATCACTAACAAAAATGGGGAAATTAACAATATGTCAAAATAAAACATCACATTCCTAAGTAACCAATGGGTCAAAAAATAAATCATAAGGAAAACTGGAATGTACTTTAAGATAAACGAAAACACAAAATACCAACACTTATGGGATGCAGCTAAAGCAAAAGTCAATGAGAAATTTGAAGCTGTAAGCACCTGTTTTTAAAAAGGAGTTGTCAAAAAAATAATCTAACCTTCTAACCTTCCATGTAACAATAAATACTAATAAACCCAAAGAAAACAGAAGGGAAAAAATAGAGATTATAGTGGAAATAAGTGGAATAGAGAATAGAGAAAACAATAGAAAAAAATCAGTGAAAACAAAGGTTGATTCCATCAAGAGATTACCAAAAATTGACAAGCCTTTAGCTAGAGTAATGAATAGAGAAAACTAAAATTTCTAAAATTGGAATGAAACAAGTGGTATTACAACCAATCTTACAGACATAAAAGGGAATATGTATAAAAGAATACTATAAATAACTGTATGCCAGCAACTTAGGTAAACAAAGTAAATGAAATGAAAAATTCCTAGAAAGACACAAACTACCAAAACTGACTGAAAAAGAAATAGAATATCTACAAAGATCTAAAACAAGTAAACAGATATTAACAAACAAACAACTTCCCACAAATAAAAAATGAAGCTTAGATTGCATTACTAGTGAATTCTATCAATAGAATAAAAGAATTAACACCAAACTTTCACAAACTCTTCCAAAAAACAGGAGAGGGGGAAATTCCCAATTCATTCTTTGAGGTCATTATTACTGAGATACAAAAAGAAACAAGTTTCTGGTCAGGATGGTGGAAGGATAAATGTGACACTTGCATCCTCTCACAACCACATCAAAATTACAACTAAACTAAATAACAATCATCATTCAGAACCACCTGAAAAACAACTAAACAAAAGTGCTATAACTAAGAATATAAAAAAGAAGCTACATAAAGACTGGTAGAAAAGGCAGAGACATGGAATAGCTACATCTCCCACCCATGTGAGCTGGTTAAGAATCGGGAAGGACATCCCAGTTGCCGAGGTTCTCCCTGAGAAGTTAGGCATCCCAGCCCAGGGTTCCAGTGCCATAAAGAGAAGTCCCCATAACTTCTGCCTGTGAAAACCAGCAGAGATTGTGGCTTCTAGAGTTTCAGGTAGTCCTCTTAAAGCACCCACACAAAGATTCACTCAGACACTCTAGCTCTGAGATCTAGTCCTGAGGCTTCAGCTCAAAACACACCAGAGACAGACAGGAGAAACTGAACTGTATGACTTTAGGACATGAGTTGGAGGCACAGCTTTCTCCCAGAGGAAGTGCAGTCAGAGGCCATCGTTCCTTTGTTAAGCCTTTGAAGGCCCAGATAGGCACCATATTTGAGCCTCCATCAACCTGGCTAATACCATTCACCATACTCTGGTGATTCCCTGAGATGGTTCCACCCAGCTTACAGGCCCACCCAAGCTCTTCCAGTGGCATTTCCATACAAACGGCCTATCTTGGCTCACTATTGCTGCAAACTTTCCTAAAAATCTTTCAAAGACCCACAAACCCTAAACAAACAGCATCTAACCTCAGCATGCCCCGTATCTCCTGCCAAGCCTGGAAATAGTGACATAGGACATCAGTTCGAAGCTCAGCATCTCCTGGGCACCTCCAAGCATAGCATGAGTGGCAACTATCTGCAGTTCACTCTGTAGCTCATGCCATGTGTCCCCAGGCAGGGCACAGGCAGCAGCTGACCTTGGCCTACACCTCCCAGGAGGCCCAAGGGACGGTACACAGAGTGACCAGCTCCAGACCACACCAAAACACCTACTTGACCAATATACAAGTAACAGACTCATCAAGAATCAAGTCCTGCTCCATAGGGTGAACACCCACACAACAGCTCCTCTGCTATGGTCTCAGATTGTTCTCACACCCAATGGGCTCTGGAATCCATTCCTCCCACTGATGAACCAGCAGCAGTCAAGGCTCAACTACAACAGAAGGGTTCACACAGCCTGCATGGGGGGCACAGAAGAGGGTGAACACAGAGCTTCCTCCTCAAATGACCAGGCCCCACAGGATACCCACTATATAAGGCCACTCTACCATGACTAGGAGACATAGCAGCTCTATATGAACATAGGAAGACTACTAAAATAAGGAGACAAAGAAACATGTCCCAAGTGAAGGAACAGAACAAAACTCCAGAAAAAGAACTAGATAAAATGAAGACAAGCAATCTACCAGATGTAGAGTTCAAAACACCAGTTATTAGAATGTTCAATAGGGAGTGGTGGGTAAAAATGAAGACAATTACACTTGAACAACAATAAAAAATATGAAAAATAAATTAATTAATTATTTTTTAAAAAATAGAATGCTCAATAAACTTCAGGGAGAAACAGATCAACTCAGTGAGAATTTCACCAAAAAGATAGAAAACATAAAAGTGGAGATAAAGAAAAAAGAACTAGTCAGAAATGAAGAATACAGTCATTAAAATGACGAATACACTAGAAGAAATCAAGAGTAGACTGGATGAAGCAGAGGATCAAATCAGCAATTTGAAAAATAAAGTAACAGAAAACACCCAATTAGAACAGCAAAAAGAAAAAAAATTCCTAAAATATGAGTAGAATCTAATAGGCTTCTGGGACAACATCAAACACACCAACATTTGCATCATGGGGGTGCCAGAAGGAGAAGAGGGAGAGCAAGAAATTGAAAACCTATTTGAAAAAAAAATGACAGAAAACTTTCCTAACTGGGTGAAGGAAATAAACACACAACTCCAGGAAGAAGAAAGAGTCCCAAACAAGATGAACTCAAAGAGGTCCACACCAAAGATATATCATAATTAAAATGCCAAAGGTTAAAAACAAAGAATCTCAAAAACTGTAAGAGAAAGGCAGTTAGTTACCTACAAAGGAGATCCCATAAGACTATCAGTTAATTTCTCAACAAAAACTTGACAAGCTAGAGGGACTGACACAAAATGTTCAAAATGATGAAAAGCAAGAACATACAAATAAAACTGTTCTACCCAGCAAAGCTACCATTTAGAATCAAAGAATAGATAAAAACTTCCCAGACAAGAAAGAGCTAAAAGTCCACCATCAAACCAGTATTACAAGAAATGTTAAAGGGTCTTCTTTAAGAAGAAGAAAAAAAGGTTAAAAGTATGAATTATCAAATAGCAATAAATACATATTTATCAGCAAATACTTTAAATGCAAATAGATTGAATATTCTAGTCAAAAGACATATGGTGGCTGAGTAGACAACATAACATGACATTTACACATGCCATCTATATGAGACTCACTTCAGTTCAAATGACCCACACAGACTGGAAGTAAAGGGATAGAAAAAGCAATTTCATGAAAATGAAAAAAAAAAAAAAAAACAAAAGCTAGGGTAACAATATTTATACCAGACAAAATAGACTTTAAAACAAAGACTATAACAAAGGACCTAGCCAATTCCAATTCTGGGTATGTATTTAAAGAAACACAAACCACAAAGTCTAAAACACTTATGCATCCATATGTTCACTGCAGCACTACTTACAATATATGTAAGATATGGATATAAGCCAAGATATGGCAGCAACCTAAGTATCCAGCAAACCTACGTATCCAGCAATAGATGAACAGATAAAGAGAAAGGGTACACATAACAATGAAATATGACTCAATCATAAAAAAGAAAAAATCTTGCCATCTGCAACAACATGGATGGACCTAGAGGATATTGCGCTGAGTGAAATAAGTCATATAGCCTCAGCTGGTGTAGCTAGTGGATTGAGCACAGGCCTGTGAACCAAAGGGTTGTAGGTTTGGTTCCCAGTCAGGGCACGTGCCTGGGTTGTGGGCCAGGTCCCCAGTAGGGGGAGTGTGAGAGGCAACCCACATTAATGTTTCTCTCCCTCTCTTTCTCCCTCCTTTCCCCTCTCTCTAAAATTAAATATATAAAATATTTTTTTTAAATTAAGATATTTTAAAAAATTAAGTCAGAGAGACAAATACCATATGATTTCACTTTTATGAGGAATCTAAAGAACACAATAAACAAAAAACAGAAACAGACTCATAAATAACAGAGAACATTTTGAAGGTTTGTCAGGGTGGGGGAACAGGGGCTGGATAGAAAAGGTGAAGAGATTACAAAACACAAATTGATAGTTACAATAGTTTTAGGGATGTAAAGTACAGCATAGGGAATATATCAAAAATATTGTAATACCTATGTATGGTGACAGATGGGTATTAGATTTTTCAGGGTGATCATATAGTAAGTTATATAAATGTCTAATCACTGGGTTGTACACTAATATAATGTTGTATGTCAATTATAATTGAAAGATTAAAAATTATTTAAAAACAAATACATCATAAGAAAACTACAAAACAATATTTGTTAAGAATATAAATAGTCGGGGACTTCCGGCAAGATGGAGGAATAGGTGGACGCACCGTACCTCCTCGTACAACCAAGATTAGAAAACCAATAATTTACAACAATAATTTACTATCAGAATAACACCCAGATCCGGCAGAGGATTTATCTGAACGGAAGTCGGACAGCCAAGAAGTTGAAGTAGACGCGTTCATCCGGACTGGTAGGAGAAGATGAGCTGGGCGGGTGCGGGGCTGGCTGCGGTCGGCGGCGCACGGGGGTCGGGGGAAGGTTTGGCGTGAACTCGGAGCAAAAGCCATCCGGGGGGGGGGGGGAAGAAGGCAGTGGTGATCCCTGAGTATGCAAGCTGCGGCTGGCAGACCCAGAGGGGTAGCGATTGTGGACCAGGGCAGAACTCGCGGCCCAGAAGCCCAGACAAGGGTCTGAGTCCAGGGGAATGGAACTACGGCAACTGTTTTCTCCCGTCCCGCTCCCGCCCCACCCCCACATATAACGTCACAATCTAGCGACTAGGGTGCCCAGCCCCAGTGAGCACCTAAGGCTCCGCCCCCCACCGTAACAAGAGCAACCAGACCGGAAAAAAAGAAAGGAGGGACAGGGGGGAAAAAAAAATATGTTTTCAACAGAGCAGATCAGTCCCCCAGGACTCATCCTTTTGAGCGACCAAGAATTAGCCAATCTATCAGATGCGCAGTTCAAAACACTGGTGATCAGAAAGCCCACGGAACTGGTTGATTTTGGACGAAATTTAGATGAAAGAATGCAGAATACCATAAAACAGATGCAGGAAGACACGTGGAGGAGAGCCAATAGTGAAAGGAAGGAATATGAGTCTCAAAACAATACAGTGGACCAGAAGGAAAGATAGAATCAACCAAGCAGGAAAGCATGATGAAATAAGAATTCAAAAAATTGAGGAAAAGATTAAGAGCATCCAAGACACCTTTAAACGTTCCAATATCCGAATTATAGGGGTACCAGAATCGGAAGGGGAAAAGCAACAGATTGAGCATGTATTTGAACAAATAATAAAGGAGAACTTCCCCAAACTGGCAAAGGGAACAGTCTTCCAAGAAATCCAAGAAGCTCAGAGAGCCCCAAAGAAGTTGGACCCAAGAAGAAACACACCAAGGCACATCATCATTACATTAGCGAAATGTAATTACATTTGTAATTACATTACAAAGTAAAAACGAAGGAGAGAATCCTAGAAGCAGCAAGAGGTAAGGGGACAGTCACCTACAAAGGAGTTCCCATCAGACTGTCAGCTGATTTCTCCAAAGAGACCTTACAGGCAAGAAGGGGCTGGAAAGAAATATTCCAAGTCATGAAAGACAAGGACCTACATCCCAGATTGCTCTATCCAGCAAAGCTCTCATTTCGAATGGAAGGGCAGATAACGTGCTTCTCAGATAAGGTCAAGTTAAAGGAGTTCATCATCACCAAGCCCTTATTTTATGAAATGCTAAAGGGACTTATCTAAGAAAAGAAGATAAAGAAAAGACATGTATAGTAAAAGGACAGCAAACTCACAAATATTAACAACCACACCTAAAGCAAAACCAAAAGAAACTAAGTAAACAATTAGAACAGGAACAGAACCACAGAAATGGAGGGCACATGGAGGGTTAGCAGCAGGGGGGTGGGAGGAGGAGAGAGGGGGAAAAGGTATAGAGAATAAGTAGCATAGAATGTAGGTTGAAAATAGATAGGGGGAGGGCAAGAATAGTACGGGAAATGTAGAAGCTAAAGAACTCATAAGTATGACACATGGACATGAACTAAAGGGAGAAATGTGGGTGGGAGGGGGGTACAGGGTGGAGGGGAGAGAAGGGGGAAATGGGACAACTGTAATAGCATAATCAATAAAATATATTTAAAAAAAAAAAAAAGAGTCTGCTGTGAACAGAAGAAGGAGTCAGCTGTCTGCAACCCAGAACAGAGCCCTCACTGGGACCCATCTATACTGGCACCCTGGTCCTGGCCTTTCAGGGTCCAGAACTGTGAGAAATAAATTTCTGTTATGTATAAGCAAAAAGAAAAAAAAAAAAAGAATATAAACAGTCAACAAAATAATTTTAAAAAATTAAACTTAGAATCTATCGGTCTAGCTTCTAGAAAATGGGGTGGCTTCCATAGGAGACCAAAATCATCCTCTGAATTTTCACCACTTTCTCTACTAGTCATGTTAAGCAATCTCATTCCCATTAAACCCATAATAAAACATACCACATAAATGTAATTATAAATAAATCTACCAAACTCCTGCCATCTCCTTCTGTCACCTACCAAAAATAGTAAGCAGTTTTTTGAAGTGGGTCTTTCTACCTTTGTGATTGATGCATTAACCAGCCTTACTCTAAAATCGCAATTTTTTACAGAATTAGATTACACAGCAACCTTCCATGCTATAAAATATTCCTAATAAAGAAGCCATTTGGCCCTTGATGAAACATTTCCAAATTGGCTGATTTATTTGAGATTTAAGTAGGCTATTTTAAGGTGGGACATTTTTTAAGGACTCCATAAGGACACTGATTTTCACCTTCTTCTCTTTACTACACTGGGGCATAGAAAGTCTTACTCTTCATATTATTAACCCTGAAGTGGGCCTAACAACTCATAGCCACTGCAAAATCTCAATAAAACCCCCTTTTCTAAAGCAGTTTGCTTTACAAACTTCATTAAGCTTTTGAATTACCAGTGGAGCTTATTAAAAATGCATATCCCCAAGTCCTTACTTAAGAGATTATAGGAAGTTTGTAACTAGGCCCAGGAATCTGCATTTTAATTCTCCCCTCCCCAAATAGTCCTAACTACACTTTGAGAAAACATTGTCATCGAGATACCTGATTTCTAGCTTCATTCTCTATACTTAAAAGGAGCAAATATGGGCCCATATAAGTCCTCAGGAGCACCCTCTCATGTCCAATCTATTGTTTCAGAATGTTAGTGGGCCCCCCTACTCACAAGCATTTTCTAGAGAGGTGGGAAGAAAAGTCTGGACATCATTTTCCTAGAGACTCAGAGAAGAACCCTGCCACTAATCAGAGAGCAGTCAGGAAGTTGACAGTTTGCTATAAAAATATGTGGGTTAAAGAGGCAGGATTTCTTGCAGAAATGTCTCAAATACTCAGTAATATAAAGTGCAGGAAAGGTATCACATAGTTTTGGGCTGTGCTACCACAAAATAGGAGATTCTTCTAAAGACCATCTATGTCATTCAACTGTTACCATTACTAAGTAGAAGAAAAGACTGTCTTCTACAGAAGATTTTCTGTCAAATTTAAGATTATTTCTAAGCTGCAAATCTCTTTAAACAGATTAGTTATACATTCAGACTACTGCCTGCAAAATAGTCAAGTCCATGATCACAACATAATTGTCAAGTTGGTGCCAGCCCTAACACCCATGTCTGTGTGTTCTCTCTCTTTGTTTCTTTCAATAAATGTTAGGAATCCAACCACAGTCAAACCTTTTACAGACAAACTAATCTTTCTAGATGTGTGACATTGAAGAATTTTATAAGGGCTTTCATTTTTATTTTGACTTTCTAATGGTTTAATGTAAGAGACCCTACAAATCCATAAAAGCAGACTGGGCTGGAGTTTACCGCTGTTGTGTAAAGGGATCTACATATGACTGATAATTCAGAGGGCAAATCAGCTCTAAATCAGTGTCCTGCTTCTGTGTAAAGGGGGAATTTTGCCCCAGAAGGACCCTTGAACATGTGAGTAAAAATCTGTTCAGACAGTAGAGGGAATTCTACTACAGTAGGACCCTGCCGATTAGGATTCACTTTCTCTCATTTAAATATGCAAATGATAGAAGACATCATTTATAAGGCCAGTATTAATCATTGATTCTGATACCTATATTCTGTAGCTTTTATTATTTATTTTGAATAAGAGCAAAGAGACCGATGTATGAAATGATTCCTGACTCTTCTTACCTGGTTAGCTGTAACTCATCTTTAGGAACTTAGGTTAAAACCTACCTTCTTCAGTTAGGTGTGTCCAATCTTGGCACTCTGGGTGAGTTCCCTAGTTACATTTTTTTTAATCATTGTTCAAGTACAGTTTTCTCCCTTTTACTCCCATTCCAGCCCACCCACCCAACCCTCCCAACAATACATTTTTTTAAAAAACTGTTTTTTTCTCCTCACAGAACTTTTCATTATGATTTTTCATTAATAACTATGTAGTTATTGCCAACTCTTGCTGTTCTACATGTTCAGCCAAGACACCTTTGTTTCCTGCTTATTACAAGTATCTAGCAAGTGCTTTTCATGCATTACCTTCTTAATAAATGACTCAAAATGAATGAATTAAGTCTAACAGATTGACTTCACAATAGAATACATAACTATTAGGGCATGTTCATTTAGCATCCTTTATTCAAGAAGTGTTAGGTGCCAGAACAAAAGTGCATCTATGCTTGGATCCATGTGTATGTTATTAAATCATTATCAGCACTTCAGGATTCTTCCCACTCCTGAACTAAACTTTCAACTACCTACCTATATGGGAATAAGATGGAAACTACTAAAACGGTGGCTTTCTGATTTTTGAACATCTGTTCTAAGTAGCATTGGGATAATCAAATTTGATATGACTATAGCACAGCAAATATTTCAAAGCTAAGATCTCATCCATGGCTTTACCCAACATCATGCTAAGAAATTTGCTAAGAAATATGCTCATACATCTACTTAAATAACACACTTAAATTTAGAATGAATGTCAACAAGAATGACGTTTTAGCATTTCTACTGTAAAAGTTGGCCCACAGACGTATTCTCAAGACATCATAATTACTATCACTTTAATTCTGCTTAATGCTGTGCATACAGTCTTATAAGAAATAGTCTTTCATGGTTAGTTTCCTTGAACTCTATGATGATGGAACTTTTCATTATATAAATGTTAGCTATTATTGAGAATATCTGGAAAATGATATCTGCAACACAAGAAATCTTTACATCTGCTATCTCCTTCAGAGAATTCCATAGGCCCATTTATTTCCTCAGGGGTTCTACTCAGATGGCCCCTAGTGTAAACGGCTAAAAAAATTAAAAACTGTGTTTAAGGGTAAAGCAGAAATTTCAAAGCTTTAAAAAGTCAGAATATATCATTTTTGAAACATCCTTTCCCTTCCATACTCATCTCTTCCAAGTGCTTCACAGTATTTTTCAGTCGAAACTTGATCGCACACACATACACATACACATACACATACACATACACATACACACACCCACATCCACATCCATATACCCATATCCTTGTATGGACTGAACGGTGTAAAAGAAAGCCAACTTATGGGAAAGGGTGCCAGAGTTCTTTTATAGTAGTGGTTTTCAAATTTCAAGGTTGAAATCAATTTAATATATCCATATGAGCATTTTCTTAAAAATGGAATGAAGTGGAATGGAATGGAATGGAATGGAATTTGGAGTGGATAATTCTAGGTATAGTCTTTGATGAAATCTTTCCTAACTTAAGGATCCTGGCACCACAGGCAATCTTGGGACAGGGGAAGCCATGTGCATGAATGAAAGTATGGAAATGACTAATAAAAAGCTCAGACGTTTCGAGCTCCAGCATGCTGTAGCAAATAGTGACAACAGTTGAGAATAACCCTAAAGAGAGAGGCTTCCTGCCTCTGCCTTAACCATGAGAACCATAAGTGAGGACACTGTGTTCAATGTTCACTACAGTGCTTACCCAGGGACAGGAGTGACATATGAATGCTGTTGGGACTGTTTGGGATTCATTTCCATAAGGCCTCAGTGAAAACCATGGACTCCTTTAGAGATGGGAAACTCGCCATGGGTTTTCTGAATGGATCACTCCAGGGAGGAGTAAAAGTCTCTGGTGACATATTGGATGAAACGTCAAAATCACTTAATTGAATACTTAAATATATGGAATCTAATTTTGTACCCCAAAGTGGGTATGAAAGTGGGTCATATTATTTATACATGTATTTCAGGAACTTTAAGAAGGTTGTATTGATCCACAGATAGGCTGACTTTTAAAGTAAAGGAATCACACACACATACACACACACTACAACATTATAAAGAATAGTAACTTTTACTAATGTTAAAATCTCAGTCCCTACAGTTCTGGTTCCCTATTACATTCATTGCTAGAGGAAAAAAAGGATACATGGCTATGTACGTGTTTGAAGTATTAAAAAAATTTGAAGGAAACCTTCTGTTGAGACTATTCTTATAAGTATTATTTTTAATTTTGGCAGTTTCTAACAGAGCAATAGAAAGAAAATGTTCTTAGTGGAAGAGAAGGTATAACCTTGTACAATTTAGAAGCAGCCAAGAAAGTCTTGAGATGATCTTAAAAAGGGAAGCTCTGGATATGCCTCAGAGGCATATGTAAACAAATTGCCTTGAATGTAAACAAACTCATATAAGCTACTCTTGTATTGACAAGGCTCTAGGTCCCATGGAAAGCATCTCCTGGACACAGCAGGGTCTTCATCCTTCCATTCTTTTTACATACATACACACACCCATACATATAAGTACATTCACACATAAACACCATCCACATGTTTCTCTTTGAGAACAAACCTAAATGTGGACATCAGCAAGGCAATATAAAATTTAAAACCCACAAATGTCACATTATTGGGTGTAAGTAAGGAGATTATGCTGTTTTTCTTGCCATATCACACAATCAATTTTAGGACGAATGACATGACTTACAGAAATGACAATTTAGCACAGTTCAAACTAATATTGATGGAGTTCCTATCATGTAGAGAATCCATAATAATTATATTTATGCACTACCTTTACAAAATGACAGTGCAAATGACAGTGATACACAGTGAAACCCTTATGATAATTTCACAAAAATTAAGAAAGAATAATGTGAAAAGATTCTTTAAGACAATGTGTTTGCAAGAGTGGGACATAAACAAGCCAGAACATAGAAAGTTGATTCAATACATTATGAGTGAATACGTACAGTTGAGAAGACATTTTGTCCTTGTTCTCAAGTACCTACAATCTAGTTAGGAAGATACAAGGCATGAAAAAAATCACACCGAAGACTATTATACAATAATTACTTGTGACAGATAAAGTGGCACAAAGAATATCAAACTAGACACATCCTTAGAATTCACAGTTTAACCCCCTTATAAAAACAAAAGGCAAAAAAACTGATGCTTAACAAGGTTAGTATTATAACATACCAAAGGTTTCCATATTCACTAGTCATGTTAAAAAAATGTTTAACTGTTAATAAATGTTTAAAGTGCTACATGGAGTTAAATATTGCATAGAGGTCAAGGAGGGTTAAGATCCAACAAATACCAAGGGATTCCACAAATAGAAGATGGACAAAAAGTAAATCCCAGAGAGATTAAATGATTAAGTAAAAAGGTTGAGTAAACAAACTGCATGTGTCTACTCCCAAAATCCAAGTGAAATGACAGTAAAGAAATTTTAAAAAGTATAAACATGTAAGGATAAAACAGGAGAGGCATCATTGGTGGATGAAAGAATTTAATATATTTTAGCAGGAAAGAGGAGAGAAGAACGGAACCAATTCAGCAGAAGAGAGAAACTGGGCCTGGTTCCATCAAGTACTCCAGAATGAAAGCATGAAGCAAAACACTGCTATCAGAGTACTGTTTGAAAACCTAGATATATAGAATTGATGACTCTTGAAGTCCCTTCCTCAACCCCACATTGGCAAGAAAAGATCTAGGGTAACAGCTACATATGAAGCCTAGAAAAAAATCAGCCCAGAATACAGCAAAAAGGTAAATACTCCAAAAGTTGTGTGTTGGGGGTGGTGGGTAGGGGACAGGAGGTTCTGATATGTTGAACCTTTGATAATACTGAGAGACATCTGACAGATCTGATGAAGTGAAAGCAGACATTTCTAACTAGTTCATGCTAAAATAAGCAATAAAAAATTAACTATAGGAAAAACTTAATCTCAGATAAGACTTCTTTTAAAAATTTAAAACTTTAACCCTGGCTGGTCTGGCTCAGTGGATTGAGTGCCAGCCTGAGAACCAAAGGGTACTGGTTTCATTCCTAGTCAGGGCACATGCCTGGGTTTCAGGCCAGCTCCCCCAGCAGGGGTACAGGCAAGGCAACCACACATTAATGTATCTCTCCCTTTCTACTTCCCTTCCTCTATCTCTAAAAATAAATAAATAAAATCTTTTAAAAAAATTAAAACTTCAGCTCAACAAAGGGTACCATTAAGAAAGTAAAAAGGCAGGACACTTCCTGAGAAAAAATATTTGTAAAATGTCTATCTGACAAAGGACTCATATCTGGAATATAGAAAGAAATTCTATTGGGTTGGCCAAAAGTCCATATTTTTTTTTCCTGAAAATAAAAGACACATTTATTTTCATCAATAATTTTATTGATTTGGATATTTGAGTATGTCAGCCATCTCCCACATGGTATAACTTTGATTGTTCTCAACTAATATCTTCATTTGATCGCTTTCAATTTCAAGTGGTCTACCCGACTGGAACATTGTCCACAGTGAAATCTCCAGCATTAAACTGCAAACCACATGTTCGCTCAGTCACAGCAGCCTTTTCATATACTGCTCAAATCTAATTTGTGTTTCAGTTGTGTTTTTACCTTTCTTGAAGTAATAAAGCATAATATGCTGAAAATATTGCTTGTTTCCATCTTCAATATTAAAATGGCTACACAAAAATGCACCATTTGATCAGTTTTTTTTAAATGCATGCTGATACAACAGCTGTCACAATACAATCTACCAAAATTGTTTCAAATGAAGTTAAAGACTGAGCACCATAACAGACATCTTATGGAAAACACCAAAAGAATTTTTTGACCAACCCAATATAAATAAATAAGAAAATGACAAGCAACCCAAATAAAAAATAGAAATAGGCAAAATACTTTAACAGGTACTTCATAAATTAAAATATAAAAATTACCAATAAGTACATGAAAAATGTTTATCAGGAAAATGACAGTAAAGGAATTTTAAAAATATGAATATAAAAAGATGAAGGACAAAAGAGACATGAGGGATGATTGGTACCTGATATGACAGAAATGTTCTATAAATTGACCTGGGTGGTAGCTATGCAGATATGCATATACATAAAAATTCACCAAGCTGAATATTTAAGGTTTATATACTTTACTCAATAAAAACCATATTTTAATTAAAAATACAACCTTAAGCAATCGACACTTTTTGCTATATTACATGATTAAAGGATATGGAATTAGAGGGATGAAATTAAGAGAGTTAAATCTTTATCTATCCTTACCAAACATGATAGGTCAAGAAGCAGTTATGTGAGCACAATTTTGAGAAATTTTATAGTTAGTATTAGCTGCCTCTGGAAAATAAGACTGGAGGTTTAGGAGAAGGAGAATAAAAATAGGGGAATGTTATTTTGCACAACCAGTCTCTTAGTAATATTTGATGTTTTTTAAAACTGTGTATATATTAATTTGATGAGGAAAATTTTAAATATTAAATTATAATTATTAAGTATGTGATTAGTTATTAAACATGAAGCAGAGAAGGTCTTTTAAGTATGACTCAGTAACATCTTTTAGTTTGCCAGTGCAATAAACTCTATATTCTGATTTTCCTTCCCCCTTCACCATCAGTCCATGTAGTCCGGAAGGAATTTCTCCATCTCAGCTTCAGTAGTATCTTGTAACTCAAGCCCAATCCAACCCATGGGCCTGGCCCTCATCCAGAGAGATTTTTTCTTCCAGGCATAGTCACAAGGCCCAATTTGGGCCAATAAGGGCTATACAGAGGAGCTCCCTGTATAGACATTCTCTTACTTAGAACTTCTGGCAACCATCTTGCCATCAAGAGAGAATTACTTGCCCAAGAATGGGGCTGACAGGGTGAACAGCAGAGATGAGATATGGGAGAAGTCCCTTGAGACCTGATATCTGTGGTTGAGGCCCTGGTTCCATACAGGCCTGAAGTTTGTCTATCCCTACCCTTTTCATAATTATAAGAGGCAGCATTGTGTAATGCAATCCAAGCATTGTACTACTTAGGTTCAAACTTTGGCTTTACTACTTACTATGTGACTTTGGGCACATTACTTAATTTCTTCCTTTATCTATAAAATGAGATGGTAATAGTACCTCCCTCAGAGAATCAAGTGAGTTAATATACGAGTGTATATTGTACACAAGCATATATTTTATAGGCACATATATATATAAGAATACATGTGTATAGCTTAACACAAATGTTTATTTATATATTAAATTCTCATTTAAATTTATGTGCGCAAATTCACATTTTTGTTTTTAGCAATAAAATTCCCTTTTTTCCTTAAACCAGTTTGAATTGAATTGTCTGATACTTACAAGTGGCAGGATTCTGACTAATTCTGCACATATGAAAACCACACAAAATCATTAAATAGATTTAAGCAAATATACATAAAACATAAACATTCTCTATATCAGGAAAAAATCATCAAAAAATTAAACAGTAGCCCTGGCTGATGTGGTTCAGTGGACTGAGTGCCAGCCTATAAACCAAAAGGTTGTTGGTTCAACTCCCAGTCAGGGCACATGCCTGGGTTGCAGGCCAAATCCCCAGCAGGAGGCATGAGAGAGGCAACCACACACTGATGTCTCTCTCCTTCTCTTGCTCCCTCCCTTCCCCTCTTTCTAAAGATAAATAAGGAATAAATAATCTTTTAAAGAATTAAACAGTAGATAGAAAAGGAAGAAAGAATGTTTACAACTTTTAGGACTGATATGGTTTTGCCCTTACAAATAACAAGGAGGTACTACACAAAATGGGCAAAAATATAAACACACAGTTAGCAAATGAAAAACATAGAAATGTAAAAATTAATTTTCAGTTTCCAAAATTCAAACAAATAAAATAAATAGAAACTAATTTTTTTCCAATGACATACCTAAAAACCGTTTTAAATTATTATCCAGTGTTGGCAACTTTCTCATTGACTGCTGGTAGGAATATAAATTATACAACCTCTCTGAAAGGCAATCTAGCTATAATAAAAATAAGTGTACCTTTGAAACAATAATTCTTCTAGGAAATACTTAAAGGTGCATGGGGACATTTTCCTTGCAAGTTTTCTCACTGATCTGTATTTAAACAGGAACATTGAACACAGAATGTCCAAAATATAGGGGATTCATTAAAATCCATACATTCCAATACTATTCAGTCATTTAAAATGTTGATTGAAAAAAATACATGTATTGAAGAATGTTCATGATTATTAAATGAAATAAACAGGTTATAAAATCATATATAGCATCCCCCCCTTATCCATGGGGGATATATTCCAAGACCCCTAATGGATGCCTGAAACCAGATAATACCAAACCCCATACACACTATGTTTTTTTCTATACATATATATCAATGATAAATTTTAACTTACAAGTTAGGTACAGCAAGAGATAAACAACAAAAAAACTAAATTAGAACAATTATAACAATATACTATAATAAAAGTTATGGAATGTGATCTCTCTCAGAATATCTTATGGTATTGTACTCACTCTTCCTCTTCTTGTGATGATGTGAGATGATGCATAGCCTACAAGATGAGATGAAGTAAGGTGAATGATGTGGGCACTGACATAGTGTTAGGCTACTACTGACTTTCAGATGATGCAGTTTACTTGAAAACAAACACCATGATACCATGTATATAGGTTGAGATGCTAGGCAAACGGATGATTCACATCACAGGGAAGACAGAACAGAGGATGAGATTTCATCATGACACCCAGAATGGCATACAATATAAAATTTATAAATTATTTCTGGAATTTTCCATAATATTTTCAGACTGTGGGTAACTAACACCACAGAAAGCAAAATCAAGGATAAGGGGAAACTACTGTAGTATAAGTCTATATTTTAATTTTGTAAATATACATACATAAAAAGATCTACTAGGATACAGATCAAATGATAGTGAAATTTCTGGGTGGTGGAATTATGAATGATCTAATTTTGTGAAGGTTTTTTTAGCTTATACATATATTTAATTCTATCTCCACTGAAACTTTACAGATTTTTAATAAGAAAAAAACATATTTTAAATTCATAAAAAGCCGTAAGTCACCTCTCGGAGTAGTTTCACTCTTTCATTTGAAGCCAAAATTATGCAAGCTATTAGAGCACAGATAATGGGAAAGTCAAGGGAATGGACTCTCTTTTTAGAAAATTTGGTTGTAAAAGCAAAAAGAAAGACTTTCGAGAACATATGTGGCATATAGTTATTGCAATAAGTGTCTGTGCTTTGGAGAAGAGGAAAAGGCCAAAAAATGCAAAAAGAAGGAATCACTGGGGGTGATTGGTAATGAAGCCTGCAGCATACTGTGCTTTCCGTTCTCCAGTAGCTAGCTTCCTTTGGGCTTAGCTGAACAACGTTGTGTGGATTCCCACACAACCCTTCCCTTTGTGTTGCACAGGCTTGGGAAGGGCTCAGAACTTTCCCGGGGCAGAATCCACACTCTCAGCCTCTTGGTGACTTAACCTCCTAAAACTAAGTGCAACAGGCATTTTTCATCAGCAACTTTCACCATGAAAGGAAATAAGGACACTTGAAGCCCTGTGCAAGCAAGGCTCCCTTAGACCCCGCTCCCACTCCTGTAAAAGAGTGAGCACCATCCACAGCTGCAATCATAATACACACTTGGACTTAATAATGAAAAAGTGAGTTTTCAAAAATTCATAAGGGCTTGAATACTGTGTAAGATAGATTATATTTTATTTTCATTTATTTTTGGCATGTTAACAGCTGGTGACCTAGATTAAGAAATCTAGGAATAATATGTGAAAAGCAGGCTGCACCACTAAATTCATTCACAGATGGAAGTGGATTCAGTAAAAAACTTCAAATCAAAGATTCAAGTAATTACTTGGAGTGAGGGAGAGAATACCTACAAGCAGGTAAAATGAAGTATGAAAAATGATGACAAAACCTGGTTCAGATCCCAGTAGATCCTGGCTACTTTCTGGACATGTAATCAGGAACTGGAATGGGGCAGGAAGCCTTGCTAATGCAACTGCTGAAGGAGTGGTGGGAGAGGATCATGTTAGTTTAGGATGAGCTTGGGTAGATATTAAAAGAAATCCAATCCTCTTACTGCACTGAGAGTGTGCAGTGTGAAGGGAGGGACCCAGTCTCTCAGCCTGCGCACAGGCAAAGGGACCCGTGCCCCATTCACCTCAGCTTCTAGGTCAGCAAGAGTGGAGGGCAGCCTGAGCCTGGGGAGAGGAAAATTCACTGTCCTAGTGAGCAACTGCAAACCTGACTTCCAGTAAAATAGGAAAATACCAGTAAAACCCAGTAACCCAGGGATGGAAAATCCTGCCACTTAGAAGAGAACACAGTTGGACTGATACAAACCGTAAAGCTCATTAGTTGGTGTCCTTTTCCAAGTACAGCACTCGAACTACCTTTTGTGCAGAATGTCCTTTGCTCAGAACACAAATGAGGACCTCAGTGCCAGCAAGGTCTTCATGACAAGCAGTCTCTGGGCAGCCAGGCCAGCCCCGTGCCTAGTACGATCTCTCTCCAACTGCTCAGGGCTGTGCGGTATGGATCTGGGATCCATTTGTGCACGTTTCTGGGTGAGAAAAATAAGTCATTGTGGCCAATTGACGGAGGGGCTCGTAAAACAACAGCGAACCCAACTCGTGCAATACGATTTTTTTTAAAGCGGTGAAGCCCCATCCTTTGTACAAAAATGTTCAGAGAAGAACTGTAAGGTTCAGGTCATATTTACTGTTGACCTTCCAGAGAAGGGCATTTGCATCAAAAGGGGGCACACAAAGACAACCCAAAGCAAGACAGCAAAACAAAACAACAACAACAACAACAAAAACTGTGTATGTAGATATCTGTTTTGAACTCCAGGATTCACTGCACAGCACTGTATTAAAGCTGCTGGTTTTCGCGATCAGCTCTGTTGATGAAAACAGACATTTGGGGAGTACTTTCTGTGCTAAACTGTTTCTGCTGCACTCGCGTAGCCAGAAAATACCCTCAGAGAAAGAACCGCTGCCGAAACTCCCGCCCGAACCTGCGGGCGCCTCCCTAACAGTTCCCTGCGGAGACCGCGGAATGGGCGCCCGGAGGCAGGTGCGCTTAGCTCGGGGACTGCGGGCGACCCGCTGCACTCGCGACTGCTCAGGCCGGGAGCCAGCCTGGAGAGCGGACAGCGCTGCCAGCTGCGCAGGGAGAGAGGGAGCAGGAGCCTCCGCAGACCCCGAGCCTCCGGGGACCGGGTCGGTGTTCCGCTAGCTTCCCGCCTCCGGGCCGCCTCCGGGCTGCCTCCGTCCGCAAGGCCGCCGAGCAGCAGTCGCCGTGCCAAAGGGCAGGACATCGGCGCGACCCCGGCCGGCCCTGCACCGCTAACGCCAGGCTTCCTTCGCTCCTCTGGCCCTCTAGGCCTCCGCCGTCCCGTCCCGCCACCTGCACTGCCGCCCGCTTCTGACCTTTTCCTGCGCGCGGTTGAGTCGTTTCTGGACGTTCTTGGCGAAAATGCCAGTCTTGATGTCGGCCATGGTGGCGGGTCCACAGAGGCTGCAAGACGCGGATCCGGAGCTGGGCCGGCAGCAGCGAGGAAGAGCGGATGAAGAGCAGCGGGAGAGGAGAAGCAGGAGAGGAGGTGGAACGGGTGAGGAGGAGCAGGTGAGGAGCAGGTGAGGAGCAGCGGGAGAGGAGGAGCAGCGGGAGAGGTGGCGAGGTACAGCGGAGCTCCAGAGTGATGTAGGGGCGCGGCGGCTTGGAACAGGCTTAAAGCGACAGAGCCGAGGCAACACTCGCCAGTGTGGTGAGAAAAAAGAGAGGGAGGGAGCCAGAAGTCAGAATGGCCAGATAGTAACCACAGTGATGGAGGAGAAGGCCTGGAGGAGAAAGCTAGCAGCAGACCCAGAACCCTGGAGGCAGCTCAAGGATTCTTTTTAAGGCCGAGTTTGTGTAGGGGGAGAGCAAATCAGAAGGGGGGGGGGCGGGGGGGAAGAGGGAAGGAAAAGGCTGAGGGATGTGGGAGCAAGTAGGATTGGACCTGCTCTGAAGTGGAGGGGCTGGTCTGGTCTACTGGGAGTGCCAGGTGGACCACCCTGAGGCAGAGAGTGCACTCCTCACCTTGGCTGTGTTCAGGTAGGAGTGAGCCTTGTTTTACAGGGATGCTCACTGCTCAGGAAAACTGACTAGGGAACCAGGTCAGTGCAAAGGTGAGAGCTGCAGTAGAGAGGCAGTCCCGAGGAAAGGAGGGAAGGACCTGTGCTGACACTGCTTTAACCTTAAGACAAGACCTGGGGCATGGGTGGGAAGATTCCATGTTAAGAAGGGTCAGCTACCTTGAGCCAGTGCTGTGCTTTGGTGATCTTTGTAATTTCTGCCCTGAGCAGAGAGAAACCTTGGCATAGGCACTCACTCTCCAAGAAATGTTGAGTCAGGTCATTTATTACCTCACATCAACACTGTAAGACCCAGGCCTCCTAACCTGTTGCTCCTTGCAAACCTTCTGGAAACCTAAACAGGGAGGCACCCTCCTATATATGCTTAGCAGGAGTAAATATAATCGGGATAAACTTGTCTTACACCTGCATAGAGTTTTGAAGATTCTGATCAATAGTCAATCTATTCATATTCTGTTCTATCTAATTGTGTGAGGATAATAAGGAAGATGCCCAGCAAAGAGGTTAGAGTGAATCAGGCACCAGTGAGTCTATGTGAGCATCTGTACCTCTGGAGTAGACTATTACATTGGTAACCCTCTCTGAACTGCCCCAGTAATTCACTTCCTGTGTGGTCTTGTGTGGTCCCCCACCTTGATTCAAGAATGGCACTGTGACTGGCTTTTACCAAAAAGATATGGTGGAGTTACACTGTGCCATTCCCAGGCCTAGTCTTAAGCCTAAGCAGGTTTTGCACTCTGAGGAGCCCTGTGCATCCATGTGGAAGTTCAGCTTCCCTGATGTAAAAAGCTTCTTAGAGGCACACGGAAAGGTTACTTGCATAGGGAACATGGCCCAGATGTCCTTGTATCCCAGCTGAGCCCAGCCTCTAGCCAACTGACTGGCTGAATGCAGCCATACAAATAATCTTAGCATGACCAATAGAAGATCGGTGAACAAATAAATTGGTAGTTGTTTTAAGCCACTAACTTTTGTGGTGTCAGTCTATTCACCTGGCTCTCATTTCCTTAGAATGACTATTTACTCCAGTTTGCCTGGGAACCAAGGGGTTTCCAGGTCAAGACTTCAGTGCTAAAATCAGGGAAATCCTAGGTAAAGCTGGATGAGCTGGGCACCTGAGTTCCAACATTCCAAGTAAACAAAGAGACCATTTCAGAGGAGAGTAAAGGGAAAATTGATTCCCTTCTTGGTCAGCGTTCAGAGGGAAAGACTGCTCAGAAGCCAGGAATTTCAGTCAGCTTTCTAAAGCATGAGGCTTCAGAACTTTGCCTCTACCTTGGGATCTTGGCAATGAAGATACAAACCTCAGAATACTGGAATACACCAGAATGTTCTGCAGAATATTAGGCTGTGGTCACTTATACTATGAGCCCCAGAGGTCCCTCTGGTCCTGTACTAGCCCTGGCTACAGCTCCCCTTGGAGACATCACTGCGGTCTCTCTAACAATCAAATAGCAGAGTTCCAAGCAGTGCGTTTACTTTTCCTCTGCTTCCTTTGAGCCCAAGCCACCAGTTCCCACTATATCAGCCTTTATCTCTCCTTGCAGTTATTCCCCCACCAATTTTTGGAACACAGGGAATATCTTTGGAAATGAAATCGCAAAGGGTTAGCTTATCATTTGGATGCCTATATCTAGTTCTGTAATGTGGGTGGAAAGGGAAAGTTTGTCATTTCTTGATAATTCTATTTGGAATACATGCTGAGCCTATTAAAAAGTTATTATAAAAATAAAAATAAAATTTATTATGTGCAAACTGTTATCAAATCATTTCATTCCAACTGACAAGAAAATCAGTATTCACTTTCCAGTTGCCATGTGCCTCATTCTAGCCACTCTGAAATATTGGCAAAGTGCTTTAGCTGCTACTTAACAGGAGCTTCTTAAATATTTGTTGAAAAAAATACATTTGTGCATGAGACTAGCTCATGAGCATCCATCCTTAGCCATTCCTTCTCATAATTATGCAATACTACTGGAATAGGGACAAGGGAAAAAGGACCCTCACTACAATATTTTTTAAACATTGTTGTGCCAGACAGTGAAGTCTTTTTTTCATACAAAGTCTTGTGCAGGACCCAAATTTGCTAATCAGATGGGCCCTCCATGATTGCAGAAATGTTGGGTGCCTGGAGTCCCACTCTGTATTCTCTGCAGCTGTCTCCAAGGAAGATCCTCAGACCTGCAGAAACCCCTGCACACAGTGGCAGTCCACATGTGACAAGATAGTAAGAAGCTAGGAAAATCCCTGGGCAAGTGGAATGAGGAAACTGAGACAAGAAAATTGAACAAGGTCAAAAAGAGTTTGAGCAACATACAGCCAGCTGGTGAAATGCAAGCTTAGATGTCAAATTATATCTAATGATTATTCAGGTAAGGTTTACCAAAACCAGAGCAAATGGTTTATACCTCTGCTCCCTAACCAAAGAATACATAGCTTAAATCACCCTGGCCTGGGAAATAGAGAATGGAGACCCAATTAACATCATTCATGCCAGCTAAACCCAAGGACAGAGGACGTCAGAGAAATAAATAATAAAAAACCCATTAAAAGCCAGACAGACCCAAGATAAAGTAAAACAGTATGGCAGACCAAAGATTATTCCCAAACCCCTCCTATGCACTCATTTTGACACACCAGCATATTTAAAATGCACCTGGAAAGCTGATGAATATTTCTCTGAAACCCTCTGCTAAGATTTCCACCCACAGAAAAAAGGATTAAAAGCCCTTAGGATAAAGATTCAGGACAGGCTTGCTCTAGGCATACCAATGCCCCTTCCCCTAACATGGGGGCTTACCCCCTTGACCCTGTCTCCAAGGCCCTCTTTCTCTGACTCCCCTGTCAGCCTAAAGCAGCCCTGCCTTGGTTCATTCTGTCTCTGTGACCTTCACTGCCCAGAGAGTTAACAGCAGCCCCACCTTGGCTCACTCCTTTCCTATAACTTTTCTAGGGAGCCAAAGCAGAGCACTGCCTAGGCTCTCCTATTACTTCCTCTACCCTAAGTTCTTCCTTTGTTTCACTGTCCCCATTTTTAATAAATACTCTCATAATCATCTGGACTTGTGGAATCTTTCCTACATGAAGTCAAGAACCCACACACTGCAGGCAGGCATGAGGCAGACCCTGCTCCAGGCCGATCCCTGTCCGGTAACACACAGACCCAGTGACCTCAGCAGCACCATCTATCTCCAAAGTTGTAGGACCCGGGCTTTTATGTGCACTTCCTTTATTCCAACACCACTGGCCTTGCCCAACAATAGGCCTTGATAGCTCATGTCTCTTCCTTAGAGTTGCCATGTATTTTTTTTCCAGTCAAGGGAAAATGTGGGCCATGAAGTTCCATGTAGATTTTACAAAATGAATGAAAAATAACCCTAATTCTCTCCAATGTTGGGATAAGTGTAGATGTCAAATTATATCTAATATTTATTCAGGTAAGGTTCACAAAAACCGCACAATTCCAACCCCAGATCTCCATCTGAGCAAGACAGGATTCCTGAAATAATTGTAACTTCCAAATCACCTTCCTTTCCTCCCCTTTATTTGTTAAACTGTTTAATTGTATTTTTTCTATTACCGTTTAGTCTTCTTATAAACCCCTCCCCACCTCAGTCACCACGCTGTTGTCTATGTCCATGAGCCCTTTTTCTGAGAACTTTCTTTCTTCTAAGTTTCACTTCAAATTGGTTGATTAGTGGAGAATGTGTATTGTGACAGGTTTTGAAAATTTGGAATAGGCCCAAAATTACTACTGTATTATCACAAGACTCATTTTTCATATCTTAATGGCACAGAAGTTGATTTTTGCTTATCTTTGAATCTTGTAAGTCCAGTTTAAGCCCTTAGAATAAGACTTCTAGATCCAGTTTTTAAATGTATCTAGCTCTTTGCTCTATGCTATATATTCTAATCAGCCACAACTTCTTTGTGTCATTTTACAGTAAGTCCTCATTATCGACATCAGTAGATTCTATAACAAAATTACTTTCACCATAGGCTAATTGATATAAATGTGTTAAATTCCTGTGGCATATTTGTGGTTACAAAAACATCACCAAGCCTCCAAATAAAGACCTAAAATACTTCTAATATTGAACATTAAAATAAATGTAAACTATATATGCATTTAAGGAAGATTAATAAAAACAAGTAAAACAATGATTTTTCCAAACCTCTTATGACAGTTCTGGGTGACCAGAGCCTATCCCAGCAGCTCAGAGCACAAGGCGGGAGCCCTCTCTGGATGAGACAACCTTCCATCACAGCGTGCACTCACAGCCACCACATTCATTCAGACTGGGACCATTTAGACACTCCAGCTCACCTCATGTGCTCATCTTCTGGGTGTGGGAGGAAACCTATGAAGACATGGAGAAAGTGCAGACTCCACACAGATAGTGGGCTTGGCAAGGAATTAACTTTTCCCCCTCATCAACATTATAATGGAGCCATGTCAAATAAAACAACATTATTCAAAGACCTTCTGTATAGGTAATTAAGGAGCCATTTTATTTAAACATTTAGTTGAACCTAATTGGAATTTTTGACCCAACCAAATTATTACCAGCTCCTGTACTTAACTTCTTTAAGACTTGGTGAAATTTTATTTTCTCTCACAAATGTTAAAATCGTTGTGTAAGGAGGATGCCTTGTAAAATATCTATATATATGGACTGATTTTCTTACACATTTCGAGTGAAAACATTCAAGTGAAAACATTCAAACTCCTCAAATTATACCAACTATTTACATTCTAATTCTACATATACTTTAATAAATTTACCCTGCATTACTACCCTCTTCCTTTCTTAATTTAACAGAGTCTAAAGATAACATCCTAAGCCCTGGCTGGCATAGCTCAGTGGATTGAGCGCGGGCTGAGAACCAAAGCGTCACAGATTCGATTCCCAGCAAGGGTACATGCGTGGGTTGCAGGCCATAACCCCCAGCAACCACACATTGATGTTTCTCTCTCTCTCTCTCTATCTCCCTCCCTTCCCTCTCTAAAAATAAATAAATAAATAAATATCTTTTAAAAAAAAGATAACAACATCCTAACTTCGTTAATAATGCATCATTAATGTACCCCAAAATACTAAATAGGAGGCAAGAGGTTTGTCTTAAATAAACAGAGCCATTGGCCACTAAGGAGAACAGTGACACTCTATTAAATTACCTAATAATTTTAACGTATGTGGACACCATGTTTGATGCTTTTATGCAAAGTAGATACAAAATTCCTATTCTCTAAATGTATTGCTTGAACATTACTTAATAGCTTTCAAGCCAACTGAGAGGTGAGGAAGCAAAACAAAATGGAAATTCTAATTAACTACAACTCTTTCTGAAGAAAGGAAAAAGTTCCTACAAGTATTTTAAGCTGTTTTCTATCCATAAATAAGCTATAAAACTTTCATGTACATCATGGGAATCAGCACATTTGTCTGGGTTACCTACTGAGAGCACTCTCTTAATTCTTTATATGGCCAGATGATTTTTTCAGAAAGTTTTCCAGCTTAGACAAACCCCCACTTTGTAATAGTTTACTTCAATTTTAATTTTATCATACATTGCCAGAGACTTTTTGGGTTTAAGGAAGGGATTTGGGGTTAAATTTGCCCATGTGTATACTTTATGTGACTATAGCTAGCTACATATGCCTGTCTTTGACTGCATAGCTACCCCTCTGTCCTTGCCCTGCCTTCTGCTACCCCTACACTCCTCTCCCCAAAGTTGCTCCCAGTATTACCATTGACAACAATGTCCCTCCACTCACAGCCTGCAATTCAGCTAACAAGGCCAACCCAGGGTCATGGTATGCTTTTATGTGCAGGAAGCCTGGGCTAAGCATTGTATTGTCCCAAACATCTGCCTATTGCAGTACAGCCTCCTTCCTCTTAAAAGGCTGCACAACCTTCTATCTGTTATTATATCTAAAATCCCTCAGTAACCTTATCTCTCTTCCCTAAAATGCCAGACATTCTGCTGCTTAGAGCAACCTCCAAGGAATCAGACCAGTTGGGAGGTAGGGGAGATTGATGGTGGAAACAGTACCTATTAGCATTCCCTTCAGTGTTACTGCTACAAGTCAGCATTATTGGGCTTAAATAGGCTTTAACAAACTACTCTAGGACAACCAGTTGTGGATCAGTTATGTACCTGTGATATCGTGATTTATAATAAGAAATATTACCTGTGGTCTTTGTTCTTGATCCTGACACAGAGCTTCTACAACCCTTGTGATTTCCCAAGTGATTACGGCAATAAATGTGGCTTTTGTTATTCCTAAGAAAGCCCCTCTCAACTACACCTGAGGTTGGGTTAATGAGGTGACTTTTGGAAAGCTCCTAAGGATAAGGACTGGTTGCCAGGGTTACCAACCATTTAATTAGGTTAGAATTTTCAGCTCCCCATCCCCAGACCTCTGGGGAGGGGAGAGACACTGGAGATTGAGTTTAATCACCAATGACCAATGCTTTAGTAAATCATGCTTATGTAATGAAACCTCCATAAAAGCCCGAAGAAATTCAGATAGTTTCTGACTTGGTGAACACGTAGATATGTGGGTAGAGGGGCAGGCCTGGAGGGGACAAGGAATCTCTGTGCATCTCTTCTATCTGGCCATTCCTGAGTTATATCATTTTATAATAAACCAGTGATCTAGTAAGTTAAATGTTTCTCTGTGTTCTGTGAGCCATTGTAGCAATTTAACTGAATCCAGGAGAGAGGTCACAGGAACCTTTGATTTACCACCAGTTTGGTCAGAAGCACAGTGAAAATCTGGATTTGAAGTGGGGGTTGGAGATGAGCAGTCTTGTTGCCAGTGACCTTTAGTCTGTGGGATCTGATGCTGGATCTAGATAGTGCCAGGACTCAGCTGAGTTGTAGAACACCTAGCTGATATTTCAGGATTGCTAGTGTGAGCAAACCCTCCCTCTTCCCCAACATTTGGTGGCCATAAGTATTGAAAGTAGAGAGGATATGCACAATTTTTTTTCTTTGCACTCTCCACAATGAATAATTCAGGTCCTAATCCCCATACCTGTAAATATGACCTTATTTACTTAAGGAAGTAAGGAATCTCTGCTTCCTTATTTGGAAATACAGTCTTTACAGATGTAAATACTTAATTAAGATGTAAGTTAAAATGAAGTCATAATGGAGTAAGGTTGGTCCTTACTCCCATATGACTGGTGTCTTTATTTAAAAAAGGAGACTCAGAGACAGATACACACAGAGAGGAGATGCCATGTGAAGACAGACTCAGAGGAAAGAGAGAAGACGGCCATGTAATGAAGGAAGCAGAGATTGCAGTAATGCAGCTGCACGCCAAGAAACACCAAGGAGTGCCAGCACCCACAGACGCTAGGAGAATGAGCATGGTCCTACCAACACCTTGACTGCAGACTTCTAGCCTCCAGAACCAAGAATAATTTCTGTTGTTTTAAACCACACAGTTTGTATTACTTTGTTACAGCAGGCCTGGGAAACTAATACAGAATTCAACCTACTTCAAAACAATGTGCATCTTGGAATAATTTATCCCCTGATTTAATAACTGACAATCAGATGTCCAAAAACAAAGTTTTCATTAGCAGGAACAGCCTGTGTTCATCTGTTGCTTTTTCTTTAAACAATGTATTTTTGTAAGTGTATGATTTGTCTTTATTTTCCTTATTAATTTAGTGGAAAAAAACAGCAGCATTTGAGTTAGTCTGTTGCAAGTTGGGTTTTCTGGAAGCAGAAGCTGAGTTTGCAGTATAAGTTGACTGGGGAGTGAGGAACCTGTGAAGGCTGGGGAAGAAAGCAGGGTTGGCAGAGGAAGAAGTCCAACTGCCAGGCAGGTCTTACAAAGCCTTGGCCAACCAGGTTGGGGCTCTGTCATGAGCACTGCCCGTAGAATGTCTCCATCTAGCTGACAGGGCCTGAGTCATTACACCTCTGCCCACCAGTCACAGGGAGCTGGTGTCCTAGAAGAGGTGTGAACTGGGGCCAGACAGCTGTTACTCAGCCCACCGTGCAGATGTGGGCAGGATGCTACACTCTCAAGGGTGGGCAGTAAGTCCTTCTTGAATGGGGACCTGGGCAGTAGTACATCCTCCACTCTCTGGTTTAGATGTAGAGCTCCTAGCACATGGTAGGCACATGTTCTTCAGTCCTCTCCAAAATATCTTCTTTCTTTACCCTCCCGTGTTTTCATGCCCCTCACCTACACTAACTTGTTCATGATCCTCAAAGCCCACACTTTTACATTTAAACATGTTCCATTTGCCCCTAGCTAATTAATTATATAGTCATCTGCATTGCCATGTTTCTTCACTGTATAGATACTATTTTTCCATTTGTAAAAATAAGAAACTTGTAGGTAGATACTGTAAGACTATGTAAATGCTGTTTCTTGTCAAATTTTCCTTCACCCATTTTGGCAAGTATAATGATTCTTGCCTAAATTTATTTTTGCTAAGATGATTTTTAAATAATGCTTTTCTAATTCCATCAGTGCTGCTGTATTCACTAATCAATATTCTATTGTATGAAAGAGTTTTCCCTTTCTTCACTTATATTTAATTTATTATCTTTTGTCAATGTGAACTCATAGATTCTTGTTTTATTCACTCTATTTTTGCTTTTATTTACCTTGATCCTCAAATCATCCTAAATCTGGTCAGTGAATGCCTCTTCATGTTTTTGTATGTCTTCATCATTTTTTTAAACTTATTTTCTGGCACAATGTCATAGGTTCATCTTATATTTTCCCAGCCCCCAAAAGGCTTTAAATAAGCCTTTTTTTTTTCAACAGTCCTTGGTTCATGTTTGTGGACAATAGTATTTAGAAACCAAGATCTTTAAAATGAAATCCGTCCCCTGTCTCCAACAGGGCTTTGCAAGCAATTCACCTGTATGGTACAAGAACTTGAGATCTCTCTCCCTGCTTTCCAGATTCTTATACTACTGAGAGGCTGATCTCTTTAATCTTTATTGTGAGTTGAGCTGGTAGCAGCTGGGGTAAAGATTTAGTTAATTCATTCTCTAGTTTGCAATATTCTTCAGGTGGTATCAGGCCTCTGCAGCCTGTGACACTGGCATAGTAAGACCAAGAGATATTTCTGTCTGTTATCTCCATCACCAACCACCACTAATTCAGAAAAAGCAGGAGAATTGTTGAGTCTGAAGAACTAACTTTACATTTGGGTCTTGTATTTCCATTACACAAGATCATCTGTGTAATGGATATATATCTACTCCAGCATGCTCACTTCCCTGAATCCTTTAATCCCTCCCTCCACTGTCAGCCACAGTAATTCTGATACTTTTCATCACTGAGCATAGGACATTAATTTTACCATGCTTCCAGGACCCATTCCACTAGTCAGCTATGAATCCTTGCCAGACAGTTAAACCCAATGCCTGGGAAAGTACAACTCATTTACAGATTTTCCCTTATCCAATCTTAAACTCTGGTCCCCCTTTATCAAGCACACTTAAACTCCAGTTCTAAATATCCTCCCCCACACCCTAGCAGTGCATGCTATCTGGGACTAACAGTTCCTTTGTGGTATATATAGTCCGTTTCCTCCCTTTTCATACCCTGCACATCACTGGTTAGGACCCTCTGTGACTATACCTGAGTTTAGGTCTAGCAGCCAAGAGTTAAGTCAGGTATACCCAGAGGTACATCCTTGCCTCAAAGAGGAAAAGACTTTGAATTATCTTCGAAGGAATGGAGTGCTAATTCAAATAGGCATGGGACACATTCAAATGCTCATAAGTTTAAGGGAAATGTATGGATTTAAGATTTTCAGGGCTTTAAATCCAGATATCCCCATCCTATGTGTCAGTGTCCTATTCTTGCCCAGACAAGGCTCTAATCTTGGCATTGAAGGTCTAGCCATGGCTGAGCACTTAATCTTTGGAGCTCTGCTACTCTGATGATGGAGTCTGGGGCCTCATGCTCAGCTTTGTATGCACTTGCACTGCAGGATGCTTTCCAAAGCCTCTTTGCATTCTCCCAAAGGGTACTCTGATCTTCATGCAGGTCTTTAAATTGCCAGTTAATTGCTCAGCCTTTCCTTATTTTGTCTATAATGTCAATAACTATGACAATAAGTATCTAAATTTATAATCTTTCAGTTATTATTTCCCCCATATTTTTAAAAAATTTCAATTTTTGTGATAAGAATACTCGGCACAAGATTAATGTGCTTAACAGATTTTTTATTTTAGCTTTCATTTTTCAATTCCTACATTTTATACTCAATATTACTTTGCATTAATTTCAGGTGTACAGCACAGTGGTTAGAAAATCATACACTTTACAAAGTGATTCTCCAGATATTGCCAGTACCCACCTGGCACCATACATAGTTATGACAATATTTCAGTGTATTCTTATACTGTACTTTACACCCCTGTGACTATTTTGTAACTACCAGTTTGTATTTCCTAGTTCAATAAGATTTTTACATTCTGTCTTCTAACCCCCGTCTCTCTGTCAACCAGTAGTTTCTCCTCTATATCTATGAGTCGTGTTTCAATTTTATTTGTTCCTTTATTTTGTTGTTTAGATTCCACATATAAGTAAAAACATATGGTATTTGTCTTTCTCTTAAAGGTTTATTTCACTTAGCATACCCTCTTGTACCATCCATGCTGTCACAAATGGTAAAATTATATTCCTTCTTATGACCAAGTAATATTTTCTTTTATATACATACAACTCTTTTTTAATTGTTTAGTTTTCAATTACAGTTTACATTCCATATTATTCTGTATTAATTTCAGATGTACAGAAAAGTAGTTAGAAAGTCATGTACTTTACAGAGTGATCCCCCTGCTCCTTCAAGTACCTATCTGGCCCCATGCCTATTTATCTTGATATTACTGACTATATTCATTATGCTGTGATCTACATTTCTGTGGCTATTCTTCAACTACCAGTTTGTACTACTTAATCCCTTCATCTTTTTCACCCAGCTCTCAAAACTCCTCCCCTCTGTCAGATGTCAGTCCTTTCTCTTTATCTATGAATCTGTTCCTATTTTATTTGTTTGTTTATTTTGTTCATTGGATACTACATAGAAATGAAATTATTATATATGATATTTGCCTTTCTATGACTGGCTTATTTCATTTAGCATAATACCTTCAAGCTCCATCTATCCTGTCACAAAAGGTAATATTCCCTTCTTTTTTATGACTGAGTAGTATTTCATTCTGTAAATGTACCAAGCCTTTTTTTTTCCAATCATCTATTGATGAGGACTTAAGTTGCTACAATATCTTAGCTATCAAAAATAAAGTTGCAATGAACACAGAGGTGCATATATCCTTCTAAATTAGTGTTCTGGGTTTTCTTTGGATATATGTACCCAGAAGAAGAATTGGAATATTATATAGGAGCTCTATTTTTAATTTTTTGATGAACCTCCATACTATTTTCCATACTGGTGATACCAACCTGCTTTCCTACCAATAGTACACAAGGGTTCACTTTTCTCCACATCCTCACCAACACTTGTTTGTTGATTTATTGATGATAGCCATTCTGACAGATGTGAGATAGTATCTTGTTGTGATTTTAATTTGCATTTCTCTGATGATTAGTGATATTCAGCATCTTTTCTTATGTCTGTTGGCTATCCATACATCGTCATTGGAGAAGTGTCTATTCAAGTCCTTTGCCCGTTTTTATATTGGATTGTGTGGGGAGAGTTTGGTGTTGAGTTACATGTGTCCTTTATAAATTATGGGTATTAACTCCTTATGAAATGTATCATTGGCTAATACAGTCTCCTATTCAGTAGGTTGTATTTTCATTTTGTTGAAAGTTTCTTTTGCTGTGTTTAAAATGTTTAGTTTGATGTAGTCTCATTTGTTTATTTTTTCTTTTGTTTCTCTTGTCCAAGGAGACATATGAGAAAACATATTACTAAGAGAAATGTCAGACATTTTACTGCCTATGTTTTCTTCTAGGAATTTTATAACTTCAAATATTACATTTAAGTCTTTAATGAATTTTGAGTTTATTCTTGTATGTGATATAAGAAGGTGGTTTAGTTTCATTTTCTTTCTTGTGGATATCTGCACAGTTTTCCCAACACCATTTATTGAATAGACGATTTCACCCTATTATATGTTCTTGACTCCTTTGTCAAATATTAATTGACCATATGGATGTGGGTTTATTCCTGGGCTCTTTATTCTCTTCTATTGATCTATATGTCTGTTTTTATGCCAATACCATGCTGTTTTGATTACTATGGCCTTATAGTATAGTTTGATATCAGGTAGTATGATTCCTACAACTTTATTTTTATTCTCAGATCACTGTGGCTATGTAGGTCCTTTTGTGATTTCATATAAATTTTCAGATCATCTGTTCTAGTTCTGTGAAATACATCATTGGTATTTTTTATAGGAATTGCACTGAATCTATAGAATGCTTTGAGTAGTATAGACATTTTAACAATGTTGATTCTTCCTATCCAGGAACAAGATATATGCTTCCATTTATTTATGTCTCTTTCAATTTCTTTCTTCAGTGTTTTATAATTTTTCAAGCACAGTTCTTTTACATACTTAGTTAAAGTTATTCCTAGGATTTTTTAATGCAATTGTAAGTGGATTTTTTTAGGTTTCCTTTCTGGTAGTTAATTATTGGTGTATAAAAATGCAGTTGATTCTGGCTATTTATTTTGTGTACTGCTAATTGACTGAATTCATTCATCGGTTGTAGTAGCTTTTTCATGGAATCTTTAGGGTTCTCCATATACAGTATCATGTCATCTGCAAATAATGACAGTGTTATTTCTCTCTTTCCAATTTTAATGCATCTTATTTCTTCTTCTTGTCTGAACGGCTATGGCTAGGACTTCTTTTTCTACATTATATTTTATTGATTATGCTGTTACAGCTGTCCCAGTTTTTCCCCTTTTGTCCCACTCCATCCAGCCCCACCCCCAACTCCCATAGGCAATCCCCACACCATTGTAATATGTTGAATTAAAGAGTGGTGAAACTAGACATGCCTATTTTGTTCCTGACCTTAGGGGGAACACTTTTAGTTTTTACTCATTGAATATGATGTTAGCTGTGGGTTTACTATATATGGGCTTTATTATGTTAAGATATATTCCCTCTATCCTCACTTTGCTGAGGGTTTTTTTTTTTCATAAATTGGTGCTGGATTGGACAAATGCTTTTCTGTATCTATTGATATGATCATATAATTTATATCCTTCATTTGTTTATGTGGTGTATAGTGTTAACTGATTTGCTGGTATCATGCCAACCTTTTATCCCAGGAATAAATTCCACTTGATCAGAGTGTATCATTTTTCTAATGTATTGCTGGATTCAGTTTGCTAATATTTTGTTGTGGATTTTTGTGTCTATGTTCATCACAGATACTGGCATATAATTTTATTTAATTTTTTTGAAGTGTATCTGGTTTCAGACATCAAACAATTCTGGCCTCATAAAATAAGCTTGGAAGTCTTTCCTCCTCTTGAAGTTTTGGGAATAATTCAGAAGGATAGATGTTAATTCTTCTTTTAATGTTTGGTAAAATTCACCTCTAAAGCCATCCAGCTCAGGAATTTTGTTTGTTGGAGTCTTTCAAATATAGCTTCAATTTCATTAGTTGTGAACATTACAGTCAGATTTTCTGCTTCTTCTTGATTCAGTTTGGAAGATTGTATGTTTCTAGGAATTTATTCATTTTTCCAGATTGTTCTCTTTGTTAGCATAATATTTTTTATAATCCTTTGTGTTTCTGTGGTGTAAATTGCTACTTCTCTTTCATTTCTGGTTTTATTTATTGTGGTTTTCTCTCTTTTTTTCTTGACAAATCTAGTTAAAGGTTTATCAATCTTATTTATCTTTTTAAGGAACCACATCTTGACTTTATTAATCTTTTGTATTCATTAGACTGTATTTTGTTTTGTTTTCTCTAATATATATTATTTCCTTTCTCCTGCTTTGGGCTTTGTTAGTTTTTGTTTTTTAAATGGTTCCTTTAGGTGGAAGTTTAGATTGCTTACTTGAGATTTTTCTTATTTGTTGAGGTAAGCCTGCAGTAATATAAGTTTCCTCTTAAGACTACTTTCTCTGTGTCCTCCAGATTTTATGTTGCTGTGTTTTCATTTTCATTTGTAAAGTTTCTTTCTCAATCTCATTGTTACCTATTTATTGTTCTGTGACATATTATTTATTCTCTGTGTTTTCCAAGTTTTTTCTTGTAATTGATTTTTAATTTCATAGCATTGTGGTTGGAGAAGATATTTGATATAATTTCAATCTTATTAAATTTATTGAGAATTTTTTTGTGCCTCACATTTGGTTTATCCTAGAAAACATTCCATAGCACTTGAAAAGAATGTATTTCCTGCTGCTTTGGGGTGAAATGTTACAAAAATATAAATTAAATTCATCTGGTCTAGTGTGTGAGTTAAGGCCACTGGTTCCTTGATGATTATCTGTCTGAAAGATGTATCTGTTGATGTCGATGGGGTGTTAAAGTCCCCGACTATGACTGTGTACTGTCAGTTTCTCCATTATGCCCATCAATATTTCCTTTATATATTTAGGTGCTCCTATGTTTGGTACATAAATGTTGTCAATGGTTATATTCTCTTATTCGATTGATTTTTTATTATTATGTAATGACCTTCTTTGTCTCTCATTTGTCTCCCTTCGTTTTAAAGTTTTTCTTATATAAGTAACTTTTTTTGTTTTCTTTTGCATGCAGTATCTTTTTCCATCCCTTTACTTTCAATGTGTGTGTGTCTTTTTAACCTGAAATAGGTCTCTTGTAGAAAGCATACATAAAGGTCTGTTTTTTATCCACTCAGCTACCCTGTACCTTTTGATTGGGTCATTTAATCCATTTACATTTAAAGTGATTACTGATAGGTGCATATTTATTACCATTTTATTATACATACATATTTATGTTCCTCTTTTTATCTTTTCTGAAGAATATCCTTTGACATTTCTTATAATACTGATTGGATGGTGATGAACTCTTTTTGTCTTTTTTGTCTGGGAATACTTTCATTTCTGTTTCAATTTTCAATAATATCCTTGTTTGGTAAAGTAGTCTTGTTTGTCAGTCTTTACTTTTCATCACTTAAAATGTTTAGTGCCAATCTTTTTTTTTTTTTTGAGAAATGTTTCTGTTAAAAAATTAGCTGACAGTTTTATGGGAGCTTCCTTATAGGTAACTGTATTTCTCTTGGTGCTTTTGTGATTCTCTCTTTGTCTTTAACCTTTGCCATTTTACTAATTTCATGTCTTGAGGTGGACCTCTTTGTGTTCATCTTGTTTGGTACTCTGTGCTTTCTGGACTTAAGTTTTTTTTTTTATTCCCCAGCCAGGTTAGGAAAGTTTTATTTCTTCCAATAGGTTCTCAATCTCTCTTCTCCTCTTGTTGCTGATTTTGTAACTCTTAATGTTGTTCCAGAGGTCACTTAAACTATCCTCATTTTTTTTAGTTATTCAATTATAATTGTTCTAATTTTTCCCCTGTTGCTCTCCCCTGTCTGGCCCATGCTCTGCTCCCAAAGCTGTCCTCACCCTGTTATCCATGTCTATGGGTCCTTTATACATATTCCTGGAAGAGACCCTTCCCCTTCTTTCCCCCATTATCCTCCTCCCCGCTCCCCTCTGGTCACTGTCAGTCTGTTCCTTAGTTCTGTCTCTGTTCCTATTTTACCTCATTTTTATTCATTAGGCTCCACTTATAGGTGAGATCATATGGTATTGTCTTTGCTGCCTGGCTTATTTCATTTAGCATAATAAAATCAGGGGTAGGAGTTTCTTCTCTCTGCTGCATAGTATTGCATTATGTATATGTAACACAGTTTTTTGACTCACTCATTTACTGATGGGCACTTAGACTGTTTCCAGCACTTGGCTATTGCAAATGGTGCTGCTATGAACATTGGGGTGGATAGGTTCTTTTGAATTGGTTATTTGTGATTCTTAGGGCATAATCCGAACAGTGGGATGGCTGGATCAAAAATCAGTTTCATTTTTAGTTTTTTGATGAAATTCCATACTGTTTTCTACAGTGGCTGCACCAGCCTGCAGTCCTACCAACACTGCACTGGGGCTCACTTTTCTCCACATCCTTGCCAGCACTTGTTGTTTGTTGATTTGTTAATCATGGCCATTCTGACTGGTGTGTAGTCTCTATAGTCAACTAATATTTAACAAAGGGGAAAGGGGCATAAAATGGAGTAAAAGTAGCCTCTTCAATAAATGGTGTTAGGAGGTCTGAACAGGTACATGAGAAAAAATGATACTAGACCACCAGCTTACACTGCACACAAAATAAACTCAAGATGGATAACAGACTTAAATATAAGTCGTGATACCATAGAAGTCCTAGAGGAAACGTAGGCTAAAAAATTTCAGATATGCTATGCAGCAATATTTTTGCCAATATATCTCCTAAGGCAAGGGAAATAAAGGAAAGCATAAATAAATGGGACTATGTCAAATTATAAAGCTTTTGCATGGCTAGAGAAAACATCAGCAAAATTAAAAGGGAATCAACCATATGGGAAAACATATTGTCAATCATACCTTGGACAAGCTTTTGATCTCCAATTATATAAAGAACTCATCCAATTCAACACCAGGAAGGCAAACATCCAATTTAAAAAAAGGGACATGGCTCCAAGGACGGCACACAGAGGGACCATAGACATATGAAAGAATGCTTAACATATGTAGCCATCAAAGAAATGCAAATTAAAACCACAATGAGATACCACTATCCTCATTTTTTAAACTTATTTTTCCTTTTTGCTGTTCTGATTGGGTGGGATACCATGTCTTCCAAATCATTGATTTGATTCTCTGCTTAATCTAATCTGATGTTGATTGCTTCTAGTGTAATCTTAATTTCAGATATTGTATTCTTTATTTCCTTTTTATGGTTTCTATGTTCTTTTTACACTTTAACTATACTATCTATTTAAATGTAATTTCAACTATCTCTTTAAGAAATAGCTCTCACTGAGTTTACCCATTCTTCTCCTAAGTTCCTTGAACATCCTTATTACCTTTGTTTTCAACTCTGTATTTGGTAGATTTCTTGCCCTCATTTCATGTAGTTCTTTTTTTTTCCTTTCCTTGAATTTGGGGCACATTTCTTTCCCCATTTGGCTGCCCCCCCCCATATTTGTTTTTGTGTATTGTGTAGATCTGCTATGTCTCCCAGTCTTTGTATTGTGGCCTCATATAGTAGGTGTTTTGTGGGGCTCAGTGGTAGTCTCTCTGATCACCTGAGCTAAGTTCTCCTGGAATTTCTCTTGTGTGGGTTATGTAATCATCCTGTTGTAGTTTTGTCTTGATTGCTGATGGCCCATTTGTGGGTAAGGTTGGCCCTCAGGCTGGTTTAACTGTGAAGATTGCCCCTGACCACGGTGTATGAGCTGTTGTGCAGGGGCTAATCCCATGATGTGGAATTTGCTCCAATAGTTTGTGGCGCCTGCCAAAATCTCTGAGTATGCCACTTGTGGAGCTAATCAGATTGTACTCTGATGCTGTCGGAAGCCTATCACTAGGTGTATTGGCTCTGGGGCCTCTTGGAAGGGACTCTGGCACAGATCAATGTCAGATGCTGCCTGTGAATGGCACTCGGCTACAAAGTGATTCATGGGTGGTTAGTGGTTCTCTCTGCTAAGTCTAGGTTCACATAAGAGGGGCTAAACTGCATACTATGGTCAGCTTCCACCAGTACCAGCTCTAGGGTAGGCCAGCTAATGCTCAAAGCACCCCAAGATTTACCTCTGCCTGCTGGTTGCCTGCTACTTGCATGAGTTAGGTTTTCTATTAGTCATGAGATAGGGCAAGTGGTGTTTACTGTGTTTATACACATTCAAACTTGGCACCAGTGCTGGGTTGTAAGTCACTCAGCAAAATTCTCAGTATATACCTTGGCCAGCTGCCAGCTGCCTGGGGCCTGTGGACCTTTGTGGTAAGGCAAGGTCCTAAAGAGTCATCAGGTTCAGTCAAGTAGAGCTCATGAGGCTAAAACAGATTTGGATTTAGTAGTAGGAGGGCTCTACACAGCAATAGTGGCACCGGTCAGGGCAGGGCATGGGGAAAAGTTGCCCTTGCCCTAGAACCACACAACTTAGTCTCTCCCTGTGCATCTATAATACGTCTAATTCTGCCTGCACCTCCTTAAAACCTCCCAAGAAAGATTGCACTGTGGACTCACATTGGCCACAGGTAGCTGATTTCTCTGCAGTGCACAGAACACAGGGCATGAGATTAACAGGAGTGTTCACAGGGAGTTGGGAGTGTGGGGCTAGGTTCTCTCTCCTAGCTGATCACATAGGGGATGGTGCTGGTCTGGCATTCAGAAAAAATGGCCCTTGTCCCAAAGCTATTGATTCAGTCTCTCCCTGTGCTTCTCTAACACACTCTGAGTCTGCCCACAACTCCTCAAGAGCCTTTCAAGAAGCAATGCCCCATGGGTTCAGGCTGGCCTCACCTCACTGATTCTTATGTGGGGCAGAAGCCTGGCAGGGCAAAGCCCCAGGGAGTCAGAGGATGGGGCTGGTATATCTCCCCAAATTGATGCCATATGGAGGGGAGTGCTCAGGAAACATGGCATCTGTGGGTGGTATGGGAGAGAGACTCAGCACAGGGTCATTGGCAGGTATCCCTGAAGCCCTCTCCCTGAAGCCACATAACTTAGTTTCTCCCTGGATGACTCCTATCTACTCTGAACTTCTGTCCCTCCACCAGAGCTCAGGGTGAGTGGCCACAAATGAGATTTTGTGTGCTGACCCTTTAAGAGGGTGACTGGGTTTCTAGCAGTTTCACATATTACTCTGATGGATGGAATCCCCACGGATTTTCACAGCCAGATGTTATGTAGTCACCTCTTCCCAGCAAAGGTGCTCCTAAGGGAGAGACCTTTGCAGCTGAGATATCCCTCCTGATTCTCAACTGCACCATGTGGTTGACAGGCCAACTGTTTTCACATCCCTACCTTTCCTACCAGTTTCAAGGTAACTTCTTTTGTATATCATTGGTTATAAGACCAATGATATAGTCTTTTCAGCTAGTTTCCAGTTGGTTATTCAGGTTTATTGTTCTATAATTTAGTTGTAATCCCAATTTGGTCCTGGAAGTAGGTGTGTGTAACTTCTTCCTATTCTGCCACCATCCTGGATCTTGAGCTTAACATATTTTTAAGTGTGTAATACAGTATTTATTGACTGTACTGTGTTATACAGATCTCTAGGACTCACTCATCTTGCTTAACTAAAACTTTATACTTATTTAGTAACTTATTTAGTATACTTACTTAGTAACTCCCTATTTCCCATCCCTTCCCCTGGCTACCAGCATACCCCTCTTTGAGTCTATAAATTTGACTATTTTAGTTACTTCATATACATGGAATCATGCAGTATTTGTCTTTCTGTGACTGGCTTATTTCCCTTTTCATAATCCATATTGTTCATATTGTAGAATTTCTTATCTTTTAAGACTGATTAATATTCCACTGAACATTTAAGTTATTTCCACATCTTGGCTATTGTGAATAATGCTGTAGTGAATACAGGAGGGTTTATATCTCTTTGAGATATTGATATTGAATCTTTTGGAAAAACAGCCAGAAATGGGACTCCTGGATAACATGTTAGTTTAATTTTTAATTTTCTGAGGAAACTCCATACTATTTTCCATAGCAGCTGCACCATTTTTCATTCAGCAAACAACTTATAAGCTTTTCTCCACATCCTTGCCAACATATGTTGATTTTTACTTTTTAATAATAGCTTTCTGGAAATGTGTGAGGTGATAGTGTGTTTTTCAATTAATTTTCATTTTGATGTCATTTGACATTGAAGTTTTTTCATATATGTACTGGCCATTTTATAAGTCTTTGGAGAAGTGTTTATTAAAGTCCTTAACCAATTTTATTTCTTTTTCTGTTTTTTATTTCATTGTTGTCCAAGTACAGTTTTCTGTCTTTTACTCCCATCCCAGCCAACCTCCCGACCCCCCATGTCCTTCCCATTTCCACCCCCCTTAGTTTTTGTCCATGTGTCCTTTATACTTGTTCCTGTAAACCCTTCCCCTTTTCCCTTGAAATTCCCTCCCTTCTCTCCTCTGGTGAACCTGTTCTCTTGGTTATATTTTGCTTTGTGTGTGTGTGTTTAGGTTCCTGTTAAAGGTGAGTTCATATGGTATTTGCCTTTCACCTCCTGGTTTACTTCACTTAGCATAATGCTTTCCAGTTCCATCCATGCTGTCACAAAGAGTAGGAAGCTCCTTCTTTCTTTCTGCTGCATAGAATTCCATTGTGTAAATGTACCATAGTTTTTTGATCCATTCATTTACTGATGGGCATCTAGGTTTCTTCCAACACTTGGCTATGAACATTGGGGTGCATAAGTCCTTTTGGATTGGTGTTTCAGGGTTCTTAGGATATAATCCTAGCAATAGAATTGCTGGGTCAAAAGGCAGGTCCATTTTTAGTTTTCTGAGAAAATTCCATACTGTTTTCCATAATGGTTGTACCAGTCTGCAATCCCACCAACAGTGCACTAGGGTTCCCTTTTCTCCACAACCTCATGTCCAAGGGGATGCTTCTCACTGCTGAGTTTTGCTGATCTGGGGTATGGAATAATGTAGGTAAAATGCTTCTTTTTTTTATGTGACTGTCCTCTGCTTTTGTGCTTTACTGGATCACTGCAGCTTCTTTATGTATTACAGCACTCTTCTAGAGCTATTTTAGTCTGTGGATATTTGTGGAGAGATTCGTGCTGGAACTTCCTATATTCCCAACTTGATAACATCACTCTTGATAAATCTTTATTTTGACTTACACAAATGATCATACTATTTACACTGTTCTGTACTTGGCACTATTCACTTACTATACATTAAAGACCTTTCCATAGAGGCACATGAACATCACTCTGTTATCTTTCTTTCCCTCCTTTCCTTCTTGACTTTCTCCCACCTTTTTATCTATTGTTTTTTATTTCCTACCCAGGAAGAAAAATTTTGGTGTTGTTCTCACTTATATTTTACAGAAAGAAAAGTGAAGTTAAAAATGTCTATAGTTTTCTTAATCAGAAAATTCTACCGTAACAATACCTGTTTGTTCCTTTAATGTATTTCACACTTTTCTGAATGCATAAATAATATTTTCTCATTGCAAAAGAATAAAGCGATATGTGACCATTCAAGTAACAAAGACTTATCTACTGCTTACTCTGTCCCTAGTTCTGTTCCCAGTGCTTTAAATATTGACTCATTTAATTAACTTCTTATTTAATTAATGTCTCAGTTTCCTCATTGATAAAATGGATTTATAATACCTAACTCACATGTGAGTTAGACGAGGAGATTAAGTGAATTTAACAATTATAATGCAGCTGAGGTGGACTTCAAATTCAGCCTATCTGGTTCCAAAGCCTGTCCCCTTAGCCACTGTGCTCTGTGCCCCATCCCAAGACTCAACTGACCCTAGGGTAGCTTAGAAACCTCATCTTGCAGTCACCACAGAGTGATCTTTTGGTGTCCATCTTTTCATAAGATATTGGTGCATGTATTTGTGAGCATACATACATTTTCAAATATGTAAACAACACAAAACATAAAATTTAGGAGCTTTTTTGTCATTAACTCTTACAAAAGTGGGATTGTATTGTATTTTCTCCGCATCTTGCATTCTTAGTTTCACAGCTTCATGAAATTTCTGCACGTCAACTAGTGTAGCTCTAGCTGTTTTTTTAATAGCTGCATGCTATGTTTTGGTCAGCTATACCTCCATTTATGTAACCATTCACCTATTGATGTGTATTCACTTTGTTTATAGGATTTTTAGTACTATGAAGTATACTGAAACAAACATATGAGTACACATCCCTTTTTGTGTTGGTACTTTTATACCTAGAGATTATATTTCCAGGTTTGGGGTTGCTTTTTTGTAAGAAAAATAGATTTTGCTAGATTATTTTCACATAAAGTTGAGCAATTCACACTTTAATCATCAGTGAACAAGCATCCCCTTTTCTTGACAGTAAGATACCAACAACAGGTGCGATTCCTTTTAAATATTTGCCAGTGTTGTTAATAGATAGTGATACTTCATACTTTGACTTCCCTACTACCACGAAGCTTAAAGACCTTTTGTTGGTCACCCAAGCCATTTGGGATTACTCTTCTGTGACTTGCTTATTTATAATCTCTGTTCATTTTTTTCTACTGAGTTTTCTTTTGTGTGGTTATACATTTGTTATGGTTGTTTATACCCTTTAACTGTTATACCCATTAAAAGTGGGTTTTTTTAATTCACTGTTTGTATGCTATTTCCATATTTGTTATATTTTACCTTTTAAAATTTTAACATTTATAAAATCAAATTATGACCAACTTTTTTAATACTTACAAGTTTCTTGCCTCACCAACCACTAGTTTGACATTTCCTCTAAATTTTATATTGTATTCTTTACATTTAGATTTTACTCCATCTGGAAATTTTTTTCTTTTAAATTCTTCATTGTATTTGTTCCATTACCATTTACCCTCCCATACTCTTTTCCACCTTCACCATCTCCCTCCCCACCCCCAATCACCATACTGTTGCTTGTGTCCATGGTTTTTTTTCTTTATTTTTGTATGAGAGACAGGTACCCCAAATTTATTCTTTCCAATGAATAGTCAGTTTAGCTAGTATTATTTATTAAATAAACCACTCTTCCTGCTGAATTAAAAATATTTTTTCTATGTTAAATTCCCAAAATAAGTGGGATCTATTTTGGGTGGTACCATGTTCTACAAAGTTCTACTTACATTTTTGCTATTCATATGCCAACATCATACTGTTTTTATTATAATGGCTTCACCTGTTTTTAATAAATGGTCCTTTCTTTCAAATTTTGAGTATTCTTGAACATTTGTCCTTTTCATATGAATTTTGTTTATTTAATAATAATAAAAAATCCCAGACCAGAGATATAGTTTGGATTGCTCTCAGTTTCTATACTAATGAAAGAATTCAAGTTTTCTCATAAGGAATGTGATACAATTTTCTGTTTATTCGTGTTTTATTTTATGCCCTCATATGGAACTAACCACTGTATGCCTTCATGTGAAGCCATGAAGGGTAGACTTGTCAGAACTCTTTCACTTGAGTTGACTCTGAAGTAGGAGTAATCCTCCAAGTACCTTTTGCATCTGCCACCTGATCTCCCTAATGGTGACTTTGCTAATCTCATCCCATGCTCTTGACTCTTTTAAGACACTGCTGTTGTCCCTCAGTGTTCTCAGTTGAATCTCTGAGACCCTATTTACTGAGCTGTCACAGGACATTTGTAGCTGCGATTCACTGATTCCAGGGCCTTAAACATTTGTCCCCCAACTTTCCTGACACTGGTTATGTTCTAGGTATATTTCTGTTTTCATTAATATATAGAACTTTGGCTTCTTGGCAAGCCACTTCAATTTTGGATCTCTATGTTACTTGAGAAGTGAGTCAAACTGAGCTAAGAATGTTCTTGCCCCAGCTGATATGCCTCAGTTGGTTGGAGTGTCATCATACAAACAGAAAGGTTACAGATTCGATTCCTGGTCAGAGCATATGCCTAGGTTGTAGGGTCAGTCCCCAATCAGAGCAAACACAAGAGGCAACCAATCGATGTTTCTCTCTCACACATTGATGTTTCTTTCCCTTCCTTCCCCTCTCTATAAAAAATATCAATAAGCATGTCCTCGGGACATACTTATTGTTCTTACTTTTTCTCTGTGCATTCTCTTTACAAAGAGGAGAATGGCCTTCTACAGCATGTTTTCTAAGACACTTAGCTTTTGACCCAAATGGTGCTTGAATTCAAGCAAAATGGATCCATGTGCAAACTGAGCAAGGACTTAAGGTCACAATTTATGCTCCCAGGTACCAACCCACCCCTATTTCTGAAAATAAAAAAATTCAGTCCCACAAGTGCCCATCAGTTTCATTCTGTAGGCCAAGGATTTTATGGGGAACATATAAACTACAGAACATAGTTTATATGTTCAATGTGTTCAGAAGAATCTGAAGACATAGATAAATGAATACACTCACCAAAGAAGTAAGCAATTTCTGAAGGAGGAAGATGTGCAAACAACTGTGTGCCCCCAGCAATAAGTCAACAACACCCCATTAAGAGTCTTTTAATTCTGGGACTATTGGCAGATTGAAATCACTTACAACCATGGCACACATATTAATAATCTTGGACAAGTTACTTAGCTCCTTTCTGCCCCAGTTTCCTGGTCCTTAAAATTAGGGTAAAAATGGTACTTCTTTCATAAATTTATATTGAGGGTTAAAATAGTTAATATATATGAAACTCTTGGGGCAGCACCAGGATCATGGTCAATGCTTTTAAAATTGTTGTCCTCATCCTGTTGTCACGAACTCCATTTCATTACTCTTTCTTCTCAGTGTTACCATTGCTAGGATGCCTTTTTTGTGGTCTTTCTGGGATCCTGTGGGAATGGATAGAAAAGAAAGATCAGTCTGCTTATAGAATCTTAGAATATTCTTATGTTCTTCATGAAATCCTTCGTATTCAGAAGAGTAGCCATAACAACATTTAATATCATCTCAAAAGAAAAGACTTTTGTCCCAAATTTTTATAGACTAAGCCCCTGCTCACATTATAATGCCTTCACAAATACTGCCTGCCTCCATGTTATCACAATACCCACATCCCATAATATAACTTCAACTTTTAGCAAGACAGGAAGGCAATGAGAAGCTTTTGATATTCCTCTTCAATAATGTTTTTTTTAATATTCTTCCTTTGGGCTCTTGGCATCTTATCCTATAGTGCTTATAGTACTATTCATATAATACTTTTAGGTGCATCAGAATATCCAGTATGCCAATGAAATCCACACTCTCTGGATATTAGCCACACAATAAAATAAAAGAAGTACAAAATAATACAATCCAGACTTCAAAATACAGCAAGCATCTGAGTTACTTAACTCTTACATAGTGTATAAATTATATCATACTACATACTAATCATTAATTCATTTATGGTTACACACACATGCTTTAACCAAATATTACTGAGTACCTGCTCCATGGGTGTCAGGCACTGCACCAGACACTATGGACATACTAGAGCAATGGGGGAGGCAGTTAAGAGTCCAGTGGCAGCCCCAAAGACTTACCAAATATAAATGCTAATTAACAAATGCAAACATCAAATTTAGATAAGTATTTTAAAGAAAAGAAATGTAATGCTGACATAGGCTTGTGGAGCATGAAAGATTTCTCTGAGAGAAAGTTAACACATAAGGAATGTCTGGAGTTATCTAAGGAAAGAGACAGGAGGAACATTCCACGCAGGTAGATTAAAATGTGTGTAAATGTTCTATGGTGGGACAGAGAAGGCCAGTAAAATGTGTGAGGAATCCATGAGACAGGGATCACTGGCAAAGACCAAACTTTATGGGGGAAGAACCTGGATTTGGTCTTGGACATGAGGTGTCTGAGTGCCTTTGCACATACTGAGGGATGATATTAAATTGGTGTTGGATATCTGCATCTGAAACACAAAGGAAATGTCAGAGCCTAAGATATAACTGGATATAAGTATAATGATCTTGGGTGGGATTGCCTAAAAAGAAAACATTCACTGAAAAAAAAAGATGTAGACCCTGACAAGTTTTGAATCTAATGACTGAGTAGAAAGCAAATCCACAAAGTAGGCTAAGAAGGGGCAGCCAGAGAGGTAGAAAGGAAACCAGCATTCAATGTAGCAGCATTGAAGGCAAGGGGAGGAAGTGTTGCAAGAAATTAAAAGTGACTAATAGTGTTCAAGAACATGCTGAATTGTGCAGTAAGATAAAGTCTGAAAAATGTCCACTGTTGGAGGACATGGTGGTCATTGTTGACCTTATTAGAGCTGGCTCAGAGAAGTGACTGGCAGAGAGGAGAGTGTGGAAACTGGAACAGGTTGAGGGGAGATCAGGAATTAAGAAAGTGGAGACAGAAAATACAGACTTCTCTTTCAAGAAGTCTGGTTGTGAAAGAAAGAAGTATGGTGATGGGATAAAAATTGATTTGAGATTGAGAAAAGGGTTTGTTTTGTTTTGCCTTTTTAATCATGAAAAATTTATGTATATGAAAGTGTAACATACAAACATAGTTTAAAGAATAAAATAAACAAATAGCCATAGACCCACAACTAACTTCCAGAAAAGAACATTACCAGAATTTCAGAAGCCCTATCCCCACGTCACATCCTCCTAAAAGGGAGGTTATTTTTAAGAGAGAAGAGACTTGAGCACAGTTAAATGGTGTTATGAAGGTTCTAGCTGGGAAGGACTGGTTGGATATACAGAAAGAGAAGGGATATTTGATAAAGGTGTGAGTGTGATAGCAGGAACAAATAGAGTCCAAGGCACAATAGAAGGTGTGTACTATGTATAAGGGAAGGACAGTTGGGTGTAGATGTGGGTAGGTTATGTAGGTTTGGTATTAGGAAGTTGATGGATTCACACTTTTCAGTAAAATAAGACATGGTCTCATTTGCTGAAAACCAAAAGGATTAAGCGAATTATGGAGCATGATTTTAAACAGTTATTGTTAAAATCAGGAGAGAGAGTTGATCAGAGAATATAATAGTATTGCTAGTCAGTGTGAGTGTATATTTGAGACAGATGATTATGTATTTTAAATAACTATTTGCTCTATAGTTTGTCTTTCTCCAGGGGTATTTGGCCATTTGAATGTAGGTATAAGAGAATCCAGAGTCTTTCATTCACGGTTACTCTGGATGAGTTGGAAAGGAGATGTTAAAAGTGAGTACCCAGCTCTTTCTCCCTTATCTCCTTCACCACACCAGGAAGTGCACATTCTGATCTGCTCTTCTGACTTCCTCAGGAGGAAACCTGTACTTTTTCAGCTGGGAAGATGCATCTAATTTGGGGGCCCACTATCAGGAAGCTTAATCATGGCTGCTCAGCTAAATCACATTCTCTGATCTAGCTATTACATGTAATAAAGAAATTCATTTTCAGCTGTCTCATTTCCTCTATATATTATAATTAGTATAGAACTTAGAGGAGAGGAGTGGGACTATTTACTGTCCTCTTCAATCCCACAGTATGACTTTGGGAGATGGTAGCTTGAGAGGGAAAGGAAAAGGTCATTAGAGATAAAGTGATTGAAGAACGGAGAAAATGATATAATAGATGGGTTGTTTCAATAGATGTGGGAGTCACCTGGAATGAAGAATTTGGAATACAACTGATTATCAACCTGATTTCAAAATTTTTAATAAATGGAAAGGATTAACTATGAGCTAGAGTAGTGGCTAATAGATCAAGTATGATAAATCCAGTGGTATGAGCTTCCAAGGAGCCAAGTTTTTTTTTGTTTACTTTGTGATACAGTGGTGTCTAATGTTTGGAAATGGCAATGGGAGTAAGGAGGGATACCAGTTCCACAGCCCATAAATGTATCAGGAACATAGTCAATTGGAGCATTATAGGGATGATGGCAGAATGAAAGATTAACATCCATGACAGCTTACATTTTGTCACTGAAGGACAGGGATTCCGGGCAGAGTTTAGATTAAACAGTTTCTTTGAGTAGGCATAAGTTTAGCTTCCTCAGTGTGAGAAGATGAAAGAACTTATTCCCAACAACTGCACTCCCTTGCTCATATGGGCTGGCTGATGACCAAACCCAAAAGCTTACAGTGAGTATTCATTTAGGGGTGGCTCTAGAGCCTTAGGCCCAAAGTCTGAGACCTGGGGAGGTGGTCTCACAGCCTAAGGAGGTGAGCCCTGTGGCTGAAATCTCACAAAGCAGGCTGTATCCACCCTCCACTAAGGTCCTCCCACAATGACCCCCTCCCCCACTGCAGTCCATTCTTATTTATGGACCCCCCACACACTAGCTAAATGACAATTCCTTCAGATGACTCTATCATTAAGAAATTGAATTACATCTGAGAAAGCTATTATCCATTCTAACAGTTGCTATGTGATGGGTCTTAGATAAGGCCTGTCCAGTAGGACAGGTTTTCTATCCTAAGGGTTTCGAAGCAAACCCTTAGGATAGAAAAGTTATGCAAAGTTATAAAGGGAACTGAAGAAGGCAGGCCATTTGAAAGTTTAGTATCTTCTACCTTTAAACAAGAAGTGAGAATGGTGTCAGGTGTATGACAAAGCAGATGTATGAAAAGAAATAAACTAAAAATTATTTTTCTAACAGATCTCATTTTGCTTTATGAGATCCCATTCCTTCTCAGCAGAACCTAACTAGATATTGACCTTGTCTCTTCCAGCTATTCTAGACACTACTATTTTAAAATTGCGTCTCATCCAGGTAAATAGTCAGTTGAAATAAAATATTACTTTAACCATAGCTTCTCCTCCCAAACTCTTTACCATCCTAAGATCTTCCTCTCACCTCCTACTGATCCTATTTCTATTTCCATAGGCTCTGGTGTTCCCATCTCTGGGAACACCAGACACATCATGAAGAAGTGTCTGTTTCCAGGGGGAGCACTTGGATGGAAATGCGAGGAAGTCACATATGTCTTCATTTTCATCAGATTTGCTGGTTCTGGTGCACAACTGCCACTGATGATGGCTCTTAGCTTATGATCCTGGATGTACTCAATATTGGCTTTTTGTTGTGACAGATGATTTTCAGGTACCTAGGTGGGCCCTCCTGCAGCCTTGTCACTGGCTGATCCTATGGGAAGATGACCACTTTCTCCCATACTCTACTGCCTGGCACCACTGCCCCAGCAGCACAGCTGTCTGCAGATGCCACCTCCTCACAAATTCCAGCAAGAAACCAACATCAGTCCTCTATGGTTTTGAATAAAATTCCTCAGGAAAAGACTCTGAGATGATTATTTGGGTGCATGTGATTTATTAAGGGGATGCTTTCAGAAAAGACAAACAAAAAGAGAGTAGAAGGTGGCTAGAGGACAAAGGCAAGAAAGGGTACACTTTCAGGCAGATTCTCAGGGGAGGGATGGCTGCAGCTGATCCCTCAGAAAAACTCTGGAGTGTAAATGAGCCTCAGAGATGTCTGCTACCTGAGTAGGGAGGCCAGGCCAGTCTTAACTACCCTAAACCACAATAGCCCATCTGCCATTGATAAGGTGTATGGGGGTGGGGTAACCAACTCCCAGTTACCTGGGGCTCTATGCTCCTGGAGATAAAAGCTGCTCCAGAAGGCTGTGGAAGTCTTCTGGAAGAATCACAGGTGCAGAGCTCTGGGGCAAAAGCAAATGGAAAGCAGGGGGAAAGGAGACAGAGAAAACAATCCCAGGACTGGGAAGAGCACAGTCAAAGCCTGCTACATCTGTATTTAGAATCATTTTCAAACTTCAGAGAAGAATTCATCCTTTCTGGACTCTCTGAGGAAGGCAAGGGGCAGCACTCCATGTATCTTAACTCCAGCAGAGCTAAAACAAGCAGTTTTTCTGGTCTGTAGACCTTCCCAACCCCCTTTATCTCACAACTTGCGCCATTCACATTGCTATCCCTGTCAATGTCATGTCAGTCCTCTAGGTTTGTATGTCCCTGTGTGTGTCCGTGCACATCTGTGTGTCACACACATGTGCATGCCTGAAAGCATCAGTCATGGGGGAAAGGGAAACAGGCTCACCATTTTTGTCTCAAATTCTCAATCATTCCCATACTGCCATAAAACAGGAGAGTTTTCCTCTCTGAAGCCCATCCAGCACTCGCCTTTCTTCACCCAGGTGTCAGCTTTTGCTGAGCAGAGCCTACAGCAAAGCTGGCATATTCCCTTTAGGCTGCTGGACCTTTTCTTCTATTGGGCATGCATCCTATTACAGCCGTCACAGACTGATCCTGCCAGCCCCCTGCTTATTCCAGCTACAGGCTGGCTGGCTCCCTCTAATCATGTGTTTATGACTTAGAAAACTGCTTGTTGAAACACAGTCACTGTACTTGCACCTCTAATCAGTTGAGGTATATTTAATTATATTTGTGTTATGAATTAAGTGACCAGGTATAGGAGGAGGTACTAGTAACACCTCCTCTTCCCTGACACCAATACCATGTGCCTAAACTGTCCCCACAAGGTAGAGTCACAGAAGGACAATGGAATTGCCACTGTGCTGATAGTTGTAAGAGGGACAGTATTAAAATGTTAGGCCAGAATTAGTCAAGGTGTTTCCCAGGCCTCCCCCTACTCTCATCTCTGACCTTCACCAGGCCACCAGATGAGGTCTCCACTGCTCCAGAGGGACTCATCATGGCAGAAACAGCAAAGCAAGGCATCAAATTCCAGTCTTTCTTTGGACTGGGGTAACATGTGTGCCTTCCAGTCTTAGGGTAACATGTGTGCCTTCTGTAACAGTAGAAAGTCATCTTCATGATACCTCTTTTCTTACAAATTTGGGATAAATCTGCAGAACCCAGATTCTTTCTACTGTTTCCTACTCTCTCAAGCAGGTCCATTTGGGTTCAAACATCTAACCAGCTTGTACAATGGTCCTGTTTCCTCTCTAGTACATGTAGGGCTGACACTGTGCACTGGACTAGAGTACTCTCTTCCTGTTTTCATTTTGTCTTTTAGCTTAAACATTTTTTTCTTAACATAATCACACATTATCTTCCAGGATCCTCCACAGTAAGATATCTTAATATAACAAGTCCTGAATCTATAAGAACACATATTTTTTAAAATCATGCTCACCTCTATACCTCCACCTTTCTAAATGGGGCAGTTTGACCACAGAAGCATCCTTCCATTACCCCGACATCTAATGATGGCTGGCATTCCATTCTTTTGGTGGTGACTGACTTGTCTTCACTGTGCTTTCATCCCATTCTTCCATTAATCCCTCAGCAACCCTGATTTACCTAAGCAAAGTTTCCAAGCTCACCTAAATTTTATTTCTAGCTTTTTGAGTTTATAATAATTATGCATTAGTGGGGATAGGTTAAGTTATGCTGCAGTAACAAACAACACCAAATCTTAGTAACTTATAATGGTAAAGGTTTATTTTTCACTCACATGACCTGTCTATTGTAACAGGTTGCTATGGTTTTGCTCCATATCATCTTCATGCTGAAACCAGGCTAATGGAGCAGTCTCTACCTGAAATATTGCCAGTTGCTGCATCAGAGAAAAAAGAGACATGAAGAACCACATACTGGCTCCTAAAGCTTCTGCTTAGTAGTAACATATATCACTTCTGCCCTTATTTCATTGGTCAATGCAAGCCACTTGACCACTCCTGATTTCAACTGTGTAAGAATATATAGAACTGCTGCAGAATAAGAAAGGAAAGCTAAAATATTTGACCAAAAAATAATACAATCTATTAGAATCCACCTTAACTCAGGATGAGATCGTTCTTGTGTAATAAGACCCTCAGGCATCTTCATCTATTTATTGGAAATTAAATTCTACCACCCACTGAGATTTAAATGATAGTTCAAGTCATGAAATACCGAATGCAATTAAAGGGTATATAATTAGCAATCCAAAGATAAGTTGTTACATGGGGGGTTGGGGGAGGAAGGAGGTGAATCCAAGAGTCTGCTCAAGCTACATAAATCCAAGAAGTCAGTCGTACCATGCCTCCTTTCTTGTCTCTGGGTACACAACTGGGAACACTGATCCAGGGCCACATGTCTATGTCTGCAGCTAATAAACCAAAGGCCCTGAACATTATACATGAGAGCTCTGAGGCATATGAGGAAATTAGGTGCTTTTTGCAGTTTACCGGCCCTGTATGCTGTCCTGACTGAGGAAGAGATTAAAAGGGAAAAGAAGCTGTGACAGCAAAATAACATTCTCCCCCAAGCTGCCTGTCTAAAGCTGTCTGTTCTGAAGTCAGCCTTAAGTGGAATTAAAAGAATCTCCATTTCCAATAATGTCATACCAACCTCAGCGACTCTATCAATTTCCACAGCTGTCCAATGAACTGTGGCTTCCCCTGAAGTACATTTGTCTTTGACTGCCAGCCTTGAGGCTGTCCTCTCTGGGCTGGGCACTGGTGTCTATGGTTCATGCCCCACTATTCATCCTTCTCTCCTTTTGCATTCCCCACTGAGGGACTGAGAATTAACAACCAAATGAGAAACAAACCAATTTTATAAACAGCTAAGCACATAATCTATCATCTAAACATGATTTTTTTGAGACTGAAAAAGTTTAACAATGAGTCATATAGTTTGAAATATTTAGCTATTTACCTTCAACTGATTTTATGATGTTGATAGGCTTATGAAATCAATCCATAAAAACTATTTTTAAAAATAAAATACTTTCAAGCCCTGGCTGGCATAGCTCAGTGGATTGAGCACGGGCTGCAAACCAAAGTGTTGCAGGTTCGATTCCCAGTCAGGCCACATATGTGGGTTGCAGCCCATGGCCCCCAGCAACCACACACTGATGTTTCTCTCTCTCTCTCTCTTTCTCCCTCCCTTCCCTCTCTAAAAATAAATACATAAAATCTTAAAAAAAATAAAATACTTTCTAAACAATAAAAGTAACATGCTTTTATTTATATTAAAGCAAATTTTATAAAACTTTATATTGATTATTTAAACACTTGAAAAATGCAAACAAAATATTTATTCTTGTTACACATTCAGTTACTCTAATCTATTTCTCAACCATATCTGTTTCTCTCTTCTAATATTTTTCTGAAAACTTAATTTTTAAAATGTTTTTAAAACTTTTAAAAATTGCCAATAATCTTCAATGTGTATTTTATGGTTAATAAATTTAAAATTGTTCTCACCTTCACTTGCCTCTCCTCTGTATACCATAATCTATATTTTAACAGAGAAAATACTATCTTAACAGGTACTAATATGTCAAGAAAGAGCAGAACAAATTCTGCCATAGAAAAAATATACTTAATTCTAATTTTATATTGAAAAATGTAAATATTTCACCCTAAATATTTTCACAGATCTTGTATTTTGCTTCCCTTCAAGGTATCTTTAAACAAAAAAAATTACTTACATTTTTAAATTATTGTAAAATATACATAAAAGTTACCATCTTAACCATTTTTAAGTATAAAGCCCTGTGGCATTAAGTACGTTCACATTGTTGTGAGCACCACCAACCAGCAGAGCTCGTTTCATCTTTCAAAACTGAAATTCTCTTTCATCACCTGGCTTATTCTACTTAGCATAATGCTTTCCAGTTCCATCCATGCTATCAAGAAGGGTAGGAGCTCCTTCTTTCTTTCTGCTGTGTAGTATTCCATTGTGTAAAACTATATGATTTCACCTATAAGTGGAATCTAATCAACAGAACAAACAAGCAAGCAAAATACAACCAGAGCCATTGAAATAAAGAATAAGCTGACAGTAAGCAGAGAAGAGGGGGGAGAGGTATAATAGGGGAAGGGCCATCAAGGAACATGCATAAAGGATACATGGACAAAGCCTAAGGGGGTAGGTTCGAGGGTGGGAGGCAGGCATGGGTGATGTGGAGAAGTGTGGTGGGGTGAAAAGGGAGATAGCTGTACTTGAACAACAATAAAAAAAAGAAAACCCTGAAATTCTATACCCATTAAACAATAGCTTCTCTTTCTCCCCTGATCTCGGCCTTTGGCAACCCCACTCTACTTTCTGGCTCTATACATTTGACTACTCTATGATTTAGGGTTTTCTCATTTGTCTTTGCCTCCACACTGGTCACCAGAGCAAACTTTCTATAGTCAGCTCCCTCAAATGGCCTTTCATTACTGGGTGCTGAAGTTCAAACTCCTTTGCCTGGAAGACAGTGGTTCCTAAAACTGATTGGGCATCTAAGCTTCATCTCAGATGCACTGAATCCTGAGGGTGGGGCACAGGAATCTGTGTAGTACTCTCCACACAAACCTTCCACAGGGTGACCTCAACCACACTTCCCATGTCCCCACAACCCACCATACCCTGAAGCCACATAGATTATTTTCCATTTTCTTACCATGACAGATGTGTGCTGAGTAACTTTCTATATCTTTCCTAGTATGTTCTTTCCTGCCTTCCTTGCCTTGCTCATTCCAGGCACTCCAACATCTAGCCCCAATAACATCTACTCTGTGGGGTGCTTATTTTTTTCAGTGGGAAGAAGTGGTTTCTCCTCAGTGCTCTACAGACTTACATACTTATTATACACATGTCCTGTTTCTTTCTTTTTGAGTCTTTATGAGCACGGTAAAGTAATGTCTCTCTTTCTTGCCTAGTTCTAAGAGAGAAAGATAGGAAACATCAGTTGAAAATCAAAATTTCAACTCCATTACTAATAGATAGTACCCTGGAAGCTGAAGCTTAAGTGTGTGGTCACATGGGCTTACGACTACACAGTCTTGTCAAAATGAAACTATCTCCATCTGAACAGAATTTGACCTATCACATGCCCTGTAAGTAGAGTGGCAGAGAGCTTAAGAGTAGGAGTGGAATGAGGGGAGAGAGAAAAGCAAAGAAATAAGTCCATTTTCCTCCTCCAAACTCTCCATTTACCCCTGGCCAGCTATTAGTGAAGGAGAAAGGAGAGGGGAGGGTGGAGAAAAGCCTAGTGTTGTCTAATGAAGCTCCTCATGAACTTGGGAATAAATGCCTCCTTAACAGTACTGTAATTATGTTTATATGATCACCTCACATTCTGCCTTTCTAGATTCTTCAAATCCCAGAGATGCTTTTGCTTATTTTTGAATTTCTTGTGCCTGGTACTAAATTCAATAAATGTTTGTTAAATGAATGCTTAATTCTGAAATGATATTTAATACTTCAGATATTAAAGATAGTGATAGTTCAGATTTCTAAATCAAATGGCTTCCAGTAGTTTCTAAATTCCAGTGGACTCTCTAATATAATTATGTTTTATTGGTTATATCTGAACATTATCTATAAGTGTTATTTGTTGTAGAACTTCCTTAAATAGCTAAGTCTCCCATCTATTTTTAGTTGCTTTTTAAATTTAAATTCAAACAGGACAAAAGCCAGTATCTAGGTCCTGCTGCACTGTATACAACTTAAGAATTATTTCTAAATGTTGGCTGGTTTCTATGAGTAGAGACCTTGTGTTGCACCACTTAGGTAGATGGATGGGAACCAGATGAGAAGCATATGATCCTGATTCCAGAATCCTTCTTCACATAGGAGAGGGGCTGGCAGGCAACAGCTGAAAGTCATCCTTATGCATAGAGGGAAAATATCCACAAGGCAGACAATAGCTACATCTGCCTAGTCAAGCTGTGCAACAGTTTGGATATTGGCAAAGATGGGGAGATGCTAAAACTAACCTCAAGCACTAGAGAGTAAAGTAGAAAGAGCAAAGGCATTGAAACCAGAGGCCCTGGAGTTGGAACTTGGGCAAGTCACATTTCAAAACAGCACAATTTTTTAATCTCTGAGAGGGGTTAATATTGCTTCTGCAGAGTTGGCCATGAGTACTGAGTGAAGCCAGGTATGGCCAGTGGACGAGCAGACACCAGTCACCACCACTTGTACCTTAGGCTAATAGCACAAATGTGTTATGAGCATCGCCCTGTTTCTGTGTCAGCTCTGTGGACACAGGAGTGGACATTTCATCTGAGTAAGTGCATTTTTCTCAAAAAGTCTTTCTTAAGCACAGCCCTGTGTTCAATGGTTGATTTTTCTTTTTCATCTGTGAAAATGTGAAAACACCCTTGGGCACTTGCCCTACCATGGCCGTGCTAGTTACCTTTTTTTTTTTTTTTTTTTTTCTTGAACACAAGCTGTGAGTTTCAATGCTCATCTGGTCTGCTTGGCTAACAGGATGATTTTTATGCCACTTAAGAATGGTTGACATTTAAATGTCAACTGTTGGAATACTTCCAGGTTAATTTTGGAAAATTGATTTAAATCCAATTTTTTTCCTGAAAGGAATCATAAGAAACTATTAACAGTGTTCACTTTTGGGTGACAGGCACATGGGGGAGAGAAGTTGTGGCAGACAGCCTCTAAAATGACCCCACCTCCCAGGATTCACACTTTTGCACAATCCCCTCCTCCTGACTGTAGGCTGCACTTGTTGACTTGCTTCTAATGAGCAGAATTCAGCAGAAGTGATGGATCTCACTTCCAAACTTAGGTTATAGAAAGACTGTGGCTTCCACCTGGGGTGTTTTATTTTGCCTTTTCTTGTCTGGTCACTACGTTGTGAGATGCCCTGTACACTGGGTCATGTGGCAGGGAACTGAGGGGCCTGCATCCAACTGCCTGTGAGGAACTGAGGCCCTGAGTCCTTTATCTGTGAGGGACCAGATCCTACCAACAACCAAATGTGTGAGCTTGGAAGGAAATCCTCCCCTAGTGGAGCATTTAGATGAGACTTAAGTCCTAGTCAACAGCTTGACTACATGTCATGAGGGACCATGAGCCAGAGACAGCTGGCTAAGTAGTTTCTAGATTTCTGACCCAAATAAACTGAAATGGTAAATGTTTTAGTGTAAAAGCTCTACATTTGAGGTAATCCATTATACAGCAACTAATATAGGAAAAGAGAATGGAAGGTTATAAGAAACTTTTACATTTTATTTTATGCCATTGTTAGGCAAAATGATTCCTGATACTTTAAACAATGTGACTGCCAGTTCGCCTCGAAGGGATGGGTACCTACCACCTGCAGGGAATATTCCTGCATAGAGAAATGGGCTCATTAAATTGCTTAAGGTTTGGATTTATAGAGCCCTTAAAAAGCACATGGCTCCTGGCTACAAGCCTCTTGTGTTAGCAGGAAGCCCCAGCCCTTCCTGGCTGAGGAGATTTAACTGCCTTGTTCCTGTCTAAGGTGCTACTTCTACCCATAAATTCCCTTACTGATCTCTTGATGTAATTCTGGTGTTGTCATTTTCTTTGGTCTCTCAGCCTCAGGAAATCCCCAACAACCTTCTATACTGTGTGAATTTTCTATCTGTATAGATGCATTGTTTGTATTCTTTAAACTACTGTCAATAGGTGTTATTAAGGTGGATAGATACGCCAATTCTACAAATTGGCTCACTAAAGACAAACTCCTACACCCTCTATTGCCTTCCTGTATGGTTAGAAGTTGGAAATTTTTTTTAAAAAAAGGTATAAACCCACCTTTCCCATTCTCTTTTGAAGCTGGGGATCCATATGTGACATAGCTTTCATCAAGCACACATGCCATTTGTGTAAAACTTAGAAGAAGGGACTTTGCAATTTGAGATGATAGGATCTCCTGGCAAATCTGTGGGTGGAGATACCTATTATTTTATACTAATTCAGGCTCTGCTCTGAGGGTAGCTTAGACTCAAACCTTCAATATCAGAAGTGCCAACTGACAGGGTATGGTGACAATGGAGTTTCCAAAAGAGCAGTTCTGTAGGGTGTTGTTTTTGGTTGTCTCTGTTCCTGTTGGGGTTACATCCATGACAAGAATGTAACTCACTCTAACACTCCTCTCTCCTCTCCTTCTGCTCCTTCTAAACTTTTATTTTAAAATTACGTTTAATTTTTCTTTTGGTATCTTCAAACCTCAATTAATATACACAAGTTTTACTTTTTTTGGTTCCGTCAAATTTATCTTGACTTTCTAACCTCTCCCTAAAACGCTATCCTTTTCTCCAACTTTTTTCCCCTTTGCTTCACTTAAAACATTTCTGAGAGTGAACAAAAAAAAAGGCAACATAATAATTACACTCGGACAATAAGTATGATCAAATAAATCTTTGGCCCATGCCATGTAAGTAGAATTGTTATAACCTGCCAAATCTCCCTCCACCTGAATAGGAAATTTATTTACAAGTTTCTACTAGCAAAAATGTAACATCAAAATTCAGTTATATACATTTTCTCTCAATAAGTTAAAATACATAGAAAAATATAGAGAGGACCAATGCAAAAATGTTAGCATTGTTTACTTCAGGTGGTATGATGATGTGTAATTTTTATTTGTTTCTCTACATTTTCCATGCATTCCCAACCTTCTCCCCTATGCATGAGTTATTTTTAAGCTAGAAAACAGAACTTATTGGGAAGTAAAAATAAAACAAAACCTTCCTTATAACTAACTCATCTAAATGAACAAAAATTTTTAGATAGAATTTCAAAAAACTTTGTATATTCAGAAACCAAGATCATTTATTTTTGACCAAGTTGAAGAAGGAGTCAGCACATACTTCCACTATTTAAGAGCCTGTTGCTGGTCATGAGGAGGAAGGAAGCAGAGATTTTTGAAGTTTTTTTAAAAATATATTTTATTGATTATGCTATTACAATTTTCCTATTACCCTCCTTCATTCCCCTCCACCCTGCACACCCTCTCCCACCCACATTCCCCCCCTTTAGTTCATGTCCCTGTCATAAGTTCTTTAGTGTCTACATTTCCCATACTATTCTTGCCTTCCCTCGTCTATTTTCTACCTACCATCTATGCTACTTATTCTCCATATCTTTTCCCCCTCTCTCCTCCTCCCACTCCCCTGTTGATAACCCTCCATGTGTTCTCTATTTCCATGGTTCTGTTCCTGATCTAGTTGTTTGCTTAGTTTGTTTTTGTTTTTGTTTTAGGTGTGGTTGTTAATAATTGTGAGTTTGCTGTCATTTTACATGTTTTTAATCTTCTTTTTCCTAGATAAGTCCCTTTAACATTTCATATAATAAGGGCTTGGTGATGATGAACTCCTTTAACTTGACCTTATCTGAGAAGCACTTTATCTGTCCTTCCATTCTAAATGAAAGCTTTTCTGGATAGAGCAATCTTGTATGTAGGTCCTTGCCTTTCATGACTTTGAATACTTTTTTCCAGCCCCTCCTTGCCTGTAAGTTCTCTTTTGAGAAATCAGCTGACAGTCTGATGGGAACTCCTTTGTAGGTTACTGTGTCCTTATCTCTTGCTGCCTCTAGGATTCTCTCCTTCATTTTCACCTTGGCTAATGTAATTATGATATGCCTTGGTGTGTTCCTTCTTGAGTCCAACTTCTTTAGGACTCTCTGAGCTTCCTGGACTCCCTGGAAGTCTATTTCCTTTGCCAGATTGGAGAAGTTCTTTATTATTTGTTCAAATAAGTTTTCCACTTGTTGCTCTTCCTCTTCTCCTTCTGGTACCCCTATAATTCAGATGTTGGAACATTTAAAGTTGTCCTGGAGGTTCCTAAGTTTCTCCTCATTTTTTTAAATTCGTATTTCTTCATTATTTGCTGATTGTATGTTATTTTCTTCCTTTTGCTCCACTCCATTGATGTGAGACCCAGGTTTCATTCCATCACTATTGGTTCCCTGTGCATTTTTCTTCATTTTACTTATTGTAGCCTTCATTTTTTCATCTAATTTGCAACCAAAATCAACCAATTCTGTGAGCATCCTGAACACCAGTGCTTTGAACTGTGCATCTGATAGGTTGGCTCTCTCTCAGTCGCTTAAAAGTACTGGTTGTGGGGCTGTCAATTCTGTTTGAGCCATCTTCTCCCCACCCCCCTTTATGTGTGTTGTGCCTGTTATGTATGAGGGGTGGAGCCTTAGGTGTTCACCAGGGAAGGGTACCTCAGTTGCTAGGTTGTCATGCTGTATGTGGGGGCAGCATCTGAGAGGGAACAATGGCACTTGCTCCACTTTCTGTGGGACCTCAGTCTCTTCTGCTGCTTCCCTTGAGCAAACTGGGCCCCTCTGGTGCCAATTCCTGTGTGGGTGGGCTTGTGCACCCCGTGGGACTTTCCAAGGACCTTTCCTGTGAGGCTGGGAACCCCTCCCTGTGCCTCAACCCCCACAGATGTTTTCAGCCAGTGCCCCAGGGCTCTATTTCCCAGGGCTGTGATCCTGGGTTGCACACAGTGCCTTGCTTCATAATTGCTGGGTCTGCTGGTTGCCACCCCTCAGCCAGGGTCTGCCAGCTGCCACTTGTGCACTCAGGGTCCACCTGCTGTGGTCTTGCATGCCCTGGATGCCTTATTCACCCAGTCCCAACTCTCTCTGCTCTCCACGCCACGCCCAGCGCCCAGCTGCCCTACTCCACCCCTCTTACCAGTCTGGATGAACATGTCTATTTTAACTTCTTGGTTGTCTGACTTCCATACAGTTCAATCTTCTGTCAGCTCTGGTTGCTATTCTGTTTCTAAATTATTGTTGTGCCTATCTTGGTTGTGCAAGAAGGCACAGTGTGTCTACCTATGCCTCCATCTTGGCCAGAAGTCCCCTGGAGGTCTTAATAAGGGTTCCCAATTTGGAGGATGGAGGTGACTATCTGGGAAGCCAAGAGAGAAGATGGGTCTATGGCCATACCACCCTGAACACGGTCTCAGATCTAGTCTTATTCAGAAGCTAAGCAGGGTTGGGCCTGGTTAGTACTTGGATGGGAGAAGATGGGGCCAGTATCTCACTCAACATTATACAGACCTAAGTTATTTATGAACCCTAATCCATGGTTGACTGAACTACTTTTCATTATGTTTGTGAGAAATTCTGTGAGATATTCTCAGGTCTGTCAGAAGAATGTATGAGAACAAAGTTACCAGATAGCCTAGTTTCATTCCCAGTCTATCAACCATCTTAGGAAATGGACCTAGCATGGGTCTACTAAGGTGCAAGAAACTTAGGAGGTCTCAACAAACCTAGGAGACCTGTATGTAGGTAATTTGGTGTTATGGTCTGTAGTAGAGGACAAGCAAATGAAACAGAAACTCATATATGCTTGAAGATACTTTCAGAAAAAAATTCTCTAAGTGAATGAAGGCAGTGATCTTCAGGTTAAAAATAAAATGTATAATCGATATTCAAGGCCATGACATATTCTGGTGAACTTGATAAACTACAAGGTTAAAGATAGTCTTATAAATAAATACTCATGTCACACTGTTAAGTGTAAAACTGAAGGTGAACTCAGACATCTAAGTAGCATTAAGTACTAATAGATTTCAGAGCAGTGCCACTCAACTGTGGACTGTAGACTGGCAACTTCAGCATCACCAGGCATATTCTTAGGACATCAAATCCTAGAGCCCAACCCTATACATACTGATTTCTATTCTCTGAAGTTGGGGCCAAGAATTCTGTTTTAATTAGTCCTCCAGGTGATTCTGATGTATGTTTAAGTTTGAGGAGCTCTGCTTCAGAGTTATTGTTTTTTTTTTTAATAAACACAGTGCAAGCCATGAATTCTAAACTATACTCCACTGACATTTACATGAAAGTTTAACAGACAACTATCTCTTCTATGTATAGACTCAGGAAATCTATTTATCATGAGCATTGAAACAGAGAAATTGAATGAAGAAAGTCTGTTTCACAATTGCTGTAAGAGCTAAGCTAATAAGGGCCAATGAGACCCTTCAATATTAGCAACAGCAAGTCTCTCAGCTGTCAGGACAAAGGTAGCCCAGGAGCCAGAGTTATCTGAAGGAAGCTGACCTGTCCAGCAGGAATGGAGATATTGTTTGAGACACATGAGGAGTTGGTGCCTGAGATGTTATCTGAAATGTACAGGACTAGGGAGAAATTCTCTGCTTCACCCTTCCTACATTGTTCCAATTTCTTATCCTCATCTCCAATTAGCTAAACCTTGCTGAGAATCAGCTGACTCAAGGACCTGGGAAAATATTCTGCAGAAACAAGCCTCTCTGTGATTCAGAGCAAGTAGGAGAAGGGTGTAGAACACAGGTGGCAAACACAAGGCCCGCAGGCCAAATCTCGTCCTCTACCTTGTTTTATCCAGCCAAGCGCCTTGTTTCTACCCAGCAGCAGCCCCAAGCTCCTTGCCTCTAGTTAAAAAGTAGTTATATTTATATAGTCCTAAAATTACATTTGGCCCTTTGAAGGCAACCACAAGGCTGACGTGGCCCCTGGTAAAAATGAGTTTGACACCCCTGGAGAAGGAATGTGTGGCTAGCCAGCACAGGACTGGTACAAAGTCTTAACCCAGTCTATCAAATGATAAATCAAAATGACTAGCAAACAGGAAAGTTATGTGAAAAGACTGTAGCAGGGTCTCCTCCATGAATATTACAATCCATGCAGCTGTATGGGGCTCATACTTCAAAGAGCCCCATGTGGTTAAACACTTTGCTGTTGCCATTTTAAAATTCTTATTTTTGAACAAAGAGCCCTATGTTTTCATTTCTCACAGGGTTCTACAACTTATGTAGCTAGTCCTGGCCAACAGTAAACATCAAATTACTTAAACATAGCATAATTATGTTTATAATACAGAGTGTAGGTGCTATACCTATTTACAGAAAAGCCCCATAATATTTAACATAATAACAATGATTGGAAAAAATCCTAGTATATCCTGACAAAAACTGACCTGATATCAGAAAGAAGTTCAAATGGGTTAATTCCCTCACCTTCCAAAGAAATAAATTTATAAGTATTAAAAGGTTTTATTTTGCTTATAAAGTTAAATGAAGTTGATTTGAAATATCCATATTTAATTTTGTTGAAGTTAAAATAAGATCATTCTTAGTAACTTTCAAGTTATCAAAGAGAGAAGGTTAAGATAAATTCAAAGGAAATATAGGCCATGTAGCAAAAATGAGAAATAAAGAAATCATACTCACAAAAGTGACAATGAAAATGTCTACAGTAACAATACAGATATGTGTGTTTTTTTACTCATGTATTGGGTCACAAAATTAAACTGATGAATTAATATCTTTACCAGATATAATTCAAACAGCAGGTCTATCATTATGAATGTCTATAAGAGATCTCAAACAAGAGCAATCAAAGCTTAAAATAAAAAGATGGACAGAAGATATCCAAGACCAGAGGAGTAAGTGGAAGCTACATCAAACTCCTCTCAGGACCAATCTGAAAGTACAAGTAAATTACACAGAAATCATCCTGAAAAATCAATAGAACACTATCTGGAGAGAAGCCTTATAACAAAGGAAAGACAAAAGAAACAACTTCAGCACAACAAGACTGGTAGGGAGTGAGGAGGTGGCACAAAGGGCCTAGCTGGGCTCCCACAGGCAGCAGCTAAAGTTCTTGGGGGATATTTCACTGCCTGGGGGATTCCACTAAGAAGTATGGGCTCTAAATCCTAAGTGAGTTCCCACAGCCTACAGTGCTACAGCTGTAAAATAACCCAGAAAACATCCATCTGTGAAAAGCAGCATGATTTTCAGTCTGCCAGGGAGAGACAGCTAGATATACAGACAGCCTCTTAAAGGGCCAATGCACAAAATTTTTTTTTGCAACCACTTATCTTAGGCTCCAGGTAAAAGAGTATAGAGTGGACTGGAGATGCTTGAGGAAAGTCTGGGGTAGTGCTCTGGGGAGAGAACTGAAGGAACAACTGACAGGATCCCTGTGCTGGGTCATTCCCCATACTGCATTTGCCATATTTCTTAGGCAGAGCACTCCTCTCAAAGCATCATCAGCTTGAGGGGAAGCAGTATGCCTGCCTGCACCACCCTGTGCCCCCCACCCTGTGGTACTTAAGCCCAGATGCTGATTACAGTTTAATACTTTATCACTGATCAGTTTAACAACTAAGGTGGAAAAAAACAAAGTAGCAGCCAAAATAGAAAGACAAAGAAACAGACCCTAAATGAAAGAATAAGAGACTTCTCCAGAACTAGATGAAATGGAGCAAGCAATTTATCAGGTAGAGAAATAGAGTAGTGATTATAAGGATATCAGCAGCATGAAATAGATATAGAAACCATAAAAAAGGACCAGACAGAAATAAAGAATGCAATACCTGAAACAACAATACACTGGGAGGAATAAACAGTAGGTTAGGGGAAGCAGAGGATCAAATCAGTGATGTGGGAGACAAGGTAGGAAAAAAAACCCAGGGAGCAGCAAAAAAAAAAAACATTTAAAAAAATGAGGAGAGCTTAAGAAACATTTTGGACGATATGGATTGTAACAACATCTGCATCATGGGAATACCAGAAGGAGAAGAAAGAAAGCAAGGGACTGGAAGGCCATTTTATAAGGCCAGCATTATCTTAATTCCCAGACCAGATAAAGATGCTACAAAGAAAGAAAATTATAGGCCAATATCCCTGGTGAACATAAATGCTAAAAATATCAACAAAGTGAATATAGCAATACATCAAAAATACCATACACCATGATCAAGTGGTATTTATTCTGGGAATGCAGAGTTGGTGCAACATTCACACATCAATAAATGTCATTCATCACATAAACAAAATGAAGGTTAAAACCCACATAATCATACCAATAGATACAGAAAAAAAATTGATAATATCCAGCGCCCACTTATGATAAAACTCTCAGGAAACTGGGATTAGAGGGAACATACCTAAACATAATAAAGGCCATATATTGTGTGGGGGAGCTCCACTCACAGGGTCCCCCTGTCCACCATGAATGAGAATAAGTCTACAAAGACATGATCTGCTTGGGGAGGAAAGGTGGCCAATCTCTCAAAGGAGAACCTATTCCTCAATGGGCTTTTATTAAGTTTAATTTGCATAGAATACAAGGCATACACATAAAGCTCATCAATCATTGTCAGGCAGTAATGATCAAACAATAGATAACATTCAAAGAACTCTGAGGGCTTATTCTGAGTCAGAGTCAGAGTCAAATAATAAAAGGGCCATAAAACTTTGGGGAACAAACTCACTTCCTGCTTGGACACTTATTATTTAAATTGAGGGTATCAACAAAGTAGGTTTCACAGGATTTTATGCATTCTTTCTTAGGCTTGATTGCCCTAGGGAACCCGCCCTTTCCAGCACAGGGCCACACCCACCTCAGGCATTGTTTTAGGCTTAAGGCATTGTTTCAGGCTTAAGGCATTATTTCAGGCTTCAGTCAGGTAGGGGAAGTAAGGCAGCTGAGAGATTAGGAGACTTCTTGCAGACAGAATGAGGACTCAGGCTATGTCAAAGCCTAGGGACTATGGTCCATTACCCCCTTTCTCCATAGCCCCCCAAGTCCTTCCCTGAGGTCTCCCTCATGACCACATCTGTCTTAGGTTGTCCCTCCCTTGAGGAATTTTACCTGTCATTGGCTAACCAGTCATGCACTGGGGGCCAGGCAGGGTGAAGTAAGGTGGGCAGAGGCAGTGCTCCTGCCGGGGAGATAAGCTTTGTCCCCTCAGTGGCTTAGGGTCTCAAAGTTCTTTTACCCTGCCTTAGCCATGGGGGGTTACAGCTTCTGAAACCAGGCAGGGTGGTTCCCAACATATATGACAAATCCACTGTCAGCATTATACTTAATGGACAAAAAAACTATAAGCATTCCCTTTACAATCAGTAACAAGACAGGGATGTCCGCTTTCACCTCTCTTATTCAAAATAGTACTGTAAGTCCTAGCCATAGCAATCAGATGAGAAGAGGAAATTAAAGGCATCCAAATTAAAACAGAAAAAGTAAAACTGTCATTATTTGCAGATGACATGAGACTATACATAGAGAACCCCAAAGATTCCACCAAGAAACTACTAGAACTGATAAATGAATTCAGCAAAATATCACAAAATTAATATCCAGAAATCAGTTGTATTTTTGTATTCCAATAATAAACTATCAGAAAGGAAATTAAGAAAACAATCCCATTCACAATTGCTTCAGAAAGAATAAAGTAGCTAGGAATAAACCTAACCAAAGATGTAAATGACCTGTACTCAGAAAATTATAAGACACTGAAGAAGAAATTAAAGATAATTTCTTATGTGTTCCAATACAAATAAGTGGAAGACATACTGTGTTCATAGATAGAAAGAATTAATATCATTAAAATGCACATACTACCCAAAGCAATCTATAGTTTCAACACAATTCCTATAAAGATTCCAATGGCCCTGGCTGGCATAGCTCAGTGGATTGAGCTCGGGCTGGGAACCAAAGTGTCCCAGGTTCGATTCCCAGCCAGGGTACATGCCTGGGTTGCAGGCCATAATCCCCAGCAACCGCACATTGAAGTTTCTCTGTCTCTCTCTCCCTCCCTTCCCTCTCTAAAAATAAATAAATAAAATCTTAAAAAAAAAAGATTCCAATGATGTATTTCATAGAACTACATAAAATATTTCAAAAAGTTATATGGAACCAAAAAAGACCCTATATAGCCACGGCAAACATGAGAAAAAACAAAGTTGAAGGAATCATACTATTTGATATCAAATTATACTATAAGGTAATTTTAATCAAAACGGCATGGTACTGGCATAAAAACAGACACATAGGTCAGTGGAACAGAATATAGAGCCCAGAAATAAACCCACACATTTATAGTCAATTAATATTCAACAGAGGAAGCAAGCACATACAATGGGATGAAGATAGTTTATTCAATAAATGATGTTGGGCCCTGGCTGGTGTGGCTTTATAGGAGACCGTTCTGCATGGTGTGGGCCCAGCTCCCACTCAGAAAGGCCAGTGGAAATCAAGGTCCAGTACACAGGACCCAAGCCCATGGATGGGTTCTCCCATGGGGAATCAGGCCTGCACTGTATCTAGGCCACTTTGAGACTCGCTTTTTGCTAAAACTCCCTCACCCTGAATTGAGGCAGCAGCTTTAAAGTAACTTCCTAAAATCTATGCTAAACCTTCCAAGGACAAGTGCAACCAGATCAACCACTTTTCCCTTTGCATTTGCAAATATCCTTCTTCTGTGATGTAATTAGTGGCATCCTCTCCTTTGTTTTCTGTAAAAGTGAACCTTAAGCAAAAAACCACCTAAAGCAAACCTGTGCATAGTAAATGAGGGCTATCCTTAATGTAATGTGCTCAGAAAAGCAAAAAAGCTTGTCAAGGCAAGGGCTGGTGCTCTCTCCTCTTGAGAGAGTGGCCCAGGCGCTCTGAGGTGCTTTCCCCTTGAGAGAGTGGCCATGCCATCTCTTTTCCTCTACAGGACTCGGTAGTCCATGTGAATTTGTTCCGTCTCATCCATAATGCTGTGGACCCCATGAGCTGGGGTCCTCATCATGGCTCAGTGGATTCAGTGCTGGTCTGAGAACCAAAGGTTTATCAGTCAATTACCAGTCAGAGCACATGCCTAGATTGTGGGCCAGGTTCCCAGTTGGGGGCATGCAAGAAGCAACCCCACATCGATATTTTTCTTCCTTTCTTCCTCCCTCCCCGCCCCCCAAAAAATAAATTAAAAATGGTGTTGGGAAAATTGGACAGATATATGCAGAAAAATGAAACCAGACCACGTTTTATAGCACACATAAAAATATATTAAAATGGAGCAAAAACTTAAATGTTAGACCCAAACCCATACAAATCTAGAAGAAAGCATAGGCAAGCCAAATCTCAGACATTGTTCGTAGAAATATTTTATCAGATATATCTCCCTAGGAAGAGTAAGCAAAAGAAAAAATAAACAAATGGGACTACTTCAAACTAAAAAGTTTTGCACAGCAAGGAAATCATCAAGTAAAAGGCAGCCCACAGAATGGGAGAAAGTATTTGCTGATACATCTAACAAGGGGTTAATATCCAAAATGTATAAAGTACTTAAAAAGCTCAACACAAAAAAACAAACCACCCAATTTAAAAAAGGGAAAATGACCTGAATAGACACTTCTCCAAAGAAGATATACAGATGAACAATAGACATATGAAAAGATGCCCATAGCCAATCATTAGAGAAATGCAAACTAAAACCACCATGAGATATTCCTCACACATGATAGAATGGTTATTATCAATAAATCAAAAAAGAAGTGCTGGTGAGGATGTGGAGAAAGGGGACCTCTTTGACATTGTTGGTAGGAATGCAGACTGGTGCAGTCATTGTGGAATGCAGTATGGAGATACCTCAAAAAATTAAAAATGGTTCTGCCTTTTTCCCCAGGAATCCAATTTCTGGGAAATATCCAAAGGAACCCAAAACATTAATTTAAAAGAATATAAGCAACTCTATGTTCATTGCAATGCTATTTACAATTGTCAAGATATGGAAACAGTCCAAGTTTCCATCAGTGGATGATTGGATAAAACAACTATTGGATATTTACACAATGAAATACTGCTCTACCATAACAAAGAGGAAATTTTTACTCTTTCCGACAGTATGGGTGGATATGGAGAAAATGATGCTAAGTGAATTAGGTCAGTCAAAGAAAGACAAATATACAATACCATATGATTTTGCTCATTTGTGGAGTCTAATGAAAACACTGAACTAACAAAGAAAATGGGTACAGACTCATAGATGGAAAGCAAGATGACAGCTGGTGGGGGTGGTTAGGGCATGGAGGGACTGAACAAAAAGTAAAAGGGACTCATGGACATGGACAACAGTGTGATGATGGCTTGGGGGGGGGGTTAAAGGGGACTAAATGGTAATGGAAAAAATACAATAAAGATTAAATTTAAAAATAAATTAATAAAATTCCAAAAAATAAAATGACAAAAAAGTAAAATAAAATAAATTGTAAAAAATGGACAAAATATGTTAGGGAAATGCAAGCAAAATGAAATATAAGTCACATTTACATCAAGTTAAATTAAGCAAAGAACATTAAACATGCCTGAGTATCACTTTACATGGGTGATGGGTAAAGAAATTCATATGTTCCTAATCTTTCTAAACCCATAGCATCAAAATTTCATCTAAACAATTCTCTCTTTAAAAAAATATATTCATACTCTGCTTAGTGGTTCAATTGGTTGGAGCATCATTCAGTATACCAAAACATTAAGGGTTTGATTCCCTGTTAGGTCACATACCTAGGTTGAGGGTTTGATTCACACTAAGGGCACGTATGAAAGACAACTGATTAATGTTTCTCACATAGATGTCTCTCTCTCTCTCCCCCACTGCTTCCTCTCTTTCTAAAAAATCAATAAACATATTTCTGGGTGAGGGTATATATATATATACATTTAAACTAGAATTTATTTATAGAACATTGTGTATTTATTTTTACATGTTTAAACTTCAGTCACCTTCAAAGTACTCTCCATTTGATGCAATAAACCTATGGAGACTTTTTTTTCCACTGCTCAAAACAGGTTTTGAACTCATCAATTCTGATAGCTTTTAGTGCTGTTGACATTTTTTGTTTCACTTCTTCCACATAGGCAAACATTTCCCTTTGAAGACTTTTTTATCAGGGAAATGAAAAGAAAAGTCACTCAGAGTTACATCAGGAGCATAAGGAGTGTGGGGCATGGGGATCATGCCCTTTTTGGTCAAAAACTGCCAAACACTCAGCATGGTGCAGGCAGGTGCACTCATAAATCACCCATCAAGAAATTGGCAAATGTATTGAAATACCTAGTCTTCAAATAAATTCATTGACGCAGAACAGCTTTTCACAACATCAGCTGGTACACTGATACAGATGGGTTCCTAGTACACCCACCTAGTGGGAGAAGCCTGTACTACAAGGGGCCTGCCCTCCAGAAGATAATTCTGTTTTGTTTTGATTTTTGTTTTTGTTTTTGTGGGGGGTAGTGGGGTGTGGTCCCACCTCACATATATTCATAATAAAGTTTAGAAAAATGTAATGTGCCAAAGATTGACAATGCTTTAAGTTACAAAGGGAATTTTATTCTAAGAGACCTAAATAATGTTAAGATTCCTAGTTATACCTTACCTTACCAATCTGTACCATCCATTCCAATAGCTACTAATTACCTATGAGTACTTTAGAGGGCTTGAAAACTGAGCTGGCCTGAAGTGAGATACTAGAAGTATAAAAAGAAATACCAGCTAAGTCCTAACATAAAAAAAAATCAACTATCAATAAGATTTAATATTTATTATATACTGAAATATTTTGGAATCATTGGGTTAAATATTATTAAATTAATATATTTTCTACATTTCCCCCCTTTTAACGAAACTACTAGAAAATTTAAAGTTACCTATGTGGCTTATATTATATTCCATTGCACATTGATCTTCTATATAACCATCTTTACTGATAAAATTTTGACTTAATTCATCTGGTTTCTTTAATTTTGCTTTATTTTTATTTATTCTCATTTATTATATTACAGTTGTTCCAGTCTTTTCCCCCTTTTCCCTCCTCTGCCCAGCATGCCACTCGCTCCCACAGTCAATTCCCACACTGTTGCCCATGTCCATAGGTCATTCATACACGTTCTTTGACATTTAAGCCCTTCCCTTTCTTCCCACCATTCCCTCCTCTTCCCCTATTCCTCTGACAGTTGTCAGAGTGCTTTATGTTTCCATGACTCTGGTTCTGTAGAGGATGCCAGCCATCAGTATCCATCTCGGCTGCGGATGCTCGCCAAAACATGCTAAAAACATACACAGAGACAACCAGGTCCTGTGGGGGAATAGGAACAGCAGGGCCACTCCTCACGTGGGGAGCGCCTCGTGTCCATATCCAAGCAGATTTTTATTGAGAAAACAGACTTAGTTTGTTTATTCACAGTCTGGCAGAAAAGATCAAAAGATGTAAACAACTTACAAAGGTGGGGACAGCACTCCTGCTGAGATTCCAGGCAAGGTTTGTGGTCTTTAACATATTGCTTAAAGGGCTAGTTTTGGTTTCCTGTCTGTGCTTTTAAATTCCAAGTTAATAACATCCTCCAGCAAACAGATCTCACAGGATCTTATGTATTCTATGTCCCAGGCCTGATTACCCTGGAGGTCCACCATTTCTGTTCTGGGCTGTTTCACCCCTGCAGGTCTCAGAAGACAAAGGCAGCCAGGACACTTGGATTTCTCACATCCAAGAGCAAAGACTCAGGCTTTGACAAAGCCAAAGGGGGCAGAGGTTGATGTCTGATCACCCCTTCATTTTCCACAGTCCCGTGAATCTTGTCCCTGTCATTCCTTCGTGAGCGCATCTGTCCTAGATTCGTTCTCTATCGAAGAGAATTGTTACCCATCATTGACTGCCATTCAAGCCAGGGAAATAAGTTTTGTCTCCCTAGTGGCTCCTGGTCTGGAGGTCTTTCACTCAGCCTAAGTCATGGGGGGTTACAGCTTCCTGAGACTAGGCAGGGCAGCCCCCAACATGGTTCTGTTTTGCTTTCTACTTTATTTTGTTCATTAGACTCCTCTTAAACTGAGATCATAAGGTATTTTTCTTTTACTAACTGGCTTATTTCATTTAACATGAGCCTCCAGTTCCAACCATGCTGTTGCAAAACGTAGGAATTCCTTCTTTCTTTCTGCTGCATAGGATTCCATTGTGTAAATGTACCACAATTTTTAATCTACTCATCTACTCTTGGGCATGTAGGCTGGTTCCAGCACTTGGCTGTTATAAATAGCACTGCTGTGAACACAAGAGTGCATAAGTTCTTTTGAACTAGTGTTTCCAGATTCTTATGGTATATTCCCAGCAGTGGAATCACAGGGTCAAAAGGCAGTTCCATTTTTAGTTTTTTTAAGGAAATTCCATACTGTTTTCCACAGGGGCTACACTAATCTGTATTTTCACCAATAGTGCACAAGGGTTCCCTTTTCTCCACATTCTTATCAGCACTTGTTGTAGTTGATTTATTAATGATAGCCTTTCTGACAGGTGTGAGGTGCTATCTCATTGTGGTTATAATTTGCATCTCTCTGATGGCTAGTGATGTTGAACATTTTTTCATATGTCTATGGGCTCCTTGTATGTCCTACTTAGAGAGAGAGAAATGCCTATTCAGGTCCTTTGCCCATTTTTTAAATTGGATTGTTTGTCTTCCTGGTATTGAGTCATATGAGTTATTTATACATTTTGAAGATTCAATTCCAGTCCAATATATTATTGGCAAATATATTCTCCCATACAGTCATTTCCTTTTCCATTTTGATGATGGTTTTTTTAGCCAAGCTGTAGCTTTTTAATTTGATGTAGGCCCATTTGTTCATGTTTTTCTTTCTTTCCCTTGCCTTAAGAGATATATTGGTTAAAATATTGCTATGAGGAACATCTGAAATTTTACTGCCTATGTTTTCTCCTAGGACTTTTATGGTATCATGGCTTATATTTAAGTCCATGCCAAGGCTTATATTTTATCCATTATGAGTTTATTCTGGTGTATGGTATAAGTTGGTGGTCTAGTCTCATTTTTTTTTTGGACTGTACCAGTCCAGTTCTCTCAACACCATTTATTGAAAAGGCTGTTTTTCTCCATTGTAAGCTCATTCCTCCATTGTCAAATATTAATTGAACATAGAAACATGGGTTTATTCCTGGGCTCCTATTCTGTTTCATTGATCTATGTGTCTGTTATTATGCCAGTACCAGGCTGTTTTTATTACAGTGGCCTTGTAGTATTGTTTGATATCAGGTATTTTTGATCCCTCCAACTTTGTTCTTTTTTCTCAATATTGCTGAGGCTATTCAGGGTCTTTTCTGTTACTATATACATTTTTGAAGTATTTGTTCTAGATCTGTGAAGTATGTCAATGGTATTTTAGTAGGAATTGCATTTAATCTATAGATTGCTTTGTATAGTATAGACATTTTAATGATGTTAATTTTCCAATCCATGAATAGGGTATGTGCTTCCATTTGTTTGTTTCTTCCTCAATTTCTTTCTTCAGTGTTGTCTATTTTGCTGAGTGCAGGTCATTTACATCCTTGGTTAAATGTATTCCTAGGTACTTTTTTTTGTTGCTATAGTAAATGGGATTTTTTTGAAGTTTCTCTTTCTGATAGTTCATTGTTAATATACAAAAATGCTATCAATTTCTGAATTTTGACTTTGTATCCTGCTATTTTGCCAAATTCACTTATTAAGTCAAGTAGTTTTTTGGTGGAATCTGTAGGGTTTCCTATGTACACTATCATGTCATCTTCAAATAATGACAATTTTACTTCCTCCTTTTTGATGTGTATGCCTTTTATGTATTCTTTTCTGATTGCTATGGGTAGGACCTCCAGTATTACAGTGGACATATTTGTCTTATTCCTGATTTTAAGGAAAACAGTTTTAGTTTTTGCCCATTGATATAATATTGGCAGTAGGTTTTTTGTATATGGCCTTTATTATGTTGAGGTACACTCCCTCTATTCCCACTTTGTAGTGGGAGTGTTTTTATCATATATGGGTGCTGGAATTTATCAAATGTTTTTCTGCATCTAGTGATATTGTTGTGTGATTTTTGTCTTTCATGTTAGTTATGTGATGTGCTACATTTATTGATGCAAATATTATATCATTCTAGCATCTATAGCATAAATCCCACTTAATCATGGTGTATGGTCTTTTTAATGTACTGTTGGATCTCATTTGCTAGTATTTTGTTGAAGATTTTAGCATCTATGTTTATAAGAGATATTGGCATGTAAATTTCTTTCTTTGTTGTGTGTTCACCTGGTTTGGGGATTAGATAATACTGGCATCATAAAAAAAGTTTGCAGTCTTCCCTCTTCTTTAATATTTTTGAAATAGATTGAGAAGTATACATGTTAGTTCTTCTTTGAACATTTGGTAAAATTCACCTGTGAAGCCATCTAGTCCAGGGCTTTGTGTGTGGGTTGTTGTTTTTTTTTAAATTACTGATTCAGTTTTGCTAGTTGTTAGTCTATTTGGGTTTTCTGCTTCTTCCTTTTTCAGTTTTGCAATATCATATGTTTCTAGAAATTTATCCATTTCATCTAGGTATTCCCACTTCTTGGTATAGAGTTGTTCATAGTAATTTTTTTAAAGATTTTATTTATTTTTAGAGAGGGAAGGGAGGGAGATAGAGAGAGAGAGAGAAACATGAATGTGCAGTTGCTGGGGGCATGGCCTGCAACCCAGGCATGTACCCTGACTGGGAATCGAACCTGCAACTGTTCGTAGTAATTTTTTTACAATCCTTTATATTTCTATGGTATCAGTTGTTTCTTCTCTTTTTCATTTCTAATTTTATTTATTTGTGTTCTCTCTCTCTCTCTCTTTCTTGATGAGTCTGGCTTGTCATATTTTTTTTTTTCTTATTGAAGAACCAGCTTCTAAATTCATTGATCCTTTGAATTGTTTTTGTAGATTCTATGCCATTTAATTCTCCTCTGACCTTGATTATATTCTTCCTTCTGCTTGCTCTGAGCTTTGTTTGTAGTTGTTCCTCCAGTTCTTATAGCTGTAGGGTTATGTTGTTTATTTGAGATTTTTCTACCTTCTTTAGGTAGGTCTGTATTGCTATGAACTTCTCAGGACTGCTTTTACTGTGTCCCATAAGTTTTGGGTTGTTGTGTGTTCATCTTCATTTGTTTCCAGAAACTTTTTGATTTCTTCCCTGATCTCATTGTTAACCCATGTATTATTTAATAACATATTATTCAGTGTCCATGTATTTGAATATTTTTTAGTTTTTTCTTGAGGTTGGTTTCTAGTTTCAAGCCATTGTGATCCAAGAAGATTTGATCTGATTTCGATTTTCTTGAATTTGTTAAGGCTTGTTTTATGTCCTATCATGGTCTATCTTTGAAAATGAGCCATGTGCATTTGAGAAGGATGTATATTTTGTTTCTTTGGGTTGAAATGTTCTATAAATATCAATTAAGTCCATTTGATCAAGAGTCATTCAATGCTACAATATTTTTGTTGATTTTTTGTTCGGAAGATCCATTTATTGTTGATAGTGGGGTGTTAACATTCTCTGCAATGACTGTATCACTGTCTATCTGTTTCTTAAAGTCCTCCAAGATTTTCCTTATATATTTAGGTGCACCTATATTGGGTGCATAGATGTTTGCAAGAGTTGTATCCTTTTGTTAGACTATTCCCTAGGTATTATGTAGTGACCTTCTTTGTCCCTTGTTATGTCCTTTGTTTTAAAGTCTATTTTATCTGATATAAATATTGCAACTGTAGCTTTTTTTTTCTTGCCCATTTGCATGTAATATTTTTTTCCATTGCTTCATTTTCAGTCTGTAGATCTTTTGTTATGAGGTGAGTCTGCTGTAGGTAGCAAAAATGTAGGTAATTTTTTCTTATCCATTCAGCTACCCTGTGTTTTTTATTGGAATATTTAATCCATTTACATTAAGTATCTGTTACTAATAGATACTTATTCTTTGCCATTTTTCTTCTTTGTACCTCTCTCTCTTCCCCCCCACCATTCTTCTTAAAGCATTCCCTTTAGCATGTCTGGCAATACTGGTTAATGGAGATATACTCTTTTAGACTTCTTTGTCTTGGAAGCTCTTTATTTTGCCTTCTATTTTAAATGAGAGCCTTGTTGGGTAGAGTAGTCTTGGTTATGAGCCCTTGTTTTTGATTACTGGGAATATTTCATGCCAGTACCTTTTCACTTATAATATCTCTGTTGAGAAATCAGTTGACAGATTTATTGGAGTTCCCTTGTATGTTACTAGCTATTTCTCCCTTGCTGCCTTTAATATTTTCTCTTTGTCTTTAAATTTTACCCTTTTGATTGTGTTGTGTTTTGGAGTGAGCCTCTTTGAGTTCATCTTGATTGGGACCCTATGTGTTTTTTTGGACTTGTGTGTCTTTTTCCCCTCACCAAGTTAGGGAAGTTTTCTGTATTTATTTTTCAAACATGTTCCCTAGTCTTTCCTTCTCCTTCTGGCTTACCTGTGATATGATATTGTTAGTTTCATGTTGTCCCAAAACTCCCTTAATATATCCTCATTCTTTTTGAGTCTTTTTTCATTTTGTTGCTATGACTGGGTGTTTTTCTCTACTTTGTCTTCCAATTCACTGATTTGATCCTTGGTTCATCTACCCAGCTTTTAATTCTTCTAGTGTGTTCTTCATTTCAGATAATGTGTTTTTCATTCCCATGGTTCCTATTCAAGATTTCCATGTCCCCTGTCATCTGATGTAGTTCCCACTAAGTGTCTTATAGTTCTCACTTAGTTCATTAAGCATTGTTTATAACCATTACTTTGAACTCTATGTCTGATTAAAATGTTTGCCTTATTTTCCTGGAGATTCTTCCTTTTGTTTTGTTTGGGGGTTGTTTTCTTTGTCTCCCCATTTTAGGTTGTGTCTTTGTGTTTGTTTCTATGTATTAGATTAATTTGCTTTGACTTTCTATCTTGTGGAGTAGTCTTGTGTGTTAGGAGTCCTGTGGGACCCATGGTGCAGACTCCTGAACTCTGATTTTGTATGCTCTAGGATTGTCCTCTGTTGATTCCTCTGTTATATTTGGGTCCTGATTGTTATTGGCCTGTTCACTGGTGGGAACTCCCCTCCAGCTGGCTGACTAAGAGACTCAACCCCAACCATATGTTGTATGCTATTGTATTGGTGCCAGCAGAACAAAGCAAAGCAATACCAAAACAACACCAAAACAAGCAACCTCCCTGACAACCACAGCAACATGAATGACAAGAGAGTAAAGAATAATAAAAGAATAAAGAGAAATGGAATAGTAGATAAGAGGAAATGCAAAAAGAATGAGAAGACCAGAGGAAAGAAAAGTGATTATGAGAAGAGGAAGGGGAAGAGAACTACTATAAATAATGAATTGAAAGAGGAAAATGGGGAAAAGGAACACAGAAAAGGTACCAAAAATAATAAAAGGAGAGAAGAAGGGAAGAATGGAGTAATCAAAGATAAGAGTAGCATAGGTAATAAAAAAGAAAAATTAGAGCACCAAAGATAAAGAAAAAATAGATTAAGAAAATAAATAGGCCATGAAAAAGAAAAAAATAGCTAGGATAATGAAAAAAGAAAACAAGTATATTTGTCTCAGTGCAGTTTAGATCTTGCTTTCTGGTTTCTCCCTTTGTATACCGCTCTGATGTCCAAGTCTGGTGTAAGCGAATGTGAGGTGCTGTCCACACCTGGCCCTCAGCTGCCTTTTCAAAACTATAGGCGATCCACAGTTTGTAACTGATTCCTCTGGGCTTGTTTGGCTGCTCTCAGGATGGGCCAAGCTGCTCTGCATATTTGGCTTATATCAGCTCTGGGTCCAGGGGTGTGTCAGCAAATGTCCGAAGTCTCCACAGGATCTGCCTCTTCCTTTCTCTGCCTGCTGGCCTGCTGTCAGTCTTAGACTAGTTTCAGACCAAACTATTTCTGGTAGGACTTCTGGCGGAAACAAGGGGCTGTGATTCCTGAATCTGCCATGGGAGGTGCCTTTCAGACTTCAGGGAACATGGAGTGTTCCCCGTCCCCTGAGTCACTAGTCTGAGTCGGTCCATGATTATTTCCCTGTACTAGGCAGGGCAGTGCCTCTAGTAGGCTTTCAGAGCTTAGATTTTGTGCCTTCTGGATGCCAGGAGAGTGTCTCTGTGGCTCTCTCCTGAGGGGGAAGCACCAGTCTGTTTCCCAGGATAGTGTATGTATGATTGTGCCTTACCACCAGTCTCTGATGACCCCTGAATCTGTTTATGTTGCTGTCCCCTCAGCAAGGGTTAAGATGCAGGATGGGAGAAAAGAAAAAACAAAACTCCAAGCAAAACAAAATACCAAGACAGAGCAAAACTGGGAAAAGAACAAAAAAAAGAGTTGCTAAGTGAAGCTAACAGGATTTCAGGCACGGTAAATCCCAGAAGGTGGTGGTGTGGTATTCCACCGGGTAAGGTTATTGATTTTTTCCCCTGGGAGGGACTAGCTCTTCTCAAGAAAGATGGCTATCTGGGCCCCCCAAATCCCACAGCTGCTTCCCCAAAACCCTCTCCAGTGCCTCCCACTCTAAAATCTCCTTGTGGAACTCCAGTCTGTGTCACCTTCCCTTCACTGGGGCCCAAAGTGGGTAGCTGCAAACACAAAACCTGTGCTTTGCCCCTTTAAGGAAAAAAAATGATGATGGTTTTGTCTCTAGCAGATTCGTCTCTCCCTAGCACAGAGTCCCCATGGTGCCAACTCCTTGATCTCCTGAACTGGATGCTCTAGGAATTTCCTTTATGTGGGTTATGTGGATTTTTCTGTTGTATTTGGGTTTTGATTTTTATTGGCCTATTCATTGGTGGGAACTTTCCCCCATCTGATTGACTAGGGGCTCAACCCTTACCACAATCACTTCTGCCTTGAGAGGGCTTCTTGGTGTGGGTTTGTCCCCATGTCCAGGCATGCACAGAAGGCCACAATTGACACTTCTCTCTTACATCAATGCCTCTCTCCCTCTCTCCCAAATCAACAGAATATATTCTGTATGCATGGGCTTCTTCCAAGTCATATCATCCTCATGGGGTGGGGGAAGGAAGGGAATAGTCCAGAAGCAAAACAATAACATGGGATGGTGGCAGAATGCTTGCTGCTCCCTCCAGTGAGCCTCTGCCTAGGGCTTGCTCTGCTGTACTCCCAGTGTGGTCTCTGCAACCACAACCATCCTAGCTGAATGTCTCCCCCTGCCCCCTGGCTCTTCTGGCTCCTTGGCCTATCCATATCCTCCTCAGTCAGACTCTGTTCTGTTTCTGGTTCCAGTAGTGCCAGGGACAGGGAAGGTGACAGCCTCCTCCCCAGAAAGTACCACAGTCCCCGGACTGTGGCTCCCAGTGGCAGTGGGGTGTGCAGCCCAGTGCAGAGGGCACAGAGGCAAGTCCAGGCACTGAGGCACAGCTGCTCCAGCAGTTTCTTTCTGAGAAGGATGTTGTAAATTTCACAAAATGGCTCCCACTCCAAATCTGCGCAGCCAAAAGCACCAGGCTGGGAGGAAGTTGTGGTGGCAGCCTGGGCCACCTTCCCCTGAGTGCCTTCATAGGAGGACAAGGATTTACACAGTTGCATGCACACCCACCCACTTGCCCACACATACATTCATCCACATGCAGCCTCAGATTCAACTGGATTTGTGAGTTGATTGCTCTGTGGTTTAGCTGCAAGACCAGTTCTGGGCTGAAAGCAAGTGGATGGAGCTTTCAGCCACTCTGCAGTCATCTTGGAACCTAATTTTGCTTTATTTTATAATAAGTGCCTGGATATACCTGAAGATGTGCTGTTTTGGGTACATCTGATGAATTCCATCTGTATTGTAGTAGAATTAAGTGTATAAAACTACAATTCTTACCTCTAGTAGTAACCCATTTATGTTCATGTGTTTCAATCATTTTTATAAAAGTAACAAAATGCAATTAATATTCAGGTAATTTTATAAGACAAAATAATAATAATTGTAAAGTGTACTGTTGTTTGGTTGAGAGACACCACTACCATGAAAGAATTCAGCACAACAAAGTTGATATAGAGGAATCAACAGCTACTTAAAAATGTATAAAAGTTTAACTGTTATGAACAAATGTAAGTTGAGGATTACCTTTAAAAAAACTGCTTAAAATATAAAGAGAATGTGACAGAAACATAATCATGGAGAGAAACTTAAGCCTTTTAGCCATTGAAATGTTACATTGATAAGACTATAGTTAGATAATATAATTAATAATATGTAGATTCTTATATTTTGAAAATATTTGTCCTTTAAGAAAACTACCAACATATCTCTGATTGGGTCCAAAGATTCCACATTGTAGAGATGCCACATCTTCCCAAATATATCAACAAAATTAAGTGCGGTTGCAAACAAAAACAAAAAATTCTTTATTTTTGTTGTTTGCTCAAATAATTTAAAGGTCAAATGAAAGAATATATTACAGAATAGCTAGAAGAAATTATAAAAAAGAAAGTAATAAGGTTGGTTTGGCCTTTGCACATAAAAATACATGAAACTATAATAATTAAAATAGCACTGCTAAAGGACTAGACAATGGATGAATCATGGGAAATTGGTATGTGGTAAGAATCATTTGTAATTGGTGTGGGTATTCAGTCAATGGCTAACTACTTGGGAAAATAAAACTTAATCTCTTCCTTCTTATAACAAACAGAAATCTAAAATGGATCAAAATTGACATAATAAAATATAAAACCTTAACATGTGCAAATATTGACCTACATTATGTTGCATAGCTTTTATGGTTTGTTTTTCATGGCTTGTTTACATTTACATCTTTAAGCTAGATACTTAGGAGCTAGTCTATTCCAGTGATATCTATTTTTCTTATTACAACTTTATAATTTTAATATCTTCTAGGGATAGTTCACATTTGTTACTTTCTTTTTCAAACATTTTCTAAACATTCTCACAGGTGTTTTCTGCTATGTTAATTTTAGATTAATTTTTAACAGGTTATATAAGCAATCTTTTGGGATTTTGACTGAAATTGTGCCTAATATACAGGATTAATGTGGGAAGAACTGCTCTCTTTATAATTTTGAGTCTTGCACTCCAGAAATCAGAGGTGTGCCCCTATTTATTCAATTATTCATATGTTTCCATAAGTTTAGTTGTTTTCTTCCTATTGATCTTTTACACTTCTTTTTGCCTTTGCTTCTAAGTACTTATAAGGTAAGTTCCTATTATCACTTTTTTCTTCCTTGTAGCTTAGTCACAGAGCTTTGGGTTAATAACATCTTTTACTCCATTGATCTGTACAAGACTTCTTATTTTCATTTTTATTTTTTGTTGATTTGTTAATTCATTAGTTATTAGGTGCTGTATCATTGGGTGTGCATACATTTGACTAGACCGGGCAGTACTCTTGGGAATGGCTGCCTCAATCTTGGTCTCCTTGTGTCTCACTCTCAATGTGCACCTTTCTTTGGGAATCATCAAATGCCTAAATGGTGAATTCCCTGCAGGATGTGGAATTCCTTCTCTGTAGTTTCTCATTCTCTGGATCTTAGCTTCTTGCTTCTTAGCTGCCGTGATAGCTCTAAACTCCAGTTATGACTTCCCAGCCCAGAGAGACTGTGTCAACCTCTATTCTAGCCCAGTATTGGACTCTTTTGGGCCTCTTTGACCTTCAATGTGAATTAGCAAACACTCTGCAAATAAGAAAGCCCTAGCAGAGGTCCATCTCACCTCTGTGAGTTTCCTCTGGCACCATCAACAGCTTTGTTTTGTTTTGATGGAGTTAGAGGGGTGTTGATTTCCAGCTTTTATTGTTGGATAAGTCAGATAGGTATAGCCACTCTGCTATATCCAAGTGCAACTCCTCCAAGTAGCTTTTGGTAGTTAAATTATTCTATATCCTTCACATGGGCTCACAATTGCAATCACATGTTTATTAAGTGTAAAGTTAAATAAATAAATTACCCTAAAAGATGACACCCAGATTGCATGACCAAGAACATACCTGTTTTTAAAATTTAGGATTTTGGACACTCTCTTAATTGAAAATTTAGCTTTGGAGGATAAATCTCTAGCCTCTTTCTCCCCAGAAAATGTACTTTCTTACTGACAAATACTAAATATCAGGTAACTGAAGGGGCCTCTGATCTGAAACTCAAGGTGAGGAAAGGGACACTCTTTTTCACTTAACAACACACAGGAGAAATGCCTGGGGATGATCATGGCAGTGTGAAACAGTTAATTATCTTTTAATTATGTAATAGCTCCCCTCCATTCTCTGATCTGAAAGGATCCCTCTCCTTTCTGGCTGAACCAAATAAAGCTGAATAGCAGAAGCTTCCATCAGAGGCTGTGTTCAAATCCTGGATGTGGGTGACAGGTAATGGGTTAAAATGAGCCCTTATCGGGCCAGGGGAGAGAGAGGCAGGGGAGGGTTTCCCTGCTGAGTGTGAGAGGTAGACAGGTGTTACACTGAAGGGATTAGTTTTAGCAAGTTTGCTGGAAATTTAATTATAAACTAATCATATGACCTAGGGAGACAAATTGGAATAGAGAAGCAGTATCTACCTCTCCTTAGTACTGCAAACTCTGCATGGGCTGCAATACACCAGCTGTGTTCTCAGTGAAGGACTGCATCTACCTTCCCTGTTCCATATGTACTGTCTTTAGTGACCATGGGACTTTGGATAGGACCATCCTGGGATCTGAATCAAGCTATCTCATGAATGCATCTGGTTGGCAAGCTATTGCTTTTTTCAAAGTCTAGCAGGCTTTTCCTTTCCCATTGGGAATTATCTAAATGTGGAGAGGATGTTCAGGAGATTTGGAGTACTTGTGAATGACAGATTTCCTTACACATGGAGACCTCTGGGACAGGAAGTGACTGTTCATCTTAAAATAAAATGGAAGGCAGAGAAAATCAGTTTTAAAAACATCCAGAAACACAGAGACAATAGTATTTACTACCTATTGAAGTGTTATTCTGTGCCAGGTCCTTTAAATTCTCACCACCACCCTTGAGGGTAGATGTCACTTATTTCCATTTGACAGAGGAACAAGATGAGACACCAAGAAGTGAATTGTTCCAGGTCCCATAGGTTGTGTGTGGCAGAACCAAGATGACACACACATGACCCCTTCCTAAGCCTCAGCTCATCACCTCCTCACCAGGTTATTACTCCTCTGTGGTGTAGACACCACAATCCTTAAAATGCTGGTGTTTATAATTATGACAAATTATGTTTAGTGTCCCCTGATAATAAAAGGTTAGCATATTTCCACTGAACATTAAAATTTCACTAGGAAGCACAAAACATTTTAAAATTATTTTTAAAAATCATGTATGTGGATAACTTCATTTTTGTGACAAATAAAGAATGCACACAATTGTTATACAAATGAATATCAATTGTGGAGTTTTAGATAAATTATGCTACAGCCATGACTCACACAAATATGGGAGGAGAAATAACCATTACTAGTGTCCCTGGCAAGTAGAAAGAAGTACAAAGAAAGACCTCAAGCACTAGACCCTATACAAAACTTAATTTTACATGGATCATATTCAAGTAGCAAACAACATAAAAAACAGCTGGCAACAAGGCCACAATCTTCAGATGGCATATAAACTACATGAATTTTCTCATGCTCTGTGGGAAATATGCCCATTAGGATACGCTCCAATTTTAGAACTTTTTCTGAGTCTTCATGAAGTAACAGAAACCTGAGAGGAAGGGGCTGCAGGAAGGGATGGGAAGGGACCCATAAGTAAAGAGGAACTCAGGCTGGCCCTGGTCTGGCTCATTAGTAGTGAGCCTACTTTATTAGTACTTATTAGTGGAGCAAGTCACATCTCCCTCTGGCCTCAGTTTCCTTCCTCTGTAAAATAAAAGTTGGCATGACACAGATGCCTTTATTGCTAGACCACCAAGGCTTTGAATATATTAATGTGCTTTTTTGTATTTCCAAGGTGGAAACAGAATTTGTAATATTCCTTAAACTTATTTCATGACAAAGGCCCTCATTGGGAAACACTGGACTGGAGAGAGCTCTGAAGACTTAATTCTAATGTTTTAGATTTGTCCTGAAGGTGATGGTGTAATGTCTCTCTTTTTCTGCTCAGAAACATTTATCCTACACTGTATAATACACTATGTCACTTCAGGTAAGATGAGAAGAACAGGAAGCAAAGGAAAACTTTCATTCACTCAGCAGGTACTTGGCCAAAGGCAGGGTCAAGTAACATGTCTACTGTAGGTGTTGGATTTTAGAGAAATGAGACACGCAATTTGAGCTTTGCTGGAATAGTCATTTGCCATCTGTGATTTCCAAGGTGTCCTGAGTGCCCAGTTTCTGAGATTATGGGTCCACTGCCTTATTTGAGGGCTATACACTGGATTGGGCAGGAGAGAGCGGTATGGCCATAATAGGGCAGAATATCCTGAATCATCACATACAGGCCAGGGAAAGCATTCTGGGAAAACTGGAAAATTTTCAAGATCTTAAGTGGTTTCTACCAGAGTTGTGATGTTGGGCAACTTCTGTGATTTTATTTTTTAATTGTTATTATTTTTTTAGTGAACATGTATATCTTTTCCAATAAGAAAAGTAAAACACTGATTTATTTTTTAAATTATGGCTGAGACATTGGTCTAACTAATCCATTTCATATTAATGAAATTTCCAGGGAAAATGGTGTTAGGAAACAAGCAAATGATTTGACATTTCATTTTTAAATAGTGAGAAAAGATCAGGGAGATGAAAAATTAGATGCTCTCACCTGCAATCTATCAGAGTGTTTACCCACAGCAATTCCAAAGGTCAGGTTGCCATGATAGAAATATAATAAGGGCTTTCCCTTCAATATCAGGTATGTCCCCTAAAAGAACATACGTGCTTACAAACAGATATGTCAGAGTTTACAAGCTATACATTTTTCCTACTTTTTAATTCAGTTTTAGTTCTTTCTGTGTGGTTTTACTTCAACTGATAGCTGAAACCACACCAAGTGGGGGAATTGTCTCCCCCACACACATTCATGAACCACACCATTTCCTTTTCTGGACTATTTTCTTTTAAAAAAAATAATTAATTAATTAATTTGTTTAGTTATTTACTTTATTGTACTTTTTATTACTGTTTATCCTCCTATGCCCTTTTCTACTTCTGCCCATCCCCTGCAATCACCACACTGTTGTTCATGTCCATGGGTTTTTCTCTCTCTTTTTTTTTGTCCAATCCTTCCACCCCTGCGCCCAACTCCCTCCTGAGCTGTCAGCCTGCCCTCTATTTATGAATCTGTATCTATTTCACATCTTAGTTCAGTTTGTTCATTAGATTCCACATATGAGTGAAGTCATGTAGTACTTGTCTTTCTATGACTGGCTTATTTCACTCAGCATAATGTTCTCCAGGTCCTGATGGGTGTGGCTCAGTTGGTTGGAGCATCATCCCATACACCAAAAAGTTGGCCTCTTTTCTTTTCTTGAACAAATAAGGCTTTCTTTTTTTTTTTCAGTCAAAAATATTTTTTTAAACTGCTTCCTCCAAATGGACAGGAAGACACTTTTCTGCCTGTGCCCTAGGAAGTGAAGCCATCCTATTGAAACCATCTCTCTGTGACTCACATGTCACCCAGGGCTTATGTACCTGAGCACACATATCCAAGTAATCCATAGGGAAGAGAATGGAACCCTGAAACCTGCTTTTCACAGCCATTGACTTTACAGGAACCCAAACATGCCTTATTCTTCCTTCTCAGTAATCTCCCCCTGCTTCTGTCCATTCTGGGCATTCAGGGACCCCCATTCCATGAGAAATGAACTCCTCTACATCCTAGAATAAGTCCTCCCATGTTTCACCCACAGGCTGGTCTATCCTTCCTGGTCTGTGTTCTCAGGAGTACTCACCAACATGGGTAGCTCCTCTTAGCCAGCCCTCCATGCCAGAAAGCAGATTCCACAAGTTCTACCTCCAGTGCTTCTTGCCTCACACCTTCATTCCTCCAGCTGGGGCAAAATTTCGTGTTGCACTGACCTTTGAGCCTGTCATTTTTACATCATTTCTGATGGTTCAGTTGCTGAAGTCCTGGCCCTGCCTCACACTTCCTGCAATGTCCAGGAAAGTGACCAAAACAACACACATGCCCATCTTTGATAACCTCCCCTTCAGCTATGCACTGACAAGGCCACCATAAACCTTGTAGTTACCTGGAATTACTCATCTCAGAAAATTGTAACACAAGCATCCATTCTCTACCATGATCTCTTATCCTACCAGCCCAGCACTTGTTCTTTCTCTTCTCAGCTTCATCACAGCCTCTATATTTTTGGTTTTCCCATTCATCAACAGTGTTGTAGTCAAAACCATCTTCCTTTTCTTGACTCCAATAGTTAACACCTCTAGGTTAAGGGCCCATCTCTTTACTTCACTGTCCTGGATCTCCAGCCAGACTATAGAGAAAGTCATTCAGTCTCACAGAGCAATGGGTACAGACTTGTGTCCCCTGACCTCAACAGGACCTTCACACAGTCTTGCATTGAGCTCATCTTCCATTCCTTGGCAGCAGTTTGAAATCCTTACAACTTGAATATGTTCTCTAACTCCCCTCCCTGTTCTGAGTATAGCAAAAAATGTCCTCTTTCCCAGAAAAAACGAGTAAGCCACTGGGGCAGAGAACTCACTTGTGTATCACCCTCTAGTGATTGCTCAGTATTTTTCCATCCTCACCACAGCCCCCTCTTCTTCCTGTCCTCTGGACCACACTCACTCATTCTTCCTCAGGCTCTCATTGCATCTGTTTTTCTCTTGTGCTCCAGCCAGTCCCTCTATCTAGCTTTTTTTCTGCAAGCATTAAAGATGCTCTAGCCTTTCCCATTTCAAACAAACTCCCTTTCCTCTGGTCATCACCTGTTTCTGTCCTTGTCCTATTTTTTTTTTTTTTTTTTTTTAGACATGGCAGATGTAATCCACTTTGTCCCTCCCTAGTCACTGCAAACTCAGGCGACTAGGAGCAACAAGGTGGATATATCCAGAAGCATTTGGATATGTGAGTCTGAGGTTTCAAAGAGCTATCTGGGCTAAAGACATGAATCAAGTCATGGAATTTAGAGTAATTGGCAAACAAGATAATATGAAGCTACAGAGTGGAGGTGATTGTCCAGGGATGAGGTTTAGAGAGAGAGAAGAGGTCCAAGGTAGAGGAGCCCCTCAGATGCAAAAAATTTCTATGAATCTTGGGAGCCACTCAAGCTTGGGAAGCTTGGCACAAGTAGTCTTTTCAATCTCTAAAATTACAATAACTAACATATACTGAGCCACAACTATGTGCCAGTAATTGCTCTAAGTATTTCATAATTCTCACAACTGTAAGAGCCAGATATTAACATTCTCCACTCTACAGAGAAGGAAACTGTGGCTCATAGAGGTTGTGTTATTGTGGAAAAGTTTCAGGTAACCAAATAATGGGACCCATGTTGTAGCATTTTAAAACCTAATTGTTTAACAGGGTCCTATACCATAACTTCTTCTCAGCAGTGAACAGAGCAAGGCTATGAGAGGTCAGGAGAGTTTTATTTAATTTGTGTATAAGGGTTTTCTATATGCATAGACAGAGTTAATGAGAAAATCCTTACAAGGATTTCTGGCCTAAGAATCCCATTAATATACATTCATATCTTCTCTTTGCATTTCTTTATTTTTTTAAGTACTTTTGATTTTTATTGTTGTTCAAGTGCAGTTTTCTGCCTTTTCCCCCTACCCCTCCTTCACCCCCCCCAGCCTTTCCCACCTACCTCCCCTGTTTCTACCCCTCCTTGTGTTTGTCCATGTGCCCTTTATAGTTCCTGTAAACCCTTCACCCTTTCCCCTCATTATCCCCTCCCCTCTCCCTTCTGGTTACTGTCATCTTGTTCCCAATTTCAATGTCTTTGGTTATATTCTGCTTGCTTGTTTGTTTTGTTGATTAGGTTCCTGTAAAAGGTGAGATCATATGGTATTTGTCCTTCACTGCCTGGCTTATTTCACTTAGCATAATGCTCTCCAGTTCCTTCCATGCTGTCACAAAGGGTAGGAGCTCCTTCTTTCTTTCTGCTGCATAGTATTCCATTGTGTAAATGTACCACAGTTTATTGATCCATTCATTTACTGATGGGCACCTAGGTTGCTTCCAACACTTGGCTATTGTAAATTGTGCTGCTATGAACATTGGAGTGCATAGGTTCTTTTGGATTGGTGTTTTAGTGTTCTTAGGATATAATCCTAGCAGTAGGATTGCTGGGTCAAAAGGCAGCTCCATTTTTAGTTTTCTGAGGAAATTCCATATTGTTTTCCATAATGGTTTCACCAGTTTGCAATCCCACCAACAGTGCATTAGGGTTCCCTGTTCTCCACATCCTCTCCAACACTTGTTGTTTGTTGGTTTAAGTATTTACAAAGAACTGTAGCCTGTGGCAAATATTCAAACACTAGTAAACTGTGAACATGACTGGGTAGTACTCAGATAATGTCTGGATCTCCTTAGCAAGGTTAACACATCTAGCAGAATCATGTGTAGAAACTAATAATTTAAGGATTTATTTGCTCCTAAAACTTATTTCTTGAGATTCCACTCATAGAATTTATTTTTTAAACTTTGTTTCCTTTATTGAAACTAGAGAGATTAAGCAAGGGAGAGAGAGAGGGAGTGAATCATCGATGTGAGAGAGAAGCATTGATTTGTTGTCTATTGCATGTACCCCAACAGGGGACTGAACCCACAACCCAGGCATATTTTCTGACTGGGAATTGAACTTGTAAATCAATGCCCAACCAACTGAGCCAAACCAGCTAAGACTCACTCATAGAATTTATATGAAGTATACCATATATACAAATTTATTGCTATTTCTTTTGTTTGCAAGAATGACTCATAGTTAGCAGCAAACAAAAATCACAAACACTCATGTATGACATGGCAACAGCTACAAGCAAGATAGTGGGATGAGATGTAACAACTTCCCTTCTCTGTGTTCCATTCCTGAAAATGTTGACCTTAACCTTTGATTACCATATCGGGGTTCCTGTCCTTGATGTCAGTGAATTCCCTTGAAACAGTAATGCCTCTGCGTTGACTACGAAACTTTCATCATTTCCATTTTCACAATTGCTTACTGATTTTTTTCTCAGGATTTTCAAAAACTAATACATTTTGGATTCAATTCTGAGAAGGTAACCCTGTGTGAGAACACTAAGTCCAAGTAGAAAGTCACAAAGAACCTAACCAGATTAGCAGTAGTGGGGTAGGGAGGGGCCTGGATTTGAGCAATCTCTTGAAGGTATAGGCAGGATAATTTAGTATCTGCTAAGGGATCTGAAGAGTAAGAGAGAGAAATTATCCTAGAATGACTATAATAATAAGCTATTTCTGTACAGACAGGGCTGTCTACCCTAGGTACAATGATCAAGAGAAATGTGATTAATATTCTAGTTATCTATTACTGTGTAACTAAATCATCCCTAAATTTTGTTGCCCTCATTATGGAAATTAAAACCATAATGAGATACCACTTCACACCCATTAGAGTGGCTATCATAAAAATAAACAAACAAAACCAGAAATAAGTGTTGGAAAGTATCCAGAGCAATTGGAACACTTGGGTATTGTTGGTAGAAATATAAAATAGTGTAGCCACTGAGGAAAACAACACAGCAATTCCTCAAAAAATTAAACTAGAATTACCATATGATCCACTGATTCCACTTCTGAATATATACCTAAAAATTAAATTAGTGATTTGAACAGATATTTGTACCTCAATGTCCATAGCAGCATTATTCATGATAGCCAATAAGTTGAAACAACCTAAATGTCCATTGATAGATGAATGGATAAACAAAAACATGGTATACCTACAGTGGAAACATTCAGCCTTAGAAAGAAATGAAATCCTGACACATGGTATAACATGGATCAACCTTAAAGACATTATGCTAAGTGAAAAAAGCCAGTCACAAAAAGACAAGTACCATATGAGTCCACCTATCTGAGGTACCTAGAGTAGTCAAATACTTAAAGGCAGAGAGTAGAGTGGTGGTTGCTAGGGGCTGGAGAGAGGGAGGAATGGGGAGTTAGCATTTAATGGGCAAAGAGTTTCAACTGGAGAAGAAGAAGAAGTCCTGGAGAGGGTGGTGGTGATGGTCACACAACAATGTAAATGTACCTAATACCACTGACTGTACACTTAGAAATGATTAAAATGTCCTTTCACCAGCAGTTTTTGAGAGCATGATCATAATCTTCCATGATTAGTGGGGCTGAAATAGAAAATCAATTGGTTTTGAAAGGTCAGGAAATCTAGAAGGAATCTAGAGATGTTATATTTATTTTACTAGACTCACACAGAAAAAAACTAGAGCAAACTGCTGTTCTTGACTGGGTCATGAGCCAGTAATAAGGTGCACTGGGGCCTGCACCAGTCCTGAGTGAAGAATAGGAATTGAGAGATATAGCTTCTGTTCCCTGTTTATGTAGCTGTCTCCTAGAGCACAGGAGGGGAAGCCTGTCCTGGGCTATCTATGCAAGCCAGGCAAGCCATTTCCTCACTCTGGAACAAGGCGGGTGGACTGGACAGCCGCAGGCCCCTCTAGGGCTCACTTGGTACCCTTCCAAGTAACAGGACACTGAGGCAGAAAGGAGATTGGGCTCTACATTCATCTGGATCTGAAGCTCAGGTTGCCAGTTCCAACTGGGTGGTCTTGGGAGATTTACTTGACTCTGCTGTGGTGTCCAACCTTTTGGCGTGTCCAACCTTTTGTCATCTCCAAGACACACTAGAAGAAGAAGAGTTGTCTTGGACTACACATTAAATACACAAACACTAATGAAAACTGATGAGCTAAAAAAAAGGTTTTAAGTAAATTTATGATATTGTGTTGGGCCACATTCATAGCCATCCTGAGCCATGTGTGGCCCGTGGGCTGTGGGTTGGACATGTAATAGGATGGTTGTGAAGTTAAGTGAGAAAAATTCTTAACAGTATCTATCACATAATAATTGCTTAAGAGATACAATTATTACTATTAATAAAACACCTCTAGTAGCTCAGAACAGTGGCAATCATTTTGTTATCCTTTATTGTACTGGGGGTTGACTGAGCTCAGAAAGGCATTTCTTATTTGGAGTTACACTTACATGGTGGCTGGGGCTAGAGTCACCTCATCCATGTGACTGCCTTATCAGAGGCTATCATCTGGACCACTTGCATGGTGTGGCCTCAGAACATGGTCGGGGAGCTCTAAGAGAACAACATGGAAGTGCATGGCATTTTTATGACCTGGCCTTGCTCACCTGTGCCACATTCCAGTGGTCAAAACAGTAGTGAGAACAGTATGGGAGATATACTATGGAGTCCATCTTAACTTTTACTAGTAATTCTTTTCTTTTATTTTCCTTGATTTAATTCCCTTATCCATGAAGTGCTTGAAGAAGATAGACAATCAGAAGTTTTTCCACATCACAAATTGTCCCAAGTATGATGCTAGATAAATTCCTATTTTGTACGTATTTCAGCATGCCTGTGTTTTATTTAAATAGCCATCAATGGTGGTGATACATACATAAGAGTGAAACACAGTAAAAGAAAAAGTAACTTAGAATTTCTGTAACTGGAGCCAACGAAAGACCTCAGACACATCCACATCTTTCCATATACTGAGACCAAACTGCTGCCCTGGATGTTTTCCTCGAAATCATTGCACAATGCTGTTTCATCTAACATGCATGTTCATGACCAATATACTGAAGTGGACAATTTCTTGTCCCCCTTTATCTCCATAGGCCTTCTGCATATTTCTTTCAGGAAAATGTCACTGCTCATACCATAATTTGCCTGGCTGATGAAAGTTTCCATATTATTTTCTTAAAAGACTTCAGAAACATTTTATTTTCTCTTCTAATTTAGCTTAAATTAAAATATTTTTCATCATTGATCCTAGCAATTTTCTCAACACTGGTCACAAGATGCACAGATTGAGAAAATAAAATTATGCCTTTCAAAAGAAGGCAAGGCAAGTTTTGCTGCTTTCTTAAAAAATGTGCATCACCCACAAGCCAGGTGATCTGGCAAATGCACAGCTTGAGTTGGCTATGAGAAAATGCCTTAGAAGGTTCATTCTAAAAGTGTATCTTCCTTATTAATCAAGACTACAAAGTCACAGTGGTATCTAAGCACATCAAAATAGTAGCTGATATAAATATTTTTTTTGGTGTCATTAAGAAATTCACTAACGAGCAGCTCAATTTAGAATTCTTTCCAGATCAGGATGCATGTGGAATTGAATTGTCAATTGGAAGAACTGGCAATAGAGAGGCAGTAAGATGGAAGTGAGGTAGGTAGGTGGGAGTGGAGCCCAGTTTTCCCTGTGCCCAGGTGGAACACCTAGCTGATCTTCTGAGAAACAGAGTGAACAGCCAATGGAATCCCAGCTTATAAGAAGTCTGTAGGCCAAAAATTGTAGAGGACATTGAAAAACAGGTGGTGAGGAGATTGCGCTGGGATGCTAAGGTCCCTGGGATATGTGGAGGGACCCAGGCTTCTCTGACCCCAGGCCTGGCACCTGCCAAAGGATACAAGGAGGAGAGTTAGATCACCAGTTCCCTCCCCTACCAGAGCAGGGAGGGCAACCCGGTACCAGGAAGGACCTGGATGCTGGAAGTCACCGGGGGGAATGAAGACAGAGTGGGAGACACACAGAAGCAGTATACATCCACTGGGACTGTGGATGCTGGTGCCAGAGAAATTGGGGCACCTGGTGATACCTGGAGAAGAGAGGAGTTGAACTATGTCGGACCCTGACTCGTATAATCTCCAGACTGGTTGGAAAGTTGGGCTGTGTGAAAAGCCATGTGTTTGTTAAGAACAGTGGGCAGCTGCTTTGTAAGGAACTCTCAAGCAGTGGCTTGCTCTCCCGAGGGTGATTTGAGCTGAGACTGGCCCAGAGACTGAGTGGTTGATTTTAGCCTGGCAGCTCATGGAGGACCTGGGCCAGAGGTTGGGCAACTGTGAATATTGCAGCCCAGACCTGGTCCCTATCCTCTCAAAACTATAGAAAGGGAGAAAAGTGAAGCCCAGGCCCCTCTTCCTGTGGCTTCCAGGAAGACCAACACTACTTGCTGAACAGGTTTAAAGTCAGTAGGAGGCTTATTTTTTTTTTCTTTACTCTCTCTTTCTTTTCCTTTTTTTCCCTTTCCCCAAGTGAGATAATGAGACATGGAGTTACCAAGGGTCCAGAGACAGATCCAAAGCAGGAGTACAAGGCTAACCCCCACAATTGAGAAACTGAAACAAATGTCACTTTGCTATCCCATAGAGCTGGCATTTTATTGTTTGTGTGTATTATTATTATTATTTTTTCATTATTTTTAACACTTTTATTTTAATAGTATTTTTTATTTCTCTTTCTTATGTTTAATTTTCCTAATTTTATTTCTCTGTTTAATTGCAATGTTTGACTGGTTTTCCTTATTCCCTCTTTATTGTATTTTAATTTTCCATCTTTTACTTCACTCATGTTCCAATAACACACTACTCTTGATTGTATACTTTCTTTCTGGTTATCCAAACCATATATTTCTTGTCATATTACTGTTGTTCCAGTACTATTGTAAATAATTGTTGTTCCATACAATTGTACATACTACACAGCAACCTTTCCTGATCTTAGCCCACTTCATTGTATTCCTGAGCATTATTATTGTTGTGTTATCCTTCTATTCTCTCTCACACTATGCCTACTTTCTATCCTTTACTTTCACTATATCTCAGCATCTAACCTTGTACAAGCGCTGCGTTTTCTGGACTCAGCTCATAATCCTCCTCCCCTCCAACAAGAGTCTTATCTTTCTTTTACCTTTTATAAAAAATGGCTAGTTGGGTGAAATATCACAGTTAACACTATACTTATCCAAAGAATCTCCTATCTCTTCTCTACTTACTGGTACTTTAAATCCCATAAAATACTCTTCTGCTGTCTTACTCCATTTTGCCTATCCCCTGGCACATATCACATATAAGAATAGGTGGGAGCTGTGAACATTAGTATACCTGCTAGAGGAGAGAAACTACCAACAAAGGTGAAACTACCATCAAAAGGTAAAAACCCAAGTACAGCAAGAGAACCCACACAAACAGAAGAAAGGGCAAACCTGGGGTGTTCAGACAAGGAGATCAAAGAGACCACACCACTGAACCCCATAGAATTCCTACCATAGAAGTGCATGCTACAAAGACAGCTAGCAAACCAATTTTGAACATGCAATCAAAAGAAATGGAAGACTCCTCACTAAAACAGCTAAATGAAATGAAGGTAAGCAAACTAGTAGATATAGAATTCAAAAGTGGTTACCAGGATGCTCAAGAAACTCACAGACAACTACAAAGAACTGAATAAGAACTACAACAGAATTAAAAAGGAAATAGAAACTACAAACAAAAATGGGGAAGAAATTAACAATAAATATTGGTATAAGAAACACACTAGAAAGAATTACAAGCAGGCTGGATGAAGCAGAGGACTGAATAAGAAAGCTGGAGGACAAGGCGGAAAGAAACACCCAGGCATAGCAGCTGCATGAAAAATATTAAAAAATATGAAGACAGCTTAAGGGAACTCCAAGACAACATGAAACTCAACAACATTCAAATCACAGGAATACCATAAGGAGAAGAAAAGGAACAAGGGATAAAAACCCTGTTTGAAAAAATAATTACAGAAAACTTTCTGAACCTGGAGAGGGAAAAACCATGAAAATTCAGGAAGCAGAGAAACTCACAATCAAGATGAACTCAAAGAGGCCAACTCCAAGACATATCATAATTAAAATGCTAAGTATTAAAAACAAAGAGAGAATCTTAAAAGCAGCAAGGGAAAAATAAGAAGTAAGATACAAAGTGGTTCCAATAAGGCTAACAGCTGATTTCTCAACAGAAACACTCCAATCCAGGATAGAATGGCAAGAGATATTCCAAGTAAAGAAAAACAAAGGACTGCAACCAACATTACTCTACCAAGCAAGCTCTGTTATAAAGGAAGGTGAAATAAAGAGTTTCCCAGACAAAAAAAAAAGACTGAAAGAATATATCTCCACCAATCCACCCCTACAAGATTTACTAAAAGGACTACTGTAAGAAAAAGAAAGAGTGAAAGAGAGAGGAACACAGGTACAAAGCAGGAAAAATGAACAAATACCTATCAATAATAACGTTAAATGCTAATGGATTAAATGCTCCAATCAAAAGATACAGAATAGCTGAATGGATAAGAAAACATCACCCACACATATGTTGCCTACAAGAGACCCACCTGAGAACAAAAGACCTACACAGACTGAAAGTGAAGGGCTGGGAAACAAATATTCCAAGCAAATGGACAGGGAAAAAAAAGCCAGGGTAGCAATACTTATATCAGACAAAATAGACTTCCAAAAAAGTCCATAAAAAAGACCCAGAAGGTCACTTCATAATGCTCAAGTGAAGAATCCATCAAGAAGACATAAACATTGTAAATATATATATGCACCCAACATAGGAGCACCTAAATACATAAAGAAAACCTTGGAGGACTTCAAGAAAGATATTGACAGCAACACAATTATAATAGATTTCAATGCCCCACTGTCAAAAATGAATAGATTTTCCAATCAAAATATCAACAAAGATATTGCGACACTGAACAATGTCCAAGATGAAATGGACTTAACTGATATATATAGAACCCTTTATCCCAAAGAAGCAAAATACACATTCTTTTGAAATGCACATGGAATATTTTCAAAGACAGACCACATAATAGGACAAAAACCGGCCTCAAAAAATTCAAAAAAACTGAAATCATATCGAGCATTTTTTTCTGACCACAAGGGACTGAAACTAGAAACCAACCTCAAAGAAAAAAGTAAAAAAAAAAAAAAAACATTCAAAATCATGGAGATTGAATAGCATACTATTAAACAATGAATGGGTCAAAAATGAGATCAAGGAAGAAATCAAAAAGTTTCTAGAAACAAATGAAAATGAACTCACAACAACCCAAAACTTATGGGACACCATGAAGGCAGTCCTGAGAGGGAAGTTAATAGTGATAAAGGCCTACCTAAAAAAGATAGAAACATTTCAAATAAACAACCTATACCTATACCTAAAAGAACTCAAGGAACAACAACAAAAACAGCCAAGAGCAAGTAAAAAGAAAGGAAATAACCAAGATCAGAGCAAAATTAAATGACATAGAGACTAAAAGCACAATTCTAAGGATCAATAAATCCAGGAGCTCGTTCTTTGAAAAGATAAAATAGACAAGCCTTTAAGCAGACTCATCAAGAAAAAAAAAAAAAAAAGATAGGACCCAAATAGACACAATCAGAAATGAAAGAGGAGAGATTACAACTGATACCATAGAAATATGAAGGGTTGTAAGAAATTACTAAAAAGAACTATATGCCAAGAAATTTAAAAACCTACATGAAATGGACAAATTTCGAGAGAAACATAATCTTCCAAAATTCAATGAAGAAAAATCAGAAAGCCTGAACAGACCAATAACACCTGATGAAATTGAAGCAGCAATCAAAAAACTTCTGATGCACAAAAGCCCTGGACTGGATGGTTTCACAGGAAAATTGTTCAAAGCATTTAAGGAAGAGCTAACCCCTTCCCTTCATAGACTTTTCCAAAAAATCCAAAATGATGGAAGACTCCCACACTCTCTTTATGAAGCCAACATCATCCTAATCCCAAAACCAGATAAAGACACAACAAAGAAAGAAAACTCTAGGCCAATATTGCTGATGAATAAAGATGCTAAAATCCTCAACAAAATACTGGCAAACTGTATCCAGCGATACATTAAAAAGATCATACACCATGATCAAGTGGGATTCATCCCAGGGATGCAAGAATGGTACAATATTCACAAATCAATCAATATAATACACCACATAAACAAAAGCAAAGACAAAAAATCACATAATCATATCAATAGATGCAGGAAAATCATTTGATAAGGTATAGCACCAATTTATGATAAAAACACTCAGCAAAATAGAAATGGAGGGAGCATTCCTCAACATAATAAAGGCCGTATATGAGAGACGTACAGCCAACATCATACTCAATGGGCGAAAACTGAAAACTTTTCCACTAAAATCATGAAAAAGACAAGTTTGTCCACTTTTACCACTTCTATTCAACATAGTATTGGATGTCCTAGCCATAGCAATCAGACCAGAAAAGGAAATAAAAGACATCTGAATTGGAAAAGAGGAAATGAAACTGTCATTGTTTATAGAGGACATGATAGTGTGCATAGAAAATCCTATAGACTCCACCAAAAAACTGCTCCACCTAATAAGTGAATTTGGCAAAACAGCAGGATACAAAGTCAATATTCAGAAATCAAAGGTATTTCTATATACTGTTAATGAAATATCAGAAACAGAAATCAGGAACAAAATCCCATTTGATATAGGAACAAGAAAAATAAAATACTGAGAAATAAAGCTAACCATGAAGCAAAAGACATGTACTCAGAAAACTACAGAACACTGAAGAAAGAAATCAAGGAAGACACAAACAAATGGAAACATACACCGTGTTCATGGATCAGAAGAATTAACATCATCAAAATGTCCATATTACCCAAAGCGATTTATACATTCAATACAATCACTATTAAAGTACCAATGGCATATTTCAAAGATATAGAACAAACACTACAAAAATTTATATGGAACCAAAAAGGACCCCGAATAGCTGCAGTAATTTTGAGAAAGAAGAGCAAAGTAGGAGGGAACACAATACCTGATATCAAACAGAATTACAAAGCCACTGTAAGCAAAACAGCCTTGTAGTAGCATAAGAATGGACACATGGACCAATGGAACAGAATAGATACCCCAGAAATAAACCCAAGAATATATGGTCAGTTAATATATGACAAAGAGGGCAGCAGTATAAAATGAAGCAAAAATAGCCTCTTCAACAAATGGTGTTGGGAGAGCTGGAAAGCTACATGCAAAACAAGGAAACTCAATCACTAACTTACACCATACTCAAAAATACATTCAAGGTGGATAAAAGACCTAAATATAAGTCATGACACCATAAAGGTCCTTCAGGAGAATATAGGCAGGAAAATCTCAGATATTACATGCAGCAATATTTCAACTGATATGTTCTCTGGGATCTCATCAAAATAAAAAGTTTCTGCATGACTAAAGAAAGCAGAATTAAAATGAAAAGTGAAGCAACCATATAGGAAAACATATATGTCAATTATACCTCAGACAAGGGCCTGATATAAAAAATATACAACTCACACAACTCTACTCTAAGAAGACAAGCAACCTAATTAAGAAATGGGCAAAGGATTTGAACAGACACTTCTTCAGGGAGAACATACAGAGGGTCCAGAGACATATGAAAAGATGCTCAGCATCGCTAGCCATCAGAGAGATGCAAATTAAAACCACAATGTGATACCACCTCACACCAGTCAGAAAGGCCATCATAAATAAAGGCACAAACAAGTGTGAGAGAGGATGTGGAGAAAAGGTAACCCTAGGCACTGTTGGTGGGATTGCAGACTGGTGCATCCACTGTGGAAAACAGTATGGAATTTCCTCAGAAAACTAAAAATGGAGCTGCCTTTAGACCCAGATTTCTACTGCTAGGATTATATCCTAAGAACGCTAAAACACCAATCCAAAAGAACCTATGCACTCCAATGTTCATAGCAGCACAATTTACAATAGCCAAGTGCTGGAAGCAACCTAAGTGCTCATCAGTAAATGAATGGATCAATAAACTGTGGTACATTTACACAATGGAATACTATGCAGCAGAAAGAAAGAAGGAGCTCCTACCCTTTGTGACAGCATGGAAGGAACTGGAGAGCATTATGCTAAGTGAAATAAGCCAGGCAGTGAAGGACAAATACCATATGATCTCACCTTTTACAGGAACCTAATCAACAAAACAAACAAGCAAGCAGAATATAACCAAAGACATTGAAATTGGGAGCAAGATGACAGTAACCAGAAGGGAGAGGGGAGTTGGAATAAGAGCGGGGAAGGTGAAGGGTTTACAGGGACAACTATAAAAGACACATGGACAAAAACTAGGAAGGGTGGAAACAAGGGAAGTAGGTGGGGATGGCTGGGGAGGTGGGGAGGGGTGGGTGGAAAAGGTGAAAAACGACTTGAACAACAAAATTAAAAAGTATTAAATAAATAAATAAAATGCTTTATATGTCTCAAAAAGGAAAAAAGAGGAAGAACTGGCAATATAGTTTAATTTCTTAGTCAGGTAAACAAGGAGGGACCTACTGTAAATTAGAAGATGTAAACCAGAACGCATATTTACTTTCAAGGAGGACAGAAACCTGATAACTGTAAGAATCTGTATTTTTTATAAGTTATATTTCAGACACGCAAATAATGTATAAATACATTCTTATAAATACAATCCAGACAAAGCCAAAATATCTTTTACAGTTCTTTCTCCAATGTGTCTTGCCACTCCAGAGATAACTTACTGTTTCTATTGCTACACATTTGCCTGCTTATATACATGCCTAAGGAATGTGACTGCTTTGTTTTCTTGTACATAAGTGGAACCATTTTATATCTACCATTTTTTGACTTGTTTACTTACATTTTAAAATTTGCCTAAGAGATTGGTCCTTTTTAGGACTTAAGCTGTTCTCCAGAATTCCATAGCATGAACCAGAGCTTATGCGAGACTTTCCTGTTTGACATTTACAATGGCTACTACCATTGGGCATACTTTCTGTGCATAAGTGTAAGAATTTCTCTAGGCTTACTATCTACAGGTTGAATTACTGTGATGAGACTATGTATATTTTTAATTTTAATTAATGTTGCCAAATTACGTCCCTCAAGACTGTGACCACTTTACACCTCCAACATACAGTATATAAATGTTTCTGTTTTCTGTACCTTCACCAACAGTCTTGGCACTTTTTGCTCCATTTGCCTAAGTGTTATTGATGTTGGACTTTTTCTATCTGTCATTCTCCCATTTGTCTTTTTCATTTCAGTACATTGCTTCTTCCTATCTTTTGTAATTTTCTTACTTGGGCATTTGATTCTTCTTTTTTTTCTTCTAAAAATTGATCCTAGTTAATTAGATGCTTTAGATATTTAGAGGAATTTCTAAAGTCCTGGGAGGTGGAATAATATCTTAATCTTTTTTGTTCCTTGGACCTACCAATGTGCTAAATTATTTCTGTAGTGTTTACAAAATTATAAACCATTTTTGGTTAAGCCTCAGCTACTTGTGAGATTGCAAAGCCACATAAAAAATAGACATAAAATAGTAACTAGACGAAAAGTTGATATCCTGACAAGGACCAGCACTTTTCAGAAATATTTGGTGCGTAAATAAAAAAGATTTAAATACATTTTTATGAGGAAATTATCATATTCTTTTTTATTAGAAATTAAAATGGGAGCAAGGGAAGAAAAGTGAAAAAAAATCTGTGTTCAAGGACAGATTCACAGTTTGATTTCACAATCAGGAATGCTCCTGGATGAACAGGCTGGAACTGATTGGAAGGGCTTTAATCCCTGGTTGTCAAGACAACTCAGTTCCAATAGACTATGTCAGCAGAATTCTTAAATAATTCTCAACGTTCCTGCTGCTTGCGAAGGTCTCTTTGACTGTTAATGTCCCCTTACTCAGTAGACCAGGTTTTTACATGGCTGTCATAAAGAGGCTGCTGACCTGACTCTGTTCCCATGACATGACAGCCCACCATTCTCCCTGACTCATCCTCGTGCTTGTCTTCCCCAAAGCCCTCTTCCTGCCTCTCTGACATCTCTGGACTCCAAAATCTCCCCTGACCTTTCCAGACCAATCAATCTTCTATTCCATCCCAGTAATCACTGAGGCTTATGCTCATGTTTTCAAGCACTGCTGTTGTGAATACAGATTAATGCAGTCTTTCTGGGGGACAAATAGCTAATATGTCTCAAAAAATCTTAAAAATGAACATATTTTGGGCTGAAGATTTATTTTAAGGACATCATGCAACAAAAATATATAGAAACACATAATCTATAGATATCTATGTCAATATTTATCTATAGCTCTCTATCTAAAGACAGTATGGAGGATGGGAGTGGCAGAGGGCAGCAATGGTAAGTCTTTCCACAAGGTGGCGTTCTTATGTTTTCTTTCTGTTCCCTCTATACCTTGAACTGTATCAGGAAGGAAATAACATCAAAATGTTATTATCTTAAATACTGAAAATACGGGTGATTTTAATTTTTTATTTATTTATTTTTAAGATTTTATTTATTTATTTTTAGAGAGGGAAGGGAGGGGGAGAGAGAGAGAGAGAGGGAAAGAGAGGGAGAGGGAGGGAGAGAGGGAGAAGGAGAGAGAAACATCAATGTGCGGTTGCTGGGGGTCATGGCCTGCAACCCAGGCATGTACCCTGACTGGAAATCGAACCTGCGACACTTTGGTTCACAGCCCGCACTCAATCCACTGAGCTACACCAACCAGGTAGGGGTGATTTTTAAAACAGTTACATTGTGCAGTTTTGCATTTTCCAAATTTTCTTTAATGAAAACACAAACTTACTTTTATAATCAATAAAATTTTTTATTAATACTAAAAACTATCAAGAAATAAATTCTTAATGGAGGGGGAGAAGAGACATGTCAATGTGACTTACTTGGCCTATGATTTGAACAAACCATAAAACTTTTGAAGAGAAACAGGTTAGTGTGATTTATAACTACATATATAATGATATAAAGAGATTATTAAGTTTTAGATATAATACATCTTTATTATAAATAGTTTTTATGTTTTCCTCCATGTACATAAATATTTATGAATGAAATAATATAATATAATTTTGCTTTAAAATTATCTGGTGGTGTAGGGAGAGGATGGGGAGGGTACAGAAGAAACAAGATTGAATAAAAACTAATAATAATTGAAGTTAAAGGATGGGTACTTAAGGGTTTATTACAATTTCCCTATTTTTGCAAGTGCTTAAAAACTTTCAAAACAAAACATCATAAATAGTAACAGTAGATAACATACTTAGAGCCCCATGTGGCACAGCAGGGATATATAGGGGTACCTCAACAGGCCTGCCCTTTGTTCCCCCAACCAATTTTATCCACATCTCTCCCTGTCCATTGTTTTCAACTGTCACACTCATTTGATCCAAAAATCCTCTCATATTTTGTGCCTCAAATATGAAGCCATTTAATCTCCCAATTATCATCCTCCTTGCTTCTGTCATGGGCTTAAAATTTTTTCTCTGTCTTGGCCAAAAGCCCATTGACCTGATAACTCTTAAAAATACTCCCCTTGGGACCTCCATCCTCATTTCCTTCTTTGCCTTGACTGGGCATAGAGCAAGCCTACAGGATTCAGTCACTTAACATGTAATCAATGTCCATTGTCTAGGGATTCCTAGTAGTAGAGGGTTTGCTCCAGTCACTTTCTAGCTGTGTTGCTGTTATGGTTAATGCATGTTGCTGCTACCAATTCAAAGGAGAATATCAGCCTTTTAAAGGTGGGCATTAGTTTTTTTTTGAAAATAAATCTTGTGGATACATGTTCTGTATCCATCCTAAATGACCCCAAAGTTCTCATACTAACTTGAACTGACAGTGGAAGTAAGCAATATATGTTTTCCCTATACACACTTTTGTTTCTTAAAATAATTATTACTAAGTATACTCATGTGCCACATAACAATATTTTGGCCCTTGATGAACAGCATTTGCAATAGTGGTATGCCATACAGCCTGGGTGTGGAGTAGGCTAGACCACCTGAATTTGTGTGAGTGCACTCTATGATGGTCACACAATGATAAAATAGCCTACAAATTTCTCAGAATGTGCTCCCTAGTTAAGTGGCACATGGTACACATGTGGACTGCAGTAGTGGGAGTGATAGTAAGAGTGCATAGCATATCTTTCTATCATCTCTCGTCCTGGGCTTTGATAAGAATGCTTTGTAACCAGCAATATCAGTCTTTACATTGTTTGTGAAGACTCATGTTTCTTGCTAAGTATATTGAATTTTCCATTTATAATATTCTCAAGTGTAACATATTCAAAATATGTGCAGTGTCAGGCTGAGTTGGACCACAGTTTCTCCCAAGTGGAACTAAGCTCATATGTAAGGTAGGTAGCCTCCCATGAAGGGTGCTTTGATTGACCTAGAAAAGTCCGAGTCCTAAAGGCATGTTTCATGCCTATGTTGTTACCACTGACTTTATGGTTTTCCATATCAACAAAATTATCTCTGCAGTTTGATCATGTCATCCCCTAACTAAACACTTCAATGATTCCCATTCCCCCCTATCCGTCCCCATACTCCATATTTCTCTTAGGAGTAAAGGCCAGCCCCACAGCATAGCCTATACATCCTTCACAGCTTCACTCATTTACCTGTCTCCTCCTATCTTGCATTTCCATTATGTGACATACAGCTTTCTCACATAAGCTGCTGCTTCTGCTTGATCTCTCACCTGCCTTTTATTTTCTGGTACAAAAAGGCATTTTAATACTGATGAATTAAGAAATATATAAGTTGCTAATATATATGTATCTTTTCAGAATTGCCTCAGGTTATTTTCCCCAGTCCATATTGGGTTAGATGATTTATTCATCTGCTCCTATGGCATTTTATACTTTTTCCTGGTTTGAAAGAATCTGCTTGCATCATGGTGCTGGTTATTTATTTATTATCTCTAAGCCCCACATCTGCTCTTCTGTATTTTGTTGGGGCTGGAAGTCTGCAAACTACATTTGGCCAGATTTTTATGATCTGCCAATACAAAACATGAATGGGAGCTCAGATGGCAGGACGAAGAAAACATCTGACTTCTGGCTCCCATGGTATGTGCATTTTTTTTTTTTTTTAGTTTTTTTAATCATTGTTCAAGTACAGTTTTACTCCCTTTTACTCCCAATCCAGCCCACCCACCCAACCCTCCCCTCTTCCCTCCCATTACCACCCTCCCTCTAGTTTTTGTCCATGTGTCCTTTAAATTTGTTCCTGTAAACCCTTCCCATTGTCCCCTGAGATTCCCTCTTCTTTCCCCTGTGGTCACCGTCAGCCTGTACTCTATTTCAGTGTCTTTGGTTCTATTTTGCTTGTTTCTTTGTTTTGCTGTTTAGGTTCCTGTTAAAGGTGAGATCATATGGTATTTGTCTTTCACTGCCTGGCTTGTTTCACTTAGCATAATGCTTTCCAGCTCTATCCAAGCCGTTGCAAAGGGTAGGAGGAGCTCCTTTCTTTCTGCTGCACAGAATTCCATTGTGTAAATGTACCATAGTTTTTTGATCCATTCATTTACTGATGGGCATCTAGGTTGCTTCCAGCATCTAGCTATTGTAAATTGTGCTGCTATGAACACTGGGATGCATAGGTTCTTTTGGATTGGTGTTTTAGTGTTCTTAGGATATAGTCCCAGAAGTGGAATTGCTGGGTCAAAAGCCAGATCCATTTTTAGTTTTCTGAGGAAGTTCCATACTGCTTTCCATAGTGGTTGTACCAGTCTGCAGTCCCACCAACAGTGCAACAGGGACCCCTTTTCTCCACAACCTCTCCAACACTTGTTGTTTGTTGCTTTGTTTATGATGGTCATTCTGACTGGTGTGAAGTGGTATCTCATTGTGGTTTTGATTTGCATCTCTCTGATAGCTAGCGATATTGAACATCATTCAATAATAACGGCATAATTAAAATTTTGCCATTTTAATTATGATGTGTCTTGAGGTGGGCCTCTTTGGGTTCCTCTTGATTGGGACTCTCTGTGTTTCCTGGATTTGTGTGACTTTTTCTCTCATCATACTAGGGAAGTTTTCCTTCATTACTTTTTCAAATAAGTGTTCTATCTCTTGCTCTTCTTCTTCTCCTTCTGGTATCCCTATTATACGGATATTATTACGTTTCATATTGTCTTGCATTTCTCTTAATCCCTCTTCATTCTTTCTGAGCCTCTTTTCCTTTTCTTGCTCTTTCTGGGTGTTGTTTTCTACTTTGTCCTCTAGCTCGCTAATCCAATCTTCTGCTTCATCAGTCCTGCTTTTCATTCCTTCTACTGTGTTCCTCAGTTCAGAAATGTCATTCTTCATTTCCTCTTGGCCCTCGTTGAGAGTTTCTATTTCCTTTTTCATGTTTATATAGTTTGCAGTGAGATCATTGTAGCTTCCCTCTAGTTTCTGGTAGCTCATTGTGAGTTCATTGAACTTCCTGATAATCATTGTTTTGAACTCAATATCTGATAGTTGAGTTGCCTCTATTTCATTTAGCATTTTTTCTGAGGCTTCCTCCTTTCCCTTCATTTGGGAATTGTTTCTTTGTTTTCTCATTGTTCATGGGATTCTTCTTGTTAGCCTCTGTTTCTTAAATTGATCTGTTCTGGTTCCCTGTGATTAAGGTGTGAACTTCTGTGGTAGAATACCTGTGAGATTCAGTGGTGCAGTCTCCTTCGTGTATCCTGGTGTTCACAACTTCCCCCTACTCTTTTTTTGTGATCCATTGGAGGAGTAAGGCAAAATGGTTTAAGACAGCAAGACAGTATACTATGATATTTATATTAGCAGCCAGTAGAGAAGAGATGGGATATCCTTTGGCTACTTATAGTGTTAACCGTGATCCTCTACCCCACTATCCATGTTTTAGAAAGGATGGAAAGAAGGTAAGACTCTTATTGAGGATGAAAGGATTGTTAGTTGGATTTAGAAATCTGTGAGGCTGTGGGAGGTCAGATTCTGAGGTAGGGTTGGAATAAAGATTAGTAAATAGGAGTAGTGTGCAAAAGAATAGAGACAGCCCCCACAATAATATAGTTCAGGAAATTGCAAAGTGGGCTGAGATCAGGTAGGGGTGTTGAGTAGTATTTACAATTGTATGGACTAGGTCTTATTTACAGTAATATTAAAGCAACAATCTTGTGGCAGAATCTATGAGATCTAGATAACAAGGCGTATAGAACCTTGAGAGGTGTACTAATGGAACACAGATGAAGGATAGTAAATTATCAACACACTGTGACTGAGATAACAGGGGGAACCTATCAAATGACAGTATAACCAGCCAAGCAAGGGAGATTTTACAGAAAGAAAAAGAATACCAAAATACTGTTAAAATAAAAAATGATGGAGAAGTGAGAAAAAGATAATACAAATTTGCAGTAACTTTCAAGCTCAAAAAAAGGGGGGGGGAGCAGAAGATGGAGTGCAGGAGAGATAAATTTGGAGTGGAAGGAATAATACTAGGATGAATGGAAGAGAAACATAAGGGATTGAGAGATATAAAAATAATAAGAATTGAAAAATAAAAAGTCACTTAAAACACAAGATAAAATCAATCAACCAACAACAGCCAAAAAAACAAAACAAAACAAAACAAAACAAAAAGCAACCTCTTGTTGGTTTCTAACTAGCAGAGCAGTTTTTCTGGTCTTGCTGGCTTCAGCTGGCTGAGGGGCGTTTGAAATGCTTGTCACTCTTTCCAGTCAAATCTCAGTAAGTCTCTCAGGTACTATCCCCAGGGCCAGCAGGGCGCTCTCTTCAGGGCCAATCTGACTTTCCCCTACAGGACCCTGGGCTCTCCCAAGCACGGTCTCTGGAGCTCACTGCTGTGGTCTCCGGGGCTCCGGGGTCCCACAGGGCTCCTGCGTGTTTTCGGTTTCATGATGCAAGCTCCTGCTCTTCCCCCAAATTCCACCGCGGCAGGCGCTGTGTTCTCAGGAAGCACCCACAACTTTTTTGGATTCACAGTGAAATCTCTGGGGATGGTAAAAGGGCATGCCTATCCACTAAATTTTTGAGTTTTGGGCTTTAGGAATGCACTAAGCGCTGCGTCCCTTCTGGGTTCACAGCACTAGAGTCAGGATTCCCGAGGGGGTGCGCCCTTCCACAGTTCAGCACTGCAGTCTCCAGAAACCTGAGAACCCCCACGCCCTTTCCTTGATCAGGGCTTCAAGGTCTGGGTTTTCCACTGATCCACACTCCCACCAGGCTGGGGGTGTGGGCGCACTTCCAGGCTGCCCCTGGTTGTGCCGGCTGGAGGCACTCACTTCTCCCAGGGCTATGGGTGGGTGCTCGCAGCCCCTGGGTGATTGTCTCCCAGTCCAACTTCCCTCTCTGTGCCTTCAAGCCACAAGGTCACCCCTGGTGTTGCTCAACCCCCATAGTCTGAGGAGGGAGCAGCGACTCCCCTCTCCCGGGTGCCCTGGGGCAGACCCAGGAGCACTGGGCCTGGGGACTGCAACCCCCCTGGTCCCCAAGCTGATCCCTGGGTCCCTTTTGTCCTGAAGCAGTCTCCTCACTGTCTGGTTTTTCAATGATCGCTATAATTTTTGATGTCCTGTTTTCAAAAATGTTTTGGTAACCTAGGCCACTTGCTCTGTTCCTCCACCGATCTGTGAGTTTCCCTCCTCTCCAGAAGCCAAGAATCATGCTGCCTGGAGCAAAGCCGCCATCTTTCCTCTATTCCCAGTATGTGCAGTTTTGCTGGCAGCAGCTGATAGTTGCTTGTGGTTGCTAATGCTGACATAATAATAGCAGGGTTGGGGTGATCTCAGACTCTAGCAGCACCTTTCAGCAATTTCATCATTGGTCAATGCAGCATTGCTTTGGCATATGCAGAACTGAAGATGTCTCACAGCAAACTGGCAGATCACACCTGTCTATGGGCTCCAGCCCAGAGGCATTCATATCTTCTAGTGTTTGAGTGTCACCCCTTCTTCCCATGTGCCTTGCCAGTCTTTTTTTCCTTTTGCTTTTTAAAAGCCTTTAGGGCATCTTTGTCAACATCCCTGTGTTAGATTTCCTCTGTTTGAAATATGTTATAGGGGTTTCTCTTTATTTGATCTATCTGAGAGAACCTCTAATTAGTTACAGTTTCTTGAGGACAGAAACTCCCTTATTTAATTTTTATTTTAACCCTGCTCCCAGGACAGTACATAGAACACAGTAGTCTTGTGTGTGAGGATAGATTGTGGAAATTCTTTTAAAATTTTATTTATTTTTATTTTTAAGTATGTTTTATTGATTATGCTATTACAGTTTTCCCAATTTTTCCCTTTATCCCATTTCCACCCTGCACCCCCACCCCCCTCCAGTAACCGCCCCCCAGTTCATGTCCATGGGTTATACATATAAGTTCTTTGCGTTCTCTGTTTCCTGTACCGTTTTGACCTCTCCCCATCTATTTAATTCACACCAGTTATGCTTCTTCTTCCCAGTACATTTTCCTCCCTATTCCTCCCTTCCCCCTCCCCACTGAAAATCCTCCATGTGATGTCCATTTCTCTGATTCTGTTCCTGCTGTAGTTGTTTACAGTTTTTTTTTTGTTGTTTTCTTTCATTTTGTTAGGTTCACTTGTTTATAGTTGAGAGTTTGTTGTCATTTTACTGTTCATATTTCTTATCTTCTTTTGCTTGGATAAGTCTCTTTAACATTTCGTTTAATAATGGCTTTGTGTATTGAACTCCTTTAACTTGACCTTATCTGGGAAGCACTTTATCTGTCCTTCCCTTCTAAGTAATAGCTTTTTGGGATAGTGTAATCTTGGATGTAGGTCCTTGCCTTTCATGACTTCAAATACTTCTTTCCAGCCCCTTCTTGCCTGTAAGGTTTCTTTTTGAGAAATCAGCTGATAGCCTTATAGATACTCTTTGTAGGTAACTCCTTTCCTCTTGCTGCTTTTAAGATTCTCTTTGTCTTTAATCTTGGGTAACTTAATTATGATGTGCCTTGGTGTGTTCCTCTTTGAGTCCAACTTCTTTGGGATTCTCTGGGCTTCCTGGACTTTCTAGAAATCTATTTCCTTTGCCAGATTTGGGAAGTTTCCTTCATTATTGTTCAAATAAGTTTTCAATTTCTTGCTGGCTGTTATTCTCCTTCTGGCACCCCTATAATGTGGATATTGGGGCATTTCAGGTTGTTCCAGAGGTTCATAAGTCTCTCCTCATGTTTTCGAATTCTTGTTTCTTCATTCTGTTTCTGGTTGGATGCTTCTTTCTTTCTTTTGTTCCAAATTGTTGATCTGAGTCTTGGTTTCCTTCCTGTCACTGTTGGTTACCTGAATATTTTGCTTTATTTCATTTTGGGTATCTTTCATTTGTTCTTTTATTTGTTCTTTCATTTTTCAACCAAGCTCAATCGGTTCTGTGAGCATTTTGATTACCAGGGCTTTACATTGTCTCCATTAGATAAGTTGGCTATCTCATTGCTTAGCTTTCTTTCTTAAATTTTGCTCTGTTCTTTCATTTTGGCCCTATTTCTTTGTTCAGGGCACCTGTTAAGTTGGGTGTGGCCTTAGGTATTCACCAGGGCAGGGGAGTACTCCTGGCTGCCTTGCAGCACTGCTTGTTGGGGAGGGGCCAGAGAGGAAACAATGAAGCTCCCCTGCTTGTTGCTAGCCCATTTTTCAATAAACTCTCGTGTGAGACCAGGAGTTTCTCCCACTGAGGCAACAGCCACAGTCCACAGACAGCTCTGAGTCTCAGTTTTTCCTTAAGTCAGCCCGCTGCCTTGCTGCAGCCAGCCCCACCCGCACTGTCCACCACCTTGCTAAGGGTTCTCTCTGTCTACCACTTTACCTGTCAGTTGTTCTGTTTGACTGTTTAATTCTGTGGTTGTCGGAGTTCCATGCAGTATGATTTTCTGGCACTTCCGGTTGTTTATTGATTTTAGATTGGTTGTTATCCTCCTTTTGGTTGTGTGAGGAAATGAAGGGTTTCTACCTACGCCTCCATCTTGGCCAGAACTCCAGATTGTAGAAATTCTTAAGGAGGTGGTTTTTTTTTTGGGGGGGGGGTGTTTTTTTTTTTGTAAATAGGTTTATGGGTGTTAATATATTAAAAATATGTTGACTTTAATACTTCCTCCTAACCCAGTATCCTCCCCATTCCCAATGTCAATCTTTGTGGTTAGTTAGGATGAGACTGACTCTTATCCAGTGGCTCCAAGTGTATCTATATGAACCAATTTGGGCTAATCACAATTAATAGAATTTTCTGGAACTATTGGAAGAGGGCTCTTTTCCCTGAGCTGTGCCTCATGTGGACTCTAAATACCTTTCTAGGAAAAAACCTTAGTTAAGTTTTGCTGAGGCAAATATGTCTTTCCCATTCAGGAACATAGCCATTTGTTACAGAGAAAATAGACTTTCCATTATTTTTGTGGCCACAAATAAAAATTATATTCATAAAATCTTAGCTGTGGACACTGCCAGAACAAGGCTTCTGAGGGTATTAAAGTCATTTTTTTCTATATTAAATGAATATGAGATTGTAGGCACTCTGAGAAGAAAACTACAATCCAGTGTGTTCCAGTGATCCTGAAGTAGTACCCTAACTATGAACCAAGAGTGCATTCTGGAATACAGGGTCATTTAAAGGTTATTTGTCAGGGAATCAAACATGTTTCAGATGGGACTGAAGTTGCTATTGAGGTATAAAGAGGAAAGGAAGCTAAAAACCAAGCATTTTAACTCCTTGGTGGGTCTTCCATATTGTGCATCAAAAATGGTGTGTCTTAGGAAACTGCCAATTTCATGAGCACTTTCTGGATGACCATGAAGTGGAATCATTCTCCCACCATCTTGGCTCACTTCTGGATTTGGTTAGCACAATAAGAGGAGGCACAGCCATTAGTAAAGTTGCACCAGCACCCTTTTGGGAGCATTTAAGTCAAATATAAACTGAGAACCTGTTGTATTTAAAATACTTTGTTAGGAGTTGAGGCAGAGAACACTCCTTAGCTTTCACTCTTCATTTTATTCCTGTGACAGAAGGACATGTTGACGGAGATTTAAAAATAAAAATGTACAGTTGAAAATGTAGTATTGTAGAGGCTGGAGTGTCAAAGAGTCACAGAGGCTGCTTACAACTGACTCGGACACTTTCCAATTTGAACAAGTCATTCTGCCTCTTTGGGGCTCAACCACTATCTTTGTAAAAGGAAGACAATAGCACTTCTCTTGTGGAATTATTGTAACAATTTCATTAGATAAGATATGTACCTAGAAGATAGAAGTGAATGTGAAGAAACATTCTAATTATGTACTGAGGATACAGCCTTGAATTAACTGGTCATCTCAGGTCAGCAATGCCCAGGTATCTTTGGTGTCAATCTTTTTCAGGATGTTTTTGTCCATTTACAGGATACCTGTAAAAGATTTATTAAGCCTTGAAGGTGTAGCAACCCTCTTAGATATCCCCTGAGATATCTATATGTGAAGAAAAAGCCTTTGCCTTCCAAGATTCCCATATACTTGAGCAGATAGACATGTGGATGACTAGGACATGGTATGGCAGAGAAATATACAAGCTGCTAGGTGAACACAAAAAAGGAGAGGCCAATTCCAACTTATTCTGGATGTAGAAAAGCCAGAGGTTTGGGAAATGAACCCCTTAACATAACTGCCCTATTATCAAATTGTTACAGTTCACAGGCTATTCTCTTCACTATAGAACCTATTGACCTCCCAATTCTAAGGCCAGTAATTTTTCCCCTGGTTTTTGTTCTTCTCCATCTTCCTCTCCTTCTTTCCTCCTCCTCCTGTTTTTTTTTTTCCTCTACCTCTTTGTCCTTCTTGAACACCCCCACAGCATATAGAGGACCATACCTGATTGTTTGAACTATCTCCAACCACAATGACTAGACCACTTGACTAGAGAGGGAGACAGAATGAAGATTGGCCCAGGAGTAGACATTACAGGGGCTAACATGTCTTGGCTTCATCTATTAGATTTGGGCCTGAGAAGACTTCAGTAGATGCAGAATTAACTCTACTGTTATCCTACTAATCAGTGAACATATTGGATTTGCCAAAAAGTTCAATTGTTTTTTTCTGTAAGATGGCTGTTATGGTGCTTAGTGGTTTTGAACTTCATTTGAAACTATTTTGTTAGATTGTATTGTGAAAACTGTCATATCAGTGTGCATTAAAAAAAGTTTATCAAAATTGGTGAATTTTTGTAGAGTCATTTTAACATTGAAAATGGAAGAAAAAAGGCAATATTATTCAACATATGCTTTATTATTTCAAGAAAGGTCAAAATGCAACTGAAAACACACAAAAATTTTGCAGTGTATGGAGAAGGTGCTGTGACTGGCTGAATGCTTCAAAAGTGCTTTGCAAAGTTTCATGCTGGAGATTTCTCACTGGACAATGCTCCGTGGTCAGATAGACCTGTTTTGAAGTTGATAAGGTCAAATTGACCATTAACTGAGAACAATCAACATTATAACACATGGAAGATAGCCAACCTACTCAAAATATCCAAATCAAAACAGTTTTTGGTGAAAATGAAAAATGTCTTTTATTTCATGGAAAAATCCACACAGACTTTTGGCCAACCCAATATATTTGAGTGTCTTTTGTAGAAAGCCCTGGTACACAACTAGGCACTGGGGATAGACATAGAATTGACTCCCCTTGCTATCTGGGAATGGTCTAGTGGGAATCAAATGAATGATTAGGAATTTCATGAATTCAAAGTATTTAGAGATATCCAGGTTGCTATAGATGTACTTAACAGGGAAGCTAGCCTTATCTGGGAAGGCAGAGAAGGCAACTCTAGGGAAGCAATGTTGAAGCAGAAGGATATGTAGGTGTTAGTGAGGAGGCATTGGAAGAGTGGTTCATTCTCCTACTTGTCACCACTTTCTCCTCCATTAGTGTTGAGCTCAGACCTCCTTACTCATCATGGAGGAGAGTGCCCTCCTCCACACTAGATGACACTATTCACAACTGAGAAGCAATATGTGAGAATGTAGCTAAAAGTGCTTGCCCAAGTCTTGAGGAACTGCCCATGAGGTAAAACGCCAGGCAACCATGGATTCTCTCAGGCTCATCAGTTTTCTCTTGATTGCATAGCGAAATTAGACTGTGGGTGCTACATCATCCAGCAAGTCATCTGTGTCACCTTAAGCTGCCTGAAGGTCTCTTTTGCAGTTAGAGCACATGCCTCACCATGATCCCCACAGCCCAGGCACATCATCCTTCTTCCAGTTCCATGACCCTTACCACGAATTCTCCATTTTGTCCAAGCTTAGTCTGAATAGTTTTCCTCTTACTTGCAGCTAAATCCTGACCAATGCAGTCACATTACTGACTGTACAGGTGAATCTACATATTTTGAACCTAAACCTTAGCAAAAGCATTTTTATTGAAGCCAAAAATAATCATAAAGAAGCTACCTATGTTAAAGTGAACTTCAAATTAGAGTAACATTATCTACAAATATTTTACTGAACTCTTATGAGCACCTCTTTTAGATTTTTGAAATTAGAAATGTATGTTCCTGAGTCTTTTCACATTGGTTTAAATAGACAATTCTTGTTATGCTCTCATCAGCACTTTTTGGTGGGGAAGCCTGGCACCAAAGAATCTGAAAGCATGTTAGATAACACCTAGAGAGATGATAAAGACATATGGCATTTTGGGAAGAGATCCAGCATGTGAGTGGGCGAAGTATCCTAGATAGTGTTTATCAGAAGTGCAGGCAGCGGTCCCTTGGGCAGGGAGTGGCGGCATGTTCCTGTTGCTGAGACAGAGTCCATTTATGGAATGAGGAATTATGTTGTATTCCCTTGCTTGGAGTGCCATAACACAATATCACACACTGGATGGCTTAAACAATAGAAATGTATTTTTGCATAATTCTGGAGGCTCAAAGTCCAAGAACAATGTTTCCTAAGCTTTGGTTTCTTCTGAGGCCTGTCTCCTTACTTGACAAATGGCCACCTTCTCAGTGTCCTCCCACGGTCTTTCCTCTGTGTGTGCAGGGCCTGTGTCCAAATTGCCTCCTTTTATAAGGGTAGCAGTCATATTGGATCAGGGCCCACCAAGGTGACTTTATTTTACCTTAACTACTTCTTTAAGGGTTCTGATCTCCAAATACATTCTGAAGTGCTGGGGATTAGGATTTCAACATACAAATTTGGGGGGAAACAGTTCAGCCTCAACACACGTGGAAACACACAAATTTTCCTTTTTAGAAAATTAAAAGCAATGTTGGCAGTTCTGTAAGAACTAGCATTATTATGAGCTGAATAATAATATACATTAATCTGGCAAAAAATAAAGCTGTAAAATGGTCAGATGGGAGAGATGAGTGGATCTTGCCTGGGGGGAGGATAGGAGAAAGGACCCTGTAGTGACACTAAAAGAGTAAGCCAGCCAAAGACATGGGTATTCAGACACATGGCAGATGGGCACAGGATCTGAGCATAAAAATAAAAAGATCATGAGAGGAACTGACTAAATTTTGTTTCTGGAGGGATCTAGATATGCTTAGAGTTGAAAGGGACTTTACACACCAACTACTCTAATTGGAGGCCCTGGGGTCAGCCAGCAGCAACAGGGGCTGGAACCAGCCCCACTCCTCCAGGGCGTGACCCTAGCGGGACTCACTCATCTGTTGCTGGACACCTTGGATGTTACAAAGTTTTCTTATGTTGAGTTTACACCATTCTTGCTGTAGCTTTTACTGATTAACCTCAGCAACTGGACTTCTGGGCCAACAGAAATGTGTCTGTCCTTTGTATGTGACATATTGAACTTCTAAACCTTGTAGATTAGTATGGCCCTCAGTTTCAGGTCTTTGGAATAAGTTACTATCCAATTCCTTCACTTGTTCTTTAAGTGGTAAGATTTCAAGCTCTGTCACTCTTCTAGCTACTCCTCTCTACTTGTCAAATCACTGTTAAAAATGTTCTAAACAAAGTGCTCTCACATGCAAAGTGGAGAATGTTGCTTTCTGTGAATAGGACAAATAGTCAAAATGTTGCATTAGATTTTTTAGCACTCACTGACTGATGGTCCGTATTTGTGGTCAAGGAACAGTAAGCAGGAAGTTAAACATTTGCTATATCAGTTACCTACTACTGCATAACAAATTCTGCCCCCTCTCACATTTAGCAACTTAAAAAAAAGAAGAACACTTATTGTCTCCACAGTTTCTGAGAATCAGGAGTTCAGAAGTGGCTGAAGTGGGTGTTCCAGCTCAGGGTCTTGCACAAAACTGCAGTCAGCTGTTGGGTGGGGCTGCAGATTCTGAAGACCAGATCAGCACTAGTGAACCACTTGTGAGCTCTTTCCCTGCTCTAGGCAGGAGCTTTGCTTCCTCACCAAGTGGCCTCTCCATTCCCAACACGGGATCCCCTAGAGCAAGGAGTGTCAAGCCACAGGTCTCTTATGTCCTAACTTTGGAAGTGATGTACCATCAATTTTGCCATATATTATTAGTCACGGGCCAACCCTGGTAAAGGTGGGGATCATGGAGATCATCTCAAAGGCTGACATTTATGAAGCATTTGCTTCATGCCAGTTACTTTTCCTGTGCTTGTACTAGCTGAGTACTTTCCATGCATCATCTCAATGCTCTCAACAACCTCCAAAGTAGACACTATTATCATCATTCTATTTTACACTTGAGGCAACTGAGGCTTAGAAATGCTAAGTAGCTTAACCAAATTGTTTCTTAAGGAGAGCAGATTAAGACATAGGTCTAAACTCACGGCAAAATGGTCTATTTTTTTTTAACCAAAAACCTCTATTCACTGAACTACTAACCAGGTCTCTCCAAATCCATCCTTGTACAAATAATTTTTTAAGTATTGATTGAAGAACTTTGCATTTCACCTCTATTAAATTTTGCATACTTATTAAATATTACAAGGGATTTTTCATTTGATTCTCTTATTTGTGAATTCCTTTCACCTATTTATGCCATCTATAAATCCTTCTCCTATTTGCACACAGGTCATGATGGAAAACAATGCTGAAGAAACCAGAATGCACAGATGTGTCTATAAAACAGGGTATACATTAGGATAAAAAAGTCTGTTGACAAAATATATAGTTTTTGAAGTAAAATTATCTATATAATTGGAGGTTAAATTTGTCCTCCATAGCCAAATTTGTCAATATGGATATACCACAATGGACTTGCCCAGTCTGTCCTATGACACTTACATAAAATTGTCTCAAGACTTTTATCCCTTTCCCTTTGGGAAGATCAGTTCTCTCCCAACATTTCAGCAGGTTCCAGGTTTTCATATTCCTGTGTTCACCTGTGCGTCTGAATTGTTCCCAGTCAACCTCCAGCAGCTCCTGCCACTGTTCACTTCGCTCTTCAGGGTCTTGGTTGTAGAACACTGCTCATCTATTTTCCCTAGAACTACTTACAAGAGACATTATTTATATACCAGGCTTACTAGACATTTTGGGGAGATGGAAAGATTCAGTATCAATGTAACATAAAATTGAGTGTTAGTATTTCCTTTTCTTAAGAGTTCTTTGATCAGCTGGGTTGCTTGTTCATATTCCCTAAAATCCTTAACTCTCAATTCCCCTTACTTCAGAAAGCAGAGCACTTGGGCCTGCATTCCTGATAGAACTCTGGGCTTTCATTATATAAGGATTCAATAATTGCTCTGCTTTCAGCAAAGAATTTGAAGAGGTCTTGATGTTCCATGTTTCCTCTCTCCCTCTTGAGCCTCCATTTCTATTGTCCACCTGTCTTTATAAGTGGAGATGAACAGTGTATTATTTTTTTCACTGGTAGGCCTTACACCAATTTCCCTTAGAAGGCAGAACCTACTGTCAGTTTGGTTTTAAGTAACATTATTTTCTTTCTTCTGTTACAAGCAGGATTGAACCAAAAATACTATGAGATACAGAGGGTTGCCAGGGAGAGTCCAGTTGGCTTGGAGTAGGGTTGTTTTTTTTTTTTAGTTTAAGTAATTACTTTTTTAATTTAAATTACTTTATTGTTGTTCAATTACAGTTGTCTGAATTTTCTCCCCACCCCTTCAACCCCCTCCAACCCCACCTCCTTCCCTTGCTTACACCCTCCTCCTTGGTTTTGTTCATCTGTCCTTTATAGTAGTTCCTGAAAACCCTTCACCCCACTGCCCCTCCCCTCTCCCCTCTGGCTATTGTTACATTGTACTTAATTTCAATGTCTCTGGTTATATCTTGTTTGCTTTTTTATTTTCTTTTTTTTAAATATTTTATTTATTTATTTTTTAGAGAGGGAAGGGAAGGGCGGGGGAGAGAGAGAGAGAGACAGAGAGAGAAACATCAATGTGCGGCTGCCGGGGGCCATGGCCTGCAACCCAGGAATGTACCCTGGCTGGGAATCGAACCTGGGATACTTTGGTTCCCAGCCCACGCTCAATCCACTGAGCTATGCCAGCCAGGGCCTTTTTATTTTCTTATGTTCCAGTTAAAGGTGAGATCATACGGTATTTGTCCCTCACCGCCTGGCTTATTTCACTTAGCATAAGGCTTTCAAGTTCCATCCATACTGTTGCAAAGGGTATAAGCACCTTCTTTCTCTCTGCTGTGTAGAATTATATTGTGTAAGTGTACCATAGTTTTTTGATCCACTCATTTGCTGATGGGTACTTAGGTTGCTTCCAGCACTTGGCTATTGTAAATTGTGCTGCTATGAACATTGGGATACATAGGTTCTTTTGGATTGGTGTTTCAGGGTTCTTAGGATATAATCCCAGCAGTGCAATTGCTGGGTCAAAAGGCAGTTCCATTTTTAGTTTTCTGAGGAAATTCCATACTGTTTTCCACAGTGGATGCACCGGTCTGCATTCCCACCAACAGTGCACTAGGGTTCTCTTTTATCTGCATCCTCTACAACACCTGTTTGTTGATTTCTATATGTTGGCCATTCTGACTGGTGTGAGGTGGTATCTCATTGTGGTTTTACTTTGCATCTCTCTGATGGCTAGTGATGCTGAGAATCTTTTCATGTGTCTCTGGGCCCTCTGTATGTTGTCCTTGGAGAAGTGTCTGTTCAAGTCTTTTTTAAATAAATTTTTAAAAAGATTTTTAAAATTGTATTTATATTTAGAGAGAGGAAAGGAAGGAGAGACACATCATTGTGTGATTGCCTTTTGTGTGCCCCAAGTGGGGACTTGGCCTGCAATCCAGGCATGTGGCCTGACTGGGGGTTGAACCGGCGAAAATTTGGTTTGCAGCCTGTGCTCAATCCACTGAGCTACACCAGCCAGGGCTTGTCTGTTCAAGTCTTTTGCCCATTTTTTAAATTGGGTTATTTGTCTTCCTGGAGTGGAGTCATGTGAGTTCTTTATATATTTTGGAGATCAAGCCCTTGTCTGAGGTGTGATTGGCATATATGTTTTCCCATACAGTCGTTCTCTTTTCATTTTAATGTTGTTTTCTTTAGCCTAAGCTTTTTTTAATTTCATGAGGACCCATTTGTTGCCTTCCTTTATGTCCCTTGTTTTAGGGGACAAATCCGTGAAGATGTTGCTGCGTGGAATGTCTGAGATTTTCCTGCCAAAGTTTCCCCCTAGGACTTTTATGGTGTTACACTTATATTTAAGTCTTTTGTCCACCTTGAATTTATTTTTGTGTAGGTGTAAGTTGGTGATCAAGTTGCATTTTTTTGCATGTACCTGCCCAGCTATCCCAACACCATTTGTTGAAGAGGCTATTTTGATCCATTTTATGCTTTTTCCTCCTTTGTCAAATATTAATTGATGGTAGAGACTTGGGTTTATTTCTGGGCTCTCTGTTCTGTTCCACTGGTCCATGTGCCTGTTTTTATGCCAGTAGCAGGCTGTTTTGATTACAGTGGCCTTGTAATACAGTTTGGTATCAGGTATTTTGATCTCTCCTACTTTGTTCTTCCTTCTCAAACTTGCTGCAGCTATTCAGGGTTGTTTATGGTTCCATATAAATTTCTGAAATGTTCATTCTGTATCTGTGAAATATGTCATTGGTACTTTAATAAGGATTGCTTGAATCTATAAACTGCTTTGGCTAGTATGGCCATTTCAATGACATTAATTCTTCCAATCCATGAGTTTGGTACATACTTCCATTTGTTTGTGTCTTCCTTCATTTCTTTCTTCAGTGTTGTATAGTTTTCTGCATATAGGTCTTTTACCTCCTTGGTTAGGTTTATTCCTAGGTACTGTATTTTTCTTGTTGCTATTATCAAATGGGATTTTTTTCCCCTGATTTCTCTTTCTGATGTTTCATTGTTGGTGTACAAAAATGCGTTTGATTTCTTAGTATTGATTTTGTACCTGGCTGTTTTGTCAAATTCATTTATTAGGTCAAGTAGTTTTTTGGTGGATTATGCAGATTTTCTATGTACACTATGATGTCATATGCAAACAGTGACTTTTGTTTCTTCCTTTCCAATTTGGATGCCTTTTATTTCTTTTTATTGTCTGATAACTGTGGCCAGGACTTCCATACCATGTTGAATAGGAGTGGTGTAAGTGGGCAGCCTTGTCTTGTTCCTGTCCTGATCTTAGAGAAAAAGCTCTAAGCTTTTGTCCATTGAGTATGAGGTTGGTCATAGGTCTCTCATATATGGCCTTTATTATGTTGAAGAGTGCTCCCTGTATTCCAACTTTGCTGAGTGTTTTCATCATAAATGGGTGCTGGCACCTATCAAATGCTTTTTCCACATCTATTGATATGATTATGTGATTTTTGTCTTTTGTTTTGTTATGTGGTATATTATGTTTATTAATTTTGTAAATATTGTACCATCCTTGATCCCTGGGATAAATCCCACTTGGTCACAGTGTACGATCATTTTAATGGATTGCTGGATCTGGTTTGCCAATATGTTGTAAAGGATTTTAGCATCATGATTATCAGCCACATTGGCCTGCAGTTTTCTTTCTTTGTTGTGTCTTTATCTGGTTTTGGGATTAGGATGACGTTGGCTTCATAAAAAGAGTTTGGGAGTCTTCCATTTCTGAATTTTTTGAAATAGTCTGTGGAGGATAAGGATTTGCTCTCCCTTAAATGCTTTGTAAAATTTTCCTGTGAAACCATCTGGTCCAGGGCTTTTGTGTGTTGGAAGCTTTTTAATTACTGTTTCAATTTCATCAGGTGTTATTGGTCTGTTGAGGTTTCTGCTTTTTCTTTATTGAGTTTTTGTAGATTATACTTTTGTAGAAATTTGTCCATTTCACCTAAGTTTTCAAATTTCTTGGCATATAGTTCTTTGTAGAATTTCTCACAATGCTTTGTGTTTTGTGTATCAGTTGTAATCTCTCCTCTTTCATTTCTGATTCTGTTTGGGTCCTCTCTCTTTTCTTGACAAGCCTGCTTAAAGGCTTGTCAATTTTGTTTATGTTTTCAAAGAACCAGCTTCTGGATTCATTGATCCTTAGGGTTGTGCTTTTAGTCTCTATGTCATTTAATTCTGCTCTGATCTTGGTTATGTCTTTCCTTCTACTTGCTCTGGGTTGTCTTTGTTGTTGTCCTCAAGTTCTCGTAGGGGTAGAGTTAGGTCATTTATTTGAAATGTTTCTATCTTTTTTTAGGTGGGTCGTACTGCTATGAACTTCCCTCTCAGGACTGCCTTGGCTGTGTCCCCTAAGTTTGGGGTTGTTGTGAATTCATTTTCATTTGTTTCCAGAAACCTTCTGATTTCTTCCTTGATCTCATTTTTGACCCATTCATTCATTGTTTAATAGCATGCTATTCAATCTCTATGGTTTTGAGTTTGTTTTTTCCTTGATGTTGGTTTCTGGTTTCACTCCCTTGTGGTCAGAGAAAATGCTTGCTATGATTTCAGTTTTCTTGAATTTGTTGGGGCTTGTTTTGTGTCCTATTATGTGGTCTATCTTCGAAAATATTCCATGTGAATTTGAAAGAATGTATATTTTGCTTCTTTGGGATGAAGGGTTAAGTCCATGTGATCTAGGGCATTGTTCAATGCCACAATATCTGTGATATTTTATTTGGAAGATCGGGTCCATTTTGACAGTGGGGTGTTAAAATCTCCTACTATAATTGTGTTACTGTCAATATCTTCTTGAAGTCCTCTATATTTTCTTTATGTATTGAGTGCTCTTATATTGGGTGCATATATATTTGCTATGTTTATGTCTTCTTGATGGATTCTTCACTTGAGCATTATGAAGTGACCTTCTGGGTCTCTTTTTATGGTTCTTTTTTTTTTAAGATTTTATTTATTTTTAGAGAGGGGAAGGGAGGGGAGGGGTGAGAGAGGAGAGAGAGAGAGAGAGAGAGAGGAGAGGGGAGAGAGAGAGAGACATCAATGTGCGGTTGCGTGGGGTTATGGCCTGCAACCCAGGCATGTACCCTGGCTGGGAATCGAACTGGGACACTTTGGTTCCCAGCCCGCGCTCAATCCACTGAGCTACGCCAGCCAGGATATGGTTCTTTTTTGAATTCTATTTTGTCTGATATGAGTATGGCTGCTCTGAACTTTATTTTTTCCCTGTCCATTTGCTAGGAATTTTTGTTTCCTGCCCTTTAGTTCAGTCTGTGTAGGTGTTTTATTCTGAGGTCAGTCTCCTATAGGCAGCATCCGTGTGGTCTAGTTTTCTTATCCATTCTGCTATTCTGAGTCTTTTGATTGTAGCCATTGCTCCATCATGTTTAAAGGTAGTATTATTGATAGGTACTTCTTCATTGCCTTTTTTCTTACCTGTGTTCCTCTCCACTGATTTCCTTTTTGTTTTTAAAGCAGTCCCTTTAGCATCTCCTGCAGAGCTGGTTTGGTAGAGGTATATTCTTTGAGCGGCTTTCATCTGGGAAGCTCCTTATTTGGCCTTCCATTTTAATTAAGAGCCTAGCTGGATAAAGTAGTCTTGGTTGCAGGCCTCTGGTTTTCGTTGCTTGGAATATTTCTTGCCATTCTCTTCTGTCTCGGAGAGTTTCCATTGAAAAGTCAACTGCTTAGTCTTATCAGGGCTCCCTTGTATGCTACTTTCTGTTTTTCCCCTTGCTACCTTTAAGATTCTCTCTTTATCTTGGAATTTTACATTTTAATTATGATGTGTCTCTGAAGTGGGCCTCTTTGGGTTCCTCTTGATTGGGACCTCTCTGTCTTTCCTAAATTTGTGTGACTTTTTCTCTCATCAAATTAGGGAAGTTTTCCATCTTACTCTTTCAAATAGGTTTTCTATCCCTTGCTCTTCTTCTCCTATCACTTCTGGTATCCCTATTATACAGATATTATTATGTTTCATATTGTCTTGCATTTCTCTTAATCCCTCTTCATTCTTTCTGTGCTTCTTTGCCTTGTCTTGCTCATTCTCAGTGTTTTTTTCTACCTTGTCCTTCAGCTCACTGATCCAATCCTCTGCCTCATGGAGCCTGCTTTTGATTTCTTCTACTGTGTTTTTCAGTTCAGAAGTTGTATTCTTCATTTCCTCTTGGCCTTTGTCGATAGTTTCTATGTCCTTTTTCATGTTAATATAGTTTGCAGTGAGTTCATTGTAGTTTCCCTGTGGTTTCTGGTAATTCTCTGTGAGCTCATTGAGCTTCCTTATAACCACTGCTTCGAACTCATATCTGATAATTGACTTGCCTCTATTTCATTTAGCATTCTTTCTGAGACTTCCTCCTTTCCTTTCATTTGGGATTGTTTCTTTGTCTTCCCATTGTTTGTGAGACTCTTCCGGTTAGCCTCTGCTTCTTCTTGTTCTGTTCTGACTCCCTGGGTTTATTGTGTGAACTTCTATGTTAGAATACCTGTGAGATCCAGTGGTGCTGTCTCCTTGATCTCCCAAGTTCATTGGTCTTGGCTGTCATTTATGTTTGCTCTCTGTATGTCCTTGGGTTTTGATTGCTGTTGGGGCTTTCTTTGGTGGATCTCTCCCACCAACTGGTTAACTGAAGGTCACCCTGTCCACCACCTCTTGTATTCTGTTGTACAGGTGTGGGCAGGTTGTGTTGAAGTCGGTTCTTGTGTGTACAAGATTTTGAGGATTCTCTCTTGTTCTTGTTCAGTTGTTTGTTCTGGGTAATTTCTCCACTATTTAGCTGTATTTCCAGATAAGCCCTGGGTTGAGTTAGTGTGGCTTCTACTTCCCCCTTCACCTTCTTCTGTTTTCATCTGTTGGTGGTTCCTTTGTTGATGGGTTTCCTCTTCCAGCTGGTACCCTGGTGTTTACAGCTTCCACTTACTCTTTTTTTGTGTGTGTGATCATTTGGAGAGAGAAGGCAAAATGGTTTAAGATAGCAAGAGTGTATTTTATATTTACAGTACCAGCCTATAGAGAAGAGACAGGAGATCCTTTGGATATGTATAGTGTTAACCGTGATATTTCACCAACTAGCCACTCTTTAGAAAGTGTGGAAAGAAGATAAGACTCTGGTTGCAGAGGAAGGATCTTGAGTTGGATCTAGAAAGCAGTGAGCTTGTAGAAGGTCAGATTATGAGGTAAAGTGAGAATAAAGGATAGAAAATAGGTGTAGTGTGTGAGAGAATAGAGTTAACCACTACAGTAATAGAGTTGAGGAAACTGTGAAGTGGGTTAAGATCTGAGAGGGGTGCTGTGTAGTATTTACAATTGTATGGAATAGCTATTATTTACAATAATAATGGAGCAATAATCATATGACAGAATCTACATAATATGTATAAGAATAGGGACTATAGGACCTTGAGTAATGTGCTAATGGAACACAAGTAAAGTGAAGGACAACAAATTAACAATACACTATGAAAGAGAGAACAAAGGGAAAACAGTCAAACAATGCAATTTAACCAGCCAAGTGAAGAAGACTAATCAGAAAGAAGAGCAATACAAAAATACTAATAAAAGATGTAAGAATAATGAAAAAAATAATACAAATATGCAATAACTTGCAAGTTCTCTGTAGTAGCAAAGTAAAATTTGTCTCGCTGTCTCAGCTGTTGAGATGCTCCCTCTTTGGGTCCAACTCTGGTCTTTTCACAGTTCTAGGTTTTTTTGTCTCAATTTTGGGAATTATTAAAACAAAAAAAAGAAGGAAAGAAGAAGAGATAAAAAGGGAAGGGAAGAAGGAATAAGACAAGAAAGAAAGAAAGAGAGGAAGGAGTTAAAGTAAAAAAAAATAAAGAATTACTTAAAAAAATAAAGTCTCCTGTTGGCTTCAAACTAGCCAAGCCAGTTTTTCTGTTCTTCCTGGCTGCAGCAGGCTGGGGGGTGATTGATTTCGCTTTTCTCCCTTCCTGATTGGCAGTCAGCCTCCAGCCCAGTTCCCCAGCAGCCTCTGGTCCCACAGGTTTAGGTGTGCACTCTCTCTGGGCCTTTGGGTGTGGGCTTGAGGACCTCTTCCCGGGGGCTTCAGGTGTGGGCTCGGGGCCTTCTACAGAATGCACTCTCCTTGGGTTGTGGGCATGTGCGCTTGGCCTGGCCATCTCCAGTCCCTTAAGTTCAGGCGCGCACTCTTCCTAGGGCTATGGCAGTGTGCGCAGGGCCTTTGGCACCACCTTGGGGGCACCGCGCAGCTGAGTGGGGAGAAGGCCAGAGTGACTGCTGCAGGAGAATTCCCCAAACAGCCGCCAAGTGTCTTTTTTCACTTTTTCTTTTTTGAGAAATTCCTCCTGTTCAAGCCTGACACTCCCTACAGAAGCCTGGCCTCTCTCTCCCACAGCCCAATTCTCCAACCAGACCGGGGACAATCGGGGTCAGGGCCTGTCCTGGCCCAACTCTTAACTCTCCCCAGTCAGTGTCCACAGACTCTGTGGGTGCTCACAGCCCCCATGTGTTTGCCACTTAGTTCTTATTCCCCTCTCAGGGACTCCAAGCAACCAGGTCTCTCCCAGTGCTGCTCAAACCTTGTTTGATAGGGGACAGAGCCATTGACTTGGCTATCTCCCAAGAACCCTGTGGCAGACACAGCAGGTGCCCGGCATGGGGCAGCACCTGCCCTGGTCCCTGAGCTGGTCCTGGGGATCTTGTTGTCCTGAAGCACTCTTCTTAACATCTGGCTTTTCAACGTCCTCTATAATTTTTGATCTCCTATCTTCATATATGCTGGGGTACTACTGCCTGTTCACTCTGTTCCTCAGTAGATCGGCTAGGTGTTTCACGAATATGTAGAGGGAAGTGGGCTTCTACTCCCACCTACCTCACCACCATCTTCCTCCTCAGTTCATGGAGTAGTTTTTTTAAAAGTGCTCCCTCACATTCTCAAGAAGTCCTGGTTGGGATCACAACTTACACAATCATTCTAGTCAATGACGAGTGACAGAATTTTTAAAATGTCATTGATGTGACAACATCATACCAAAAGGAACTGGGGCAAACGCTAGGTTAATTTTGCAAAAAATGTTTTAGTTTAATGCCCTTGAACACATTGACCAGTAGTGACCTGACCTATTCATGCATTTATAGTTTCTGCAGTAGGGACCTTACCAATGTGTCTCATATTTTTATGGTGTATGGAGAGGTTCATTTTTAGAAAATAAGGGCATGAAAGGGGAACTAAGGAAAGCAGATGTGTCTGTGTACATATCAGGTATCAATAAAGATAAATGACAGGAGCTCCCTGAGCTAGCAGGTCTCATCTCTGCTCTGTTTTGCCATAGTATTTCCCATATTCCTTCCTGAGGAAAGAACCCAGGGGGTGAGGCTTTTCTCTGTCCACTGGGAACACTGCAGCATGTCTTTGGAGAGTCTACCAGATTGTTTCCTCTGAGGAACAATTTTTGAGGGGATAAGACATAGATACAGGATAATATATCACAAATAGCTTTGTTATGTTTGTGCCACAGTGACGGATGTTGAAGTGCAAATTAATATAGGTTGGGGGTAGGCAGAGTGTGTTGAGAAAGAGGATGTGGAAATTGTAAGACATTAAACTAGACTTTGAAGGCTGGATGGCATTCAGTTGATGAAGAGATAGAAGAGAGGAATTAAAGACATGGGAAGAATTTATCAGTAGAGATTTTAAGCCCTGTGAATAGCAAAGTACCTGGGATCTTCATTGGATCAGTCTGGAAGGAAGATTAATGTAGAAGCTGGGTATATAATAAAGCCAGAAAAGTATAGATACGGAGGCAAGAAAACTGGGAAGGAATTAGTTAAAACCCATTCAGATGCTAGATAAAAAGAACCTGGGTACAAGACAGTGGCAATAAGTGTGCAAAAGACAGTGTGATGGTGAGAAAGGATGGCTAACTGGTTGGGGAGGCAAAGCTGGAAGAACACTGAAAGATAAGGTTTCAATGGGATGAACATGAAAATAAATTGTGCCCTGTTACAGAAGTAAGAAAGTAGACAAATGGGACTTTTTTTTGATGGCTGTGGTAAGGATCAAGAGAGAGGAATACAAGGGAGTAGAAATGACAGCAGATTATAGATAAGAACATGCACCAGGAGAAGGCCACATGTACAAGCCATGTCACTCTTTGACATAGAATGCTATAAAGCATACATCTCTATGTCTATCTGTCTATGATTTATCTATCTTGAACAGGGAAGCCTTACTTTCCTTCCTTCAACATTTTCAAGTGCCTCACTCTACCATGGGAATTATTAACACAATGAATTCTTTGTCTTTACTGAGATCACAGTCCATAGTATGAGGCCAACAAGTAAGTGGAATTGGCAGAATAGTATTTTGGTGTAGTGATCAAGATGGGGTGCCCCCTGCCCCTGGCCTTTTTCCTATTGCTCCCTTGTTCATAGTAAAATAGCAACAAGGGCAGGAATGATATAGCAGGGAAGGAAACCAAACCTTTAAATCCAAAAATTGAGTCTTAAAAATTTAGAGTCCAGAGCTTGCAGAAGCCTCATCCTTTTGAGGATCAAAATCAAAGTTGACACCAAAAACAGTAAATGATGATAATGTGAGAGCCAGTCCCACTGCCCCAGTAAGAATGTGTTGGACTGCACTGGAGTGGGGCAGGAGGACAAGGCTCAGGGAAAAGAGAGCTGAGAAGGAAGGGCACCTTGCTCCATACTCTGGAACTTAGCTCTTGGGGCAGGGTTTGGGAGATGGTGTACAGGTAGACCCAGCAGAGGTTTGGAGCTTTGCAAGCAGAAGGTCCCTACTTTCCATTTCTTTTGAGAGGTAGCAAGTCTTGTAAACCAAATGTCCACCTTCTCCAAACTTTTCCAGGGGCATGGATGGTGAGGAAGCAATAAAGACCAACTTGGTTGGCAAGAATTTCTCAGAGCACCAGAGCCACAAGGCAGACAGAGGTGGGCGTCTGAAGAGGGTTGGTGGCTGGAGGTTAGAAACAGCAGGGTAGTACAAGAACCAAGGACTGAGATTAACTGCGGCTGCTGACTTGGGGAGCGGATGCAGGTGACAGAAGGCTGTGGGATGATGGCATTTCAACCAATGCCAGTATGGACAGAGGTTAACTGATATCCATATGCCATATCCTCATTGATAGTGGACCAATGGGATCATCCCTACTATCACTCCAAAACTTACAGGTAACACAGGAGTCCCTGAACTACCTAGAAAAGCCTGATTTATCTCATTTCAGAATGAACTGAGATGAAATTTAGGCCACTAGGTATACTAAAGACTTGACAAGATTTAAACATTGTCCTTTTATCGATCTGAGTTTGTGGACTGAGATTATGCTTGCTTCAAGATAACTGCAGTGTAGTGTGACAAAGGCAGATGGAGCCCTGGGTGCTCTATGAGGACAAGTAAGAGGTCTATCCAGTCTGAAGAGGTTGGAGTAAACAATGTGCCACACTGAGCGGAGTACTGTGGGGTGAAGGACAGCAGTGGTGAGGGGTGAGATAAGGGACCCCCTTCCTCGCCAACCTCTAATGGCCACAGTTCAGGGAGTGATAAAAATGAGGCTGCCAAGTGAAATGCAATGGGTTGACTGGTTCAAATCCAAAAGCCCTTTCACATGCAGTACATTACTGAGGTTTGAAGAGGAATGACATTTTCATTTCAGAACAACCATTCTGGGTGAATGTAAAGAAAGGACTGGGGACTGGCTAGCTAACTAGCTGCTTCTGGAGGCTGTTTTTCATTCTGCCTCCTGTCTTATCTTTACTACTGATACCACAGTGGTCCTAATCATCCCAAAGCCTGCACTGCATCAGAAAAGAGGAAGGCACTTCTTTCCAAGTTTTATAAAGTGACAATCAACAAAGAGTCCAGAAATAAGTGTTTGGGAAGTGAAAGTTACTGTTTAGTATCAAAATTGGTGGAGTTTTAATAGCCCAGTCTTAAGTTTAGAAAACAAAATAAGCTGGTGTGATATAGCACATAGAAATGTCTCCTACACACATATGCACACACCTAATATTCTATATTTAGTGTTACTGAGAGGGAACTTTATAATAAACTGAGAAATGTGTATACTTTTATTTACTCGAAGTTTACTTTAAAATAATGATTGAGATATTTATTGAGAACTCAAAGATTCTCAAAGATGAACAAACTAGTTTATAAAATCCTTTTAGCTAAAAAATGCAAAATGAAACTGCTATCACAAAACAACTTTGAACTTGGCTGTTTCACACTCAGAGAATGGCTTTCTTTCAGGGAGGATACGAAACATGCACTTTGCAATGACGTTCTTCTTTTCTAATATAAGTGGAAGTAGCTTAGCTTTCTATTTCTGATTCAAATTAGGTTTACTAGCCCTGGCTGGCATAGCTCAGTGGATTGAGCGCGGGCTGGGAACCAAAGTGTTCCAGGTTCGATTCCCAGCCAGGGTACATGCCTGGGTTGCAGGCCATAACCCCCAGCAACCGCACATTGATGTTTCTCTCTCTCTCTCTCTCTCAAAATAAATAAATAAAATCTTAAAAAAAAAAAAAAGAACAGTGAGAAGAATGGCAGCTGCCATTTGGTGCTGCATCCACCACCTGTGTATCCTGGTTCGTGCATTATCAGTACACTGCACATCTCAAAAAAAAACCCCATTAGATTTACTTGTGAGTTTGTTCATTTTTTGTTGTTGTTTTTATTGTGATGGAAGGGCTTCTTTGGTTAAAACAAAAACAAAAAACAAAAACAAAACTGAAAACTAACTTTGTAGCAGAGAGACCACTAGTCTTGGAAGAAGAGAATACTGAGATGACTGAGAGTTACATTCAGTAACAACAAAGGAATTTCCAGTTCTAAATATTTAAGAATACCAGAAAGAGTCTGTTATCTAATAGAAAATATCCTTTTTAACAACAATGCAATGAGATGCACTGCACATTTCCTCAGAGTTTGGCCCTATGATTGTTCAGCACATTTCCTCAGAGTTTGGCCCTATGATTGTTCAAAGTGGAGCCTTGTGTTCTGAAGGCAGTCACCTCTGCCACTGTGATAACATCTCTACATTTTGGTTTCTTCACCAGCAGACTGAGGGATATAATACCTTCTTCTTGGGGTTCCATGAGAATTAAGTAAGTTGTTGCTAAGGGAAATGCCTGCACCAATATTGGGGTTGGTATGTGCTCAGTACTCATTAGCATCCTGCCCTCTTCACCAAAAAACTGAAGCAGAAAGCTGCATTTATTTCTCTCCATGGAACTAAGAGAGTGGGGACATTGAGTATATATTTTTCATGTTTTTTCACCCTTTAAAGGCTGGCAATATATCCCAGTATAGATGAAGCTAATAACAAGAAAACAGTCACAGGTTTCCATTCTCTCTCTCTATCCTATGCTAAGTTATACAAGGGCAAAGAAAGCACCAGAGAAGAAAAACATCATTAAGCCCATCCTCTGGCATCAGACAGTCCCATTTCTCCTGAGAATCCTTCAGAGTATCTATAGTAGGACTCATTTCCTCTGGTTGGGCAAAACCTAAACACAACCCATCACATTCTAGGGTGCTGGGAGTCTGTTCTGTTCCTCAAGAGGGTGCCAGAATTCTTGACTGAAGCTGTTCAACCCAATAAATAAAGAGTCTTCCATGTGGGGAGAGCTAACATTTATTTAATCAACAAATGCTGAGTGCCTGCCAGGACCACTGCTAGTCATTGGGATACATAGAACATGTGATCAGTCAACATGAAACTGCATGACATCAGCATGCTCATGTCACGCAGATGCCACTGAGTGACAGTGTGCACAATGTTTCATTAAACACCTATTGACATAATAACAATAGCTGATGACATTACAAAAGACAAACTCATATGCAAGAACTAAAGAGCATACAAACCAAGGTCCAATGCAGCAGGAGCTGGCTGGACAGCAACATGGGCAATGCTTAGACAGCTGTGGATGACCCTTGACAGTTCACTTTAGGAATGAACAATTTTACTATGATCTAAAAATTTCTAATTCCCAAACTGATGTTTCCATTCCTCAATAAAGAGTGAGCCAAACAAATGATGAAATATTGACTGAATCCAACTATTTCATGCATGGATGGGGAAAATCTAACATCTTTATTAACTGCAAAGAGAAAACTCTAGTAGACAGGTAAAGATGACAAAAGTTTTTCTGAGCATAACATAAACATACAAAACTCAGCAAATGCTTCTGTTGTTGCAAACACTATCTTCAAAAAGAGTGGTCAGGAAGATACTGACAATGGAACAGAGCTATTTTTTCATCTCCAAAATGGCACTTCCTGGTCCACGGTGCTTAGCGCTGCAGATGTTGCAGAACTGTGCAGGAGAGGTCTAAAATATAATTTAAAAACACAGATTAAAAAAAACCCTTTTGTTTCTACTTTCATATTCAGAAATATTATGGGAGCATCAGTCAGGGGACAAGGAGGATGCTATGAAATGTCATTTCTTTTCCTTGAGATTATTGCTGATTCACATAGGATTCCATTTAGAATAGCTGTTATTCAAAGAACACCCCACAGAAAAACAAGTCCAATGTGACAGAGAGGAACATGACACTAAAAGAGAGCAGGGTCATGATGCAGAAATTAGGTTGAGAGCTGTACAAAACATACAATGGTTCTTACTGTATCATGTCTCCATAGCTCAACAGTCATCAATTTTACCTGAGTAAATCACTTCAATGAATATGATTTTATAATGCTTAGTTTAATAACATTTTTATGTTTAAGTATTAAATGAATTAATTTTCCTAACATGATATAAAACTATAATTTTGGGAACTCAGGGAACCATAGGATGACAGGCTACAATTTGAGCACATCTACAGAATTGACTGCATCAATTTCTCTTTAGTTAATGGTGGCTAGCTGCCAACTCACCATGCTGGGCACAGGCAGGCACTCCTTGTGGAACATATGCCGGCAATGGAAGACCACCACACTGAAGGGCTTAGCTGCGTCTGGGGGCAGAGGGCAGAAAAGAGAGAAGGACTCAATGCAACAAGCAGATCGGAAACTTACAAAACCAGTCTTTTTTTTTCCCCCATTCTCTCATACCCTTCCCTTTGGCAACCGTCAGTTTTTTTCTATGTAGCTGTGTTTTGTTTATTCATTTTTTTTAAGAGATTCCACATATTAGTGAAATTATATGATATTTTCCTTTTCTTTCTGACTTCACTTAGCATAATATAATACCCTCTAGGTACATCCATACTGTTGCAAATGGCAAGATTTGTTTTTGTTTTTTTTATGACTAATATGCCATTGGATATCCCACATCTTCTTTATCCATTCATCTATTTATTGATGGAAAACTAGGTAGCTTCTATATCTTTGCTATTGTAAATAATGCTGCAATGAACATAGGGGGTACCTAAGTCTTTTTGAATTCATGTTTCTTTCAGATCAATACCAAGTAGTGGAACTGCTGGATCATTCAGCAACTCTATTTTTAATTTTTTTTTCAAGGAATATCCATACTTTTTTTTCCACAATGGCTGCACTGATTTATAATCCCAACAGTACAAAAGTGTTCCCTGTTTTCCACATCCTGGCCAAAACTTGTTATTCATCGATTATTTGATGATAGCCATTCTGACATATGTGATGGTGATATCTCATTGTGGTTTTATTTTGTATTTCCCTGATGATTAGTGATATTGAGCATCTTTCCATATTTCTGTTAGATATCTGTATATGTCCTCCTGAGAGAAACGTATAATGAGGTCCTCTGCCCATTTTTTAATCAGACTGTTTGGTTTTCTTAGTGTTAAGTTGTGTAAGTACCTTATACATTTTAGATATTAAACTCTTATTGGACATATCATTTGCGAGTATCTTCTCCCATTCAGTAGGTTCTTTTTATTTTGTTTATGATTTCCTTCACAGTTTAAAAATTTTTCAGTTTGATGTAGTCCCACTTGTTAATTTTGTTGTTGTTGTACACATTCCAAAAGATACTGCTAAGAGCAACGTCAAAGAGTTTATTGTGTATGTTTTCTTCTAGAGTTTCAGGTCTTAAACTTAAGTCTTTAATCCATTTGGAGTTTATTTTGTATATGGTCCAATTTAGAAAGTGGCCCCATTTCACTTTTTTTGCATGTATATGTCCAGTTTTCCCAACACCTTTTACTTAATGAGACTGTTTTAACGCATTGTATATTTTTGCTTCCTTTGTTATAGATTAATTGATCATATAAGCAAGAGTTTATTTCTGGGCTATTTTATTCCATTGATCTATATGTCTGTTTTTATGCCAGTATGCACTGCTTTGATCATTTAGTTCTGTAGTAGTTTGAAATCTGGGAGCATGTCACCTTTCCCTTTGTTCTTTTTCAGGCAGGGCCTTTTGTGGTTTCATGTACATTTCTGGATTACTTGTTCAAAGAAATATGCCACTGGCATTTTTATTTATTTATGTATGTATGTATGTATGTATGTATGTATTTATTTATTTATTTTTAGAGAGGGAAGGGAGGGAGATAGAGAGAGATAGAGAGAGAGACAGACAGACAGACAGACATCAGTGTGCGGTTTGCTGGGGGTTATGGCCTGCAACCCAGACATGTACCCTGGCTGGGAATCCAACCTGGGACACTTTGGTTCCCAGCCCGCGCTCAATCCACTGAGCTACACCAGCCAGGGCCACTGGCATTTTAATAAGGATTGTAGTGCATCTGTAAATGACTTAAGATAGTAGTAAAGACATTTTACGATTACTAATCTTTCCACTCCATGAGTGGAATTCCATTTATTTGTTATCTTCTTCAATTTCTTTTAATATCTCACAGTTCTCTCAGGACAGGTCTTTCACCTCTTGGTTAAATTTATTCTGAGGGTTTTTTTTTTTAATGTAATTGTAATAGGATTTTCTTAATTCTCCTTTTGGAGAAATTAATTCATTACTGGTTAATGAAACAGTAAAAAATTATGTATGATTTTTCTATCCTGAAATTTTACTGAATTCACTTATTAATTCTAATAGTTTCTTGGTAGGGTCTTTAGGGTATTCTATGTAAAGTATCATGCTATCTGCAAATAATAAGAGTTTTATTTCTTCCTTTCTGAGTTAGATGCCTTCATTTCCTTTTCCCTGTCTGATTGTTCTGGTTAGGACTTCCAGGGCTATGTTGAATAGAAGTGGTAATAGCATCCTTGTCTTATTTCTGATCTTAGAGGAAAGGCTTTCAGCTTTTTCACTACTGAGTACAGTATCAGCTGTGGGTGTGTCATATATAGTTTTTATAATATTGAGGTATCTTCTTTCTATACCCACTTTGTTGAGAGGAGTTTTTATCAGAAAAGGATGTTAAAGTTTGTCAAATCCTTTTTTCTGCCTCTACTGAGATGATCCTATCATTTCCATCTTTCATTTTGTTACTGGGGTTGATTGATTTACATATATGAAGCCTCCTTGCATCCTTGGAATAATCATACTTGGTCATGGGGCATGATCCCCTTAATGTATACTTCATCTGGTTTACTAGTATTTTGTTGAAAATTTCTGCATCTATGTTCATCAAGCATACTGGCCTCTAATTTCCTTTTTTTTGTAATGTCTTTGGTTGAATTTGGAAGTGTTTCTTTTACTGTTCATTTTTAAAATAGTTTTAAGAAGAATGAGTATTAATTCTTCTTTAAATATGTGGTAGAATTCCCCTGTGAAGCCATCTGGTCCAGGACTTTATTTGTTGGGAGTTTTTGATTATTTGCTCAATTTCATTACTAGTAACTGGTCTGTTTAGATTTGTTATTTCTTCCTGTCTTGTAAGAAATTTATCCATTATGTGTCAAGTTTGTTGGCATATAATTTTTCAAAGTATTGTTTAATGACTCTTTGTATTTCTGTGGTGTAAGTTGTTAACTTCTCTTTCATTTATGATTTTATTTACTGGCTTCTCTTTCCTTTATTCTTGAATGAATTGGTTAAAGGTTTAATTTTATCTTTTCAAATAACCAACTCTTAGTTTCACTGAACTTTTCAATTGTTTTTTAAATTTCTATTTTGTTTATTTCCATTCCAATCTTAATTATTTCCCTCCCACTGTTTACTTTGGGTTTTATTTGTTCTTCCCCCACCCCCCAGTTCTCATAGATGTAGAGTTAGATGGTTTATTTGGGATTTTTCTTGTTTCCTGTTGTAGGCCTGTATAGCTATGAATATCCAACTTAGAAGTGTTTTTGTTGCCTTCCATAGTGTGTTTAGAAAATTGGTGTTTTTATCTTCATTTGTGTCAAGGTGATTTTGAATACCTATTTGATTTCTTTGATCCACTGGCTGTTAGTTTTCATGTACTTTAGTTTTCATGTATTTGTGTGGTTTTTTTCCCAGTTTTCTTTCCATAGTTGATTTCTACTGTCATGCCATTGCAGCTGGAAAAGATGCTTGATAATGATTTCAATCTCTCTGAATTTACTAAGGCTTGCTATATGGCCCAATATGTGATCTATTCTGGAGAAGGATCCAGAAAAGAAAAATTGCACTTGAAAAATTGTGTATTCTATTCTCAAGTTTTTGGATGAAATGTTCTATAAATATCTATTAAGTTGACCTGGTCTAATGTGACACTTAAAGCTATTATTTCCTTATTAATTTTGTCTCAATGATCTATCTATTGATGAGAGTGGAGTATTAAAGTATCCTCCTATTACTGAATTTCTCCTTTCATCTATCTATTAACATTTGCTTTATATATTTAGTTTCTTCAATGTTGGGTCACAGATATTTGTGGTTGTTATAGACTTTTTTTTTGATTGACCATTTTACAATTATGTATGTCTTTTGCCTTTTGTTACATATTCTAAAGTCTATTTAGTCTGATATGAGTATTGCTACCCCAGCTATCTTTTCATTTCTAATTGCATGAAACATCTCTTACCATCCTTAACTTTCAGTCTGTGTGCCCTTGATTTGAAGACCCTTGTAGGCAGCATATAGATGAGTCATGTTTTTAATTATTCATCCCCTCTGTGTCTTTTTTAAAAGTATTTTCTATTTCATGTATTTATTTTTTAGAGCAAGTGTAGGGATGGAGAAAGAGAGGGAGAGAAACATTGACTTGTTGCCTCTTGCGTGCCACCAACTGGGGACCTGGCCCACAACCCAGGCATGTGCTCTGACTGGGGATCGAACTGGCAACCTTTCTGTTCACAGGCCAATGCTCAAACCATTAAGCCACGCCAGCCATAGCACCACTCTCTTTTATTTGAGCATTCACTACATTTTACACTTAAATTAATTATGATAACTATGTGCTTATTGCCATTTGTAAATGTTTTTGGTTGTTTTTATAGTTGTGTTCTTTCTTTTTCTTCTCTTGTTCTTTTCCCTTGTGGTTTGCTGATTTTCTTTAGTTTTTTGTTTGAGTTCTGTTCTCTTTATTCTTTGTGTCTTTTGTAGGTTTTTGGTTTGTGGTTGCCATTAGGTTTATGTATATCATTCTATATGTATAGCAGTTTATTTTAAGCTGATAGATATTTAAATCTGAATATACTCTAAAAGGACTATATGTGTATACCCCTCTCCATGCTTTAAGTTTTTGATGTCATATTTTAGATGTTTTTGTGTTATGTATCTTTGAACTACTTATTGTAGTTTGAGTTGAGTTTGGCACTTTTATTTTTTGACCAAAAGGCAGTAGCTTTTAAATGTCTGATTTGCTACATTTATTAACTATTTGGCTTTACCTGTGATATTTTTCTTTTCTCGTATTTTCTTATTTCTGGTTAGTGTCTTTCCTTTTTACTTAAAGAAGACCCTATAACATTTCTTGTAGACTGGTTTATGGTGATGAATTCCTGTATTTTCTGTTTGTCGGGAAACTCTTCTCATCTTCAGTTCTGAATTACCTTGCTGGGTAAAATTATTATAGGTTGTAGGTTCATAGGTTCCTTTCTTTCAGTACTTTAAATATGTCTTGCCACTCCTCCTGGTCTGGAAAGTTGAGGCTGAGAAATCAGCCTTTTGGGGTTTCCTTTGTATAAGTTGTTTCCTTTTTTAAGACTGTCACTTTATACTTTGCCAATATAATTACTATATGTCTTTGTGTGGGTCTCTTTGGTTTTATCTTATTTGGAATTCTCTGCGCTCCTGAACCTGGATGTGTATTTCCTTTTGCAGGTTAGGAAAGTTTTCAGCTGTTATTTCTTTAAATAAAGTTTCTGTTCTTTCCTTTCCTTCTGGGACCTCTATAAATGTAAATGTCTATGTGCTTGATGTTATCCCAGAGGTTCTTTAAACTATCTTTTGTTTTTTAAAATCTTTTTTCTTTTTACTGTTCCTGATCAATTTCCACTAGTCTGTTTTCCAGGTCACTGATTCATTCTCTGTATAAGCTAACCTATTATTTATGTATTTTCATTTTAATTATTGTGTTCTTCAGTTCTACCTGGTTCTTTGTTATGCTTTCTAAGTTTTTTGTTGAAGTGCTCTGTAAATTCCTCATTTCACTCTCAAGTTGGTGAGCATCCTTATGATTGGTTCTTTGAATTGGCTACTGGAAAATTACTTGCCTCCATGTCCTTAGAATTTTCTTCTGGAGATTTTTCTTATTCCTTCATCTGAGAGGTATTATTCTGATTTTTTCGTTTAGTTTGATTTTCTATTTTGTTATATAAAGACAAAATAGCCATCTCTCCCAGTCATGAAAGCAGTGGCCTTGTATAGAAATACCTCTCTGTAGGGTGTGTCTGCTGGGTGGTTTTGGCAGGCCAGCTGGAGCAAACAAGAGCCTACGGTGTCCAGGGCCCTCGCCTATAGTGCTAGAGCAGCTCTAGGTGGGGAGGCCAGGTGAAGCAACTTTGTCTGGAGCTGAAAGAGCTCAAGTGACGTGTCAGGGAATACGGTGTGGTACCTTGCAGTTGGGCCAGAGCACTTGAATATAGCTCCTGGCCACCAAATGGAGCTGTGGGGTGGGAAGTGGTATGAAATTTAAGCAATGGTGCTCACTAGGCCCCTGGCCCAGACATTTCCATAGCTGCCGGAGAGCTTCCTGTTTCCCAGTTTTTTCCATTTGGTCTCTTTTTCTAGTTTGTTGGTCAGAAGCTGTTCATTCAGCACTCGTCTCTCAGGAGTAACTGCTCTCTATGTATGTGTATATTTAGTTGCTTGTAGAAGGAGGTGAGTTCCAGTGTTCTACCATTGTTGCCATCTTGAATCTATATCTTAAACAGTCCTTTTTGCCCATCTGTTAGCATACTTTTTATAAAATTAATTTGAATTTACTGCAGTGACACTGGTTATAAAATTATAGAGGTTCCAAGTGTACAATTCCATAATACATCATCTGTATACTGTATTGTGTATTCAGCAGTCAAAACCAGTCTTAATGAAAATCCAGCTGTAGTTAAACCAACTGCTTTAGGAGGATTGCTTATTTATAATGCATTCCTGAGTTGGGGTGGTAGTCAAATGAAAAATAGATATTCTATTCATGTTGCCATGTGAGTCACAGGTTACTTGCTTGGCTTTTATGCCATTTACTACAACAACAAACTGGGGACAGTTCCATAAGCAAATTTATCCATGTTTAACATATTAACCATATTAGAAGCCAGTACAGTTTATGCATCCTCTCCTCCTGAACCCTGCTCCTACACAGAATTGTTACATTCCACATAGTGAGGTCAGTTTTGTGGCTTTATGAAAATGCTTTCTGCCTGTTCACCTACTATCTTTGTCAAGACCATCTTCTGATTTCAGGGCAGAACTTGGTTAAACTGTAGGCTATGACCTTGCATTGTATCTCACTTCTGCAGAATTTAATCTAACTGTACAGTGCCAGTGTATACAGTCTCTTTCTGTTAAATGCTGCCTAAAACACTATGGAAGCTCACTTCTTTCCCTGTGCCCACTGCGTTTGTAACATAAACAGTAAAATCCAAACGTATTTATTTCTTCTAGAAAAGGCCCTAAGTGGAAAAAACTTCTCATGCTCCTGCCATATTAAATAATCCCTTATAGCTAAGTAAATGGCTACATCAACTAGATCATCAGTATTTCTCTAAGATGAATTTATATTAAAACAACAAGAAAGATTTTTTAGTATCCTGACAATGTCTTTAATTTCTACTTTTAAATGACAGACTTTTCCTCTTCTCATGTCAGATTATTCCAGTGTAAAGATGATTTGATTATACATGAAGATAAATAAACCACAAATTATAAACAAATGTTTATGTCTCTTAAGAAATCAACCATTCCAATTAGATGGGGGGGGGGGCACGGTTAATTATGTTTCCACTGACATGTGGAGGTAATTTGGATGCCAAAACCATATTAGGAGAGAAAAGGTTTTAAAAAAGGTAAAGCCATATAAAAAAAATTTCCCACATACACACATTGTTCTTCAACCTTGGAATTTAAACACATTGACAGTAAGTTTTCATTTAGTTTGTTTTACTCCATAGCAGTGCTTTGCAAAGAATGGCCCCTGAACCAGTAGCATCCACATTGTTTGGGAAACTGTTAGAAATGCAAATTCTTATGTCCTACCCTGGAAATACTAAATTGGAACCTCCGTGAGTAGGACCAGCATTCTGGGCTTTAACAAACATTGTCAGGTGATGCTGACTTACTCCACAGTTGAAGATCCTTGGTTCTAAAGAATGGCACAATCAGCAGGCAACTGAGTAGAGATGTGGGCTGAAATTATTCTGTAAACTGGATTATTTTGAAAGTTATATAATTTCTTAAAATTTCAGTTATCATTAACACATATTGGGGATTTTGCCCCTCCCAAGCATCTTACCTGATGGAAGAATAGGGGAAAGGCACGATTCACAAATGTTCTCCTCTGCAAGAAAGCATACACTTGAGATTACACAGTGTTTCTGGTTTATACTTGCTCTGTCTCTTCTGAAAGCTAGACATATAGTTCCATATGATTATTGCAATTTACCCACCATCGACCAGAATGCCTTTCATCTGAGTACGATGCATTTCTTCAGTAAAGACAGAGAGTCAGCTACCAGAATCTTCTTGCAGCCTTCACGAAGCAGAATCTAATGCACACATTGTAAGAGAAAAGCCATCTTAAAAAGATTCAAGTATCTGGGATGGGGGGGAGGACCCTCTCACTTGGGCCCTCAGAAACTGGTGTCATTAAAATACTTCAAAGAGACCCACCCTGGCTCTGCCCACAGCACTCTCCTCCCTCCAAACCTCTGTCAGACCCACCTTGCTAGCTTCCATTTGGGTATGACTATACAATTTTTCTTAGCAACATATCATGGTTCCTGCAGTGCTTGTAACAAAAAATTCTAATTCCAAAGTCTGACGCAGAAGGCCCTCTATTAACTACCTCTATTGTTTATAGGTCTTCCTAATACAGATTCTCTGGAACAGAGTTTGGCCCCTATGTGACCTGCTGATTCCAAACCCCAGATCTTTGCCCAGGAGGGAAAACCTGCTATTCCAAAATCATTTATTTCATAAAGCCATCTACTTACTACACAGATGTTTTACTGTACTGGATTTCTATCATATATTAGGCACAAGACATGGTGTAATAAATTAAACAGACATGATTTCTGTCCTAAGCCCCCTCCAGGGTTGCAAACTGTTCCGTTCTCTGCAAATCCGACCCAAACCATGTGGCAATTAATGTAGTATATTAGTGTAATGGACTATATCAACCCTAAAATTTAATGAGTCTGAAGTGTCTGGCAAGTGAAAAAAAGACCACAGATATTACATATTCTGTCACAAGATAGTCATTTTCTTACTCTTCAATTCCAGCACTGTACGTTGTTCCTTCCTACATGTTCATTGCTCCAGAGGCTTATTTCCTTACTCTCTGCCTGAAGAATGATGCAAGCTAACCACTTCAGCACCCTCTAAAGTCAGGATGCAGACAGCAGAGGTCAAACACCTGGTTTGGATTGATACCAACTTCATGTTGTAGAGCTGGGGAAACAAAACCTGCCCACCTGCTTTAGGCCGGTAAGCAGCAACCCACCTTATTTTTGAAACCCTTCTGTTGGCCATAGTGTGAGTTCCAACTCTTTTCTGATAGTTCTTTGGTATTTTATTAGAAATTGAGAGATGCTCTGGTATGAGGTGTGCTTAAGCCAGATGACATTTTTTTTTAACCCAAACTCCCCTGCTTTCAAAGAGGGGAAAATACTTGGAAGACCTAAAGGGCTGAGCGGGTCTCAGGCAGGTGTCTGCAGGATCCCAATGTCTTCTGTGCAACTCCATGTAACTGCCATGGAAACCCACATGACGACACTGCTACCTCATGCAGCCAGCTTTGCATCACCACAATTTGCTTTCTTATGTTTTTCAGGTAAGGGAAGTGAGAGACTGGCCAACTTGGAACTCCATCCTTAGTCATCTGCAATAACAGGTGCTCCTCTAAAATCACAAAGAGCACTGACTTTGGGGGAATGAAGCCAGAGGGCTTCACCCTAATGATATGAAGGCTAATATTCAAGAACACAAACCTGATGTCCAGATTAAAGTTTTATACCCCCATGTCTAGTATTGGTGAGCAGGAAATAACTAATAGTAGTACTATTTAGTAGTAGTAGTACTTAAGTAGTAGTACATTAGTAGTAATAGTAGTACATTAATTGAAGCAGTGTGGTATAAAGTTTTATTTTTAAAATGCTATTAGAAATAGAATTTTTCTGATTCATTTTAAAAAAGATATTAAAACTTTGACATCATTAAAGCTACAGAAAAAATAAATATAGTAAAAGATATCTAAAAATATTCATGTCAGTAACTTCAATAAAATTTGTAAGCAAACAATATAAAATTCCTCAGCCTCTGATACCAAAATAAACATTTAAGAAAAATAGTAACAATCATAGCCTCTTGGTGAAATGTTTCCAAAAGAGCTAGCTCTGACCCTCACTGGGTGTTTTAGGTCTACTACATGAAACAGGGGTGCCCAACCTGTGGCCTGCCAGCTGGCATGCCACCCAGGATGGCTATGAATGTGGCCAACAAAAATTTGTAAATTTACTTAAAACTCATGAGATTTTCTTGTGATTACATGTTATCATGTATTTAATGTGTGGCCCAAGACAACTCTTATTCTAGTGTGGCAGAGAATGTCAAAAGTCCTGGACACCATTGGAGAAGCCACAGTATCTACAACTTAAAAAAGAAAACAGCAAAAAAATTGCAAACTAAGAGGAACTAGTTTTTCACCAGTTTTACAGTTTGAAAATAGGTATAATCTGTTTGCCCTGCATAAACATATTTCTAGGGAAACCTTTATTATTAAGAGGCACACAGCCAGGAGAACAGAAAATACACAAATACAGCTGAGTATGTTACTTTCTACTTCATTTGATCAAAACCCACCCAGGCTTCAAATCGAAAAACATGAAAACCTTTTAACTTCATTTACATGATGCCAACAAGTGTATATAAAGAGACTATCATCTGTAGGAAAGAAGTACTTATTCTGTAACATCTGTAGTACTCTGAAGGCAATCAGAGGTGGTGAAACCTTGTACAAGAATAGTACTATTGCACAGGTACTGTTTTACAATACCAGACACACGACAAGGTATTATGTTAGTCAACATAACAGATTCCCAATAGCAACTACATCAGTGATTCATGAAATCAGTTGCTTATACTGAGTTTACACTCGAAAGCTAATACTTGGTATTTCCCATGAATACATTTAGTAAGAGACTAATTAGTGAAAGTCAGATGCAGTAGCATTTTGCTTAAGGAGGGGGTCTTCATCTCTTTCTGACTTTCACACTTATGATTTCTGACCATGTCCATATTCTAAGGTCATCTGCCCAGCCTATCTTCCCAGCTGTGGAGTCTCAACTGTCACCTGTCTTCTTTCTGTCCTTGAACACTTAATGTTATTCACACACTTAGGGCACATGTACTTTCTTCTGTCATGCAGTTTCCCAATGACCAAAACAGCATACTCATAACATCACTGCTACTCACATTCTGAGTACTATGTTCTATTATTTTGTGCTATTTTTCTTTTTAAAATATGAGATGTTTAAGTTATACAGAATAAAATAAAATAGACTGTCTCTACCACCTAAGTTGAACAAATCTATTAATACTTTGCCATCTACTTCAGATTTGTTTATTTCAGGAAATAAAGTATTACTGATATAACTGACACTTCCTTGCTTTCACCTTCCTCCCTCCTTCCTTACAAACACACTCCAACTTTGTTTAGTGTGTCCAACTATCAAAATATGCACCGGGCTGGGGTTCATATGACACAGATCTGGTCAATGAGTCCTGGGGAGACATCTCCCACAAAAAAACAAAAGCCCCACTAGGAAAAAATCCCTTTGTTTTCTCACATCTTCTTGCCTGGAATATGGACATGAGGCCTGGAGATACAGCATCCACTTTGTGAACAAAAGGCAGCAATCTGGAGGTGTATTATTCTGTTGATGGATGTTCAGGCTGTTCCAGTGTAGGACTATTAAGGATAAAGCTACAGAAAACATTCTTGTACAAATCTTTGTGGACCTGCTTTTTACCTCTTGGGTAAATAAATAGTTAGCAGTGACATGGCTAGGTCATGAAGTAGGTGTATGTATAATTTTTTAAGTAACTGCCTAACAGTTTTCCAAAGTGGTTATATACCATTTTACGTTGCCACATATTGAGCACCGATACCTGATGAATCTACCCTCTTTTTCTTCTTGGGTAATCTTAGCCCTTTACTTTTTAATATATAATTTAAAACCCCGATAAGGTCTTTTGGCATGACTAGAATTTTACTAAACATATAGATGATTACTTGGGGAGAACTGATAACATGATATGTATCTACTTTTAATAATTAAATAAGTGGTCCAATTCAGTTTAATAATTTATGTAGAATTTTACATTTGTGTTAAAGAGAGAGGGCTATGATTATTTCATAGTGTCCTTGTGGGATGCTGGTAAGATTAGATTTAGCATCCCATGAGGAACTGAGTTTTTCCATTCTGTTCTCTGAAAGAATTTATGTAAATAAAACTTGCCTATATTTATAAGTGTGGTAAAGATTATCTCTAAGTTGTCTATAGAATGATGATTTATTGTGGCTATGTTTTGACTACTAGTCTATTTAAACACTGCTGGCCTATTTTATTTGCTCTTAAGTAAATTTTAGTACTATATTTCCTAGAAAATTGTTTATTGGATTTATATTTATATAAACTGTAGCATTTACTTTGTTTTAAAAATCTCATCTGTAGCTGTAGTTCTGTTGCCTTTGTTTCTGATATTTGTTTCTTCTTTCTTGATCAACTTTGTTAGAGGTTTTCCTATTTTATTAATCTTTCAATTCTTTCCTTTGGAACTTTGGTGAGGACATTTTCATTCTAACATCCATGTTTCTGTTAACAGCTCTTTTATATTTTCTATCTCTCAACTATTCTGTGCTGCATGCTAAATGATTAACCAGATCCTTTTCTGAATTATTTAATTTTTTTCAGCTGTATCTAATCTACTATTTGCCTTGTCCGCCCAGTTGATAATTTAATGAATACACTCACACAATTTTTATTTAGTTTTTCTTTTCAATTATTCTTATTTTCTATTATATTGTTCTCTTTCATATTATGGCATCTACTTTTTCTTTCATGCCTTTATTTTAAATGGACTAATTAGTAAAGCCTTTGAGATTAGTCTTATTTTCAGTTCCTGGAAATATGAAGATTGTTGCAACATTTTTTATTATTTTGTGTATAGTATCTCCTGACTACCATTCATTATATAATTTATAATTCTTTTTATGGTAAGCTCATCATCAATGGAAAGTCCTGTGTGTCCTAGCTGAAGAAACACACCATTTTGAGTAGTTTCACTTCTGCTTTTTTGAAGTATCAAGGGGTTCAATGGTTCTCGAAGAGTTTTCCCAAGCAGGATAGCATAAACACAGATCCTCCAATTTCTTATGGGTAAGCTATTCTTTTCCCCAACCTTCTCTCCCTTGTTAACCTGTGAGGAGATGGCTAGCTCCCTTGTCACTACACAGAACCAGAGGGTAGTTATTTAATATGGCTTGAGACTCAGGCTCTGTAGAAGGCATTTGATTTTAGTTCCTCACTTCAGGTGGGCCAATGACCATTTCTCCTGCTCCCATTTAAGTTTAAGAAGCCCATAATCTAGAAATGGTTTCTGCTTATCTAGAGGACTACCATAATAACAATATTCCCTTCCACTTTGGATTTGCTCTCAGTATTTCTGGGTACCTGTTCCTATCCCTTTTGGAGATGAGCTATGAATTAAAAATGAATTATTTTTAACATCCTAGTTAACATTCTTTTTAACAGGAAGGGAGTATTCAATTTAGTCTATCATATATCCAGAAATCTAAATCTTCTCTGGTTAAGAAACATAAATTTCTAGTATACATACTGTTGACAATGTTAAGTAAAGCAAATATCTATAAGCATAGACTATATCTATATTTACTCTCCTTTAAATGTATTTTACTTGAATTCTTAGAATCTTAATCTTTATCATTGACCTTGACAGTTGATTACAAACTTTTATGCCTTATTGATTTTTTTATTTTTTAAAGATTTTATTTATTTTCAGACAGAAGGGAAAGGAGGGACAAAGAGAGGGAGAGAAACATCAATGTGTGATTGCCTCTCATGCATCCTGCCTTGAGGAAACTGCCTGCAATCCAGGCACATGCCCTGGACTGGGAATTGAAGCAGTGACCTTTTGCTTTCAGCCTGACGCTCAATCCACTGAGCCACACCAGGCAGGGCTCCTTATTGAATTTAGATATTAAAAATTTAAATAGACTTACAAGGCCTTGTTTTGATGTTTATCTTTTAATTTCATCTTTACTATATTTTTTTCCATTGCCATTTGGTGCCTTTGTACTCCCCTCCCCCAACAATTACCACACTGTAGTCCATGTCCATGAGTCCTTTTTCTTTTCTTCTTAATCCCTCCACCTCATACCTCCCACTCCCACTAGTTATAATCCTGTTCTCTATAAGAATCTGTCCCAATTTTCCTTGTTAGTTCACTTTGTTCATTAGATTCCAGATATGAGTGAACTCATATGGCATTTGTCTTTCTCTGACTGGCTTATTCCACTTAGTATAATGTTCTGCAAGTCCATCCATATTGTTGTAATGGGTAAAAAAAATTTTTTTATAGCCAATTAGTATTCCATTGTGTAAATGTCCCATAGTTGTTTTATCCACTCATCTGCTGATGGACACTTGGTTTGCTTCTGTATCTTGGCAATTGTAAATAACGGTGCAATGAACATAGGGGTGCTTATGTTCTTGCAAATTACTGTTTTGGGTTCCTTCAGATATACTCCCAGAAGTGGGATTGATGGGTCAAAAGGCAGATCCATTTTTTAATTTTCTGATGTATTTCCATCCTGCTTTCCACAGTGGCTGCACCAGTCTGCATTTCTGCCAACAGTACAAAATCGTTCCCTTTTCTCCACATCCTCACCAGCACTTGTTGTTTGTTGATTTATTGATGATAGCCATTCTGACAAGTGTAAGATATCTCATTGTTTTAATTTGCATTTCTCTAATGATTAGTGACGATGAGCATCTTTTCTTATGTCTATTGGCCATCTGTATGTGCTCTTTGGAGAAGTGACCATTCAGGTCCTTTTGTTTCCCTTGCCAAAGGAGATACATCTAGTAGCATATTGCTATGAGCAATGTCAGAGACTTTGCTGCCTATGTGTTCTATTAGGACTTTTATGGTTTGGGGCCTAACATTTAAGTAGATGATCCATTTTGAATTTATTCTTAGGTGTGGTATAATGTGGTCTAGTCTAATTTTTCTGCATGTTTCTGTCCAATTTTCCCAAAACCATTTATTGAATAAACTACCTTTAGCCCATTGTATGTGCTTGCCTCCTGTGCTGCATATTAATTGCCTGTAAAGGTGTGGGTTTATTTCTGAGCGCTTTATTGTGTTCCATTGATCTATGTGTCTGTTTTTGTCCCAGTACCATGCTGTTTTGATTACTATGGCCTTGTAGTATAGTTTGATATTAGGAAGCATGATTCCTCTAACTTTGTTCTTCTTTCTCAGGATCACTGCTGCTATATGGGACCTTTTGTGGTTCCATATACATTTGTGAAATATTTGTTCTAGATCTGTGAATTACATCATTGGAATCTTGATAGGAATTGTGTTGAACCTATCGATTGCTTTGGGTAGTATGGACACTGTAACAATGTTAATTCTTCCTATCAATGAAAATGGCATATGCTCCACTTATTTGTATTATCTTCAAATTCTTTCTTCAGTGTCTTATAATTTTCTGAATGCAGGTCTTTTACATCCTTGGTTAAGTTTATTCCTAGCTGTTTTATTCTTTTTGTCGCAATTGTGAATGGGACTGTTTTCTTAGTTCACAATTGTGAATGGGAACTTTTTCATAGTTCATTATTGGCATATAAAAATGCAACTGATTTCTGGATATTAATTTTGTATACTGATACTTTGCTGAATTCATTTATCAGTTCTAGTAGTTTCTTGATGGAATCTTTGGGGTACAGTATCATGTCATCTGCAAATAACAACAGTTTTACTTCTTCCTTTTCAATTTGGATGCCTTTTATTTCTTCTTTTCTGATTGCTTTGGCTAGGCCTTCCAGTACTATGCTGTATAAGAGAGGTGAAAGTGGACATCCCTGTCTTGTTCCTGATTTTAAGGAGAACACTTGTAATTTTTGCCTGTTGAACATGATGCTGGTAGTTGCTTTGTTGTATATGGCCTTTATTTTGTTTAGGCATGTTCCCTCTAAACCCACTTTGCTGAGAGTTTCTATAATGAATTGGTGCTGTATTTTATCAGATGCTTTTTTCTGCATCTATTGATATGGTCATGTGATTTTTATCCTTCATTTTGTTTATGTGGTGAATCACATTTATTGATTTGTGAATATTGTTCAAACCTTGCATTCCCAGAATAAATCCCATTTGATCATGGAGTATGATCTTTTGATGCTTTGCTGTATTACTGTATTTTTAGGACTATAAGACACACCTAGGTTTTAGAGGAGGAAAATAGGAAAAAAAATTGCAAAGCAAAAGTTGTGGTAAAATGTTTAATAACCTGTGACCCTGCTCCACTGCCCCCCACACAGGTAAGCTACATTCAAACCATAAGATGAACCCCCATTTCCTCCCAAATTTGGGGGGGAAAGTGTATCTTATAGTCCAAAAAATATGGTAGGTTTGCTAATATTTTGTTGAGGATTTTACCTTCTATGTTCATCAGAGATATTGGCCTATGCTTTTCTTTCTTTGTAGTGTCTTTATCTGGTTTTGGAATTAAGATAATACTGGCCTTGTAAAATGAGTTTGGAAGACTTCCCTCCCCTTGAATTTTATAAAATAGTTGAGAAGTAGAGGTGTTACTTCTTCTCAGAATGTTTGATAAAATTTACCTGTGAAGCCATCTGTTCTAGGGCTTTTGTTTGTTAGGAGTTTATAGATTATTGCTTTAATTTCAATAGGTATAATCTGTCTATTCAGATTCTCTGATTCTTCCTAATTTAGTTTTGGAAGACTGTATGTTTCTAGGAATTTATCTATTTTGTCCAGGTTATCCAGTTTATTGGCATATAGTTGCTCAAAATATTTTCTTACAATCCTTTGTATTTCTCTGGTGTCAGTTATTTCTCCTCTTTTATTTCTAACTTTATTTATTTGAGTCCTTTATTTCTTTTTGATGAGTCTGTCAAGGTCTGTCAAGCTTGTTTATCTTTTCAAAGAATCTGCTCTTGGAGTCATTGATCTTTTGTATCTTTATTTAGAGACTATTTCATTTATTTCTGCTCTGATCTTTATTATTTCCTTCTTTCTTATGCACTTTTGACTTTGTCATTCTTTATCCAGTTCCCTGAAGTGTGAAGTTGGATTGTTTATTTGAGCTTTTTTGTTTTCTTTCTTAATTTTCTTTTCTTTTTTTTTTTTGAGATAGGTCTATAATGCTATAAATTTCTCCCTTAGAATTGCTTTTCTAGTGTCCCATAGATTTTGGATTGTTGTGTCCTCATTTTCATTTGTTTCAAGGCATCTTTTAATTGCTTCCTTGATCTCATTGTTAACCTATTCACTGTTTAGTAATATGTTATTTAGCTTCCATGTCTTTGTATGATTATCAGTGTTCTTGTGATTGATTTATAGATTTATAGCATTGTGGTCAGAGAAGATGCTTGATGTGATTTCACTCTTAAATTTATTGAGACTTGCTTTGTATCCTAATATGTGGTCTATCCTAGAATACATTCCACATGTACTTGAAAAGTATGTATATTCTGCTGCTTTGGAGTGAAACGCTCTCAAGATATCAGTTCAATCCACTTGATCTCAGCAGGGTGTCCAACCTTTCAGCATCTGTGTGCCACACTGGAACACGAGTTGTCTTGGGCCACACATTATACACATTAAATATATTGTAATATGTAATCACACAAAAAATCTCATAGTGTTTAAAGTAAATTTATGATTTTGTTTTGGGCCACATTCACAGCCATCCTGGGCTGCATGCAGCCTGCAGACTGCAGATTGGACACCCCTGGTCCTAATGTGTTGTTTAAAGCTGCTGTCTCCTTGTTGATTTTCTGGCTGGAAGATCTATCCACTGAAGTCAATGGGGTGTTAAAATGCCTGACTATGACTGTATTTCTGTCATTATTTCCCTTTATTTCCCTCAAGATTTGCTTCACATATTTCGGTGCCCTTATTTTGTGTGCATAAATGTTTACTAGGATTATATCCTGTTTTTGGATTGTTCCCTTTACCATTATGTACTGTCATCCTTTGTTTCTTCCTATAGCCTTGATTTTAGTCTATTTTGTTGGATATGATTACTGCTACCCCAGCTTTTTTCCCAATTCCATTTGCATAAAATATCTTTTCCCATCTCTTTAATTTCAGTCAATGTGTATCTTTTGAATTGAGATGGGTCTCTTGGAGGCAGCATATATATTGGATCTTGTTCACTTATTCATTCAGCTACCCAATGTCTTCGGTTGGAGCATTTAAGCCATTTACATTTAAGGTGATTGTTGATAGATACATATTTAGTGCCACTGTATTGTTAGACTATTTTCTTCTGTTTTAGTTTTCTCTTTTTTTCTTCTTCTTAAAAAGCAAGCCCTTTAGCATTTGTTGCAGTACTGGATTAGCGTTTATAAACTCCTTTAGCTTTTTCTTGTCAGGAAAGCACTTTATTTCTCCTTTGATTTTAAATCATAGACTTTCTGGGCAAAGTAGCTGTGGTGGTAGGTCTTTGTTTTTCATCACCTTGAATATTTCACACCACTCCCTTCTGGCCTCAAATGTTCCTGTTGAGAAATCAGATGACAGTCTAATTGGTGTTCCCTTGTATATAACTAACGGCTTTTCTCTTGTGGCTTTTAGGATTACTCCTTGTTTTCAAGCCTTGTCACTTTAATTATGATGTGTCTTGGTTTAGGCCTCTTTGAGTCCAACTTGTTGGGGACTGAGTTTCCTGGACTTATGTGTCCTTTTCCTTCACCAGATTAGGGAAGTTTTCAGTCATTGTTTCTTGAAATAAGTTCTTGATCCATTGCTCACTCTCTTCTTCTGGTATTCCCACGATGGGGATGTTGTTATGCTTCATGTTGTCCAAAATGTTTCTTAAGCTCTCATTTTTTAAAATTTATTTTTCTTTCTGGTGCTCTGCCTGGGTGTTTTTTTCCTACCTTGTTTTCCAAGTCACTAATTCAATCCTCTGCTGCATCTAACTTATTGTTTACTGTTTCAGTGTATTATTTATTTCAGATATTACATTCTTTATGTCTGACTGGTCCTTTTAAATGGTTTCTATGTTTTGTTTTGTTTTGTTTTGTTTTTACATTGTTGAATATCCTTTTTATTATTACTCTAAATTCTCTGCTAAATAGTTTGCCTCCATTTCATCCAATTCTTCTTCTGGAGAATTCTCTTGTTCTTTCATTTGGAGTCTGTTTCTTTGTCTTCCCATTTTGGCTGCTTATTTGTATTTGTATGTATTGGGTAGATCTGCAAAGACTCTGGTGTAGGCCTTTGTCAGATACTGCTGTGACTAGATGTGCTCAACCTGTTTGGAGCTATCAGTGATTCACAGCATGTTGCTCTCTCTGCTGGGCCTGTTTGTGTGCTGAAAGAATCAGGCTGCACACTAATGCTGGCTTTTGCCAGCACTGGGCCCTGGGAAGGGTCAACTGAAATCTCAGAGGTGTGCTTTAGTTGTTAAACTAATAAGTATATAGTCTCCAGCTGTAATCAGCAGCCAGGCTTAAGCACCAAGGGTGGGCAGAGTAATTCCTGTGGGCAGGCTATTCCTTCCCCTCAGACTGACACCACTTGGGGAGGAGTGCTCTGCCTGAGAAAGATGGCTACTACAGTATGGGGGATGACTCAGCACAGGGATCCTGGAGGCTGTTCCTTCCGTTGTCTCCTCAGAGACACCAACCCTAGACTTTCCTCAAGTGTCTATAGTATACTGCCTTCCCTTTGCTGGAGCCCAGGGAAAGTGGCTGCAAATGAAATCTTGAGTATTGGTCCTTTGTCTCTAATTGTCTCTCCCTGGCAGACAGAAACTCTGCTGCTTTTCACGGCTGGATGTTATCTGGGTTCCTTTCTCTCTCTGGTGCTCTAGGCTGGGGAGCCCAGTTTGGGGTTTAGACCCCATACTTCTCAGAGGGTACCCCTCTTGCCGCTGCAATGTCCTTCTGGAATTTCAGCTGCCTCCCTTGGGAGCACAGCCAGTCCTCTTGTATCTCTTCCACATACCCTACCAGTCTTGTTGTGGTGAAGTGATTTATTCCGTCTGTCCTTGGTTATAAGGCACAGCCAAACTAATCTTCAGGGGTTATTCCTTATATATTTACTTATTTACTTACTTAGTTACTTACTTATTGTTATGCTGGTGGTTTCCCCATATTTTTTTCTCAGTCTTTATGGAATTTACAAATACATACATTTTGTGATGTTTTCAGAAAATTTTAGGCTATAAAAGTTAAGCTCAGAAGACGTTTTAAGGATATATGACCTGTCTCCCATAAATATACTCTCTGTCTCCAAAGGATGCCTTTTGCCTCTCAAAGATCAAGTCATTTTCAGCTCAGCAAAATCTTTCTGCTTCCTATTTTATTCTGTGTAGGATGGCCTCTGATATTGCTTTCAGAAATTCAAATCAGTTTGAATATCCTTTATTGTGTCATCTATACAATGTCTCCACCTGATAAATGAGACAACACTGTTACTAAACTTTGGTTTGTAATCTATATCTGATTACTGTAACTCTAAAGTTTACCAAGGTAAGTAAGCCACTGTCTGATCTTTTCCTTCCTTAACTTCATAATGGCATTAGCTTCCATCTCAAAACAAATGGGTAGGCATTTCTTACCATGTACAATATTATTTTACCTACATATATTTTCCTTATGGGACTTTCCTTTATTTTTTCAAGATTATTCAATTTGATGGGCCAACTTCTTCCTACCTCCTTCTCTACCACTTCTGTTTTCCTAATAATGTTCCTCCCTATAATTCCAAGTTTTTCTGAATTCTATATTTTATTAACATTGCCTTTATTCTTTGTCCTCAACATTTTCAAGACAACCAGTTGTAGCTTCTACAAAGTTACAAGCATACTTTTTTCTGTTGTAAATTTAAATAACTGTATTTATAAGATAGCTACTGAAAATGAACATGAGACTCTAGATTCTCTCTATTTTCCTTCTCTGTAGTTCATCATTGATAATAATTCTAACCAAAAGCAAAGTAGCAAACTCATGGATATTTACTAAAGCAATAAAAGAACTGAACATCAGTGAAGTTATTATGGTTCATTAGAAACAACTGCCAGGGAAAAATGCCATAAAAATTGCTAAGTTCCTGAAATTTTTATTTTAAAAGATTCTTTGAATGTTGATCTCTTTGCTGACATTGGTGCTTATTCATACTACAGTGCTTATCATTTGAACTGCAAATGTCAGATAGTTACCTGGTTTTTACAAGCATCCAATATTACATCAGAGCTATACTGAGAAATCATTTTACTTAATTTCTAATTCATTATTTAGGCCACAGTACTATGGGATTCAAATTCTACTTGAAAAAGCTTTTCTTTTTGTTGGGATTATTATCAAAGATGAGGAAGTGGAGAGAAACAAGAAGAAAAAGCTAGAAAGACTCTAAAGCCTCATGTTAGAGATAAAGAACACTATTATAGTTGGTTGTCACAGGCCACTTATGTCACATAAAAGCTGTGATGAGGCCAACCTGAAATAATGTGAAAGGGAAAAAAATCCATGTTATTTTAAAGTTTATTTCAGGGGTTATAAATTTAAAAACTATGAGTCAAAAAAAACCAATGTGTCCCCCCAAAAGTACATGTAAGAAAGAAGTCATTTCCTCTTAATTCATTCGTCTCTGTTTTTAAAGTAGAGAATTTGAGAAATTATAAAGAAATATGGGAGTCATAGCAAATGTAAATAAGTGAAAATAACTTTGACAGTCATGGAGACATCTGGAGTCAGTTTACCTCTGTGTGTGTGAAGTTTAATAAAATGCAAGTGTTAAACCTTTGTACTTCACACAGAAATAGTAATTCAAATCACTTGAGCAAGGGCTGCATCCTACTCATCTCCAGGTCCATGAGACATTACATGGGAGTCCTGTTAGCACTCAGCACCATATCTAACACAGCAGGCACTCAAATATTTAAATAAAAGTATTTATAAACAAGTGTATGCCATTTAAAAAAATTATACCTTCACTGTGTTCAGATTACTGAGTGTTCCTGAGACACCTGTCTTCTGTCTCCAGAACACATGACTCATAGTGATAGTGAGACACAGCAGTTTACTGTGCACACTTACCCAGCATCAGCAGTGGTGGAGACCCAGCCTTGCTTTTGACAGGCTGCACCACTAGGTGTTCACTTTTCATCATCACTGTGTATAGTCAATGCTTGAAGGGAACCAACTACAGAAACACAGCTATGCACACATTTATATATAACTTATACACAGATTTGTACATGAAAGATAAAGCCTAAGGGCCTGGATTTTAATGAGATAAACAAAATTACACCTAAAAATCTAAGCTACTTTGTTACAGATTTAAAGAAAGGTACTATGAATGATTTACACTGAGATATTAAGTTAACATTCACTCTATAAAGGTGGGTTTATGAAAATACTCTGTTAAGAACTTGAGAGATGAAAGGTATTAATTAGATCATCTAGTTCTGAGGTCCCTAAATGCCAATGCACAGTATTTCGGGGACAGGTCAGGTGTACTTCACCAAGGTACTTTAAGGACATACTCCCTATCTGTCCCCAAGAAATTCTAACCCAGCAGATCTGAGGTGGTACTTGAATCTAGGTAATTTAAAGAAGAATTCAGATAATTCTGGTGTGTGGCTAGGCTCGACAATGATTTAATCTAATAGGAAGCTGAAACCCAGAAAGTTTATGCACCCTCCCTGAGGTCAACAGGCTTGTAGTGGCAAAGCCAGGACTAGAGCTCAGGTCTGCAAACATCCTGTCCACTGCTTTTTAAAGATAACAGCCTGCCTGTTCATTTTCTAGGCCGGTTCTAGATATTCCTCTGTTGTAACTGGCCAGGACATAAGTGCCTTTCCAGAAACCAATGTAACAACTAGTGAGAAATACACAAGATTTAATTAGAAAATCTTGGTTCAAACCTAGTTCATCAGTTTCCCAGATCAGCAAGGCATTTAACCTTTGTAAACTCATTCTTCTCGTCTGTAAAATAGAGGTGACAGGTCCTTAAGGACCACTGTGAGGATGAAATGACTGGCTAGTAAGTCTATCAAAAGAGAAGTATTTCAGAACAAAGATGCTTAAGGGGGAAAAAATAGAAATGGATATAAATGCTAAATAAATAAAATAAAAATGTTTTTAAAATATAAAAATTTATTCCATAAAAATAATTTGGAAATTGTGGCCATACGTTGGAAGTATCATTTATACAATATTGTTTTATAAATAATTTCTATCAAAATAAATGCTATTTGTCCTTGAAATCAGGCCTAGATTCATTTTAAGTTTATGAAGTATGACAGGGGTAACTTTTATCATACTGGCTTCATGAAGCTTTTAAAACTTGTTGAATAATTATACTAACAGTGTAAGAATGTATAAAACCATAATAAGTTAAATATATTTTTAAAAACTTAAACATTAATAATGTGGTTGATTATATTATTTTCTTAACTTTAAGGATGTCATCAACATCTAACATGCCTTACACTAAACTTCAGTTGAAGTTGTTTAATTTTAGAAAATGTAAGAGTTTAAAACCAGAAGAGAGACACTTATTTAAAAAATTTTCCCAGAACTTTCTCTACCTTCTCTCTTTATAATTAGCGATTTGCTAATTAATGATCTCTCAAAACATTTTCAGTGGCCAAATAAGTTTAAAATGCTGCATATTCTATTGTAAATCCACCCCTTTGAGATTTCCAGGCATATTATATAAAAAGAATCTGAGAAGCCTCATGAAAGACTTTCTTTCACATTTGACCACGGGTCATTATGTTTACTGACTGGGTCTTAATATCCCCTAGAGTTGTTACCCCTTCTGGCCTTGCTGCCCTTTCTCATATGAAGTATGTTCCAGATTCTTGCAAAATCTAGGAGCTACAAAATTTCCCCACAATTTTCGGGAAATTAACAGGGTTGGCAATTTTCTACCCTGTCAAAACATGTGAAAATCAACTATAGTTTTATGGAACAAAGGACTAGATAGAATTAAATTAAAACATGTATGTGAAATTTTTATGGAAACTTCAAAATGTTCTATAAATAGATTTGTTATTTCTATGGTGATCCCTAACTAGGTTGCCCAGAGAAAGAAACAGTTGTCAATATAAAAACAATAGCCTTTTCCATAGGAAAATCATCTAAACACTTTCTTCATATCTATTAAGTAGGAAGTATCCCCTAGAATTCTTTGAATCTACCTGAATAGAGCATTCTCTCTGGGCATCTTCCAGTAAGACATCAGAGCTCCAGTGGATTCCCATAGGCTCTGATGCCTTCCCTGAGGGCCCCTTCCCCTTTGTTCCACAGAATCTTAAGAAAAATCTCTCAGACCATTTAAAAATATAATTAAGAGGATAAAATGTTGGGTTAACAGCTGTTTTAGTGGATAATCTTTTATATGGAATTCATTCTACATTAATAATTTTATTTTTACTCCAGTTGACTCAGAACTATGCAAACTTATTCATAAAAAATTAATGAGCAGTGATATCCAGTGGTGTCCATGACCTTGGCTCTCTAGGTTCAGAGCCTAATAACAGGGATTTACTAGGCATTTCTATAGGCATTGTAGAAGCTGGGAAAAAAGTGGCACATTTTTCAACCCACAGGCTAGGCTTCATGCACTATAGCTAGAGGGTAGAAGGGGTAATTATTTCATCACCTTCCTCAGGGTAGAACTGTTCAAAGCCACCTAAATGGCTTCTTCACAAATTTGGATTGGAAACTGAGCATATCCTAGCACACTCAGGGGTAGTTAAGAGCCAGTGAAATATAGACCATTATTAAGCTCATTCATACCCTGAGCTTTAAAAGGTCAGACTGTGAAACCACTTCACCCAAAGTCCCATGCTAAGCCTCAGAATTAGTAACTTATTCACTGCCTGGATTGCTCTTCTGCATCCCTTGGGTACTACTACACAACGCAAGCTCCTCTTGTTACCACCTCTACTCACCTACTGATCCACTCCCATGTTACTCTTTCCTTCCTTAATTTTCTCATTCCCCTTCTGATCTCCATTCCTTGGGTCATCTGCGAACCTCCAAATTCCACTGTAAATAAATAGCTGTATATTTTGGAGTATTTTGCAGAATTGGCCTTTCTTCCTCTTTACCTTAACCTATTTCTCTCCCAGGACCCTGAATTCCCATAAGCCCTCCTGAGTGAAGGCTTCTTGTTCTCTCACATCCCACCTCCAGGAAACCTCTTCTCCTTTAAAGTTTTGTTACCCACTAATACTACAGTCACCAGTGGGCTGTGCATCTAAGCTCCCAGCTCACTGAGAATGCTGGAGCCTGGTTTACAGTCCCCACTCCTCCCTCCTCCCTGCCCATTTGGATGACTCACTGTGCCCTCACAGCTTCTCCACAACTCCTCCAATGATCTTTACCTTCATCCCACTCTTTGAACATGTTTGAAGTGACTCCAGAAATTTTAATGTGACAATATCCCACTCTCTGGCCACAGCTCTTGTCCCTCCAGTTCTGTCACTCCTTTATATCTCCTCCATCTCTTCTTGTGCCAACAATCTTCCTTAATTTCTCCTTCTTCTCACCCTGCCTCTTAACTGAGGCCACCGCCCAAGTTCAACAGGCAACTGCACTCGCACCCTTTATAGTGACTGCGGGCCCCACAAATTCTAATCATGACCCCCCCCTCTCCTTACTTAGCCCAGTTACCACTTCTCTTCCCCACACCCTATCTTTCAGCTCTGTCTGAAAATATCTTGTTTCCAGGAAAGCAATTTCATCCACATTATAGCAAAAACTCATTTTCAAATAAATTAGACAAAGAATAGTCTGATCTGTTAAAGAAATATGTTTGAAATAGTTCTGTGGCAGCTACCAGCATCCTAAAAATAATGTTAACAGTCCTTTTAAAGAAAAGATCGGGATACTATGTAATTAGCATATTAATTTATATGAAAATAGTGTTCCAATGCTCTTATCACACATTCTAAATTATTACAGATAAAAAAATGGTATTCATCTAGGAAACAGACAAATGGTTAAATAAAAGAGAGAATATTAACATATTTTGAGCAATAGGTTACTGAGTGGCTTCAAGGGAATTATTAAACTATTTGAAAAATATTTTTTTTATTCTCTCAAATGGACATAATACCCATTTTACTCAAAATGGTTTGGGTGGTTTGATCTAATGGCCATGGTAACTACTCCTTCCCCAGTGCCATGCAGTATCTACCACACAAATGTAAGGATGCCTACTCATTAATAAGAGAAAATTTGGGGATAGTTCAAAATCAGATGGCTTCCTTAAAGAGTGATATTTCTTAGTTTCTTTATTTGAACAGTTTTCCAAATATCTGGATCTATATAAAATAAGTATCAAACTGAATGATTCTACTGATACCTAAAGTAAACCTAGAAAAGTTTATCCATAGTTATGAACTCACTCAGCATGTTTATTTCTCCAAGAAAGGATACTTACTTGTAAATTGTAATCTTGCAGAATCTTAACCAAGGAATCTCTCAAATTGGGAATCTCCATTCCTTCCTTGATACGGTGAATCAGTAGAATTGGGTCAACATGTGTGCCAATGTTGTTTAACAAGCCAGTAATGAATGCTACAAAATACCACAAAAAACAACAGACAGGCAATGTACATAATTATTGGGAACTGTCCAATTGGTTTCAGAGGCTATAACCTCCCATGGCTAAGGTTGAGTAAAAAGACCTTGGGACCATAAGCCACTTAGGAGACAAATCTTATCTTCCTTGCAGCAGCACTGCCTCTTCCCCTTTTCACTTTACCCTGCTTGCCCCAGATGGATGACTGTTAGCCAATGAATGGGTAAGATTTCTCAAGGGAGGGGATGACCTAAAACAGGCATGGGTCGCAAAGAGGGGCCCTCAGGGAAGGACTTGGGGGCCTATAGAAAAAGGGGGGTGGTGGACCCTAGCCCCTTGGCTTTGACATAGCCTGAGTCCTCATTCTGTCTGCAAGAAGTCTCCTAATCTCTTGGCTGCCTTACTTCCCCTGCCTGACTTAGGCCTGAAACAATGCTTTAAGCCTGAAACAATGCCCAAGGTGGGTGTGGCCCTGTGCTGGAAACGGCAGGTTCCCTTGGGTGATTGGGCCTAAGAAAGAATGCATAAAATCCTTTGAAACCTGCTTTGCTAATACCCTCAATTTAAATGATAAGGGTCTAAGCATGAAATGAGTTTGTTCCCCAAAATTTTATGGCCCTTTAGCTATCTGACCCTGACTCAAAATAAGCCCTCAGAGTTCTCTGAATGTTATCTATTGTTTTATCCTTACTGCCTAACAATGATTGAGCTTTATGTATACACCCTGTATTCCTATGCAAATTAAACCCAATGAAAGCCCATTGAGGAACAGGCTCCTAGCCCTTGTCCTTTGAGAGATCTTCTACCTTTCCTCTCCAAGCAGATCATGTCTTTGTAGACTTATTCTCATCTGTTGTGGATGGGGGTTGGGGGGGGGGCTCTGTGGGCTGAGCTCCTCCCACACATAATGCAACTTTAAGTCAAAAGTAACTCAAAGGTAAAACTATTTCCTTCAAATTTGAATTTTTTCTTCTTTTTTTGAATTGTCCATGTCCATCCATCATGACTTTACCCTCATGAAGGAAAAATCAAAAATGATTGACACAAGATTTTCTTTCAGCAGGATAACAAGTTTGAATTTCTAACTCTCAAGAACTAATCTTCCTTTACTTTCCTCATGACACAAAGGAGAAGCTAAATTTAAAGAATTTAAAGCACAAATGACTACTTCAGAATACTGTCTGCGATGTTAAAGGGTGTGCAACTACTATGATTCAGCTATCTGTGAGGTAGGAATGCTATTTGTCTCCATTTTACAGCAATGGGACATGGGGTGGTTAACTAATCCATCCATACTGCTAGCAAGTTATAAGCCCAAATTCAAACTCAGGCCAGACAGTTCACTATGTATTATATTATACTCACTTTGCTTCCTTTAAGATCCTTAAACTACTACTCTTGTACATTAACATTATCCTCTTACACCTCTTTGTTAAATGGATAATTATAACAGCAATTTCTAGAATCTGAAAATTTTGAAACAGATAAGCCTTCTAACCAAAAAATAAAAAAGAGAAGGGGGGGAGATTTAAACCACTATTGCTAGATTCTGAATCATCTCTCTTTTCTCCAAAAGAGAACCTGGGTTACTGTTAGGAACCTGCTTTTGTTTCTTTCCAAAATGGGAGACCCACGGCAAATGGTCAAGCAGAGGGCCAACAAATATATTCCTGATGCAGTAGGTAAAAATATGCTTTATGGGGACACAATTACTATCATTAAGTTAAGCACTTTTTCTTTATCACTTTCAGGTAACACAAAGTGATGGGGCTCTAGGCCTCTCTGCACAGGAATAGTATTGCAAAGTGTTACAATGTGCTTGGCCTGCTTTTATTATAAATACTTGACCATATTTTTAACTCAATGTATCTTGAGGTAATTCTTACTGTAGACATAATTGGCTATTCTGAGAGAAAAAAATTATGACAGCAGATGGCTTTTCTGCTTACGTGGTTTGTCGATGGAGTATAAAATCAGATCTTCCCAGAGCTCTCCATCATCCTGCTCCTTGGCAAATTCAATCGCTTTATCCACATCATGTAATTCCTCCATGATCATCTTCAGGGCACTTCGGCTATTACCCATTCGGCCTAGAAAAGATGTGAGAAATACTTCATTAGGACATTTTAATAAAGTATTGTTAAAGAAACAGCATGCTTCATAATTTGTTTACACAGTTTGAAAGCTAAGACAAAGTATCTTTCATATGTGACTTAACATAACATGGTAAAAGAAATGGTCTGCTATTTACTAGGTGTGTTCTGTATGCTGTGTACTCATTTAAGTTCTTCACACAAATGACATCACTTCATCATCACTGAAATCCTAAGAGGTATGTTATACTAATATTTTGTTATTTTATAGAAGAGGACACAAAAATGTTAGTAACTTCCTGTTCAGTGGCAGACCTGGTATGTCAGATGCTGACTTCCTGGTCACAGGCCTGTATTTCTTTTGAATGACTTTATACCTAGATACAATTAAGACTTTTAAAAGGCTGGGTGAAAAAAAGGTGAAGGGATGGAAAAGGGGGTCAAGGGAGGAAGCAGAAGGTAAAGTGGGAGTAAATGGTGATGGACAGAGACCTGACTTGGGGTGGTGAACACACAATATATAGATGGTGTATTATAGAATTGTACACCTGAAACCTATATAATTTTATTAACCAATGTCACCCCAATAAACAATTAAAAATTTAAAAATTAAATACATTAAAAAATAATTATAAATAAAGGCCTTGGAGTCCTTCTGCCTCTTTAGGTAGCTTTGCATACTGCTCTTCTGATACAGTGTGTGCCAGCTTCAAATTCAATTATCAGAAGACCACCTCATCTTCCTTCTCTTTCAAGATCATGGGAAAGCCTTTCAATAACTCTCATGAAATAAAAGAACTTACTATGTTTCTATTTGATTAATTATCTTCATATATTCTGCTCACTGATTTATTGGCATTTTAATGATTTTGGTAACAATTTCCATGAGTTTTTAATACAGTACACATAGAATACTTTACTCAGCACAAGGACAGCAACTGCCTGGCTGTGGGCTATCACCCTTGGCCTTGGCCCCTGGACAACAGCAGGAACTGTTAATGATCTCAAGTTCTCTTCGCTCTAGGCAGCCATTATCAAATGATAACAGCTGGCGGGTGCATAAAATTATATCCCATTTGTTGTATCTTCTATAGCATTTTGCTTTTCCTATAAATATTATTCCCACAATTTGTCTTTACAAAATCCCTCATTTTTAAAAAATGTGTGTATGATTTTTAAGATTTTATAACTTAGGAAGGATACTATGTTTTCCTTGTAAGTTCATTTCTGCTTCTAAGACAATATGACATTATGGCAAAAATTTACTAGAGTTTATCTTGGAAGGCATTCTGTTTGGAAGAGGTAAACTGATGAGCTACTTGAGATTGTGATTAGAACCCCAATAACATAAATTATAAAAACACTGTCCCAAAACACTTTTCCTAAGGACAGTAGGTCCTATAAGTGACGAACAGTTTTAGGTTTGCTGTTAAATATCCATAAATCTGCATACCCATTAATCAGAACAGAAGATTTGAATTATTTTCACTAGAGAAGCCCAAGAAGCCAATGAAGCTGAGTGCTGTAGGAGGGGAAAACATGAAGTGGAAAAACCCTACTGTTGTAGGGAAGAGAAGTGACACTGGCTGGAGGAACACCTAATATGAACTCTGTTTTAGGTACAAATACCTGCACAGAGCTCCCTTAGGAAATCTTTAAGAGTCTACATTGCTTTCATGCAAGTGGTTCATTTTGGGGGAATGTTAAAAGATACTAAGTTCTTTTTCATGGTATACATGGTACAAAGACTATGATACATGTAGAAGTAGCAACCTCAGGACCAGGGACAACTGACAGCTATATCATATTAAAAACTTTTTCTCTTTTGAAAATTCTGATATTCAATCACATTCCCTCTATTATTTAGGGTATGATTTTTGAAAATGAACATTATTTAATTTCTATCAAGATGGTGGTAATATAAGCCAATATGTTTATTATACAGTACTAATAAGTTACCTCATCAGCACTTATTAAATAACTCTTCCTTCTCTATTGAGCTGTGAAGACTCACGCCTTTTCCATGTATTAAATTCTTATATAAAATTGGTTTTAACCTCCCAGTTACTTTGGTTTAAAACGTATGTCAATTGCTAGACAATTTAAATCACATTGTCACCCCATTTCTTAGTTTATGGGGGCCAAAATGAGTGAAAACTACTTACTCAGAAGATAAACCGTCTCTTCCACAAAGTTTCTCTGTTGGCATATCTCAAGAGCCTTCAAATAAAGCAGGGGAAAATATTACTGAGTTACCAGGAAGAACAAATGTTAATAGAATCACTGAAAACACACAAATTTGAAAGATTTTTTTCCACTGCCTCACTTAAAAAAAAAGGAAGCAAACATATAAAAACACAGATCTCCTTAGGTGTTACTGGTGGCTGTGCCCTTTCATCTATCACAGATGTGCTGGTTCCTATGCAATTTAAGCAATAATATACAGCTCCAAACATTCCATGAGTAAAGACAGAAAGCAACATGCTGAAAGGCCCTTTCCCACCAAGCTTGCTCTCTTTTATGCTGCTTTAGACCGATTCACAGCTTTCCTGCCCCCCAACTGACCCACAGTCCCTGGTTTATACTCTGTTTCCTTCCACTGGGATGTAGCTGCAGGAAAGGACCTGTCCATGTCCACTGTGCATGTTCCCAGTAGAGAGTGTACCACAGCTCAGTAAGTATTTGTTACATAAATAAATACTGGGAATATTTCTACTGCTAGCTTACAGGTTTTAAATAACTCTGTTCAAGGATCTGTCAAAAGTGAGAGAGAAAAAACATATCTAACAATTTGGAAGGATCAAGAAGGAGATCAAGTGAAGAAATGAGGAAATACACAAATGACAGCATTTCCTTGAGTAAAAGTAAAACAATAGGTGATTATAAATAATTCAATAATGTAAATGAACTGGCACAAATTTACACTCTGCTGGGCACTAGAAAGTCAGGCTGGATGGAGGTTCAAAGATGATAGTAACACAAATGCTGACTGGTGACATATCAAAGGGCAACAAGGAGGAAATGGAGGTGGCTCAGGAGAGAGGGAGGCAGCATGAGTCCACCAGGGAGTGCAGGGTCCAGAGTGTGGCAGAGATATGACAACACAGAATCCCATGACCAGAGGGAACATGAACAGAGGGCTATATGCACAGATATAGGACATCAGCTTCACAGAGGAGGCAGCATCTGAAAGGGGTGCAGTATGAAGATTAAGAGCTCACCAGGAACCTCCCTCACACATCTACTATGGAACCCTCCAACTGTGTTATTCTGCTCCAACTTAAAGTGGAGACTCTACTTTAATGTGGCCTCGGATGCCCTGCCACTTTGTGTAGCAACACCTCACACCCTGTTCACCTCTATGCTATTGACCCCTGGACCTGGAATGCTGCCCTCCCTCACCACTCTCCACCCCTGGCAAGTCCTTGAGACAAATCCTCATTGGACCCACACTAGGTCAGATCCCAGGCACTTAACTCTGCTAGGTGCTCCACACCTACCTTCACAAACTCCCATTTCTCTGATTTCTGTCAGCTGGGACCATGAGTACCTCAAGCCCTGTCCTTTTTTGCATGACTGACTTATAGGTGTGCAATAAATTTTTTTTTCAATAAATAAGCAGGCAAAAAGGTCTCAGGAGGAAGATGACTGGATTGCACAGTTACAATAATTATTTAAAAACAGCCAAGTTTGTTTTAAAAACAAGAACAAAGGAGATAGAACAGTTCAAGTTAATTAGCTCTTTCGGCTCAATAATCTACCTTGGGAAATGACAAGCAGGAGCTAGTTTTGAAATTCTGATTTTTTACTTAAAATATTGTGTAAAATATATATTTAAATCTATGTCTTTTGTTGGAGGATTAACAACTAAAAGGGAGAAGGACAGCTAATCTTAGAGGTCAATGTAGGGGGTAAAACCCAAATAAAACATAAAAAAGTTAAAAAATAACACCTTACTTTGGCATGACAATGAAATTAGGATGACATTTTAAAGTATACAAATCAGTCAGGTGTGTGTGAACCTGCCCAGAATTAAAAAAATAAAAATATCTTTGAGTCTCCACATGGTAGGTGAAACCTATGTGATTAATGCCCCCAGAGATGAAACAGAAATATGGAAGCTTCTGGAAAGGTTCTTTATGAAGCGGCATGTGTGAACACTTTGCTTTTTTTATTTTTAGTCCTTTCATCCAATCTGATTCTGGAAACAAGGATGCTACTGTCTCATATCATGAGGTCAGGGTCATACAAGGTTAGGGAACAAAAGAAAAGGGCCTGGGTCTCAGGCCTGGTGGCATGGTATCACCAGCAGGGACACTCCACCAGGATATCCATGTGACAGAGAACATTGCTACTCTGTTTAAGCCACTATCATTTGGGGATTTTTACCACAGCTGAATCCAATCCTAACTATCACTTAGAAAAATCCTCATTCATTTTGATTAAAAATATGGTTTACTTCTCTCTCTACCATCATGCCCTTACCAACTCTTTTCTAGGATGATAGTAGAGAAGCTTCAGGGATACACATGTGAGAAGTTTAAATAGTAAGGGAAAAAGCAAAAAACCTGAAATCGGAGGACCTGGGACTATTTCAACAAAAATTATTGAGAAACCAACTAAGTGCTTAGATTTGTGCTAGCTGATGGACAGTTTATGGTTTAGTGGCACTATCATTCACAGATAAACAGATAATGGTAACACAATTGGATAGGTACAATGTTTAGAGCAAGATAGTGTGATTAAAGATGAATATACTGCCTCAAGTATTTTATTACTGAGAGGTATCCATAAACCAATTCTGTACTTGGAAGTTTACTGCCATTTAAAAGTCCCAGTAGAAGTTTCCAACAGAACCACACCCCCTTTTCTTGAGCAAATGTAAATTCTTCAGAACATGTTTGTCTCAAATCACAAAGAATTTGCAGTCTGAGGGCTCTTCTGAGCCATCCAAGACAGCAGCCATTTGCTACATACATATGGCTACTTAAATTTAAGTTAAATTAAAAATTCAGTTCCTCACTAGCCACATTTCAAATAGTTGCACAGCATTGTACAGGATAGTGCTGCTGAAAGCTCTTTTAGGGTACTATCAAAAATGGTCATTCATATACAAAATTATCTAAATGCAAGTCAGAAGAATGGTCTGGAGTATAAGCAGATGTGTCACATCAAGCTCAAAGAGTCTTTGAAATTTGAATTTCACAGATTTTTAAATGTTTTACGACTGGTTCCTAACAGTATCTTAAATTATCCTTTCTCATATATGAGAAAGTAGAACTTCTAGAATAATCTCTAGCAGTTTTGAGTAAAGTGTAAAAAATATTTCTGATATGAAGATTTTTTTCTATTGCTGACCAGAGTGAAGCATAAAAGCATGCTTCCTTATTTTAGATTCTTGAATGTTCCTGGGCCATAGTGCTCCCTCTAGAGGAGAGAGTAAGGAAACAAAGATTTTTTAAAAAATATATTTTATTGATTATGCTATTGCAGTTGTCCCATTTTCCCCACTTCATTCCCCTCCACCCTGCACACCCTCTCCCACCCATATTCCCCGCCTTTAGTTTATGTTCATATGTCATAAGTTCTTTAGCTTCTGCATTTCCCATACTATTCTTGCCTTCCCCCTGTCTATTTTCTACCTACCATCTATGCTACTTATTCTCTGTACCTTTTCCCTCCCTTTCCTCCTCCCACTCCCCTGTTGCTAACCCTCCAAGTGATCTCCATTTCTGTGGTTCTGTTCCTGTTCTAGTTGTTTGCTTAGTTTGTTTTTGTTTTAGGTGTGGTTGTTAATAATTATGAGTTTGCTGTCATTTTACTATACATGTTTATCTTCTTTTCTTAGATAAGTCCCTTTAACATTTCATATAATAGGGGCTTAGTGATGATGAACTCTGTTAACTTGACCTTATCTGGGAAGCACTTTATCTGCCCTTCCATTCTAAATGAAAGCTTTGCTGGATAGAGCAATCTTGGATGTAGGTCCTTGCCTTTCATGACTTTGAATTTCTTTTCAGCCGCTTCTTGCCCGCAAGGTCTCTTTTGAGAAATCAGCTGACAGTCTGATGGGAACTCCTTTATAGGTTACTGTCCCCTTAACTCTTGCTGCTTCTAGGATTCTCTCCTTCATTTTACTTTTGGGTAATGTAATTATGAAGTGCCTTGGTGTGTTCCTCCTTGGGTCCAACTTCTTTGGGACTCTCTGAGCTTCCTGGACTTCCTGAAAGTCTATTTCCTTTGCCAGATTGGTGAAGTTCTCCTTTATTATTTGTTCAAATAACTTTTCCACTTGTTGTTTTTCCTCTTCCCCTTCTGGTACCCCTATAATTTGGATGTTGGAATGTTTAAAGATGTCCTAGAGGTTCCTAAGCCTCTCCTCATTTTTTTGAATTCTTGTTTCTTCATTCTTTTCTGTTTGGTTGTTTCTTCCTTCTGGTCCACTCCATTGATCTGAGTCCCAGTTTCCTTCCCATCACTATTGGTTCCCTTGTGCATTTTCCTTCATTTCACTTAGTGCAGCCTTTATTTTTTCATCTAATTTTCAACCAAATTCAACCAATTCTGTGAGCATCCTGATCACCAGTGCTTTGAACTGTGCATCTGATAGATTGGCTATCTCTTAGTCACTTAGTTGTATTTACTGTGGAACTTTGATCTGTTCTTCCATTTGGGCTTTTTTTTTTTTTTTTTTTTGGTCTTGTCACGCCTGTTACATATGAGGGATGGAGGCTTAGGTGTTCACCAGGGCGGGGCAACCCAGTCACTGGGTTGGGGAAACAAAGATTTTTAAACCTAACAGGACACACAGGTAAGAAGAGAATAATACTAAAAATAAAGGTGAAAAGAATAATGACAGAAATTGAGTAAAAAATAATGTAACAATATTTTAGTTTTCTTTTTCTTATTTAGTATAATGGTAAGGAACATAGAAGTTTGGGGGTAACTAACAGGAACCTGATCAACCATAAATTAAATAATTATTTCTACCTTGCCTTGAGCCTGTCATCTTTTATCTAATTTTGTCTTTAAATTTATTTAATGAAAATCTACTAACTTTATGTTTCCCAGCTTTATTTCTCCAAATTCATAAATACTGCCACCCTGTTAATACCATTAGATAAGAGAGATCATACATTAAAATATAAATTCACTAAAGCTATTAAGCAGATATTCTGCTTTTAACTATTCTGTGCATAAGCAAGTCAGATTTGCAAAAACTTATGCCTGATTTCCAAACCTGGAAATTATAGAAGAAAGGCCAGCTTCACAGTTTAAAGACTTGTATCTTTCAAATGAGGTGCGGAGTGTGTTGACTGCAGCCTCCCCAGCAAACACAGAGATGCAGATCTTTGTGAAGGCTTTGACTGGCAAGACCATCATCCTTGAACCTGAGCCCTGACAAGACTGAGAATGTCAAAGCTAAAATCCAAGACAAGGAGGGCATCCCACCTAACCAGCTGTGACTGATTTTTGCAGGCCAATGGCTAGAGGATGGCTACATTCTCTCAGACTACAACATTCAGAAACGGTCCACCCTGCACTTAGTGCTTCGCCTGCATGGTGGCATCATTGAGCCCTCCCTCCGCCAGCTCACCCAGAAGTGCAACTGTGATAAGATGACCTGCTGCAAGTGTTATGCCTGCCTGCACCCCTGCACTGTCAACTGCCGCAAGAGGTGTGGCCACACCAGCAACCTGCGCCCCAAGAAGGTTAAATAAGGCCCCTCCATCACCTCCTCTGGCCTATACTTCCGCCTAACTGGGGCCAAAATAAAGTTTCCCTTTCACTAAAAAAAAAGATTGTATCTTTCATGATTCTTGCAATATTAGAAAGTATCTTTAATATTGTTTTTGTTACTATTTTAATTAACTTTTTAAAAAATATTTTATTTATTTATTTTTAGAGAGGGAAGGGAGGGAGAAAGAGAGGGAGAGAAACATCAATGTGCAGTTGCTGGGGGCCATGGCCTGCAACCCAGGCACGTGCCCTGACTGGGAATGGAACCTGTGACACTTTGGTTCGCAGCCCGCGCTCAATCCACTGAGCTACGCCAGCCAGGGCTTAATTAACTTTTTAAACCAGAAAAATATTTCCTCACCATAGTGTAAAGAATATGGGACCTGAAGTTAAGACATCCAGGTTCCAAGGCTTGGTTCTTTAACTTATTAGCTCTAGCCTTTGGGGTGTTTCTTTCAACCCCTGAAGATTCAGTTTGTCATGTACAAAATGACTTTAACCACCTACCTACACTAAATAAAAAACAAGGTACATGAAAGCACAGCACATATTATAAAGCACAATATAAACAAACAATTTTATTCTTTTTAATTTGCTGTGGAATCAGGGGTGTCCAACCTGCAGCCAGCCTGGGACCTGGGATGGCTATGAATGAGGTCAAATACAAAACTAAATTTATTTAAAATATCATGAGATTTTTTTTGTGTGATTACATCTTGTAATGCATTTAATGTGTGGCCCAAGACATCTCTTCTTCCTGTGTGGCCCAGAGACGCCAAAAGGTTGAACACCCCTGTATCCTTACTACCTTTGTATATCCTTCATATTGAACAATTTCACAGATGTTTATGATTAATTTTGGAATTTAAGAGTTCTGGTGATTTTAAATCTTGAACTCCAGTCTTTGATAATCCTAAGGGGCTTCTGATGTCATGTCATGGATTCTAAAAAGTTTTTGGCCAAATACCCTTGATTGTGGGATTTTAATCAATTCAAAGTAACTCTGACTTGGATTCTTGAAGACTCCAACCTACCTCTCCTGTCAACAATTACCCAATCCCAGCAAAGTTGAATAACCAGAAATGAGGAACACAGAGCTGCTATTCTGCCAGAAGTGAATTATGAACAACAGTAGGTCAACATGCTCTGAATAATGCTGTGAAACCTTAAACACCTCTCATTTTAAATAAAAACAAAAATCAAAATACCACCTAAGCATCTATGAGACTAAACAATCTACAAAATATTATGAAGTATAGGCTTCTGGGGTGGGAGGGACATTAAAAATTTTAAGTTCTTAACTTTATATCCAGAAAAAAAGACCAGCTTTTCTGAGTCTGTCTTTAGACAAAACAGGTGAGCATGAACTCCATGACTTTCACTTCACTGTTAGCCCGCTTGGGAGACATTTACTGGGGGAAAACCTATTTTGCTTTTTATGAATTGGTAGATTTTTCATGTTACAAGTAAACATAAAAGGAATTAGTTTCTAAGATGAGTAAATATATACAGAGTTCTTACTTCTAGGGCAAAAGAAATGAGATCCTTCATGAGTTAATAAAGTCAAGAATATCTCCTTTAACATGGCTTTGGGTACCTGAGCAAAAATAGTGACATGTTTTTTGCAAATATACAAATTTCCCACAATGGAGCCTGATGAAAAAATATTCTCTCATGAAGAAGTCTAAATGACCTGTAACATAAAAGCCCATTTAAGGAGTTCTAAAAATGTGGGATTTTGACTTGGTTATTTTATAATGCCATGTTTCCACCATTACCACCTCTAATCCATTTTATTCAAAATTCTCTTTCAGTGGAAAACATGAGATAACTAAAAAAAAACTATTTAAAACATAATTAGTTTCAATATGCTTGTGTCAACTTTTACATGGATGAGAGAAAAATTCTACAAGGTCTACACAATTCTCTAAGCGAATTCTATGTGTCAGAAATACCATTTGTAGGTTTGCAAATTTGCTGATGCTCCCCTTCAAGTGGAGCAGTGCACTTTCTGTTGAACTGTAAACCAGATGGGTCGAAAGTGTGTGAGTAACAAACATATTGGAATTTGGGTAGCACCTCTGTTCCTGTGTTCAGCGAATAAGAAGGAGTCCTTCAACCAGAGACAGCAATGTCTTCCTGGAAACAAACAATGTTTTCTCAAAAATGAGATACAAATGAAAGGGCACTGTGCAAAGAGTAAGATTCTCATTCCTTTTTTAGATTATAGGTTCCATAGTTAGAAAAAAAGGGGAACATTTGCTTTTATTTTTAAAGTAAAATGATGTATTTCCAAATATATTCTTGAGAAAATGTCTTAGGGCTCAAATATAAAATGTTCAAGTTTTTTTCATAAATCAAGGTAATATGCAGGTAAGGTATTTTTTTCATTAACTAGATTTTGAAAATCCACTGAGCTGACACTGGTTCATAGTAAATCCAACATATTTAAAATTATTTGATACCCTGCCTGGTGCGGCTCAGTGCAATAAGTGCTGGCCTGCCTGTGAACCAGAGGGTCACCGGACTGATTCCCAGTCAGGACACATGCCTGGGTTGCAGGCCAGGTCTCCAGTAGGGAGAATACAAGAGGCAACCACACGTTGATCTTTCTCTCTCTTTCTCCCTTCCTTCTCCCCTCTCTCTAAAACTAAATAAAGAAAATTTAAATAAATAAATAAAATTAATAATCATGGGTTGAAGAAGCAACTAGGTAGTGAGTGTACATAAGGTGCATGTTATCAATCAACTTCTTACTACGTATTTCTTATGGGTCAAATGCTTTTTTGTTTTGTTGAAAAGTATTTGTTATATGGCTATCTAAATTTAGTAAGACACTTGTAGATGTTAGATAGCATTCCAGACGTTATAAAAATCACTGGAAACAATACTGACGGCCTTAGATTGCTTAGTTTCTAGTACTTTCACAGGGAGTATTACAGATTATTTTGAAACAGCAAGTATATAAAACTTGTTAGTTTGTATTCACCCTAACTAGAACCTCATGTGTATTAATTTGGTCATTTATGTACTCAACTCATGATGCAACAAACATTAAGTGTCTAATGTGTGTTGGTTACTGGGTTCACCAAAATAAGAAAGAAAAACTCCTTGTCCTTGTAGAATTTACAAGACAGTAGGAAAGAGACACTAATATATATATATATTTATTATAGTTATGATGGGTGTAGTATGCTAGAGAAATAAAATGCAGCATGAGACAGAAATATATAAACACATGAGGTGGGTATTTAAAGCAGGCAGGGTCCAGGGCCTACCAGTCCTTGTCTCCCCACCAGGCTGACTCTGAGGTCCTGTGCTAATCCTGGTAAAGTGACTCAGACTCCTGACAGTTTCTGCTATGTGACTGAATCCTAGACCCTGGATTAAAAACCTTTATTACAATTAAACCTGGCACAGAAATACCTGAACTCCTAACCCAAATCTAATCTATCAGGACCTGCACTTCTCATCAGAATGTCCCAATGAAACCTAGAGCAACAGTCTTCACCTTGAAGAGGGATGGGTGAACAGAGACAGGGAAACTAGAAAAACCAAGAGCTTACCTACAGTGACAACTTCCCCTGCTGAAGTGTGTGAGTGGGGGAGGCTATAACTTACCTTTTCAAGTGGGCAATGGGTACTATCTCGGAGAAATGGAAGTAAATTTGGTCGGTCGTATTCAGCATAAAGGCTGATCTGTTTTTCATGGTAGCACTGCCCCTTATGATGGTCTCTCTTGAAAAGCTTATGCAGATACTAAACAAAACAAAGGAATAAACCATGAATGTTATAATAAGAAAAGCAATACCTGTTTAATACTGCTATTTTCAATTCTAAACAGCTTCCACAGAGAGGCTGGAGGAAAGTAGTTTCTAGGGAAAAGAAAAACTGAATGTAAGAGAAATATCTTTGTGAGAGCAAAGAAATTCTAACACTTTCTCTAGAATGACCCAGAGTAACTTGGCTCTATCACTTACCTACCAGGTGACCTTGGAAAGTCACTAACCTCTCTGTGACTGAGTTTCTTTATCTGCTAAAATCTCATTGGGCTGTTGTGAGGCTTGAATGAGTTATCATTTGTAAATCTCTCAGAACCATGCCTGACATACAGTAAGCACTACAGAAATGTTAAGGATAGTAGAGTTGACCCTTGATGCAACATGGGTTTGAACTGTGTGGCTCCACTTACATGCTGATTTTGTTCAATAAACATATAATCAGCCCTCTATATCCTGGGGTTTGCATTTGTGGATTCAACTAAGTGAAGATCAAAACCAGGATTTTTGATCTGCTGTTGGGAATCAGCTGTTGGATGTGGAGGGCTGAGTGTATGCATTGTTCTACACCATTTTATATAAAGAACTTCAGCATCTGCACATTTTGGTATCTGCAGGGGGTCTTGGAACTAATTACCCAGGGTGCAGGGGGGAAGGTAGCTAAGTTTTGGAGGAGTCAAAAGTTATCCACGAATTTTCAACTCTGTGGGTTAACCCCAGCATTGTTCAAGTGTAAACCATAGTTGTTAATACTGTCACCATCATCTCCTCTGCCTCAGAAATAAAAAGCTTGATTAATGGTCTTCCTAGAGCATAAAAATTCTTGCCTTTGTTATAAGGAGGAGAATCATGGGATAAGAATATGGTCTTAAAAATTCAAGCAGCATGAAATATCTGAGATTTTCCTGCCTATGCTCTCCTCTAGGACTTTTATGGTATCGTGACTTACATTAAAGTCTTTTTTCCACTTTGAATTTATTTTTGTGTATGGTGTAAGTTGGTGATTGAGTTTCATTTTTTTTGCATGTACCTGACCGGATCTCCCAGCACCATTTGTTGAAGAGGCTATTTTAACTCCATTTTATGTTTCAGTTCTCTTTGTCGAATATTAATTGACCATAGAGACTTGGGTTTATTTCTGGGCTCTCTATTCTGTTCCATTGGTCTATGTATCTGTTCTTATGGTAGTACCAGGCTGTTTTGATTACAGTGGCCTCATAATATAGTTTTATATCAGGTATTGTTATCCCTCCTACTTTATTCTTTCTCAAAATTGCCAAAGTGGTGGAAGACAGATAAATATCATAGGATCTTACCTACAAATAGAACATAATCAACAAAACAAACAAGCAAGCAAAATATAACCAGAGACATTGAAATAAAGAACAAACTGACAGTAACCAGAGGGCATTGGGGAGGGGATAATGGGGGAAAATACGGAAAGGTCCACCAAGGAACATGTATAAAGGACACATGGATAAAGCCAAAGGGGATAGGTTTGAGGATGGGAGGCAGGGATGGGTGGGGCAAGGGGGCTGTGGGGGATGAAAATGGAAACAACGGTACTTGAACAAAAATTAAAAAAAAAAGAGGAAACTACAGAACAATGAAGAAATAAATGAAGGAAGACACAAATAAAGGGAAACATACTGGATTCATGGATTGGAAGAACTAAGATCATTAAAGTATCCATACTGGCAAAAAAAAAAAAAAATTCAAGCAGCAAGCACTAAGTAAATTCTCATATAGTCCTCATCTCCTGTCTGTTAGGATTATTGAGAATCTGTGTTTGCAATGAAATGCTGCCTGTACTGGTGACATCAAAAACAAAAATAACAAGTAAAAATCAAGAAGAGTTCAGGTATTCTATACCAATTTTTAAAACGGATTCCTTTCCCTAGCTGTTTAAAACAGTTAATGGACTTCAAAGGAAATGAGGAATTCACTTTCTACTCAGAGGCAAGAGTAAGTCTATCAATATATTACAAAGAAGCTGGAAATCAATGTTCAATGTTAAATGTAAACAAACATCCCACAACCCACCAGAGATGAAAAGATTTCATCACAACATTTATATAAAGTGCACTCACACCCTGAGTGATGGTTCAAAAGAACCACAGAGCATCTGCCTGCCCTTGCAGCTGTGACTGACAATTAATCATTGTGAAATTTGATGTTCACAGTTGTATACAATCACAAAAGAAGCCTAACCATGACAGATGCATACTGAGAAACCACTCTTCAGGTTAAGTGTTCACATCTCCCGAAAGCAAGAAAGTGGGAGAGCAGCTGGACAGAACTCCATGTAGTCTGATAAAGGTGACTATCAGTCTACTGGTCCAGGATCAGTGTGTGAGCTGGACACCTGCTGCTATTTCCCAGGAGCACTCACAGGGTAGGAAGGTTCTGTCACATCTATTGAGGCACATTTATAGAGAAATTACATTACCTGACAGGAAGGTGAACCATTTTAGTGTGAGCTGTGCCATCATTTCACCACTGCACTAATTAGACTTGTCACACAAATACATACTGCCTGTAATCCTGTCTCATGGTATGAGGAGTCCAGAAATCACTGTTTTATAAACAAATCCCAAGGTGGCCAGCATAATGTCACCTGTCTTGGGCCAGAAAGTGATCTTGAGATTTCTAATCATGAGCAACACTGCAATAGCATCTGCACAAAACTAACTTTTTTATTGTTGTTCAAGTACAGTTGTCTTTTTCCCCCCACTACTCCCCTCACACCAGCCATCCTCACCTCCTACCTCCCCTTAGTTTTGTCCATGTGTCCGTTACACATGTTCCTGAAAACCCTTCCCCCTATATCCCCCATTAACCCCTCCCACCTCCCCTCTGGTTATTGTCCATTTGTTAATTTCAATGTTTCTGGTTATATTTTGCTTGCTTGTAAATTTTGTTGATTAGGTTTCATTTATAGGTGAGATCATATGGTATTTGTCTTTCACTGCCTGGCTTATGGTATTTGCCCTTCAGTTAGCATAACACTCTCTAATCCCACCCATGCGGTCGCAAAGGGTAGGAGCTCCTTCTTTCTTTCTGCTGTATAGTATTCCATTGTGTAAATGTACCATAGCTTATCGATCCACTCATTTACTGATGGGCACTTAGGTTGCTTCCAGCACTTAGCTATTGTAAATTGTAAACTGCTATGAACATTGGGGTGCATAGGTTCTTTGGATTGGTGTTTCAGGGTTTTAGAGCAAAACTAACTTTTGAATAAAATATTCTATTCCCATAGCCTCCTTCTGAGTACAGAAAAGTGGGCAACGATAAAGAGAACTCATGGTATTTGATGCTCATAGTCCTACAGGAATAATCCCTATTTTCACTGAAGCTTTTTCTTGTATAATTTTTAAGGGAAATAGAAAACATCTACTCCTCTTTATTCACATGATGATAGCAACGCAGAAAATCAAAGTATTCCCCCCAAAGAAATCCAGGATAAAGGGCCTTCACAGCACCACCACCAAGACCACACTAGAGAAGTAGGGTTTGCTACTGGCAGGTGAGGAATGAGAAAACAAGACTCCATTCCTTGATTATGCTGTGGTATTACAATTTATGCCATAATTACATTAAACAGTAACTATAGGAAGAAGTGCTTAGTCCCAGGCACAGTTTGATAATACAAAAATGAATATGATAACTTTTTAAAAGTCACAATTCAATTGTGAATCAAATTAAAGTGGCTTATCTGTAATTAATCCCTAACCTGGATTCAGAGCACATGTTGAATTTTAGTAATTACGGAATACTGTTTGTGGTCAGACCTTCTATCTGAGTATTAACCTGAAGAGTTCTCTCCAGCATTCCCACATCAATACTGAAAAGTGATGTGCCCCACTAGGCCATCAAAAGAGCAGCAGAAAACAGCTTTCATGCTCACCACATGCTGTAATTCTGGTCTGTCTTCTAACTCTTCCACTACCTTTTTTATCTAGGGAAAAAAGACAATTTTAAGCATAGAGTTATGAGGATACAAACATAACTGCAAAATTATCTGATAAACATCTCTCCTCTTTTTGGTTATCATGGTCCTAGATACTGACCTGGTAACATATACAAAAATAAAAGACACTCACTGAAATTTTATCTTCGTTGTCCAAAAGCATGTCAACAGCTTTCTGAAATAAAAAAAACAATAGCCACAGTCATTGAAATTTGCCATGTAAGTAGGGATCATTGAACATGACATAATGCATATGCTGTCACAGTTAATAGTAGAAGGCTTATTTTCCATACATAAGGAATCCCTTAGCTTTCAACCACCAGTAAGTGATATATTTATAAAATAATGCATTTTAAAATGGGCCTCAATCTGAGGTTTATGTGTTTTGCATACTATTGAAATGTTATCTTGTTATAGCTCACCAAATACAAACTATCCTGACTACATGTATTATAGCCTCCTTGATGTCTCAGATACCTTCACAAGTTCTCACATGACTCTCAGTACTTAGGGAGAAAGTGTTATTCCCTGTACCACAAAAATAAGCTTTTCTTCTGGTCATCTGATTACTGACCAATTCCCTCCATAGATTTCACAGATTTAAGGAGCTAGTCTTATATAAAGAAGATAAGAGCCAAAAAAAAAAGTAAGATACCTGAAGTTTCATAATGATATAAGGCTTATGAACCTTTAGAATTTAGAAGTTAGCTACCCTTAATATTCATGAAACACAAATTAGAATCTGTAACAAGAGCCCACCAGACCTGGGTTCAGTTCTTGCCTTTGCTGCTACTTACGTCTCTATTCCAGACAATTTTTCCCTCTGATATATGAGGTATTAGAAGAGATTATCCTATAGATATGTTATAATTAAAAAACCCTATGATTCCTTAATTTTGGTTCATACTCTTAATTAGTAATTAGTTTCAGCTCACTCACCTTTTTTTCTATAACTACATATGCAAAACTAGACTCTTGAGACATGCTGGTAGATGAGTAAAGAGGCATAAGGATATGGGCAAATGTAATTAATTTTTATATAAGCATCTCATCCTCTTGATCATGTTATGCCAAAGAAGGAGAACCTGTGTGCCTAAACTTCCTGGGAACTGCACTAATTCTTTTTAGGTCTGTAGTTCCTAAGGATTTGATTCATTTAGAATGAAAAATGGGCTAAAAGCATTTTTCAGAAAAAAAAAGAGGTATATTTAGCTCCTATTTAAATTAAGTTTAAGCTTGTGAAGACTAATAAACAGCACATGATATATGTATATGTATATAAAATATACATACACATAACATATAATACCCTTAAATACATTAAAATAAAATTGAAAATTCCAAGTAAACATTTTAGATTCTTAAGGTTCTCCTAAAACTTCAATTTTGTGAATAAGAACTACTCTGTTTTATGAACCTCTTTATTTCAATTACTAGCACTTGTCATTAGCTTTCTTTTTTAAACACACACACACACACACACACACACACAGTTTGCATGCCTGTACAAGAGCTGCTGTGAGCTGTGGAGGCTGGGTGCCATCATTAATCAAGCAATCCACCATTCAAATTTGTCTTAAAATAAAATAACACACTTCCCTATGCTGGACCTAAGTGTCGTCTGAGACCCATGGACACCACACATGCTAAATCTGTAAATGCCAAGGAATAAAATTACAATAAATAGATTGAAGTAAAAGTTTACTTAAAATTTTAATTCTGGGACATATAATTTGTTTCTATAAATTACAAGAATTGTTTGACTAAAAATTTACTTCACACAAAATTTCAAAGGTTACACATCAAATTATGATTGCTTTTACAGAAAAATCACATCAAATAAAGGATTTTTGAATGCCAACTTCTAAAATACCTAACATCTAGAAAGGGTCTAAGTGTCCTGAACATCATCGGCATACAGCCACGGTATGTGATTTACTATTCTAGCATTTGGATATATGTCTAGTTGCTAAAAATTTGGAAGAGTAAAAATAAATTATCAGTATTAAAATTTAATAAAAAAAATCCACACATTACCTCAGAATCAAAATCCATTAATAAAACAATTTTATCCTTGATAGAGCTAAATAGATTATGCTTGTGAATCAACTGGAAAACATCCTTATGTCTTAAAGTTAAGTATATCTCCAGAGCGTTGCCATAGTTTTTGTCATAGGTGTACCTGGTAACAAAAATTTTTTACATTAATGTTCATCAATACTTCTGATTAAACACTCATACTCATATATACTTTGCTCTTCTTTCTCAAAACTGCAGAAGCTATTCGGGCACATTTATTTTTGATATTTTTTAATTAATGTTCCAATATGGTTGTCTCCATTTTCCCACCCCCACCTACCACCCTCAATCCTACTCTCCTTTGGCTTTGTCCATGGGAAGGGAAAGGGTCATAAAGGAGTCTGAGGTTTGAGAGACTAACCAACTTACAGATCCAAGAATAACAGAATCCAGAGCCTCAATTTGCCTAATTAATCTAAGACCTGCACCCTTCCCTCCTAGAACCACTGCCACTGCCCACTATTGCTGACTAGGATTCTTCTCTGGGGAAGAGATTACACTATAATTGCAGTTTCACACATTTTTCTTACCTCTTTGTTGTGCACTGAAGGTTTATGAAAAGCTTTCACTAAGAATGAATATAAAAAAAATGGTATAAAAGGCTCAGTCCTCTGTGTCCTCCCCATTCAGAGTTTCCCAGGTCTAATATATGAAAAACTTTCCATATAGATTGATTGAAGAAGCACTAAATTATACTCACAATTCTGCAAGGGTTTGAAGTAAGGTCCTGTTCTGACTATCTTTCTTCAGGTGATCTCGAACTGCTTGAACTATTACTGAATTGTTGTACAGATCTCCCGGCCATTCTCGGATCAGAGTGGCAAAACCCTAACCGAGAGGGTAAAAAGAACACTCTTTAAATAGGATAACAATTCAAATATTTTAAACAATGTCTAAAAGTATTCATGTAAACAGGCAAAATAATTTTATGATGAAAATTTGCTCCACAAGGATCACTTTCCAGACTATGGGTTTCAGGCTGGCCAAGGGAGACAGAGAACTACTGTACACTAATCTCCATTTGCCACTCCTGAGAAGTAGGTGGTGCCATCCACCTCTGTTGTTATCTGATGAAATGTACAAGTAAGAAAGGCACTCTGGTCTGTCAATAAAGTACCACTGCATAAGCAGAGTGTAGGTCTGACTTGCTATGTCCTCACTCTGGATTAACTACAACATTTGGAAGACATCTTTAACACCTTACAGATACGTGATACATGTCAGATCTGGGCAGCATAGCTGGCACACTTAACACCATGGCCTGTCCCACAGTGGAATCACCTGCATCCTTTAGCAAGTTAACATCTTTGTCCTCCTTCCATGCCCACCTAATTTTGTTTGGTAATTTGAGACTTTGGCTCAGGTCTTATTCTCTAGTTCTTACCCTGACTATCACTGGAGCACAAAATTTGTGGTTCTGATAGAAAACTCCAAATATCATCTGGGGTTATCATCTGATTGGATCCTGTTTCTCCCTCATGGCTGCTTCTTGGCCCAAGTCCTAGGAAGCCCCTGCCCTCTTGATTCCCAACTTTAGCCCTCAGGTTTTGTAACTCAGTATAGCAGAGCATTTTACTTACTGATCCTTTACAACTTAAAAACAAAACAAAACCTGGTATGTATTTAGAAGACAGCAAGTAGAAGTAATAATCTTTATATTATAAATTATATTAAAAATCATATTAAGTAACTCAACCAATGCCTTAACTACTTTGAATGTGTTTAAGTGATATTTAGAAGTGAAAATAGTGACATAAATTTGCTTCTATAAGGTGTGATAATTTGGTAAGAAGAAAATTACAAAAGAATCAGGAATACAGTCTGCATTAAAGTCCTACCCACTTTCTCCTAAAGTGATTCCCAGAAAGGATGGCAAGAGACAGAAACAATGGGCTATAGTTTCCATTCAAACTTCAACCTCTCTAGGTATTAGCATGATTGCAGTTTGACTTGAGACATTTGTGAAGGGGGTCACACTGGGTAAAGATGATATATTTTATAAAACTGCTGAATCAGAACATTAAAATATTCTCTAAACCAAAATGATAGTTTGGATAAAGTTTCTGTTTTCTTAAGGCTGTACAATTTATAAAATGAAAACTCAAAAGATTTCCACCAGAATAACTGGCAGCTTTCAGTATCCCTGAGACCAAGAATAACACTATTCAAGGAAAGAAGAAAGCTTGGTTCCATTTCCTCTTCCTCATGTTTACTCAACAGCCTTGTGCCACTGCCAACTTATAATACAAAATAAGACAAACTGGTCATGTTGTGTGATAAAAGCATGATGATTCCTACATAAACTGAATTAAGCATTTATTACATGTCTTATTAGGCTTTCCCCTCCTTAATGGGCTTTGTGCTAAGAAATACTGATGAAATTAACACTGTGGCCATTATTATTAATTAGAAAAGAGAGTTATCAGGGAGCTGTTATGACTGAGTGAGCAAAGTTAGAGAACATCTCAGTGCCCATTAGTTAGTAAAAGGTTAAAAATATTCATTAAATGAAATGCCATAGAAATTGTCTCACTTGTAACATGCTTATACATTTCTAATTAATATTATAAAACAAAGCTTAACTATTTAGAACTATTTTGCAAGGTTGTAAATGAAGAGGCAAAGAAATATGCATTTGGGTAGAAACCCCATAAAAATAAGTCATGAAGCATCATCACTGTAGAAGAAAATTCTAAGCCACTGTGTGTACTCAGAACATACTGGAAAGAAACTCAAGTCCATTATAAGCTTTACACACTGAAGAAACCTTTTCTAATAACTATGGGCAATAATGGCCTCTCTTTCAATCTCTTAGAGAACATATTGCTCTGTTACTTATTTTCTAGGTGTTTGAAGCCTATTAGTATGGTCTCCCTGGTTGGTCTGTAAATCCACTGAAGGCCAGGACTGTGTTCATTTTCAGAAAGAAAAGAAAGTTGAGAACTCAACATTCCAGAAGTACAGTTGTTTTTTAAACATGCTCTTTAGTGCTGTTTAACACCACAAAATTTCCATGTACATAAGTGATCAAAAGTCTTGCCACAAAATACTGCTAGCCAATCAAATATGTGACAATTTAATTCAAAATTAAGAATGAAACTAAGAATAATGAAGGCTAAATATGAATTATTTATAAGAGCTTATGACAATAAAAATTGTTTATAACCTTCTTAGTAGGGACCAGGAAGATACCCAAAACATCCAGAGGAAAATAATCTCTAAGCTGTGAGTTTAAGTCACGATTATTTCTTTCAGGCTCAGTCAAAAGTCTTCTAGATAAGAATCAAAAGGGTAATTTTTTTATCTTCACCTATGGACATTTTTCCACTGCTTTTAGAGAGAGAGGAAGGAAGAAAGAGAAACATTGATTAGTTGCCTCCCATACATGCCCAGACTGGGATCAAGCCCTCAATCCAGGCATGTATCCTGACTGGGAATTGAACCTGCAACCCTTCAGCTAAAGGATGATGCTCCAACCAACTAAGCAACAGTGGCCAGGGCAGGATAATTTTGATGGCACAGAAATTGAGTCTCTTGAAAAAGTAAGAGTTGAATCATGTGAAAAAAATTGTAACAGAACCATAAAAATAATAAAGTTGCTTTTTATGGTTAAATTGCATTACTTTAAAAAGAAGACAAGTATAATAAGTTGTAGTATCTCTAAGTAAAGTATATATGCTTTCCCATCCTTTTCACAGAACACTCATAATTTTCTGTTGGGATGATGTATAAAGACAGAATAGAAACACAAGTCCATTATAAGTCTTTACCCACTGAAGAAACCTTTTCCAATAACTATGGGAAATAATGGCCTCTCTCTCGATCTCTTAGAGAACATATTGCTCTGTTACTTATTTTCTAGTTTAAGCTTATTAGTATGGTCTCCCTGGTCAGTCTGTAAATCCACTGAAGGCCAGGACTCTGTTTTTTAATTTCTCTAGCATCCAACTGAGTACAGTTCGAGAACATGGTAGCTTCCCAATAAAGGTATGTTGAATTAAACTGAAAAGGAAATAAACAGAAACCATAGTCTACATTAGTTGGTATCTAGCATAAATGGCAGAAACTATTACCATAAAATCTTCTGTACAGATCCAGAAAGGAATAGATTAATGCTGTTAGAGAACACTGTATTTTTAACATACATGCTAATAAGAAAAGATGAGGAAACACTGCCTCCATTAGTATGTATGATTAAAAGAAATATTGATATTTTGTTGTAGTTGAATTCATGCTAAAGCATCTAATTTCTTCCTATAACAACATAGGCCTATAAAAGTAAAGGGACTATATAAATACATGCATCAGGATGCTTGGATCTTACATATCCAGGAATACCTGGTTGACAGTAACTGAGCAAACACTTCTGTTACTAGGGTAAGAGATCACTATTTTAAAGGTCCCTTAGATTCTAAGGTATAAAATATCATTTCAGAGTTGAAACAGTGTTTGCCATATTACCACTCCTTAAACTAAATCAGTTATTGGTTAAAAAGAAGTCTCTTAACAAGGTGTTTAGTACTCAGTAGGCACTCAAAAACACAGGAGTTCATTTTCTCATTCTCCCTCTAGTCTTATTGCCTCTTTTTATTTCTGTATGTTAACCTTTGGCAAGCTACCTCACATTATCATGGGAAAAAGAAAGTTGTAAACAAAGTCTTCCTTATCTTTAAAACCTAACATAAGAATAAAAAAGAAGGCAACGACAACCTGCATCATACTGTGAGGCACCAAAAATTAAAACTGATCACAAGGTTAGGGCCCTGAACTTCACAAAGACTAAAGGTGGTGCCACTTTTATGACCCTGCAAGTTGGCCCAAAGCTACAGAACATGTTACAGCTCTTCGTTTATGGATCCTCCTAGCACCAGTCACAGTTCTAGAAGAGTTTACTGGCCCTGTCTAGAAACTGCCCACCAGAAATCTCATTTTTTTCTTTGGTCCGAAGGGGAACTTAGCTGAGTTTTAGCCACAACATTTTGTTGATGCTGTATGAGAGCATCCAGCATATTATGTAATAATGTATCTTTACATCAGGGTTCTCAACCTTAGTATTGGCATCTAAGGATAGACCACTCTTGGTTGTAGGGGCCTGTCTTGTGCCATTGTGAGATGTTTAACAGCATTCCTGCTGGCCTCTGGCCACTAAATGACAGCACCAATTCCCCAGAAGGAACAACTAAAAATGTCTCCAGACATTGTCAAATGTCCCCTGTGGGAGAGAACCAGTCATTGTCAAGAACCACTGGTTCACATGCTTGGGTGTGACTCATATTGAGTGACTGCTGAAGGGTCATCATTCCATTCACAATTGTAGGCCTAGTACCTACCATATTCCTGGAACATAGCAGGAACTAAACAGATACTTTCTCAATAAATATGTGTCAAATTAACAAACCTTAAAAATTATAATCCATTTTGGGTAAATGCAAAGAACAAACTTAAATTACAATCTAAGCATACTATTTATTAAATGTATAGCCTTGGACAAGTTATTTAATTTCTTCATTTTTTAGTTTTCTCTTCTCTAAAATTGGACATTACTATTCATAGTGTTGTTAGGAATAAAATCACAATTTGCATGCACAAGTGCAGAGTTACAGTAGATAAGCAATTTATGTATTGCCTTTTTCCTTAATCAATAAGCACACAGGTCATTTCCAATCCCTTTCCCCATTACTGCCCCCTCAATTTCTCTTTAATTCTCCTTTGACAAAATTAGTTCTGAGTTTCACCCATTAGAAAGGTCTGATTTCTTTAGGGGTAGTATAAATGTTAATAGAAGTTGCTATTCTATTTCTGAAATCCCCAAATGGTACTGAGTCCCTTTTCCTATTAACAGTGGTAACTTTAAGGAATTCTCCAAAATGTACATGGATTAGAGATTTTCACTATCTACATAAACATTAATTATCATTAGAGTTTATCTATCTCAGTTTCATCTACCACACACAAACTGCAAATCAGTTAACTGTAAACCAGTTGCTCCATTATATTATTTTTCTAAATGTGTTAACATTTTCTATTGAGAACAAGTAAATATGACCATGCTTGAATACTGTACCTCATAATCAGTTTCCAAAAATTCATGTAAGATCATTTCATAGATGAGTGGTTTCAGAACTGGATCCCCTCTTGGCAAATAAGGACTAATAGCCTAGGGAAGGAAAAGGAAAAAACAAAACAAAAACAAAACTTTAAAAAGTGGCAAAACAAACTATGCTCAAATTATACAGAAACATAAAAGTATATTTCCAATTTTTAAAAGTGTACTTTATTGGTTATGCTATGCAGTTGACCCAATTTTTTCTCCCCTTTTCCCCCCTCCTCCCTGCACTGCTCCCCGCACCCTCCAGCATTTCCCCCACCTTAGTTCATGTCCATGGGTTGTACATGTAAGTTCTTTAGCTTCTCCATTTCCTATACTATTCTTAACATTCTCCTGTCTATTTTGTGCCTACCTATTCTGCTTCTTATTCCCTGTACCTTTTCCCTGCATTCTCCCTCTCCCCCTCCCCACTGTAACCCTCCATGTGATCTCCATTTCTGTGATTCTGTTCCTTTTCTAGTTGTTTGCTTAGTTTTTGTGTTTGTTTTTAAGATTCAGTTGTTGATACTTGTGAGTTTGTTGTCATTTTATTGTCCATAGGTTTTGATCTTCTATTTCTTAATAGTCACTTTAACATTGCACACAGTAAGGGCTTGGTGAGGATGAAGTCTTTTAACTTTACCTTATCTGAGAAGCACTTTATCTGCCTTTGCATTCTAAATGATAATTTTGCTGGACACAGTAATCTTGGATGTAGGACCTTGCCTTTCATGACTTCAAATATTTCTTTCCAGCCCCTTCTTGTTTATAAAGCTTCTTTATAGAAATCAGCTGATAGTCTTACGGGAGCTTTGAGTTACTTTGTAACTCTCTTCTTTCCTCTTGCTGCTTTTAAGATTCTCTTCTTATCTTTAATCTTGGGTGACTTAATTCAATTAATTAATGATGTGTCTTGGTGTGTTCCTCCTTGAGTCCAATGTCTTTGGTATTCTCTGGGCTTCCTAGACTTCCTGGAAGTCTATTTCCTTCACCATATTGGGAAGTTTTCTTTCATTATTTGTTCAAATAAGTTTTCAATTTCTTGCTCTTCCTCTTCTGTCTCTAGCACCCCCATGATTCAGATATTGGAATACCTAAAGTTGTCCCACAGGTTCCTAAGCCTCTCCTCATTTTTTTTTGCATTCTTGTTTCTTCATTCTGTTCTGGTTGGACGCTTCTTTCTTTCTTTTGTTCCAAACTGTTGATCTGAGTCCTGGTTTCCTTCCCTTCACTATTGGTTCCCTGTATTATTTTCCTTCATTTAACTTTATGTAGTCTTCATTTCTTCCTTCATTTTGTGATTGAGCTCAATCAATTCTGTGAGCATCCTGATTACCAGTGTTTTGAACTCTGCATCAGCTCAAAATACTGGTAATTAGGATGCTGGAGCTTTGATCTGTTCTTTCATTTGGGCCATATTTCTGTCTCGGAGCACCTGTTACATGGTAAGAGATGGATCCTTAAGTATACACCAGGGCAAAGCAACCCTCTTTGCTCCACTGTGGCGCTGTCTGTGGGGTGTGGTCAGAGAGGGAACAATGCCGCTTGCTCCACTCTTGTCCCACTTTCCATCACTTCTCTCGCTTCCCATAAGCAGCTTATGAACTCTCCTGTGAGGCTAAGAGTTTCTTCCACTGCCGCAACCCCCACAGATTTTTTACAGCCAGGGGTTTTGAGACTTTGTTCCCTGTGCTGGAACCCTGGCTTTCGCTGTCTGTCTCACTTTCCTGTTGTTTCTCCCTGCTAATCTGTGCACAAATGTGGGATCATACATGTGGTCTGCTGCCTTGCATTGCCACATTCCTCTCCACCCTGGCTGCCCATTTCTGCCCTTCCCACCAGCCTGGCTGAATGTTTCTTTTACTCCTTGGTGGTTAGACTTCCACACAAATGATTTTCTGGCAGTTCTGGCTGTTCTTTGTTTTTAAATTGGTTGTTATCCTTCTTTTGGTTATTTGAGGAAGTGAAGCATTTCTGCCTATACCTCCATCTTGGCTGGAACCCTACACTGTATATTTTCAATTTGAAAGTTTAAGGCAACAAAGTACTTTGGAAAATTACTATGTAGAGAAAAGATTCAAATAAACTACTTGCAACATATAACTCTATATATGTATATATTTAATCTTATCCAAGGATATGTTTTTACTGATTTTGAGAGAGAGGAAGGGAGAGAGGAGAGAGAAACATCCATCAATTGTCCCTGGTACCTGCCCTGACCAGGGATTGAGCCCACAACCTAGGTATGTGCTCTGACTGGGGATTGAACCTGCAACATTTTGTTGTGTGGGACAGTACTCCAAACAACTGAGTAACCTGGCAAGGGCTATAATATTTTTTTAAAAAAATCTATGAGGGGTATGTGTGCATGAATGAATGAATACAAAATTGCCTAGGTTAACTTATACCTCTGTTCTTCCTGATGAATTAATGAAAATCTAAATAATAAGAGGGAGAATGCCACAGACACGATAAAAGTCAACTTCGTAAGTAATCAAGCAGTATAGATTATCTATTCAATGTTCTTCCCTTTAACTGGAATGTATCAACCTTTAAAAACTCACAATCATCTTTTGAAATTAGGGGCAAATATGTTATTGTGTTTTTCAGCTATTCAGAACTATGTTAAGGATCAAATTTCCAAATACTGTCAAATGACTCAGCAGTATACTGTGCACCAAAATCACCATTCTAAGAAGCTCACAGTCCCAGAGGAAAGGTCAATGAACATCTAAACAGCCAATTGCAATATTATGTGGGAAGTGATATAAGAGGGATTAACAAGAAGGTGTGGCAAATCTTACACACTGAAGCTGAGATCACAGAAGCCAAGGTCTGTTTAGGCAAAGAAAGTGAAAAAAAAAAAAGGGCACCCTGGCACAGGGACCAGCATGAGCAAAGTCATGGAGCCATGAATGCACACCCTGCATTCAGGGATGTCACAGATGTAGAACAGAGTCACTGAAGGGAGATGAGGCTGGAGAGGAAAGTGAAGTGGGGTCATGAAAGGAACTCAGATTTTATCCTATGGGCAGGAGTGAAACAACAGATATTAGGGAAGTGAGAGAAGCACATTTATTTTTTAAGCAGTTAACTCTGGGTGAGGGTTGCCTATAGATCTATTAAGAGTTAAGGCAGCAGTACCAGAAGGAAAGAGGAGAAGCTGAATTGATACTGACGGGGTAAAACTGACAAGAACTGGAGGTTAAATAGGATAAGGTAAGTTACATGTTCTCATCAAAACAGTGGTTTTGAGCTATTAAGCATGGAAAAGTGAGTATAATGTAATGTCATAAACACAGATTAAAAGGAGAAGAACCAAATATGGGAAAGAAAGGGATTCAGATTAATTTGAGTGATCCTTATTAGCATTATATATAAGGAGAAATGGCCATCATACACTTCCAATGTAGATAAGGAATTCAAAACAGAAGTCTGGGTTATGGAGCTGTCTAGGTAAACATGGCCACAGGTCCTGATAACACCCTCGAGGAGCAGCCCAATAAACTGAAGAAAGTGTCCTTGGAGTTTCCCAGGGAAGAGAACATTTATGGGGCTGAGCAGCTGAGTAACTGGGAATTTTTAGAAGAATATTCATAATACCAAGAGAACATTGAAAATGTCCACTCATAAGAAAAAGTTTTTAAAAACTTTTAAACAAACACTAAATACTTTATTGATTTGGATATTATGCACCAAGTTGAAAGAAAAAAATGAAGTATCAAATTTATTTGTTAGAGTTACATGGTCAAACTTTTCCATTTATTTTCCAGTAAGTAAAATATTATTTCAAAAAGCATTCATCTTAATTTCAGAAAAAAAGAACCCCATGTCTTATAATCTCCTGCATGAGACTATACCTGTTTTCCATATTCATGAAAAAGAACATGAAAACTTCATTTGAGCACAGAACTAGGAAATAAAGTAAGCACAACGTATATGTAATATATTATACATACAAAACATAAACTACATTTACATTTTGAAGCTAACTTCTAAAAGTTTGAATCTTCCTGGCTGACATAATTTGCTTCCCAATAAAGAACTGACTACTACTGTCTTAATTTTATTTCCATCTCAATAAACATATACTTTGTTTTACTGTGCTTTACTTCACAGCACCTCACAAATATTGAAGATTGTTTTTTTTTTTAGGGGGAGCAACCCTGTGTGGAGCAAGTCTACCATTTTTCCAACAGGCTCAGATGATGATTGGCATTTCTTAGCAATAAAGTATTTTTTAATTAAGGTATGTGCAGTGTTTATTTTTTAGACATAATAATGCTACTGCACATTTACTAGACTACAGTATACTGTAAACAACTTTTATATGCACTGGGAAGCAAATTCATGTGACTTGCTCTAATGAGATACCAGTATTTGCTTTATTTGTGCTGGTCTGAAAACTAACCCACAATATCTCCAAGGCATGCTCATATTAATATACTACATATAAAAATTAAGAGTTAAAAATAAAGTAGTGCTTACCTTAAGCTGTCCAATTTCTTTAAATTTATAAACTTCATATTCCCAGAGTGCTGCATTTTTCCCAAGAATTCTCTGGCATTTGCTGGCAAGCCAAAACATCCCAGAGAGAAAGCAAGTTTTAAGTAAAAGAATAAACAGATAAAATAAATATACATTTCTCCTAGTGTTTCAGATAAATCTCTCATTTCAGAGTTTTGACAAATTTCTATCTCAAGTACCACTGAATACAAAGCTATTATTGGCACTCACTTGATTGTATATGAAAGGTTGATGAAAATCAATAAAATTAATATAAAAATACTTATAGATAAACATGAATAGCTTTCAGTAAACTACAATTAGGAGTTTTCCCCATGACTTTCCTTTGTTGAGATGCCTATTTATCCAGATGAGCACTGTTCACTTGAAGAAATGTCATCATCCCCCGAAGTGCCAATTTAAACCACTTCTTGAATGGCTTTAAATAACGGACTACAAAATCAGACTTAAGAAAATTAGAATCCTATCATAGTATGTAACGTGGAGAAGTGTTTGCATATGGATAAAACCTTACACATTTTGCACATCAAAGAAACTTATTTCCCTAAATCTCAGGGTATGAAAAGTAGGCCTGAAGTCTGTCTTCCTGGTCTGCCATGTACATGTAGCCCTGGCAGAGAGCACTGCACAGCTGCAGGGAAGCCACCCAGACAACACCTACACAACCACATGTCTGCTTTCTGTTCACCATAGACTCCTGTGAACCAGGAATCTGGGGTCTGATCACATCCATTTAACTGCTACCCTCTTGTTGAGAGACAATTCTGCTTGAATTGTGAGCAGAGGTGCTGACTGTCTTTATTCTAGACTACCTTCTCAAGGACGCTTCTAGAGTGAAGATCCCTGAAAGTTAGAGGACCCAAAGAGTGCTTCCCTCCAGAGCAAAGGGAAGGTTTGTTTTCTGTCCAGTATAGTAAAAGTAACACTTTCCTCTGCAGCCAAAGGAAGGCAAGCTTAAAAGAATTAGATATCCAAAGTTCAGGGTCTCCCTCCTATAGCTCAACCCACTGCCTGTGTAGGGCCACCTGACCTTCCTTGTGTTCCCTATGAGAACTGGAGCTGTGGGATCGATCTGGCACAAGTGCTGGTCCTTTGGCTACTACTATTGCTGAGGCACCCGTGAAACTGTGACAGGCTAACCTGTCACCATATAGAAAGGATAAAATCTCATACTCTTCATGGTTTTTGATACCTTTCTCATTAAGTAATAAGAAAAATATTTCTTGTTTGGTGAAAATGAGATAGTTAAAAGGTATATAATAAGTTTCGATCCATTCTGTTTAAAACCATTAATAGTCAAAAATTACTCATTAGAAGGATCTTTAAAAATGCCTATCAACTGCTGAGAACAGCGTATGTTTGCTGTTAACATTGATCAATTCTATTTATATTAACAAGTTAATGTCATTATTACCGTGCTGCTATGTCATACTCTCCTTTTTCCACCAGGTGGTTTATATATGCCAAGCCAATGTCCTAGAGAAAAGCAAATAAAGGAAATTTGTAATTAACTGGAATGGCTGAAAAGCTGAGTCGCAGTTTCTGGGAAGGCCGTGACTTTAGGGTCCTGTTAGCACTGTGATTGAAACCTATTTATATATCTTAGTTTGCTTTATGTAATTATGTTCTTTTTTTTCTTAAGCATAGTTTTGTAATTGTGCTTATTTCTTTCCTAATTATATTTAAATATACTTGCTACACAAATTTTCAAATTTACAGTAAAAAATGTTACTATTTTAAAGCCTTCTAATTTGCCTCCTTCCAAGAGATTTTTTACAAAATAAATCTCCACATATTAGAAACATGATCTAAATTGGGACAACTGTAACTGAACAAGAATAAAAAATTGCAACATAAAAAAAAGAAAAATGATCCAATAATTTAATGTTGTCAAGGATATAAAATTGTTTCCTTGTGCTTTCATCTATAAAATGTGAGCTATCCGTCTCCTATATCAAGTCTGAAGAAATGTAACACGAAAAACACAATGAAAGAAAATCATATTAAAGGGCAATATTAAATATTAAAGTTAACATTCAAGTGAAATGAGCTCAGAAAAATATGTAATTGAAACCCATGTGTTAACAGATGAGGAAACTGGGCCTCAAAGCAGAACTGACAGGATTCAGAGTATTTCATGTCCATTCACTATTTCCACCTTGGACTTGAAAGATTTGGTATGACCTGTGGCAGTGGAGGCATGGGAGCTCTTGCTTGGCCTCCCCATGACTCCTGTTATAAAATACTACTTTCACTTAAAAGCATTTTCACGAGAAGCTTAAACTCAGCATATATAACAAAATTTGGATGTTAAGTTCTACTTTATGTACATAGAAGTTTTTGTGAACTTCTTCCTGGATGATAAAATTGGCAGGAGATTATTTCTCTGCCTGCCTGCTTATGAAATTACAATGTGCCAGGAGAAAAAAGTCTATATATAACCAATGTATTGTACATGCCCATTCCAATAATGAAGAAAATACCCATGGTTCTTAGTTTATTATATTTTTGACTACAATGTAGGAAATCATATTTTAAAACTATAGGCACTGCATAGTGAAGAAAGGGTGCCTAAATTTATTTCTCTGAAAACAGACCACAACTCAATATCAATGGAGAGTCTTCCTGTCCAGGTTCAGAGGTCTCCTTTGCAGTGCCAATTTCTACAAACTTTTTCCTAATGTCATGCCCGCTCCTCATGTGGAGTTTATTCTGCCACTCATCTTCTTTCTCTATAGACCTTGAACTTTAGTCCAATTTTATATATTTTCCCTTAACATAAACATGTTGTGTCTCTCGTACACAAAATACCCACCATCACCACCAACCTTCCCATGATGTCACAGCCCCCAACCAACCAGTCCTCACTCTCTTCTACCTCAGAACTAAACAGTCTACATTAAACTCTATGTCATCATCTCCTATTAATTTTCCACTTCCTAAAATGTTAAGAATAAATAATACATATACATAAAATTCACTAGTCACTTTTGTAACTACCACACCAAATGTACCACTGACTAGCTGAGGTTGTCTTACTTTTGACCCACTAACTTCAACAATTTAAGATTTATCTCTCATTACCCTGAAATTCTCTCCTTCAGCTCCCATGACACAACCTTCCTTTGGCTGTGCCAAATCTGCCTGTATGAGTGTTCCCAATTGTTCCATTCACAGTCCTCTGTTCTCTAATGTTAGACATTTGCTCTGTGTGGATTTGCCCAAACACTTCTCTGTCACTGAAGAGTCTCTCAAATTTATTTCTGAGTCCAGACATCTAGGGTGTTCTGTAAGTGGCAAAAACTTAAATGTGTCTAAACCAGAATTTACCTACCCCTCCTGCCACATACCTGATCCTACTAGTACTCCCCTCCCTTCCCCTAATCTCTCTTTTCTTCCCTCCCCCCTCTCCTCCTCCTTCTTACCCCTCCTCCTCTCTTTCTCCCTCCCCCACCTCTCTCCCTCTCTCTGTCTCTCTCTGTCTCCATGACTGGGAGTCAGCCTAGAATATTCACTCTCACTTCCCTGTGCACACAGAGTCAGTCAACAAATCCCAAAGAGTCTAGTAGACCGTGTCTTCCATCTATCTTCACCATTCCATTCCTATCAACTCTGCAGTTCTCATCACTTCCACCTCCACACCAAGAAGGGAATTGTATCTTATTGATTCCCATTTCAGCGTGCTTCCCTCTGGCCATCTCCAACAGAAAATCTTTCTAACAAGCAAATGTGATGTAGCAATGAAAGCTTAAACTATCTCTAGAAGTTACAAGACAGAGCCAAGCCCCTAATTAAACATGGCCCTTTAGGATCAGACTCTTCCTATGTATAAACTCTCCACTGCTTCACATAACCAAGCAGGCCAAGCAGTTTCACTTCTCTGTACCATCACATATACTATTCTATTGGCTGGAACACCTTCTGTTCCATTTCTAGATAATTTTTGCTTATTCCACAATTTTTAATGAAAAAAAAAAGATGCTCTGGTTATTTCTGTTTAGTTACTGAATTATTTTGCTTGTACATTTTGGGAATTAGGCTTTTATATGGAATTTTACAGAGAAGTTTAAGGTGGGGAAGTGTAGGCAAAAGGAATTTGTGCTGAAAACCAAGTAGCTCTGATAGACTAAGTTTTCAGTTTTCATCTATAAATAAGAGTCCTGGACTAGACGTTGTCTAAGGACCCTTCACACTCAGAGGGTAACATTTCTTTTCTGCTTTCATTCTGCACATTACTGTCACATCTAGCAAATAAATAGGTTTTCAGTCACTATATTTTTCCGGAATCCAAATGTAATAAAAATGTATTTGATGTCCTAGATTAGTCTCCATAAGAAAATCAATTATTATGGTCTGTTATTATGAAGACACTTAAAGCAATCTACTTTTATGAAACCACTCTTGATATTTTGTGATAATGTGATTTTACCTATGATTTAAAGAAACTTTCCCACACATAACTGGGAAGCTTTATATTTAAAGTGTATTTCACAAATCCAGTTTCCAAATTACCTAAAACCATCTCCTAGCAGATGTTTGAGTCTCTTGTTAAATGCAGAAACTGACTCAATAAAATGAAATACTGTGACCTTACATGTTGGAGAATTAGTTTGAAATACATTCTCAAAAGGAAGAAATCAGTTCTTTTCATTCAGTCTCATTATAACCTACTGAAAGGTAGAGTTATATTTCAAATAATAAAATTACATACTTACCAGAATCTTATGTCTTTTAATGTTCTTTTGGCTAATTTCAGCTGCCATCAAAGCTTCCTATATTTACACAAGCATTACAAAGGTAGAGAAGGAGGAGAAAAAATGGGAGAAAGTGAGAAAGACATTGAGATTAAAAATATTATATTTATTATGTTTAAAGTTCTGGACTACTTAAATAAAGCCCCATTTTCCTGTAGTTTTTGCTTGAAGCACAGGAATTTCTAATGTTATGGTTGAATGAACCTCACTGCATTCAAACACTAACAAAAGCAGTCAACCAAAATAAAGACTTCTCTTATTTGAATTTACTTCCACATTAAGATATTAAAATTACTTTTCAGACAGAAATCAAAATACATAAAAAATTTCCAGGTTCAAACAACAACAAAAATTCATCTGTCATCATAAATCTGTATGGCATATATTAATGACGGGGTACCTTTCCTTTATGAAATATAAAAGGTAACCTATATGTATATGTTTAGATATATCTACAAATAAGATTTTGAAAATCTCTGATTTAATTTTTATTCTAAGAAGTTTACAATTATTACTTCAACACAAATGTTTAAAACACAGAACTATCTCTTCAAGAAACTACTGGAGGTAAAACAATATGGTATGAACTTGAGGTCAATACCTGGACTCCAAATAGTTTATACATTAAAAACATTTCCCCCAAATCTTTTCAGGTGGTTACAAACTTAAAGCAACATATAAATGGACTATTTTTTGTTTGTTTTTAACTGATTAATACAAAAGCCCATCCAGTTTCTATAACAAAACTAATGCAATAATGCCTTTCTGACTACTAAAGTTAAAAAAAATGGTTTCTTTTTTTAAAAAAAACATGATAACACATTATTTACTAAAATTAGTCTGAACCAAGGCTCAACAAAGCAGACAATATCATTCTATCCAAACCGGTAGTTCAAACTATCCTAAGTGAGCATTAATTTGATAGCTTTCCTTTTACATAAGAAATAAGTACCAAAGTACCAAAGGAATGATTTCACGAAAATATCCCAAATTCACAATTCTGAAATACTAGCTCTATTTCATTTTCCTTGAAAAAGCACAGAATAAACACTTCAATAGGCTGGATCTAACCTACTCCCTCTGCTACTAACTCCTCCTCCATTAAACAGTGAAGCCAGTTAATCTCCTTATAATCTTTTTTGCTCCCAAATTTCTAAAAAGAAAATTGGAAAGTTATTAGCCTCCAACATATTTCTAGCTTAGGGCATTCTAATCCATCTACATGAAAGATTTACCCCCCCAAAACATTTATCCTCTCTATGGTACAGACATGTCAATACTTTCAAGAAAGTGAAATCAAAATTACTTCATATTCTTCTTTTCAAGGAGCCAGTCAATGTGGTCATCTTGGTCCCGTTCCTTGGCTACTACGACATCTCTTGGACTCACGATGTAGAAGAGTGATTCCCCTTCAGAGTACTCTGTAGTTGAGACAAGAAAGGAACATCTCAGGTGACTCAACGGTAGAAACCTTGGCAGTGGTTTCAGGGGGACGTGGTTAGACAACTCAGCTTATTAAGAGTGAACAGAAAACTCCCTTATCCTTGGAATAAGTGGTTTGGCTATGTTTGAAGGAAGGGGTGGGACATGGTAGAGAATGACAGAATATATACCAGTGCTTTAAAAAGTATTTAACTGTAAATTGTTTGGAAGAAAAAAGAAAGGAAGGGAGGGAGGGAAGAAGGGAATACCACCAAAAAAATTTTTTTTTAAATATGGTGGGTTTAAAATTCTGTGTTTAATACATTAACATTCTGACCTCAGATAAAAGATAGGTATTCAAAATTCTCCATGTCTCCTGCATATCAGAATTCATTTACTGCATATAAACATTTATGGTCATTTACAACACTGCTCTATTTTTACAGAACAATCACACCCCACAACCTGAGATAAATGTTGCGTCCTCATCAAGGTCAAGGCCATCTAAAGCATAAATGACAGATGCCCCAAGCCCTGGGGATATAATCTGACATTTCAGCATGTTGCGCACAGTGCCAATTGTGAGGGTTTCCTGAAGATTCAATTATAAAACCTGTTCTGAAGGATGTCTAGGTATGCAGCAGTTTGCTCTGAGCAAAATACCTTGATTGGATACTTTCAGTTGTGAATCACGTTTGCTTTTTGCCAAGTCCAGAATATACTATTCTCACATTTCTCAGCTGATTAGGTGCTTCATGTAAGGAAGTTCAAACATGTACAGAATATACCTTTATTTCTTTTGGGTAAAATGAGAACAGAAAATATTTGCTAAAAAAATGTGAATTGTTTTTAAAAGCAGAAAGAACTTATAAAAAGCTTAAGCTGGTCTATTTCATCAATGTATCTTTCAATAAAGTGATAACACCCAAACACAGACGCCCCAGTATGACTAAACAGCACTGGCTTTCCCTTTATTTCTAAGCAGTGCTTTAGTATATTTTATTTATGCACGAAACAAATATTCAGTGAATGCCTAGTTTGTGCCAAGCGCTCCTCTAGGCTCTGAGCATTTGGTCACAAGAGAGAGAATAACTTTTCTGCCATCCCAGAGTACACAGTCTAGGAATGCAAGTTGGAGTGAGTAGAGCCATGAGCTTGACATCAATGTAAGTTAGGTACACATTAAATAGTTAAGATAACAGACCAACTATAAGAACAAAGACCACAGAGCTGACTCACCTCCATCCAGGCCTCAGCTCTTCCCCTCTCTTCTGCTGCTGGAGCTCAAGCAAGTTCACAGTATCTCTTGGCCTCAATGCCCACATTTGTAATGTAAGAGACCTGCCTGGATATTCTTAAGATTCTTTCAGAAACTCAATTTAAATTCCTGTTTGTGCTACTTGCATGGAAGGGGAAAAATTAAAAATGTAAGAATAACACAGCCACATCCTCAATCTCCCTCACCTAAGTGATAATCTCTACATCATTTTTCCTGAAACCCTCTCACGGTCAGAGCATCAGAAGAGATCTCTTCGCAAGTCTCGGAAAGTGGCTGGATAATATCCAACCTGGGCCTGGCACAGTATTCTCTTTCCTAGGGCAAAAAGAGAGGGAAAAGGCTCATTTTAATTACATTTCTATAAATTATACAAATTAAATTTAGTTACACATAATTAAATGCCTTGGTTTTCTAATTTTGGCAGACATAAGCCCTTCTAAACACCACAGATGGCCTCATAACTGTGTTTTATTTTCTGGCCTTTTGCATGAGATAAACAGAATAGGTACTGCTGTGTCATGTCTGCAGCCCCCTACTGCAGCCCATTCAACTCCATGGCTGCCACAGCCTTAGGCAACTTTGTTATACCCCTTCCTGAAAAATGTGAGAAAAGTAAAAATAATATTACAAACTACTCCATTATTCAAACCACTGCCACTACAGATAAACTTACTGGTAATGCTAAAAAGCCAGAGATTCTAAAGCAGAACTTGCTGAGATGATGGAAATGTTCTCTACCTGCATGGCCCAATGTGACAGACATAAGACACAGTTACCTACTGAACACCCAGAAATGTGACTACAGTGTCTGGAGAACTGAGTTTTAATTCTATTTCATTTTAACTAATTTAAATTTAGTTTAAATTAAATTAAACACATGGTCAGTGACTACAGTTTTGGACAGTGTGGTTCTAGATCAAGATAGAAGAGGAAAAGATTTATTGAGGGCCTCTGACAGCCCCACTAACCTAGTATGATTATACAAAGACTATTTTCTTGGGGTTCTTAAATTACCCCTTAGTAAGTTTTATTGTTCTTCATTTACAGATGAAGGAACTGAGGACCAAAAAGTTTAGCTAGGTCAAGTTACATAAGTAAATGGTGAAACTGGGATTTATAGAAAAACTGGGACTTATGGTAAACCCTGGATTTCAAATCAAGTTTGTTTTACCTTAAAGTTCATATTTTTGGGGTATTCAGCACCCAGGCATAAAACATAGGTTGACTATTTTTTAAAGCAACAGGCCTGAGCAGTGTAACACTGGTGAAGAGAACACAGATGACAGAAACAATGAAAGAAGTCCAGAACTACCCCCAACTCTCAAGTTTCCCTAAGTAAACAGTAAGCCTCACAGATTTCTTTCACCAATTTTGTTAGGTTAACTGAGAAGCAATTATATTAGCTCTGTGCTTAATACATTGAAAACATTCTAAAAATAAAATAGTAATTACAAAAGATCAACTAGCAGAGGAAAAAAACAGTAAATACAGAGCATAATTTTCAGAACTATAGAGAGATGAAAACTGTCTCAATTTGAAACAAAAAAAATGAAGGAAAAGGCTGAAGATCTGAATACTTAAAAAATTAACCACTATAACAAAGACAAAAATAACAAAATAGAATCATATTTGAACTAAATATTAAAAGAAAACTGCCTTGCTAGGCAACATAAGAGCCCCTTATATGTGTAAGGAAACCATCACTTCTTGTTTGATAACCTTTGCTCACTGGCAAAACAAGCCCTGCTTATCTGTGAATTCCTAGGAGCAGGAATTGGGTCTTATTGATCTCCAATTCCCAATGCTTAGCACATTTTTCACACACATGTGCTTTATTAATGAAGGAAAGAAAAAGAAACACATTAGGGAAGCAGCTTAACACATTAGGATATATCAACCAGATGAAATAGTACACAACCACTCTAAATGATAATGATGGTAGACAACACAGCCATACGGAGAGAGAATAGAATAAGGCTCCAAAAAATATGGCAGTGCAGGATAGCACGTAACTATGACTGCAACTGTGTGGAAAAATGCCACACATATAAAAGGTATAACTGGAAAAATATGTTGGGAGATACATCATATAAAAGCAAATTTTAATGTTGCGGTTAAGCTATGTTTTTGATATGGAGAAAAAAGGTGGAGGGCATGGATGGCCCCAAGCTGCTTTTTTATCCTTTTTGTCTTAATTTCATCAGTTTATTCTGTTTTAAAGATTTAAGGTGTACTTTGGTGTTATGTGAAATGAATATAATGACACACATACATTTTTAATTCACCTTCACAACCCTCACTTCTTTCTCTAAAAAATGCCATTTTCTTATTTGCTCTGAGGTTGGCCTTTCTTGGTTTTCACTCCTTTCCAATACTCTCTTTTATTAATAAAGGTTTCTTCTCTTTCTTTCTCTCTTTTTTTGGTCAATTGTTTATTAGGCTTTTCCTTTTTCATTTCAATGCTTCTTTCCTTATGTCTTTGAATCACATCCTCAACCCCCCCCACATTTCTCATCAAAAAGCACCATATTTACTCCCTCAGGAGCCACTGCTTTTCTTTATTTTCAAAAAAAATTAATAAACTGATATCCTGCAACAGAGCTAGAAGCCAGCCCTATTGATTTTAGCAGGTTTGAGTGTTCACTTAATTCTACAGCATCCTATTGCCTAGCAACATGGGCATCCAGAGCTTCAGGTTACTATAGTGATGGCTTCCTGATGGAAGTGCTAGCTCAGAGAAATGCTTGAGAGCAGCTACCACTTCAAAACTGGGGCTCCCAGGGTTTTTCTTTCTATTTTATTCCTTGGCATTTGAGAAAGGGTGGGGGAGGAGAGGGTACAGAAAAAGAGGGCCTACTTACTGTAAAGGGCTAGACGGTCAATTGCAATTTTTTTAATACACAGGATGCAAAGAAAATCCTTTACAATAAGCTCTCCTTGTTTATGCCTTGAAGCTACCCCCTCCCTTTCCTGATAGGACTCCTGGACTCAGACAATAAAGACTCACTGCAAATGGGGCCCGCCTAAGCTTCAAAGGGAGGCTGTATGTATATGCCCCTCCACTGGACCATATAGATACAGGCTTTATTCCAAAGTCACATATAACAAAACTCAGATTCTCTGTTGCTTCTTATCTGCCATACATTTCATACCATCACATTAACACTGATAACTGAGAGTTAGCAATAATCATTGTATTTAAAAGCAAGAATCATGCTACTCAGAATCACTGGGGCACTGGGAAGTAAACAAATATGTCTGGACCACAGGAAATAATGAACTGCCTTTTCTGTAATTCCCTCTGGCCACAGGGGACATGCTGTTGCAGCAGATCAACTTTACTACTGTCATTTCTGGTAATGCACAGTGTCAGCTTAGTTTCACTGCCTTTCAGCATGAGGAATCCTTCATTCCTTTCTACTAAAATACTGAGACAGATAGGAAAAAAAATTACTTCCCTTTGCTCAGCAAAAGGAGCAAAGGCAGGCAAAAAGTAGAGCTTCTGAAAGGCAAATGAATATATTAGGTCTACAGGGTAATCTCTGCTGACCTTATTTTATAGGTCAGGAAGTTCTGCTCAGCAGACCCCTTTCATGGACAACCTGATCTGGGTATACTGATCTGGGTATAAATCCCTTGTATTTGTGGTGAAATAAATTACCGTTTTTTCTGAAACCTCCTTTACGTAGGAAAGCACAACAAGCTGATCACAGAGAGGTGCAAGACCACTGATGTAGAATTCAGTTTTCAAACTGCGATACTGCAAACAAAAAGGATACAAGATTCACCATTAACAAGAGCAAAAAGCAGCACAAAAGGAAAGGACACATCTACTCTGAATTCTTGATGGACTCATTTTAGAAATCTAACACAAAGGGACATGGATAAACATACCTTCTTGACAACAATCAGTACCAGAAAAGTGTATCTGGAAACCTACACTTGAAAATTTCTATCACAAACAACAAGCAAACCTGACAATAAGAGCAGCATGAATGGTCAAATGTGACACAATGACATAGTTAAATACCATGAAAACCTAATGTAAACTTTACTAGTAAAGAGTAATAATATCTTAAAATGGCCCTAGTTTAAATTTTTCATAATTAGAGCATTACAGTTATAAAGGTAACAAGGAAGGTTATTTTATAAGTATCAAAATACTTTTTAGTTTTATTTACTATAAATATAGTATTTAATTTTAACATTTAATAAACATTTTATTTAAAGATTAAAAAGGGGAATTAAGTGTATAGATTACATTATGATAAATCTATTATTTCTTAAGCAAAGTAAAGGTCAGAGGAAACAAATTCCTCTCTCCTTTTTATTTCTTATTTTTATATTTTATAGTTCTTCTATAATTTTCCCCTTTGACCTTCTCCACCCAGCCCGCCCCCCACTTCCATAGTCAATCCTCACCCCTGTCCATGTCCATGGGCCCTTCATATATGTTCCTTGACTAATCCCTTCACGTTCTTTCAAACAGACCCCACTTCTTTCCTTCCTCTTACTACTGTTAGTGTGTTCTATTATTCTATGTCTCTGGTTCTCTTTGGATGGTTTTATTTGGTTCACAGGTTAGTCTTATAAGTGAGATCATGTGGTTATTTGTCTTTCACCGCCTAGCTTATTTCACTTAACGCATTAGTATTAAGTGCCATCCATGCTGTCACAAAAGGTAGGACTTCTTTCTTTCTGCTGTATAGTGTTCCATTGTGTAAATGTACCACAGTTTTTTTGCTCCACTCTATTGAAGGGTTTCAACTCTTGGCTATTGGAAACAGCACTTCTGTGAGCACAGGGGTGCATAAGTTCTTTTTAATTTGTGTATTCGGATTCTTAGGGTATATTCCCCGGCAGCAGACTTGCTAGGTCAGAAGGCAGTTCCATTTTAGTTTCTGAGGAATGTCCATACTATCTTCCACAGTGGCTGCACCAGTCTGTATTCCCACCAACAGTGCATTTTCTCCATCCTTGCCAGCACTTGTTTGTTCAGTTATTAATGATAGCCATTTTGGCCAGGTGTAAGTGGTATGTCACTGTGGTTTTAATTTGCATCTCTGATGGCTCGTGATGTTGAGCATTTTTTTCATATGATTATTGGCCATCTGTATATACTTCCTTGGAAAAGTGTCGATTTAGGTCCTTTGCCCATTTTTTAACTGGATTGTCTTCCTGGTATTGAGTCATATGAGTTCTTCACATATTTTGGAGATTAAACCCCACTCCAACATATTATGGCAATATGTTCTCCATACAGTGGGTTCTCCTTCCATTTTGATTTTTTTTTAGCCATGCAGAAGCTTTTAATTTGATGTAGTCCCATTTGTTTATTTTTTTCCCTAATTTCCTCTGCCCTAGGAGATATAACAGCAAAATATTGCTGCATGAGTATCTGAATTTTTACTGCCTATGTTTTCCACTAGAATTTTTATGGTATCATGGCTCATATGTAAGTCTTTTATTCATTTTGAGTTTATTCTGGTGTATGTTGTGAGTTGCTGGTCTAGTTTCTTTCTTTCTTTTTTTTTTTTTTTTTTTTTTTTTCATGTACCAGTACAGTTCTCCAAACACCATTTATTGAAGAATCTATTTTTACTTCACTGTATGCTCATGCCCCCTTTATCAAATATTGACAATAGAGACATGGGTATATTATGGGGATCTCTATTCTGTTCCACATATCAATGTGCCTGTTCTTATGTCAGTACCAGACTTTTGTTTACGGTGTCCTAAGTATAGTTCAATATCAAGTATTATAATCCCTCCTACTTTGTTCTTCTTTTTCAAGATACTGAGGCTATTTGAGGTCATTTTTGATCCATATAAATTTGGGGGGCATTTGTTCTACATCTTTGAAATATGTCGTTGGAATCTTCACAGGAGTTGCCTTAAAATCTATTGATTGCTTTGGGTAATATGGACATCTTAATGATGTTAATTCTTCCAATCCATAAACATGGTGTATGCTTCCATTTATTTGTAGCTTCCTCAATTTCTTTCTTCACTGTTCTATAGTACCCAAAGTATAGGTCTTTTACCTCTTTGGTTAAGTTTATTACTAGGTAATTGTTTTTTTGTGTGTGTTGCTTTATTAAATGGGAATTTCTTCTTAGTTTCTCTTTCTGATAGTTCATTGTTAGTGTACAAAAATGCCATCAATTTCTGAATATTGGCTTTGTATCCCATTACTTTGCTCAATTCAATTATTAGGTCAAATAGTTTTTTTAGTGGATCCCATAGGGTTTTCTAAGTACAGTATCATGTTGTCTGCAAATGACAGTTTAACTTCCTTCTTTCCAATTTGGATGTCTTTTATTTCTTCTGTTTGTCTGATCACTGTGGTTTGGACTTCTAGTACTATGTTGAATAAGAGTGGTGAAAGTGGACACCTTGTCTTGTTTCTGATCTTAAGAAAAACACTTTTAATTTTTGATCATTAAACATGATATTGGCAATAGGTTTTTTTGTATATTGCTATTATTATGTTTAGTTATGCTCCCTCTGTTCTCACTTTGTTGAATGTTTTCATCATAAATGGATGCTAAATTTTATCAGATGCTTTTTCAGCACTTGATATGATCATGTGATTTTTGTCCTTCATTTTGTTTATGTGATGCATTACAGTTACTGTTCTGCAAATATTGTACCATCCTTGCATCCCTGGCGTAAATCCCACTTAGTCATGGCATATGATCTTTTTAATATATTGCTGGATCTGGTTTGCCAATATTTCCTTGAGGATTTTAGCATCTATGTTCATCAGAGATATTGGCCTGTAATTTTCTTTATCATGGCATTATTTGGTTTTGTAATTAGGATAATACTGGCCTTGTGAAAAGAGTTTGAGAATCTTCTCTCTTCCTGAATTTTTTGGAATACTTTGAGAAGGACAGATGCTAGTTTTGTCAGGACCTGTACAACAACATAGGAGATCAAGGACACAACACCACTGAGTCCCACAGGACTCCTGCCACAGAGGGTCACCCCACAAAACAGAGAGTCACAGCAGATCAATATGTAGAAACAAAAAAAAAAAGAGTCCTCTAAAATGGGTAGACAAAGAAATAACCCACAATTGAAAGGAAAGGATCAATTACCAGAAAGAGTGCTAAATGAAATTAATCAGACATAGAGTTCAAAGTAATGGTTATAAGTATGCTATAGGAACTCAGTGAGAACTACAAGGAACTTAGTGGAAACTACGTCAGCATAAAAAAGTACACAGCAGCTCTGAATAAGAACCAGGAGTAAATGAAGAATACAATAACTGAAATGAAGAATAAACCAGAATGAATTAAAAGCAGGCTAGATGAAACAGAACACTGAATCAGCAAGTTGGAAGACAAGGTGGATTAAAAACACCCAGTCAGAGCAACAAAACAAAAGGAGACTCAAAAAGAATGAAGATAGTTTAAGGGAGCTGCAGGACAACATGAACCAGAAGGAGAAGAAAAGGAGAAAGGGATAAAAGGCTCTTATTTGTAGGTTGAATCAGTTTTGCCTGTTTTCAGTGTTTATCACTCAATTGTAAATCTTTTTCTTCCTGATTTCTTTTTTTAAATATTTTATTTATTTATTTTTAGAAAGGGAAGGGTGGGAGAAAGAGAGAGAGAGAGAGAGAGAAACATCAATGTGCAGTTGCTGGGGGCCGTGGCCTGCAACCCAGGCATGTATCCTGACTGGGAATCGAACCTGCGATGCTTTGGTTCGCAGCTTGAGCTCAATCCACTGAGCTACGCCAGCCAGGGCTTTTCCTGATTTCTTTTTGATTTAAATTTTTTCTTCTACTTCTCATGCAGCATTACCTTTGTGTGTGTTTGCTCATGTTCCTTCTAGTTTAATCTTCATTGCTGAAATGATCTTTTACTGATATTTTCTGAGTTCTGTCATCTTACTTGAGATTATTAAATTCTTATTTTTGTTATTCTTTCATGCCTATATCACTTCTTAAAAATGTCTTATAACTTGTTCTGAATAGTAAATAACAGTTGTGATCTATTTTGTGGATATTTCTTTTTGGTGTACTTCTGTTGTCAAGGATGTTATTCTACTTCATATTCACTTTTTCTTAAAGGTTAGTATGGGAACTGACCCGGTACTTTTCTGGTCCTTGTTTTCAGGCCCTGGCAGGAAGTGCTGGCTGCTCAACTGTGAAAGTTCACAGGGGCTTCTGGGTTGCCCAAGCCCCTTCGTCTAACTGCAACCCTGCACCCACCCTTCTCAGAGGAGCCCATGGTCTTTGCCAGGAAACTCCAGCCAGCTGATTCAATGTTCTCCTGGCTTAAGTCTGCTAGACACTCCCTTGCTCCTCTCTACTTTTTTCTCACACAGACACTGATACCACGGTGGGACTTGTTGCTGTTGGTTTTTCCCATCCACTTGAATCTTGGGGTTTTTAGGGCCATCCTGTCACTCAGTTTTATTGCTAATGTTGCCTATGGGTATTTGGCTGTGTGATCCAGTTGTTCCATTTTTATGTGAGGTCTTGGGCATCCTGAAATATTATGCATACATTGCCATCATCTTCCTAGAATCCTCCAAGCAAAAATTGTTAACAGATCAGTGTTATATGTATTATATACACCTATATAAAGGTATATATGTGATATAGCCTTTATATTAGCCACAGTGGAGTCAACTTTAGAGTTACAGATGCATAAATACTGCTGGGCCGTCAACAGTGCATGTGCTATCAGTTTCAGAATGATTGCCATGAGATTGGAATAAAACATAACAAGAGTTTTCTTGTAACTTTCAGTCTTATATCCCTGAAATTATGAACAACTTAAAGAATTACTAAGTACCAATTAGTCATAAGATACTCTTCTAGAAGCATCAAAATGATGAAGACCCTTTCTATAAAAGAGACTATGAGTCTAGAAGCTAAAGAAATAATTAAAATACCACATGGAAATAGGCGTAAATCAAGAAACAGTACAAAGCAGGAAATTTTATTTCTGAGGAGGAGCAGGGAGAGGAAACAGCAGCCATAATCATGACTATAAGCCCCTTAAAGGTGGAAATGATGTTTATATCATGAGAGACAACATTTCATTAAATATTCATTATAAAGTTTCATGAAAAAATTTCATTAAAAAAGATTTTAAAAATTAATGTATGTTACAGTGTGAAGGATAAAAATCAAAATTTTATTTAGGTCTGAATAAAAAGACCATCTTCCAACAATTAACAATCAGATTATCTAAATTAATATTAGTATATTCAAACCTTAAGGGATATTTGAAGCTAGCAAGATGGTAGAGAAGTGAATGAAGCCACACTAACCTCCTCCCAGGACCAACCTGGAATTACAACTAAATTGTGGAGAAATCACCCAGAAAAAAAAGGAACAATAGTGAGAGAGAAGCATTAAAGCCTCAGACAGATAGAAGAATCAGCTTCACTACAACCTGAACGGTAAGGAGTATAGTAGAGACTCAAGAAGGCTGGCTGGACACCCACAGTGGCAACGCCAGAGGAATAATTAAGCAACTAGTTGGATCCCCCTGAGAAATGTGGGGCCTAAACCCTAAGCTGGGATGCCCAGCCTAGAGCATTAGGGCTCAAAAAGTACACAGATAACAACTGGCAGCAAAAAGCAGTAGGGTTGCTTTCTGCCAACGAGAGATGGCTAGAGACACAGTCATTTAAAGGAAATGCACAAATTTTCATTTGCAGCCACTTACCCTGGGCTCTGTCAAAGGCAGGGGCAGAATAGGCTAAAGATGCCTGAGGAGAAACTAGGGATGGAAGCTTTGGGGAAAGAACTGAGAGAGTAGACACTGGGATCCTGGTGCTAAGTCATCACCCCTATAGCAGCAGCCATCCTGCTCAGGCAGACCACTTCTCCTGAGCAGCAGCAGTCTGAGGGGAAACAATAGCCCCAAGGGTGCTTAAGCTGACTGCTGAGTGCAGAATAACTAGATTAAAAGCTGAAAGAGTCAGCCACAGATAGTAGATCCCTGGCAGTCTCGGAGCAGGCTGCCTAAGGTCAGACAGGGTCAATATCTGACATTATCAGAGGCAGATCCAGAAAGAGAAAACAGTGGTAAATACTAAAGGTTACCAAGACGAAATCCACTGTGGTCTTCTCCAAATATTTTCTTTCCTGCATAGCTATTTAACATTCGTTTCTTGTCCAGCAAGTTTGTGCATATTAAGTCACTAGAATTTATACTATAGTTTATTTCTCTCCTTTCTTATAATAGTCTTAATCTCTTTACACACTTATTAATACTGGTTCATTTGCTGTTAATAGTGGGATTGTGGGGGGGGGGGGGTATTTTTGTGGATATGGGCTTGTTTCCTGGGCTTTGTGGTTTTGTTCTGGCAGTACCTGCAGAACAGCATACAAGGCAAGGTGGGGGGAGTGACCCTCAGTCAACCAGCTACAGGGAAGGACCCACGAAAGAATGACCCCAACAACAATCAAAACCCAAGTACATCCAGAGAGCCAACATAACTGACATTAAAGGGCATCCCAAGGCATCAGTTCGGATCAAGGAGACTGCCCCACTGAATCTCACAGGTCTCCTACCATAGAAGTTCACACCACAAACTCAGGAGTCAAAACATCCATTTAAGTAGCAGAAGCAAACAAAAAGTCTCACAAATAATGGAAGACAAGCAGCAACAACTTCAATCAAAGGAAAGGAGGAATCCCTTAGAAAGGAATGCTAAATGAACTAGAGGCAAGTGAACTATCAGATATTGAGTGCAACAAAACACTGGTCATAAGGAAGCCCCAATGAACTCAGTGCAAAATTTACCAAAAACCTACAGGGAAACTATGAGCGAACTTTACTGCAAACTATATCAGCATGAAAAAGGACATAGAAACTATCAACAAGAGCCAAGAACAAATGAAAAATACAATTTCTGAATTAAAGAACACAGTAGAAGGAATCAAAAGCAATTTAGACAAAGCAGAGGACTGAATCAGCAAGTTGGAGGACAAGTTAGAAAACTCCCAGAAAGAGCAAGAAAAGGCAAAAGACTAAAAAAGAACAAAGAGGGGTTAAGGGAACTGCAGGACAACATGAAATGTAGTAATATCCATATAATAGAGATACCAAAGGAGAAGAAGAAAAGCAAGGGAGAGAAAACCTGTTTGGAAAACTTCCCTAATTTGATCAGAGAAAAAGTCACACAAATCCAGATTGGAGAGGGTCCCAATAAAGAGGAACACAAAGAAGCCCACTCCAAGACACATCATGATTAAAATGGCAAAATTCACAAACAGTAAGTCTTAAAGGCAGCAAGGGAGAAACAGGTAGTAACATACAAGGGAGCCTCAAAAAGGCTAGCAGCTGGCTTCTCAATGGAAACACTCCAAGCCAGAAGGGAATGGCAACATTCCAAGTAATGAAAAACAAAATGCAAACAAGAGTACTCTATCCAGCAAGGCTCTCAATTAAAATGGAAGGCCAAATAAGGAGTTTCCCCGACAAAAGAAGCTTCAAAGAATATACCTCCACCAAACCAGCACTGCACGATATGCTAAAGGACTTGCTTTAAGAAAAGAAGAAAAAGGAGTGAAAGAGAGGAACACAGTATATAAGGGGTGTAGATGGAAATGAATAAGTACCTATCATTAATAATCTTAAATTGTTATAAATTAAATGTTCCAATCAAAAGACACAGGGTAGCTGCATGGGTAAGAAAACATGACCACACATATGCTGTCTACAAGAGACCCCAGCAAAGAACAAAAGACCAACACAGACTGAAAGTGAAGCATTGGAAAAAAGTTACTCCAAGCAAATGGACAGGAAAAAAGCCGGGGTGGCAATACTCATATCAGACAAAATAGACTTCAAACAAAGGCCATAAAACAAGACCCAGGACACTTCATAATACAGACCTGTAAGAGATATTTAATTCTATATTCTTTTTTTTTAAAGATTTTATTTATTTATTTTTAGAAAGGGAAGAGAGGGAGAAAGAGAGAGAAACATCAATGTGCAGTTGCTGGGGGCCGTGGCCTGCCAACCCAGGCAATGTGCCCTGACTGGGAATTGAACCTGCGATACTTTGGTTCGTAGCCTGAGCTCAATCCACTAAGCTATGCCAGCCAGGGCTTTAAGTCTATATTCTTGATTATTACTTGTACCTCTATCATAGATACATTTATATCTATGTAAGTGTATCACATATATATTTATTATCTATGTAAATATATCATGGATATATGTCTGTCTATGTAGCTTAAAGATATATTGTAGTGAGAAATACAATTATGAAATGTATTAATCTCTTCAGAATAATTTAGTAAAGGGTTATCTATATCTTTCCACCAATATTCTTTCAACTGATTTTATTGAACACAATAGTTTAATTTTCTGATTGTTAAAAAATAAAAGTCTTTCTTTTATTAAATAACTAAATATATTGGTAACATTAACAATAACCTAATAATAACTCTCACTTAATGACTATTAGGTTGAGATGCAACATGATAAATATTTTACAGACATTATCTATTTTTACCATAATAACCCTTATATATATTTTAGAGGGTACTGATGCTCAACAAGGTTAAGCAGCTTGACTAAGTCACTTAAGTAGAAGGTAGCAGAAGAATTTGAAGTCTTACTTTTCCCAGTTATAAGTCACACTTGAAAACAAATCAGATTATAGAGATGCTAGATAAAAATGAACTACAGTTAGAGAAATGGAAGTTAAGGGCTTGACAACCCTCTGGTAGAGTTGCATGCATGTAGCCATGGTACCCTGGCCCCTCTCTTGAATTTGCTAGGCTGTGACAAGAGCAGAAGTACCACAATACACGAACTTTTACTGCTTTTTAATTTTTGGCCTTTTTTTCCCCCTTTGCTGGTGGTACCAAAAGGGCCACTAGCTAAATGTGATGCAGAAGCATTTGGTATCTTACTGATGCTAAGAAGTGATATCCTATAGATTTTAGCTTCTATGATTCTTAAAAAGCAGATGAAAAAGGTATGTCCAAGCAACCTATAAGATGGAATAATTACTTGTATTGTCTTATATTCACTTATGAAAAAGTATTAAGGCCATTTTATGATATAACCTCCACACACTTTTCATTAAGTTTGAACATTGTCAGCATGAGCACTGACCTAAGAAAATACATTTTGGAAATCAACAACATTCCAACATCTTCAATACTGTGCTATGAAGCAGACATATTAAGTAAAATGACTTCACAGAGTGCTTTACGTCAGCAAGTTATGGAGAAGACCTAGTATTTGGGAGTGAAAGAGAAGAGAATAAACTAATGGATGAAATAAAAATATTCAGCTCAGGAGGTATCAGTACACACAATCAAACTATTTATAACAAGTTTAGTCTGCAATTTAATTCCATCTTTTCTAATCAACATTCAGCACACTTCTGTGTTAAATGACAAAGTTAAGCTGATGTGATTATCTCCTTTACTAACTTCAGCACTCCTGAAGCAGCACTGAGAAAAGAGTGAATTCAGTGAGTAGCCTACAACATACTGCTTAAAACAACAGAAAAGGTAAATGATTTATGATCTGCTGGGTCAAAAGGCTCAAACCAGAGTTATACTTTAAGTAGGTTATAAAAAAAAAGAAAACAAAAGACATCGAGTGTTGGTGGGGATATGAAGAAGTTGGAAATCCGGAACACTATTGGTAGAAATGCAAAAATGATGTGGCTGCAATGAAAGGAGTATGGAAGTTCCACAGAAATTGAAATAGAACTACCTATACAATCTGGACACATATCAAAAACTGAAATCTGGATCTTAAAGAGGTATTAGCATTCCTATGTGTCCTTGCAGCACCATTCATAGTAGCCAAGGTGTGGGAACAACCTAAATGTCCATCCACAGAGGAATGACTAAAGAAAATGTGGCATACACATACAATGAACATTATGCAGCCGCTTAAAAAATTCAGCAGCATGCCACAATATAGAAATAAACTTTGACAAGATTATGCTGAGTGAAATAAACCAGTCACAGAAAGACAAATACTGCCTGATTCCCTTATATGAGGTATTTAAAAAACAGTGACATTCATAGAATCAAAGCATGGAATGGTGGTTTCAAGGCTGGTAGAGGAAAACCTGGGGAGTTGCTAATCAATGGACATAAGTGTCAGTCACATTAAACTCAAGAGAGCTGCTTGCACCTGTGTTAACAATACCATATTGTATACTCAACAATTCGTTAAGAGGGTAGATTACATGTTAAGTGTTCTTACCACAATAAATAAAATTTAAAAGTAAATAAATAATTTCAGAGACCAATAAAATCCCCAAACTACTTTGATTCATCAACTACATTTATCAAACACTAACAATAGCAAACAAGAGCTCTTCCTTCGTTATCAAAAAGTTGAAAAGAATCACATCACAGTCCTGGATTTGGGATTCCTTTCCTTAGAAACAAATTTGATAGCCAGCCGGGCAACTATTGTTTTAGTCCCTAACAATCTGAAGGAAAAACAATGAAGGGCTGTCAATCCCAGGATAAAACAACAAGAAATATATTTCTCACTTTTGACATAAGTCCTTCTGAAACCAAATAAAGAACAAATCTACTGCACTTTCTGTTTCATTGGCTGTATGAAGAAGAGGTAAGCAGACATCACTGATATATTAAAAGGGATCCTCTTGGATTCTACAGAATTTCTTCCCTACGCTTTTTATTTAAATGCCCAGAGCACGCCTCTGTCCTTCTCATGAGTTTCTCTGGCTGCCAACAAGGTCCAGAGAGCAGTAGAGGGAATACATGGGAAGAACGTATGGCACAGAGATTATGAGCAAGAGATGAGAAACTAGGTGTATCTGAGTTCAAATGGTGCCTTCTTGCTTATAAATGTAATCTTGAGCAGGTTGCTTAACTCTTGTAAACCTCCAGTTTCTTCACCATAAAATGGGATAAGAGCTGCTTCCCCTATTGAGATCATTTGAAGATTAAATGAAATTGTAATGTATTAGCATTTGCCTGGTAGTTTGTTCTTATAAAAGGGATAAAATATATTTGTTACTTCAGGTACTTCAGCATTTTTTTACTAGTACTATTTACTGAAAAAAATATTAATTCTCTAACAACAATAAACATTTGAGTCTCTAGCACTGAGAGGGAAAGAGTACTTACTCTGAGGAGGAATGGATAGAGAAATGGCATAATAAAAAGCATATATACATAACGCATAGACACAGACAACAGTGTGGCGATAGCCAGAGGGAAAGGGAGGGGGAAATAGATGGAGGTGGGCAAAGGCGGGTAAAGGGGATGAAAAGGGACATTGCTTTGAGGCAGTAGGCACATGATGCAGTGTACAAGTAATGTTTTAGTGAGTTGTAACAAGACACCTGTATCGTTTTGTGAACCAATGTTCACCCCAATTAAGTTCAATAAAACTAAATAAATGAAGCAAGTGTAGTAAAATCTTAACTGCAGAATCTAGGAAGTGAGTATATGGGTGCTCACTGTAAAATTTTTCACCTTTTTGTATGTTTTAAATATTTCATAACAAAATGTTGAGGAAAAAAATTCAATCCAGAACAGGAAAATTAACAGACTATAGACAGTCAAAGTGAATTAGAGCAGAACAGAAAACCACACATAGCTAGATCCTTAAGCAAAACACCTTGAATGATACCAGAGCTGTCCTGACTCTTGATGAAACAGACTACCAGATGGACCACATCATGCACATGAGAACTGTGCCACTGCTGGAACCTGCATGTCAGGGTCAGAACAGAAACAGGTGGATGGAGAGACACACTTAGACCTAAGAAAGACATTTATCGCCCTGGCTGGCATAGTTCAGTGGATAGAGTTTGGGCTGTGAACCAAACTATCGCAGGTTCTATTTCCAGTCAGAACACATGCCTGGGTTGCAGGCCACAGCCCCCAGCAACTGCACATTGATGTTTCTCTCTCTCTCTCTCTCTCTCTCCCCCTCCCTTCCCTCTCTAAAAATAAATAAATAAAATCTTAAAAAAAAAAAGAAAGACATTTATCTTACAGTTCTCCTCCACCACAGATACAGCTTCTGTTTCCAGGTCATTGTGTTCCTAACCAAGAGGCTGAAGATACAATGATATGCTAAATTCTAAGAGTCACAGTCACTGACACCACTTAATTAAAATGAAAAAGATGTCCCATCTTGTTCCCTCCCTTTTTCTTCTTGGATTCTTTGTCATTTTATACAGATTCCCACATAGTTTTTCTCTATTATTATTTTTTGAAACAAATTTCTACATAAAACAAGATTAGAAAGTAAAAAATTAATTCTCTGCATGTAAGTCATCATGTCATCAGCCCCTGAAAGCAAACACCCAGAAAATGACATATAAATATTGGCTTCATTTCCAAAAATATTGGCTTCATTTCCAACTACAATTCTATAAGGACCATGAAAAACTTTGGTGAAAAGTGCCAAAGGATTAGAGAGTCCTATGAGAACACAGGAGATCCAAGTTAAAATGTAGGGCAGGTATGGACTGCAACCTGCTTTTGTCAATGTAATCTGAAAAAAAGAAGTGACATAAAAAAAGCCCTTAAGTATAGAGAATACCTTCATGAGTTGGTGACTAAATAGTAATCTATCATCATTATTATTTTTCATTTACAAAAATAAATTAATATCCCATGAGTAATTTTTGTGTTGTTTTTGAGATTCTGACTTACAAGGAAGAGTTATAAATATCTGACTTCTAAGAAATGTATAGCCACAGATGCTTCTTTAATCTCAATGTTGTTTTCACCTCATTTCCTGAAGAACAGTAGATCATACTATTCAGGGCTAAAGCAAATTATAATCCAGACCTCCTAATATTTCTCTTTACCTTATCCTACTCAAGGACTCTGATCTAAAACACTCTGCCTCCTGCTGTGGAAATGGTTTATATTATTAAAGGTTTGTTCTGAAGAGGGGAAAAAATGGTACTTAACCACTAACCATAGTAGTAAAATGTCAGTAATGTGATATTGTTGGTACAAACACAGTGTATTTCACATAAATTGTAGTACAGATGAACTACACTCTAATAGCATGATACCAGGGTTCCAGGGCCACTACTGGGCCAGCTATTGGCAGTCACAAAGCTGGGATGGAAGTTTGCATGGTGATAATAACCACCATGATTCAGTGAGCACCTACTGTCTGCCGAGCACTGTGTGACAGACGTTATTTATGTCACGTCTAATTCTCACAATGGAGGTGAAGTAACCTTATCAAGAAGATTCTACCCTTTTAACACTATAACAGTAAGACATTGGTCAAGTTAGTTTATGTCCCCGAAGCTCCATTTTTCCATCTATAGAATGAGAAGCACACTGCCTGCCCTTCAAAGGGCTGCTGTGAGAGTGAAGTGAACTAATGCAGGGAAAGTGTGCAGCACAACACCCCGTATCTACTACATGAGCAATAAACATCAACTAATGAGCTATCAACTACACTTTTATGCCCACAAAATGAACAAACAGAACAAAACAGAAAAAAAAAGTTCCCTGAGTTCTTGCCTTTTTAAAAAACATCTGTATTTAAAATATTTTAACACTTATCTCTGAAGACACTATGTATTGAAATGTTCAAAGCTTTTTTTAAAATTTAATCTTTATTGTATTTTTATTCCATACATTTAAGTCCCCTTATACTTCCCTCCCCACAGTAATCACCACACTGCTGTTCATGTCCATGAGTGTTTTTTCCTTTTTGCTCAATTCCCCCACACTCTAACCTCCTTTTGTTTGTTTGTTTGTTTCTGGTAGGCAAGAGGACAGCAGGAAAGATGACAGAGATAATAAAATAATTATCTTTATCTTAGTGTTATCAGTCTTCTTATTATTTTATTCTTGTTTTTTTTTCAGTACCATTACATTCTGCCATCCTATTCTGTCCATATGCTGAGCAATATGAACTATGTATTTATGTATTTATTTATCCTTCTAAGGCAAAAAGTTATTAAAACCCTACCACCATCTGACTTCAAGTACAAAATATCCTAGATTTAAATGCTATAACCATATTAGCCATGTGGGTAAGATACGTCTTTCTTGGTTTTAGAAATATGGTAATGTGCAAATGATTATCTTGGCTTCACTTCATTATAATTACCCATCAAATTTATATTCCCTATTCATCATCCAAATGGGTAAATAAAATTTTCAGCTGACTTGTAAGACAGCAAAACTTTTCTTGCCATGCAACTGTTACCTATTGCTCTCAGTTCTAAATAATATAAAAATAGCTTTTATTATACCTGTTTAATTGACAAAAGTCAGTCAGTTTTCATCCTTTCTATCTGAATGTAACTTTTGCATTACATTATAAAACTCAGTTGTAGAAGTAAATGGTATGTCATCCTTGGCATACTTCTGAACAGTTCTTTCTCAGAGTCACTGATTCATTCAACACAATATTATTTAGTACCTACTATGTGCCAGGCATTGTACCAGGTTCCTAAGATACAAACACTGAGCAAAAACAGACCAAATGCGTACTCTGAGGGAGGCTATAGTTTTGTGGAAGAGACAGAAATGTAATAAATAATCATACAATCACTGCAACTGAAACAAGTGCAACACAGAGGAGTCTTCTACATGCCCATAATGGGAGGATGGGACCTAGTTAGGGAGGTCCAGAGGGCTTTCCCAGGAAAGCAATACTTGAGCTGAGGTGTGACTGGGGATGATTATGGGCCAATGAAGTAAAGAGGCATGAAGAGCATGCTAGACAGAGGAGAAAAAGGACCAGGGAAACGTAAAAGACCAGTATGGCTGCAGCAGAGACTAAGGAGAAGCTTGGCTGATGCGTGAGGGCTGACACAGATCCCTATGGTTATGTTCAAGAGTCTCCTTTTTACCCTAAGAACAACAGGAAGAGGCTCATGAGTGGTGACATGATCTGATTTGTATCTAGACTACACTAGGGAGACGAGATTACAGTAATTCACAAGGAAAAGAGATAAACCAGTTAGGAGGCTGCTACAGTGATCCAGAAAAAAAAGATTATGGCAGTTTGGAGCAGAACAGTAATGATGAAAATTAATACTCAGAGAGATACATGGTGACAGAGCCAGATGTCAGTGTTGTGTTATGAACGGTGCATGTATTAACTTTTGGAATTCTTACAATGGCACATGAGATGGGTATCCTTTTCTATTCTTTTTTATATTTATAGATAAGAATATTGAGGCATGTAGAATCTGTCCAAAATCCAGGTGGTAAACAGAACAAAAACCCAAACCAATAGTCAATGCTAACTACAAAATTATTGTGTAAAAAATTAGACATATAGTTAGAAAAAGGGTCTCTATAGGAAATTTAAAAACTTAAAAGCTTCTTGACCTATTTCATCAAGTTCCCAAGTGATAAGGCCTAAAGAACACAGCCTTAGGTTTCCCCACAAAAAAATGGATTCTCTTTTGATGATTTATACTTATGGAAGGCATACCTATTTCAACATATCGACTTGGCAAGTCCCTCATTTCACTGGCATGCCGTTCCTTCACTGAGCATATCTAGAAAATAAATTCATAGGTTATTTCGTTCATTTGATGAATAACTCTTCATAAACATTTCTTTCCATGTATGATACTTTCATTAAATCAGCCATGTAACATTGAAGATGGAATGCATATAATCTACCTACTGACTTAAATGACAAAAATTAATTTCAATAGCATACATAAGTAACAATAGCTATTGTTACTTATATTCTTCAACATTGTTATTTGATAAAGTCTTATTCAAAGGCAAAGAAAGAAAGCAAACTATAAAATAGTTTTAACATGTTTCCAATGATCCATTCTCTGCAACTCTACTTATGGGCTACTTCTGTTATCACACAAATAAAGCTCTGGCAGAAATACATATCCAAAACGCCCAACAGCTAATCTGGGCAACATTCATATTAGGTCTTGTGTTCCTAATTACATATTAGTAATTTATTTTACTATTGCTAAATAGTACTTTGCACAAGTGGCACACACACTTTTTCTTTTGAGTGTATTAAAATCAATGTACTACATAGTTTTAAATCAGGGGTTGGTAAACTACAGCTTGGCCCTGGCCCAGGCCTGTTTTTTTTTTAGGTCTGCAAGCTAAGAATAGTTTTTATACTTCTAAGGGCTTGGAAGGAAGGAAGGAAAAAGGGAGGGCCAGAGGGAAGAAGGAAGGGAGGGAGGGTGGGAAATACTCAGCAGAAACAGAATGTAGTCCATAAAATCTAAAGTATTTAATGCTAGAAAGTCTGCCAACCCCCATTTTAAATTATATGTATACAGTTTAGGTATATATCTGTGTATTTATCTATCACAAATACAACACACAACATATGGTTGTTTTAGGATTGTAAGACTATAGATATTTTCTATTTTCTTTGTCATATTTTCTAAGGTAAATAAGACAACAAAATTTTAAGTTTAGCCATGGAGGTAAAAACAATCTAAAGTTAAATACTGATTATACCCACTTTTGTAAGGGATCAGGTTTTTTCCTTTTTCTTTAGATAGCATTTATTATGTTCTTTTATAGCTGCTACCCTAACTATAGCCACAATATAGAAAATTCTAAAATATAGAAAACCCAAAAGGAAAAAACAAATACTATCATTGTTCCTTCACAAGGTGAACGCCATTAACCTTTTTTTAAAAAAGATATTTTATAAACCTAACAACTTACTACAAATAATAATACATTATTTAAATATTCTTCCACAGTTCTTTAATGTCTTTATAGCAACATTTCATTACATGAGTATACTATAATTTACTCAATCAGTCCAATTTTAGACAGTTTTTGTTTCTATCTATAATGCAAGCAATAGTACAAGCAACATGGTTGGACTTGAAAACTTTTGGACTTTTGATTCCTTTGGACAAACTCTTACAAGTAAAACTGATAGATCAATGGGTATGTACAAGGTTTTCTTTGGTTTGCTTACATACACATCCAAACTGCTGTCCAGCAGTACAGTGACTATGTGAGAGCCCTCACTTTGTCTAACACAGGACTTGAACACATGCCTGTGGAAGTATACACATTTACTTAGAAGTGACCAGCTATTTTCTCTCTTGACTGTTTTTTTTTTTTTCATTTGTCTCCTGTCCATCTCAGACAATTTCCTGTCTACTTCCCCAGTATTCACAATTTCCTCCTCCTTTTGATAGACTTTTGTTATTCACTCTTCTGTCCACAATGCCAAATGAATAACCGTTTTACTAATAAAAGTACACAAGGATAATGTTTCAAAGGGTTTGAAATATAATAATATAATGAATGAATGTATGTTTCTGTGTATGTGTGTATATATATACATATATATATATCAGTTGTTTGTATGGAAAAGGACATGCAGGTTATTCTTATTACAATAGTTTTATTAACTCAAAGGATGTCACAAGGCAACTGCAGACCTACTTTTGCCCACCCCTGTGTGTATGTGTAATATTAACTAGCACTTCTGAGCAACTCTGGACACCATTCCTCAATTAAGGGCTTTATAAAACAGACATAGCTCTTCTCAGGAAGATTATGGAACAGTGGCAGAGACACACACTTAAACAAGGTATTTTCCTCAAGTGTAATGGGGAAGTGCAGAAGTGTAGAGCAGGGCATCTACAGGCTGGGGAGAAAGGCTTCCTAGAAGAAGTGAGCTAATGCCAGGCTAAACTGTCTCCAGGGCCATGCTACAACTTCTCCGAAGACAAGGACACATGGTACCACTGGCAGCAAGGTCATGGCTCCATTCTACCCTCCGCAGTTCTGTGGTCTGAGCTCTTATCCCAGCACCTGTCTTACAGATGAGTGGCAGCTGGTTCAGGTGTGTGAATAGCAAAGTGCTTCCTGAAGCTCATGTCCTGCATAAGAGCATATCAATGATTTCAAGAGTCCTTTTTACCTTGACTGGTAGTTTCTCGCCCACAGACACTAATTTGCTTCATCCAACTCGCTCCTCCAGTTCTCCACTTACAAGTTTAGTAGGCATCTCAAGTAGAAACATACAAAAACAACTCCTGACTTTTCCCCTCTAAGCATTCTTCATTAAAAGTCTTCCTATTTCAGTAAAAGGCAGCTTCATTTTCTAGTTCCTCAGGTAAAACAAAGACACCATTAACTTCTTTTTCTTACATGCCATATCTAACCATGAACAAATACTGTGAGGTCTACTCTCAATGTATATTCAGAATCCAGTCATCCCTTTCCTGCTCCACCAGCTCATCCAAGACACCACATTACTCTGAGGTGACTTGAGTAGCCTCCTAACCAGTCTCCTCTTTTCCCTGCACCTTTGCTGTTTAGCTCCACAAGGCAACCAGAATGAGCATTTAAAAATCCAAGTTGGATCATTTAACTAATTCCTCCTCTCAAACCCTCTGCTGGCTTCCCAACCCCCTCTGAGCCCCCACATGATCTGCTCCACCACAAAACCCACATGCATCAGTCTCTACTGTCACCTTGTATCCCTCTCCTCTGACCTGCTCTACCTACTCTGGTGATGGTGGTTTCCTCCAGTTCCAGAAAGAAACACCAATCAAACTCTTGCCTCCATGAATCTGCCCTTAAGGCTGCTCCCTCTGCTGAACCCCTCCCTGACAGCTGCAGCTGCAGGGCTTCCTCCTTCCAGGTCTGTGCCAGGATGACACATGAGTTAAGAGAGATGCCTTCCCTGAACCACCATAAATTAAATGGTACCCATCTCCATCCCTTTCCCTACTTTCCTGTTTAACTACTGCCCCTGATTTTCACTACCAACATGGAATGTTGACTTATTTATCCATTTCTATGCACTAGAATGAATATAAATTTGCCCAGAGAGGGAATTCACCCATTTGTTTATTTATTTATTTAGGTATCTGCCACACCAGAACACTGTCCATGCACATGAATGAATGAATGACTGCATGAGTGAAATGGTTAGCTCCAATTTTATACTTTTCTACACTGTGGTGGTTATTTCTCCCCAATAAGATTGCTCTCTCTGCCCTGAGTGGTGTGGCTTAGTGGACTGAGAACCAGCCTGCGAACCATAGGGTCACTGGTTGATTCCCAGTCAGGGTGTAACAGGGTGCAGCCAAGGGGGAGGAGGGTGGTTCAAATAGGGATTTGTAATGGGGTCCAGAACTCAGGGTGTCCAGGAAATGTTAGAAAAAAATAAATAGGATGTCCTCACCCTTACAAGTCTGAGCTGGGGGATGGGACACATGGAGCAGGGCCATTGAGAGCTGTTTTGCAGCAACAGTTTTGCAGCTAATCTCTGGCATGGTCATTTAACATATCTATAAATTTTAACTGGTTTCATGGATATGTTAAATAGCTGTGGCCATGCTTTGAGCTGGGGGATGGAAGTAACTTCCACCCAAGATGTAACTGGGAGGCAACTCAACCTGGTTACAGTGCCTGTGTGAGAGCTTGGAGATGACTGGCTCCACACCGTGGAGCCATGCCTACCCAGACTTACCATGGCAGCCTGGTAAAGCTGGACAAATATGGGAATGTTGGCAGGTGTAGCTAATTGTGGGAGGAGTCAGAAATTAGGCTGCAGAGGAAGACTGGTGCTGGGATTTAAACCCAGGCATGGCAGCCATGCCTGGTTGGGACCCATGACTTGGGAGTAACATTGGAACCACATGGTTTTGGGGTGTTTCCTTTTGCCATGTGGCTTAGAAAGCAGGAGAGACTTTGCCGGGAAGAAAAGGGGTCAAAGGACTCTTGCTGGTGGGCCATGAAAAGGTGCCACATGGTTTTGGATTAACTGAAGGTCACAGTGGTGACACAATGGATGGTGCCAGAACCTGAGCCACAGGTACCCTGGGTATGGTACCCTGGACTGGGCAGAGGGAGAAGGAAGTGTGTGTCTGTGGATATTCTAAAGGACTTTAATATTTTAATAAAGACATTAAGTCATTACTCTAAGTCTATATAACTTTTTAAATAAATAATTTCTTTCCTTTTCACCAATCTCTGGCATTGAGAGACAGTCTTTCCCCTGGCAGCAGGCAAGTCAAACCTAGTACAGGGAGGGGGATCCCTGGAGCAAAAGGAGGAAAGGGGGAGTCCTTTTGGTAATAGTATATCATTCACCACCCCCATCCCGTCCTATTCTATAACAAGGACATATGCCTGGGTTGCAGGCCAGGTCCCCAGTAGAGGGCACATGAGAGGCAACCACACACTGATGGTTGTCTCTCTCCCTCCCTTCCCCTCTCTCTAAAAATGAATAAATAAAGTCTTAAAAAAAAGATTGCTCTGTCTGAGAGAAAAAGATTATGTCCTATCTTATCTTCCCTCCACAGCAGGCAGAAAGATTCTCCACCAAGAAGTACTCAATATATATTCCTAATTGATTCTGAAGAAGAGGAATCCCCAACAAACTGAAATATTTGACAAGAAAAATCATGACTTGGATTGTAATTCAGGTACAAAGTGCATTAGTTTCCCATGGCTGCTGTAACAAATTATCACAAACTTGGTAGTTTAAAATAAGAGAAATCACCTCTTTCATAGTTCTGTAGGCAAGAAGTCAGATCAGTTTCACTGGGCTAAAAATCTAGGTATTGGTAGAGTTGCATGCCCTCCAGAGGCTCTAGAAAAGCACCTAGAATCCTTGCTTCCTCCAGCTTCTGGGGCTGCTAGCACTCCTTGGGTGAGTCACTCCAATCTCTGCCTCCATAGTTACACTGTCTTCCTTCCTTTGGTGATAGCACTCCTGCTTTAAGAACAGGTGTGACTGCATTTAGGGCCCACCCAGTTGATGCAGGATAATGTCCCCATCTCAAGACCCTTAATTAATCACATCTTTTGCGATAATATTCTACCATTTAAAGAAATGTTTCCAGGTTGCAGGAATTAGCGCTTGCTCTCTTGGGGGCTGCTCTATGCATCCTCATAGAGAAAGCATTTCTTATAGAAATCAGCAAACTACTTATGTGTCCCTACAGGCTAATTTTCCTTGTTTTTCACCAAAAGAAAAAGCAACTTTAAAGCAAACAAACAAACAAAAAAGCCACCTGGTCCATTTAAAGAACTTTAAAACTATCAACAATGTAAGGTGGTTTTTTTTGTTTTTTGTTTTGTTTTTAGTGAGTAATGACACACACAGGTTAGGGAAACTGGAGAATCATTTTTTTTTTATCCTAGGCTCTGGACATAACTTCCTTCCCATTATCATTAATATGAATCAGGCTGTGTTCATTTAACACAGGAAAACAATTAGCGCATGTTAAATTAAGAAAGAGAACTTGAATCCTACCAATGTGAGAGACAGGAGGTACATAACCTCAGGTAAATTATGCTTTTGTTTTGGTAATAAGAAGCATGACATTAATTATTTTTATGCTTCCATTTTCCAGAGAAGAGTAAATTTTTAAAAGCCATGTCTCTTTAATGACTTTGCTAGAATTTTATGATATAACAATGACAACTAATATTTATTAGACGCAATAGGTCAGATTCTATGCTAAGCTCTTTATTTGCATTACCTCATTTAATCCTTCACAAAATTTAGGATGTGAGAATAACTAGTACTCCCATTTTGTGGATGAGGAGATTTAGTCTCAGAAAGGATCACACAGGAAGTGAATGGAGACCTTGTAACTGATGCCTGATCTGTCTGACTCTAAAGCCAGAGCTCTTCCATTGGACTACTGCTGGTATACTTTCTCATATCATTTTTACCTCAGCTAGTTTTTATTTTATTTTGTTTAGGTTAAGCTATATAGCTTTTGGGAAACAAACAACTTTTGGCTCTGAAGTATCTAATACAAAACAAGCACTGTTATCCATGAAATAAATGTGAGTAAGCTTTGGGCCTCTTTTGTAGAATAACTAAATTTCATTTACTTGGGCACATAAAGGGGATAGTTATATGCCACAAAATAGTCCTAAGTCTTACTGACAAAAAGTCTGGGCCTCTACTCCTTTATATTATTACCAAGCAAGCAGGATGATTTAGTTTTATCCTTTCTCTGCCATTAACTCTAATGAAAGAGCTAAGGGAAATGGAAAGAATAGAGAAAGGAAAACCTGATGAACCCACAAAACTAACACCATGTTCTATAACTAGGCAAAACCAAATGGTCTATAGGAAATTTTAAAAGACTTTTAAAAAAGTAGCATCTTGTGAACATAGAAAAGTTCAGTTTGTTTTCTACAACGTGGGAAAGAAAGACTGTCTTAAAACTTATGCTTAGGAAAGGACTGAGTATTAAATGATTATCACATGGCAAAAATACTCTGGTTGCAATAATACTCATGGTAAAAATATTCTGGTTGCAAGGAGTCATTCAAGAACTTGTATTCCTTTGGACCATCCTCAATGGATCTGTAACAACATGAACTTATTATAAGCCAAGCAAAACCACCTTGACAGATGTCCCCCAGCCGATAATCAGTGTCACACTGTCCTTCCAGCAGAGGCTGCAGGGATACATATCTGGGCGAAGACTTATATCATCCCGGGGCACATTGGTGATTCTTTGCTTTGAGGTAATGTCGAAAATCTTCACACCCTGGAAAATAAAATAGCATTAAGCAGCCTCTTCTTGGGAGAAGAAAAGTACAGAAAAATTTATTAACAGCCACTGCTACACACCACTGATAACTAGCACTACAAAATATTGACAGTGTTTATTGAGTACTGCTGGGAGCCATGCAAAGGAAATGCTCCTACTCCACAGAAACCTGTGAGAACCCCAAACAAAAGAAAACCTCAATATTTCTTTCTGGACAAAAGCAATTTTATTCGTAGATGCCATCAGTGGCTCAAATACAACACAAATGTGAAATGTATAGAATGTCAACAACTGCATTTCTAAAATGAAAGACAAGTAACATTTCTAATGTATCATTCCACTCGCTACAAAATGAAATTTGCTGTTTAGAAACACTTTGAAATTGAAAATCCACTACTAAAAAAAAAAAACTACACCTGACATTTAAAGTGCTCAAATGGAAACATCAAGCAAGCTGCTAACTAAAAATAAACCAAGGGACCACTAGTTTGTTTACCTTTACTTGACCAAGGAAAACAGTAAGAAAAGTCCTGAATAGCAAAGTAGATTCCAGGAGAAAAGAATAGAACTAATCTACTAAGTTATATACCTTGAAATTTCAAAGGATATGCCAGCTGTCAAAAAGACAATTTTTAAACTATCAGCTCTAATTCACATTGAGTAAACTTTAAGTCTGGCACCAAAAACCATGATCTACTTTTTAAAAGGCAGGCACATATTTTGCTTGTGATTATACTGGGAGTGAAAATAGAATTGGCAATATTCTGCACTTGTTTCATATTCACTGTTACTTGCCCTTGGCTAATAAGCAGATGGTATTTTCAAGACCACATTCCCAATGCAGCCTTTCAATTATTAAGATGCTTTTTTATTTTCTTGGCTATTCTCCATACCTCAGGTTTCTTCCTCTAAAATAGAGTACAGAATATGTTGGGAGTTACTCTATTATGACAGCCAAGAGCAATCTAATTTCTTTAACCTTCCGGGTATGATATGAATTGCCATTTGTATCTTTTAGAAATGACCACTGCAGCAAGTGGCATCTTCTCCCTTTGTTACCTCCCTCTCAGTCTGGCCCCTCCTTTGGCTCTGCAGAAGCATTAGGAAGAAGGAGACATGCTTTTTACCATATTATTGGCCCAAGCAATCAGATGGCCTCTCCACTTCACATTCCTTATGTTCCCTTCCCCTTCATGCAGAATAGAAGACTTCCACCTGCTCATCCAAGATCGTTCAAACAGCAGCAACTAGGGACAAATATAAAACTGAATTTCAGAAATGAAGAAAAATGTCTTAGATACTTTTCTCACTATTTTTGCTTGGCCATTGACCAAATGACAAACAAGTCATTCCCAACAATTTTAATGCAGACTGATAGTACTACATAATTTGTATTTTGGAAAGAATTTCCACTATTTTATTCAGCCCAGGATACTGTTTAAAATGTGAGTGTGGAAGTTACTACAAAGTCAAGCCACAAGGTGGCACCAAAATACCAAAATTAATGGAGAATAATGTACAACAGTCAGTTAAAAGACTTGTATCACAAAATGTTCTTCAAACAATTGCCCAAGAATTTATTTATTTTGTAAACTGGGAAATCAAAGCCTCATAATCTTTCCCTAAAGTAACATATTAATTGCAGATTAAACCACAATAGTTAGAAGCAGTTGGTTTTTCATTTAACCCAAGAAAAGTAACTTATAACAATGACATTTGAGTAGTAATTCAAGTCGTAAGAGAAATAAATTTGCTTCAGTATTAAATTTCTTTTAAAAGTTCAGAGTAGCTAGGGTCTTTATTTAAAGGGAAGAATCTATAATAAAAAAATCTGCTGGGTAAGTTTTACTATCAAATATAACTGATCAAAACCTCTAAGACTGTAGTTCTAATAATTCGTGCATTAAGGATACAATAAAATATTTTTCTTAATATATCCAATTTAAATATTTTAAGAAAAGACATTTATACATATATAATATATAATATATATATGTATAAATGTATATCATTTATATACATATAACTTCACACATGTAATCCTGAAACGTTTACCATTTAAAAGCAAATACTGATGACAGATTCCCTAACAGAGTTTTTTTAAATTACTTTATTATTGTTCAATTCCTAACAGAATTTTTAAAGTTCCTATTATCAGAGTCAGTTTCAGTTTACTTAGTGTATTCCGTGTCCCTTCCTACCCCCAAAGAAGGGAGACAATAGGTATGGGAAGAGAGTAAAATTCATATTTTACTTATATTTTTTATATATCTTTCCCAATACTTAGTCATATAGTCAGAAAGTGCACAATAAAGAAAAAAAAACCTAAAACTAAATTAGTGTCCATCTTTACAAATAAGTAGAGTATGGCCACTTTTAAGTGCCACAAGTGTCTGAAGTTCTCTATTATCCTTGGAAAAGAAAGGAGGCCTCACACAGTCCACTATGGAGACTGGAAGCAGGGCTTTTACTAACACATGTACTCCTGTCTTTCCATTAGATAGATATAGGACATCCTCTCACAGGACCTTCTAAACCCCCTTCTTGTCCTCTCCTACCTCAGGTCCTAACTAAGAAATTTCTCCACCACCATGTCTCCCTACTTCCTTAGGCCTGCTCTCTGTCTGTGATTCAGCCTCTCCCTAAGAGCCAAGGAGGTCCCTGAATATGTTCAGTATTTTGTACTAGGATAGGTTTGAAATTCAGGGAAGGAAGAGAAAATCTGAGAATATAGCTCCTGCTACACATTCCACTAAAGATGGGGAGCTAAAATTAATTATATTAAACATGAGGAAATGATAAGATTGAAATGTTTATCTTCCATCTGTCATCTGGATTGGGTGGGGGTGACTGAGGGCTGGGCTCAGGGAGTGCTCCATCGCCACCTGCTGGAAGGAACTGTGGTGGGATGGCCAGGATGAAAGTGTGCTGGAACTCAGCATCAAGTTCCTGTCCCCCATCAACTCCTACCTAGAAATGAATGATGCAGTATTAAAAGGGAACAAATTGCACCTGGGTTAGAAAAGTTAAATATGCCCCAAATTTTAAATTAAAAATTCTATGAAATGATAGAAATAAGACCCCAGTGAAGGCATGACTCAACTCACTACAAGAAAAATCCTGCCTCTTCTGGGCAAGATGATGGTGTAGTAAAAGTAGTACTCACTTCCCACAACCACATCAAAATTACAACTAAACCATAGAACCACCATCATTCAGAATGCCTGAAATCTGGGTGAATGGAAATCCTACAACTAGGGAATTAAAGCAGAGGCCACACTGAGACTGGTACAAGGATTGGAGACAGAACAAGCTGATCCCACACTCATGTGTGGCAGATAAAAATTGGGAAAGATATTTCAGTAGCAGAGGTCCCCCCTGAGAAGCGAGGGTCCCATGCCTACACCAGGCCCTCCAGCCCAGGGTTCCAGTGCCAGGAAGAGAAGTCCCCACAACCTCTGGCTGTAAAAACCCGTGGGTAGTGTGGCTGAGGGAGACTGAAGGCTTCAGAAGTCCCAGGCAGTTCCTCTTAAAGGACACAGACTTAGTAGGACTCATTCCCATCTGAGCTGCAGCACTGGGGTTGCAGCTTGAAAGGCACCAGAGACATATTGGAAGAAACTTAATTGTCTGGCACAAGGATGAGAGCTAGGGAAGAAGGGAAACAGCTTTCTCCCAAAGAGAAGTGCTGGCAGAGTCCAAGGTTCCTTTGATGAGCCTTCCTTGCACAGAGGCAGCAGGTGGGCACCATATCTGAGTCTTCAGCAACCTGGCTCACAGTGTCCTCCAAGGTGATTCTCTGAGCTGCCCTACCCAACTTTCAGGCCCTCCTAAGCTATTTCCAGTGGCTTTTCCATACTAATGGCCTATCTTGGCTCATGCTTCACATATTTTCCTAAAACCTCTCAAACAAGCAGCACGCCCCATACCACTTACTAAATGGCTCCAGCCCTGGGCACTCATAGCAGCTGGCCTGGGTTCACAGCCTGGCCTCACCTGGGCACCTCTAAGCCCAGCACAAGTAGCAGCCACCTGCAGATACATTTGCAGTTTATGCCCAGTGGCCCTGGGCAGAACACAGGTGGCAGCTGACCTTGGCCCGAACCTCCTAGGAGATTTCAGAGTCAGTGTACCCAATCAACAGCCTCAGACCATGTCAAAGAATCACCACCCAACCACCTCCACAAAGATATACTCAAGGGGTGGACTCAGTGGGCACCAGAGCTCCACTAGAGTGAGTTCTGCTCCATGGAGTCAGCAGCTGCACAGCTGATCATCCACAGTGGTCAGAGTTCCATAGTTGGCGGTCAAAATCAATCCTTGCAGTGGATCAGCCTGGGGATAAACCCTTCTTATTGATGTGGCAACAGCATTCAAGGCTCAACTATAAGAGGAGGGTATACAAAGCCCATGCCCACATGAGGGGGGGCAACTGGAATGCCCACCTGGAGTGATCAGAGAGTCTGGTCACTGGAGAGCCACTACACACTATAGAACACCTACTACATTAGGCCACCCTACCAAGCCTGGGAGACATAGAAGCTCTGCCTAACAAATGGAAACAAACACAGGGAGGCTGCCAAAATGAGAAGACAAAAAAAAACATGGCATAAATGAAAGAAAGAACAAAATGCCAGAAAAAGAACTAAACAAAATGGAGATAAGCAATCTACTAAATGCAGAGTTCAAAATACTGGTTATAAGGATGCTCAAGGAACTCAGGACCTTAACAGCATAAAAAAGGACCAATCAGAAATGAGAGACACTAATTGAAATGAAGAATAATTTATAAGGAATCAACAGTAGAGTAGACGAAGCAAAGAATCAAATCAATAATTTGGAATATAAGGGAGTAAAAATACCCAATCACAACAGCAAGAAGAAAAAAGAAACCAAAAAAAAAATGAGGATAGAGTAAGGATTCTGGGACAATTTCAAGCATGCCAACATTTGGTTGTAGAGGTGCTGAAATGAAAAGAGAGAAATCAAGAAATTGAAAACCTATTTGAAAAAAGTAGTGACAGAAAATTTCCTAACTTGGTGAAGAAAATAGACATATGTGTCCAGGAAGCACAGAGAGATCCAATCAAGACGAACCCAAAGAGGCCCACACACCAACACAAATAACTAAAATGCAAAAGGTTAAAGACAAAGAAAGAAACTTAAAAGCAGCAAGAGAAGAGCAGTTAGTTACCTAAAAGGGAGTTCCCATAAGACTGTCAGCTAATTTCTCAACAAAAACATTCCAGGCTGAAAGGGATTGGTAAGAAATAATCAAAGTGATGAAAAGGAAGCACCTATAATCAAGATTAATCTATCCAACAAAGCTATCATTTAGAAATGAAGGACAGAAAAAGAGCTTCCCAGATAAGAAAAAGCTAAAGGAGTTCATTACCACCAAACCAATATTATATGAAATGTTAGTCTTCTTTAAAAGGAATAAAAAACATATCAAAAATATGCACAATGAAATGGCAACTCACACATATCTATCAACAACTGAATCTGGAAAACAAAATAAACAAACAAGTAGAACAGAAACAGACTCATAGATACAGAGAACATTTGATGGCTGCCAGATGGGTGGAAGATTGGGGGGATGGGTGAAAAAGATGAAGGGATAAGAAGGACAAATTTGTTGTTACAGAATACTCATAGGGATGTAAAGTACAGCATAGGGAATATAGTCAGTAATATTCAAACTATACATGTTGTCAGATGGGTACTGGATTTACTGGGATAATTACTTTGTAAGTTATGTAATGTATAATTATTGGGGTATATAGCTGAAACTAATATAATAATGTATGTCAAAAGTAATTGAAAAACTAAAATGAGGAAGGAGAAAAATATGCAATACAAGCCTATAAGGATATCATATATAGAGTACATAAAGTAATGAAAATATAAAAATGAAAGTTCTCCCTTTTTATAATAATTTCCATATTCCCTGTGCAATGTGTATACTTTTGGACTTCTTCATGGCCCTACAAACAACATATATTTACATGCATGTATAAATGAGTGGGTTTTCCAAAAAAGCTGCCACCTGCTATCAGTGGACAAAAAAAACAGCATTCTGGTTTAACATTAGTCAGAAAAATGTTTATTGTTTCTCAATTTTTTTGTTATGACTCAGAGTGAGAAACACAACTTACATCACAATGGGTATACAGATGCCTGTGCGTGTATGTATGAAATGGAAAAAATGTATTTACAAAACACAACATTTCCCCTTAGTATATTTAATTTACTTGAGTGCTGTCTTCTCTATTTTATTCTGTTCTTTTAAATTAAAAAAAAAAATCCGGTGGCAATCTCCTAGATTGATGTTGTGACCAACCCATGGATTGTGACTTACAATTTGAAAAACTAATTAAAATGGTTTCCTTGAAGCTTATTTTTTCCAGTAATTCTTTGTTACCCAGTTCTAAATATCTTCTGCTTTTATCTGGATGATGTCTTGAGTGTATGGAGGTGGCTCCCAGGATTTCAAGAGATGGAAGGTAGGAGACACTAAACTTCTTGGCAAACATTCTCACACATGTTAATTTTTGTGTACTTGTGTATTTCTATAGTTATGCATTGCTAAAGGTGTAAATGTTGGACCAAAAAGTATGTGCTCGAGAAACTCTGATGTGCGTATTTCAAATTGCTTTTCCAGAAATCATCTGTACATGTTCTATAATATGTAAATACATGCAGGGCCTACAGATGCCCAATAATGGAACATCAAGGCAATACTCACTGTCACTCAATGTCTAACCAATCCACAGATACTTTGTGTTTTTAATGTACACATCAGTATAAAATAAGTACTAAAGAACATACAAGGAGGTAACCATCTTCTCCTTTCACATTAGCATTACCATCCTTGGGCAAGTCTAAAAGGACACTCCTCGTATTATGTCTGTTCCACTGATGTGTCCATTTTTAGAACAGAATTGTATGCTCTCATATCTCTCAAAATGACTCTAATGTGATTTTTATATAAGTACTCATTTTATTTTTTAATGGTAGTATGAGATAAAATTTTTAAGGGATAAATTAAAGTGTGGAAGAATGTTTACTTGTGTTACATGTCACATGTTTAGTGGCTAATTAGTTTGTTTTTGATCCTTGTATGTATAGAACTGATGACTCAGGCAGCAAGCTCAGCTTCTGCAGCCACCACCAGGTATACTCCTTGGTCCTATAGCTCCAACACTTAGAATTGGGCCTTGGGTTGTGTATAGCAAAAGTCCCTACTCTACTCAGCTGGCATCATTATTTTGCTTTCCAACTTCATAAATTATTTTGAAAAATCAGATTATATACATACACACACCTGATTTTTCTTGAAAAATTAAAATATGCAGCAGCACTGGTTTACATTCTTTGTGTTAATCATTAACCAGAACTGAGTCACAGCCACCCACTTTAGATGGAATTTGAACTCGTTCCTGTTTGCCATAGTGAGGGTTCCCAATTTTTTAATTAAATTTCCCTTTTAATTTCATCTCCAGCTCCTCTAAGATTTGAATTTGAGACTCCTGAGGGTCACTGGAATTCATTGGCAAGCCTCCACCCTTTCTAAATTGATTATATTCTAGATAATATAACATAATGAATGGATGATTTGACTATGCTCTACCATTCCTACATCATCTAGACAGGCTCACTCATTACCCCACTGCCTAGTTTGCGATCCTGGATGCATATTTGAATCACCTGGCAGCTTTTGATGATACTGGATATTCTGATAGATACTCTGATGGAATACAGACATAAGTTTTATAAAAATCTTCCCTAGTGTTTACAATGTGCAAGTTGGGTTAAGAACTGCTTGTCTAGTTGGTGCTTTGTACAGTTTTATTTTACTGAGTAATTTAGCAAACAAAAACAATGAAAAATTCTAATATGTAAGCAGATGCAACAAGAAGGGTGTAATTACCACCAGAAATAGATGGATCTAAGCCAGGGCTGGTGAGTAGAAGATTCTAAGAAATACGCTGAAACCCACTGCTCTGCAGCAGCCTTGATATCTGCATCAAGGTTTCCTAGCTGTCCCCAGATCGTTAGCTTGAATTTGATTAATATTAGAATAAAGAACCCCTTATGGTAAAGAAATTTAGTTACCTTTCTCTGAGCATGAGCATCTTTTTATACAATGTACAAATATATGGATTTCACACTCAAAGGAAAGTTTCCTATGGTAAAACTATGGCGATATTTTTAAGTTATATTTAGGTAACAGATTTCGCTTGTGAATTCTTGGCTCTTTACCACTGTCTACAGTGAAGATTCTGTGAAAATCTATGCTTGTGACCAGATGTTAATTTTCAAGGGTTGATATTTATTATGTATAAAATCTAACTTCAAAATACAGTTGATGCTTGAACAATATGGGTTTGAACCGTGCAGGTCCACTTACATACTGACTTTTTTCAATAGATACTGTAAATGAGTTTTCTCTTCCTTATGATTTTCTTAATAATCTCTAAGATTTTCTTTTCTCTAGCTTACTTTATGGTAAGAACATAGTACATAGTAAACTTAACATACAAATATGTGTTAATTGACTTTTTGCATTCGCAGTCACTGCTGAACAGTGGCTGTCACAGTAAGGCTTCCAGTCAATGGTAGGCTATTAGTAGTTAAGTTTCCCTCACCCTGGCATTGTTCAGTGTCAACTGTAGCTACTTTTCTTTCAGTTATTAGAAGAAGCTATATTAGATCAGTACATGCTAATAAATGGCTCACCATTAAATCTTATATTCTTGAAATAAAAAAAAAAAGAAAAAGAAAAAGCCTGCCTGTGAAGTAATGGGTTGGGCAGAGAGGGCTGGAGGTGAGCTGAGTCATAGAGAAAATGTCACCCAGGGTCACAGAGGCTTTGGTCAGCACTGGTAGCTGACACTTGAGTAGCTACTCCCACCATCACTTGGCAACACATTTGAAAAGGAAAGCAAGCACACTGGCAATAGGAAGACACCTACCAAGAATAGTTTTGCCCAGTTATGACAGGTGGGCAGTACCTATACACACTTCAAACTGCCTTAGTAAATGCAGAAAGCAGGCTTTTAAAAGATACAGCACTTCCCTGTGGCATCAATGCTTATATTCTTTGGTAGCCATTTTTCCAACAGACAACTGTGTTCCAATTCAGGCAAACACAAAAACTTCCTTCTCCACCATTGTCCAGAATAAAAAAATTCAAACAAGTTCTCAGAGAATCTACAATAAATTCACAGCAACTTCAACTCTGAATACTGAAAACAGAAAATGAAAATGTTTTATGAGACAGTCATAAAACAGAGAACTTTAAAAATAATTCTTCTTGTTCTCAGATGACAATAAAATTAACCAAGAAATTAGTAACAAAGGATAAACAAAACAAAACCAAAAAAGAAAAAACTTAAGTAAAAAATAAGTAACCTCAATTACTGGATGAAAGAGGAAATCAAACTATATCCAGAGCACTCTGGGAATGAGAACACAAATACTACAAATCTAAACTTTAGGGGATGCAATCAAAATTATAAACAAGAAAAAGTCCACAGCTCTACAAGTTAATGAACAAAAACAGATGTGCATGTACTAGCTACATGACAAAAACAAAAATATTTTATTGAGATACGTAAAAGGAGAACTAAACAAATGGAGAGAGACATCACATTTCTGAATAAAACAACTCAAAATTCTCACTGAAGACTTTGTCTTACTAAGTTAACCTATGATTTTAATGTAAGTCCAAAGAAAATCTCAAAGGAATCATTTGCAGAACTTCTAAAATGCTATAAATTCACTTGAAAATATGTAAGAACAGGAATTTTTTAAAAAATTATTTTACTGTTGTTCATTTAGAGTTGTCTGCACTTACCCCCCCACCACTCCCACTCCAACTCAGTCATCCTCACATTCCTCCCCTGCTTCCAAGCCCCCTTGGTTTTGTCCATGTGTCCTATATAGTTGTTCCTGAAAACCCTTCCCCTCTTTCTTCCCATTATCTCCTCCCACCTCTCCTCTGGTTACTGTCAGGTTGTTCTTAATTTCAAAGTCTCTGGTTATATTTTGCTTGCTTATTCATTCTTTTCATTAGGTTCCACTTAAAGGTGAGATCATACGGTATTTGTCCCTCTCCACCTGGCTTATTCACTTAGTGTAATGCTCTCCAGTTCCATCCATGCTGTTGCAAAGAGTAAGAGCTCCTTTCCTTCTTTCTGCTGCATAGTATTCCATTGTGTAAACGTACCATAGTTTATTGATTCATTCATTCACTGATGGGCACTTAGGTTGCTTCCAGCACTTGGCTATTGTAAATTGTGCTGCTATGAACATTGGGACGCATAGGTTCTTTTGAATTGATGTTTCACAGTTCTTAGGATATAATCCCAGCAGTGGAATTGCCTAGTCAAAAGGCAGTTCCATTTTTAGTTTTCTGAGGAAATTCCGTACTGTTTCCCAACATTGGCTATACCAGTCTGTATTCCCACCAACAGTGCCCTGGGGCTCCCTTTTCTCCAACACTGCCTTTTGACCGGGCATCCTCTCCAACACTTGTTGTTTGATGATTTGTTTATGATGGCCATTCTAACAGGTGTGAAGTGGTATCTAATTGTGGTTTTTGAATAAAGCAATTTGTGTGTGGACTGACTCTGCCAGACAGCAAAACATTTTATAAAATTAACACTCAAAACGCTGTAACAATGGCCCAAGAACTGGCAGATGAAGGAAAAAGAAAAGAACTGACAAAGGTGAATCATGACAAGGTCAGGCATTGTTTATGTGTGTACACGCATACACGAAGGAAATGGTACCCTCACACTACTGAGCAGTAATCCCACCATCTTCCTGGAGGATCCTTTGGGATTATGGACTCAAAGTTTAAAATGAAACCAGTTATGTCCATGCCTAGAAATTCATGTTAAGAAGTGATCAGGCAAGAGAGTAAACATGTATGTAAAGTTATTTATAATGACCAGAAATGAACTAAAAACTGTGTATTAATTGAGTAAAATATGGTAGGTAGAGCTAGACATATGAAGCATATGCATCCATTTTTAAATGACTTTTTACATGTACACTTATTAATATGAAAAGATGTTTAAGGCATATTAAATAAAAAAGCAGATTGCAAACTAGTACTAAATATGATGACCTTTAAATAAAACATGAATGTGTATCCATGTATGAAAATCTAAAATATATTATAAAGTAATCACAATTAATTCTAGAAATAAGTGATAGGTTTTTATATTATTTCAGTTTTATAATTATTTCTCATGAAACTTATGAATTATTTTTATAATGTTAATAAATGTGGCAATAAAAATCCATTCTCTTACTTTACAATTAGAATAATTCAGGGGAATAGTTGAAACAAAACAATAAAACAAATAAAAAATTCACTGGTACTTAGAGAAAGAAGGAATGTGTGAAGCTCACTGAATATGTATTAGAATTAATTCACATAAACTGTAACTATTTTTTAAACAAAACATTAACTATGAAAAATTATTAATAAAGTCTTGCAATAGCAACCAAAATCCCAACCCACTCCAACTGATCCTTTCAGTTGTGGTTGGTATGCTTTTGGTTATGGGAGGACCCTGAGGCCAGCTGGGCCCTGGCCTCCCTTTGTCTCCTACTCTAGCTCCAAAGAAAACTTCTAGAAGAGGGTAAGAAAAAAAGGAAGGAGAGAATTCTGAATTCAGTCCATCTCACAGTTGAGTCTTAAGTTTCCAGAGTTCTATTACAACAAATCTTGTATACTCTGCTCTGATGTGGAATCAAAGGAACAAAGAAGCTTCTCCCTTAACAACCTTTTTACAGTATAGAGGACACACGACATTATGTGCAACTGATGGGGTGATCAAAAAAGTGTAGGAGGCTAATATACTAACTTCTGCAGAAGAGACAGATGTTAATTAATTTGCATTACAATTTTAGACATGATTCATGTTATTTTATGTTTTTCAAATAGTAGTAGCTTCAATCACTTCATCTTCATATTTTGTGGATGAAAATAAGCAATAATATGTATATAAATGCCCTTAAATATATTAGGAAGATCATCATTTAGAATTATTCTTTTATAAGTCAAAAAATTGCCCCCTAAATTCTCGGTTCAGTATATCTTTTAGGGTCATGCTGGTTCTATTGAGGGATAATGAGAACCATATTCTATCTTGGTTATTGAGATTCATGTATTTACCTTTCATCTCCCAGACTGCAAATGCTTTGGGGAAAGGACCACATCTTATACTTTGCTAAACACACATGGCATAATAAAAAACAAATACTGAGTAGGGTTTCCTAGGCCTACCAGTCTTAATCTTTACTTCATTGTCCAAATATACAATGTGTTTGCTTTAGGACAAGGGTGCCAAACTCATTTTCACTGGGTGCCACATCAGCCTTGCAGTTGCCTTCAAAGGGTTGAACATAATTTCAACTCCTCAATGGTTAAGGAGTAGTGTCATTTATATCGTCCTGAAATTACTTTGGCCCCTTGAAGGCAACCATGAGGCTGATGTGGTCCCTGGTGAAAATGAGCCTGACACCCCTGCTTTAGGAGAAGCTACAAAAACTCTCCAGGTACTTAGCCCATCTGTAGTTAATAATGTCCAGTGGAATCTGCCCTAATCTCAAAAATCTAAAGAAAAGAACCCTGTGACTGTTCCCATAATATATATCCTTGCTTCGAGAAAGAAGCCACTTATACTGACCCCATGTCCCATTCCAGAAATGTTGGTCTATATCCCACTTCTCAATGCAAGAGGATATAATTTATGCACAGCCTGTCAAAAAGTTGAAAACTACTTTTAAGGTTAATTCCCCTATTCAGTTTAGATAATTGTAGTTCCTTTATTTTAGGGATGTCAACTTGGCCTGGAAAGTGTTTACTTGAAATGTGTCTGCCTGCCTGCAGAAGGCTCTCTGGGTTGCTGAAGTGCCCATTTCTCCTCATTGTCTTGCACCCAGCCTGCTTCTCTCCTCTATGTTACCTGCCTGGCCCTTGAAGCATTTATTTTTGCATTCCCTTTGCACTCCACTTTATTCTTTACTAATGAATCTTATTTTCCAACCCATATATAGTATAAAAATCTTAAATATCAGCTAGTAATTATGGAATCATTCCCATTACTGGTCTTCGAAACTCTCCAAATACATCTGCTGCATATGCAGGATTTGATTTGTAACATTTTGTAGGACATACAGTTTCATATAGGACGGAAAAGGACCAGACAATACACTCTCCATTTGCTTTTTTAATCCTAGTCTATGGGAATTTCAAGCATAAACACATTGCCTGGCAGGAATGCCAAGGAAAGTTATCCTCCAGTGACTTCAGTAAAGAGAAGCTGCTTTTCTTACAAATATTCTACACTAATTTAACTATCACAAAACTATCTGCCTGTATTTCACCAACATTTAATAAAATCCATTTCTTTCTTCTAGTCATAAAACTGCCTAGAAACCTACTGAGCATGAATTTTCTACAAAGCATTTGAGAGGGTTGGCCACTGAGTGAACTACCTTAAAAGCCGCTGGTTAATTTATTTGGTTCATCTTCCACATCCTGTAACACTGAATTGTCATTATCACAACACTGAGAGAAATTTAAGCTCAATGGGAGCTAAGTACATAGAGAGAAAAAACTGTTTCCAAAAGGTCTATTTTTTGTTGTTGTTGTTGTTGGAGAAAGTATTTTAGAGCTTTATTTCCCATAAATCCACATTCTGGCAGTCAGCACTCTCGGTACTTATATTTTAGTAGGAGCCCTCACATCTTCAGCAATATACTTTATTTTTCTATGTTTTGTGCTGATAAATCTATCTAGTACATATAAGGATGCACATCCCAGAATCTCCCTTACATGTGGTAAGATTCCTACTGGACTGTAATAAAACTGCCAATTCTAGTCGCATAACACCTGTCATTACCCATCACCCACTCTTTCCTGTTGGAGGAAGGGGAGTGTGACTGGCCCCTTTTTAATCATCTTGTGATCTTTCAGGTATATAAATCACTGGACTCCTTCAGGCTTCCTAAACCCCTGCAATACTGCTTGCTCTGAGGCAAAGAAGAAAGCAGGAACAGCTGTGGCCTGGGGTATAAGGCCCTGGGCAGGTCTCAGGTACCAGGTGCATTCCTACAGGAAGCACCAAGGGGCTTAGAGGAAACAACTCCACAAAAAATAAAATGATTGATCAGAGAAAATTCTGGAACTCAAGATAATAAAGTAGAGAAACAAAGAAATAAAAGCAAAACCCAGCAAATCATGGCATGCCAAAGATGACTTTTCTCCTTAAAAACAGACAGGGAATAATGATGAGGAGGACCTGTCACAGAAGGATTTACAAACCCAAGATTAGGAATTAAATTTTAAAAGTCAAAAAAAAAAACAAATGACAAAAAATGACCTGGGATGGTAGCTGGCTGCTGACAGCAGACAGGAGGCTTCAACCTGGATGGAGGCAGGAGCAACTGGAGGAAGACCCCAGTGAACTACAGAGAGAGCCTTTTTCTTGCTTCTTGGCTTTGGGCTCACTACCAAAGTTTAAAACACATAGCTTTTTTAAACACCATCATGAGAGAACATAAGACATGTAGGAAGAAAAAGGGAATTTCCCCAATATATTATTGCTTTAAATGTAGTGGTTATTTTCTGAACAAGTTACAATCCTTCAAACTCCCTTCTTTAAAGGTTATTTAACAAGTTTAAAAGCAGTTTAATATAGGCCAAATACTGCTGCCATAGAAAGTCTCTGTATATAGATGGGTTTCCAAAACCCACTTGACAAGCTGCTTGCTTCTACGCAATATTTGAGTAAACACAATTCCAATGCCACACAGGTTTTGGAAAAGCCCTAGAAGTTAACTAATCCTGTGACAATGATGTAGATTAAATTATGTTTTTAAATTTAATAGGACTCAGTATCAACATAAAGAAGAGTCAATTCAGTGACCAAGAAATCCAAGCTATGGGTTCAAGGTGAACAAAAGAAACTGAACACTCTCAGTGCCACTTACGAGTAGTTTCCTTTATATTAAAAACTTGTGATAACAGATGGCTATAAATCTATGTATTTACCTGCTTACCTGTATGGATTTAGGAATCAACTGTAGCCAGCATGTGAGGTAGACTCCTACTTAAACTAGTGATCTGCAATTTCTGCATAAGCAAACACAATCACAACTGTGATTTCAGAAACAAAGGGGACATTTTAAAACAATTTACCACTGAAACCAAACCAAAACAAAGGTTCCAATATTGATTCCACAGATTTAATAGATCTGGCTGTTCAAATATCTTGGGTCAATTTTTCAGTTTGCAGCTACCTGAGGCTACATTTCCCAGGGCTGGGTTCAAGGTTGGACCCTTCAGCAGCTAAAGACAAACATAAAAGTCATCTGCTGTGTAAGTAAACTTGAATTAATGTTCTATGTGATGAACAACTATCTCTAATTTTAACTATACATAATCTCAATCATAGATTACTGCAGTGAGATTCTGCACATCAAGGACATGAAAACAATACAATATTGCTAAGTCCTGACTAACAAAAAAGGTCACCTGAACACACAAGTTTATGTATTTGAATAAGCACTTTAATTAAGTAAAAGAAAAGCAAGCTCTGACCAGTGAAGCTCAGTTAGTTGGGCATTGTCCCAAAAAGCAAAAGGTCGCCAGTTTGATTCCCAGTCAGGGCACATGCCTGGGTTGTGGACCAGGTTTCCAGCTGGGGCAAGAGAGAGGTAACCACACACTGACATTTTTCTGCCTCTCTTTCTCCCTCCCATCCTCTCTCTCTAAAAATAAATAAATAAAATCTTTAAAAAATTAAGTATATATGTTATATATACATGACCTTTCTTTAGTCAAAAAGAGGAAGAAAAGAAACAGGAGAAAAACAAAAGGGCAGGACATTACAGAAGAAACTAAGTCAGGTAAACCTGCCTTTAACTGGGGGCACTGGCCTGTCCTTAACAGCTTAACAGTCTCTGCAGAAGTGGCAGGACTGGCGGTTTGGGGCAGATGCACACCTGTGTAGTAGAATATATTCGTCCTCTTTTATACACTTTAGTGTCTACTCTAAATGCTCATTATGACTCCTATATAAAGCCTCTGGGAGAAAAGAATAATTATTCCAGATTTAGCCAAAATTGGAGAAAAGGCCACAGGCTATTCAGTAAGCAGCAATAATCTGCACTCAAACTGACAATAAATATCAAATGGACAGTCTTCATTATCTGGGCTTCTATGGCAATATTAAAAGCTGCCCCAAGCAAAGCATGCAAGCAGACAAATCACAAAGGAAGATATGTAAGTGGCTAGTTAGTAAAAATGCCCCAAATCACTAATAATGCAAAGAAATTACAAAATAGAACAGTAAACTATCTGTGTACATTAAATTGGCAAATAGGATGTGGTGAAACAGGTCGGCTTATACACAGTTACTGTAAAATTGTTATGTGTTCTGAAATGCAATTTTACTTTGCAGTATATATCAAAAGCATAAAAAGTAACCATAATCCTTGATTCAAGAATTCCCAAATTAGGAATCAGAGCAAAAAAACATTCAGAAGCACAGACAAAAGTTCATGCCCAAATATCTCTAGCTTCCTTGCAGTTCTATTTATTAACCAAATACTGGATACAACTTAAAGGTCCAATAATATGAGAATAAGTTAAGAAAATTAAATAGACTCATAGTGTGGAATATTATGTCACTATTAAAGAATATCTGAGCTAAGAAAAGACCTCAATGATGTTGGGAATTTCATTTGATTTACAATGTTAAGTTTAAAAAAAATCTAGAGTTGAGATGACTATGTATTCTTTTATTATTATAAAAGTAATGCCTATTTACTATAAAAGTGCAAGAAATAAAAGGCAATGAAGGCCAGAAAGAACACTTTTAATTCTACCCAGATATTTTTAATAATATAATAATAATATTGCTAACAATTTGCTGTAGAGCATTCCATAAATATTGCTACATACATAATCATATATCTATCAAACAAAATAAAATCAGATCATACATATATTTTTGAGTACATACCTCAATTGAAGCAATCTAGCTAATGCTGGGCATCTGACTTGCTCCAACTGAGAAAGAGAAAAGCTGACATCCAGGACTGATCTGGCACTCAACACTAAGCCCTGGTGTTCTTCGGACAAACATAAACAATTTCACAGAACACTAGCATCAGACCAAGCCTCATGACCATGAAAGATCAGGACAAAAACACCACCACTCCACAATCATGTCTGAATGCAGACAAAATAGAAATGTTTTCCAAGCCACATGAATGACCAAGCATCCCCCTAACCAGACTAAAATGTGTGACTGTTGCTTCTACACCAAGTATGTTTTTAGCCTTGGTTTAGTCTTTCCTCTTTCCAGATAAGATTTATTAAAATATGCAATCATAGAATTATTCTTACTTCCTGACAGTATCCAATCTAGAGCAAAGCCCTTTTTTCCTTAAACCCTCCCAAATCACCTCATACCAACACAAATCCTACAATAACTTCTTTCTAACACCCTCTTCCTCACACCCCATTGGTATGTTCCCGGTGACCTTTGGCTGCATATCAAGACATACCTAATTCACTATTGTTAGACATTTAGGTTGTTCCGATTTTCACTGTTACCCACACATCAAAGAAGGATATTGGTTAACACTGAATAAAATTGAAAGGAAACAAATGAACAATAGGGGAGAAAACCCAAAATGCTCTATAACAAAAGATTATAAAATTACCACATAATGATACATACATACATATACACATGTTCTTCCTTCTCAAAAGATTTGAAATACTCATTTTCTACAAATCACATTCAGATTAACTGTCTTATTGTCTAACTGCTTTCCAATAATAGCATTTTAACTGTTTGTTTTTGGAAATATACTGTCATTCTTGAAATCCAGATGCTACATACTCACAGATCCAACATGGACCCTGACACAAAATTGTCTTCAAGAAGCCAAAGATTCCAGCGAAATGCATGTGATTTACTTTGTATTAGTGAACCAACTTAACAATGGCTGAAATTATGACCCCTTGCTTTATATAGCCTTATCTTTAAATAAAGAATAGAAGAAAAAGGAAAAAACCTCTTAAAATTAGGAACAGTAGTTAATAGAACCTTGTTAAAAGAGACAGAGAGAGAGCCACCCAGTGTTAATGACAGTCAACTGGTATTAAACTCAAGAAAACATGATAAGCATTCTGAACTAGGCAACGATTTTCACAGTCATTCGCTATTCAAAATATTTAAGAACAAACAGAGCATTTTCAATGTGCAAAGGAAAATATATTCTGCAGGAGCAAAGGTAGTTTGATTGCTCCAAGGAGACAGATAGTAGGCCTAACATCAGAATTCAGGGGGATAATGCAATCCATACGGAGACATTACATATGACAAAGTTAGTTGAACTCATTAAAAGAAAAGGGCTTCCATTCTCAACAGGCTTTTAATGGACATGAAACAAGGAGAATCACTGAGGAAAATAAAGTTGCCATGGATCCATCTCAAAGACTTTGGGAGTCTTACATATTGGCCTGAAAAAAGTAATTATTCAATATATTTAGACAAACTTAATTTTGAAAGCAATGAAGAACACCTATTTTTGAGACTAAACATCTCTACTTTCATCACTGGATTTCTATTTTTAGCTTCAGTTTGGCACATAAAGAAAACTATACTCAAATATACTTTTACAATACAGTTATTTTACAACTTAGTTTTACATATATAAAAAAGTTTGTAAACATTGTATTTGTTTTTACCTCTCATTAATTGGTGGGTTTTAATTGATTTTAATATGATTAAAGCATGAAATAAATTTCTAGGAATGGAACCACAATGTATAGCATAGTACTCAGTAAAACTTAAGGTATTTATTTACAGTGGTTCAACATGCAACCACTAGGACATAAAACTGATAATTGCCTGTGGAGTAGTATGTGAGAAAAGTTTGTATATATACAAGGCTGCCTAAAATCAAGCATCTGTCCACTTGCAGAAATACCATTTTAGAGATCCACTGAACAGCAGACCAAGAGGCATAACTGATGTCAAATCCCTTTTGACCCTAAGAGCCCTGGTTCCAATCTGACCAGAAGATAAGCAAACACCGCTACATTTCCATGTTTAGCGCTCACACTGGTTTGGGCTGTCTGAAGTCTAAGAAGACCAAACTATTACAAAGAGCTACTCTATTAAATCCTCTCCCAAAAAAGATTTAAAATGAAATTTGCCATTGCAAATCACCATTGGAAACTTACAGAAACTAGTTGATGCTACCACCTCTGTCCTTCAGGGAAAATTTGCCACAACCTTCAGCCCTGATGTGTGAGACACTTTTCCTTATTTCATTCATACAGATCCTTTCTTCATTTGCTGAGTGATATTTTCCAGCTTACAAAGCAACCTGTCCTATGGCCAGGCTCTCTCATTCTATACCACCACAACACTAAATGGCTGACTATCTTGTTTCTAAACATTAACTCTGCTGCAAACAGTACTGCAACAATTTAATAATTTGTCAAAGTAGTAGAACCAGTTATTATGAAGTGTATTTCAAAGTTCAGAGATAAAGGTTGTAGGAAGCTAAAATTTACCTGCTGACAGAGAAAGTTGAGCAATTAAAAAAAATCCAGACAAGTTCTGCTTGGCAGACTTATTTCTAAAACAGAAACCTCACTGCTATGCTCATGTACTAGAATTCTTGCTGCACGAGGAGGTTACACTTAAAAAAAAAAAAAAAACATTGGTTCACATGTTTGAAAGCTCTCTCCAATGGCACTTTTAAAATACATGCTTTTTCTTTCCTTTTTTTTTCAATATGGAAACAAGCAGAATTTAGAATAAGCTTTTTATATACTCATGTGTCAGATCAGAGTCCATAGATCTAGCTATGGTATTCAACTGCTAAGAAGTTACCTTGAAAACCTAAAATTAAAGTTTATGTCATACAGAACCACAGCTTCTTCTTCCTAGTCCCTGGTGGATAAGGAGTTATCTCTGAAGAACTAAGAAGCTGAAACCTTTAAAGGAAATATCAACAAATGTATCAAACTACAGTATCAGGCTTTTTCTTCTACCTCGCTGTTTTGTAGGGCTATTCTGAAATGTATGTGCTAATTACTTTTAAAAATGCTTTTAAGGAATCAAAATTTTTAATAAAATCAAAACAAGATATTAAGTTAGACATCTCTTTCAAATAGTCTTATGAAATAGCAGGATGAATGTCTCATCGTGAGACTTCTATTTTTCCTATTTCACTTCTCTACCCTCCATGCAACTTTCACCAATGGTTACAGAAGTTGGCATATGATTCCAAGATTCATTTGGCTGTCAGTCTATGGAGGATCAGTGTTCTTAAGGGTTAGGAATGCCTTCATTCTACATTACACCTTCATCTGGCTAGTCTTTACTCCAGTTTTTCTTTTTGAAAATTAAATTATTTCTTAAAGGTAGAAGGTCTTAACCTCTCAGTTACATGATATTTATCTTTACTTCTTTTTCTTCCCTTGGTCTTCCATCTGCTCTGAAGAGAGAGCTCTTGATATCTACAATATATAGTTATTGCAAAGTGAACACCATTTGCTGAATGTTGGACTCGCAAACTTGTTCTGCTAGTTTATGATGCTAGCTGAAAAGTACAATTGGAATGAGCAGTGTTATGAGTGGGCCAATGTAAATCTTTGCTCTTTTCATTTTTCAAACGTCTAAAATACTGTAACTTGGTTATTTAAAAAGACCAAAACAACTCTTCTTAAAAATGTGCTAACTCTTTAAGGTGAAAATAATTATTTTACAGTAGTTCCCCTTTCTTAATTAAAAACTTTTTTCTTAGTTTTTAAAATCAAAGACATACTCCTTAATGAAATTAGAAATATATTTCTTAAAATATCTTCACTTAAATAAATCTATTTTAAAACTAACAAAACATATAAAGGCCAATACTATACGGCTTGAATAATCGTTAAAAGTGCATACACATACAGAAAGAAGAACTTTCTTTGAAGATTTCTGCAGACCATACCACACTGGTGCACATTTTGGAAATCTCTATAGTTATTTAACTGTATACAGAGAGGTCACTATAGTTTATTGAATATACACTACTTTTTACTACTAACTAAATATACATTTACATAATAAATGTTAATGTATCCAAAGAAATCAGTCAATAGTTTGTATGTTTCAAGTCCCTGAAGACACAGAAGACACATTTACATACCAATGTTTCTTAAGCCCCTAACATAAATAGAAGAAATTATGGCTTTTTAAAGGGAAAGAACTCAAAATCAAAATGCCTGAAGAGGAGTATATTTGTTTGTTAACCCATAAGTAATTAAAACAAAATTGGTGGCTCTAAAAGGGATACTAGTACAAGAACAGATAATATAGATCATTAGAAAAGAAAGTTCGGAAATTTATAGTTAACTGATTTTTAACAAAGGGGCCAAGACAATGATGAAAAAAGTCTGTTCAATAAATGATCCTAGGACAACTAGACATGCATGCATATGGAAAAGACTGAAGTTGGACCCCTCCCTTATACATACACTAAAATTAACTCAAAGTGGATTCTAGAGCTAAATGTAAGAGTTAATACTATAAAACTCTGAGAAGAAAACACAGGTGTAGGTCTTCATGACTTGAATTAGGCAATAACTTCTTAAATATAACACCAAAACCACAAGTGTCAAAAGAAAAAAAAATTAAATGGGATTTCATCAAAATTAAACTTTTATACTTCAAATATCACATCAATAAAGTGAAAAGACAACTCACATATTGGGAGAAAATATTTGCAAGTCATATGTTGAGAAGGAACATACATATGTATGAAAATATTTGCAAGTCATATGTAGATAAGGAATAGAATATATAAAGAATATATACAACTGTAAAGTAAAAAGACAAATAATGCAATCAAAAAATGGGCAAAAAATTCAAAATGACAATTTTCAAAAATATGCAAATGGCCAATAAGTACATGAAAAGATGCTCAACATTAGTAGCCATTAAAAAAATGAAAATCAAAACAACAATGACATACCATTTCACACCCAACAGATAGTTATCATGGAAGAGAGATAAAACTGAGTGTTAGTGATAATGTGAAAAATTAACCATTACACATTGCTAATGAGAATGTAAAATGGTGTGGTCACTTTTGAAAACAGTTTGACAACTCCTCAAAGTGTTCAGCATAGTTACCATATAACAACAATTCCACACCCAAGACACATGAAAATGCATGGCCACACAAAAAGCTGTACATGAATGTTCACAGCAGCTTTATCCCTAATAGTCAAAAGGAGGCAACAACTTAAATGTATATCAACTGATAAATGACTAAATAAAATATGATATATCCATACAATGAAATATGATTTGGTCATAAAAAAAAGATGAAGTACTGAAACATGCTATAATATGGACATATCTAGAAAATGAATGAAAGAAGTCAAATAAGAAGGCTAAGCACTATATGAGTCCATTTATACAAAATATCCATACTTTATATGAAATATCCAGAAAGAGCAAATTTATATAGAAATAAAGTAGATTAGTGGTTGGCTAGGGCTAAGAACGGGAAGAAAGGAGTTAGGGAATGATGTTAGTAGGTATAAGTTTTCTTTATTGGGATGAAGAAAATGTTCTAAAATTACACTGTGGTGATGATTGCACAACTCTATAAATACATTAAAAACCACTGAATTCTATGCTTTAAATTGGTAAACTTTATCATATGCAAATTATATATCAACAAAGCTATTAAAATTTTTTAAAAGTGACTTTACAGTGTATGTTTCTTTACTTCAAAACACCATACATATAGTTTTATTATGACCAATAAACTAAGCTCTTTATGGAATATACTAAACTTACACTGTGTTTTTTCTTTTACATTATTTTAATTAGAAACACTACCTTAATAACATCATTTTTTAAAGTTTTCACCAGATGATCTAAACTGTTTTTATTCTGTATACACTTAATTAAACACCTTTTCGTGCTTGGGAAGAAATGTCTACAGATGCGTTTCTAGAGAGCTGAATAAGGAAAAGGGAGATATGAGAATGTTCTCTCATAGACACTAAACATAGAAAAACTTGTCAAGCAGTCAAATACAACCAAAGAGATAAACCAAAAATCATTATTTTCTTTCCTGTTTCAGCATTCAGTGAATTCTACTTATTTTGCTGTTTGCTTATCAGAATGTATATCTTAGTATAAATTCTAACTTCTTTCCACATTACCTCACCTGTACTTGGATGATGGACTTCTCTATTGTTTACATAATGTCCATTTATCTACTCAATGAGCTCTAACCCAAACAGCTACATTCACACTGTCCTTTCTATAGATGTTTACAAATGATATCAAATGCTAAGTAGAAGAATGGAGACTATGTTCTTGGCACAGTTAAGCCAGATATACTGCAGGTTAACAACACATTTATGTAGGAAAACTGTGGCAAACTTGATGAGACTACAGATATCCTCCAGAGGATAAAAACAATCATTAAACGCCACTAATCAGCTGCTTATTAAGAATACAAACTAACACAGAAAAATCTCATCTCTCATCTTACCCCTTGGGCATCACTAGTCATAATATCTCTAATATGTTCTTTCATTTCATAAATAGGGCACAACTGTAAAATCTCTAACTCCTGAAATTGAAACTGGAGCTCCAAAACTATATCCCACACTAGGAAAAAATTTAAAACACAGTGATTTATAAATATTTTAAGTTATCAATATTTTATGAAGATTATTATTAAAAAGACAGCAGACATCTTAGAATCAGATTCTGCAGCCCCAGTCAGGCCTTCAGATAACTGCAGTCCCAACCAAAATCTAGACTGAAACCTCATGAAGGATCCTGAGCCAGAAACATGCAAGGCAAGCCATGCTTTAATTTTTGAATTTTACCTTTTTGTGAGGTGAAAAAATATATTGTTTTAAGCCACTTAAAAAACAAACCAAAAAAGTGGCTCAGCATTCTTTCTCCCTACTGAGTTTTAAATTTTAAAAATGCATGACTTTAAAGTATAACTAAATGAATGTATGCTAAATCTGACATAACATGTGCCACATGAAGAGAGTTCAGTAAAAACTACTTTCACGAGAGGAATTTTAAAGCTACCCTTTCCTGAGATCAACAAAAGTAAGTTATTTTTTTAGGAGTAAATCAACCGCACATGTAAGCTACAGAATGACTAAATCTGCAATTCCCACTGATGAATTCCACAGACAATTTATATGAGGCTAATGAGGCTAAAGCCTAAAGATAACAGAGGCCTGATGGGTGGGAGGAAAGAAACTGGCTAGCTCGCAACCAGAAATCAGAGCTGGTGCAATTGTGGCTCAAGCTGTGAAATGGAATCAGGATCTACAGGACCTATCACTCAACCACAACAATGAAGTAAAACCACTACTTGAAAAATGCTGGGTAAGGTAATGACCAATATGCTTTACTGCCTTATTGAAACAGCACACTGATTCTGCTCCCTTAAAGCAAATTGGTAATTAATACAATCTTTGAATTATTTTACAAGGACAGTTGTAGTGTGCATGTGCCAACCCAGTCATCAATATAAACCTGAAACCAAGACTCTTCAGTCTATAGAACTCTAGTAACAGAGTTGTGGCCACCAGAGTCCTTTAGGAAATAAGAAGCCATTTCAAAAAGATGATGCAGTGTCTAGATGAAATATGGACAAATTTGGAACTGACCAAACAATTTCTTTGTGTTTTCTCTTGCCCATCAACTCCAAACCATAATTGGCAAAGTTTCAAAACCCTCTAATCAAAACTTGCTCCTCAGCACTACCACATACCACCCTATTCTCCCTTACCCTTAAAATTTGTCCAGACCCCAGATTGGGAAAACAGATTTGAATGGTACCTCCTATCTCTGAGGGTCAACTCAGCAATAACAAAACCTTCTTTCCTTTTTCCAAAACCAATGTCATAGTTTTGGCTCTTATGTGTGTTGGGCAGCTGGTCCTTGCTTGGCAACACTATCATTCTGCAAAGCAGCAGCACAAGGGAAAAAGACATAACTACCATAAACCACTAGAAACCACTTAATATCTGGGCATCAAAGGAGCAATTCCACAGCTATGCACTGCCACAGAAATAACCACAGACCACCTCCTTTCACTGCTCTAAACTGAATATACAATAATATTCACAGTTCCAGCACAGTAGTGACATTTTGTCATAGAAATGGGTTTTAGCTCTGGCCAGTGTGGCTCAGTTGTTTGGGTGTCATCCTACAACCAATAGATCTTTCTCTCTCACACAGATGTGTTTCCCCCTCTCTATCTCCCTGCCTTCTCCTCTCTAAAATCAATAAGCATATCCTTAGGTAAGGATTAAAAAAATGGTTTTAAATGTATCTCTGGTTCATAAAAATAGAAAAAAAAACTAACAACCTTCTATAAATAAAAATACTGCTTTACAATTTACTATATAAACAAACATGCACAAAGGATTATCTTATTCTCTTAAAAATCACACTAAGATAATAAAATATGCCAAGAACATATCAAAGAACAAATACCAAGAACAAATAGTCAGAATTGTTCTACAACTTTCTCAAGGCCTGCAAGAGATTTTCTATAAAGGGAAAGAAACACTAGTTGAATTGCTTTTTTGTTATTTTTAAATGCTACCTCTTTGGGGGAGGAGGGGGGAGAGACAACATTTCAGAGTTAGAAGGTAGTTTGAGTAACACACAACCTATCCCTTTCTGCCTTGCACTGAAGCCACTCCAAAGGAATGTCAGTGAGAAACACTGGGGCCACACCTCCCCCACGAGACAATGGTCTTAGTGTTACATTGTTATTTCTCAAAATATCTCCTAATGAACAGTCACACATTCAAAATATTAAGGATAAATAAAAGAGCAAACCCCAGCCCCGCCCCCCAAAAGACTGCACATGATCGTAAACAGTGTTTACCTTCTTCCCTCCAGTCACAAACTGCTTGCAGCTGGATTTCACAAAATGCGGATGCACAGCAATGATCTACAAGGGAACAAGGACCCGACACTAGTTTAGGAATCATGGTTAAGGCACAGTATAAAAACTATACATTATAGGGAGCATGATCTAAAAATCATCCTTCTATCATAGTAGGAAGTAATCTATTCAGGTAATATGAGGATGTCTGAGTTTTGCTCTTGTGTGAAAAGATTTCTGCTATGAAGCCAGGTCAAAGTTAAAAGATTAGAGTGAACACTAGATCTAGTTTTGGCTGAGTGATGACTATGAGTAGGCACCCTCTCTGTATAGAAGGCAAAGTAGACCAATCAAGGTAGAAAGATGTCACAAATGCTTGCAACTGAATATAGTTCATAGAAGGATCCCAAAGAAAGAACCCAACTAGCTCCTTCCTTGCCCAGGACGCCTTCCAATGGTTGAAGGCACCAAGTGGAAGAACAGGTAGGGCATGCAGCCTCATAGACACTTAGTGTAGCTACATCAAACAGCTGTAGGATCCAACAGTTATGGAGCTAATCATTCAGGATCTTCTCTTTTAGCTCCAGCCTCAGTTCCTGTCGCTGATACTCATTCACTTTCCACTCAGCCAGTCTCTTCCCAAACCCTTACGCAGATTTCTCCCCAAGCTGTTCCACCCCTCATCACTTCCCACTTCATTTGCCAGTGGCTTTTTGAAGGTGCAGTGGCACCACTCAGTGCCAGACTGTCTGAGGGACCCCCTTCTGTTGCTGTAAGCCTGCATATATGTAATCACCAATACATTTTGTTTTTTTCCCTAACTTAACATACAGACTATTTTCAGGCATTAAAAAAATCCACACAATTATACTTTCATAAGCCTTCAACTAAATACATTTTATGTTCTTATAAATTTCCATCTCCAATGGAATGAATTCTTCCTCCTACACTATCATTTTAGGGCTTGTGGAAGGACCCCTCCTTTCTCTAAACACACCTCCTTCCCAGGCTGGCCTTCTTTCCTTCAACACTTTTCTAATCTGCCCTAGATACCAATGAAATCATGTATTCAATTCTGTTGTTACACATTCTTCAACCCTCTCATTAGAGTACTTCTAATGTTCTTGTAATACATAATCCTAGGTAGCAACTGTTATTCCAGACATCCTCTATGCAACTCAGTCACATTATCTTACCCTTTCCCTCCTTCACCACTAAGAAAACAAGGCCATCAGGGTTACTACCCTAACTACTTTTCCTTCACCCCCCAACTTAGCAGTAGTTGGGCTTGGCAGAGGCCTCACAGGCAGAGGCTGCAGGACTCTTTCCCAAGGCTATTCTCTGTCCCTGCCTGGTGGATTGCATTCTTTCCTGCTGTTCCACTAAGTATTCCCTTCTTTTGTTTCCAATGTTCCCCTGCTACTATTTTTTTGTTTTTACCATCTACCAAAACATGATCTGCAGAAATCTCTGGGGACTGACTTCTCCCTACCCACCAGATGATCTCTCTTCTTTGTTACCAAATTTCTTGAAGGAAGAGTCTAATACTAGTTATTTCTACCACAAAATAACTATATATCTATCTAAAGAAGTTATTTCTATCTTCTTTATCATGAATTTACTTCGTAATATATGGTGATCCTCTTACTCTTGAAACTGTCCTAAGGCCACCAATGCCTTCACAATTATCAAATAAAATGCCGTTTCCATTCTTACCTTGTGTGATCACACTGCCTTCCAACACTGCTGCCCACTAATTCCTTTTGTAAACCCTCTCTCCTTTGGCTTCCCAACACCACTATTCTGGGTCTCCTCTCTTCCTTCTAACTAATTCTTCTTAGATCCCTTGCTGTCATTCACCATACCCCCCCCCCAACAACCCCACACCCCACTACCTGACTTTAATTTCATCATCTAGATTTCTAGAATTACTAGATACTAGATCTCTTTAAAAGTGGCTTCATTTTACTCAACTCTGGTTATCAACTTTGTGTTTTTAGGCCCAATCTCCATCCTGAGCTCCACACTCATGTTTCCAAAGTCTCCATAATATACTACAGTTATCTAAACTCAAAACCCTATCAGCAACGTCCTTACTCAAATCACCCTTTATTTGCAAGATGGCATTCCCACACCAATGCCAAAGCATGTACCTAGATTTACCCTTATCTCCTTCACCTTTCATCACTCTCATCAAATCCATCACTAAGGCTTGTTAAATCTACCTCCCAAAGGCTTTCCAAATTCATTTCTTCTACTCCATCTTGAATATGGGCATACCTCATTTTATTGCACTTCATAGGTATTGTGCTTTTTAGAAACTGAAGTCAAGACCCTCCACTAGCAAAAAGATTTATGACTTTCTTTATTGCCAAAATTGCTTTATTACAGTGGTCTAGAACCAAACCCTAAATATCTCTGAGGTATGACTATATTCACTATTGCTCTTTTTAAATTTTTTATTTGTTGATTTTAGGGGTGGGGGTGGGGGGAGAGAGAGAGAAAGAGAGCGAGAGAAAGAGAAACATCCGTTTTGTTGTTTCACTTATTTATGCATTCATTAGTTGCTTCTCGTATGTGCCCTGACCAGAGTTCAAACGCACAACCATGGCATAGTAGGATGATGCTCTAACCACTGAGATATCCATCTGGGCCTCACTGTTGCTCTTTTTACTGATATCCTGTAATGCCCTTGCCTACAATACTGCATTAGCCTTCTAAATTGTCTCTTGTCCCCAGTCACTTTCCTCCTTAAATCACCCTTTATCATGACAGATTTGACTTTCTAAAACACTATCTGACCTTATCTCCCCTTTACCTGTCAACCCATAAATGTTAGAACAAGTGAAAACAATAAATGACTTCTTCCTCACAACTGCAATAATCACTTTAACTAATGAAACTGTTATCTAAAACTGGTCTTCCTGCCTTGTGGCTATCAGCCCCCCAATCTACACTACATACAGTTGCCATATTAATTTTCCTTAAGTTTAGCTTAGTTTATATCACTTCTTTTCTCTTAAACATTCAGCAATTTCTCTTTACCTATCAGATAGAGTCCAAATACCTTAGCCTAAATATACAGCCAGCCCATCTGTCTATATAACAATCCTGCCAAATCAGTATTTTATGCACCATCTAAACTAGACTATTTGCCACATCCTGAACACAATTTGAACTTTCTAACATCTCCATTTCTATTATATTGTTCTTCCACATGGAAAGCCGACTTCTCCATCTGCCCTGTCCATTTACTAAAGCCCAGTCAAACATCACTCCATCTAAAGCCATCACTAACAAAAACAGCTAAAAGAAACTGCTCTCAGCTTTGGACTGCTTAATATTGTTTTACCAGTTTGAGTCATTAATCACAGATGTTGTGTGTGTGTGTGTGTACCACTGTACCCACTACAAGAACATTCTTGAGGATAAGGTGAAATCACAATCACATAACATACAGTCTGTGCTCCCTTAAAGCATCAAATAGTATCTAGTACATTGTGTTTAATAAATGCTTACTGACAAAATTAATGGAAAATTGGTAGTACTCAAAGTATTAAAATCCTTATTGGCCTTCAGTGAGAATACCCTTAGAAAAATTAAAACTTACTGAATACCTACTTTAATGGGACAGTCAAAAGTCTCATGAAATTCTTCTCCAGAATACAGTCCAAACACTTGCACCTGAAAAGGAAATAGAACCTGTTATTTCACCATGAGAGCAACAAAGAAGGCTGCTGAATCAGTAAGAACACCAACTTTCAAAAAAAAAACAAAGTAAAACATTTAATAATCCAGGGCTCTTGTGATCTCCATCACATATCCAATAGAAATAATTCTCATAGGGTGAGAGTACTCCACTGCAATCTCATGGATAGAGTTCCCTTTACTCACTACACATTTTTTTAAATTAAATGATGACAACTTTTAAAATAAAACATATATGAATAGGTTATTAGTACTCTTTTATCAGCCCCTCATATTATATCCTAAAAGAATTATTTTTCAGCCCTGGCTGGCGTAGCTCAATAGATTGAGTGCGGGCTGCGAACCAAAGTGTCGCAGGTTCAATTCCCAGTCAGGATACATGCCTGGGTTGCAGGCCATGACCCCCAGCAACCACACATTGATGTTTCTCTCTCTCTCTCTCTCTCTCTCTCCCTCTCTCTCTCTCGTCCTCTCCTCTCCTCTCTCTCTCTGCGTCTCTCTCTCTCTCTCCCTCCCTCCCTCCCTCCCCTTCCCTCTCTAAAAATAAATACTAACATCTTTACAAAAAAATGAATTATTTCCTTCCCTTAAAGGAAAAAAGAGCTTCATTTTGAGTCATATATAGATTAGGTGAACTGCACTTCACGTACAATCTTATGCTGAATATATTAAGAGTGTATAAATGTATGATTTTTAAGTTCTACTTATCAGTGCCTTCCTTAAAGTTGTTCCAGGCTACTTTACTCATACTTATCTAATTTCTGAGTTGTTTACTTAAAAAATAAATAACATATATTGTAAGGGGTACAAATGATAAATTTACAGCTTCACAAACTTTATGACATGAACACACCCCTGCAACTACCTCCCAGACCAAGAAACAGAACCCAAGAAGTTCCTTTGTGCCCTCCCCCATTACAAACTAACTGTTACTCTGAAATTGATCACCATACATAAGATGCGGAGGTGCTTAAATTTTATATAAATGAAACCATAATCTATTTTACTGGCATCTTTTGCTCAACATTTTCTTTGTAAGATTTACCCATACTGTTGTATATAGCAGTAGCTTGTTATTTTTTTTTTCACTGCTGTGTAGTATTTCAGTATAAGAAATTTATGTATCATCCATCTTCCATCGATCACCTGGGTTATTTCCAGATCTGAGCTATTATGGTAATGAAACAATAAACATTCTTTACAAATCTTTTGGTGCATTTATGTACACAGTTATATAACTAAGAATGAAATTGCTGAGTCAGAAGTTATGCATCTGTTCACATTTAAAAGCTAGCCAAACTATTTACAATGTGATTTTGATCAACATATACTCTCAAAAGTAGAGCCTAAGAATTCTAGAAGCCCTCAAACACTTGAAACTATTAGGCCACTCAGAACTATTTCCCAACACTTGGGATGTGTTTACTGTTTTTTCTAGTCTCTAAAAAAGTGGTATTATTCCTTCTTTAAATTCTGTAAGAATTCACTAGCTATGACATCTGAATCTACTGGCTTCTTTGTGAAAAGCTTTTAATTACAAATTCAATTTCTTAAACAGATCTAAAACTATTTTAACTTCGATTTCTTTTGTTTTAATCTTGGTAAGATGTGAGTGATTCATTGTTGAAAGTTCAAAGAGGAAAATTTACTCATGTTATAATTATTGGAGACAAACCTATTCACTGAAAGCTAAAATCATAGGATTCTCCATTCATTTTATGACTACTGATTTTAACCCTGTGCTAAATATGTTATTTGGGTCCTAAGAACAGCACTCGGTACAATGTAACAGAAGGAATCTGATTTACCCTGAAGTATTCTTTTAGAATGTATTCTTTTTTTAAAAAAAGATTTTTATTTTTTTACTTATTTCTAGAGAGAAAGGAAGAAAGAAAGAGAGGGACAGAAACATCAATGTGTGGTTGCCTCTTGCACGCCCCCCACTGGGGACCTGGCCTGCAACCCAGGCATGTGCCCTGACAGGGAATTGAACCAGTGGCCCTCTGGTGCTCAATCCACTGAGCCACACGAGCCAAGGCAGAATGCATTCTTAACATGACAATACATGTATGCCCACCACCACCTTCTCATTGTTTAGAAGGTTATCAAATCACTACTTTTATATAAATGTATATGTAAAAGAGGCAATAGACTTCTTATGTAAAATGGTGATTAAGAAGTAGGAAAGAAAGGCATTGCATTCAGAGTTTTACTTTACCCAAGTGAAGTTTACCCTGATGAGTCCCCAAAAATCCAAGGAAATTGGGTAAAAGTAAGGGTGGTACTATATCATCTGAATCTTAATTAAGTAAATCAAAAAGTAGTCACCTTACTGAAGTTAGTTACCTCAGTTGAATGTCAGGCTGAACTAGGAAGTTTAAATTCTTCCAACACAAGCTATTTCCCTTCTGTACAACAATGTGACATGTTCCTGTGTCAAATCATGTATTACGATCACTAACATATCTCTAAATGCTTCCACATGCTTTACCTTAGTGGTTCTGGAAACTGCCTGCACTGCAGTGACTAATGGCTAGACTCCAACCTAGACAAATTAAACTTTTTGGTGCAGGAGGGCAGGGCAAGGGGATGAAACTGTCTTTTTAGAGGTCTGTGACTGACAGGATGTAGTCAGCACTGAAAATCCTGCCCTACCTCCTTTGGTCCTGATAGCAAAACCATTAGGTATGAGAGCAAACACCATTATGCCTATTCAACAGATGATTCTGCAGAAAAATAAATGACTTGTCTAAGGTCATCAAAAGCAAGAAAAATGTTTCAAGTCCTATTTTTCTAGATACTATCATTATGTGAGATAGCCTAAAATCTGCAAATAAGAAATTTATATTTCTATATAAAGTATAATAAAAGTAAAATAGGAAAAAAATTCAAAAATAGCAAATATTTGCCAAATTGAAGATAAATATTAGACTTTGAATTATGCAACTCTGTCACAGAGGCTGAAAAATGAAGCAGACCATTAATTCAAAAGTATAAACTTGCTTCTGTCTATAGTAAGGAAAAAGTGATTTTAAGAATAAAAGTTAAGTGACGTTCACTGCAGAGAAAAGTATTTGAGATGTAAACAAATGATGCATAAGCCTGTTGAAAAAGACTGAATTATCAGTAAATGAGAAGATAATTATTAGGATTGTGACTCTAATGGTAAAAATTAAATTATAAATTGCCAGGGCTGAACATCCCTGTAAAATTATGAATCCAATTGAAGAAAAGAGAGCAAATCAAGAATTTCTTAACAAATAGGCTGACACTCACCACGAGAACTAGTCAGAAGCAAAAATTCTGTCATACCCAGAGTGGAACTAGAGGAGTGTTTCCTGAAGGTAGGAAAGCTAAAACTCTTAGGTCAGTCTCTATTACTATGTTTAACTAAATAACATTTTCCTGAACTGTCCTCATCTTTTCCTTCAGGATAAGAAACAAAACAAAACAATATAAACTTCACAAGATCTCAGAAACTTTATCAGTACAAGAGGGTGATTTGTAGAACCTTTGATGTTTCAGTTTATTTCACTTATGCAACAGCCCAAACTAGCTGGTCTTAGTTACATTACTAAAACTAATAAAATCCAAAATAATTCTCATTCATTTCCTCACTCTCCTTCTTACTTACTTGGTCATTTTTTCAGTGAATATCCTACTCATCTGTGAAAAGACTCCATTGAATGACAGCCTAGGGAGTTTTTAGGAAGACCTCACCTAAGAATCATATAAAGGTTAAAATAGAGAGGATTCTTTTGGAAATGCTATCCCCTATAGCAACCCTAAAAACCTCTTCCAATTTGTCACCAAAATACCTAATGAAGGAAAATAGAAAATTCAGAAAAACTGACCTTATAGACACACTACTGCAAAGTCCTAAAGGAGTTCTCAATGAACTACAAAGCCACAGAGACATATGGTAAGGACCAAAGAAGGTATGTGATACATGTTTTACTGCCTGAAGTAAAGAAGAGCTACCTTCATGAAACAATAAGGAAGGTATGTATTCTTTCCACTTTAGCATAGATTTCTACGTATTTGCCAACCACAGAATTGGGTGACAGGCCATCTGATGTAGAGTGACTGAGTGAGGCGGCAAGAGGCTCAGACAATCCTGCCAATTGGTACTTCCCTTTTAACAGTCTCTCAAACCCCAGCTTCCCAATAACAACATGTCAACAATTCAAACAGGGATGACCATGCAAACTGTCATTATATTGAGGGAGGTAGTTGAAAGAGGGTACCAGTGGGGAAATTGCTGGTTTTTATATTTCCTACCCCTGTAGTGTTAGAGAGCAGGGAGAGATGACAAGAGAAGCTCCCACTTCATTCTGGGGCAGCTGCCTTAACTAATTACCTTTGGTGAGAGGAAATTGAGCTCATTAACTGAGCCCGTGTAGAACTAAAAAGTGATTCTACAACACTCAAAATTGTAACATGCATGGCCAAGAGCAGTCAGACACCAATCTCTTTGCTAACAGAGGTTTAGAAAGAGCTCTTCTTGTTCTGAAATGAATAAACAAGCAACACACACACACACGGGCTATTAAAAGAAATACTGCAGAACAAATTCCAACTACTTTGAGAGAGAAAAACCATGCTTCTAAAAATGTTTTAATAGTAACCAGAAAAGAAAGAAAAACTAGAATACTCTTTGGTAACTTGAATAAGAAGAAAAGACCTCCATGAATCTGGCACAGAAACAAAGAATGATGTCACTGATGGTGATGATAATGAAAGGACGATAATAGTTAATAATTACTACGTGTTTCTTCTGCTCTCTTTCCCAAACAATTTACATATATTAATTCATTTATTCCTCCTGTTAATCAATGAGGTAGGTACTATCATTATCTTCATTTTATAGAGCTGGAAATAGATTAAGGCACAGAGAGATATGAATAACTTTGTTGGCATCGCACAGCTAAAACCAGGGGCAGGTAATTTCACTCAACCAGTAGACCATACAGCCTGACCCTTTATGACATATAAGAAGTTGTAATAAAAAAGTTAAGTATCTATCAGGCTGATATAAAAACAGAGCTATGAGAAGATTTCGGGAATATTAAAAATGTAAAATGGAATAAAACTCTACTTCACGAAGTAAAGTTGACACTGGAAGAAAAACAAATCAGCAAAGGGAACAAACAAGTAAAAGAACTTTCCCTGACTACAAAGAAATGAGAGGATAAAAATAATGAGAAAGCAAAGCACATATGTAGTGGTGGGGTGGGGGGTTATACCATACAATATGACCAATTTTCTTACAATTTATATATTTTAGGAAAGAGAGGAAGGGTGAATAGTCCTGATTCATTCACCCTTTTACCCTGAAAAGTTAAGGTACAATAATGTAGGCAGAGAAGAGGCCAGAATGCAATGGGTTGAGAAATGAATGGTTAGCAATAAAAATGGTTAATCTAGGCTGAGAGCTCACAATACACCTGTCACCTTGAGACATTCCCATGCAGGACTCCCACTGTGTTCACTGCCCAGTTAAGGAAGCAGAGGTACTAGGAGGGCAAACATTATGCCCATTATGGTTCAGGAGAGTGGTTCCACCACATGGGCAGGTAGAATACAGAGCTCTGCTCTTAGCCTCTGCATGGCACTGCCTCCAGCATAAGCGTTATTGAGTTATTTCTTTGAAGAAATGAAAACAAATGGAACTGGAGCAATAATCAAAATCAGAAGTGAAGTAAACTTTCCTGAAATGAAAACAATACTTCAGAATATGGATCAAAAGAATTTACTGTGTTCCAGACAAAATTAATGAAAGCAGACCCAAACAAGACATAATTTAGCAAACTGCATTACAAGAGATGTTTATTTTGTCATTGTTGTTGCTACTGTTATTAGTCTGAGCTCCAAGACAGGACAAGGAAAAAATTAAAAAGGTTTTGTGAAAGAACCAAAGTAGATAGATAGGCCTCAGATAGGTCTACAAGAATGAAGCTTAGACATAAGGGAAAAACATGTCCAAAATTTTGAGAGAAAAATTATTCAACCCAGAACTCTATACTAAATTGATTCTAATATATGTATTAAGGTAACATTTTTATATGTAAGAGATTAAAAATAAATCTTGTATGCACTTATCAGAAAGTTAACTAAAAATGTATGCCCATAAACTGAAACCCACATGTACAAATATGTGTTAATGTATCTCAAAATTTAGAACTGAAGCACAGCAAAGCCCTGGAATAAAGATAGAAATGAATACCAGCTGAATAAACAGAGTACATTTTAAACAACTGTTAGAATTATGACTTTAAAACTGAATACAAATATCAAAGTTTATCTTTGAAACAGTACACAGATGATTATTATCTAGGAGTCTTAATACACTAAAGAAAGGAAAAGCACAGTCCTTTTAAGATGCATTCACCTAGATATTTACAGTCTACCTATGTAATAATGATCTCTATCGTCACTAACCACTTTACCAGGTCACTCTATGCTAGCTACTCAATTTTCACAATACTGACTAACCCATGGTAAAGGCAAGCTTACACAAAAATGTGCCCTGAAATACTTGCAATTCCACCTTTACTAATAAAATATATAAGAAAAGCATTTTTAAAAGGTATCATGGGTCTACACAAAAATACAGCAGTTACAAATTTGACTAAAATTAAAAAACAGAGGTGTTTGTCAAGTGTCACCAAAAGTAGTTAAAATATCCACTCTGCCACATCAAATAATAATTCTTTAACATTAAAGTTTGAAAATTTCTAGATGAACTATTATAGTAAAAAAATTTTTAATTCAAAAAATGAATATTTTCTTTCAATAAATTAGTTCAATTAAATTGATAACAGCCCAGAAGGAATTCCTCATTGTTAAGAAAATAAAGATCTTTCTCACAAGTATATAAATATAAGAATGTTTCAATGGTTTGGATAATTCTCCTCAACTTCTGCACATACCAACTCCTCCCACAATCTCTCTTTGACAGTCTGATTCATTGCAGAATTTCAGAAGGTACTGTAAAATCTGACAGTGCTTTTTGAAAAGCACAAGTGTTCTAATTACTATTTCAAGACACTCTTTAAGAAACATTAGGCATAGATACATAAAATGCATTCCTGCATGTCAAGAAGGGTTCATTTTTCTTTTGTTAACAGATTAAATGGGTATAAATCTTTTATACTGAGGACGTTTTTAATTTACTCATCCTAATGGCACATTAAATTTAGATCACATAAAAAATACAAAATTAGATTAGAAAATCTGCTCTCCTCAGTCAGGAACAAGTAAGGTTCTATAATGATTCTTAATGCATTCTCTTTTTAAACTGTTATTTTAGAAAAGTATCTTAAATACATTGTGCATGAGAATTTTATCATTGCAAACCAACATTAGAAAAGACTTCCATGGACTGAAAAACAAAAAAGACATTCCTTTAAGTGGAAAATCAATCACCACAACCACTAAATGTCACAGCTCAACATCAGCAAGAAGCACTGATAATTGTTAGTTATACACTGCACAAATGATGTATGTCCTCAATCGAGGAAGTGGGTACCAGGTTTTTAGAAAACTGTACATATATTGATTTTACATTTATTTAATGTGACTATTGTAAGATACTTTATTCTTCTGATAAACTATGATTGCTTATCAAAAGATTCTATGGTTCAAGAGAAACATTCATAACTTGTGTGAAAATGAAAACCACCGGCCCACAGAAATCATGCCCACAAAATCCAATTTTGTGGATTTATGGCAGAAAGGCATTAAACTACTGGAACTGCAGACTAGTCACTGAAGTCTAAGTGGCACAGCAGTAATGATTAAGGTGACATGTCCCCCTGCCACAGCTGTTAATCAGCTTAATACTAGTTATATTATTGACATTCTCGTAATTACTTTTCCTAAGGCACACTTGTGAAAAAATATATTTTACTTTAATTATGAGCAATCAGAAGCAAGTTCATACCCAAAAAGAATAACCAAGTTTCTCCTAATGCAGGTATACAAAAAGCAGAGTGCTTTTCCAAGCACCTGGACTTGGGTAACAGCTCAGTCCTCAGTGCAAGAATGCTTTCAGGGTGACCACATCAGCACCATACCTTGCCATCCTCCGAACACACGCCCATGTGTTCTCCACTTTCATCCAGGCTAACCTGATTTACTTTCACAGGACTCTATAAAAAAAAAACACACACACACATACAAAGCTTTAGGAAAATACATACTGATAATCAAATGTTATTTTTCTTACATGTTATAGGCCTTTTATTTAAGTTTTTAAAAAAGATTTTACTTATTTATTTTTAGAGAGAGGGGAAGGGAAGGAGAAAGAGAGGGTGAGAAACATCAATGTGTGGTTGCCTCTTGCCTGCCCCAAACTGCAGACCTGACCCGCCAATGCAGGCATGTGCCCTGACTGGGAATGAAAGAGGCAACTCTTTGGTTCACAGGACCGCGCTCAATCCACTGAGCTTAATCAGCCAGGGCTGTTATATGCCTTTTATTCGTTTTGTTCTATTCATGCCTCACTCCTAAAATTCTTTCCCAACCAAACCCATTAAAAGAACGAAACAAAAGCCAAAATAAAAATCATGATGTAAAGAAAAATTTCAGTTGTTTGACTTTGGTTCACCAGGCAATCTATTTGTTCTTCTCTTACAAATCACTAAATCAACTTTTATTTATACTTTATGCTTAGTACTTTCTGGACTTCCTCCAGAAAGCAGTACTAAGTTAGTTATAACTGACTAACTAACTATATATTAACTAACTGTTATCCCCATTCTTTTGAGTAATCTCAAATTTAAAAATCTATCAAGATACAAACCAGGCTTTCTACTTCATCTGTATTTTTCCAAATATAATATAAATATACAACTGTACATTAAAAATTTTTTCACTGCTTTCCAGTTCTCTATATAGCTGTTTATTTACTAAAATATTCAAGTAGGTGGATATTCTAATAGAAGTAAAAAATAAATCAGTAAACATTGAGAAAAATGACAAGCTCTTCTTTTTTCTTACTTCTTAAATAATCACAACTCCTCACTATTTTACACAAAACATGACAAAAACAACGTAACCCCCAAAAATAAGCCTTCACTGATTACAACATGAGCTTGCAAATTAGTTTTTTAAAAATATCTAACCTTAGCCCTGGCCAGTATGGCTCAGTTGGTTAAGAACTCCGTCCCATAAACCAAAAGTTTGCTAGTTCAATTCCCAATCAAGGTACATGCTTGGATTGCAGGTTCGGACCCCAGTAAGGGTGTATAAGAGAGGTAACCAATTAATGTGTCTCTCCCTATCTCTTTTCCTCCATTGCCCTCTCTAAAATCAATAAGCATGTCCTCGGATAAGTATTAATGTATATATAAACATTAGCCCTGGCCAGAGTGGCCAGTGTGGCTCAGCTGGTTGAAGCATCATCCCATGCACCTAAAGTTTGTGTGTTCAATCCCTGGTGAAGGCACATACCTAGGCTGAGGGTTCAACTGGTAGGGGTGTTTATGGGAGGCTGCTGAACAATGTTTCTTTTTCACATCAATGTTTTTCTCCCACCCCTTTCTAAAATCAAGAAACATGTTCTTGGGTAAGGATTAAAAAAAATGTTCCCAGAATGTTAGAAGAAGAAAGGCCTTAGAGACAGATATTTGATCCACTTTGCAGGAGAATAAACTAAAGCCCATGGATAAGAATCACAACAGAAAAATGGCAGAGCCAGGGCTCTGACCTTGGAGCAGTGAAGAGGTGTCCTACAAGGGAACCCTGTGATGGCAGTGAGGTAACACAAAAGCCGAAAAAGGAAAGCACCAAGTACCAGCATGTCTGCACTTCTAAGTATGAATGCTCAGAGCTTCTACAGTCTTCTGTGGATAAATGCTTTCCAAAATAAATACCTTCTATTAACAGTTTCTTCATCCTGGTCTTCTGTTTACCAAATGACATTTTAATATTCATTTTATTCTTGGCATATATAAACCTAACATGCCTCTGATGTTTATAAGTGGGACTTGGTTGTAATCTACCTCAAGCTATAATTTAATATATTAAACCAAATCAATGTCAAGGATTCCTGTCCTGTTCAATAGAGTACTAACCACATATGACTGACTATACAGAAATTTAAATTAGTTAAAATTAAACATAATTAAAAGTGTATTTCCTCAGTTGCACTAACACATGCCAAGTGCTCCACAGACACATCTGACTAGAGTTATTAGAAACCAGTCACCACAGAAGGTTTTCATCACTGCAGAAAGTTCTATTACACAGTACAATTCCAAGCCTACGAAACTCAGTCCAATGCAGAATGCAAATCCTTTACAAGCCCTTCTTCAGTACAACATACATGCAGAAATACATTTTCTTCTCAGATATACTTCACAATTTACAAAATTTGTTCTTGAACTTGTGCTTTCAAAAAGCTCTTGCCCTAAGAAAAAGAAGATTAAAAATATGAACAGTAAAATGACAAGAAACTCACTACTATCAACAACCGAACCTAAAAAACAAAAACAAAAATGAACTAAGCAAGTAACTAAAACAGGAAAAGAATCACAGAAATAGAGATTACATGGAAGTTATCAGCAGAGAAGAGCAGGGGGAGGAGGTGAATGGGTGAAAAGGTACAGGGAATAACAAGTATAAATGGCAGGTACAAAACGGACGGGGAGGTTGAGAACAGTGTGGGATATGGAGAAGCCAAAGAACTTACATGTATAACCCATGGACATGAACTAAGGTTGGGGAATGATGGTGAGAGGGGGCTATGGGGGGGGGGGAGAAAAAATGGGACAACTATAATAGCATAATCAATAAAAATATATTAAAATTAAAAAATAAAAATAAAAAGCTCATGCCCTGAAGTAATATCCTCTGAATCACAATGTATCATTTCCAAAGTCCTGACAGACAAATTATCTGATCCTTACAAACTCAGGGGAAAGCAGTCAGTGCAGACAGATGGTTCACAACAAGGAAAATGAGGCCTCAAGAGTTATGTGAGCTGTCTAGAACCACAGTGACTAATACTCAGGGCCTAAGCCACCAAGAGGTATTCTACATACAAATAAACCAAACTTTTCATTACAATGTGTTTCTTTCTGAGTAGAAACTTTTTGTGCCAACACATATGCCATACTGGGGTGGTGGGTAGAGTTATACCTTATAGGTATAAGGTATTAGAATCCTCTTTCCCTCAATCACATTTGTTAGCCACAGAAGTTATTTTTTAAATACTTTTTAATCCCAAAGATCAATATTCATTGATTTATTTCCCTATTAATAAACAAATATTTTTCTAAAGTCTTTTATTGGCCAATTAACTTGAACTTATGCAAACTGCTTGTTCACATTTCTTACCAATTTTTCTATTACAAGTTTGCTGTTGTCTGGTAAATTTCCTTTTTAATTTTTAGGATATGAGGCCTAGGCACAATTCCTCAAACAGACATTGTATATGTAGTCCACTATGTTTTTTTGTAAGATGGTTATTGCTTTCTAATATTTAAGTCTTTAATACTTACAAGATTCATTTTTATTTTCTTCCACTTTCTTCCAATGGATATCCAGTTGGGCTTGCTCCATTTATTAAATAATCCACCTTTCTCATTCTAAAAAGAACTATGTTTATTATATTATAAATGTTTATATACACTGAAATGACCATCTGGGTTTTCAATTCTGGTGTCTCTGTCCACTGCTATATCATTTTTTTTTAAGTACTTACTATGTTCTAAATATATTGGTTTTTTTAGGTATATTTTTTTATTATACTATTACAATGGTCCCAATTTTCTTCTCCCCTTTCCTCCTCACTCGCACCAGAGTTCCCCCACCTTAGTTCATGTGCATGGATAATACATGTAACTTCTTTGGCTTCTCCATTTCCTATACTATTTTAACCTCCCTTGTCTATTTTGTACCTACCATTTATGCTTCTTATTCCCTGTACCTTTTCCCCCATTCTCCCCCACCACCTCCCCACCGATAATCCTCCATGTGACCTCTGTTTCTAAGATTCTGTTCCTGTTCCAGTTGTTTGCTTACTTTGTTTTTGTTTTTTTAGGTTCAGTTGTTACTCATGAATGTACTGTCATTTTACTGTTCATAGTTTTGATCATCTTCCTTTTCTTAGATAAGTCCCTTTAACATTTCATATAATAAGGGCTTGGTGATGAGGAACTCCTTTAACTTGACCTTGTCTGAGAAACACTTTATCTGCCCTCCCATTCTAAATGATAGCTTTGCTGTATAGAGCAATTTTGGATGTAGGTCCTTGCCTTTCATGACTCTGAATACTTCTTTCCAGCCCCTTCTTGCCTGCAAGATCTCTTTTGAGAAATCAGCTGACAGTCTGACGGGGACTCCTTTGTAGGTAACTGTCTCCTTTTCTCTTGCTACTTTTAAGATTTTTTCCTTCTTTAATCTTGGCAAATGTAATTATGATGTGCCTTGGTGTGTGCTTCCTTGGGTCCAACTCGTTTGGGACTCTCTGGGTTTCCTGGAACTCCTGGAAGTCTATTTCCTTTGCTAGAATGGGGAAGTTCTCCTGTATTATTTTTCCAAATAAGTTATCATATTTCTTGCTGTTCCTCTTCTCCTTCTGGCACCCCTATGATTCAGATGTTGGAACATTTAAAGTTATCCCGGAAGTTGCTAAGCCTCTCCTCATTTTTTAAATTCTTGTTTCTTCACTCTGTTCCAGTTGAATGTTTATTTCTTCCTTTTGTTCCAAATTATTGATTTGAGTCTCGGATTCCTTCCCATCACTGTTGGTTCCCTGTACATTTTCCTTTACTTCATTTTTCATAGCTTTCACTTCTTCCTCTATTTTGCGACCATACTCAGCCATTTCTGTGAGCATCCTGATTACCAGTGTTTTGAACTGTGCATCTGATAGGTTGGCTATCTCTTCATCACTTAGTTGTATTTTTTCTGGAGCTTTGATCTGTTCTTTCATTTGGGCCATATTTCTTTGTCTCAGTGTACCTGTTATATGGTAAGGGGCGGAGCCACAGGTATTTTCGAGGGCAGGGCAACCCACTTCACAGTGTTGTGATGTTATATGTGGGGGAGGGGTCTGAGAGGGAAGAATCCTGCTTGCTAAGCTCTTAGCCAGCTTTCAGTCACTTCCTCCACTACCCACAAGCAAACTGGGCCCTTCAGGTGCTGATTCCTGGGTGGATTGCTTTGTGTATGTTCTAGGACCTTGTGGGTCTCTCCAATGGATTCTCCCGTGAGGCTGAGAGTTTCTTCCACCACCACAACCACCAGTCCTTCCTGCCTGGCCTGGCTGGAGCTACTGCCTTGCCATGTGTCCTCTCTGCTTCAGCTGCCCATCTTCACCCCTCCTACCAGTCTGGATGAATGTTTCTTCTTCCATTCCTTGGTTGTCGGATTTCCACACAGTTTGATTTTCTGGCAGTTCTGGTTGTTTTTTCTCTTTAAATTTAGTGTTGTCCTTCCTTTGGTTGTGCAAGAAGGCAAAACATATCTACCTACGCCTCTACCTTGGCTGGACTGTCCCCCGCTATATCAATTCCACGTTGATCTAATTGTAAAAGATGTATACAGTATGTTCTGATATTTGGTAGTGGCAAGACCCAGTTATAATTCCTCATACTTTCCTTGGCTTTTTAAAAGAATTTTAATTCCTCCATGTAAATTTTAAGATGAAATGCCCCCCGTTACTAAATGTAATGATCATTATTCAATCCTAACTTACTTTACCTAATAGGAGCATGTAAAACTGATGACAACGCTCTCCTCTTTGTTGCCAGATTACCATCCTTATTTTTCTATTGAATTTCTGGTTGTTCCTTCTTAGTCTCTTTGAGTAGATACTCCTGATTTCCTAATCTCTGTATTTCATGGTTAGATCCTTCCGCCTCTTCTCTTTTACATCTACACTGGCTCTCTTGATATTCCCTTTCAGGTCATAAAATGACTCCTAAATTTCTGTCTCCAGACTGGACCTCTCCCTATTTCACACCAATATACATAACTACCTATTTTACGTATGTACTTGGATACCTATTAGATATGTCAATTAAAACATATCCAAAATTGAGATCCTGATATTTCCCCATAAAAAGGCCCTTCTTGATGTCACGCCCATCTCAGTTAAGGACTAATACATTCTTTTTGTTGTTCAGGGTGAAAAATCTCAGAGCCATTCTGACTCCTGATTTTTTTTTCACGCTCTCTATTTATCTGTCAGCAATTCCTATCATCTCTTTGAACAAAATTTATCCAGACTTTGACCACTTTTCCTCACCCCAATAGCCACCATCATTCTTCTCTGAATTATCCTAGTGATCTCCTAATTAGTTGACCTACTTTGCCCTAACTTTCCCAGAAATCTATTCTCAATAAAGCAGCAGTGTGATGTTGTTAACAAGCTGATCAGATGATGTCATTCCTTTCCTGAAAATCCTCTAATGGCCTCCAATCTCAATATAAAACCCAAAGTTTTTACTATAACCTGATATTCCTAAGAGATCTCACGACAACCCTCCTTGCAACTTCTGACCTTATCCACTCTCTCCCTTATTCTGTCTCCTCCAGCTACAATGCCCTTCTTGCCCTTTAACTTCCAACAGAGTCTTTCATTTATGGATGAACCCTGGGATGCTCTTCTCCCAGCTCTCCCCAGTAGCCTTCCTCTCAGTAACGTTTCTTTGGCCATATGATCTACAATCTCAATATATCACCCAAATATATTAAAACTCCTTCACTGCTTTATTTCTTTTTAGTATTTACAACTATCTTATTTATTTTTATACTTTACTAACTTATATCAGTAAACTATTATTTACTACTTACGTCTTTTACTTGTTTAGTGTTAAATACACTAACTAGAATATTAACGTCAGAAGAAACAGTTCAAAAAATAAAAAATTCCAATCATACACAAATTCTTCTAGAAAACATGAAAAAGGAAATGCTCCAAACCTTACCATAACAAAACTCAACAAAGATGTTACAAGAAAGAAAAAGTATGAGTAAATCTCACTTGTGAACAGAATCAGAAAAATCTTAAAGAAAATATTAATGAAGTCAGCACATATAGAAAAGCCAAGTTTATGCCAGAAATATGACTGATATAACTTAAAGAAATAAATCATTATATTATAATTTTCTGCACTAATAAAATAAATGAGAAGTATTGAAAGATCATTTCAATAGATGCAAAAAGTGTTGATGAAACGTTAACACCCATTCATGGTAAAAACTCTTAGCACACTAGAAGAAAAATTGTTCAATCTCACTTCATAATGAAATGTTGAGAGACAATGTTGAGATGGCAGTGAGGTAGGAGGAAGTGGATTCTACTTTCCCCTACACACAGGAGAAAAACCTAGCCAATCTACAGAGAAACAGAACAAACAGCCAACAGTACCCCAGCATATATGAAGATACAAGACAAAAAACTGTAGAGGACATTGAAAAAACCAGACCGTAAGGAGAGTGCTTGAGGACAATAAGGTCCATGTAACCCGCACTGGGACCAGGGCGGCTGCAGCCCCAGCCCGGCACCTGCAGGGTCTGCCACAGGGTTCTTCGGCGAGAGCCATGTCTACAGCTCCCTTCCCTGCCAAACAAGGTTTGAACAGCACCAAGAGAGACTGGGTTGCTTGAAGTCACAGAGAGGGGAATAAAAACTAAGTGGCTAACACACAGGGGCTATGAACACCCAGGGAGTTTGTGGACACCGGCTGGGGACAGTTGAGAGTTGGGCCAGGACGGGCCCTGACCCCAATAGTCCCCAGTATGGTTGGAGAATTGGCCTGTGTGAGAAATAGGCTAGGCTTCTATAAGGAGTGGCAGGCTTGAGCAGGAAGTTTTCTCAAAAAGAAAAAGTGAAAACAGGCGCTTGGCGGCTTTTCCAGGAATTCTCCTGCACGAGCCACGCAGGCCTCCTCCCCACCCAGCTCACAGCGCTCCTGCTCCCGAGGTGGTGCGGAAGGCCCTGCACACCCCCATAGCCCTGGGAAGGGTACACACCCAAACCTGAGGGGCTGGGGAGCAGACTGGCCAAAGGCACATTCCTGCAACCTGGGGAAAGTGCACCCTGCAGAAGGCTCCAAGCCCACACCCCTTACCCCAGGGAAAGTGAGCTCTGAGGAAAACCTGGACCCCACACCCAAAGCCCCAGGAAAAGGCACCCGGCTAGCCCTGGGGAGAATGTGCACCCAAATTGTGGAACCTGAGGGACCAGAGGCTGCTAGAGAGCTAGGCTGTAGGCTGACTGACTGCAGATCAGGAAGGGAGAAAATTGAAACCAATCCCCCCTCATCCTGCTGCAGCTAGGAAGACCAGCCAAACCAATTTTCCTTGATTAAACCCAGCAACAGGCTTTTTTTTTTTTAGGTAATTCTTTATTTTTTAATTTTTATTATTTTTTTATCGTTCAACTATTTTTTCCTCTCTTTCCTTTCTTGTTTTATTCCTTCTTCCTTTCATTTCCATTTTATCTCTTCCTCCTTCCTTCTTCTTCTTCTTTTTTTTTTTTTAAATTCCCACAGGTGAGAAGAACAAACCTGGAACTGTGAAAACACCAGACTTGGACCCAGGGAGGGGTCATCCCAACAGCTGAGATGGTGAGACAAATTATACTTTGCTACTACAGAGAACCTGCAAGTCATTGCATATTTGTATTATTTTTTTCATTATTCTTACATCTTTTATTTTATTACTATTACTGTATTCCTCTTCTTTCTGATTAGTCTTCTTTGCTTGATGGGTTAAACTGTATTGTTTGACAGGTTTCCCTTGTTCTCTCTTTCATAGTTTATTGTTAATTTACTGTCCTTCACTTCACTTGTGTTCTATTAGCACACTACTCAAGGTTCTATTCTCCCTATTCTTCTTATACAGATCACATAGATTCTGTCACATGATTGTTGCTCCATTATTATTGTAAATAATAGCTGTTATATACAATTGTAAATACTACACAATGCCCCTTCCAGATCTTAGCCCACTTCACGGTTTCCTCAACTCTATTACTGTAGTGGTTAACTCTATTCTCTCACACACTACACCTATTTACTATCCTTTACTTTCACGTTACCTCAGAATCTAACCTCCCACAACCTCACTGCTTTCCAGGTCCAACTCACAATCCTTCCTCCCCCAACAAGAGTCTTATCTTCTCTCTACATTTTCTAAAAAGTGGCTAGTTGTGTGGAATGTCATGGTTAACACTATACATAGCCAAAAGAACTCCTATCTCTTCTCTAATGGCTGATACTGTAAATATCATAGAATATACTATTGCTGTCTTAAAACCATTTTCGCCTTCCCCCTCCAACTGATCACAAAAAAGCTTAGGTGGAAGCTGTGAACACCAGGGTACCAGCTGGAAGAGGAAACCCATCAACAAAGGAACCACCAACAGATGAAAACAGAAGACGGTGAAGGAGGGAGAAGCCACACTAACTCAACCCAAGACCTATCTGGAAATACAGCCAAATAGTGGAGAAATCTCCCAGAACAAACAACTGAACAAGAGCAAGAGAGAACCCTCAAAACCTTGTACACACGGAAGAAACAACTTCAACACAACCTGGCCACACGTGTACAACAGAATACAAGAGGTGGTACACAGAGTGACCTTCAGTTAACCAGCTGGTGGGAAGGACCCACCAAAAAAGACACAACAATAATCAAAACCCATAGATAAACACATTGCCAACATCAACAAAAGCCTAAGACCAGTAAGCTCGGGAGACCGAGAAGACAGCACCACTGAATCTCACAGATATTCTACCATAGAAGTTCACACAATAAACACAGGGAGTCAGAAGAGATAAATTTAAGAAGCTGGGGCTAACAAGAAGAGTCTCACAGACAATGGGAAGGCAAAAAGAAAAAAAAAATAACAATCCCCAAATGAAAGGAAAGTACAAAGCCTCAGAAAGAATGATAAACGAAACAGAGGCAAGTCAAATATCAGATATTGAGTTCGAAGCAATGGTTATAAGGAAGCTCAATGAGCTCACACAGAATTACCAGAAACAGCAGAGAAACTATGATGAACTCACTGCAAATTATATCAAAATGAAAAAAGAAATAGAAACTATCAAAAAGGGCCAAAAGGAAATGAAGAATACAATTTCTGTACTGAAGGACACAGTAGGAGGAATCAAAAGCAGGCTGGAAGCAGAGGATCAGATCAGTCAATTGGAGGACAAAGTAGAAAAAAACACCCAGAAGGAGCAAAAAAAGGAAAAGAGGCTGAGAAAAAATGAAGAGGGATTAAGGGAAATGTAGGACAATATGAAACGTAATAATATCCGTATAATAGGGATATCAGAAGGAGAAGAAGAGCAAGGATAGAAAACCTGTTTGAAAAAGTCATGATGGAAAACTTCCCTAATTTGATGAGAGAAAAAGTCACACAAATCCAGGAAACACAGATAGTCCCAATCAAGAGGAACCCAAAGAGGCCCACTTCAATACACATCATACTTAAAATGGCGAAATTTCAGGACAAAGAGGGAATGTTAAAGGCAGCAAGGGAGAAACAGGAAGTAACATACAAGGGAGCCTGGATAAGGTTTCTAGCTGACTTCTCAATGGAAATGCTACAAGCCAGAAAAGAATGGCAAGAAATATTCCAAGTAATGAGAACCAGAGGCCTGCAACCAAGGATACTTTACACAGCAAGGCTTTCAATCAAGATAGAAGGCCAAATAAGGAGTTTCCAAGGCAAAAGAATTCTAAAAGAAGTCTAAAAGAATACGCCTACACCAAATCAGCTCTTCAAGAAATGCTAAAAGGACTGCTTTAAGGAAAGGAAGGGAAAGAGAAAGGGAAAGGGAAACACAGGTACAAAAATGGCAATGAATAAGCACTTATGAATAATAACTTTAAATGTAAATGGATTAAATGTCCCAATCAAAAGACACAGAATAGCTGAATGTATAAGAAACCATGACCCACACTTATGCTGCCTATGAGACCCACCTCAGGACAAAAGACCTACACAGACTGAAAGTGAAGGGGGCTAGAAACAAATTTTCCAAGCAAACAGACAGGAAAAAAAAGCCGGGGAAGCAATACTCATATCAGACAAAATAGATTTCAAGAAAAGGGCCATAAAAAGAGACCCAGAAGGTCACTTCATAATACTCAAGGAAAGGATCCACCAAGAAGACATAAACTTTGTAAATATATATGCACCCAACATAAAGGAAATCTTGGAGGACTTCAAGAAAGATACTGACAGCAACACAATTATAATAGGGGATTTTAACACCCCACTGTCAAGAACAGACATATCTTCCCAAGAAAATATCAACAAAGATACTGTGGCATTTAACAATGCCCTAGATGAAATGGACCTATCTGATATATATACACCCTTCATCCCAAAGAAGCTAAATACACATTCTTTTCAAATCCACATGGAACATTTTCAAAGATAGACCACATGATAGGATACAAAACAAGCCTCAACAAATTCAAGAAAATTGAAATCATATCAAGCATTTTCTCTGACCACAAGGGACTGAAACTAGAAACCAACCCCAAGAAAAAAAACTCAAAACACTCAAAATCATGGAGATTGAATAGCATGCTATTAAACAATGAATGGGTCAAGAAGGAAGTTAGGGAAAAAATCAAAAAGTTTCTGGAAACAAATGAAAATGAATTCACAACAACCCCAAACTTCCCTTCCCTTAGAGGGAAGTTCATAGCGATACAGGCCTACCTAAAAAAAATAGAAACATTTCAAACAAACAACCCTACATCGACAAGAACTCCAGGAACAACAACAAAGACAGCCCAGAGCAAGTAGAAGGAAGGAAATAACCAGGATCAGAGCAGAACTAAATGACATAGAGAGTAAAAGCACAATTCTAAAGATCAATGAATCCAGGAGCTGGTTTTTTAAAAAGATAAACAAAATTGACAAGCCTTTAAGCAGGCTCATCAAGAAAAAAAGAGGACCCAAATAAACAAAATCAGAAATGAAAGTGGAGAGATTAGAACTGAGACCACAAAAATACAAAGAATTGTAAGAAATCACTATGAAGAACTGTATGCCAAGAAATTTGAAAACCTAGATGAAATGGACAAATTTCTACAAAAACACAATCTCCCAAAACTCAATGAAGAAGCAGAAAGCCTGAACCAGTAGCACCTGATGAAATTGAAACAGTAATAAAAAAATTGCTCACACACAAAAAATTCTCCTGTAGGAGAATTCTACAAAGCATTTAAGGAAGAGCTAACCCCTATCCTTCACAGACTATTCCAAAAAATTGAAAATGATGGGAGACTCCCAATCTCTTTTTATGAGGCCAACATCATCCTAATTCCAAAACCAGATAAAGACACAACAAAGAAAGAAAACTTCAGGCCAATATCACTGATGAACATAGATGCTAAAATCCTCAACGAAAGACTGGCAAACTGCATCCAACAGTACATTTAAAAGATCATATACCATGACCAAGTGGGATTCATTCCAGGGATGCAAGGATGGTACAATATTCGCAAATCAGTAAATGTAATACATCACATAAACAAAAGCAAAGACAAAAACCACATGATCATATCAATAGATGCAGAAAAAGCATTTGATAAGGTACAGCACCCATTTATGATAAAAACACTCAGCAAACTGGGAATAGCGGGAGCATTCCTCAACATAATAAAGGCCATATAAGAGAGACCTACAGCCAACACCATACTCAATGGGCAAAAACTAAAATTTTTCCACTAAGATCAGGAACAAGACAAGGTTGTCCACTTTCACCACTTCTATTCAACAGAGTATTGGAAGTTTTAGCCACAATAATCAGAAAAGAGAAAGAAATAAAAGGAATCCAAATCAGAAAGGAGGAAGTAAAACTATCACTGTTTGCAGATGACATGACAGTGTACATAGAAAATCCTGTAGACTCCACCAAAAAATTACTCAACCTAATAAATGAATTTGGCAAAACAGCAGGATACAAAGTCAATATCCAGAAATCAAAGGCATTTTTGTATACCAACAATGAAACGTCAGAAGCAGAAACCAAGAGAAAAATCCCATTTGATATAGCAACAAGAAAAATAAAATACCTAGGAATAAATCTAACCAAAGAGGTAAAAGACCTATACTCAGAAAACTACACAACTCTGAAGAAAGAAATCAAGGAAGACACAAACAAATGGAAACATATACCGTGTTCATGGATTGGAAGAATTAACATCATCAAAATGTCCACACTACCAAAAGCAATTTACTCATTCAATGCAATACCTAAAAAGTACCAATGGCACATTTCACAGACATAGGACGAACACTTCAAAAATTCATATGGAGCCATAAACGACCCTGAATAGCTGCTGTAATTTTGAGAAAGAAGAACACAGTAGGAGGGATAACAATACCTGATAAACCAAACTGTATTACAAGGCCACTGTAATCAAAACAGCCTGGTAATGGCATAAAAACAGACATACAGACCAATGGAACAGCATAGGGAGCCAAGAAATAATCCCAAGTCTCTACAGTCAATTAATATTCGACAAAGGGGGCAGCAACATAAAATGAAGTAAAAATAGCCTCTTCAACAAATGGTGTTGGGAGAGCTGGACAGCTATATGCAAAAAAATGAAACTCGAGCACCAACTTACACCATACACAAAAATAAATTCATGGTGGATAAAAGATTTAAATTTAAGTCATGATACCACTAAAGTCCTATAGGAGAACATAGGCAGGAAAATCTCAAATATTCCACACAGCAACATCTTCACTGATATGTCCCCTACAGCAAGGGACATAAAAGAAAGAATAAACAAATGGGATCTCATCAAAATAAAAAGATTCTGTATGGCTAAAGAAAACAGTACTAAAATAAAAAGAGAACCAACCATATGGGAAAACATATTTGCCAATGATACCTCAGACTGATACCTCAGAGAAGGGTTTAATCTCCAAAATATATAAAAACTCACATGTCTCCACTCTGAGAAGACAGGCAACCCAATCAGAAAATGGGCATAGGACTTGAACAGACATTTCACCTTGGAGGACCTACAGAGGTTCCAGAGACACAAGAAAAGATGCTCAGTATCACTAGCTATCAGAGAGATGCAAATTAAAACCACAATGACATACCACTTCACACATGTCAGAATGGCCATCATAAACAAAGCAACAAACAACAAGTGTTGGAGAGGTTGTGGAGAAAAGGGATCCCTAGGGCACTGTTGGTGGGATTACAGACTGGTACAACCACTATAGAAAACAGTATGGAATTTCCTCAGAAAACTAAAAATGGACCTGTTTTGACCAGGCAATTCCACTGCTAGGATTATATCCTAAGAACCCTGAAACACCAATCCAAAAGAACCTATGCACCCCAATGTTCATAGCAGCAACATTTACAATAGCCAAGTGTTGGAAGCAACCTAGGTGCCCATCAGTAAATGAATGGATCAAAAAACGATGGTACATTTGGAATTCTATGTAGCAGAGAGGAAGAAGGAGCTCCTACCCTTTGTACAGCATGGATGGAACTGGAAAGTATTATGCTAAGCGAAGTAAGCCAGGTGGTGAAAGACAAATACCATATGGTCTCACTTTTAACAGGAATCTAATCAACAAAACAAACAAGGAAAATATAACCAAAGACACTGAAATAGAGAACAGGCTGACAGTGACCAGAGCGGAGAGGGGAATTTCAGGGAAAAGGGGGAAGGGTTTAAAGGAACTAGTATAAAGGACACCTGGACAAAAAGAAGGGGTGGGGAGTGGAGATGGGAGGGAGGTGGGCAGGGCTGGGGGGGGTGTGGGCTGGGATCGGGGTTAGGGGCAGAAAACTGTACTTGAACAACAATTAAAATAAAGAAAAAAGAAATGTTGGAAGCATTCTCTTCGATATACCTACAATATTGATTCTTCTAATCCATAAACATCAATCATTTCTCCATTTATTCTGGCCTTCTTTAGCATCTTAACTAAAAGTTTTACTTTTCCCTTTAGAGGTCTGACATTTTGTTTTATTTTGGAAGTAGCAATGATAGTGAGCATCCTTTCCTCACTTCTGATATGTTTAATCCCATTAATACAACATACAAAAAGAGACAAAACTACAGTATAGTGCACAGTGAGTATACATACAGGGTATAAAGTGAAAAAAAAAAAAGCTAGGCAGTTATTACTGTAGTATAAGGTTGAGTACAATGGTACCCCCTTGTGAACAGGAGGATGACACGGTCTACTCTTAACAAAGTGGTAGTTACATGATTGTTTGTTTTATAGCTGTTTTACTGCACATATTTTCTACTTTTTAAAGTTATATTTCACAATAAAAATAATCATGGAAATTCTTTAAAGAAAATGAAAAAGAACCCGCCCATGAAAATTTCTGGGATCACGAACTTCAGTGGGTTTATCCCTTAGATTATGTTCTTTCCCATGATTGTCAAATGCTCTAATTTTATTATGGTCATTTATATTTTCCTAGAAAACAATGCATTTCAAATTCCTAGTGATAAAAATATTTTTATTTTACTTTATTGTTCATTTAATATTTTAATAATACTAATATATTAATTTTATTCTAATAAGTAATAATATTACAACTAAGGTAATATTTATTATATGATTATTATGCATCAGGCTTTATTCCATGAGATTTATACATATCTTTTAATCCTCACATCAATTCTATGAGGTAGGTGCTATTAATTTTTCAATTTCATTTATACAAATTACATAGCAGTATCTTACAGGTATTCACATACTTTATTCCCTTTTTTTTATTACCTTTATCAAGTATTCATCAGTTGTAGAGGCCTTTTTATAGAAGACTTCATCAATTTGCCATACTTTTTAATGTTTTCTATTAGTTTCTATTCTTAACAAATATTAATTTTCCCTTTAAGTCTTAGAACAGTATTGTTTACCTCACTCTTCCTCACATTAATATACATAGTTCTTGTTCATTATAATTGCTCATTTGTTAATCATAAAATAATAGTGTTTCACATTTTCTTTTGAGTATACCATTGGCCATAAACCAGAGACCAGAAAATTATGTGAAATGCAATAACTATTTCCTCTTTGAGAAAAGTAATATTTTATTTTATTTCTAAGGATGGTGACAGCATTATTTGCTTACCTATCTAGTTATTAACAAACTCTGTATCATTATAATAAAATTCAGAGAATGTGGTTTGTATATCTATTTGTAGAAATTCACATTTCTCTTTGAAACCTAAGCTATTAGCCTTTCCTATTCTCTATTTGACCTCAAAATAAATATATTTTAATCATGTTATTTGTATTATTTAATTTCTATGTATCATTTAATGTCTTAAAAACTGATAGCAACATATTTCAAAATCTTCCCACTATAATAGTAATTTGTCTATTTGTCCTTGAATGTCTAACTTTGGCTAGATATTAGATGCCTTATAATTTGGCACATCAAAGCGTATATATTTCCCCTTTATCTTGTAAATATGATCAGTATAATGTATCTTCTACTAGTTAATACTCTTTGCCTTAAGCTTTACTTTTTCTCACACTTTTATTGCCAACACGTATAGCTTTTGTTTGGCTTTTCATAGTCTACTTTTGCTCACATCTTTGTTTTTTACTTCCATCATCTTATGAGATACATGTCCTTCAAAGCTGAGGCAATTTTTCTTTTAGTAACAAGTTATCTGGCCCATTTAGTGTTACCTTGGTTGCTACATTATTTTATACATTTTAGAATCATGTTTTCCCTTTTCATTGTTCTTCTTTTGCTATAGTACTCAAATTGTTTTCTCTTGTCTATGTAGGAAAATTTTAGTTTTGTTCATTCTGTTTTTATCTTATTAATGATTATCTTTAAGTTATTATAAGTTACAGTTGAATTATGTCTCCCCCCCAAAATCAACACAATTGCATTAACTGACTCATTCAGAAGATAGGGTATTTAGCACATGTTCATTTACCACCTCCTTCTTTACCTATTTTAAAGTGAGAGTACCAATACTTTGTATTTCTTGAGCCACTTCAAATAGAATTGAAGAAAAAAGCTAGCTAATATATCAGTAAAAACTGCAATCCTAAACTATTACTTCTAGGCCTCAATTCAGAGAAAAAGACCATTTTACTACTAGAGTGTCCATAATTTTAAAGCTGATTCACAAGAGATTATTATAGATTAGGGATATTTACCCCTTGTCACATACATTGCAGACAATTTTGCAGTTTACTGTATATTTTAAAATTGTCTTCGGTTTCTAAAGAAATTTGGATTTTTTACTCATAAACTGTTAACTCACAAAATAAATACTATAAATTGTAGGTAAATGAGACCAAGAGTAAACCTCTGTAATAACAAATACATGAAAACTAAAATAGATGTTTTGCCTATGGAATCAGAAAAAATGTTTTTAAGTACCTAGTTTTGCCAAGGAAGTACAAAGGTAGATACTCCTCTTACACTGCTGGTAGGAATTCAAATTTGGGAAAACTTTCCAAAGTATCATTTCACAAGGCAAATAATAATTCTTTAAAATATATATTGACTATTATACCCAAGGAAAAGATTATTTTACAAAGATGCTTTTCACAGCAGGTTTCTTTTGCAAAACACTGGAAATTATCTTATTTTCTAAAAGCAAGGAATCTAAATGATAATTAAAAGAATAAACACAAAATAAATTACATTTGTTATTCAGAGTTTTATGTAGGAGAGAATTTGGAATTGCCCAGAGGCCTAGCCTTTTCCCTTGGCTTCTAGGAGATAATCTGTCACACCAACATACCTGATAGAGATGTCTTCATTAAAAGCAGGGGCCTGTTACACCTGATACGTGGGCTGGCCATGCCAGAAAGGCCAAGCCTATGATTTAGGATCAAGCCTTTGGGTCACAGGGCATCAGTCAACCTGGAAGCTGACATCAGCCATGTGGAAAAACCATCAACCAATCATGACTACATAAGAGAGCCCCAATTAAAACCCTGAATCCCAAGATGAGCTTCTAGGCACACATATGCCAGGAGGGTAAAATGTCCTGAATACCACGGAAGTGTCACTTTTAGAACCATGCCAGGCTCTGTCCTATGCATCTCTTCCTCTGGCTGATTTTTCAACCTGTATCCTTTCCCTGTAAATAAACCATAATTATGAATACAGGTGTGAGCAAAAGTAGGTAAATTACCAGCCATCATTACCCAAAAGATAAATCATAAGTAAGGATAAAAAATAATTAACACTAATAATAAGACAAATAATATAGTAACTAACAATAAATAAATAATACAAGAATAAACTCTGTGTTTCACATACTCACAACTGTAAATCTACTTTTGTCTACCCCTGTATAATAGCTTTCAGTGAGTTCCATGAGTCCTTTAACTAATCATCAAACATGAGGGCAGATTTGGGAACCCCCAGAACTTGCAGTTGGTGTCAGAAGTCTTTAGCAGGCTTGGCAGTCTAGAAGACTGTGCCCCTAAATCTCACAATTTGGCTAACTCGGGGTAAGTACAACTCAGTGTTGATAAATACTATTATAGTCACAGGTATTAATATATAATACAGGTGACTAGAAGTACATACTCCAAAATATCACCATTGGTTATATCTAGAGCTGAGATATTATTGTTTAGGTGGTTCTGTTTTATGTTATGCTAATTTTCTAAAACAAATATTTATTTTGTTTGTAATCAAAAGATAAATATTTTTAAAATAATCATGTAGCAAATTCATTAATCTAAAAACAAAAAGAAACCAAAATAAATCTTGACTGATAAATAACAGTTACATAACATTTAATGAAGAACAAATAAATAACTGGATTTCAATATTACAGCTGTTAATGATACAAAATCATTCCTCTCAGACATAGAAACAAATGTCTTACATGTATCTGTCATTTCTATATACTAGAAACAAACAATAACAACAATAGAAAAAGAAACAGGAAAAAAGAGAAAGAGTGTAAGAAAAAACTAGATTGCAAGATTCTGTCTTTCTTCATCACTGATTTTTTTTTCAAATGGCCTGTTTTGTACATATAATTTAGGGGTATATTTACAAAAATGGGATACTAGAATAGATATAGATAAGGGTAAGAGCCCAGAGGAAAAAAGACCAGAGAAAAAATGTCCTCAGCTGTATTTTCCATGAGCTACAATTTTATTCCTAATGGAGACATGTTTAGAATACTGAACAATATAAGTGAGTTTGTTCAAAAATCAATAATGTCAAGCTGACACTATAGAACATACAAAAATGTTTCCTTAATGGAACAAAAAAAGAAGTCCAAGACAGCAGGAGGGGGCAAAGACTTGCATATACCTTCTAAATCCAAGTCCACTACAGGTGGTCTCAAGATCTTACACTTAAAGAAAAGGCAAAATTACCAACATGTACTCCTCATGTGATAATCAATTACCTAATGTAAAATGCTTGAAATAAATATACTCAGTATGGATTATGTCAGCTCTTCAATTAGGAATAAATTCACAGTCATTTCAAAAGCTGCTTTTAATGGTGTTCTTTGTGGCAACTTCTTTTCCCCTGACGCTCCTCATCATCCCAACTTAAGCTATCGGTCCTCCGACAGTGAACCTTAAAAATCAATCTGCTAATGTATAATTTGTAAGGCTCCTCTAACAAATGGATAATTGATTCCTTCATAAATGTTGCATCCCCATGGACACAGGGTGGAATGAATAAGAAACAGAAGATGGGATTTCATTTTCATTTTCTTAGAGATCCACTAGTTAGCAATCCCAGCATCCACATGGCTGCCTATGCAGCTTTGTGCTCTTCAATCACAGTTAGCAAGCAAGCTATATTTATAGTACATGAGTGAAAAGCAAATGTTTGTTCTTCATACTTGGGAAGAGCTTATCTTACTCTTCCCTGATGATACACCCTAAGGTTAAGCAAGGCCTCCATCAGGATTTAAGAAGTGGGTTTTCTACAAATCTACAGAAACATTTATATTCTCACTGACTTATTCTGTAGTCAGAAAGACATAACTTTTAACTATAAATTCTCAAATCTTCTCATTTGCTCTAAGATTTCACCTCTAGGTTCACTTAAGATCCTTCTTTAAATTAAGATGGAATAAATTTACCAACAGGCAATCTTGAAGTTGGAGAACTTTTATGAAGCTTTCTTGAAAGTCTCAAAATATGAGTTTGATAAAAGCAGAAGAAAAGATGTAAAGCCTCCAGCCAATTCCCTGGGAGATCTGCTTCAAGTTCCCACAGCCTCATTATCTCGGAACCTCCTGATATGGTTGTTGTCCGTCCTTCCACTGCCAATTACTCTCCCTGGGGCTGAAGTAAGGGAACTCTTTCAGCCTTACCTTTTCTTTTTGGTTGAAATCATATTTTTAATATCTAAATACAAAAGTGAACATTGACATTTTTCCCATCTCTTAGACATAGACATGAGTCTAAGAACCAAAATGTGCAGAGGAAGTAAGCTACTGCTCTGCCCTCCTCAGTCCCCATCCTGTGGTTTAAGCGGCTGCCAGCCGCCCCTCTTTTCCAATATGCATAGAAATTCACAGTGGCTGCTACACTACAGCTGTAATGCATTTTGTATTTCATGTAGTGTACATATCAAAACAAAACAGCCAGGTAGACATCCAGTGGCCCCCACAATGAGATACTGAAGAGATCTTCTGGTCAGGAGTCAATTTAGCGAAAGATGTGGGATGGACAGAGCTGGAGTAACCATCTGCACTGCTGCACTCTGGTTTCAGAGTGAGGACAGAAGTAATAAGTCCAGGTAGCTTGGAGGGCACATTTGCAAGTAAGGAGTCTCTCTGTGACACACTGTGGGGAAAATTCTCCCAGCGAGGTTTAGATTGGTCAATGTGCCAAAGTTTAAAAAAAAATCAGCCATTCAAATACTATGGAGTTTCAAATTTCTCCCACCAAGACAGGTCAAAAGTATCAGTAACAATCTAGATCTTTCCAGGAAGTGAAGATAGAGCCCCTGACATTCCTCCTGAGAGTCTTATGTTAGGCCCTAAAAGTATTTGCTACTGATCCAGTTGCTGCTGTTGCTCCATGTGCACCATTTTCCAAGGCTGCCTTGTAGATCGGGACAACTTCCTTCATGATCCTGGTTCTTCCCATTGTCTTTGAGACTAAGAAGTTGCAATCAGCCCGACTTTAACTCATCCACTGTGACAACTGACCCTGCTGATCACTGCTTTCTTCCAACCTTCTCTTCCCCCAACAGGGGTAATCACATTCTCTATTGTTGAACTTACTACAATGAGCTATATAAACACTTGAAAAAAAGAAAATAATAAGGGCCCTTTTTGTTATTTATGGTCTTATGACAGAAGCTAAATACATCATACTTACCTGACACAAAACACAAGCAAACAAACAAAACTTTAAATGTCAAGTGAATATGCATAATACTAAAGGAAGAAAATGTTTAAAAAAAAACAAAACCCTGCAAGACAAGATGAAGGACATATTCGTAGTCTGGCTTTGAAGCAATATTAAATTATGGATATTTAATAAATGTGAAATTAAAAAATTAAAATTTAAAAACCTTCAATAATGACAACAAAAGATGGGAAGAATGATAATAAACATAAAATGAAGAACTGTTTCAAAATTAAAACAATATAGTGCAAAAGTCAACATAAAGTTTAAAATGACAGAGACAAAACTTAAGAGGCTATAAATATCAGTTATTATCAGTAAAAACAAATATGGTATTGATTACCAGGAAGCTAGGTTTCTGGCTTTCACCTGAAAGTAAGAATACATAATGACCTTCACTTAAACAGTAAAGCTATTCAATTTTTGTGCACCAGGGACAGATCATAAACATCCACTCCTCTGGAAAGGATCCCAATTTATTCTTTGCTGAATGGGATACCCCCTTGTGTATTCCTATATCACACTCTATCAGAAAACACCTGTTTCCAAACAGTAAGTCACTCTATTGTCTGCCTCTGGCACTTAACTTGAGCTCCTAGAGAGCAGAAATCTACTTTAAACCCAGCAGCTGTCACAAAAGGCTCAATGAAGCTGCCAAAAGAATGGGAACTACAGTCTTTCAGAGTCTGAGGCTTTGAGCCAGAAAACAGGTAAAACAAACTAATAAAAGACAACTAATTAAGAACAAACTACACAAAAACTGGACCAAGTCTGTTAAAATGGTATAGTCCTAAAAATGAATTAAGTTTTCTTTGTCTTTTTTTTATTTTAATCATTGTTCAAGTACAGTTTTCTCCCTTTTACTCCCATTCCAGCCCACCCACCCAACCCTCCCTACTTCCCTCCCATTACCACCCTCCTCCTAGCTTTTGTCCCGGGTGTCCTTTAAATCTGTTCCTGTAAACCCTTCCCATTCTCCCCTGAAATTCCCTCTTCTCTCCCCTCTGGTCACTGTCAGTCTGTCCCCTATTTCAGTGTCTTTGCTCATATTTTGCTTGTTTCTTTGTTTTGTTGTTGAGGTTCCTGTTAAAGGTGAGATCATATGGTATCTGTCTTTCACCGCCTGCTTATTTCACTTAGCATAATGCTTTCCAGCTCCATCCAAGTTGTTGCAAAGGATAGGAGCTCCTTTCTTTCTGCTGCATAGAATTCCATTGTGTAAATGTACCATAGTTTTTTCATCCACTCATTTACTGATGGACATCTTGGTTGCTTCCAGCACCTAGCTATTGTAAATTGTGCTGCTATGAACATCGGGATGCAAAGGTTCTTTTGTATTGGTGTTTTAGTGTTCTTAGGATATAGTCCCAGCAGTGGAATTGCAGGGTCAAAAGGCAGATCCATTTTTAGTTTTCTGAGGAAGTTCCATACTGCTTTCCATAGTGGTTGTACCAGTCTGCAGTCCCACCAACAGTGCACTAGGGACCCCCTTTCTCCACAGCCTCTCCAACACTTGTTGTTTGTTGCTTTGTTTATGATGGCCATTCTGACTGGTGTGAAGTGGTATCTCATTATGGTTTTGATTTGCATCTCTCTGATAGCTAGCAATATTGAACATTGTGTCATGTGTCTTTGGATCTTCTGTATGTCCTCCTTGGAGAAGTGTCTATTCAAGTCCTTTGCCCATTTTTTAATTGGGTTCCTTGTCTTCTTAGAGTGGAGTCGTGTAAGTTCTTTATATATTTTGGAGATTAAACCCTTGTCTGAGGTATCATTGGCAAATATGTTTTCCCATACAGTTGGTTCTCTTTTAATTTTGATACCTTTTTCTTTAGCTGTGCAAAAGCTTTTTAGTTTGATCAGGTCCCATTTGTTTATACTTTCCTTTATGTCCCTTGCTCTAGGAGACATGTCAGTAAAAAAGTTTCTGCATGAAATATCTGAGATTTTCCTACCTACGTTCTCTTCTCAGACTTTAATGGTGTCACGTTTTATATTTAAGTCTTTTATCCACCTTGAATTTATTTTTGTATAAGGTGTAAGTTGGTGCTCGAGTTTCATTTTTTTGCATGTACCTGTCCAATTCTCCTAACACCATTTGTTGAAGAGGCTATTTTTATCCCATTTTTTGTTGCTGCTTCCTTTGTCAAATATTAATTGACCATAGAGACTTGGGTTTATTTCTGGGCTCTCTGTTCTGTTCCATTGGTCCATGTGCCTGTTTTTAAGCCAGTACCAGGCTGTTTTGTTGATTATACTGGCATTGTAGCATAGTTTAGTGTCAGGTATTGTGATCCCTCCTACTTTACTCCTCTTTCTCAAAATTGCAGCAGCTATTTGGGCTCGTTTATGGTTCCATATAAATTTTTGAAGTGTTTGTTCTATGTCTGTGAAATACGCCATTGGTATTTTAATAGGTATTGCATTGAATGTGTAAATTGCTTTTGGTAGTATGGACATTTTGATGATATTAATTCTTCCAATCCATGAACATGGTATATGTTTCCATTTGTTTGTGTCTTCCTTGACTTCTTTCCTCAGTATTATGTAGTTTTCTGAATACAGTTCTTTTACCTCTTTGGTTAGGTTTACTCCTAGGTATTTTATTTTTCTTTTTGCTATTTCAAATAGGATTTTTTTCTTGATTTCTGCTTCCGCTGTTTCATTGTTGGTTTACAGAAATGCCTTTGATTTCTGGATATTGACTTTGTATCCTGCTGTTTTGCCAAATTCATTTATTAGGTCAAACAGTTTTTTGGTGGAGTCTATAGGATTTTCTATGTACACTATCAAGTCATCTACAAACAGTGACAGTTTTGTTTCCTCCTTTACGATTTGGATGCCTTTTATTTCTTTTTCTTGTCTGATCACTGTGGCTAAAACTTCCAGTACTATATTGAATAGAAGTGGTGAAAGTGTGACATCCTTGTCTTGTTCCTGATCTTAGTGGAAAAGATTTTAATTTTTGCCCATTGAGAATGATGTTGGTTGTAGGTCTCTCATATATGGCCTTTAGTATGTTAAGGAATCCTCTCTCTATTCCCACTTTGCTGACTGTTTTTATCATAAATGGGTGCTGTACCTTATCAAATGCTTTTTCTGCATCTATTGATATGATCATGTGGTTTTTGTCTTTGCTTTTGTTTATGTGATGTATTACATTTACTGATTTGCGAATATTGTACCATCCTTGCATCCCTGGAATGAATCCCACTTGGTCATGGTATATGATCTTTTAAATGTACTGTTGGATGCAGTTTGCCAGTCTTTCGTTGAAGATTTTAGCATCTATGTTCATCAGTGATATTGGCCTGAAGTTTTCTTTCTTTGTTGTGTCTTTATCTGGTTTTGGAATTAGGATGATGTTGGCCTCATAAAAAGAGATTGGGAGTCTCCCATCATTTTCAATTTTTTGGAATAGTCTGTGAAGGATAGGGGTTAGCTCTTCCTTAAATGCTTTGTAGAATTCTCCTGTGAAACCATCTTGTCCAGGGCTTTTGTGTGTTGGGGAGTTTTTTGATTACTGCTTCAATTTCTTTTGCTGTTATTGGTTTGTTCAGGCTTTCTGCTTCTTTTCTATTGAGTTTTGGAAGATTATATTTTTCTAGAAATTTGTCCATCTCATCTAGGTTTTCAAATTTCTTGGCAAACAGTTCTTCATAGTAATTTCTTACAATCCTTTGGATTTCTGTGGTATCTGTTGTAATCTCTCCTCTTTCATTTCTGATTGTGTTTATCTGTGTCTTCTCTCTTTTTTTTCTTAATGAGTCTGCTTAAAGGCTTGTGGATTTTGTTTATCTTTTCCAAGAACCAGCTCTTGGATTCATTGATCCTTAGAATTGTGCTTTTAGTCTCTATGTCATTTAATTCTGCTCTGATCTTGGTTATTTCCTTCCTTCTGGTTGCTCCAGGCTGCCTTTGTTGTTGTTCCTTGAGTTCTTGTAGACGTAGGGTTAGGTTGTTTGTTTGAAATGTTTCTAACTTTCTTAGGTGGGCCTGTATCACTATGAACTTCCCTCTCAGGACTGTCTTTGCTGTGTCCCATAAGTTTTGGGTTGCTGTGAGTTCGTTTTCATTTGTTTCCAGAAACCTTTTGATTTCTTCCCTAATATCATTCTTGACCCATTCATTGTTTAATAGCATGCTGTTTAATCTCCATGATTTTGAGTGTTTTGGGTTTTTTTCCTTGGGGTTGGTTTCTAGCTTCAGTCCCTTTTGATCCGAGAAAATGCTTCGATGATTTCAATTTTTCTGAAATTGTTGAAGCTTGTTTTGTATCCTGTCATGTGGTCTATGTTTGAAAATGTTCCATGTACATTTGAAAAGAATGTGTATTTAGCTTCTTTGGGATTAAAGCCTCTCTTTATATATCAGTAAAGCTCATTTCATCTAGGGTATTGTTCAATGCCACAATATCTTTGTTGATATTTTGTTTGGAAGGTCTGTCCATTTTTGATAGCGGGGTGTTAAAATCCCCCACAATAATTGTGTTGCTGTCAGTATCTTTCTTGAAGTCCTCTAAGATATTCTTGATGTATTTGGGTGCTCCTATGTTGGGTGCATATATATTTACAATATTTATGTCTTCTTGGTGGATTCTTCCCTTGAATATTATGAAATGACCTTCTGGGTCTCTCTTTATGGTCCTTTTTTGGAAGTCTATTTTGTCAGATATGAGTATTGCTACCCCAGCTTTTTTTTTCCTGTCCATTTGCTTGGAAAATTTGTTTCCAGCCCTTCACTTTCAGCCTGTGCAGGTCTTTAATCCTGAGGTGGGTCTTTGTAGGCAGCATATGTGGGTGGGTCATGTTTTCTTATCCAATCAGCTATTCTATGTCTTTTGATTGGAGCATTTAATGCATTTACGTTTGAGGTATTATCAATAGGTACTTATTCATGCCTTTTATGTACCTGTGTTCCTCCCCCTCCACCTCTGTTTTCCTTCTTTTCCTTAAAGCAGTCCCTTCAGCATCTCTGGCAGACCTGGTTTGGTGGAGGTATATTCTTTTAGCCTTCTTTTGTCTGAGAAGCTTCTTATTTGGCCTTCTATCTTGATTGAGAGCCTTGCTGGGTAAAGTAGCCTTGGTTGCAGACCTCTGATTCTCATTACTTGGAATATTTCTTGCCATTCTCTTCTGGCTTGGAATGTTTCCATTGACAAGTCAGCTGTTAGCCTCACTGGGGCTCCCTTGTATGTTACTTCCCATTTTTCCCTTGCTGCCTTTAATATTCTCTCTTTGTCTTGGAATTTTGCCATTTTAATTATGATGTGTCTTGAGGTGGGCCTCTTTGGGTTCCTCTTGATTGGGACTCTCTGTCTTTCCTAAATTTGTGTGACTTTTTCTCTCATCAAATTGGGGAAATTTTCCATCATTACTTTTTCAAATAGGTTTTCTATCCCTTGCTCTTCTTCTCCTTCTGGTATCCCTATTATATGGATATTATTACGTTTCATATTGTCTTGCATTTCTCTTAATCCCTCTTCATTCTTTCTGAGCCTCTTTTCCTTTTCTTGCTCTTTCTGGGTGTTTTCTTCTACTTTGTCCTCTAGCTCGCTGATCCGATCTTCTGCTTCATCGATCCTGCTTTTAATTCCTTCTACTTGTTCTTCAGTTCAGAAATTGTATTCTTCATTTCCTCTTGGCTCGTATTGAGAGTTTCTATTTCCTTTTTCATGTTGATGTAGTTTTCAGTTAGTTCATTGTAGCTTCCCTGTAGTTTCTGGTAGCTCATTGTGAGCTCATTGAGCTTCCTGACGATCACTGCTTTGAACTCAATATCTGATAGTTGAATTTCCTCTATTTCATTTAGCATTCTTTCTGGGGCTTCCTCCTTTCCTTTCATTTGGGGATTGTTTCTTTGTCTTCCCATTGTTTGTGAGACTCTTCTTGTTAGCCTCAGCTTCTTAAATTGATCTGTTCTGGCTCCCTGAGTTCGTGGTGTGAACTTCTTTAGTAGAAAATCAGTGAGTTTCCTTTGATCTCCCAAGCAATTTCCTTGATCTCCCAAGCTCACTGGTCTTGGGTTGTCATTTCAGTTGGCTTTGTGTTTGCCTTTGTGTTTTGATTGTTGTTGGGTCTTTCTTTGGTGGTTCCTTCCCACCAGCTGGTTAAATGAGGGTCACTCTGTCCACCACCTCTTGTATTTTGTCGTTCTGGTGAGGGCAGGTTGTGTTGAAGCTGGTTATTCTGTGTGTATAAGGTTTAAAGAATTCTCTCTTGCTCTTGTTCAGTTGTTTGTATTGGGTACTGTCTCTACTGTTTAGTTGTATTTCCAGATAGGTCCTGGATTGAGGTTTGTGTGGTTACCATTTCCTCCTTCACCATCTTCTGTTGTTATCTGTTAGTGGTTCCTTTGTTGTTGGGTTTCCTCTTCAAATGGGTATCCTGGTGTTCACCGCCTCCAACTATTTTTTTCTCATCAGTTGGAGGGGGAAGGCAAAATGGTTTAAGACAGCAACAGAGCTGATATTTACAGTAGCAGCAAGTAGGGAAAAGACAGGAGATCCTTTGACTATGTATAGTGTTAACCGTGATCTTCCACCCAGCTAGCTGATTTTCAGAAAGGATGGAAAGAAGATAAGACTCTTGTTTGGGAAGGAAGGACTGTGAGTTGGATCTATAAAGCAGGGAGATTATGGGAGGTCAGATTCTGAGGTAAGGTGAGAGTAACGGATAGTAAGTAGATGTTGTGTGTGAGAGAATAGAGTTAACCACTACAGTAATAGAGTTCAGGAAATTTTGAAGTGGGCTAAGATCTGGGAGGGGTGTTGTGAAGTATTTACAATTGCATGGAACAGCAATTATTTACAACAATAATGGAGCAACAATCATATGACAGAATCTATGAAATCTAGGTAACAAGAATAGCGAGTATAGAACCTTGAGTAGTGTGCTAATGAGACACAGGTGAGGTAAAGAACAGTACATTAGCAATGCACTATAAAAGAGATATCAGGGAAAACCTGTCAGGTGATACAATATACTAGCCTAGCAAAGCAGACTATACAGAAAAAAGAGGAATACAAAAATAGTATTTTAAAAAAAGATGTAAGAATAATAGAAAAATAATACTAATACAAATATGCAATAACTTGCAGGTTCTCTAATAGCAGAGTGAAATTTGTCTCACTGTCCCAGCTGCTGTGATACCCCTTCTTTGGGTTCAACTTTGGTCTTTTCATGGATCCAGGATTTTGTTTCACTTGTAGGTATTTAGAAAAAAATTTAAAAAGTAAAGATAGAAAAGGCAGATGAAAGAAGGAAGAAGAGATAAAATTGGAGGAAAGGAAGGAAGAAGGAATAAAACAAGAAATCAGGAAAGAGAGGAAAAAAGAAATCAAGAGAATAAAACAATAAAAATTAAAAAATTAAAAATTGTTTAAGAAAAAATAGAATCAAGTTAAAAAGTCTCTTAGTTTCAAAGTGGCCAAACCAGTTTTTCTGCTCTTGCTGGCTGCGGCAGGCTGAGGGGTGATTGGTATGGCTTTTCTTCCTCGGTCAGCGGAGCGCACATTGGCTCCTTCACTGTCTGGGAAGCTAATGTGGTTCCTCAGCCTTGCGCCCTGGGTGTGGGAATCAGGTCTTTCCCCAAGGTTACTGCTGTGGACTGGGGTGCGGGGATGCTCTCCCTGCATGCACGCCCACGTGCCCATGGCTGGGTGGCAGGGAGGCTGGAGCGACTGATCACTTTAGGAGAATTCCTTAAACAGTGCCTGTCCATTCTCTCCTTCCTCTTGAGAAATTCCTCCTGTTCAAGCCTGCCTCTCCGCACAATGGACTGGCTTCTCCCGCAGCCCCACTCTCCAGCCAGACTGGTGCCTGTGGGGGTTAGGGCCCTGATGCCTGACCCAGCCTCTCTGGTGTCCACAGCCTCCAAAGGTGCTCACAGCCTTTGTGTGTTTGCTAACACCTGGATTCCTCCAACTGCCGCTCAGACCTTGTTTGGCTGGGGAGAGAGAGCAGTTGTCTTGGCTCTCTCCCAAGGACTCTGTGGCAAACCCAGCAGCTGGCCCTGGGCCTGGGGCTGCAGCCCTGGGACCACACGCTGGTCCCCGGGACCCTACCTTGTTGCAGCACTCTTCTTAGGGTCTGGTTTTTCGGTTCCGTCACAATCCTTGGTCCCCTATTTTCACATAATCTGAAGTATGTTGGTTGCTTGCTTCTCTACTCCATAGATCGGTCAGGATTTTCTCCCCTGAGCAGAGGGAAGCCAAATCTGCTCCTTCCTATTCCGACGCCATCTTAGCCCCCGCTCCGAATAAAGTTTTTAAAAATGGAAAAGCCTCAAACTACCTTCAAGGAAAGAGTTAACTTCTAACATAACCCCTCCTTTTTGAGGGGACCCAAGGTTTTTCAGTACTCATTATAAGGCTTGAATAGCTGAAGAAGAGTTGATTATCTACATATGGCAGTCATTTAACAAAAGCCATGTTTCTGCAGATAAAGGGATATGTTTTATTAGTAGCAATTTATTCCAACTTGAGAAATAATTCGGAAATTTAAAAGCTGCAAAGTCATTTACTTTTCATTCTGAATAAACAGGAAGTAGTGGTAAAATATGGCATAGCTGCATATAAACTATACTTAAAATTATGCACAATAATGTGACTCAATTTACTTTATTCTACAACCATTGATCACCTATTATAAATTTATACTTTAGAGGCACATCCCTTCTACAGAAACAGAAAAAAATCCTAAAATTCATATGAAACTACAAGACTCTGAATAGCCAAAGAAATCTTGAAAAAGAAAAAGCTACCCTGGCTGGCGTAGCTCAGTGGATTGAGCTTGGGCTGTGAACCAAAGCATCGCAGGTTCGATTCCCAGTCAGGGCACATGCCTGGGTTGCAGGCCACGGTCCCCAGCAACTGCACATTGATGTTTCTCTCTCTCTCTCTCTCTCTTTCTCCCTCCCTTCCCTCTCTAAAAATAAATAAATAAAATCTTAAAAGAAATCTTAAAAAAAGAAAAAGGTAGAAGTATCATACATCCTGATTTCAAACTATATTACAAAGCTGTAGTAATCAAAACAGTGTGGTACTGACATGAAAACAGACACACGAACCAGCAGAACAGAACTGAGAGCTTAGAAATAAACCCAAGAACTGATAGCTTAGAAAATAAACCCTATACAGTCAAGTATATTTGACAAAGGGGCCCAAAAATATTCAATAGGGAAAGGACAGTTTCCTTAATAAAGAGTGGGAAAATTGGATAGTGGATAGTCACATATCAAATTAATGAAACTGGACCCCCTACCTTACACCACTCACAAAAATTTACTCAAAATGGATAAAAAAAACTTATTTTGGCAATGATTTTTTGCATACGCACCAAAAGCACAAGTAATAAAACCAAAATTAACAAGTGAGACTACATCAAACTCAAAGCTCTGAAAAAAATCAACAAAATGAAAAGGCAGCCTAACAATAAAGTATTTACACATCATATACGTGATAAGAGATTAATCTCTAAGATATATGTGGAATTCATACAACTCAATATAATTCTCCCCCAGTACCCCTGGGGGATTGGTTCAGGACCCATGCTGATACCAAAACTAATGGACACTCAAGTCCCTTTTATAAAATGATTATAGTATTTGCATATAATCTCTGCATATCCTCCCATACACTTTAAATCATCTCTATATTACTTAAAATACCTAATACAATGTAAATGTATCTAACTAGTTATTATACTGTATTGTTTAGGAAATAATGACAAGAAAAAAGAAAAGTTATACATGTTCAGACACAACCATCTGATTAGTGATGTACTCAGCATATGCATATAGTTAGGCCTATGTAGTTGTACACATAACTACATAGTACATGTTGGCAACATAACCTTTTTCCCCCAAATATTTCCATCCATGGTTGGTTGAATCCATCGACATGAAACCCAAGAATACAGAGGGCATACTATAGCAAGAAAACAAACAATCTGATTTAAAAATGGGCAGAGGACTTCAATAGTTCTTCGAAGAAGACACAGAAATGGCCAGCAGGTACAAGAAAGCCATTCAACATCATTAGTCAAAGGGAAATGCAAATCAAACCACAATAAGCTTCACCTCACACCTGTTTAAAATGGTCGTAATTAAAAAGATAAGAGATAATAAATGCTGATAAAGATATGGACAAAAATGAAACATGGTGCATTGTTGATGGGAATGTAAATGGTATAGCCACTGTGAAAAAACAGGATGGAGACTCCTAAAAAAAGTAAAAATACAACTACATTATGATTCAACAATCTCACTTCTATATACTCAAAAGAAATGAAATCAGCATTTCAACGAGATATCTGCACTCCTATACTTACTACAACATTAATCACAATAGCAAAGACATGGAAATAACCTAAATGTTCACAGATGAAGGATAAAGAAAATGTGATAAATGTATTATGATGATTACCCATAGATGTTGAACACATTATGCTAAGTGAACGAATTCAGACAAGATAAATACTGTATTAATCTCTCCTCTATGTGGAATCTAAAAATATTCAACTCACAGAAACATTGTAAAATGGTGACTGCAGGGGCTGGGGTAGGTAAATGGGGAGATGCTGATCAAAGCACACAAATCTTCAGTTATAAGATGTACAGCATGGTTACTGTAGTTAATAATACTGTATGACATATGTAAAAGTTGCCTTAGGAGTAGAGCTTTAAAATTCTCACCATAACAATAACAACATCAAAATGGTAATTATGTGAAGAATGTGTTAACTAACCTTATTGTGGTAAACATTTTGACGTATGTATGTAGTGTAGGAAATCATTCCTTGCATAACTTAACTTATGTAATATATATACCAATATATCTCAAGAAAGTTTAAAAAACAAAATAAAATCACATATTGTAAAAGAGGTAGTGCTGCAAGTAGCTTTATGGTTCATCATAGCTTTCCATTGGTGCTGCAAATTTAATATGAATATGAAATGATTACTTTAGGGTACAGAGTACACTGACTACATATATCTCCAGATAAGCTTAATAAGTATTATATAACTTCCACAAGAATACAGTTTGAGAGGAAAAAATAAATTTAAGTATCTCTAATTAGCCAATTTAACATCCGCTCTAATGATCAAAAAATAAAATTACCCTACAAGAAAATGAATGTCCTTGATTTAAACTCTAACTAATATTTTGGAAATAATCTAATAGAAATAAAAGTTATTTGGGACTGACAAGAATGGAAAGAAGTTTTAAAGAAGAGTTACCTTGTTTGAAAAGAAAACAATTTTGTCTATTCATTGTGTTATCACTATTTTAACACTTGGGTTTAAGTTTTCTGCATTTATAAGCAAATTTATATATCAGTCTTTGCTATTCATTGAAATAATTCCTAAGTACTTTTTTCTTTTAACTTTAAAAAATATCCTCTAACAAGAGTTTTTAACCACCTCCCCCATAAGAGCACACTGAGTGGGATTTAGATGCTATAAACTTACAAGGACCATTTGCAACCTCATCTGACCCCTCAAACCCCAGGATACTATCCCTGCCCACCGCCCAAGACCCACAGGCCCTATGCACAGCTGACTTGTGAGAGGCTCAGACATTCATCCACTGCTGCGCACTGCCAGGACGGTACAACCTCAGCAGAGGCAGGGGCACAGAACAGCCTTTCAGCCTGCAGAAGTCTTACTAGATAATGTTCGTTTTCTAAATCCTAACAACCTTGAAAAATACAGGGAGGATTTGGAAGGGATTGCCTCCTAAGAAGCTGGCATACTGCTGAGTCCTAGCACTGTTTTCCTTTTGTTAAACTTCATCTTCTGCTTGTGTCTGCCACATCCCCGCAGAAAATAGTAGGAGGCTGGCTGCACACAATACGCAGTCAAGACAGTTATTCACAACCTGGGCACTGACTGAAATGGAGCTTCAAAAAAGGCTAAATCAGATCTTTGGTCCACATTTCCTCTTTTATTCACATGCCACGCACTGTGCTGGATGCCAGAACACACAGTGAAGATGGTAAATGTTGCCCATATGAGGCTTGCAATTCACTGAAATACTGTTCACGTTTAAGACAGTGACCTTCTGGAAATTCTGCAAATCTGCAGTTGTTCTCTGAAGAGAGAGGAATGAATAGCTAATCAGAGTCAGAGTTTATTCTCCCCAGAGCTTGTAATGTCCACCTGCTTAACAGTTCAGAATGGACATTTTGGAGAAGTCTCCTGATGATGCTTTGGACGGGTGTCTACAGTACTAAATTTTGGCATGTGAGTGAGGAAAACTTTAGTAGTAACTTCTAAATAAGTCAGCTTTAAGCAACAGCATAAGAAGCCAGCAAAGTTTCTCTTACTAGTATCTGTGCTAGAATTGCTAAGCTCCTGCCCATTACCAGACACTACGCTGTTGGTAGTTGTGATGCCATTGTAAATCAATCCATTTTACTACAAAACCATTGTTAGAAGAGTTTGTGTTTGTTCTGTATATAAATGACCTGAAAAGAAATTTAACTGAAAGTTTTCAAAAGTGAAGTATAATGTGTGAAGTATGATTAAAATTATTTGTTTAAACTGAGTCATATTTTCCTTGCTTAGACATGTATCCAAAAAGAGATACAAAAGGAGTGGTTTAAAAAAAGGAAAGCTGAGTTATCAAAGAAAGATAAGTCATTGAAGTATTGCAAAGAAATAGTGCAGAAGAGAAATTTACTACTAAATGCATTTAATAAAAGAGGAACTAATATTACCAAAACCCCTACATGATACAAAGAGCATTAAGTAAAAACTGGACAAAAAAAGGCCTGCCTTCAAGGTATTTTGTGTACAGTGTGATCCCAGCACTGGGTAATACTTCTGTTTTAGAATTTAACATTTTATATTACCAATCATTGTTTGCATGACTAGCTCCAAAAGTAATTAGAGCTGAGAACAGGGGGCTGGATTTAATTATTCTTTATATCCCTTGCACATCCTTACAGAGTGTTTGCTAAAGGAATAAGAAGCAAACTCCTGAATGAATATGAAATATGTACTCTTCTGTGTAAGGTCATCAAGGAAGGTGTCACAAAGGTAGGACACTGGGCATTTCTATAGGCAAAGATGGGAAAGCACATTCTAACAAGAGCAAAAGGACAAAGTCTGGGCACACTACAGGCCACAATGTGGAGAGGACTGTAGCCCAGACAGTGAAAGCTCTGAGGGCCGCAGAGAAGAGCTTTGTTTTATTCCACAGGCATCAAGGAGGCACTCAAGTGTTTTCAGTCAGGGGAGTAACAAAATCCCTGCACTGCTCTGGGAAGATTACTTGGGCAGTTATGTGAAGGATGGATTAGGAGAGGCATAAGGTGGGGAGATCAGTTGGGTTTCACTGCAATAACCCAGGTGAGACTCAATAGACTTAAACAAGGAGGTGGGGGGGACTGGCAATATAAAAAGTGAGCAAAATAAAGAATGAGTTAAGAGAAGAATCTAGAGAATATACAGGGCATAATGGAGGATATAAACATCACAGAGATGGAAGTAAGTAAACAGTGTGGAGTAGAGAGAATGGGGCTTTCTGACTGATGATATTCATCAGGAGCCTGGAATTACACTACTCTTCTTTTCAGTTAGGCAAAGAATGAATTTTCTTGGCTACAGTACTAGATTAAAAACAATAACAAACAACAAACAACAATAAAACCTTTATTTGCCCTGGCAGGGTACCTCACCTGTAAGAGCAATGTCCTGATACACCAAGGCTATGGGTTTGACCCCTGGTCAGGGCACATATAAGAATCAACCAATGAATTCATAGATGGGTAGAACAAAATCTTTTTCTCTCCCTCTTGTCTGTCGCTCTATCCCCTTTTCCTCTTTCTCTCTAAAATCAATAAAAAATAAATAAAAATAACCTTACTTTGGCCCACTAGATCCCACTGGTAAAGAAATAAGGACTTAGGAAAGATACACTGTCTAATGAAAGGCAGGACCTTGTTAGGAGCAGTTTAGTGCTGTCAGGCCAGGGAGCCAGACTCAGCAGAAAAAGGTGCAGTGTGGTCCCTTCTGTCCCGATGGTATTCACAACACGACCTGCAATGCATCACACAACCCAACCTGAATAAATAATTAAACACTGATGTGTTAATACCCAAACATGGGTTTGGCGAAAGGTGATACAGTGAGTAAGATGTCTTCTGCAGTTGGCCATGCCACCAAGATTTCTAGTCTACAAAATTCTAAAACTGCAATTCCAAAAAAACAAAATTCCTTTTTCCTAAAGAACATTGCCCCAAAGTATATAATTTTTTCTATAAGTTATACAACAAAAATGAGATGCACCCCAGAAATGTTATAACTGGAAAAAGAAGTAATTAGCATATTATTATTCTTCAAAGTTAAGTCTTAGAGGGTTACCTGTTAGACTATCCAAGTCCTAAGCATCTGCTATGCCACACCTTTAAGGACAAACTTCATGAACAAATTCAGCTCAAGAAAGCCAAGCATGGTGCAAATCCATGATGACTGCAAAGGTACGCGAACATCTCAGCAGAGCCCACAGGTATCCTTGCTTAATTTCTCAACAGATAAGATACTATCAATGATAAAGGAAAAATCTGTTCAGAGTAACAGATTTTTTTCTCACTTTTATTTATAACCTAATAATAGCAGCAGCATTGCTAATACATTCTATTTATCTAAAAATATCTGAGAAAATAAAGCCTTTATGTTTTCACAGGTGGGGAAAAAATCACTTATTTAGAAAGGACAATCTGGATGCTTTAAATACAGACTAAGTTGAAGTTATTAATCAAACAGAAAATGCCCAACTTGTTTTTCAGACATAACATGAAGACCATTTAAAAAGTCACAAATTCAACCCTGGCTGGTGTGGCCCAGTGGACTGAGCACCAGAGGTTGAACCACAGGGTCACTGGTTTGATTCCCAGTTAGAGCACAACCTGAGCTGAGGGCCAGATACCCAGTAGAGGGTGTGTGAGAGGCAACCACACATTCATGTTTCTCTGCCCCTTTCTCCTTCTCCAACTCCTGGCTCTGGACCAAACCCTGCCAACTCCAGGACCTGGCCCACCAGTATCTGCTGGGCTTACTGCCCTGTCCATCTTCTCCTCAATCATCCCATCAACACTTCTCTTTCTTTTTTTTTTTTTAAATTTTTAAGTGAACTTTTTTTTTATTTTACTTATTTACTTTTAGAGAGGGAAGGCAGGGAGATAGAGAGAGAGAGAGAAACATCAATGTGCAGTTGCTGGGGGTCATGGCCTGCAACCCAGGTATGTACCCTGACTGGGAATCGAACCTGCGACACTTTGGTTCACAGCCCACACTCAATCCACTGAGCTACACCAGCCAGGGCTAGCACTTCTCTTTCTAACATCCATTTGGTGTATCTGAATTCCTAGTAATGCAACCAAGTCAGGACCTAGTAGGGCAAAGGAAAGAAAATAGGAAATCAGTAGTTTCAGGGGATTGCAAATCTTTGTACAATTATTTTCCAGACAAGGCAAGAATAAATTCTTCTTGCAGTACAGTCAGGATTGAGGAAGGCTGAAGACTTAAATGTAAAAAGCAAAACTAAAACTTTTGGAAGAAAATACAGAAGAACACCTAAAAAATACAAACCATAAATGAGAGGATTGGTATTCAGATAAAAAATTTTCTGAACAGAAAATACAAAAACGAGGAATTAAAAGATAAGCCATAGACTAGAAGACATCTGACATTCTTGCAACAAGGAGCTTCATCCAGACTCTAGGCACCCTGTGCCCTGGAGGACAGCGCCAAGTCCCTGGCTCACCTTTGTCTGTTTTCTGGTATTGATCATACATTTAAACGTTCTTCCAAACTGACATGTGTGAAATGGTACCTTACTGTTAATAAATTCACACTTCCCTGATTACTCCTTGATTACTAGAGAAATCAAGCATCTTTTTATGTGGCTATTGGAGACATTTCAAGGTTTCCCATCTGGGAACTTCCTGTTCATACTGTTTGCCCAGTTTCTTTATGGGTTGTTTGTGTTTTCCTTATCAACCTGTAAAAGTTTCTATAGAAGTAATATTTTAACAAAAATATATTTTAACACTGTTAAAGTTGCTACAAACAGCTTATGATTATAGCTTTTATAGAACTCAAAGAGTCAAGACAAGTAAACAAACAAAATCAATGAAGTTCAGATTTAAAGTACTAATTTAGTATGAAAATGGATGCTATCCTAAAAGGAAATCATCAGCGCTTCATTTAATAATAGAAGATTTATTTGCAAGTGCTAAATTTGACTTGCTGGTGATTTCTGATTTTAAACCATCACATACACCACCCTGATCAGTGTTACCATTTTTTTAAATAAACAATCAACTCTTTGATTACAGATCAATGTAGGACTTTACACATATACTAACAAAATACACAAACTGACAATTCTCAAAAGAATAAACGTCCGCATTAGTAATCAGAAAAATACAAATTAAATCAAAAATTCCATTTTCTAGAAATTTAAGTGGTAAAAAATTTTTGAATGATAAAACCAATGCTGGTGATGAAATACAGTGACATTCTCTTATTGTGCTGATGGGAATACAATTTGGTATAACCTGAAGTGCAGTGAAATGCAGCAATCTGCAGCAAAACCTTACACATGTTAATAGTGCTTCACCTAGTGATTTCACCTCAAAGTACTTGTTCAAAAGAAATAAATAATCAGTCACAAGATTCCCCTGCCCACCCACGGATGTCCATTTCACTATTATACCTAGATTTAGCATCATTCATTAAGTGTACATTCATTAAGGGCACTGGAAAGTTGGTTCCTGGACAGCTCCAGGCAGTAACAGACCTACTTTTTTAAAGAAACTGATTCTATATGAGTAGAGTGGGGTTCAACCTCTGCCCTTAATTCCACTTCTAACTCAAGCCTAACCAGAGTATTCTATCAAAGGACGTACAGCTTCAGGTAGAAGCACATACCCCAACCAAGCTCATCAAACCTTGCTCACCGTTTTTTGCCAGTTATTGAAGAAGGAGTCCTTTCATGTTTACGAGGACTACAGTGCTATGACACCAGTCTTGGACTGTTGGCCAACCATTATGCCTACCAAGTGAAAAAAGCCTATCCCAGAGATGGGACTCAGCAAAACACCAGGAAGGGAAAAAGCAGTTAGTTAACTACAGCAAAGTTCCCATAAGATTATCAGCTGATTTCTCAAAGGAAACTTTGCAGGCTAGAAGGGATGGGCAAGAAGTATTCAAAGTCATGAAAAAATGGAGACCTACAGCCAACACTCCTCTGCCCAGCAAAGATATCACTTAGAATCAAAGGGCAGATAGAGCTTTCCAGAAAAAACTAAAGGAGTTCATCATCATGAAACTATTACTGTATGAAATATTAAAGGGACATATTTAAGAAAAACAAAATAAGAACTATGAACAATAAAATGGCAACAAATACTTATCAACAATTAAATCTAAAAAACAAACTAAGCAAAGAAGAACGGAGATATAATCACAGATTGAGAGAGCATTTTGATATTTTGCAAGATGGGAGGGGTTATGGGGGAATTGGTGAAGAGAAGGGGATTAAGAAGTACAAATAGGTAGTTATAAAATAGTCACAAGAGGGTAAAGTACAGAATTGGAAATGGAGTAGCCAAAGAAACTATCGATGACACATGGATATGAACAATGGTGTGGAACTGCCTGAGGGATTTGTAGGTGCTGGGTAGAGGGGGGCAAGAGGGAGAAATAACTGGGAAACTATAATAGCATAATCAATAAAATATAATTTAAAAAGATACTGATAAATCCCAAAACAAGAAAAAGACATAACAAAGAAAGAAAACTTCAGGCCAGTATTGCTGATGAACATGGACACTAAAATCCTCAACAAAATATTGGGAAACTGCACCCAGTAATATGTTAAAAAGATCATATACCATGATCAAGTGGGATTCATCCCAGGGATGCAAGGATGGTAGAATATTCACAAATCAATAAACGTAATACATCGCATAAACAAAAGCAAACACAAAAATCACATGATCATATCAATAGATGCAGAAAAAGCATTTGACAAGGTACAGCATCCATTTATGATAATAACATTTTTTATCATAGCAAAGTGGGAATAGAGGGAGCATTCCTGAACATAACAGAGGCCATATATGAGAGTCCTACAGCCAACATCATACTCAAAAGGCAAAAACTAAAAATTTTCCCACTAAGATCAGGAACAAGACAAGAATGCCCACTTTCACCACTCCTATTCTACATGGCATTGGAAGTCCTAGCCACAGCGATCAGACAAGAAAAAGATATAAAAGGCATAAAAATTGGAAAGGAGGAAGCAAAACTGTCATTGTTTGCAGCTGACATGACAGTATACATAGAAAATCCTATACACTCCACCAAAAAACTACACAACCTAATAGGTGAATTTGGCAAAACAGTGGGATACCAAGTCAATACTCAGAAATCAAATGAAATATTAGAAACAGAAGTCAGAAAAATAATCCTACTTGATATAGCAACAAGAAAAATAAAATACCTAGGAATAAACTGAACCAAAGAGGTAAAAGACCTGTTCTCAGGAAACTACATAACACTGAAGAAAGAAATTAAGCAAGACACAAACAAATGGAAGCATGTACCATGTTCTTGGACTGGAAGAATTAACATCATTAAAATGTCCATACTACCCAAAGCAATTTATAGATTCAAGGCAATCCCTATTAAAGTACCAATGAAACATTTCACAGATATACAACAAACATTTCAGAAATTTACATGGAACCATAAATGACCCGAATAGCTACTGTAATTTTGAGAAAGAAGAACAAAGTTGGAGGGATCACAATACCAGGTATCAAACTGTATTACAAGGCCACTGTGACAAAACAGCCTGGTACTGCCATAAGAACAGACACATAGACCAATGAAACAGAACAGAGAGCCCAGAAATAAACCCAAGTCTCTATGGTCAATTAATATTTGACAAAGGGGGCAGAAGCATAAAATGGAGTAAAAATAGCCTCTTCAACAAATGGTGTTAGAGAGCTGGACAGTTACATGCACAAAAATGAAACTCAAGCACCAACTTATACAAAAATAAATTCAAGGTGGATAAAAAACTTAAATATAAGTCATCACACCATAAAAGTCCTATAGGAAAACATTAGCAGGAAAATCTCAGACATTTCACGCAGCAACATCTTCACTGATATGTCTCCTAAAGCAAGGGACATAAAGGAAAGAATAAACAAATGAAACCTCATGAAATTAAAAAGCTTCTACATGGCTAAAGAAAACAGCATTAAAATGAAAAGAGAACCAAATGTATGGGAAAACATATTGGACAAGGGTTTGATCTCCAAAATATATAAAGAACTCACATGACTCCACTCCAGGAAAACAAAAAACCCAATTTAAAAATGGGCAAAAGACTTGAACAGACACTTCTCCAAGAAGGACATGCAGAGAGCCCAGAGGCATATGAAAAGATGCTCAGCATCACTAGCCATCAGAGAGATGCAAATTAAAACCACAATGAGATACCACTTCACACTGATGAGAATGGCCATTCATAAACAATTCAACAAACAAGTGTTGGAGAGGCTGTGAAGAAAAGGGAACCCTAGTACAATGTTGTACTAAGAATACAGACTGGTGCAGCCACTGTGGAAAACAGTATGGAATTTCCTCAGAAAACTAAAAATGGAACTGCCTTTTGAGCCAGCAATTTCTCTGCTGGGATCATACCCTAAGAAATCTGAAACATCAATCCAAAAAACCTATGCACCCCAATGTTCATAGCAGCACAATTTATAACAGCCAAGTACTAGAAGCAACCTAAGTGCCTATCAGTAAATGAATGGATCAAAAAACTATGGTACCTTTACACAATGGGATACTATGCAGCAGAGATAAAGAAGGAGCTCCTAGCCTTTGAACAGTATGGATAGAACTGGAAAGCATTATGCTAAGTGAAATAAGCCAGACAGTGAGGGAGAAATACCATATGATCTCACCTTTAAAAGGAATCTAATAAACAAAAGAACAAAGCAAGCAAAATATAACCTGAGACATTGAAATTAAGGTGGGAGGGATAATGGGGAAAAAGGTTTTCAGGAACAACTATAAAGGACACATAGACAAAACCAAGGCAGGGGGTTGGAAGCAAGGGAGGGAGGTGGGTTTGGCTGGGGTGGAAGGGGAGTTGTGAGGGGGTAGATGCAGACAACTGTAATTGAACAATAAAATAATCTTAAAAAAAGATATTGATAATATTCATAAAATTCTCTCATAGCTCATGTAAGCTAAACTTTTGGTATTTTCTCCAACTATAGTTCATTGGTCAGAAATAAGGAAAATAATTAAAAAATTTAAAAGACAGATTTTGGTTTTTTCTTTTGATTCATGACTTAAAAAAGGCCAAAGAAGCCAGTAATTGAATAATCTAGAACAGATCCCACTCTGTACAGCAGGAGTGTCAAACTCATTTTCTCTAGGGGCCACATCAGCTTCACAGTTGTCTTCAAAGGGCCAAATGTAATTTTAGGGCTATATAAATGTACTTAACTCCTTAACAGTTAAGTAAGAGCCTGGCGCTGCCACCAGGTAGAAACAAGGTGCCGAGCCCGGTAAAACAAGGTGGAGGACCAGATTTGGCCCTTGGGTCCTGTGTTTGCTACTTGTGCTGTACAGCGTCATTTAAAATGTCAAGCACCTTAAGAGTACCCAATAGTTTAAAGTTACCTACATGCAAATAACCTAAGTATTTTGATGTGTAAACATCACCTCTGGGAACATATTAATCTGTGTTTTTTTTGATACTTTGTCTCTTTTATTATTATTTTTAACAGCATTGAGGTATAAATGGCATACAATAAGGCGCAGATATTTAAAGTGTAAATTTGTAAGTTTTAACATACATATACACTTGTAAAACTCTGCCACATTTTTATCAGCCTTGAGAATCTCATGCCACTTTATGATCCATCCATGCCATCCTCTGCCCATCTCTAAGCAACCATGATCAGTTTTAGCCACTATACATTTGTCTGTATTTTCTAGAATTGTATAGAATTTAGCCATACAATATATACCCTTTCAGCATGGCTTCAGTCACTTAACATAATAGTTGCATCCATGCTAGAGTATTTTTTTGGTGAGTAGAATGTCATGTGTGGATATACCACATTTTACCTACCCGCTGACCTGTACATGGGCATATAGGTTGTTTCTTCTTTGGGGCTATAATAAATAGCACCAATATGAATATTCACGCAGAAGTCTTTATATGAGTACATGCTTTGACTTCCTAAGGATGGGATGGCTATGTCATACTATAGGTGTATCTTTAATGTTTTAAAAAACTGTTAAGCTGTTTTCCAAAGTGGTTATATCATTTTACATTTCCACCAGCAGTCTGTGAGAGTTCCACATTCTCCATATCCTGGCCAACACTTGGTATGGTCAGTCTCTTTAAAAATCATCTGGGACCCTGGCTGGCGTAGCTCAGTGGATTGAGTGCAGGCTGTGAACCAAAGTGTTGCAGGTTAGATTCCCAGTCAGGGTACATGCCTGGGTTACAGGCCATGACCCCCAGCAACTGGACATTGATGTTTCTCTCTCTCTCTCTTTCTCCCTCCCTTCCCTTTCTAAAAAATAAATAAATAAAATCTTTAAAAAAATCATCTGGGAAAACTTTTTAAAATAGAGATCCCACAATGCTCCCACCCTCTGCCAAAAAACCCCACTATTGATTGGGGAGGATTTTGGACAATTGCTTCATGACTTTGACTACTGGAATCAAAACTATAAAAGCCATCAATGGGATAAAGAAATAGATAATGTTATGGAAATAGAAGGTATTATTATTTTACCTAATTTTATTTTGTTTAATTATTTTCAACTAGATGTGAAAACTAAAGTCAGGGGCATTTATTCATTCATTTTCCCCCCTAATACAGGGTACTTGTTTCACTCTAGTTGTGTTTCTAATGAAGAAAAAAAGTTCTTGATTAAATATAGTGATTATTATCTTCAAAGAAAATAAGCAAATTCAAGTCATAACAGTGTTTTTAGAATTGAAAGAAGCCCTTTTAAGAGAAATAATGCAAAGCCCCACAAAGCAGTTAAAACATCAGAGACAGGAAAATAAAATAATAAAGGAAAAAACTCATCAGAGATGAGAAGCTAAAGATTAAGGCTCCTTTCAAAAGATAATGTCAACCTAAAACTGCTCATCTGAAAGTTAAATATCTAATATGGCAATAATCATGAAGAAGTCAGGGCTTCATGTAACACCCACAGTAGACTATCAAATTCTTAAGTAAGGTAAACAAATAAATAAAACAGCACCAAACCACCTTCCTCTCCTGCTAAAAAAAAAAAGTGCAAAGCTAAAGAGAACTTAGTTTCCAAAGATGTCATGTAAGCAGGACACAAAAAAAGAACTGAAAAAAGGTGTAGGCAAATTTAAGGATGATATAAGTTACCTAAAAAAGGATATAAGATATACTTGATATAAAATTAACATCAGAGAAGATTTAACTTAAGGTATATACTGAGTAGACACAAGATCTGACTAAATAAGTAAATGAGAGAATACATGAATAAACCCTACAGTATTTATTTTTTCTTTTCTCTTTTGGCAATGGAACCAGCAGTGTACGTCCCATGAACCTTAGCAATCAAACACAGCAATCACTATGCAATATTAAAAAGACATTAGAAGCAGAGTGTCACATAATCACCAAACTAGAGTGGGAAATTTAAGAGGTCATACAGGCAAGGTTTTTTAAAGGCGAGGAGATATGACTAACACCACAAAAGAGACCTCTACCAAGTACCAGCTCCCTGTTTTAATGGATGGCAATTCAAAGACTAAGTGCTTAAGTCATCAAGTTGGGTGTCCGATGTCCAGAAATAAATGAGAGGGTGCCAAAAGTATTTTCTTCTTGCCTAAAAGGGATGCTAAAGCAAAATAAAAACCCATAATTTTCCTGATGTATCAGTATATTTAGAGCATATAAATCCCTTTCTGAACTATTCCAAAGATTCTATTATCATTCAGTCATTCCATTTCCTTTTTAAGCAAATAAACAAACAAACAAACAAAAAAAACCCAGTCCTTTTCCTTTCACATACAATATGCCAACTTTTGAAACTACTGTCTCCTTTTTAAACTACATCAATACCTTATGATGGATCTTTCAATAAGTACTAATGCTTTCTTCAAAAAAGTATTATCTGTTCCCCAAAATGATCACCTTTTCGCCCCAAATGTTCACATTCATACAACCACAGATGATACTTGAAAGGTACAACCACTGATACTTTAAAGGTACATCTTAAACACCAAAGTCAAGTTTCAAAATCAACGTTTCCTTCCTCCTTAATGATTCCAAATCACAATTAAAAAAATTAAAAAGCCAGCCCTGGCTGGCGTAGCTCAGTGGATTGAGCGCGGGCTGGGAACCAAAGTGTCCCAGGTTCGATTCCCAGCCAGGGTACATGCCTGGGTTGCAGGCCACGGCCCCCAGCAACTGCACATTGATGTTTCTCTCTCTCTCTCTCTATCTCCCTCTCTTCCCTCTCTAAAAATAAATAAATAAAATCTTAAAAAAACAAACAAACAAAAAAAAAGGGACATTGTCTCTCTGTTTAAAAAAAAAAAAATTAAAAAGCCGCCCTGGCTGGCGTATCTTAGTGGGTTGAGCGCGGGCTGTGAACCAAAGCATCGCAGGTTTGATTCCCAGTCAGGGCACATGCCTGGATTGCAGGCCATGGTCCCCAGCAACCACACATTGATATTTCTCTCTCTCTCTTTCTCCCTCCCTTCCCTCTCTAAAAATGAATAAATAAAATTTAAAAAAATTTAAAAGCCCGAATCTTTGCTTTTGATTAATATAATTCACATAAAATATTAGCTTTCTATGTTTAGAAGAGAGAAAATGAACCAGCAAAGTGATCAATTGATTTTCTATTACATTTGGCAACTGAATGAGATGGAGATGACAGGCATGTATATACAAATGACACCAGTGACCAAATGAGGGGGTTCATGCTTTTAAGGATTCCACATACCCTGAGTATGTAAATGAGTACCACTGTTCACTAATGAAGGTTTTTCTTTTAATAACATTTCACCTAGACATTCTACAGCATTATAATTTAAAAAGAACACACAGAAGTATTTTAAATGTTCCACTTAAGTCCAAATGGATAACTATAATTAAGTAAAGAATTGCAATTAAATGGATTTATAGGAGAATTTTAAATGAAATTTGTATATAAAAATAATCAGTCAAAATATATAATATATACATGTAAGACTTCTCTCTAAGTTCACCTTTAAAATTTTTAGGACATACTATAACAGTCAGAGTTGTATATGGTATATAACTATATATATAGTACATGTTCTTAGCACTCGGCTTTAATTGATAAAGACCCTTTATGCTATTAAAACAAATTGCTAATATTCTAAAGCACAAATTTTTGCATAATATTTAGCTCACACATTATTTTATACTGTATACTTACTACATCAAACTTCTGAGTGATGTTCCCCTGGACATCAAGTAAATAAACCTTGCCGTAATGTGTGCCCAGTGCCAAAAACTGTAAGAAAAACAAAGGGATCAGTTTACTAATGTACCATTAACACACAATTACTAATAAAACCATTTTCAAAGTCAAGAGTCTCTATCCTTAGTGATCTGTAATGCCTTAGAAGACATGCAATCCTTGGAGATGGTACATTTCCAGCTTCAGGGAAATAACAGAATAGGGCCCACTTTATCCTTATAGTGCAAGCTAACTATCAGAATGACTCACTGACGCATGAGGACCTTCGTCTACTGACAGCTAATAGTATGTATGTGGTCTTTACACAATAAACTGTGGCAGCAAATTAAAATGCAGCTGTGAAAGCATGGCCAACCTAAGGTTGAACTCAAAAGTCAGAAGGGAATGATTAAGCAACTCACCTTAATTATGACAAGTATGTAAATTTGTGCTATCATTAAAATTCAATACATGTATACAAACAAAGTAATATTTTTAGAAAGAAAAATTTATGCTGTATCAAGAAATGAAAAATATTCAGATATACTTACACAGTTAGCATTAGAATGCCTCTATAAGTTAATGTAATAATGAATGTAACTTTTTATATTCTAACGCAAAAATCCTTTTCTGTCCCAAAATAACTGTTGAGCTACATATTCATTTTATGATATGAACCTAGTTCAGAACTTCTTTTAATTCTCTGAACTAACCTAAACAAAACAGAAGAAACTTTAGGACATGAAATATGACATGAGATTTTTCTTCCTTTTTATTTCTTTATGCATTACTCAAATAGTTTCAAATTCTCTGTATTTCACTGCATGTGAGCATGCTTCATTGCAACCAATAATGAAATGCTCAAATTTACAGGCACTACCAGGCATTTCAAACAGCACAATCTTTAAAAAATTAACCTATAGAAGGTCAAGATTTAAAAAGATTTATCAAAATGGAATTGCTTAAAATTTTCAGTTGAAGCACTTAAAATATAAAGCTACACTAAAAAGGAGTCACAAAAAGGGAAAGAAGGGGTTCATTAGAAATTCAATCCCAGCAATCCCTTTCACTCCTGCAAGGTTGCCTTTTTTCAAGAAAAATCCCCTGGGTAAAAAATCAATACTGGTTAATAAAACATCAGGTGTGCAGACATAACTAGGTATGACGATTCCGCTGCACAATCCTGCCTGAATGCACCAGGTGCCATGGCGAATATTCATCTTCAGCAGACAGCAAACATGGTGAAAACAGGATGCCCAGGCCCTAGAAAGGGAAGGGGCAAGTGATAATTCTGGGGGGAAATTAGTTTGAATATATAAACCAAACCAGGATGTTTTCACCAAAGCAAAAGAATATTATAATCAGAAACACAGGACTCAGATGGTTTTAATTTTTCCTCTACAGTAACACTGACAATATTTCAATTAAAAAAAGCCACTTAACACTAACTAAAAACAAACAGTACTTCAACTCATTATACCCCAAGTACTGGACAATACTGATTCTCCTCATAAATACTGCATTTAGTTTATTAGAAAACTAAGGAGAACTGGATTCTTCAAATGTTTTACTACTACATCATCTCTGACACCTCTGTGAAGGCCATATTTGAACTTCCAATTATACTTTATTAAAGTTTTAAAGGTTCTATGTAGGGTACATTAGTTCCTTTTCTTTTTCTTTTGTCAAAATTACTAACTGAATCCATTTAATAGTTAAGATAGAAAGGAAACATAAAATAATTATTTTGATTTTATAGTTTTAACCTAGAATTATAATTACTTTAGAATTATTTTGAAAAATACAGTGCTTTTGACAAACTACCTTTTGTTTACAAAAATATTTCATCAATTAGACAAATTACTGCTATTCCCATTTAGAAATAACTGTATATGCTTAAAAAATAACAAGTTTGGTAAGCCAAGTGGAGAGGTCTTCAAAAATGTATTTAACTATGAAAATTATTAATGAGTCACATATTTACTAATGGTTTTGACTACTTAAATACAACAAAAAAGCAAAATTGTCCACAAATCACAAATGTAAATACAAATTATTTAAATGTGATTACCTTTCCAGTCATTAAAAGTCTTGAGTGTTTGTAACTATTAATTATTTTTAACATGAGAGCACCTGCAATCCAGGATGGGCAAAGAATAAATATAACTTAATTAGCTCCTTTCATGTTTGATTACAGAAACTTGACTCATTTAACAATCAGATTGGGCATCTAATCCTTCTGAACCATCCTCTAGCATAAGTGTTTTTACTTTGAATAACTGGGTTTTTTGTCTATAAACAAGTGGAAATGATAAGCAATCCTTTAGATACCACAGTCAAAACAAGAAGTAGCATATTTTAAATGTGCTCAGCTATATAATATCATCTATGTTGAACATAGCATTTTCCAAAGTAGGGAGTGCCTTTAATTACATAAGCAGAAATAAGTCTGACAGTTTATGTGATTTCCCTAGAAACAGCCAATGAACAGCAGAGCTAGGGTCAGAATTAAGAGACAAAATACTCTCCACTGAACCAGAAACTTCACTAAAACAAAACAAAAACAAAAACAAAAACAAAAACATGGGCCTCAGATCAAAGTGCATGATCTAAAAGTTAGCACATATTACATTTCCAATAGTCAGGCTCCATGGCAAGTTTGTTTAAGCATGGTGATAATGAAGTGTAATCTGAACAGGTACACTTTGTTCTCTATTTAATTCACTCAATCGTTCATTCAACACACAAAAACACAAAAGTGACTGGCACGTAACAGAGGGGTCAGGACTGATCACTGGGGAGGAGGGGAAACCTCAATCCAGTGGAGAAACCCTGAGACTGCATGAGAGTCTGCACTTCCCCCGAGATGGGGCAGGGGTCACAGAGGAGGCTGCCCAAGGCAACAGTGAACAACCAACAAGGCTCCAGTTGCCCCAGTGTAATGCCCAGATCTGGGCTGAGACACTTGTGCCCCTGCACGTGGCTGGGAAACTCCTACCATTTTCCAGATCATGATGGCCAGGGGGCAAAGATACTGTGCAGACTGACACTCATGGTGGGTGTTGACCTGGAATTGGTTGGGATCTGGACACTCCCACAGCCTGCAGGATTTAGGGGAAAAGATTTAAAACAGTGGACATGCAGAAGCTTCCTGTCTCTCTTCCTCACCCATTGTTCTTTGTCGTATGGGGACAGGGAGTGTTCATAGGATCCAGTGGGATGCCAGGCCCAGCTCACAGTTCTTGCCTTGCCCTGCTCACAGGGTCTGGAGTAGGTCCATATGTAGGACGTGCACCTCACCAGCAGCAGGCAAACAGGACACTGTGCCGCATGGGACACAGGTCCTAGACTTTCCACTCCCTCATCCTGAGAGCAGCACACAAACACACATGCCATAAAAGTTCTTGAGCAGCCTTGGACACTGGAGCCCAATGACTTAGCTCCTACCACAACCAGCTATAGTGACCTGGCAGTGCAATCCAGGCCCTGGGAGAGAGAAAAGCTGTGTGAGGTGATGGTGACACTGAAATCCACATGTGTACACATTGGAGAGAGCCAGAGGATGGAGATCTGTTCATGTAGCCACCTTGGGCTCCAAAAATATCAGATAAGAATGGACAGAAACTTCTGGGCATGGGTTTGGATTTCAGTCTTTCTGGGAACAAGAGGAATTTTGTGTTTTGCAGTAGAGAATGGCTAGGATCAGGGGAGACTACAGCTCCCTCAAACTATGCATCCTGTTAATAAAAACCATTTCCCTTCCCCACTAATCTGTGTTTTATTGTTGTGTATGGTGACAGGTGGCCAAATTCCAAATTACCCTGTAACAGAACTGGACACCCTTAGATGGGACAAAGCAAACTATAAGTTTATTCCAGCCACCTATGGTAGATCGACCCCAGGAGCACAGCTGTGGGAATTTCCCAGTTTAAGGAAACTTCCCTGCACTCCTACTCAAGGTGCCAATCACTGGGAATGCCAGGATGATAGAAGGAAACAGTGTGGGGGAGAAAAGGGACCCCAAGACTGGGTGAACTGTACTGGTACGCATACTGGGGGTTGAACACAGTGCCACATGCATCCAGTTAGAGCTACATGGGGTACCACTTGGCAGGCCACCTCTGCCATGCAGGCTGCAGGTCACATGGGGGTTGTGCCAGTTGGGCTGTGTCATGTAAGTGCACTGCCATACAGGGTATGCCACCTGGGTTTCACTTCCATTTTGGCTCCAGGCAACGTGGTGGGCCACACCCACCATTTGGCTACTTGCCTGTTTTCTCCGCAACTGGGATTTGATGGAAACAGCTCTGGTTCTGGGATCATAAACTGGCATCTATGAGAGACCATCTGAGCTCACAATTGGGATCATTTGAGCTCTGGAGGCCATGTACCAGTGTCCAATGGGGGCCACTCTGGGAGCCATAACCTGGGCTCTGGTCAAGGACTATCCACACATTGGGAAGCTACTGAGGAAACAGGCCTTCTAGAAAACAGAGACTCTAACAAGGTGTGAGGATCACCCAAGCATTTGGGGGGCACCATTCAGAGGCCACTATTTGTTCCAGCCCCACGCACAGGTCCCCAGGAAAGGTAAGTGGCTAGGATTGGGTGAGGATCACCAGAGTTTTAAGGGGCCACAATTTGCCCCTGGTTGGCAGAAGATGAGACCCCAAAACTTGCTTATGAAATGAAGTTCTGGGTTCAAGTTCTGCTTCTATGTTCCCAGTTTGCTTGGTGTCTTGTTGGCCTCATAATTATGGGTCTGTACACCTGGGTCAATAAAGGTTATTCTGTTTTGGCTACTGGAGTGAGCCCACTAGGTAGATTTTTAGTAGACTGGACTACGTACAGTCATCATCCAATGTGTAAGGAGGAGCTGGATTTCCATTGCAACACTGTTGGGCCTATGTACATTTTGGACTATGGGGAGAAATGGCCCATAAATGGTTCCCTATATTGTTATACCATCTTGGAGTTGGAGTGCTATTGCCAATGGTTAGGAAAGTGGGAAAAGATCCAGTATGTTCAGGCATTCAGGTCATTGTACAACAGGATTCCTATAGTCTGTTTCACAAGAAATTGTAAGATCTGCTTGCAGACCTAAGGACTTGTAGCTGCCTGATACAGAGTTAAAGGGTGGTCCTTCCCATTGTTAAAAAGGACGAAGACTGAAAATGAGTTATGGTTATTTTTGAATGAGTATAAGGTATATAAAAAGTTGAAGAAGGTTTGTCAAGTTGATCAAAGTTTGGTAGAAAAGTTGTGAAGACTATAGAAGGTTTATGAAAATTGCACAAGGGTTCCAGAAAGTTAGCAAAGGCCTTTGAAAGTTGTAAAGGAATATATAAGGTCTGTGAAAGTTGCAGAAGGTGTGTAGAAAGTTGTAAAGGTATGTAGGAGGTTTTAAAAATTTTAAACTTGAAAGAAAAGAACTTCAGCCCTTGGTAACAGCTATTCTTTTCTTGCTTTCTAAATTTCTGGGGATGTTATTTGAACTTTGCTGTTTGTGCACAACGGGAATTCTCTGTCTCTACTATGAGACCAGTGATCAATAGAGTGTCACTGCCACTGGACCTAGGAAAGGTCAATGGGTGCTGGCAGCAGGTCAGCTGGGGTGAGCGATCATGTCTCAGCCATGAGACCAGCTAGAAAGAACATGTATCTGCTGTGAGATCAGTTGGTGCACCAATAGGCAAGACAGTGTCTCTACCATTGGGAGTTGAGGACATTTGAACCTATGGAAAGGTCATCTCATCTGTGTTACTGGTTGGTATGAACAGTTGGTGTGAGTCAAAATTCTAAGGCTAGTCCTACTGCCCCACTTTTTTTGGAACTCTATCTTTGCTTTAGATTTTGCTTTGTTTCTGTCTTGAAAGAAAACTGAGGTTTCTGAGTTAAAACTTTAGATTAAGTTGGAAAGTAAGTAATGAAAGGTATAACACATGGAGATGCAATTTGATGGATACTGGAAGAATAAGGATATACCTTTTGGCTTTGTATTTTTCTCCCTTACCTGATCCCTCCAGAATTTGCTTTTATTAATGACTGAATGATGGCATAAAGCTTCTTTGCATAAAACAAGTAAGACCAGCTGACAATGGTGGTTTTCTTAACCAAGACTTTGACTGGAAAGGCATCCCTGAAGGAGGCATGCCTGGACTCTGGCTCTTGCCAGAAAGCCTTGAGGAACTGAGAAGAACTTTCAAAGCTAAGAAAAGCCCACTGGAGAAATGGCTGGTACCTTGTTTCATCATGTGGTTCACGACAGTCTTTCTAGGGAAGCGGCAAAGGTTACTTTCTTGAAAGAGGACAAGGAGGAACTTTAAGGCACATTGGGAACCTCAAGGACTTGAGGAATATAGGTGCTTATATCAGGTGTGTGGATTGGCTTTTGTGCCCTGAAGGGCTGACTAAAGCTCAATCTAAAAGTTCCTTGTAAAAGTTACAGCAAAGCAGATTTAAAAACCCTATGTGAGCAATTGCTGTTCTTATTGTGTTTATGCAAATAAACAGGCAAAAATTAAAACTGGCAGTCTTTGACGACAATGAGGGTGATCTCAAGGAGAAAAATTGTGTTTCAAGGATAATCACAATGCTTGGATGTGGACATTGGACTCTGGTAGAGCTAACTGTCTTCAAAGTTTTGTCTTCTCTTGAAAGATGAACTGGGTTTGTGATATCACCAGAGACGTACAATATACAAGCAGGAAGGATGTATCAGATTGTCACCATTTAACGTCATTCCAGCAAAGGCCTTGCAAGTGGATGTCTTCTCAAAAGACAGTCTCATGGACTCAGAGACTAGTCTGTGATTAGTTGTGTGAATTAACCTGTGTGTTCTTCCTTCTATTTTCATAGGGTATATGCTTGTGACTTCATCTACCTGGGTGTTTGGTTACATAGTATAGGCTACACTTCAGAAGTCCATCTACATCACCACTTCCTGAAACTCAACAGTTTGACTGCACTAGTGGTTGAGTTAGTGAGTATGGGGTAGCCTATCAACCTCGATTTAAAACTGCTTTCCTTTTCTGCCCTAATGGTTTAGATAGAAAAGAGCCAAAGTGTTATATGGGGAATCATAGAATATTACATATATCCAATTTAGGTATAGAGGGCAAAAGGGCTTCAGATGGTGTGACACACCTTTCACACTATCCTGCAAGGAAGCCACTCTTTCTTAATCTGCAACATTGTAGAGTTAGTTCCTACCTTTGTCATTTAGTTGTTACGGTTCTGATTGCAGCTTCTAATAACCCTCTTGCCAAAGCTGTCACCAAAAGAACCAGAGGGATGCCAACTTGTCCAGCTGTGCCATTTATTTGGACATGACACATGCTGCCTTCCAGGGCCAGTCAACTGCCTTGGATTCTGCAAGATCCTTCCCATGCAGGAAGGCCACCCTCCACTCCAGATCCCTATTCTGTTAGGGATCTCTGGAACAGGGGATAGGTAGGACTATTCCCAAGGTCAGCAGGAAGTAGTTACAGATTACGAGACCTTTGCCCATTGTCTTTGAAAGATTTACAAAGTCCAAAGTGTTAAAGGGAGAAACTGTAACACAGAGATTTGACCAGATTGCTGCACAGCAGGAGACACCCCAATCCGGGGGAGAAACCTTAAGCATGCATGAGAGCCTGCACTTCCTGGGAGATGGCGGGATAGCCACAGAGGAGGTTGCCTGAGGCAACAGTAAACAAAACCAAAGTGGCTCTAGCATGAAGCCCCACTGTGGGCTGAGATGTTTATGCCCTCGTGTATGTCTGGGAAACTCCTAGCCTCTTCCAGATCATGGTAACCAGAGGAGGGACAAAGATATAGTGCGAACTGACACTCATAGTAGATGTTGGCCTGGAATTGTCTGGGATTTGGAGAATCCCACAGTGTGTGGGATTTGGAGGGAAAAATTTAAAATGGTGGGCACACATAAGCCCACTCTCTCTCTTCCTCATGCCTTGCTCTGAGTCAGGGTGGCATACAGAGCGTTCACAGGACCCCACGGAACACTGGGACCAGCTTGCAGCTCTTGCCTTGCCTTGCTTGCATGGTCTGAAGCAGGTCTGCATGCAGGATATGGACCTCACCAGCCATGGGTCAGCAGCACACTGCAACCTTATGCTGCACAGCTCATGGGACCTGGACTGCTTCCACTCTTTTGTCCTGAGAGCAGCATACTGATGAGTAAATCGGGAAAATCCCTCGGTCCCAGGGGCACAAGCAGCTTTGAATGCTGGGGTCCAGAGGACTAAGGCTCTAGGATGACCAGCTGCAGTGACCTGGCAGTGCAACCTGGCTTCGGGAGGGAGAAAGAGAAATTGCATGAGGTGATGGTGACAATGAAACCCACAAGTACATGCAGTGAAGAGAGAGCCTGAGAATGGAGACCTGTTCACGTAGCCACCTCAAGCTCCAAAAAGGACAGAAGCATGTGGGGGGGACCTCTGGAGATGGGTTTGGATTTTAGTCTTTTTGGGTATAAGGGTATAAATTTCTATATTTTGCAGAAGAGAGTGACATGGAGCAGGGGAGACCTCAGCTCTCCCAAGCCTTGAATCCTGTTAATAAAAACCTTTTTCCCTCCCCACCAATCTCTGTTTTATGGTTGTGTATGGCAGCAGGTGGCCAAATCCCAAATTAACCTGTTACATGCATAGATAATAAGTAAGTATGACTTAAAAAGGTGACAGTACAATGGGAGAAATAAAAATGGTTGATTGTAATTAAATTTAAAGAGTTTGCTTAACATGGAATATCTCTAAGACTTTATGGAACATTAGAGATGACAGCCGTGCTGACCTTTGAATTTTTAAGGAGTTAAACAATAGACACTAGGCAAGTGTGGCTGGCTGTGGGAAAAACGATTTTAGGCAGAGTGAATACAACTGGATCAAAGGCATGGAGTGAAAATAGCAGAAAAAAGTCAAGAAATTACAAATAGTTTTATATAACAGAAGCATCCAGTTCATAACCATGGGAGGAGACAGGCGATGGAGTGGGAAAGATTGGTTAATAGAAGGCATTAATATTTATGGAGATAAAAGGTAGGAAAGTTAAGGGAAGGAGTGTATGTGTCCAAATCATGAAGACATCAGAGAGCCAATGAAGAATTCTAGGAAGGAGGATTAGAAGATCAGCTTTGAGTTTCTAGATTATTTTAGTATAAAGAACTGTGAGGCATGGACTAGAATGAAAGCAAGTCTGAAGGAAAATAGATTGGTTCACCCTGCATGCATTAGTTCCAGGAACAAAGAATTTCTGAACTAAACCAGAAGGGTCAGGATGGGAATGGATTCAAGCAGCTGAGATGGGTTGGAAGCCAGGCAAGAGATGTTATGAGTTAAAATAGCCAAGCACTACAGTCAGAGTACCATTTTTACGGCCAATTACATAGGAGGCAAGATCATACAGAGTCTTACATACCACATTAAGGAAACTTGGCTTTATTTAATAGATCATAAAAATCATACAAGGGTTTTAAAATCTGTATTTTCGATAGATGATTCTGACAACCAGGGTGCAAATTGGTTTAAATTAGAAAAATCTGAGTGCTGACAGAAGATGAGGGACTCAACTAGGGCACGGGTGATAAGAAAATCACCATGCCATAGGGAATGACTGGGTAGAGAGGGAGAAGAAGTCAGCTTTGGCCTACATGACAAAGGAGATAGTGACGCCACCAAATGAGAATCAGAATAAAAAATAAATACAAGGTTAGATGGAAAAGAAAATGAGTTTGTTATGAACATACTAAGTTTCAGGTCAAAACAGAAACATAGGAAGCGTGAAATTTAAAATCAAGAAAAGTACAAGTTTAGAATAAATGTGGACAATGGGCCAAATATTGGGATAACCAAGATGTACAGGAAAGGCAGAGATGAAAGTAAGTGAAAGAACCAGAGGGAGAAACAGAAAGATCAAGAAAACAGTAACAGAATGGTATCAAGATTAAGGGGGGGGGGGGGGGGGGGCGGGTAGATGCTGGTGCAGCTAAAAGGCAGGCACCTCATGGTGTTGTTTCTGGTAAAAGGAGAGACAACAAATGTTCTAGAGATATGATGAATACAGGAAACATGTTTATAATGGAATATAATTTGAAGTACAGAGGAAATGGGTGGGGTCAAGGAAGAGGATGGGCAACAGTAACACAGGATAAAGTCAGGAGATGGATCAGAGCTGGGGAGTCTGCCTTTTGTAAAAGATAAAGCGTCCTCACAGGGCTCATTGGGCAATGAATGAAACTGCCTGCCTCTAATACCCAATCATGACACATTTTGCTCTAGCCCAAGAACAGGCAAACAGTACAGCAGTACTTAGCCTGTTGGTGGGACTCAGAAAGTTGGTGGGAGCTTTGTTACAGCAAAGACTCAATGGAATAAATTAATTCATTCATATAATATATGAGTAATAATTTGTGGTCTTTCTGCTGATTACTGCCAACATAATCCCTTCCACCTTTGTGAAAGCACTGAGATCCACCAAGTTTCTAATCTTAATACTTTTCTACTATACTACTTATGATTTGAGGAATTATGTGATAGTGTTTCCAAGAACCACTCACTATAAATCTTGCACACCCATCATTGTCTAAATTCTATCATACAGCCTTACAGTGTGCTCTCTGTGAGTGTACAAATACACACATAATATTTTTTATTGTTCTTCTGATTTTTTTATGGTGAGGAAGAAGAAGGAAGAATGGCGGAAGGCACAATTACTGTGAAAAATCACCATTAAAAGCATGAGGACTGCAAAATATAAACAAACTTACAAAAGAAATGACAAACAGAGGAATCTTCTACAAGGGCTATCTTACCTTATCATGGACTGTCATGCAGCTAGCAGCATCCTTCTGAAGGATTTCAGTTACCCCATTGGAAAGCCTTTCATACTTAAGTTTGGGTTCCTCTTCACTCTCTTCTTCCTGCACAAAAAGCAGAGAAAATAACAGCTGTCATGGATTTACCTGATATTGTCAAAATTCAAAACATATTTCTTAAGGGAGACCCAGAAATGGTTCCCTCAATGATTATAAATAACTACAACTATAGCTAAAGGTTAAGATCTTCATGTTTCACTTTTCCAACTGGGTGTATCAACCTCTACAACTACACTGGTAGAATAAATTCAAAGATTGAAAACAAGATTATATATACTTACTATTAACATTAATCAACTTTGGCATATTAGAATAAATATAAAACTGGCCCACTATGTAAATATATGCCAAATTTTCATTTTAATTAGAAAATATAATTATAAACAATTAAATCAAAGTGAACTGGAAATTTTATATACAGAAAAATATATGCTTCCCCCTCCACATTAAAAAACATTTAATATTTCTTTTAACTAACTGAGAATCCATGAACAATCACTGCTTTTTTATGTCAGAAAATATTTGTTTACTCTCATACAAATAAACCTACTTATGCATTAAAAATTTGTTAATTGTTTTATAGGTATTATTACTAACTTTATATGTTTAAACTCATTATGATACAGCATTATAAGATATCTTTAATCCTCACAGTTATGGAATAAAGTTAGGAATCTCTATGGACTATAATGGCTATTAATTAATAAATCCAGGATTGTTATAAAAATTAATACAGTGATTCAGAATAAGACCTTATTTTAATAATGAGAAACAAAAAAGAACATGCACATATCAATACTTGTGACAGCACAAAGTTGGCCAAAACAGAAGTTCACAAAAATAATCTACTCATGGACTTTTCCTTAAAAATAATTGTACAGTCTTTACCTTTCAGCTAGTATTTAAGTAGCCTGAGTCATACCAATGCTCCAGTCCAGAAAAACTAGAAAGGCTTAATGAAATACATGGCAACATCAGTCTAAGGCATCAATTAAAAAGGCTGCTGGGGCAACCTGAACTAGAAGAACCAAGATTCCAAGGTAGTGGAGAAAGGATAGAGAGGTAAGCTTATGTTCTACAGCCATTCTTCCTAGAGATTTTCACCAATTCTGGGTACAATACAAGGAACTGAACACTCAAGATCTGCTTGGGAAGATGGCCACTGCTGGAGTTATGAAAAGCAGCAAACCTTTTGGTACTTGTGGGGATAGGATGACAAACTGGAGACCTGAGGGGCTAAGATCCTAGTGCAAGAGTGAGGCAGCCACTTTTCTCCACAAAACAACTGCCAGTTCTCAAAGCTATATGAGGTATGAAGCTAAAAAGTTAAAAACAGAAAGCCTCAAAAACGCAAACAAACCAGCTACCTTAATATGCTGAGAAAATAAGAATTAATGTTCAGGAGCCATCAGCAAATAAGGTTCTGGTGAATACCACAAACTTTCAATTGGAACTCTGGGCCCCAGGGCACACAAAAAGTTATTTACCAAAATGTCAATCTAGCTTTGACTCAGTTCAACGCTGGATTGGAATAACGTATGTAACCCCAATCTATCTGTCCAGTAAAGTAATGGGTGACTCCTGGAGAAAGAAAACCTCCCTGGAATTTTCACTTACAATATTGACAAATAAAAAATGACTAGGTATGCTACAAGACAGGACAATGACCAGAAATCAAAGAGAAAAAAACAAACATAAAAGTAGGCCCATGGGTGACCTAAATATGGCAATTACCAGAAAAGAATTTTAATATAACTATGACTAATACACCTATGTTAAAAAAAAAACAAAGGAAAAGATGGAGGAAATGGATGAAAAGATAGAAACTTTCAACAAGAATTTATAACCTGTAACAGAGAATCAAAAAGTTTAGAACTGAAATTAAGAACTCAATAGATGGCTTAACAGAAGATGAACAAAGAAGATCACAGGATTGGTAAAACGGAGAACATGTCAAAATATATCCAAAGGGAATCCTAGAGAAAAAAATGGATAAAAAATAAATAAAGGAATGTATGAGATATGTGGAACAAAACACAAAGGCCTGACATACTTTTAATTACAGTCTCAGAAAGATAAGGAGAATGGGAGGCAGAAACAACATTTAAGAAGTAACAACTCAGAATTTATTAAAACAAAAGGCATCAACTCACAAATTCACGAAGCTCTACAAGCCCAAGCATGAAAAATATGAAGAAAATCACAAGGTACATCATATTTTAAAGAAAAAATGACTCACAGAGTAAGAAGTGCTGGGCCTACTGAATATTTTAAGACTTGATAGAACACACTAGGAAGAGACTGCAAACTCAAGTGCTTATGAAAGTTTCTACCTCCATGGCTAAGAACTGTATCTTCACATGGGAAGAGGCTAATTTGTGCATAAGGGGATAGGATGACACATATCAAACATTATGCCATAAGCTTAATGTCAGATCTCTTATTTCATACTGACTCTAAAAAACACTATTGAGAGTTAAATATATTTATTTCATTTTAAAAATTTTCAGTAAACACTAATCAGAAATTTTAAGTAATTTCATTAAGACACACACAATGACAAAATTCAAATTCAGTTATAAATGCTCTGAAGTCAATGCTCTGAATAACACACTACCCAATCTTCTATGAAAGTAATGCTACAAATCACAACAGAAGCCTCCCTCACAATTTTTACGACTACAAATAATATGAACTATGGGATAAACAGAAAACATTTTAAAATGTATTTATTTAGCAGATGCATTAGTTTTCTATTGCTGTTATTATTATACTAATATTTATTGACTTAAAGCAACAAATATATATCATTTCATATAGTGTCTGTGGATAAGTAACGCAGAAGTGGCTTAGCTGAGTGATTCAGACTCCAGGTCTCTCATGGGACTGCAGGCAAGATGCCAGCTGAGGTATGAACCATCTGAAGGCCTGACTGCAGGTAGAGTATCTACTTCCATGATGGCTCACGCAAATGGTCAGCAAGCTGGTACTGGCTGTTAGCAGGAGGGTTTATATTTATATTTCCTTGCCTCATCATGGGCCTCTCCCTAGTGCCCCATGAGTGTCCTCAGGTCATAGAAGTGACTTCTCCCAGAGTAAGTGATCCAAGAAAGAGCAAATTGGAAGCCTCAATGTTATATATGACCTGGCTTCAGAGGTCGTACACTGACACTTTAGCAATATTTTTTGATCATACAGGTCAGCCATGATTCAGAGTGAAAAGGGAGGATACAGGACAGGAATAATAGGAAGCAAGGGTCATTGGAGGCCATTGTGTAGTCTAGCTACAAGAGTAGTAATTACATTTTAAGAACAATAAACCTGGTTAAAAATAGATCAGTATGCCATACATATGATGAGCTGTCTTCTCCAAGCATATATAAGCTATTAGATGTTTATTTAGAAAGAGTGTTAAAATCAAAGAAAACATTAACTACTATTAATTATCCAAGAATATCTTTAAGAACCACTAGCAACAAATGTGCATGTAATAAGCAGTTATATAAAAGACCTATACTATTTTTAATTATATTTTATTGATTATGCTATTACAGTTGTCCCAACTGTTCTCCCTTTCCCCCCTCCACCCAGCATCCCTGACTCCATCAGGCAATCTCCACACCATTGTTCATGTCCATGGGTCATGTGTAGGTTCTTTGGCTACTTCATTTCCTAGACTGTACTTTACCTCTCCATGGCTATTTTGTAACTACCTATTTGTACTTCTTAATCCTTAATCTCTTCACCAATTCTCCCACCTCTCCTCCATCTGGCAACCATCAAAATGCTCTCCGAATCTACGATTCTGTCTTTGTTCTTCTGGTTTACTTAGTTTGCTTTTTAGATTCAATTGTTGATAGATATGTATTTATTGCCATTTTATTCTTCACAGTTTTGATCTTCTTTTTCTTAAACACGTCCCTTTAACATTTCATATAATAATGGTCTGGTGATGATGAACTCCTTTAGTTTTCTCTTTTCTGGGAAGGTCTTTATCTGCCCTTTTATTCTAAATGATATCTTTGCTGGGTAGAGAAATGTTGGCTGCAGGTCTTCATTTTTCATGACTTTGAATAGTTCTTACCAATCCCTTCTAGCCTGCAAAGTTTCTTTTGAGAAATCAGCTGACAGTCTTATGGGAATTTTGCTGCAGGTAACTAACTGCTTTTCTCTCGCTGCTTTTAAGATTCTCTCTTTATTTTTAACCTTTAGCATTTTAATTATGATGTGTCTTGGAGTAGGCTTCTTTGCTTCCATCTTGTTTGGGGTTCTCTGTGCTTCCTGGACTTTCATGTCTATTTCCTTCACCAAATTAGGGAAGTTTCATTATATTTTTCAAACAGATTTCCAATTTCTTACTCTTCCTCTTCTCCTTCTGGCACCCCTACAAAGCAAATGTTGGAACACTTGAAGTTGTCCTAGAGGTAGCTGACACCATCCTCATTTTGGGGGATTCTTCTTTTTTCTTGTTGTTCTGATTGGTTGTTTTTTGCTTCCTCATATTTCAAGTCATTGATTTGATTTTTGGTTTCATGCACTCTACTGCTGTTTCTCTGTAAATAGTTCTCTATTTCAATTAGTGTACCCTTTGTATCTGAATGGACCATTTTTATGCTGTTGAGGTGTTCAGTGAGTTCCTTGATCATCCTTATAACCAGTGTTTTGAACTTTGCATCTGATAGATTGCTTATGTCCATTTTTAGTTCTTTTTCTGGAGTTTTTATGTGTTCTTTCACTTGGGCCATGTTTCTTTGTCTCCTCATTTTAGTAGCTTCCCTGGTTGTTTCTATGTATTAGGTGGAGCTACTATGACTCCCTGTCTTGGTAGTCCCTGTCATGAGCTAATGTAGTAGGTATCCTACAGGGTCCAGTGGCACAGCCTCCCCTATCACCCCCCCTGGGTATTGAGGTATGCACTCCATGTTGGTTGAATACACCCTCCTTTTGTAAGCTGAGACTTGATTTCTGTTGGTAGGTCAATTCAAGGAATTTACCCAGGCCAGTCAGCTGCAAAGATTGGCCATGACCACTGACCACCAACCTCGGCTCTCCATGGAGGATCCGCTGTGTGGGGGCAGGGTGGTGGTGCTTCAGCATGATCTCCAGCTGTCCACTGGTTTGTGCAGGCTCTGGGGTTTCACAGGTGGTGCAGGCCAAGGTCAGCCCCCTCCTGTGTTTTACCCAGGCCACCCTGCATGAGCTACAAATCAATCAGATGGCTGCTACTTGTGCTTGTCTTAGAGGTTCCCAGGCAAAGCGAAGCTGTACATCTAGGCTGGCTGCTACTAGTTCTGGGCCTGGAGCCACTTAGCAAGATGTATGGAGCTTCAGGCTCATTGAGGCTGGCTGTTGCTTGAGAATATTTAGGAAGTTCCGAAGCATGAGCCAAGACCAGCGCCACAGTTACGACTTCTGGCCAACATGGAGGCGTAGATACACACACTGTGCCTCCTCACACAACCAAAATAAGGACAACAACAATTTAAAAACAAAAAACAACCAGTACTGACAGAAAATTGAACTGTATGGAAGTCCAACAACCAAGGAGTTAAAGTAGACATATTCATCCAGACTGGTAGGAGGGGCGGAGTCAGGCAGCCAGGTAGAGATGGGGCGTGGCAAAGTGACAGCTGGTGGACCCAGCAAGGCGGTGGATTGTGGAGGGGGCACAGTGTGCAAGGCATCTGGCAGACGAGACAGTCTCACATTCCCATGCAGTTAAACCAGGTGAAACTGGGGAGTAAGACAACCGAGCAACGCAGGGTCCCAACCCAGTGAAATAAGGCCTCGAAACACTGATTGAAAATACCTGTGGGTGTTGAGGTGCCAGAAGAAATGCCTAGCCTCACAGGAGAGTTTGTAGGGGAGACCCACAGGGTCCTAGAATGTACACAAACCCACCCACCCAGGAATCAGCACCAGAAAGGCCCAATTTGCTTGTGGGAAGCAGAGGAAGTGACTAAAATTCGTCAGAGAGCAGAGCAAGCAGCATTGTTCCCTCTTGGACCCCTGCCCTACATATAGCATCACAACCCAGCAACGTGGGTTGCCCCACCCAGGTGAACACCTAAGGCTCCACCCCTCACTATGTAATAGGCGCGTATCAAGACAAAAAGAAATGGCCCAAACAAAAGAATAGATCAAAGCTCCAGAAAAAATACAACTAAGTGATAAAGAGGTTACCAACCTATCAGCTGCACAGTTCAAAACACTGGTAATCAGGATGCTCACAACATTAGTTTAATTTGGTTGCAAACTAGATGAGAAAATGAAGCCTATGCTAAGTGAAATAAAGGAAAATGTCCAGGGAACCAACAGTGATGGGAAGGAAACTGGGACTCAAATCAATGGAGTGGGCCAGAAGGAAGAAAGATACATCCAATCAGTAAAGAATGAAGAAACAAGAATTCAAAAAAATGAGGAGAGGCTTAGGAACCTTCAGGACATATTTAAACGTTCCAACATCCAAATTATAGAGGTACCAGAAGGAGAAGAGGATGAGCGACAAGTAGAAAAGTTATTTGAACATATAATAAAGAAGAACTTCCCCATTCTGGCAAAGAAAATAGACTTCCAGGAAGTCCAGGAAGCTCAGAGTCCCAAAGAAGTTGGACAGCAAGGAGGAACACACCAAAGCACATCATAATTATAAGATAAGGAGAGGATCTTAAAAGCAGCAAGACAAAAGGAGAGAGTTACCTACAAAGGAGAGCCTGTAAGACTGTCAGCTGATTTCTCAAAAGAGACCTTACAGGCAAGAAGGGGCTGGAAAGAAGTATTCCAAGTCATGAAAGGCAAGGACCTACATCCAAGATTGCTCTATCCAGCAAAGCTTTCATTTAGAATGGAAGGGCAGATAAAGTGCTTCTCAGATAAGGTCAAGTGAAAGAAGTTCATCATCACCAAGCCCTTATTTTATGAAATGGTAAAGGGACTTATCTAAGAAAAAGATAAAAAAACATGTACAGTAAAATGATAGCAAACTCACAAATATTAACAACCACACCAAAAACAAAAAACAAAACAAACTAAGCAAACAACTAGAACAGGAACAGAACCACAGAAATGGAGATCACATGAAGGATTAGCAACAGGGGAGTGGGAGGAGGAGAGAAGGGGAAAAGGTACAGAGAATAAGTAGCGTAGATGCTAGGTAGAAAATAGACAGGGGGAAGGTAAGAATAGTATGGGAAATGTAGAAGCCAAAGAACTTATAAGTATGACACATGGACATGAACTAAAGGGGGGGAATATGGGTGGAAGGGGGTATGCAGCATGGAGGGGAGTGAAGGGGGGAAAACGGGACAACTGCAATAGCATAATCAATAAAATATATTAAAAAAAAGAAAGAAAAGCCATAGTTAACTGCTTGTCTGTGGGCCTGTATGTTGTGTGGGACAGAGCCTCAGAGAATCTCTAGGTCAGGTGCAAACACTGTTAGCTAGGTACATGGAGTCACAGAAATGGCACCCTCTGCTGGCTCTGTGGTTCTTTGAAGGGAGGCTTCAGGATAGGGAAAACGGCCTCTGCCCATCTTTCTGTCTTAGAGAAATCTGTTCCCTTGCTCTTGCCTTTATGCCACACACCAGTTCCTCCCCATATGCTATTGGTGCTTTTCAAGATGCTATTCCAGTGCTGAAACTCAGAGGGAGTGAGTCTGAGTAAGTCCTTGTTCAGGCCCTTTAAGAGGCCCTTCTTGGGAATCTTGGGGTTCCTTTCACTGACTCAAACCCCACTGGTTTTTACAACCAGAAGTTATGGAAGCTTATTTTCCTAGCACTGAAGGACCTGATGTGGGGTTGGGATCCCTCACTCCCAATACACCCCCCCGCAAAAATGTATCTACTATATGTGGATATGAAACCAGCCCATTCCACATGTCTGCCATGCCTATCACTCAGGATGGATGTGCTTTCTTTAATTCTACAGTTGTTGCACTTCTATTTTACTGGATTTCTGACAGTTCTATGTTATGGTTTTTTCTATAGTTTGGTTGTAATTTTGATGTGGTTGTGCGAGTAGGCAAGCCATGTTTACCTATACCTCCATCTTGAGCAGAAGTCAAGACCTATATCTCTTTTAAAAACTAATGTCCCAGACAGTTGGCTCAGTTGGTTGGAGTTCATGCCATTTGGCAAAAGGTTGAGGGTTCAGTCCTGGTTGGTGCATGTGTGGGAGGCAACTGATTGATGTTTCTCACAAAATAGTCTTTCTTTCTTTCCTCTCTCTCTCTCTCTCTCTCTCTCCCCCCCCCCCGCTTCCTTACTTTCTCCCTTCCTCTTTCTCTCTTGCTCTCCCCATCTCCCTCCCTTTTCTCTATCCCTTCTTCTCTAAAATCAACAAACGTAACCTTGGTGAAGGTTAAAAACTAAAGATAAAATAAATAAATTGAAAAATAACGATAACCCAACCCAAGGAGCTGTTACCTGTCAAAAAGTGACATGTTGTTAAAACATGAAACAGCTAATTAACCAAGTCTAAAGAAACCAGGAAAAGTCACAAAAAGTGACAAATAGACACTTCTATTTATGTACCTACAGGCAAAAAATAGAAATCATTACAAAGTTAACATTAAATGTAGCAAAAACACTGTGTGCATTCTGAAGTAAATGTAGTAAATACAAACTGAATCTTGAATGGTAGTCTTTATAATAAGATGTCACATACTGCTCAAGTCTGGACATCAAATGTGCATCCAATGTGAAAAGCTAATTCTAGCCTCTTGACTATTTTGCATAAAAGCACTCATCCACGGACCATTAGATAAACTTACTGTAAATAACGTTTGCCTGTCTTATTTACAATTGAAAACTAAATAATTCCTCTCACAAAAATGTACAAAAATACTTTCACAACCCAGTTCACTGATGTATTTGTGCCAAGCTTCAAAAAACATAAATAAAATGAAAACCTCAATATTAGGCATTTGATATAGAAAATATACTTTTCTGACAGGTATCTTTTATGTTAAGTTCAAAGCATGCTAAAGGTGAATTTTTAAGGTTTTTTTTCTACTAGCTGTAAACAAAGAAAATGGAAAGTGATTCAAAAATACAATTCACAGAGGTTATTCTACTGCTGTAGACTATGTATCACATTTTAAATAAAAACATTTTTTAAAAAATCAAGCAGATTTAATAGTTTCACTTCATAAAAAATTTAAATACAAAGAAGACTTCCATACAATTTGAACTTCCATGGAAAACCACCAGTGTTAATAAAAAGCTAATCATAATTTTTGTTAAATGTTAATAATTGTGCAAACCTACAAATAAAACCATCAACAGTTTGAGTTGAGATGACAGTTAACTGTGCTTCTAACACAACCTAGCAGAACAGTACAAGTCCTAACTTGCAGCTAAGCAAAGATAAGAACAGACTGACATTTACACACACTAGAAAAATTTGTAGCTTTCCTTTAAAAAAAATCAACTAACATAGATTTTCACTAAGTGTACAGCACTTTTAATTCAAGACAAGTCCTTTAAACCACTGTATAGGATTCTAGAACACTCTGAAAATAAATTTCATATCATAGTCATTCTTACTAAATTTTGAACTTAAAAAATTTACTTTGGTGATAACAAATTAAGGCAATTAAAGATTATAATTTTGTTACTAACTGTAGGAGACTGTTCTGCATGGCGTGGGCCCAGCTCCCACTCAGAGATGCACAGGACCCATGCCCACAGACAGGTTCTCACATGGGGAATCAGGTCTGCATTGTACCTAGACTGCTATGAGACTTGCTTTTGCTAAAACTCCCTCATCCTGAATTGAGACAGCAAACGATTACTGCAAATCTTTAAAGTAACTTCCTAAAATCCATGCTAAACCTTCCAAGGATGAGTTGTAAACCAGTTCAACCACTTTTCCCTTTGCATTTACAAATATCCTTCTTCTGTGATGTGGTGATTAGCACCATCCTCTCCTTTGTTTTCTGTAAAACGTAACCACCTAAAGCAAACCTATGCATAGTAAATGAGGACCATCATGTAATGTGCCTAGAAAAGCATTAAAAGATTTTCAAGGCAAGGGTCGGGGCACTCTCCTCTTGAGAGAGAAGCTGCGCCATCCCTTTTCCTCCACAGGACTCAGTAGCCCGTGTGAATTTGTCTTGTCTCATCCATAACATCGAGAACCCCAGGAGCTGTGGTTCATGCCAACTAACACCAAAGGATAAATTTGCATGGACAGAGTCCTCAAGAATATTGCATTCTTCATCTGATAATTTCAAATTTGTGTACAAGAACATTTTTTGTGTCTATGATCAAGTTTTCATGCTGTCTTAACCTTATCCATATCTTCCTCACATCAGTACATTTTAAAACTCATTATTATAGTCCAAATAAACCCTTGGATTTTACTTTTTAAAACTGTGTGTCACATGATTTCTGGAGGTTAACCAGAATATCACTACATTTTCTATTGTTACTATTAATACATAGAACTTAAATTTTTATTTCTGGATATCATTTATTAAAATCCAGTTCTGTCTTGTGTGTTTTTTTCCCTACAAAATAAAATGATACTAACTAGACTGAAGGGGAAAAGTAAGATAAAAAGTTCAATTAAATTACTGAAGAATAGCACCAGTTGAGCACTCTTAGACAATTCATAATCTCACTTTATGGAGATGGCCTTTATCCCATCCCATTTCACCTGTGAGAAAGACTTCAGCTGAACTTGTAGGGATATCAATAAGGTGAATGGTTTAGTTCTCTTACCATTGACTACATCTGACTAGGACAAATACTTTTAAATGAATATCCAGTGGTTTAAACCTAGATATAATAAGGAACACTAACCTATTTAAAAAAACTCTTATTGTTAAGAAAATGCAATTTAAACTTCCACAATGAAAAAACAAGTATTAATAAAAGCAAATTAATAATCAATGTGGATATGAAGGTACAAAATAAAGTTTTTCCTCCTCTAGAACATTCTCCCTTGAATTCTAATTACTTTAAGGAAAATTGAAATTTTCAAAATTAGTACTCAACCTTTTAAGTTTAAGATATAAAAAAGCCATTAAAGTTTAATATCAGAACATTTGAATTTTAGAACATTTGGATTTAAAAATTTTTTCTTTTTACAAATCATGCTCCATGACATACTAAAATATTTCTTTCTGATCATTATTAGAAAAAAATAGAGGGAAAACAACAACAAAAAGTTGGTGTCAAATACAAATTAAGATTTTTAAAAAAATCATAACTGAAATTATACTGTAAGTCAATCACATTCAAATTGAGTTTCAAAAACAAAACTAACAAACTTAATAACACATCTCTATAACATGGTACTATCAACAAATTCAACAGAGTCAAAAACAACTACCTATCATTGTACAAATCATATATAAATAAACATTTATTTGAAACTATAATGGTATCAATAAATGTACACGGACAACATAGGACATCTCCAAATATATCAATTTTGAACTTGTCCAGAAAAAATAGAAGAGATCTATGATGAGAAAATTTGTATAAAAAAGACCCTACATATTAAGATTCAAAATTAATTAAGGACAAATGAAGACTTTAATTAGCTTTGTAATACCACCACCCCTCCCCACCCCCACAAATGAATAGCACTTCCTAAAAAGGTAAATTCAACTATTAATTATTGTACGCAACAGTACTATTACAGAAAGATGATTTTACTTACACAAAAAGATGATTGCCTGGTAAGAAAGATGGCTTTATATATACTTCTAAAATGTCAAAAGATACCAAGAAAATTATATAAACATGCTGACAGAGTAATTTCTGGTGTTTATTAATAACACAAGGTACTTAGCTGCCTCAATGACCAAACTTTTTAAGAAAGTGACATAGAAATAATGGAATTCATGTACAATAAAACAACTGTGGTCAAAACTCTCAGGATGCCTTTCATTCAGGCTGGTGACAGGTAAGCAATTACATTCATATATGAATGCAAATAATGTTATCAAATTCTTGGTTTTCAAGCAATACTACTATTACTAAAAACATATTAACCCCCCTAAATTAGCTAAAATTAGGAGATAGAAAATGTAACCTAGATGATATGGGTCTACTTTATCATATAGAGAGAAAACTCATAATGAATCTATTCATATCCATATATTATTTTAAAAAGCATAAAATACATATGGTTAAATAAGTGGTCTTTAACTGGAGATTATTTTGTGCTTCTGGGACATACATTAGGTGATGTCTGGAGACATATTTGTTGTCATAACTGAGTGGGAGGAGATGGTGCTATTGGCATCTTGTGGGTAGAAGCCAGGGATGATGCTAAACATCCTACAATGTATAGGACAATCTCTCAGAGCAAAAAAATTATGTGGCCAATGATGAGAAGGATGAGAAACCCTGGGTTAAATAAATTTCACAAGATTAAATATTGTACAGACATTAAAATATATTTGCAAAGACTAATAACAAAGAGAAATGTTCTCAAAATATTTTATTAGGTGAAAAACACAGGTCATAAAACCTGTGTTGCATGATTCAAGTTTTACCGAAGAAATTTATATACATATGTGGTGGGGAATCAGCATAACTACCAAAACCACAGTAACTGTTCCATGCTTCAGTTTCTCCATCTATAGAATAGAAATGATAATAGGACCCATATCATGGAGTTGCTGTGATCATTCCAGAAGACAGCAAATAAAATCACTATTGTGAGCTATTGTCAATATTTTCTAAATTTTCTAAAATAAACATATATTTATTACAGAAATAACTATATGACAAAAATAAATAGTATTTTTAAAGCCATTGTTCAGCATCCTCTTCAAAACCTTATATCGACTGAACTAAGATCCTAATCTCTCAAAGCTGCTTTCCTTACCATAGTATTTCAACTGGACAAGTGAGAAAAAGTTGAGCTTGTAGTAATTGAAGAGCTCTACTTAAGATTCACAAGATATGAAGTCTTCATAACCCCTGGTCTCTCCTTTGCCCTGTAGTATCAGAATTTCATGTTCAATTGAAGGAGGAAAAATAAGGTGAAGGTTCCTATGCCCCAAGACAAATACCATATACAGGATCTACTCCCATCATTTATTTTATATTGGGAAAGCAATAAGAATACATAGAAGATAAAAGAGAGAGAGAGAGAGAGAGAAAAGCAAATAAGCTTTTCATTTTCTTCAGCCATTTGGAAGAACCTTACCAATCTTCCAGATACGCCACTCAGGTGGACAATTCCTGCCACTAAAGCCAACAAACATAACACTCTTTTCCTTTCTTTTCAATATGCCTTGGTGATCACATCCTTAGAAGTAGGGTTTATGCCTTTTCATTGTTCTGAACTTCACCCAACAAAACTACGGGTACCTAATAAACACCAGTGAAAACAAAAGTATCATATTTTGCTATGCATAATGTGCTCCTGTGTATAATGCACACCCATGTTTTTTGTGCATATTACACATGTGATTATTATACCCATTACTGCACCCATGGTATGTAATAATTATATCCATGTATAATGCACATCCTTATTTTTCCCTCAAAAATTTGAGCAAAAAAGTGCACATTCTACACAGCAAAATATGGTACTTGGTAACAACAGACCATATTACTAATAAGAAACTTTCCTAAGACACTCTCATTGAGATTTCCACATAGGAAAATTCAAATCATACAATATCAGCCAAAAGGAACCTCAAAGAGCATCTGAACTATGTAGTATTTTACAGACAGGGAGGTGGAGGTATCAGAGAAAGGGAAGGGGGTGGCTATTTTGCAACAGTATAAATTAGAATTATAGATAAATGTACAGAAATGAAGCTCTATCACCATCTTCTAACATCAGTAGCAGAGGTCCTACAAACTAAATTTTCACGAAAATTTACATTTATTTATAATGTATATGTTTAATCTTATATAAAAAATGCTACAGTTCTCAGGATTATTTTATGTTTTAGAGGAGATTAAATACCTCCGAAGCATTCTCAATTGCACATTTATAATCCAGGTGCAAAGAAGCACTTTGCTGACCACTCCCAACAAAGCCCCTGTCAGCTTCTCAAAAGTTTCTATGAAGAAACAAATAAAGATAAAAACCTACAATAGCAATAAAAATTAAGATAAATGGTTATCAAAATCAAGGAAAATCTAATACTTACGTTTAATATGAATTAGAATTCATGACATACCTTGATTTGTTTGATGAAAACATAAACCACCTGAACAAAAGGTAGAAAGATGCTTTCTATCAACCCTCCACCCTCAAAACTTGGAGCCTGCCTCTCTCAACTGAGCAGATACCCACCTCACCCCTTAGGCCCTGTCCTTCAAAAGGAAGTAAATATCTGCAGCCTCACCCATTGTTTCTCCACAGCGACACTTTCAGCTGGGGCTACCAATTATCTACATCTTTCTTCTACTAGCAGAACCACCAGTCCCTAATAGCTGGGCAGTGTATTATCAATGGCCTACAAGTCCCTGCCATAAACCCTGCAGGAGTAGAGAACACTGATAGCAGGAAGATGGGCACTGCAGGGAACCAAAGAACACTAACAAAGTTAAAGCAAAAATGCATTAATAAACTAGAAAACTGAGCAATTAGTAAGTCTAAGGATGAATACTTTTTAAAGACAAATGGAATAAAATAACCACAGAATAAACCAAGAAAAGTCAAAATACTATAGCTTATCTCCTGCAGAAAGGCCTGGACAGTTTTAGCAGCAAGTTCTATTAACAACTCTCAAAGAATAGGAAATTTGTAAGCTATTTCACCAGTTGCACAACATGGAAATATTAAAAACTTCTCAATCGTTTTTAAACCCTGATATCAAAACTCCCAAAGTATATCAAAGGAAGAAAACATAGTTTAGTCATCTCACATAAAAATTTAAATGTGGAAGGTCTAAATAGAATTTCATAAATTAAATCCAGGCTGCAAAGAAAGAAATCCCTTAAAGTCTTGATCCATTTATTCACTCAGGGAACAATCAATCCCTAATGTCAAGTGCGATTATCATTTAAACAACATTCTTGAACAATTACTGAAAAAAAGATACACATTTTACTAAAAATATAGCCCCTGACAGTATCAGCAGTTTCAGTACAACTATTTTTTCCCTTGTTGGATGTACTTTATTCCCAAACCCTGAGAAATAAAGCCTAATGAAAAGTACTAAAGGAACAAGATCATTCAATCACATTATTTACTGTATTAGTTTCCCATATCTGCTATAACAAATTACAATAGACTCAGTGGCTTAAAACAATACCAACTTGCTGTCTTACAGTCCAATACAGATCTCACTGGGCTAAAATCAAGATACTAGCAAATCTGCATTTCTCTGGAGGCTCTTGGGGAGAATCTGTTTACTTGACTTTTCCAGCTTTTGTAAGCCACCTCCGTTCCTTGTTTATGGGTCTCCTCCTCCCTCTCTACCTTCAAAGCCAGCAAGGGTGAGTTGGGTCCTTAATCACATCACTCTGAATTCTAGCTCCCTCCTCTACTGGTAAAGACCTTGTGACTAAACTGGCCCAGCCTGGATAATCCAGGATAATCTCCCTATTTTAAAGTCAGCTGATTAATAAAGTTAATTCCATCTGCAATCTTATTTCCCTTGCCACAAAACAACATAGTCACAGATCCTAGGAATTAAGACATAGGCATCTTGGGGAGACCATTATTCTGCCCACCAATTTTCTGCCATTACTAAGAACAGTATAAGAATCAGAGAGAATACAAATAATGGTGGGCTATGGAACTGAATGCCCCAAGCCAAACCCAAAGCTAAAACCCAGTTCTAACTTGTTTGTCCCTAAATTAAATCAAAATACTTTCATGGAATACAACAGTTCTCTGCTTAAGTCAAGAGGCCAGGAGTGGTCCTTGATATCTATTTTTGATGAAGGGATCTCAAAACCCCAGTTTCACCATTCCCGAAATAAAGACATAATGCTAGTTTCATATAGTTGCTGTCAGAATTACTGAAATCGATCCATTTATTCACTCATGAGCAGCTCTGCTAGTGAGACCATAGTGACAGGGTCCCCTGCCCTCATGAAAGTGCCTGGCATAGAACTGGACAAATAATAAAACAGCATCAACCACATGTTTAATGAATACCTTCTAAAACAGGCATAGTGCTAAATACATACTACCTCCTTTAACAGTTATTCAATAAATGTGTCCCTTATGAGCATTCTAGATGTCACCAATTGAAAATACACAGTAAAGAACTTCCTAGAGTATCAAAAACATTTTGCCAACCCACTCTCTCTTGTGTCCAGCCAAGTCCTACCAGCACCCCAAACATTAGGAGTCACAACTGCTCTTGTGAGGATCACCAATGGCCTCAACTTTGCAGATCCAAGGATGAATCCCTGAAGTTCATCTGATTCCTCCTCTCAGGAGCATTTGCACAGTTGACATGCTCTTCTTCTGAGATGCATTCCACCCTCACCTTCTTGGACACCACTCTCATTCTGTTCTCTTCCTACCTCACTGACTACTCGTTTTCAGTCTCCTGTGCTGATTTCCTGTCATGAACCAGATGCTGCAGTACCATTAATGATCAGGCATCAGACCTGATTCATCTGACCTCATGCCCTAAATGATCTCAATCCAGTTTCATGGTTTTAAATGCTATCGAAATATTTGACCTCAAATTCTCTCCAGCTCAGAACCTGCACTAGTATATCTTCATCCAACTACCTACCTAAAATTTCCCCCTGGATGTCTAACTGACATCTCCAACTTAAAATACCCACATTGAAACTCCTAATATACCCCCCACCACCAACATCTCACCCTGAACATCAAAAACCAGTTATAGCCAGTCTTCACCTATCTCAGTTAACCTCTCTACCTTTCTAGTAGGTCAGCCTTGATTCCTATCATTCACTTGCATGCCCACATCCTAGATAGGAAAATATATTGACTTCACTTCAAAATGTCCTAAGAGTTCAGTCAAAGCCTCCTAACTGATTGTGCTGCTTCCTATTTGCTACCTCTCCCACCCATTTGTTTTTTTTTCAACAGCACCCAGAGTGATCTTACTAAAACAATGACTCTCCAGTGGATTCCCATCTTACTCACAGTAAAAACTGAAATCTGTAATTGACTTACAGGCTATATGTTCTTGGCCACTCATTACTTCATTCCCTACCACACAGCTCCAACCCCCAGTCATACCCTTAAAGATCATACCCTTAAAGATCTAGCATGACCCCACTTGACATACTGCATTTGCTCTTGCTTTTACCTACAATACCTTTCCCCCAGATATTTACTCAAATGTCTTCTTCTTAGAGAGGCATTACCTGACCAGGACAAACAGTACCTCTTCAGCCCACTCTCCACAGGCCTCTTAACCAATGTTATTTTTTTATTATCTACAACATTTATCACCACCTGATATAGCTACGTATGTTTCTGCCTGCTGTCTCCCTCCTTAATCAAATACTGGTGTATGTTAGCACCCAAAGATGAAAGTATTCAATAAATATTTGCTGAGTAAATATAATAATAATCAATCAGTCTATTTGGCCTACTTAAATAATTTTTCTCCTAGGTAGTGAAATTAAATTCTGTTCAAAGATACATCATACCAGAGTCATGTTTATCTTTCCAATCTCTAACAAATAGCAGAAATACAGGTTCACAAATCTGTACTGCATCCAGAAAGTTTCTAATAAGTTTCCAAACAAATAATTTTTATAATATATACTTCAAAGGGAATGTTTATCCATGCCTGAATGATGCAATAATTCATCATTCAGAACTTGTTAATATTAATAGCTCATTAAATGAAACAGCAAAGTTTTACTTCAAATGTATTTGGAAGAATATATAATAATTCTGCGGTCCATTTTTCTCAGCAATCAATCTCCTAACAAGGCACATTACCATTTTAGTTACCAGTTGCTCTAAGTTCATTTATTAAAACTAATATATGTAAAGAATCCATTTATATTTCACTAAATGATTCACAATGTTCTAACCACCAGGTAAGATAAATAAATTATTTTTGTGTGATGTATTTTCTGATTAAAAAAAGCTATCTACTGATTTCTCATAATGATTGATTTTCACTTTAACAAAACTGATAAAGAACACTGTGACTGATGCATCTAAAAGTAGCATTTTAATATTAATTTCTCATATACATTGCATGCAGGTTTATTTTAAATAGCTATTTGTCAGTCCATTTGGTTTATAGAAATTAATATATATAACATATTTAAGGCCTCCTATTTGTGATATTTGCAAGAACTAAGCCAGATATTAATGGACATCTATTCAGGGAGTATGTTTATTAATAACAAAAGTTACAAAGACAGAGGTAACACTAATTAAGTCTCTGTTATTACATGCCATGGTCCAGACAAGGGGTATTGTAATTTATATGCAATATGCAATCTTTGCTACAAAGGAACACAATACAAGCAGAATAAGCCTGAGTTTAACTATTCAATTGCTTTCACAAATAATAAAAGGTCACTGGAACCCATACCTGGTACAAAGCAGACCTTATTACCTATCAATTTCCACTAGGTACACTCCTCTATTTCCTTGTCAGCCCTCTTCAGCCTAATTGGTTTTCCCTTGTTATTCTTCTCTGTGCTGTACAAGTTCAATCTTGTAGTGCTGGGCTAACAATTTGAGATTCTACTGCAAACTTCTCTGTATAACACACTAAACTCTTTTAAAAGGTAAAATATACTTCTACATAAACAATATACCAAGAACCTATTCAAAATATAGCAGAGCTTTAAAAATACACTTCTCTATGAAACAGAGCTGCTTCAGTTTCCAGCTATATGATCAAAGTATTACATAGTACACTCGTCCATACATAAACAGGAAACACTCTACAGAAAATGATGACATTTCCGTATGTTGATGACACAATTTCCTCTCCCTGCACCACTGAATCTACTCAGAAATAAATGTATTCTCTGTTAAGCCACTATAATTTGGAACTGTTGTTACCTGCAGCACAAACAGCCTCTCCTGCCTCATACAGTACCTGACAAGACTGGTAACACATATTTAATGAGATAATTCATGCAAAAGCACTTAGCACATAGTAAGTGGACCTGAAAATTGAAGCAAATGATGATTCGTCATTATTTAAATACTGTCTTCCTTTAAAATGTACAAGAATGAATCAGAAGTTAGATTTATCTGGCCAGGATTTTAAAAGCAGGCCATCATAAAAGTGTTTCAATAGGCAATTATAAATCCCCTTAAAATAAATGAATAGGATATCTCAACAAAAGAAAGAGATATCATTAAAAAATGAAACATTTATAACTAGAAAATATAATAACCACAAGAAATAACTCACTGAAGGACTTCCAGCCAAGATGTAGGTAGATACACTTTGCCTCCTAGCACAACCAAAAGAGGACAACAATTTAAAACCAAAACCACCAGAACTGCCAGAAAATCAAACCATATGGAAGTCCCAACAACCAAGGAGTTAAGAAGAAACATTCAACCAGACTGGTATGAGGGACAGGACGGGAAGCCAGGGCACAAGAAGACAAGCAGCAAGGCAGCAACTGGCAGAGGTGGCTGGCAGTCCCACATTTGCACAAGGGTAAACAAGGAGGAACAACAGGGGGGTGAGACAACTACCACTCCAGGGTTCCAGTGCAGGAAAAACTAAAACCTCAAACCTCTGGCTGTAAAAACCTGTGGAGGTTCCAATGATGGGAGAAACTCCCAGTCTCAAGGAGAGTTCACTGAAAAGACCCATAGGGTCATAGAATGTACACAAACCCATCCACCCAGGAATCAGCATCAGAACGGCCCAATTGCTTGTGGGTAGCAAGGAAGTGACTAAAGTTGGCAGAGAACTGACTAAATGGCATTGTTCCCTCTCAGATCCCTCCCCCCACATACACAACAACCTGGGTTGCCCCGCCCTGGCGAATACCTAAGGCTCTACCCCTTACTAACAAACAGGCAAGCTGAGACAAAAGAATATGGTTCTTTGAAATGAAAAGAACAGATCAAAAGTCCAGAAATAGAACTAAGGAACAAAAAAGGCAGACAACCTATCAGATGCAGAGTTCAAAACCACTGGTAATCAGGATGCTCACAGAATAGTTGAGTTACAGTGGCAAAATAGAGAAAAAAGTGAAGGCTATAAAAGTGAAATAAAGGAAAAGGCACAGGGAACCAACAATGAAGGGAAGGAAAATGGGACTCAAATCAATGGTTTGGACTAGAAGGAAAAAATACACATTTGACCAGAAGAGAATGAAGAAATATTCAAAAAAAATGAAAAGCTTAGGAACCTCCAGGGCAATTTTAAACGTTCCAATATCTGAATCAGAGGGTACCAGAAGGAAAAGAGGAACCAGCAAGAAACTGAAGACGTAATGAAGGAGACCTTCCCCAATCTGGCAAAGGAAATATGCTTCTAGGAAGTCCAGGAAGCTCAGAGAGCCACAAATGAGCTGGACCCAAGGAAGTACACACCAAGGCACATCATAATTACATTAGCCAAGATTAAAGATAAAGAGAGAATCTTAAAAGCAGCAAGAGAAAGGAGACAGTTACCTACAAAGGGTTCCCGTAAGACTCGCAGCTGATTTCTCAAAAGAAACCTTACAGGCAAGAAGGGGCTGGAAGAAAATATTCAAAGTCATGAAAAGGCAAGGACCTACATCCAAGATGACTCTATCCAACGAAACTATCATTTAGAATGGAAGAGCAGATATAGTGCTTCCCAGATAAGGAGTTCATTATCATCAAGCTCTTATTACATGAAATGTAAAAGATACTTATCTAAAAAGAAGATGATCAAAAATACGAACAGAAAATGACAACAACCTCACAACTATCAACAACTGAACCTAAAGAAAACAAAACAAAAACAAAAAACAAACTAAGCAAACAACTGGAACAGGAACAGAATCACAGAAATGGAGATCACATGGAGGGTTATCAGCGGGGAAGGGCAAGGGGAGAATGGAGAAAAGGTACAGGGAATAATAAGCATAAATGTTAGGTACAAAGTAGAGAGTGGGGGTTAAGAATAGTATAGGAAATGGAGAAAGCCGAAGAACATATATGTACAACCCTTGGACATGAGCTAAGTGAGTGCAATGCTGGTTGGAGAGGGTGGATGCAGGGCAAAGGGGAATAAAGGGAGGAAAAAATGGGACAAACTATAATACCATAACCAATAAAGTATATTTAAAAAAAAACACTATATGCAATATCAACACAAATTTAATAGACTGTAACAGCTACAATCAACATCGATATAAATCTCTAGCTGTTTATCATAAATATATTAATATTCCTCTGAGCTAAAAATATTAAAAGAAAATATATAATTATTATTAAATCCATCTGTATAATTGATGCACTAATTAATCTGTATTATGCTTAAAACATTTTCCTTCTGCATATTCTTGAAAAGGAATTTTTTAAAAAGCCCTTCCTTATATCCCTTGTTTTCCTTAAAATACAATCTTTAATACAGCTTAGTTCCCAACAGCTTTTTAAGGTAACTGTTTCCCTTTTTGATTTTATGAAATAAGCCATCAATTCAATGACTCAGATTTTCAGCAATGAGTACACCACATTTATGAAAAGAATGAGTAAGAATAATATTGTAGAACCTACAATGGTTGTTTTTTAAATAGGTTTTAAAATGTCAAGATTAGTTTATAAACTTGTGTCAATTTTCCCATGCTTCGGGTTAAAAGACTGTTCAATAAAAGGAGAAAACTTTTTGTTCCTTTTCTTGTTCTGTTTTGAAGATAATCCAATTTAACATTTTTAAAGACAACTGGTATGTTTTTCCCCAGGGCTCAATCAATTATGGCTCTAGTTTATCATCCCAGCCTTGGGAAACACTGTATTAGCAAGACTGAAGGTGGTCATGATGATAACGTGGTTAGCTAGAAATCCTCAGGCTCCTGAATCACCACCTTACACTCAGACTCATCAGTAGATTCTTCAAGGGACCCAGTTTCCTACAAAGCAATAAGGGGGAAAATGGTCAGAAAAACTGAGAAAGAATAAAAAATATTTTGTCTTTTCTTTTGTTTTTGAGTATATTTATGTTTATTTGTCCCCACCTCCACTTTTAAATATACTTTATTGATTATGCTATTACAGTGTCCCATTACCCCCTTTTCATTCCCCTCCACCCTGCAGACACTATCCCAAGCACATTCCCCTCTTTAGTTCATGTCCATGTGTCATAAGTTCTTTAGCTTCTACATTTCCCATACTATTCTTGCCCTCCCCCATCTATTTTCTACCTATCATCTATGCTACTTATTCTCTGTACCTTTTCCCCCTCTCTCCTCCTCCCAATCCCCTGTTGCTAACCCTCCATGTGACCTCCATTTCTTGTGGTTCTCTTCCGGTTCTAGTTGTTTGCTTGTTGTTTTTGTTTGTTTTTAGGTGTGGTTTGTAATAATTGTGTTTGCTGTCATTTGTACTATACATGTTTTTTATCTTCTTTTTCTTAGATAAGTCCCTTTACACTTCATAAAATAAGGGCTTGGTGATGATGAACTCCTTTAACTTGACCTATATCTGAAAGCACTTATATGCCTTTCCATTCCAAATGAAGTTTTGCTGGATACAGCAATCTTGGATGTAGGTCCTTGCCTTTCATGACTTGGAATACTTCTTTCCGGCCCCTTCTTGCCTGTAAGGTCTCTTTTGAGAAATCAGCTGACAGTCTGATGGGAAGCTCCTTTGTAGGGTGACTGGTCCTTATCTCTTGCTGCCCTCTAGGATTCTCTCCTTCATTTTCACCTTGGCTAATGTAATTATGATGTGTGTTGGTGTGTTCCTCCTTGGTCCAACTTCTTTGGGGCTCTCTGAGCTTCCTGGACGTCCTGGAAGTCTACTCCCTTTTCCAGAATGGGGAAGTTCTCCTTTATTATATGTTCAAATAACTTTTCCACTTGTTGCTCATCCTCTTTTCTGCCACCCCTATAATTCGGATGTTGGAACGTTTAAAGATGTCCTAGAGGTTCCTCAGCCTCTCCTCATTTTTTTGAATTCTTATTTCTTCATTCTTTGCTGATTGTATGTTATTTTCTTCCTTCTGGTCCACTCCATTGATGTAAGACCCAGCTTTCTTTCCATCAATATTGATTCCCTGTGCATTTTCCTTCATTTCACTTATTGCAGCCTTCATTTTTTTCATCTAATTTGCGACCAAAATCCACCAATTCTGTGAGCATCCTGATCACCAGTGTTTTGAACTATGCATCTGATAGGTTGGCTATCTCTTGGTCACTTAAAAGTATTGGTCTGGGCCTTCATTTGTTCTTCTGTTTGAGCCACCCTTTTTTGTGTCTTGTCACACCTATTATGTATGAGGGGCGGAGCCTTAGGTGTTCACCAGGGCAGGGCACCCCAGCCTCTGGGTTGTGATACTGTACATGGGGACAGGGTCCGAGAGGCAACAATGGCACTTGCTCCACTCTCCATAGGACTTCAGTCCCTTCCGCCACTTCCTCCAAGCAAACTGGACCTTTCTGGTGCTAATTCCCATGTGAACCCCATGGTTCTTTCCAACAACCTCTCTGTGAGGCTGGAGTCTCTCCCTGGCCTCAACCCCACAAGGTGTTTTCAATCAGTGTCCCGAGGCTCTATTTTCCCAGCGCTGGGGCCCTGGGACCGCCTGGTCAGCCAGCTGCCTTGTGAGCAGTGCCTTGCTTCCCAATCACTGCCTCACTGGGGTCTGCCAGTTGCCACCCCTCAGCCGGGGTCTGCTCGCTGAGGGTCTTGCGAGCCCGGAATGCCTTAGCCAGTCCCAATGCTCTTTGTTCCACAACCCTCTCCGCAAGGCTGCCCAATTCCACCCCTCCTACTGGTCTGGATGAATACGTCTATTTTTAACTCTTGGTTGTCCGACTTCCACACAGTTTAATTTTCTGTCAGTTCTGGCTGTTATGCTGTTCTAAATTTTGTTGTCTCTATCTTGGTTGTGCGAGGAGGCACAGTGTGTCTACCTACACCTCCATCTTGGCCAGAAGTGGAATAAAAAATATTTTCAAGGGAAAAGAGGTCCTTATGTCCCTACCACAAATATCCACCTTCCCTTTTTTTGAGATAATCTGCAAATACAGTTTAAAGGACTCCATATGGTCCAATTCTCACAGGTCTCTTATTTCTCCACACCTTGCAGGTCTGAGATGGTCACTCTGGGGCCACGGGAATCCACTCCTCCTGCTGGCCTCCCTTGAGTGGTCAGCAGGCTGACAAATGACCCCAGAAATTGTCATGTGAGTATATGGAAGGCTTTTCCCTTGTTAAAAATACAAATTGCTTTGACAAAACAGGCCTTACCAATCTCAGAAGGGAGGAGGGAACTGCCATCTCAAATTATCTATAAGCCAATTTTTATACTGAAAAGCTCCTGTGCTATTAGTTATTATGCTATTAATCTAGTTGCATAGAAATAATTGTCTCACTTAAACAGCATTTAAAAAGAATTCCCCTACAGTGGCACCTATCAGACACTGTGCAAACAAGTGTATAATTTACATCCACTCTTTAAACCATTAACTGGAAAGACAAATTTTACCATTAAAAGTTCTCCCTCTTGCTAGACAATGGATCTTGCTGCTCTGTAGAAACAAAAGCAAAAAGGGAAAAATTGACTTGGTCCCGCTAATTTCTCACCTGTCCACTGAAAGAGAGAATCTGCTGATGCCATGCATCCTCAAACAGGTCAGCAAAATGAAGATTTAGCTTAACGTACTCATAGATATCAATAGCAATAAAAAGTTACAACTAATATGCTGACACTGAATGTAAGCATTTTACAATAATCCATGAGATAAAGAAGAGAAAAAAATGAGTCAAGGACATTTAGACATAACAGATATTTTTTCAACAAAAAGAATGACCATTTTAAGAAAGTATGATGTGTATATATATTACTCAATGCAAATTGGACAAGAGGAAAAAACATAAATTTGGTGTTTGAAAACATTTTTAATTTCATTCATGGAAAATCAGTAAGAACCTGGCAGGTGGCAGGCTGCCTAGGTACCAGCCTTGTGGACAATACAGTCCCTGCTCTCAAAGACCATCTTTAAATGGGGATGAATGTTACCTGTAATTAAGAATTTTATTGTAGTTATATTATTAACCATGATGAAGATGAGACTCTTCTCTACATTCCAATGCATTCTATTTACTTTCATGTTATTCTAAGTATTAGGAAGTTCTTAATTAACTTGGAGCCACATCTTCCCAACAGTAACTTTATTAAAACCAATAAGACACATAAAAAATGCAATTATTCTACTACTATGTGACAGCTCTCCACTGAATTAATAACACAGAGTATGCCTATCCTTCTAAATGTTTCTCCTTTGTGCTAACCATCCCCAGTTCTAAGTTTTAGTACACTTACTATCCTCTTTAGAACACACTCCACTTAATATTAAGTCACTATTCTAACATCTTTACTCAGCATCTATTATATATATTCCCATAATACTAAATGCTTTACAGGTAGCATCTTGAAATGTCCTAATTATCCCTGATGTTAGAACACTGAGGGTTAGAGGCTGAACTTCTAAAAGTCCCTGAATATTAAATTATTAGCATTAGCAAACTAGGCTTGATAACTGTGCCAATGAATCACACATAGGTTCCTATTCCCTAACTCTAGAACTCTGAAGGACACCCGACTACCCTTTTCAGAAAAAATGACATTCAACAGAAGGAATTTTTTTCTTATTTGAAATCCATTCAAATACATACATGGGCAAAGTGCAAATGTCCCACTTACATTCTTGATTAAAAACAAAAACTTAAGTCCCCACCCAGCAATTTCAATCCAAAATTCTAAACCAGGTTACACACTTGCTCCCAGAGAAAGCAATCAGACTGCAGAAACAAAAGTCTTCAGGGAAAACCAGGCTTTCAGAGGTACTTCCTGTGAATGATAGTATCAATCAAGCTCATTTACTTCAGGCCTCACTCAGATTGATCCTCAACAGCAGCACAAACCTCCCAAACATTGCTGTGGCCTCAAAAACTTACACTTGTGTCCACAACCCTACCAGATCAATGAATGAGTGACTCTGAGAATTAGCCTGGTCTGTATTTCTTAGCTTCATTCATTCAAGCCCTGTGTTTAATAAGCTGTAGAGCCAGGCAAACAACGTGACATCAAAGTCCCCAGTGAAGGATCTAAGAAATAAGGATGAAACTTGAGAAACATTACAATTTAGGAAGTCAATGGTTTTCAAACATTTTGTAATGTCACACTCTATCTTTGAAAGAATCTAACTTTAAATCATGAAAATATAGGTTATAAAACTGTGTTGTTCTCTATGCAAAATAAGCCAGATACAAAATGACAAATATTGTAGGATTACTCTAATATAAGAAGAAAGTAAAACAGAGGTTGGGAAAGCTAGGGAAGGGAGCACTGAAGGGTACTATTTAATGGGTACACAGTTTCAATCTGTGATGATGAAAAGTTGGTGAGGCTGAAGCAGGTGATGATTGCACAACAGTGTGAATGTACTTAATGCCACTGAATCATTCACTTAAAATGGTTAAAGTGGTAAACCTTATGGTATGTATATTTTACCACAAAAAAAGTGCTGTTCTGGTTGAAGCAAAAATGATGAACTAGAAGGTATGCAGTGACAGAAATGCACAGCCCAACAAATTCTGGGCAACAGGTTGAAAGCTGCAGTCAACAACTGCTTTTACACACCAATCCCTTAAACTCAATCATCTATCCAAACCTAATGCTCTCCATAGCTTGAAATGTGACCTCTGAAATCTATTCAACTGTGTCAGATTACATTCCCAAAACTCATATCAGGCTGGACACTGTCCTCCTCAAAGAATCCTCAGGAGTCAGGAGATTTCAGATTCCTCAGCAAGGTACTCAATGACCACCCTGGCCCATATAAACACCTCACTTCCACTCTGAACAACCCAGGGCCCTCCAGCCCTGGGTAGTATCTTAAGACTGCCACATAAAAATCTGTATTTCTGCCTTCATAAAAATCAGACAATATGTCTACTAGGATCTACATTTCCACACAACATCAGTTGTAGCTGAGCAGCTATGTCCCGAGATAGAATGCACTTCACCCACCCATAGCACTCCCAGTTTCCCTGTATCAGGACACTTCTACTCATTTCTATTGTCAGGTGCTTGCCCTGAACTTGCAGTGTCTGTACTGAGCCTTTCCTTAAGTGCTTCCCTCAGCTTAGAGGCCCTTGTCCCAACTCCAACACTCATCCTAGCATTCTTCCAAATCCCAACATGTTCTACAGGTTCGGTGAAACCCACAGGGGCACCTCTGGAAGGTAGGTAGTCAGGCTAAGGGGCTTCACTCTTGCTTCACCAACAGAGTTAGGATTCCATGGTTGATACTTTCATGTTGCCAATCAGGTTTTTTTAAAAGTTTAAAACTCATTGGCCATTTCTAAATCCTAATATTTCTTCATAGCCCAATCTAGGTCCCACCTCTTTCACAGAATAGTCTCTAGTAAGCCCAAAACACAAGGTCCAAATCTGAGCTCCTGTGGACTTTGTTTTTTTCCTATAAACCCTCAACTTATAATATTAACAGCCTTGTCCTAATGGTTACCCTTTAAAAATACAATGTAGATAAACCCAAATGTTTTTGCCTCTTGTCTCCCATTATCTATCTGAAGGAAAAGCCTCAACATCCATCTACTGGTGATGATGATTGAAAATAAGCAATTGATCTAACATTCTCCCTCCTCTATATATTCCTTTTCCACTTATGAGCAATACCAGGTGCATTATCTCCAGGCTTGAATTATTAGTTTGTGGCTATAACACAGTTACATAGGGGGCCTGCAGGGAAGCAGCAGCAAACAAGCATATAGAAAGTCAAACAAAATGTTAACCACCTGGTAAAAGTCTGAGGAAGGGGATAACAGGGCTCTCAGATGACACTTCCAATAAAAGCTATCAATCTATCACCCCCATTTCCAACATCAGCATGGGGCCCATGACAGTGGCTTGAGAGAAGACTCAGCACAGCTGGCCTTAGAGGCAGAAGGGTCAGGAAGGCTGTCAGCCCAGGAAAGAGAGACCAGGACCTCCAAGGTAGTGAAGCCCTTAGAATTCTGGGGGTATCCTCACTATTTGTGGGGGGGGGGGGGTGGGGGTGATGGGAATTTGGGAGAGGAATGGGCAGCTGGAGTTTGAGGAAGGCCAGCTACAAACTCTGCAGAATGAAGAAACAGAACAAAGACCAGGGCTCAGGAACCAGACTAGGCTGGATATGGACAATGAACATTCAAGGTTGTACTGCCACTTTCACTCCCTTCCCTGCAATCTGTGTGAAAGAGCAATGCTTAATGGAAGAGATGGTGTGAGAACTCTCAATATCTGACACAAGCACAGGAAATGAGGTATATTCTATGTGGTATGTATTTGATAGCCTTGTATAAGCGAGGCTCAATTTCAAAAAGTTTCTAGGTACCTTGGAACTGGCTGGTTTAGTGGGAAAGAAACAAAACATATCTAGGGAGCTAGCAGGAGCAAGGAGACTCAGGTGACCAACCCTGTTCAATTCACTAGCCTTAGCTACTGCACTCATCTTGCTCTGCAAGTGAAAAAACATCTTGACACCTGCCCCAGCTTGGTGACTTAGTGACTCAATCCCAAATCTGACATTGCATTAGAACCATCTAAACTCAATTTGGGGAACTGGCTAATACCTGCCAATACATGCCATTTTGACAGATTCTGATTCAGTGGGTATTAATAAAAGCCTAGAATTACAAGCATTTGGTACAAAAACATCAGGAGAATCAAGTACCTAGAAGACAAAAAGGCAACTACAACTAGGCAGGCATGAATGGGGAGCTGCATGAAACCGAGAAGCCCCTGATTTGATGAGAACTCCCTCTCCAAGGTGGCCATACAACCTCTAGGAAGACTACTAATAATCAGCTAGTGACGTCGGCCTTCAGCCAACCAACCCAGACAAATATGAGAGGAAAAAACTAACAAGGCAATAAACATGTCCAGCTAAGCTAACTTGTAACTATACTTTAGTTACATGACACTAAAGATTGGGCCATCTAAAAATTTCTCTTGCAATTTATTTGGGGCTTTGATTTTCCTTTCCGTATTAGTAGATCCTTTTAAAAGTCTGTCTTGGCCAAAATTAAGAGAAGAGAAACATGCATACCTAAGCCAAGCCCATATTTGGATGATAAATTCGTGTTCTTTATAAGAAAATCATTTCAATCTGGACACTTTAAAATGCTTTATGTCATACAAGAGCTCTGGAGAGTAAAGCCCCCATTTACAGGCAGAGAAACTGAGGCACTCAATTATTTATTGACTTGATTTTTCCTTTACACATGGGACACAACCACATGAAAGTATACATGTTCATGAATATGCCTCTGATAATAAGTAAATGCTCTACAATTAGGATGAAATTTCCCTAAGTTTTAAAACATAGAGAGAGAAGTCAAAAGAGAAACTATCCTATTTGGTTAAGAAATGCATGATCTGATTGATCAAATAGTTTAACACCTAAGTTCCCTGCTGTGGGAAAAATGAAAGAGTACTTGGGAAGCTGGCAGAGTAAGGAGTCTACATAGGGGAAGTAATCTAGAATACATTTGAATTAGTAACTTTCAAAAGTTTAGAGTAAGATAAATAACACCACAAAGTCTATTTAACCTACTTACAATTTGACATTTTCAATTCAGGCTATTCTTCCCCTAATAAATTGAAACATTTTATCAAGCTCCTAGTACTAGCCCTGTGAGATTTACAGACATGAGAAAGCTCTCATCATTCTTGAGGACTTAGCAGTCTGTAGTAGGTAAGACAGATATACAAACAACCAGACTTGAAGCAGAATGTCATTCATGAGAGGTATAAACAAATATGGTTGAGCATCTTATGATTATCAAGATCAACTGTAAATTATTTTGGTCCTAGATAAAACTGTAGTTTAGAAGATTTCCAGGCAGAAGGCAGGGTATTAGTTCTTCCTGTGAACTATATAACATATATGTAAGTATTTTTGAGAACTACTGTACCTTTACCATACTCAGCATATACAAAGATATCTCAATAGCCCTTAAAAAATGTTTATTCATATCCAAAAATTGATTTTTAGTTTGAGAGTTTACTGTTTGAAGTTTTGTTAACTCAATACAGATATCACTATTGGTTCTCCCTAAAATTAAAGCAATCATCAAAAACAATGCTCAGGAACAATAACAGGGCAGATTTAGTTTTGTCATGGAGGAATGTTTGCATTTACAATAAAAAAGCTTCCTTTGCCCTAACATGTCATTATAGTTAGTTCTTAAAGCATTTGGAGGAGAAAAATTATGTCAAGATTTTCTAAAAGGGGACTTCCGGCAAGATGGAGGAATAGGTGGACGCACCGTTCCTCCTCATACAACCAAGATTAGAAAACCAATAATTTACAACAATAATTTACTATCAGAATAACACCCAGATCCGGCAGAGGATTTATCTGAATGGAAGTCGGGCAGCCAAGAAGTTGAAGTAGACGCGTTCATCCGGACTGGTAGGAGAAGACGAGCCGGGCGGGCGCGGGGCTGGCTCCAGTCGCGGTGCGCGGAGGTCGGGGGAAGGTTTGGCGCGAAATCGGCTCGACAGCCATCCGGCGAGCAAGAAGGCAGCGGCGATCCCTGAGTATGCAAGCTGCGGCTGGCAGACCCAGAGGGGTAGCGATGTGGGACCAGGGCAGAACTCGTGGCCCAGAAGCCCAGACAAGGGTCTGAGTCCAGGGGAACGGAACTACCGCCATTGTTTTCTCCCGTCCCGCTCCCGCTCCGCCCCCACATATAACGTCACAATCTAGCGACTAGGGTGCCCAGCCCCGGTGAGCACCTAAGGCTCCGCCCCCCACCGTAACAGGAGCAACCAGACTGGAAAAAAAAAAAAGGAGAGACAGGGGGAAAAAAAAATGTTTTCAACAGAGCAGATCAGTCCCCCAGGACTCATCCTTTTGAGCGACCAAGAATTAGCCAATCTATCAGATGCACAGTTCAAAACACTGGTGATCAGAAAGCTCACGGAACTGGTTGATTTTGGACGAAATTTAGATGAAAGAATGCAGATTACCATAAAACAGATGCAGGAAGACACGCGGAGGAGAGCCAATAGTGAAAGGAAGGAATATGAGTCTCAAAACAATACAGTGGACCAGAAGGAAGATAGAATCAACCAAGCAGGAAAGCATGATGAAATAAGAATTCAAAAAATTGAGGAAAGGATTAAGAGCATCCAAGACACCTTTAAACGTTCCAATATCCGAATTATAGGGGTACCAGAATCGGAAGGGGAAAAGCAACAGATTGAGCACGTATTTGAACAAATAATAAAGGAGAACTTCCCCAATCTGGCAAAGGGAACAGTCTTCCAAGAAATCCAAGAAGCTCAGAGAGCCCCAAAGAAGTTGGACCCAAGAAGAAACACACCAAGGCACATCATAATTACATTAGCCAAGGTAAAATCGAAGGAGAGAATCCTAGAAGCAGCAAGAGGTAAGGGGACAGTCACCTACAAAGGAGTTCCCATCAGACTGTCAGCTGATTTCTCCAAAGAGACCTTACAGGCAAGAAGGGGCTGGAAAGAAATATTCCAAGTCATGAAAGACAAGGACCTACATCCCAGATTGCTCTATCCAGCAAAGCTCTCATTTAGAATGGAAGGGCAGATAAAGTGCTTTTCAGATAAGGTCAAGTTAAAGGAGTTCATCGTCACCAAGCCCTTATTTTATGAAATGCTAAAGGGACTTATCTAAGAAAAGAAGATAAAGAAAAGACATGTATAGTAAAAGGACAGCAAACTCACAAATATCAACAACCACACCTAAAGCAAAACCAAAAGAAACGAAGTAAACAATTAGAACAGGAACAGAACCACAGAAATGGAGGGCACATGGAGGGTTAGCAGCAGGGGGGGTGGGAGGAGGAGAGAGAGGGAAAAGGTATAGAGAATAAGTAGCATAGAATGTAGGTTGAAAATAGATAGGAGGAGGGGAAGAATAGTACGGGAATGTAGAAACTAAAGAACTCATAAGTATGACACATGGACATGAACTAAAGGGGGAAATGTGGGTGGGAGGGGGGTACAGGGTGGAGGGGAGAGAAAGGGGGGAAATGGGACAACTGTAATAGCATAATCAATAAATATATTAAAAAAAAAGATTTTCTAAAAGGTTCAAAGTATCAGAACAGAATCAGCAAATGTACTTAACTCCACTTTAGTGCACTTTTGGCCTTCAAAAAACTGTATAATAAAGGCTCATTATCTTATAGTTGAGGTTATAATGGCTTTCAACTGTAAAATGTGAACTGCACAAACAAAAGTGAGAAAATTTTAACCATTTTTAATCTATAAAGGATTAATAATATAGATACAATTATTTATTAGCTTTCTTTCAAAAAAATACACAAAACAACAATTTGTAAATGTCTGCTCCGTTCTGCTGTTGACTGGTCTTTTTGAAAGGACACTAACACTACTGGGGTGGGGCAGGGAGCGGTGAATGTCTGCCCAATCCTTTCCTGGCTGTTAAAACATCAAAAGTGAAATAATGACTTACAGGAAATGTATAAAGGTGATAAGGGCTAATTCTACTTCATAAAGTTAAAAAAATATTTAGGACTAGGTTCTTAAGTATTTTTTAAAAAACAGGATGTTCTAGTGAAAAATTATGAGCTTTGAAGATAGATGACTGGAGATACAGATCTCCAGTCTGATCAGGCTACTTAAGTTGTCTGACTTTCTATTGTTTACCTAGAAAATTTTAATATGTACTGACTATTCAATCATCTTAATATGTACTGAGTATTAAGCACTACTCAAGGTATCAGGGAGACAGTGGTGAACAAACCCCTTGCCATCATGGAGTTTATGTTCTAATGGGGAAAATACACAGAAATGATTATAAGAACATACAGAATACACAGAAAAGATAGATGAGCACAAAGAAGAAAATATGAAGGAAAGAGGTTTCAAAGAATGATCAGAGAAGGTCTCACTCAAAACAGATAACACTTGAACACAGACATAAAGGGAATGAGGGAGAAAGCCCCTGTACCTATCTCGAGTCAAAAAAGCATGCAGCATGAGCAAAGGTGCTGAGGCAGAAACATGCCAGCCTTGTAGAAAAAAACAGTAATAAAGCCAGCATAGCTGATTCAAAATGATAGAAGGGAAGAGTTGTGGAAATGAGGTCAGAGAAAGGGGACAGAGCGACTGGGGCAACATCCTGTACAGCATCAAGTCTATTAAAAGGACTCTGGCTTTCCCTCAGAGTGCAATGAGAAGCCACTGGAAAGTCTGGAACATGGGCTGGACCTGACATAAATATGAGAATAAACATTTACCACACAGAATTCTTTTCTGAGGACCAAATGCAAATGTGAAAGGGTTCTTTATACTGAAAAGTACTGTACAAATTCAAAGCACTGTCATTTTATCATGAACTTTCTACATCAGGCAGCTTTGCAAAAAAACTCCTGCACAAAACAACAGCAAAAACTAAGAGTAACTCTCTCCATTTCTACTACCCTATATCTAAGATTTGAAGGAGGGTTTTTTTTTTTTTGCTTTTGAATCAACCCACCAAAAATTATATTTCAATATGAAAGGGATACAGTATGGAAACCAATCTCACTAATATCATCAAACCCAACAATGAGCCATGAAATTACATGTGCTTAATGAATATTTTCCTTTGAAATGCCCAAAACACAAAGGAGGCTCCAATGGTAAGTAGGAGACTCTTATCTCAATGACCACCCAAACCAAATTTCTACCTTATTCCTTAATCATTGGCATAGATCAAATGTACAAAGGGCATATTTTCATTATGTAAGTATGTTGCAAATGGTACAAATTATAAACTAGGTAAACTTCTGTTATTATGTTGCTAACCAGCTCATCACCAAATGCTTCTTAGAGTGATTATGGATATGGATGGTCCTGTTAATTTGTGAGGAGAAACAGTTGCTAAGCTGAAATGACCCTCGAAATGGAAAATTAGGGTATTTCTCAACTTCCAGCCTTTGTCCTCTCTTTTTGTCTTCTTTATGTTACTCTGTCATTTCAACTAATTTCTGGCTGCGACTCTTGCCTGTATGAAAATACTATACTGCCATCACGATTTCTCCCGTAAACTCCAGTGTCACTTTGCCAGCTGTTGACTGGACATTGTCACCTGATGTGCCAGCAACACATAATTCCTCTCCTAATTTTATGGTCAACTTTAACTTTGTGTACTAATTCATTCCAATTTAAACCACCTTAGAAAGACGGACACTATATTATTTCTATCTTCTATGTAAAGTTAAATAACTACCCTCAAGTCATATATTTAAAAGAGAACCAGCGCTGGAGCCTACTCATTTTCACTCCAAAATACATGCACTTAACCACTGTTGCACGGCGCAGTGATTTAGCTTTGTAGTTATATGCAATAGATAGAACCAAAAATCATCATCTACTTTCTCCCATGACTCCTGCAAATCGCTCTCACTGCCCTTCTTCGAATAAAAAAGCAATTTAAATTCAGTCACCTGGACTCAAAACTCAAGTCTCTCTTATGCTTCCCACAGGCAGTCCAGCCGCTGGGGTATCCCAGGCTGCCTTCAGCCAAAATTTCACTGAGCACAGGCCACAGTGGCAGAGCCGGGAAAAGGAACGCCTCACGAACGCTCGCGGTGGGTCAGTGGGCATTCCCCGGTTGAAGGCCCTCCAAGAACAGGCATCCCACCGGCGTCTCTGCTCCTGAAATGGCCTTTCCGATGCCCGCCCTGCCGTGGGCCTACCGGCCCTCCAGCAGCTCCACACATCCACACGCTGCTTTCCAAGCCTGGAACACCATCACCCTTATTTCCCTTCCCTGTGCCCAGTGGCCTTTACCTGTTCCTCAGCTTCCGCCATGGCGCAGCCAGGGAGTCCTGGGACAAACCCGGAAAAGCTAGAAGTGGAGACACTGGTGACCCAGTGCCCTGCTGGGAAATGTAGTTTTAAGCGCATGTGAGCCGGGATGGTCTTTCTATCTGGTTAGGTGCTAGGCCCTGGTTTGTCGGCTTCTGACTCTTCAAACTCAACAAAGTTAGCTTTGAAGAATCTAAACGTAACCATTGTCAATAGCTTTATTTTATTGTTGGTCTTATTTTTTCCGTGATTATTATGGTATTTATTAATATTTACTACGTATCAGGTCCTGGGTTTATTAAGTTGCATAAATTATCTCATTCAATTCTACCAGTAATACCTCCTACTTTTATCCTCCTTAAAGAGAACACCCTGTGTCCGAGGTCACACAGCTAATAAGAAGGCAGAATAGGATTTAAATTTGGCCTCAATCTGATGCTAAGACTTGATTACAACTACTGCTAGTCTAAAAGTGTTCTTGGCCTTTTTTAAAATGCATATTAAGGGAATGTAAAGCACTCTTTGCAGGAACAGCCAAAAAAACATTTTATACTCCAAAAATATTTGTTTAGCTTATACTCTTGTTACTTTAAGTTGACATCTTCTTCTGGCATCTGGACATTGACATTAAAAATTCTCTGTTGTTTAATTAAATTATCCATTAAACTAGTATTGAGTATATTCTATAGGTAAATATTTGAAATAGAATAAAAATTTGTTCTTGGTAAAACACTGTAAAACCACTGTATTACCTACATCCTTTAGAATGAATGACCCCCTCTTCATGTTTCCAGGCATTTTAAACTTTCCTTCCTAACCCTCAGGAATTTGCAGTATCTTATCCAAAGGCAGGCATTTTCTTCTTTCCACTCATCTCCCATAGCTGGTAACAAGCAAAAGGTATCAGGTATAGCAGCAAGTGCTGTTTTCCCGATGTCCTTTTGGACTCCTTATTCTTATTGACTCTGACCTAGTAGGTAATCATAGACTTAATATTCTGTGCCTCCCAGGTGTCTAGCTATACCCTGCTCAACCCATGATTCCCATGGCCAGAGTGACTTCATCTGAGACACTTGTCTTCTCCCCAGGACCTAAACAGTTTTAGTTACACCCTCTTCCTCCAGGCTTTGCTGGGATATGTTTTCCAGTCTGCTGATCACTCAGTCATAAGTGAGTGAAGACCAACCCCAAGACATTGAGATATCCATAGTGAAGAACCCAGTACAATAAGATCTTCTCTTGAAAAGCAGCCCAGTACCAAGTATTGCTCATGATAGGCTTCAAGTCCAACAAGGACTCTTTCTCATACAGACCAAAGATGTTATGGAAACCCTCCTCCACAGGAAAAAGAAATAAGCCTATCCCCTCTACTTTTCTGACTTTCCTTACAAACTGTAATGCTCCCATATGAGATAGACCTACCCATAAACCTCTAATGGGCCTGACTGAAGATGTAGCCAAAGTTTACTGCAGATAATTACCTTACTCACACAACCTCAGAGCCTCTGGATCCCCAAATCTGTTCCCTATTAAGTGTTCTGTCTCGACTATAATAAATATGATGAGCATTGGATCTATTACTATCTCCTTTTGGACAGACTAGGAAGGTAAAGAGACATAGGTATAAAAACATGAATTAGAAGAAGAAACCCATTAGAGGCAAGCAGGTTCATGCTGGGCCCATGAGCAAGATGAAATTCACATATGACCTCCAAACACCAAGTTTTCTCAAGTGAAATTAAAGTTTGAGGCTTCCTTATCTAAGAAGTCCTCTATCTTCCTGCTGCTCAAAATGTGGTCCATAGACCAGGAGCATCTATATTACCTAGGAGCTTGTTAGAAATGAAGAGCTTAGTGCCCCTCCTGAGACCTACTGATCTGAATTTTAATAACATCCTCAAGTGATACGTACATTAAAGTTTGAGAAATGTTTGACTTAACATTCTTTCATTCTCTGGAAAAATCACCTGTTTCTTTCTTGTACATCATCAGTTCACCTTTCTCATTTTCAAGCTATGGAGGTGGAGATAAGAGTCAATTTCTCATTGATAGTCTATAGGACCTAACATAGTGAAGAGACTTCAAATTAAACCTAGAACACTATATTTGCAGAGTAGTTTACTGATTTTAAGAATCTGCCTCATAAGTTTGTTGTATAGGTTGGAAACAATTAAAAACTCAATAAATTGTAGGCATTATTCATAATAACCTATGTCATCTTTTAGACAATATGAATGCCTTCAAGATTTTCCATTTAAGACGGTGTTTCTAAATTTAGTTAACTTGAAAAATTAGCAAAATGGAAAAGTTATGTAAAAATAGTAGCCCCTATATTCTTTTCCCAATCTTTGGCTTCCATTCCTTCTTCAATTGCTACCTTTTTCAGTCTAGTAGTCTTTCTTGATTACCAGTGACAAGGAAACTTACACCACATTAAATTACTAACTCCAAGCAATGTTCTTAGCCTTTCTTTAATTTTCTCTCACAAATAGTTAAAATAGTACTTGTTATTATTAATAATTTTGGAAAGCTTCAGCTTATTTTGCAGTTTAGATTTTCAAAATGTGTACCCACTGAAACCTATTACCTCCAAGAATTTTGGATATTATTTAAAAATATAGTTTATTGGGAGGTTTCCTAAACAAACACAGCAGATTTTTAAACAACATTTTCTAATTACAAAAGTAATGCATATTCATGATAAAGAATTGGAAAAATACACATGAAAATAAAATTCAAAAGCCAGTTATAATTTTTAATTTTTTTCACCCAGATCATCATTGTTGGATATACTTCTTTTCCTTCCCTCTCTCAGTCTCTCTCCTCTCTCTTTGTTTTATTTAAAGCAGTGATTTTTAACCTTTTTCATCTTATGGTACACATAAACTAATTACTAAAATTCTGTGGCACATTAAAAAATATATTTTTGCCAATTTGACAAAAAATAGATATAATTTTGATTCATTCATACTAGACAGGTATTGATGTGTTGGCTGTTGTCATTTTTCAATTTGACAATCTAAGGGAAAAGATGTCAATGCCCCTGATTAAATAATCAGGTATTTCATGTTTTAAAAATTCTTGTGTGACACCAGTTGAAAATCACTGATTTAAAGTGTTTTCAAAGAAAAGTCATTATCTTCAAGTTTTATCACATTGGTGACAGGCACATTGCTTTCTTCACTTATTCACAACTCAAGATCATTTTCCGATAACATTATAAAGTGTTGTTCAAAATATGATTTCATGGTGCACATTAAAATCACATTCTATGAAAATACCATAATTTATATATTCATTATTTTAATGTATATTTTGAGTATATTTAATTAATATCCCTGCACATAATTGGGGGAGATGCTTTAATTATCTGCCAAAGGTACTGTAAGGTAGTATCATTGGAGAAATTAATGAAAACCAACTAAGTGAGAAAAATCCAAGGCTATTTATACAAAAACTGCTCTAGCAAGGAACTCAACCACTATCACTTGCATTTTGGCAAGAGATACTAAGGTGGACAAGAGTGGGAAAGTGTTATAGTGGAAAAAGGGAAGGCTTCAGGTGTGATGTTTTGGAAGCTATTCACATGGGGAAGATGTAGGTGGGGTACCTAGAAGGGGCATCCTGTGTGATTGGTTAGGGGTGCATATTTAGCTTTCTCAGGTTGGCTCAAAGTTGGAAGTGGAGATAAAAATTAGGGAGCTCTTCATTATCTAAATCAAGACCTAGCCACTTTAGGGGAACTGTTACAATTTGTTTTGTTTGTTTGTTTGATTGTTGTTTAGCTTCTTGGAGTTGTACTAGAGACAACAGTCTGGCTTCCTCCAAGTCTGCTTTATAGCAGGCTGGCTTCCTGAGCTGCTTGTTTTAGTATAAGGGGTTGGTTTCCTGAGCAAGTTGTGGCAGATTGCTGGTCAGAGTATGGTTTTTATATATAGTCTGATCATTGTCTTTTTATATCTTCCATCCTTCACAATTTATATTCCCAAAATCTATATGATCTGTAGCCTTCTAGGTATTATCATTTTCTTTAAAACTTTATCAATTTATTTGATGAGAAAATCATACTTTACTTTTTTTATATGTAGTTATTTGAATTTAGGTAAGTTGTCATTTTTCATAAATTTGCTCGCCATTTTCAATTCTTTTCTGTATTTTCTACTCTGTTCTTTACTCATTGCCTGTTGGTAAATTGATCTTTTCCTTATTGAATTAAAAACAGAATCTCCAGCAGACAGCTGATTATTTAGTTTTGAAGCTAAGAGAAGTCTGGTACTGGAGATAAATATTATGAGATCTTCAGCATGCAAATGATATTTGAGGTACACAGGGACTAACCAATAAAGGTAAACTGAAACCTAAAATATAACCTTTTGGAATACATAAATTTGAAGGCACATTGAAGAGGATGGAGTTTAGACTGATTCCAAGAAAATATGTAAAAGTCCTAAGTGACATATTTTCCCAATTAATTAAAGTTTTACTGTAAATTGGGAAATGCTATGACTCTTTAATTTTAGCAGAGATATTTCTTGATTCTAGCTAGGTCACATATTTATATTTTTTCTTAGAATCTTTGATTTTGCCATTGCAGAGCTACAAACAAATATAAAGACAAAAACATTGAAAATAATAAATAAATACTAATAAAAGAATCCAAAGAAACTATCAGACTTGCTTTGACAGCTCCTTATTTTTAAATAAATATATGCCCAGCACCAAGCACAGTGCCTGGCACATAATGGAGCTTAGTAATTATTTGTTGATTGAGTCAATCAATTAACTAGTTGATTAATTTAACATATCTCCTTATCATGATGTGTTCCCAAGAAATAGACTTTCTTGGTGTCCTGCCACCATCTCTTCTATGAGTAAACAAGGAGACATTGAAGATTTAGAACAAGGCAGTTGATGACACAATGAAGGTGGTGTTTGGGATATTTATATCAGCAGTTGTATGAGAGTTCAAAGATGGGTGTGAACAAATCCATGGGAAAGTTCAAAAATGACTTCATGGAGGAATTAGCACATCAAGTGGTGCTTAAAGGATAAGTAACAAAGTCTCAAAGGATGGAGTAGAGGCTCATATTAGAAAGAAGAAAAGGAAAAAAAAAGAGAGAGAGAGAGAGAGGGAGAGAGAGAGAGAGAGAGAGGGAGAAGAACAATTTGAAGAGACAGAGCGAGCACCAGAAACAGATATAGCAGGAATGTTGAAATTATCAGACTGGGAATTTAAAGCAATTTTAAACAACTATTATTAATATGATAAAGGATCTAATGGATGAAGTAGACAGCATGCAAGATCAGATGGGCAATGTAAGCAAAGAGCAGGAAATCCTAAGAGATTAGAAAAAGAAATACTAGCTATAAAACAAAACAAAAGTGTAACAGATATAAAGAATGCCTTTGGTGGGCTTATTTGAAAACAAGACTTTGTTGAGGAAAGAATCTCTGAATGAGAAGATATACCAAATGTTCTTGAAAAGCAAAAAGCAAAGAAATAAAAGACAAAAAGAGCAGCATATCCAAGTACTATGGAACAACTACAAAAGATATAATACATGTAATGGGAATACCAGAGGAAAAGAGAAAAGGAACTACATAAATAGTTGAAATAATGACTGAGAAGTTAAAGAGAGACATCAAACCCCAGATACAGGAAGCTCAGAAAACACCAAACAGGGTAAATGTCAAAAATTGCACATAGACATATAATTTCCAAATTACAAAAAATCAAAAATAGAGAAAAAAATTCTCTATAAAACCAGGGGAAAAAACCCTTTATCTATAAAGGAAAAAAGATAAGGATTACATCCAGCTTCTCCTCAGAAAGCATGCAAACAAGAAAAGAGGAGTGATATAATTAGAAAAAGAACACCAACTTAGATCTGTGAAATGATTTTTTTATATTGAAAAAGAAACAGAATTTCTCAGCAAACAAAAAATGAAAGAATTTATTACCAGTACACCTGCTTTGCAATAAATGTAAAAGAAGTTCTTAGAAAGAAGAAAAATAATACAGATCAGAAACTCAGAGCCACATAAAGAGAAGAAGAGCATCAAAGAAGGAATAAGTGAAGGTAAAAATAAAGCTTTTTACAAAATTCTTAACTGATCTAACAGATAAAAATTTATTCAAAATAATAATAGGAACACTATATTCAACTGCATGTTTAATACAATATATGTTTATGTATGTTTTTATAAGTGAAATAAATGATAGCAATGGTATAAAAGACAAGAAGGAATTAGGACTATTTAGTTATTATATCATACTACCTGTGATATAATATTAGTGTTATTTAAAAGTGGATTTGTATTAGTTATAACTGTATACTGCAAACTCTAAGGCAACCATCTAAAACTTTTTAAAAAGAAGTATAACATATGCTAAGAAAAGAGAGAATATGGAATCTCATAAAATGCTCAATTAAGACTACAAAAGGCAGAAAAAAGACAAAAATAGAAACAAAGAACATGGGCAACAAATAGAAAGTAGTAACAGACATGGTAAATATTAATCTAACTATGTCAATAATTACTTTGAATGTCAATGATTTAAAAGCACCAATAAAAGACAAAGATTATCAAATTAGATAAAAGAATACAACCCAACTACATAGTGAGTATAAGAAACCTGTGTTAAATATAAAGACATTTATATTCTCTCTCTCTCTCTCTCTCTCTCTCTCTCTATATATATATATATATATAGTAAATGTGAAAAGAAAAATATAACATGCTAATACTAATTAAAAGCATTAGTAGCCCTGGCCAGGTGGCTTAGTTGGTTAGAGTGTCATCATGTACACCAAAAGTTTGCAGGTTTGATTCCTGGTCAGGGCACATATCTAGGTTGTGGGTTCAACCCCGGGTCAGGGCACATATGGGAGACAACTAGTTGATGTTTCTGATTCTGTCTGTCTGTTTGTGTGTCTCCTTCCCTCCTCTCTTTCTAAAATTCATTTTAAAAAGTGTGTCTTTGGGTGAGTATTAACAAAATAAAAATAAAATTTTAAAGCAGGAATAACTACATCAATTTCAGACAGAGCAAACATCAAAGTAAGGAAAGTTAGGGATAAAGCAGGGCATTACATAATGATAAATGAGTTCAATTCTCCAAGAAGACATAACAATTCTTAATATGTATGCACCTGATAACAAAGTGTCAAAATATGTGAGGCAAAAATTAACAGAATTTCAAGGAGAAACTGATGAATGGGCTATCATAGTTGAGACTTCAATACCTCTCTAACAAAAAAGAACAGATCAGAACACCAGAAGATCAGTAAGGACATAGGTGAAGTCAACAACACCATCAGTCAATTGGATATTAATGAATATCTATAGACTACTTCATTCAACAACAGCAGAATACACATTTTTTCTGTCTCACATGGAATGTTCACCAAGATAGACTACATCTGGGCCATAAAAAAATACCTTAACAACTTTAAAAGAATAGAAACCAGACAAGTCTCACAGACCACAGTGGAATTGAACAAGAAATCTGTGAGTAAAAAAAATTGGAAAATCCCAAGGTACATGGAGATTAAATGAATGCTTCTAAAAAAAATGCTTGAGTCAAAGAAGAAATTTCAACAAAATATAGAAGTATTTTGAACTAAGGGAAAATATTACTCAGTTTATCAAAATATGTAGGATACAGTGAAAGCAGTGCATAGAGGGAAATTTATAGCATTTAATGCATATATTAAAACAGGAGAAAGATCTAAATTTAATAATCTATGTTTCCAGTTTAGGAAACTAGAAAAAGATGACTGCATTAAATCCAAAGTAACCAGAAGAAACTAAATAATGAGAATTCAAGTAGATCAGTGAAGTTGAAAATAGAAAATAAGTGGAAAAATACCAACAAAATCAAAAGCTTATTTTTTGAAAAGATCAATAGAATTGATAAACCTCTAGCCAGGCTAACTAAGAAAAAGGAAGACATAAATTACTAATATCAGGAATAAAGAAGGGACATCACAACAGATCCCATGGACATTAATAGGATAATAAAGGATGCTATGACCAACCCTATGCCCATGAATTTGATAAGTTAAATGAAATGAACCAATTCCTTGAAATACTCAATCTGCTAATACTTACACAAAAAGAAAGACAATATGAGTAGGCCTAAATCTCTTAAATACATGTAATCAATTAATAATTAATAGCATTTCAAAAAAGAAAGCACCAGGCCCAGATGAGTTCACTGGTGGGTTTTACCAAACATTTAAGAATGAAATATACAATCTCTTTCAGAGGATGGAAGCAGAGGGAATATTCACTAACTCATTCTGTGAGGCCAGCATTACCCTAATACCAAAACTAGACAAAGACAATACAACAAAACTGCAGACCAATGTCTTTCATGAACATAGATTCAAAAATTCTAAACAAAATATTATCAAATCAAATCCAAAAAAGGATAAAAATTATACACCATGACCAGATAGGATTTATCTCTGGTACACAAGGCTGGGTCAACATTTGAAAATCAATTAATAAAATACATCATATTAACAAACTAAAAAAGATTAATCATGTGATCATAACAGTGATACAGAAACACATTCATGATAAAAATTCTCAGTAAACTAGGAATAGAGGGAAATGTCCTAAACTTGATAAAGACCATCTACAAAATAACTACAGCTAACATCATACTCAATGGTGAGAAACTCAAAGCTTTCTCACTAAGCCAAGTCCAAGGCAAGGATGTCCACCCTCACCAGTCCTTTCAACGTCCTACTGGAAACTCTTGCTAATGAGATAAGGTAAGAAGGAGAAATAAAATATATACAGATTGGGAAGGGAAACATGAAACTAACTTTGCTTGCAGATGCCATGATCATATAGAAAATCTGAAATAATTACCAAAACAACCTCCTAGAACTAATAAGTGATTGTGGCATGGTTGCAGAATACAAGGTTAATTTACAAAAGTCAATTGTTTTCCTGTATATCATCGATGAATAAAAAAAAATTGACCTTAAAAACATAACACCATTTACATTAGGACCTCAAAAATGAAATTCCAGTTGTAACTCAAACAAAATATGTACAAACTACACAACTGTGGTGAATGAAATTAAATAGCAACTAAATAAATTGGAAACCATACCATGTTCTTGAATAGGAAGACTCAGTATTGTCAGAGGTCAGTTCTTCCTAACTTGATCTACAAATTGCATGCAATTCCATTCAAAATCCTAGCAATTTATTTTATGGATATTGACAAACTGATTCTAAAGTTTATATAAAGAGGCAAAAGATCTAGAAGAGCTAACACAATATTGAAGAAGAACAAAGCTACATGATTGATGCTACTCAACTCCAAATATTACTATAAAGCTACAATAATCAAGTCAGTGTGGTATTAGTGAAAGATCAGCCAATAGATCAATGGAACAGATAAGACATGATCCACAAGGAAATAACTGTTAAGTCAAATTTCATTAAAATTGAAAACTTCAGCTCTGTGAATGACAATGTCAGAAGAATTAGAAGACATGCCATAGACTGGCAGAAAATATTTGCAAATGACAAAACTGACAAAGGACTTACCCAAAATATACAAAGAACTCTTCTTTTTTCAGTTTTCTCTCTCTTTTTGATCACTCCCTTCACCTACCCTAGCTCATGCCGCTCCAACAGCTGTCAGCCTGCTATCTATGACTCTTAAGAAAATAATCTGATTAAAAATTGGGCCAAAGACCTAAATAGACATCTCACTAAAAAAGATATATAGAAGCCAAATAAGCTTATGAAAAAAAGATGCTATGTATCAAATATAGGGAAATACAAATTAGAACAACAGTCAGATACCACTACACACCTATAAGAATGTCCAAAATCTGAACACTGACAACACCAAATGTTGGTAAGGTTGTAGAGCAATAGGAACTCTCATTTACTGCAAGTGGGAGGGCAAGGATACTTTGGAAGATAGTTTTGGCAGCTTTTTACAAAACTAAACATTCTTTTATGATACAATCCAGTAATCTTGCTCTTTGGTATTTACCCAAAGAAGTTTGAAATTTATGTCCAAACAAAAGCCTGCACATGGATGTTTATGGCAACTTTATTTATAATTGCCCAAATTTGGAAGCAACAAAGATGTCCTTTAATAGATGAATGGGTAAATAAATTGTGATACATGCAGACAATGAAATATAATTCAGCACTAAAAAGAAATGAGCTATCAATTCATGAAAAGATATGAAGGAAGCTTAAATGCATATTACTTAGTAAAAGGAGGCAATCTGAAAACACTACCTACTGTATGATTCCAATTATATGGCATTCTGGGAAGGGCAAAACTATGGAGACAATAAAAAGGTAAGTGGTCCTTGGTGGGTGGAGTGGAGCTGAAGTGAGGGTAGGATGCATAGGCAAAGCACAGAGGATTTTTAGTGCAGTGAAAATACACTGCATGATATTATGATGCATATATGTCCTTAGATAGTTGTCCAAACCCATAGAATATACAACATCAAGACTCAATTCTAGCACTTGCTGGTGTGGCTCAGTGGACTGAGAACAGGCCTGTGAAGTGAAAGGTTGCTGGTTTGAATCTCAGTCAGGGCATATGCCTAGGTTTGTGGGCCAGGTCCCCAGGTGGGGACTTGGGAGAGGAAAGCAATTGATATTTCTCTCATACACTGATCTTTCTCTCCCTCTCTCCCTCCCTTTCTGTCTCTCTAAAAACAAATAAACAAAGTATTTTTTAAAATGAGTGAACTCTAAGGCAAACTATGGACTTTGGGTGATTATGATGTGTTAACACAGGTTCATCAGTTGTAACAAATACACCACTCTGTTGAGTGATGTTTGTAGTGGGGGAGCTCATGCATGTGTGAAGATGGGAGTATATGAGAAATCTTTGTACTTTCCTCTCAATTTTGTTGTGAGCCTAAAACTGCTCTACAAAAATCAAGTCTTTTTTAAAAAATATTTCCTGTGTAATTATAGAGAGTATCAGGTTGTATCTTGACCATAGTGAGGGTAGAAAATATTATGGTCATCCTTTTCCATCATAATTTCCCTTAAATAATCATTACTTTATGCATGTTAATTCATCACATCTATGATTTTTTAAAGGGAATGGTGAAGTTTAATCTCTTTGTGAAAAGACCTGTCAAATATTACACAATAATGAATAAGAGAGAAGAGATTTTTAGGAAGATTTTTTTTCTTCTTATGTTTATTGTGATAGTTTTGTGGGTTACTTTTCCATACTATTTTTCTCATATGCATATACAGGGAACTACCTACATGTGAATTTTAAATATAATTTGGATCATACTCTATAGCTCTGTGGAGCAGTTTTTAATTATTAGTATATAAAAATGTAATTTCACATAACTATGCATTTGGAACTACATAACTGTCTGTGCTTATATAGGCTATTGAATTATTATAACTTATGTATCAAATCCCCCCACTTTTGAACATTTAGATAGCTTCATTTTTTCTTATTACAAGCCATACTGTGATGAACATTGTATCTTTGTGCACTTTTACAATTTATAGATATTTTCTTAGAAAAATGTCTAGAAATGGAATGGCTTGGTCAGAGGACCTTTGAAGTTGTCATATGAGTTCTTTGGAAATAACAAGAATGCCCTAATGTTGTAATTTTTAATAATTTAGGAAATCTGTTATTCATCCTTCAGATTTCTATTATATGTCTTACTAACAAATATTTCAAAGGCCATCTGTTTCGGTTTCCCCCAGACATAGACTGCTTATGTGCAATCTATTTACAGAATTTCTTTCATATTTTTGACAGGAAAACACAAAACTAATTTTTTAGCTTAAAGCATGGATTCAATCTGTTCCGAATCCAGGTGTTTAGTTGTGCCAAGAAAACATATTATTTTATAGAGAATCTTTCATTTTCAATCAAAATTTTGAAACAAAATACTTAAACACATCCTGCCATTGGATTCAAATATTATTTGTGAAACAAGGTCCATTTTTCAGTAAGAATTCAATTTCAAGGTATGTTTGTGGAACAAGAGCCTTTCTCTTCCATATATTTGAGTCCTTCAAACACAAAGACACAAAAATTGAAAAAGAAGAAAAAGAAGAGAAAAGAAAAGGAGGAACAAGGAAGGGTCTGCTACACTAAGCGAAAGCAAGGGTCCCCCAATTGTATTCCAAGATTTAACATAATCATTACATTAATTAAATAAAACTTAATATTCACTTTTTGTGTAAACAGTAATGCAAATGTTTCTTAGCCAGAAAACTATTTAATCCACAGTACTGTTGAATCTATACATGTTATGAAAGAGAAAATATAACTGTTGCGGTACCAGCAATTAAATAAAATAAAAACACCATGATGTTGGTTCAGTGGTTTTGTGCTTTCATGGCATTGGTTCATGAATGAAACTACACTTAGTCATCACAAAATGTTGTTTTTACTTCGTCGTGTTTGTGTGGAGTTCCAGTTATTTATTGAAATATGACAACCCAGGAGTTTATCCACCATTTATGGCAGTTACCACAGGATGGCACCACCTTAGTTGCAGATCGCTGACCTAGAAATGAGATTCGGGTCTTTTGATTGTTGCTTTAAAGAGAGAAATAACTTTAACCATCACTAAGGAAGCCTTATCCCCTTAAAAAGAGAGCATACTGGGAAGACTATAAGGAAGCAGAAAGTTCACAAAATGAATGCATAAGGTAACACTGCATACTAAAGTGAAACCAGCCCTGCATCTTTAGGTAATACTTGTTAGATTCCCATGTGATGTTCTCGCTGATCCAGCAGGTGCTGGAAAAAATTAGTGCCCAGTCCCCATTATACTTATATAGCAGCACAAGAACCTAAGGCCTAATATCTCTAGATGATATATCACCAACTTCTTCTTTGAAATATAAATGCCTGAAAAATTTTGGAGGTACCTCTCTGCCCACTGTTCCCCTCCCATTCCCATCTGCAATACTCTTCCCTTCACATCTTTCCTTCACACACTTTGATTCTTATAGATACCACTTCAAACTGGGATTTTCTGGCCTTCCTGTTCCCACAAACCAGTTCCTACTCCTCATTCTAGAGACACTAAATTTCAGCCAGTAACTGATTTTACCATGCCTTCTTTGTTGGATTTCAGACAGGCAATTGCAGATTAGCTGGCTACTAGGCCAGGATCCAGTGTAAAGGCAATTTCAAATTCAGGAGAAACTATAATACTGAGTGCTTTTAGCACTCAATATTATAGGATACTAGCTCATTTATATGGTTCAGGGACTAAGTCAGTAGGGTACTAGCCTTGGGTCCCTGCTCCTGGTTGACCTGGAGGTGGGATGACTATGAAGGAGAGAGTGTTCAGGAAAATCCTGAGGCCAACAGGGAAGCCAGTCAAAAACCTACATGCAATTGTCATAGCATTATGACTATTTGAGTTCACAAGTAACAACATAGCCACTTGTTTGAGTGTCATGTGGTTGAAAGGAGATGTCTCTTGCTTGTTGACAGAAAAAAATAAAGCACTGAACAACTAAGACTTAGACATGACTTTCTGCATTCCAACCCTTCCTAAATAAGGTACTGTTTGCTCTCAGAGATTGAATTTCTACCTTCTTTGAGTTCTCACCTTACAATACTTGGAAATTTTCCTCTTCCACAAACAAACTGAAATGAATTGGTATTTCTCTTTATAATAATCTAAAATGTTGCTAAATTTGCACTTTGGCCCACAATTTGTCAGTGTTATCTAAGATACTTTTCTATGTTAAACTGCAGGATGAGGAAATAGTTAGATCTTAAGTTGATAGTCTTATAGACCTGGTGTGATTTCAGTGTAATTTCATACCTAGGAAAGGATTCACTACTAACAGTTATATATCATGCTCCAAGTGCCACATAGCTGCAAAATAGCTGGAGGATCAATGCATTTAATGTATCTATAGACTCAGAGTCCTTTCATCCGTAATAGTGGCTCTTTTCTGTGTTTGCTCTTCCTGAATTCCATGAAGTGAGCTAGTCTAGATGAAAGTCTTAGAAATCACACCAGAGTGACTCCCAGATCCACTGGTCATGCAAGAACTGTGCTACCCTGTGGATAACATGTATTTCAACCAGAAAGTCCCCTCCCAGCTTTTTTTTTTTCTTTTTAAATCCTCACCCAAGGATATATCTATTGATTTTTTAGGCAGAGAAAAAGAAATATCAATGAGAGAGAAAAACATCAATCAATTGCCTCCTTTACACCCCTAGCCGTGACCAGGAATCGAACTAAAAACCTAGTGATTTCCAACTGGGAATGGACCCCACCAAATTTTTGGTGCCTAGGACAAGCTCTCCAACCACTGTGCCACTCAGCCAGGGCAGTCCATCTCCCCACTTTAACAGGTGTGGATTCTTGCAAGGTAAAGGCAGTTGGCTCCTCACTGGATAGTACCCCAACTTATGTTGTCAGGAAGTTATTCCTTCCTCTGTGCATACGATATTGGCATTATAATACAGCAGATCTTTGAATAAACAATCATTTTGTTCAAAATCACTTCATTGTAATATTGATGACAGGCCTTAAGAACTTACTTCTTGTTTACATCAATTAAACCTATGGAAAAACTAATTTTAAGTTGTTTCGCTTAAATCACAGAACCTACAACCAATGTTAAGTGAGGATTTACTGTATATTAAATCTGGTGCTGTGTAGTTAATATTGTGAGGGTAAAAATGTGCTTAGATACTTTCTCTCATTGTTTATTGAAGGAAGGTTTCTGAGAGAATTTTTTATTCAGCCCATTCAAAAGATTATATGGGGCAGAGCCAGCAGCTTGACACTAGGGCTTCCATAGTTTGTTCTGAGTCTTTACTGAATTCGTTATCCACAAAACTGTGTCTAAGATCCTTATTCATTCAGAAATATTAACAATATATTATACTATGTAATTTTCCTTTGAATATTGTTCCAAAGGCAGGCTCTTTTATTACTTAATTTAGGCAGATGGTGTCATTCATTTAAGGATTAGTCTGTAGTAAGGGTGGACACATGAACCCCCCAAATAAGAAATTGTACATTATTGAGAATGTGACATATGATAAGTTAGATAGAGACTCAAATAAATGCTGCATAGGATATCTTAGTATTACCAACTTTTCTCTCTTCTTTGAGGATATATCTAAGGATTAATTCCATTATCTTCTATCCAAACCTCCTCCTGAATTTTCATTTCCTGTGATTGGAACCACCCTTACAATAGTTGCCCAGTTAGAAATAAGGTGTCATCTCTGATGTATATCCTTCATTCATACTTCTATATCCCAACAAGTCACCCAAGTTCTGTTTAATTTGACTTGTTCACATCTCTCTCTGTATACTTCCCTTTCTTCCATTATGTTTTCCTAGTTCAATGCACCATTAACCCTCTCCTAGATTATGTTAATAGCTTCCTAATTTAATTGGTCTCTCTGCCTCTGTGACTACTTCTCTCTCCTTCCTTTTTCTCATTGCAGCTAGTGATATTTTAGAAAGGATACATGTTTGCAAAACTCCTCTGCTTTAAACTCTTCACTGGCTCTCCACTGCTCTTGGAATAAAATCCAGGGGCTTTATATACTCTACCTCTCCAGCCTAACATGCTGCCACTTCCTCTTCTACTGTCTTCTCCAACCAAACAGAATCACTTGGAGTGCCTTATATGCCTCATTCTCTCTCATTTCTGGGCCTTTGCTGTGCTATTCTCTTTATCTCAAATAATATCCTGTCCCTGTCCCCTTTACCCCACATCCATACTTGTTTGCTAAAACTTCTGGCTTCAATGTTGTCACTTATTGTTGTTGCCTCACAACAGCAATACAAATTGGTCTATTAATCTTTCCATTGGGAATACAGTTCTTTTTTGGTTTGTAATTGTAGCAAATTTCCTAAGATTTTGGCCATCTCAAGATGCTAGTTTATCTATGCCTGGTTATCATGAAACTATAACATTTTTTGCAGACATAGAATGGTTCTTTATTCTAGGCAAAGTGAGTTATTGTAAAATAATGTAGCCCTCAAACAAACCTTTGGCTCTTGGAAACTTAGCATAGTTTTTTCTGAATCTTTGCAGATTGCTGTCCTACCTTCTGAAAGACATATGACTCCAATGCTGCCTTAGTTACTACATGAAGTGTTGCCACTTATGTGTTCCACAAGCCAGCCAAGTGGACTGTCTCTGAGGTTCTCATTTCTGAGTTAGAGCACCCAAATCTAGAACATTCAAACCATGGGCACTTGTTGTAAGCACTATAGGGATTTTTGGTTTCATTGTTTCTGATGGTCAAAGCCTTTAGAAACATATTGATATAAAGTCATTAAATATGGAAAGTAAATTTGATTTCTTAATGGAAATATTTAATCTTTCCAAGTGCTGAGTAGAATTAATTTTTATCTTCCAAAGAATTAAGAGTATGCTTTAAAAGTCTCTCTGCTAGGTGGGCTAACTTAGTGTACTTTAAAGGTTTTTGATTTCTTTTGGGTTTTGTTTGTTTTGTTTTCTATCTATTGAATGCCACACAGTAAGAAAATCTATATATATGAATTAATACTTACGTAGTTTTATGTAATTAACATTGGCCATCATTGAAATTTTTTATTTGTTCTAAACCTAGGCTATGTAGCCTATAATTATTATGGCTAGTACAATTAAGCAAACCTTGCAATTTTAAAAGCATTGGATTATTATTTTAACAATATGATGGACAATAAGGCAAGTAAGGTACATTGTAGTACTATAGGGTTTCCTTTCCTTTCCTTTCCTTTCATTTCCTTTCCTTTCCTTCCTTTCCAGTTCCTGTCCTTTTCTTTTCTTCTTTCTTTCCAGAACATTTTCCCAACTTTTTTTTTCTTTGCATCCACAGGTGATCCTGGTGGGCTCAAAAACTTCTCTTTAAATTTCACTTCTAAGAGCAAATGTGGAATATGGCCTCTTTCTTTTGGGGTGCCAGCTTGTGAGCTATGGTGTGGGCTGTTGGCAGTCCCCTTCGTCTTGCTTGAGGAAGAAGTGTGAATGAATAACGAAACCAAGGTCTACTGAGGGATGGCAAGAGACAGAAAGAAAACTCTAAGAGCAATGTTTGGACAATTAGGTAAAGATATGAAGTATTCTATATTTACCTTCCATTTCTAAGGTGTACGGATAACATAGTCTTCTTTAAAGCAGATGGATACATAGGGCTTGATATTTGTGATGTGCATGCAAAGATCACGTGCCTGTACACTACTGGAAATATTAAAGGCTATATCCTTTTGGCTCTTTCCTTAACTCCATAAGAATGGGATGTTCTGTGACTAATGTGGCAGGAAATTTTATTTTTAAGAGTATTTTAAGTATTAATTCATATGTCCTTTCCCTTATTGGTTCTTCTACTCCTTGCCTTTCCCTCCATTCAGTCAGCTTGGCATTCCTTATTAATTTCCTCAGAAAAGGGATGGCACTGAAGAGATACAAAGTTTTGGCTTTTCATTTTCAATTGCCTGGGCTTCAGGAGAACACCAAGGAGATGTGGAATAAGAAAAAGAAGCTTTCTAATTGTAAGGCTGATACAGGGTGCAGCCAAGGGGGTGGGGAAGGGGCAAAAAACAGATTTGGAATGGGGTCCAGAACTCAAGGTGTCTAGAAAATATTAGAAAGACATATAAGATGTCTTCACCCCTTCCCCCACAGGTGTGAGTTGGGGGAAGGAACACATGGAGCACGAACATGCAGAGCTGTTTTGTACAGCCACAGCTTTGCAGCTAATCCATGGCATGGTCATTTAACATACCTAAGGCCTTTGGCTGGTCACTTAGATATGTTAAATAGCTGTGGCCATGTTCTGGGCTAGGGTGATGGAAAGGGATTTCCCCCCATCCAAGATGTGACTGGGGGGAAGGTCCCTCAAGTTATAGTGCCTGTGTGGCTGGGGGAGCTTGGAGAAGACTGGTTCCATGACATGGGGCCACTCCTGCCCAGGCTCATGATGGCAACTCACTAGACTTGGAATAATACAGGAATGCTGGAAGGTGTAACTGATTGTAGGAGGAGTTGGAAATGGGGGTACAGAGGAAGATTGGCATGGGGATTTAAACCCAGACATGGCAGCCATTGTAGAGAGAGCCACGAGGTTTGCCAGAATGGGGACTCCCGCAGCTTTGGTGGAGAGAAGGACCATGCAGTCTTTGCCAGAGTGCAGACCCCTGCAGCTTTAGTAGAACAGGAACACAACGCTTTGGGATGCTCCCTTTGACCATGTGGCTTAGGAAGCAGGAGAAACTTTGCCTGGAAGAAGGGTGAAAGAACTCTTGCCAAGCAGCCTGAAATATGGTTTTGGATTAATTAGAGATCCTGCCTGGACTGTGATACAGCTGATGGTACCGGGAGCCCGAAACACCGATGTTTGCCTCTTTTTCGGAGTTACACACCCTGAATTAGGGCAGAGGGAGAAAGAAGCACTGTGGACCGCTGTGGGTATTCTATAGGACTTTGATATTTTAATGAAGATGTTAAGTCACTACTTTAAGTCTGTATAGAATTAAATAAACATTTCCTTTCCTTTTCACAAATCTCTGGCATTGAGAGATGTCTTTCCTATTGGCGACCGACAATAGAGCTCAGTAGGGGTCCTTTCGGTGGTAGTAGTATATTGCCCCAGGCCCCCTGGGTTCTGTAACAAGGCTAGAAAGGAATGTCCAGGCTGAATGGAGTGAAAGATGAAAGGGGCATGAGTGGAGAAAGTTCGGAGAGGTGCTAAGAAAGCCACCCAGTTCTGTTCCAGCATCTGTGAGAATCTTTCTTCTACAGTGGTAATTACACAAAAGGCTCAAGTATTGGGGAAGATGCCCCTCTGAATCCCTATGTACGCACTCCACAAACCCTGAGCAGACAACCTCCACTGGGACACACACACAAGCCTCCTGAAATAGAGTGTGAGGTCTGGGTACACAGAAAGATATTACGGACAATGAAGAACTGAGGATGAAGGAAACCCTACTGCATCTGAACTTAGATGAAGCAAATTATTAGTAGCCAGAAATCTCTCCAGAGCTAGGCAGTAATAAGAATCCAACCTGACTCCCAAGCCTCCTGCGCTCAACATACATCATCACCACCACCACCGCTGCCACCACCACCACACCATCACCTCTGCACTTGAATATGTACTGAACAGGGACTCAGTCAGTCAGCACTAAACTATTTTATATACTTTTGTATCATAGCTTTTCAACAAAAGTTAATCAATGTTAATTGAGCCCAGTGCCAGGCACTGTTGGTATATAGATGACTAATAAAAGATTCCCCACTCTGATGTTGCTCACAGTGTAGGGGAGTGGGTAGGTGCCGAAATGCAACTGATTCAAAGGGCTGATGGAATAGGGGTCTGCCTGGGTGGCCTCCCAAGACCTCTTCCATTCCAAATCTGTTATTTTTTTATTTTTAGTCAAAAGCTACCCTGCATTGTCACAAACTTTGTTTGGTTTAGCCATAAATATTCAGCCTGTATAGTTCAATGAAGGAGTTTTCTTATAATATCTCCTGAGGAGAAAAATTTAGCATTAATTGCAGTTTAAAAAACCCAGAGTAGATGATGCATGAAACAGCCTTTGATAGATCTCGTCCCCAAGCTTTATTGATAAATTCTGACAGGAGTTCATGGCACCAGTTCCATCTGTCCCAAATGCTTTCCACTGGGTCTGGCTCCAATCACACACAGCTTTGCCAATGGGATAACCTCTTTTAGTACAATTTCCATCCAGTGCTGTATCCAATTCTCTTCTCTTCATAGAAATAGCCTGTCCGTCCTATTTCCTCTATTCTACCAAACTCCTTCAATAATTGTCAAAATCCCAGAGCCCAAAGGCCACAACACTCATTCTTGGACAACCCCTTGATTAAGAGGTCACCAAGTGGCAGCACCCTACGTCAGAATCTTGATCTCTGCACGTCAGCTGCACACATTAAGTGGTACTTGAAAGAGCCTGCCTAAGTACATGGTTTCGTGGTGGGTTGTGCTATTTTTTCCCTCCACTCTTCTCTAACCTTTCTAAGGAAATACATTTGAACTAAGAGCCTCTTCCAGGGTAGAGACTATATCAGCAGGTTTCACGGCATTAAAATCCAAGCTGGCTCCCCCTCCCCCCACACACATAGTTAAAATGGAGGCAAACATCAGTCCTGGAGGAGGCTGCTGCTCTTAAGTAAGTGACCCACCTTACTAACCAGTAAGAGAAAGAAAGAGAGGGAGAGGGAGAGGAAGACGGAGACAGAGACAGAGAGAGAGAGATTTTTCAGAAACGGAAGATGTACCAATTTTGAAAAAAATGATGTGACATTCCAAAGACACACACTTTAAGTAGAGCATTCCAAACTTGTTGTAGGATAAGTAATAACTAAACCTGATCAGGCATTAAGTACATGCAAAGCATTTCCCTCAACAATAGCTTTTCTACATTATTTCTCATTCTGTAGACTCAAACAAAGTATTTTGATGGATCATAAGCCTTTTATGAACCCATGACCAGTATTTAGAAAAGCTGTAATCACTGCATACTGACCTTTTTTCTTTTAAAGATTTTTAAATTTATTTATTTTTATAGAGAGGAGAAGGAAGAGAGAAAGAGGGAGAAAAACATCAATGTGTGAGAGATACATTATCTGACCCACAACCCAGGCATGTGTCCTGACTGGGAATTGAACCTGCAACCTTTTAGATCACAGGCTGGCTGCTCATTCCACTGAGCCCACACCCAGCCAGGACAACATGCTGACCTTTCATAATAATCAGAGTTCACTCCTTCAAAATGATTCTAAAGGATAAAATTCAGAAATCTGGAAATACATGTACTAGGATTATAAACAAAAGTTTAACTAAACCCTATTACATTTTGGCAATAAGTTAAACTAGTTAGATGTCATATTAGATGGGTGGAACATATTCCTGTTTACTGTCACGGACTAGATATTGAACTTAAGTGCCATGTTCATATATTGCTTTATAGCCACAATTAATAGATGCCTCTCTTTAAAACAACAAAATTCACCTTACTCATGCTCTTCACATATATGGCTGCAACTTCATTACATGACATGTTCCAAGGCTGGCAATGGAGAGAGAATTCTCAGATTAGAAGGCTGGCTGCCTCCCTTGGCAGAGGCCATTTTCCATACCAATGTAGACAGCTCTCAAGCATTCCTTAGAATACAGGCCAAAGAAAAAGATAACTGGAGACAAGCAAGATTTACTTTGGGCCACTGACTAATGCTCAGTTTCCAATTTTCAATTCCTTTTCCTGGATATTTTTCCAGTGTGACTGACATCTAGAAAGTTCCTTAATATCTCTGAACTGTGGGGAGTGGTCCTACTTTAACCCCATAGGATATCATATTAGAACACAGTACTCCAACATCAGAGTAAGGAATAGTATGTAGGTCTTTTTCTTATGTGATCACCTACAATAGAATTGTAGTGCTTTGCAGAAATGTATTATGTTTTATATATAGGTGCTCCTTAAATTTTCTCAATATTCTGATGAGAATTATGAGAATCAGAATATCAGAACTCAATAATCACAATCATGCCCCTTCCCTACTCAAAATTTTCTACCATCTCTCATCTAACTACAAAATAATGTCTAAGCTTTTTAGCATAACATTGAGGGCCATTCAAGGAATAGAAGGAACAATAAAGGAACAAAGTTGAACAACATTAAAATGTTTTATCTGTGGCCAATTCATTTCTATATTGTGGTCCTCACAGTGTATGATTGCATTTGAATTCTGTCTCTATCATTTTCCATTCATGTGACTTTGGAGAAACAACCCAATGTTTCTAAATATATAAGGAAAATGAGCTTCAGAAATATTAGTTTCCCCAAGGTTATCTGGATGGGAAATGGCAGATGGGATTGGGACCCAGTCTGATTCCAGAGCTGGGCTCCTTTAAGCTCCTGAGAGTCAAGTCACTGATGTTTACAAAGATTGGGACAGAGCAGAAGCTCAATACATGCTCATTGTTATAATAAGTCCTTCTCCTGCATGGCATCCAGAGTTAATGCTTCTGGTTATTGGCACCTCATGTATCTTGCATTAATGGTCAGATTGATTACTTCCATATCTCAAATGAGAAAAATGAAACTAAGGAAGATTAAATGGCCTGCATGGTTCTAGTGGCAAAGTTGGGATTAGGACACAAGTGCTTTAATTCTTAGTCTACTGTTCTTGCCATGTCACTCACTAATCATATATTTTAAACTTATAATTAAGGAAAGAGATCATTGAGAACAAAAGAATGAACATTTAAAATTCCTAAAATAAGAGATTTTTTTTGGAGAAAAATTCACCTGATTCCTCTACTGACAGGATTGACAAAATATCTATTGTCTTAAAAGTAATCTATTATTGCACTTTTAGAACAGAATCTTAAAGTAAAATCCATCTTTCCCTGTAGATGAGTAAAACCAAATTTTAGCAGGCAGGCTTGGAGGGGCTGGAAGTATATTTATGATAAATGGAGAGGAAATCTATTTTTATTGATTAAATCCTTAGAATATCAGAATGAAAGTAAATGTGTATGTTTATGCATTATTCTCCTAACCATTTCCCCCATTTCAATGCCCATCTTACTTGAAAATATTGGGTGGAAGGGGAGACCTAGAATTTATAGTAGATTTCTTAGTCCTGATAAGTATTGAATAACGGAAAGTCACAACCTAAAAAGTTAGATGTAGTCTTAGCCAAAATGAATATGTTAGGGTTTCTGCCCACTATTTGTTTCAGAAACTCATCTAGCACTGAAAGTGAATATAGCCTTAAGTTTCAAAAAGGAAAGGAAAAGAAAAGAGAATTTCCCCCTTCCTAGTGTTAAGATACCCCATTAAAAGCTTGAGAATAAAACTCCTGCCCTATCAGTGTTTTCCTTTTCTATTAAGCAAATATTGATTTCCTCTCCCTTGCTTCTGATACAGGAGTCCAAATGACCATGGCCCTTTACTTTGTTGTCTTCTTTGTGTACTGGTGACTCACAAAGCTGCAAGTTTATGACTTGCTGTTGTTGCTGGGCAGCCAACAGGGGGTGCTCACTGCATATTTGGATGAAGGGGAAAAGATTTGATTTGAAACAACCCAGTTTTATTTTTCCTTAAATTCAATGCAAAACTAAAAACTGTAGTTCTCCTCAAACACAAAGATTTTGCAAATATGTTCAGAATCAGAGTGAAGGAATGCAGAGGTCAGTGAAGGGGGCCTAAGAGAGAGCCAGTATTTATACACGGATCAGGACTGAGATTCTGTGGTATCGGGATGCCTGAAGAATTTGGGTCATTGATCATGAATTATATCTGAATTCTCTTGGCTAAATGACTTAATTTATTGGATAATTTATCAACTTCTGACTTTGTGTACTCAGAAACAGAGTGAACAGTGAGAAAATATGTTCTAATTTTCCTTTTTCCCCTGTTACTCCTAACACATAACTTAGCACTCAGTTTCTGCTCTACACATATAGAATGCAAAATGCGGTTGTGTGTTCCCATGGACAGTTTTTTTTAGGAATAAACTTCATGGAGTCCAAAAAGCAAATGAAAATAAGGCATTTTAGTATATAAAAATCTGAGGACAACCACACATTTGAAGATTAAGGAAAAACTGGAATGGTGTTAGGATTTGAAGTAGTTCTTACCTACTTAAAATTCAGATTCAGTTTGAATTTATAAAAGCCGGGCCCTGGCTGGCGTAGCTCAGTGGATTGAGCACAGGTTGTGAACCAAAGTGTCACAGGTTCGATTCCCAGTCAGGGTACATGCCTGGGTTGCAGGCCATGACCCCCAGCAACCGTACATTGATGTTTCTCTCTCTCTATCTCCCTCCCTGCCCTCTCTGAAAATAAATAAATAAAATCTTAAAAAAAGAATTTATAAAAGCTCTAAAAAATACATGTGGCATATTTAAATATTGTCTGGTTGTAATGTTTAAAACAAAGCTTAAACTTTGAAGGGTAGTAAAAATAAGTTGCTTGAACATCAACAAATGCTAACAGAAACAAGTTATTTTGAACCATTTTGAAGACAGAGATGAGAAAGATCAGAAGCTCTCATTAGAAGAAAACACAGCATGTGGCAAGTCCTAAAAAATTTATCAGGATATATTATCAAAGAAATACCAAAAGTCACAGGTATATATTGATAAATTTTAAAAAACAATTAACATTGCTTTCTTCTTATCAGAGTAGTTAATAAGTTTTCCTGCAAGATTATCAAAGCCTTTGTTTGATTTATACAGCCACGACTTCAGAAAGAGTGATGGTCTTGCTCATTATTCAACAAAAACCACAAGGAAAAATGTTCATCTTAGAAACATACTTTGTTTCCTTTTTCTGAAGCCCAAACAACTTACAGCTAAAAGATATATTTTGATTAAGATAATATTTTTCCCTAATCAATATTTTTTACCTCTGGGTTATTACTTCCTTGAAGGCTTCTCTGCCTTTTTTTTTCTTTCTAAATTAATCCATGTAGTTTATGAGAAATCATCGACACTGCCATATACTGCTGTTTACATTAAATCTTTCCCTTAATATTTACTGCTGGGTGGCAAGGCATGTCTCTAGCTTTTATGGTTAGACATCAAATCTTGAAATGTGTATTTTATACTTAATTGGAATGGGGATAAGAGTGCAGGAGCAGAATTAACCATTAATAAAATAACACTCCTGTCTACCAATATTCACCAGTTTCCAACCTGGTTGGCAATATGTCTGAGCTCTCCTTGGTGTAAAACCATACCTGTTGGGGTGTGCTTGCTTTATGCGTGTGCCTAGAATCATGTACTATTAGATTTGCATCAAATTTTTCTAAAAGTATCTGAACACTTTGGATTTTTGTACTTACCTCACTGCAGACAGGTGGCATATGGTTCACAGAACAGCACTGCTTTTGATCTTGTTAGCCTCCTGTGTCCTTTGTTTCCCCACTCAGTAGCTAAGTCCCACCTTCACCTCACCCTTAAACATGTAATACACAGTGATGTAAGGCCTAAAATTAAGGTTCAATATTATGTGCTGCCTTGACATTTGATAAAATTGGGATGGCCTTGAATGGCATAACCACCTCAAGCTCCCCTCCCAACTCTTCCCACAAATAAGGTACTCTCCAAAATAAAGAACCAAGAACAGTTTCTACTTATTTCTTACTGCTAAGTTTCAGTTCCCTGTCAGTGCTCGATATTATTCAAACAAGCCAATCACACACTCCCATGGGAACCAGGGGCAGGTACCTTCTTGATAACCGCAAAGACTGCCTCTCACAAACCCTGCTTGTTCACTCTGCTCCTGAACGTGAACCTTATGTGTCTCTGTGTGGTGTGTGGTATTCTCCTTGCTGGATTGTGAGTATACATAAATAATGAACTGCTCCTGATATCACCTGTCCAGTATTGGTTCGTGTGTTCAGCTCTCCCCCTAACCCTAGGATTGGGGATACCTCCCTCATCAATAAAGTAAATAGGATGCAGTTAAACACACACACAAGTGTGTTTACACACATGCCCCCACACACAGAGTTCCTGAGAAGGAAGAGGTCTACCCTAAGCCTAAATTCTTAGGACAATGCCTTAGTTAAGTCTTGTGCTCTAAATCAGTGTTTGTATTTTTTAAATGAGGGGGGAAGAATCAGGACAAGGAACACTTGGATCTCCAGGTTTGGAATCAGAAGATGTAAGAGGGAAATGGGCAGTATCAGAGATGCCCTTGCATATTATTAGTTTTTAGGGTTTTTTTTAAGATTTCATTTATTTATTTTTAGAGGGAGGGAAAAGGAGGGAAAAAGAGGTGGGGAGAAATATCAATGTGTGCTTACCTCTCACGTGTGCTCTATTGAGGACCTGGCTTGCAACCCAGGCACATGCCCTGACTGGAAATTGAACTGGCGACCCTTCGGTTTGCAGACCCCACACTCAATACACTGAGCCACACCAACCAGGGAGCACATCATTAGTTTTTAAAAATGTACATACTTTCCCACTCCTTTGACAGAATCATTGTGTGGTCTAATGTGATATTGGATGTCATTTTAATAAAGTGTTGTATGTATATTTTTAAATAGGAAGAATCTTAACATGGCTAGCTTATGGATGCTGATTTATTCTGCCCTGTTTTTCCAATGAAGTATCCATGAAATTGAATAAAGACATGTAGCATTGCAACTACACTGCACTCAAAGAATGGCTAGTGTCTTGACAGGAGCAGAGTCTATGATGCTTTTGGTGAGAGAAGTCAGACAGTTCTCCCTTGTTCCTTTCATTCTCTGCACCCTCATTTGTTCTCCATATATCCAATCTAAAAAAATGTAATTGTGGCAATGTTTAACATGAAATGTACTATTTTTACCATTTTAAAAAGTACTGTTCAGTAGGGTTAGGTACATTCACATTGCTGTTCAACCTCCCTTCAGAACTCTCCATCTTGCAAAACTGGACCTCTATACTCATTAAACAACTCCCCTTCACTCCCTCCTCCCTATTCCCTGGCAACCACCATTCTACTTTCTATCTCTATGATTTTGACTACTTCAAATACCTCATATAAGTGCAATCATACAGTATTTGTTTTTTTGTGACTGGCACATTTCACAAACATGTAACAATAGCTCCAATTTCTTTCCTTTTTAAGGCTGAATAATATTTCATTGTATGAATATACCACATTTTGTTTACCTACTCATCTGTCAGTGGATACTTGGGTTGTTTCCACATTTTTGCTATTGCGTATAATGCTGCTATGAACATAGGGGTGCATATATTGTTTTGAATTGCTGTTTCAGGATTCCTAGGATGCATTTCCAGAAGTGGGATTGCTGGTTCAAAAGGCACTTCCATTTTTAATTTTTTGAGGAAACTCCACAGTGGCTGCACCAGTCTGAATTCCCATCAATAGTGCACTAAGGTTCCCTTTTCTTCACATCTTCTCCAGCACGTGTTGTCTGTTGATTTATTGGTGACAGCCATTCTGGCAGGTGTGAGGTGATATCTCATTGTGGTTTTAATTTGCCTCTCTCTGATGACTAATAATGTTGAGCATTTTTTTCATATGTCTATTGGCCATCCATATGTCTTCTTTGGAGAAGTGTTTATTCAGGTCCTTTGCCTATTTTTTAATTGGATTGTTTGTCTTTCTGGTCTTAAGTTGTGTAAGTTTTTTATATATTTTGGAAATTAACCCCTTATCAGATGTATCAGTGGTAAACATATTCTCCCATACAGTGGGTTCCCTTTTCATTTTGTTAATGGTTTCTTTTAGTCTCATTTGATTGTTTTCTCACTTATCTTTTCATATATTGCTACATGAGGTGTCTAAAATTTTACTGCTTATGTTTTTTTCTAGTATTTTTATGGTCCGCAACTTACATTTAAGTCTTTTTTCCATTTTGAGTTTATTCTTGTGTATGGTATAAGTTGGTGGTCTAGTTTCATTTTTTTGCATGTACCTGTCCAATTTTCTCAGCACCATTTACTGACGTAACTGTCTTTATTCCATCCTCTGTCAAATTTTAATTGACCACAAAGACATGGGTTTATTTCTGAGCTTTCTGTTCTGTTTCATTGATCTATGATTCATTTTGAGTTACTTTCTGCATAGGTGTTAATTAAGGGTTTAATTTCTTCATTTTGCATGTGGATATCTAGTTTTCCAGCACCACTTATTAAAACACATACTTTTTAAATACATCCTTAAATTTTATTTATTTATTTACACACTATTTATTTATTTATTTATTTGTTCAGTCTTGGAGGAGGCATGTTTCCTCATTTGTATGATAGAGAGGCACCAACCTGGGATAGAGGATAAAATCAGTAGAGCAGAAGAGATAGTGTATGAACTCACTGGCCTGAAAGGCTGTTTTAGCCATTAGGGAAGAGTTGGGAAGTTGGAACTGAAAGAGTTGTATTTACAAAATACCCTATGAGAGGATGGGTCTTTTTTAGTTATCTCCTGCAAAATAATACATTACTCTAAAACTTTGTGGCTTAAAACAATGAACATTTATTAACATGTTAGGAATCTGGATGCCAGTTAGGCATGTGCCTCTGACTCAGGCTTCCCATGAGATTGTAGTCAGGTTGTCAGACTGAGTGGTGGTTTTATCTGAAGGTTTAACTACAGAAGGATCCACTTCCAAACTTGTTGACATGGTTATTCACACAATTCAGCTCATTATGGGCTGTTGAACTAAGGACTTCAGTTTCATGCTGGGTGTTGGTTAGTGACCTCCCTCAGCTCCTTGCCACACATGGCTCCCCCACAGGGCAGTTTACAACATAGCAACTGACTTCCCTCAGTGACTCAGCAAATACTACCAATGCAAGCCTGTTTTTCTGAGAATCTGATCTCATAAGTGGCATTCATTCATTTCTGATGCATTCTATTCCCTAGAAGCAATTCGTTGAATGCCTCACACACTCAAAGGGAATGAATTACACCACAGTGGGAATACCAAGAGGTAAGGATCGCTGGGGTCCATCTTAGGAGATAACCACATGGTCCATTATAAAATAGTGACCAAGGGTCACACAGTTTTGGAGAAAACCATTCATTCTCTATGCCCTGTGTCACCACAGGCCATAGTACAGAAGACCTACCAGCACACTCATCCTCCACTGAGACAACCATGGAGAAGGCTTTGTGTTGAGAAAGAATCACGGCAACATTGAAGCAGCCTGGATCCACTTTCAGGTAGAGGAGAGTTGTCCTCTGCAGTAAACAATAGGTATAGATGAACAAGAAAATTTTGATTATATTGAGCCTCTGGGATTTGGCGGCTATTTGTTACTGAAGCACATCTTGGCCTTTCCTAACTAACTCAATTGTTTTCCTCTTTCACTGTTGGCCTTTGTGATAACACTGTGGGGTTATAGAGAATGGGAGGAGTTTTGGCGTCCTCACTTCCAGTAACTTTTGAAGCAGCTGAAACAAACTAGTAAGAATGTGTTGATTGGAGTAGGATCTCTGTGGAGACAACAGTTGTAGTCTAGCCTTCAGAGATGACTCTAGGTTCCTATTCTATTGGTAGATAGGAAGGAAGACTATGATTATTTCAAAATCAGACTCCAGATGGCCTCAAGTTTTTGTTCTTTAATGCTGAATTTGAGGAGAAAGTGGATTAATATCTACGGGGTTCTACAGGGGTAAATATTACTTTAGGATTACACAACCAGCCAGTTTTTAAAAAAATTATTGGCTAAATAAACAAATTCTCTGGTCAGAACAACACAAGGAATAAAACCATGTATTTAGCAGAGATTAAAATAATATCAAATGTTATGTAATACAAATTGGAAAAATATATAATAAAAATTTTTATAAAATATATACTTTTCTTAGAGAAAAAGGTATTCAAATTATTGGAAATAGAAACAATGTGGAAGAAATACCTGAAGAGAGAGAAAAATAATTAAAGTTCTGAATACAATATCAAAGAGTAATATTTTTAAAAACTTCAGAATTGCTTAGTTTTACTGGAAAATTCCATTGCATTATAAATGTTCCAGACTATTAAAATAAAATGTAGGAAGCCGTATACTCCATTTTTATAAAGTTATCTTGACTCAGATATAGAAACTTGATAAAAGTAGCATGAACATATTGCAAACTGATTTTAATATTTAATTGCATAAATAATAAATAAAATTCTCATCTTAACCTGGAACAATAATACTATTTACATGTCATGAGGATTACATGAGATAATGCTATATAGCATCTAGAAGCATTAGATCACTTAGCAATTATTCAATAAATGGTAGCTATATTAATTTTGCAACATGTTATAAATATAAAATATTTTAATGAATGATATCCCATTCTTGTTATAAAGATATTGGTTTTACTAAAATGAATTTATAGGTTTATGACAATCAAAATACAAAGGAAAGACTCCTATGAACCAGAAAAATATTTCGTTATTCTTGAGGAATAAAATGGCAATAATAGCACAGAAAATTTTTAATAGAGAATTACTATTGAGGTATTTTTCCTAGCAAGTATTACAACATATAACAAAGCTACAACAATTAAAACAGTGTATAGATACAGATTAGTAGAATAGAATAAAGAGCCTAAATTTATTCTGCTTATTATTTGACCAAAATGCACCACAGCAACATGGTGAAAGATGAATTCTCTAATAAGTGGTGTTTAGAATGTTATCTATTTGAATAAACAATAACACAAAGCCTCTACCTTATATCTAGTATGCCAAAACAAATTGCAAATGAAGTTAATGTTTAAAAAAATAAAATACCATATAGTTAAATACGTTTAAGTAATCTTAGCATGAAGAAAGACTTTCTGATTATCAATGCAATGAATAAAAGAAAAAGTGATAGGTTTGATTAGTATTATGTACACCAAAAATAATTTAAAAGGAAAGAACAATGTTGGAAAAATATTGGAAAAATATTATGTAATACAATTTTTTATAAAATATATACTTTTCTTAGAGAAAAAGGTATTCAAATTATTGGAAATGGAAACAATGTGGAAGAAATACCAAAAAGCACCAATGTTCTTTCCTTTTAAAGGACAATTCTTATAAGAACAATTCTTATAAGAAAATGTTCATCTTTAAAGATGACATATACATTAGTAAGAAACCATTCCAAGAGAAAAGGAGAAAAGACAATTCACAAAAAAAGAAACTGAAATTGCCAATAAACTTATGAAGAAACATAGTATTTTGTATTTAAAGAAATGTTAGATAAAAATAACAAAGAAATACTGTATTTTACTGGACATATAGAAAGCTGATTTTTTAAATGTTAATACCCAGCACTGGAGAGAATCCAGGGAAACTCTCTTAGGAATGTCTGTGCATAAATATTGCACAGATGTTGTCCATACCCACAGGAGAGAATTCTGGGGGATGAATTGCATTTCTAGTGAGGCAGCAGGGGACAGGGAAGGGTTTACAGTCAGTAAGAGTGGTGTCACAGCAAGGGGCAGGAGAGTAGCCAAGAACAATGTCAGGACAGGCCAGATGCCCCTTACTGTCTGTCAGGACTCTCGAAGCAGCAGACAATTAGCTTTTAGTTTTAAAAGACATTTGTTTATCTCAAACGTGTTTGAGTCAGTCAATAAATTTCTCTCTTAGGCAATAAATTTTGTGAATACCTGTCCATATGAAAAATGTGAGATGCTACTATTAAAATGATCATTGTTTTTTGATCACGGGATAAGATCCCAGGTGATTTTTTTCTGCCCTCCCCCAATACAGGCAATTCTCTTTGTTGAGTTTCTTGCACAGCATTAGATTTAATTAGATCCTAAAATAGGCTTCCTGATCATGAAGAGACAATTAATGATCCTCCTTACAAAAATACATGCCTTTTTTTTTTTACTAGAACCAATACTCAAAGGTTTTAGAAAATTCTTATATATAGCAATTCCTGCATTTTATACCAGCTGCTTTAGGAATAAAATGTAATATCTCATGTCTTTTTATGTCAATTTCAAGATCACTGGAACAATTTTGTATCATTTCAAAATCAAACAAACTTTTATGTTCAGAGACTGAAAATAGCATTAAAACAACATTAGAATTATAGACATTCACAGCCTCTAACCACTAATTTTCCTGTTTCTACAACCTAAGTGTGATTCTGGCCCAGTTGTTTTATATTTAAGACTTGGTATTGGCATATTTTTGCCTCTCTGAATGGGCATGCCTATGAGCATAACAAAGTAGACTGTTCAGGGTTTATATAGCTCTAGTTTTAAGCACCGCCTTGTAGATGTATCAATGCTTGTTTACACTGTCTTCACACAAGTTTATTACTAGTCTTGGTTTTAGTGACAGGTATTTTAAGATAAATTATGCAGGGAAAGAACCTTATTGGTCCAAGATTCTAGTTCCTTCTGCATCCTGGATGAATGTAGAAGGAACCTGCACAGAATTAGGAAATCTGTGTGAGAGAAGGGACTTTCTGAGTACAGAATCCTTGGGGAAACACATATGTAATTTACCTCCTTTTTCTTATTTCATGATTTTTTTCTAAAAGAGGTATGTTAATAAAGGGCTTGCAAACTCAAATGGTAAAAGGGGCCAGCAGTTGACAAAAATGAGTTGTTATGATTTTGTTAAATTAACATTTGTTAAGTGGAGTACAGGATGTTGAATGGTGAGTTCACAGTTCAACAACAGTCCATAAAAAAAACTGGAATAGAGAAGTTTCTTACCCACAGTTCCTCGAAGAAGTACACAGCACACCACAAGGGGCCACAAGGGTAGGTCAAGGCAGAGTGCAGACAGAGAAAGCAACAGGACTTAGGACCCCTGCCTTTATTATGGTCCACAGGTGTAATAATTTGGAATTCCTGGCATAAGGTCAGAGTACTCAATTCAAACCAAAAGAGCAGGGTTTTTATCTAAGCAGATTGTCACAAGGTCTGTCACATCAAGAATTTACATTTGCTGGTGAGGATGTGGAGAAAAGGGAACTCTAGTGCACTGTTGGTGGGAATGCAGACTGGTATAGTCACTGTGGAAACCAGTATGGAATTTCCTAAAAAAACAAAAAATGGAATTGCCTTATGACCCAGTGATTCCACTGCTGGGAATACACCCTAAGAATCCTGAAACACCAATTCAAAAGAACTTATGTGTTGGGAACCTCCCTGCCTGGTTTCAGAAGCTGTAACCCCCACTCCTCCATGACTAAGGCTGGGTGAGCAACCTTGGGACCATAAACCACTGAGGAGACAAAGCTTACCTCTCTGGCAGGGGCACCATTTCTGCTCCTTTTACTTCATCCATAACTGGCCCCCAGTGCTTGGTCAGTTAGCCAATGACGGGTAAGATTCCTCAAGGGGGGAATGACCTAAGACAGGCATAATCACGTGGGAGGCCCCCAAGGAAGGACTTTGGGGGGTTACAGCAAAAGGGGGTGATGGACCTTCACACCTCAGCTTTGACAAAACCTGAGTCCTCATTCTGTCTGCAAGAAGTCTCCTAATCTTCTGGCTGCCTTACTTCCCTTGCTTCATTTAAGCCTGACACAATGACAGAGGGTGGTGCAGCCCTATGCTGGAAAGGGCAATCAGGCCTAGGAAAGAATATGTAAAATCCTGTGAAATCTGCTTTGTTTAGAATGCTCTCAATTAAATGATAAGGGTCCAAGCAAGAAGTGAGTTTGTTCCCCAAAGTTTTACAGTTCTTTAGCTATCTGACTCTGACTCAAAATAGGCCCTCAGAGTTCTTTGTTATCTATTGTTTGATCCTTACTGCCTGACAATGATTAATGAGCTTTACCTGTATTCTTGTGCAAATGAACCCAATTGAGGAAAAGGTTCTTGGCCCTTCTCCTTTGAGAGATCGGCCTCCTTTCCTCCCCAAGCAAATCATATCTTGGTAGACTTATTCTCAACTGTGGCAGCTGCGGAAGCCATGTGGGCAGAGCCGCCCCAACACTTATGCACCCTTGTGTTTATAGCAGCACAATCTATAATAGCTAAATATTGGAAACTGCCCAAGTGGCTATCATTAGATGAGTGGATTAAAAAACTGTTGTACATTTACACAATGGAATATTAGACAGCAGAAAGAAAGAAGGAAGTCCTACCTTTTGCAATAGCATGGATGGAACTGAAGACTATTACACTAAGTGAAATAAGTCAGCGAAAGACAAGTACCATATGACCTCACTTATAACTGGAGTCTAATTAACAAAACAAAATAATGAGAAAAATAGAACTAGAAACGAGATCATGGAACATACTGACAGCTGTAGGAGGGGAGGAAGAAGTGGGGAATGGTGGAAAGAAGGGGAAAGAAGGTACATGTATAAATGACTCATGGACACAGACAACAGAGAGAGGATTGACTAGGAGAGATGGTTACACTGGGTGGAAGGAGGCAAAAGGAAAAAAAAAAGAAATTGGGATAACAGTAATAGAATAAATAATAGAAAATTTATAAAGTCAAAAATATTTTTAAATAAAAACATAATTTACATTTGTGCCCTAGATGGTGTGGCTCTGTTGGTTGGAGCATTGTCCCATAGCCAAAAGGTTGTGGGTTTGATTTCCAGTCAGGGCATATATCTAGGTTTTGGATTCAAGTCCTAGTCCCTAAACAAATGATCATCTGTCCCAAGGGGTATAGAATGCAACCAGTGGAAGTTCCTCTTTCACACCAATGTTTCTCTCTCCCTGTTTCTCCTTTCCTCTCTCTCTAAAAGCAGTGAAAAAATGTCCTAGGGTGAGGATAAAAAATAATTTATATTTGCTTGTGAATGCCGTGTACAGCATGTGCTTGTAGGAGAGGTCTAGTACCTATTTAGCATCACTGCAGGCTGGTTGGCCAAACAAAATGGATGCTGAAGCAGCAATACTGAAGCAGCTAAGCAAAATCTGGACGTGAGTGGGATGTCTGAACTCAGCAAATGATAACTGGAGAGGGCTTGCTTCCCCTAAAGGGGTTTATTAGCTCCTGTCTTCTGATACCATCCTGGCTGGAATGCAGCCCAGTGAGGTTACTCAGTCAGTATTTTTATGAGAAATTTCCTGTTTTTTAGATATGATGGTTACAAAGTAAAAAAGAAAAAAAAAACTCCAAAGATTGTGGGTAAAACAGGAAATGTCAGCAATGTGTACAGTCACTGGCTCTCTAGTGTGTGGACCCTCCTTACCTTTACATCAGGTTCCTTTCCCTGGTGAGACAGAGCTGTCTGCTTAACTATTCTTGAGAAACAATAGTACTTCCTTCCTGGAGTTTTGATGCAGAACACCCTAGCTCTGAGAGAATTTATGTCGTTAGTTCCTCAGTAAAATGAGGATACTAATACCTACCTCCCAAAATTTTTGTGAGGCCTGAACAGATTAGGATGTACAGATCTGACATGTTAGTTCTGTTTTGTTGAGTCTCTTGGCTCCACCTTCATCAGTTGCATTACTTTCTCTTTTTCTTTTTTTTTTAATCATTGTTGAAATACACTTTTCTCCTTTTTACTCCCAATCCAGTGCCCCCTCCCACCCCTCCGCACTTCCCTCCCATTACCACCCTCCCCTTAGTTTATGACCATGTGTCCTTTAAGTTTGTTCCTGTGAACCCTTCCCATTGTCCCCTTAAATTCCCTCTACTCTCCCCTGTGGTCACTGTCAGCCTGTCCTCTATTTCAGTGTCTTGGTTACATTTTGTTTGTTTCTTTGTTTTGTTATTTAGGTTCCTGTTAAAGGTGAGATCATATGGTATTTGTCTTTCACTGCCTGGCTTGTTTCGCTTAGCATAATGTTTTCCAGCTCCATCCACGCTGTTGCATAGGGTAGAAGCTCCTTCTTTCTTTCTGCTGCATAGAATTCCATTGTGTAAATGTACCATAGTTTTTTCATCCATTCATTTACTGATGGGCATCTTGGTTGCTTCCAGCATCTAGCTATTGTAAATTGTGCTGCTATGAACATTGGGATGCATAGGTTCTTTTGAATTGGTGTTTTAGTATTCTTAGGATAGAGTCCCAGCAGTGGAATTGCAGGGTCAAAAGGCAGATCCATTTTTAGTTTTCTGAGAAAATTCCATACTGCTTTCCATAGTGGCTGCACCAGTCTGCAGTCCCACCAGCAGTGCACTAGGGATCCCTTTTCTCCACAGCCTCTCCAACACTTGTTGTTTGTTGCTTTGTTTATGATGGCCATTCTGTCTGGTGTGAAGTGGTATCTCATTGTGGTTTTAATTTGCATCTCTCTGATAGCTAGCGATATTGAACATCTTTTCATGTGTCTTTGGATCTTCTGTATGTCCTCCTTGGAGAAGTGTCTGTTCAAGTCCTTTGCCCACTTTTTAATTGGGTTCCTTGTCTTCTTAGAGTACAGTCTTGTAAGTTCTTTATATATTTAGGAGATTAAACTCTTGTCTGAGGCATCATTGGCAAATATGTTTTCCCATACAGTTGGTTCTCTTTTAATTTTGATACTGTTTTCTTTGGCTGTGCAGAAGCTTTTAATGTTGATGAGGTCCCATTTGTTTATTCTTTCCTTTATGTCCCTTGCTCTAGGGGACACGTCAGTAAAAAAGTTTCTGCGTGAAATATCTGAGATTTTCCTACGTACATTCTCCTCTAGGACTTTAATGGTGTCACGTTTTATATTTAAGTCTTTTATCCACCTTGAATTTATTTTTGTATATGGTGTAAGTTGGTGCTCAAGTTTCATTTTTTTTGCACGTGACTGTCCAGTTCTCCCAACACTATTTGTTGAAAAGGCTATTTTTACTCCATTTTTTGTTGCTGCTTCCTTTGTCAAATATTAATTGACCATAGAGACTTGGGCTTATTTCTGGGCTCTCTGCTCTGTTACATTGGTCTATGTGCCTGTTTTTATGCCAGTACCAGGCTGTTTTGATTACAGTGGCCTTGTAGTATAGTTTAGTGTTGGGTATTGTGATCCCTCCTACTTTACTCTTCTTTCTCCAAATTGCAGCAGCTATTCGGGGTCATTTATAATTCCATATAAATTTTTGAAGTGTTTGTTCTATGTCTTTGAAATATGCCATTGGTACTTTAATAGGAATTGCATTGAATGTGTAAATTGCTTTGGGTAGTATGGACATTTTGATGATATTAATTCTTCCAATCCATGAACACGGCATATGTTTCCATTTGTTTGTGTCTTCCTTGATTCTTTCCTGAGTGTTATATAGTTTTCTGAATACAGGTCTTTTACCTCTTTGGTTAGGTTTATTCCTAGATATTTTATTTTTCTTTTTGCTATTTGAAATGGAATTTTTTCCTTACTTTCTCTTTTTCTTATTCACTGTGTTTATTCTTACCCTCTGCCTTTCTTCTAGCTGTGCCCCTAGTCCAGAAGGTTCTCCCTACTTCCTTTATCCACTCTAAATACCCTACCACAGGGGTGTCAAACTCATTTTCACTGGGGGCCACATCAGCCTTGTGGTTGCCTTCAAAAGGCCAAATGTAATTTTAGGACTGTATAAATGTAACTACTTCTTAACAGTTAAGTGAGAAGCTCAGTGTTGCTGCCAGGTAGAAACAAGCTGCCAGCCAGAATAAACAAGGCAGAGGGCTGCATTCTGCCCTTGGGACTTGTATTTGCCACCTGTGCCCTATTTACAAGATCTAGTTCACCTTGCTTTCTACAACACATCCTCTTATCTTTGTTCCGCCCACACTGATCTCTATAATCTTATTTCACCATTTTTCCTTTTGTAACTGCAGTTCCAGGCACAAAGTAGCACTGAATGAAGTTGTCAGTTTTCCCAACTACAATTAAGATTCCTCATGAAGGGTTTTCAAGAACTACTATAAAGGATACATGGAAAAAAACAAGGGGCAGTGTGGAAGCAAGGGAGGGAGGTGGTTTGGCTGGGGTGGGGGCAAGTGGTGGGGGGAAAATGCAGACAATTATAATTGAACAACAATAAAATAATTTAAAAAAAGATTCCTTGTGAGTAAGGATGTAATTTTGATGTTTTTTTAATAGTCCATAAAGTTTAATGTAATGTTTTCACAATAATGAGCATTAAAAAATGTGATGAACAAAATAAGTTAGATATTCATATCTGAAGAAAAAGGTAGCCTCTCAAGCTTTGTAGGTCAGATCACCAGAGTTACCACAGAATGTACCAAGTAAAACAGGATATTTGTGAAGTGCCTTGTAATGAGTCTTGTGCTTCCTTGACATTGAAGGGTGTTATTTATGTGCTGTTGGTACAGAGGATAGGAAATGCCAAATACATGCTAAATTGAAGCATATTGTTAGGGTCCACATAAAATGTAACAGTAAAAATTACCTTAAAGTAACATAATAGACAGACTTGTAAGCTTCAATGGTAACAAAATTTAAGGTAAAACTTTTCTAAAGAAATCCATAATTGCAAGACAATCAGAACATGTCAACAGAGAGGGAGCCTTGGTCATCAGCTTTGTGCTCCATTATCAATATCATCCATATCGTAGAGAAAAATGAGACAAAAACAGCATAACCTGGTGGTTTAATGTTTGATTTTTTATTCATTTACTTAATACTCATGTTCACTAGCTAACTTTAGTTTTGTGCGTGTGTGTGGCAGAACTATTTTTATTGTAAATAGTGAGGCCTTCTCCCAGACATCCCCGATGACCAGGATGGCACTGTCCTGGGGTAAGGTGGTCTTGTAGTGGAAGAGGCAAAAAGCTCACCCTCTTCTAACCCTGGGCACCTTGCCCTGAAGCCAGCTCACGGAGCCTGCACTCCTTCTGGAAGTGGATGAGGGCATCTCAATGGTTCACCCCCTTCACCAGTTTACTCAGGATCTGGTCTTCAGCCTGCCCCTCGGCAACTGCCTTTAGGATTTTGTCCCAGTTCACATAGCCTTGTACCTCCTGGTTCAGCTGCAAATGTTTCTTCTCGGAGCTCAGCTCGTGGACTGTAATCATGAGCTTAGCCTCCTCATCCACTAGGCTGTTTTTTTTTTTTCCTGAAGTGTAGCAGTTCTGGGGAACTGCTCTGGTTTCTCAAGGCCTAATCCAATTTCATTCTCTAGGCCTTCAGCTCCCTCAGGCCAGCCACAATCTCATTTAGTCTCTGCTGGATGGTTTGGGCCTTGCAGAATCTCTTCATGTCCTACAGCAGAGTCCACTGACACATTGGGTGCTTGTTCATAGTTCTTAGTGAAGATTGAAGGTCAGCAGGGCCTATTTCACATCTAAGTACAAAGCTACATTCTCCTCTTCCTCTTCTTCCTCTTCACTGAAGAAAGGTTTCCCTTCATTCTCTTTCCCCATGGCCTTAAAAACTTGAGGGCTCTGGGTTGGCACTGCCCATCTCACAAAGCTGCCCACCAGGGCATGGAGGGCCAGGTAAGAGCAGCTATGAGGGGTTTTGGTGGAGACTCCATTTCCTAGTCAAGGTTCAGATTAAGGAAAGGACAACCGCTGGTGTTCTAGGTTAGAGAGGTGGATCAGCCAATGGGTAGACTAGCTGAGGCTTGGGACAGGACTGGCCCCCTCCTGGGGGACCATGGGAGTTGAGGGGCCTGATATCATGTTATTTTCATCTGGAGTGGAGAGGTCCTGATTCTCAGGGCCTCTGTCATTGCCATCTTCTTTGTGGCCTGGCTGGGACAAGTGCTGGAAGCAGTAGAAATGTCCATCTCCTGGGGGCTGTCCATAACCACTGAGCCACAGTGTGGCCTCACAGACATGGCAGCAGAAGCAGCTCAGATGATAGGAGTAGCCATTAACACGCAGGTGTTCCAGGTTAGACAGGTGTTCTCTTCCCCACAAAGTGCACACAGGTCCTTGCCACCAGCCTCCTGGTATTATAATGGGAAAGTCAGGGGTATAGCAGACTCTGGAACAGGGGTCTCAGCCTCTCTCTGCTGGTGTTGCTTCTTACCACCTGCATTCTCCATTTTCCTGGGCCTGGCTCCATTGCAGTGTCCTCTGCAGTTTGACAAGAAATAGTACAGCACTGGAGTCCCTGAAGAGCCTTGGCTGATGGTGTGCTCTTGAAGGAACTGTGAAAGTGGCTGAGGTAGGTGATGAGGCCCAATGGGTCACTCCCTGACACCACTGTTTCTGTGGACAATATGGGTGATATGCTCAACTTATGCTCTACCATCTTCAGTGCCCAAACAGTCGCTTCCAGAGCCCCTACCCTCTGCAGCATTGAGAGTTCCAGTAGGCTAGGCTGTAGCTGGTTCACCAAAGCACCAGAGCCAGCCCATTAGCCCAGGAGGAAAAAAGGTTGGCGACATGGAAATGAGGGTACCTGAAACCTGCTCCTAGCACCAGCGTAGCAGTTCTTCCTGTGTGCTCATTAATCTAATGTCAGGCTTTCCTGAGTCAGCCTTGTTACTCTTCCTCCACACAAGTTCCTTGGCAATCACATCATGTGGGACTCACACCTGATTGGGGGACATAGCCTAGAGGTTCAGGTTGGGGTAGGGAGTGGCTTGGTTGAGCCCATACTGGGCCAAGTTGTGGTGCATGTTTTCTGGGGATATCTGTGACAGGAGCTGGTACAGGCTTTCACATTCTGCCAAAACTTCTAGGGGCCCAATGCCCTCCACCCACCACTTCACCATCCAGGTGGCATCAAAGACTGCCAAGAAGCCCCAGGCCACTCCAGTGCCCAGGGATTAGAAGGGCTCCAGCAGGCATTCCCCCACCAGCCCCAACAACAGGCAGATGCTGTGCTTCTCTTGTGCACAAGCAAAGCTATCTGCCCACACCATGCTTGTGAAGTCAAAAGCAGAGATGTCAAGCCATCCATGGGCATCTTGGGCAAACTCCAGCCTCCTAAGTTTGCTATGGGTGGCAATGTCAGCAACTGCACAGGCAAAGCCCTGCAGACCCTGAGGCTCCACATTGGCACTGCCCAACAGCCAGACAGTTTCTGGTCACTGCTGATGTAGCACCCCCAGCTGCATCAGACACTGTTTCTTGGCTGCCATCACAAAGTAGGTGCATTGTTCTTGTAGTATACAATGTTTTCCAGGTCAGTGCCTGTGACTTTGAGCAGGCTCTGGGAGAAGCTCTGGTTATGGATCCTGGCCACGCTGCTGATCTTGGGCACCTGGGTCTCTTCCATGGTGCACCGTTCACACAGTTAACCATGATACTAATAGCCAGTTCGCTGTGCATTTCTCACAGTACAAAGCCTTCAGGGACAAATTTACCTTGAACAGCAGAGATGAGAAGATCAAATTCATAGTTGGCCAGTTGGGCAAGGGGATTGGGCTGGAGCTGGGCCTACCAGCCACTCCCTTTTTGGGAGGAGATGGAGGCCAATGAAATTGACACCCTATTGAATTTCCACCCCAGCATTAATGCCACTTTCAACAAAAGCAGCTAAAGGTGTGAGATACTAATGTAGTCCAGGGTGCCTTTGCAGAAGTACTTATAGAACTTCTTGGCACCAAGTGCCCAAAGGTCATGAATGACAATGGGCCGGAGGTGGTGTACATTGTATCAAGAGAAGTTGGTTTACTTTTCCACCAGGACCACACAGGCCACCAGCAGTGGCCAGCTGCATAGCAGCCCATAGACCCCAGGTTCAGTGTCAACCACCAGGCACTTCACGCTGGTGGAGGCCCAGCCCTGCTGGTAGACAGGCTGGCCTGCTCACTTGTCCAGCTTGGCCCACAAAGACTTAGTGTTCCAGTAGTTGAACTGGGCCCTGATCTTGTGCTACTAGGGTAGCTCCCCACCAGGATCCAGTCCCAGGGCCCAGCATAACCCCTGGAAGCTGCTCAGCACATTCTGACACAGCTGGGCCCACAGGAAGCTCTCAAAGTGGGCATGTGCTGGGCCGGTGGAGGTGGGTGAGGCCATGGAGGCCCCTAGGTCTCTCAGGGAAGGGAGCAGCTGGGCAGAGTTAAGTGGCTGAATCTGGATCGTAAAGCCTGGGGAGGGGCTGAACAGGATGGGAGTGAGGGAAGACAGACTGCAGGGCCAGGAGGGGTTTTGGAGCACCCCTGTTAGCATTTCCCCAGAATTGCACCCCCACACCACATCTCTACCCCATAGTGGGCAGGGGCACATTAGGTAACTTTTTAATTTTGACTTGTCTTAGCATTATGCTCTAAGACTTTCCTTGGTCATGTTAATGTCAGAATTTTGGTCCAAATGACCTTCATTTCTCATCATAAATCAACACACTGATAGTTTTGGTGCTCATTTAGTTTTTCAAACGCTTTAGTTTTTCAAAAGTTCCTCCAGCCTGATCACTCCTGTATACTAAGTAGAGTTTCTGATTTAGGTACTCCTCTGTGAGACCCTGTCCTAATCTAGTCAACCTGTCTAATTTCACCTCTATCATGTCCATATTCAAACTTCTACATGACACACCAGCATGACAATTTGAACAAATATAATCCATTTTCCTCTTCATCCTTATCTCTCTAGTAGTCTAGTTAGATTTATGGTGTACCCTAGTTACTCATTCATTCAGCATTTACTAAGAATACATGATACATCCACTTTTGGGCAATGTACTATGGAAGCCAATACTGACCCTGCCACAGTGGGTTTTGAACCCATCTGAGTCATGTGTAACCATTAGGTTTGTTTAAGTAGATACTGGTAGCCACTAACAGCAGCTCACTGACAGCTAATCCTCCACAATTTTGGTTTTAAAGACAGAAAGTCTCAGGATGAGTTCTATCACCCATACAAATGTTTGTTAGATAAACATGTTTAGCAATCAGGTACGTAAAAACCATTATACAACCCATTCTGTGAGTTCCACAGAGAACTAGCTCTCTGTTCTTCAAGTGATCTGTGAACATCTTGAATGGAAAGTTCAGTGGAAACAAATATAGCCATAGTTCCAAGATATCATTTAGTTTACTTGATAATTGGCAGCAGACAACCATTAGCATTTAAAATTGAGACTGGAATCATATCCCAGCTGTCGTCTTGAGGGTTTGTTGGTTCATGTAAGGTAAGGGCCTACCTAAAGTAATTCACTCACTCGACATGTCTCAAATGTCACTTGTTTAACTAATTTAGCCATTGTTAACATTCTTTACACTAATGATGTAGCCAATAGTTCCACCAACACAAATTCATTTTGGTTGCAATTTGTAAATTACCAATGTGCCTACTTTAGATTGTACATAAAGATAGCTGTAGCCTCTGGATAGCTGTGGCCTTTCTGATTAAATGTTAGCTGACCTCCCTTTGAATGTAAATTCCTGATTAGAATAAGTGACATCCCCGAGGGTGTAAATGAAAGTTAACACACATATCCATTTACATCATGCTGTCTGTGTCAAAGTTTTTTTAAGTAAATTATAGACTTTATAGCACAGGGTTTTAAGATATATATGGTTTTAATACCATTTCAGTTTATTCCAAATAGTATTAAAGCTCAGGAAGAAGAACTTCAGAAGAATGGAGTTTTGGACTCTTCCCTGGAATGATTTATATTAAAATACTCCTTAATGACAACTCTACTAAGAAAAGGAAAAACATTATTTTAAATTTATTTAGCTATCAATCTATTAGTTTTTAAGTTTAAACTGGCAGGACTAAGAGAAAGGCAGAGTTTCCCTAAGGGTAAAAACTTCTGTTTTATAGAGTAAATTAGCCTATTTGACACGAAAAGTCTGTAGGGCACACCCTGGAAATTTAAGATGGAGGCCAATAAAGAATTAAATTACTCTGCATTAAAAAGTCATTAGGAGGCTCCAAGCTTGAGTGGGAGTTGAGATGGAGAAGTCAAGTTATGGCTGAAAGAAGGTACTTGGAGAAATGGAAGCAAATGAAGTCTGGAGGGTTGAAGGACCCACAAAAATTATCTGCAGCAGAGATGACCTCTCTAACTCTTAGCACAGCGATGTCTAACATTCAGTTTTATGTGGTTGCCAATTCTAACCTCCCTGTATGTAATTCACTTCTGTTAGCCTAAGCCTTCAATAAAATGTCTGATACCCAAAACAGCTATGGTTAGTGATCCTTTGAGAACATGAAGAGAGGAGGGGTAGACATGGATTAAGGAAGTTCAGAGAGAGGACAGCATCTCAGGCACTGACCAATGAATATTGATTTCTCACTGAACTCAATTGACCAATTGAGAACTCAGAAACAGCATACATATAGAGTCGGAGGTGATCATGAACTTGTACAGTACTACTGGGAATCCTCTAAAATATACAATCTTATAATACTCCCTACAGTACATGCAGCATAGGTTGGTGTCATTGTACTTCAGATATTAAAGCGACGGATAGCCCCAGGAGACTGGAAGACATCTAGACCTAGAAGTTGATATTATGTAAAAGCAGATCCAAATCTAGGATGCATCTCTTGACATTGATCTGATCCATTTGTTACATTTTCTCTTAGATAACTAAACAAATTGAACTTACAGTAGAATGAGAAAAGTTTCATCCAATATTGACTGTTCCCAAAGCAGGGAGTTTATTCAAGGAATTTGCATTTATTCAACTGAGAAAATGAATTGTTTTTTTTTAATTGGAATTTTTTAAGGAGGCAATATTCTTTCTATGATTAAACTATGTTCTTATTCAAAATGTTTTTGATGCCAGAGTGATCTGGTGTTTAAAACAAAATCATGTCATGAGTCATAGCTGCTATGCCTCAGGCCCTATCCAGTACCATGGGTCTGGCTTGGAACTAAGTGTTGAAGGCACATAGAGAAAAAGACATTTACTGCCACATTTAAGCTTCTTTTAGCAGAAAGACAAATGCTGTTGCATTTAATGAAATCTGTTTACTCCTTTTTCAACCTAAGCAGCCTTCTAAAACTTAATATGATGACTTTAAGATCATAGAATACACATTCCTCTGAAATATATCCTAATGAGCTTTTTTGGGATGCAGATATTCTAGGAAGATTCAACCCTAGAATCTGATTCTGAGGAGGATATATTTGTCTTTGAGACTAAAGTTTATTCACAAACAAACAATTCCTGTGCATCTCCTCTGCACTCCATCCAAGATGTTAAAGCAGTTCTCTAAGTCACTGATAATTTTGGGCTTTCCATTGATCTTCTTTATGTGTTAACATATCTAAAAACATTAGGCTGTGCTTGTTTTTTGTTTGGACTATCTGATTATCTTTATCATATAAGTACACGCCCAGTGTGTTCCTATGTATTCAGTATCCAGACAATGTATCCAGTCAGTATCCAGACTAAAACGGAGGCTTATTTGGCTTTCTGAGATGTAGTATAATCCAGACAATGCCAGGGCAGTTACTTTTGTGGTGTGGTGTACACTGGATGGGGTAGGTATTAGTTACAGTCTGGAGGAAGATTTAACATAGTAAGTCTGAGAATGTAAAGTTGTGACTTTTCGGAGAGAAATGGGCAGGCTGGGAATGATTAGAGAAAGAAAAGGGGTATTTGTGATAGGATATATAAGCAGGTGTGTTGCTGCAGAGGGTGCAGGTGAAGAAGATGCAAAGTAGATAATTCATGTTCTGATCTCGCACCTACGATTTGGTGTCAGACCATTCTGATGTCCTCTTTTATTTCCACGCCATCATATAAATAATGGTTCATGAATCAGATTTTAATTCCAAGACCCACTATTATTTACCATGAATCTTTATGAAAAACATGTTACCTCTCTTACTCTCAGTTCCTTCATCAGTAAAATCAGTATAATCATGTTAAGCAAAGATTTTGGTCAGATTACTATATTTCGCTGAATGTAAGATATGATTGATTATAAGACAGAATTATTTTATTGCAACTAAGAAAAGGTTAAACCTCTGTCAATTGAACTGATGTTAGAGCTATTAACATGTGAAATCTTGGAATCAATGAGATAGAAATATTTAATGTTAATGAGTTTTACAAAACATAAAGTACCATACAGATATTTATTATTTATTTATTGAAATGTACAATGGCATGAACCTGATGGATACACACAAATGATGAACTTTCATCAAATTTTGGCTCATGAGAATCCCATGAGAAGGTAGCAACTTTATGGAATACTACATTAAGGTTTGTATCATAAAGGTGGAAATAAATTCAAAAGACAAACATTTTCTTATAAAGCAGCAACATTATGTACCACAAGTGAACATTATATATGTGTTAGAACATAAATATATAAGGTCTATTACATATAAGATCATACCATTCAGTTCTCCTCCAGAGAAAATGCAAGAGGTGAGATTTAGAGCAACAGGTTTTGTTACATTCACTGTAAAAGTTGCAATGAATTGGGCACTTCTCAGTAAGCCAGAGGAGGTCCAAAGGACAGGAAGTCAGTGAATAAAAAGGAGAATCACAAGGGAGGAGTTTGAAAACTGGGCAGGGAATGTTCTTGAGTAGGGAATGCTTATGGGCTGAATTGTGTGTGTGCCCAACTGCCACTTGCTCCAATTCATTATTGAATTATTAACTCTCAGTACCTCAGATTGTGACTGTATTTAAAGATAGTACCTTTAGAAGATAAGTAAGATAAAGAGAGGTCACCCTGGCTGGGTAGCACAGTTGGTTGGAGCATCATCCCATATAATAAAGAAGGCCGCAGGTTCAATCACACTCAGGGCATGTATGGGAGGCAAATGATTGATGTTTCTCTCTCTCTCTCCTCTCCTCCCCACCTTCCTCTCTCTCTAAAATCAATAAACATATCCTTGGGCGAGGATTTTAAAAAAAGATAAATTGAGATCATATAGATAGGCCCTAATCCAATATGATGGGTGTCATTATAAGAAGAGAGGATTAGGAAACAGATATGCACACAGGGGGAAATAGTCACCTACAAGCCAAGGAGAGGGGCCTCAGAAGAATACAACCCTTTGATTTTGGACTCCTAACCTCAAGAATTGTGAGAAAATAAAATTCTGTTGTTTAAGCCATTCAGTGTATAGTACTATGTGAAGGCAAAGCTAATATAAGGTCATTGTTCGATACTTCAAAGCATTTAATTTTAACTGCCTTCAGGTAATCATATCAATATTAAGTTTGTGTCAAATAAAGCTTCAGGGCATTAGACTTCCGGCCAAGATGGAAGTGTGGGTAGATACACTTTGCCTCCTTGCACAACCAAAAGGAGAACAACAAATTTAAAAATAAAAAAAACCAGAACTGCCAGAAAATTGAACCGTATAGAAGTCTGACAACCAAGGAATTAAAGAAGAAATATTTATTCAGACCAGTAGGAGGGGCGGAGACAGGCAGCCGAGGTGGAAAGGATTTACAGCAAGGCAATGGCTGGAGGACCAGGGCAGGCAAGGAGGCAGCTGACAGAGTTGGAGCTCCCACACTTGCATGCAGATAAACTGGGAGAAACCACTGGGGAACAGGACAGATCATGCAACCCAGGGCTTCAGTGCAGGGAAATAAAGCCTCAAAGCCTCTGACTGAAAAAACCTGTGGAGGGTGTGGTGGCAGGAGAAACTCCCAGCCTCACAGAAGACTTCATTGGAAAAGCCCATAGGGTCCTAGAATGTACACAAACCCACCCATGCAGGAATCAGCACCAGAAGGGCCCAATTTGCTTGTGGGTAGTGGAGAAAGTGACTGAAAGCCTGCTGAGAGCTGAGCAAGTAGCATCTCTCGGACCCCTCCCCCACAGACAGTGCCACAACACAGCAACATGGGTTGCCCTGCTTTGGCAAATATCTAAGGCTCTGCTCCTTGCCATATAACAGGCATGCTAAGCCAAAAAAAAAAATGACCCAAATAAAAGAACAGATCAAAGCTCCAGAAAAAGTACAACTAAACGATAAACAGCTAGCCAATCTATCAGGTGCACAGTTCAAAACACTGATAGTCAGGATGCTCACAGAACTGGTTGAGTGTAGGAGCAAAATAGAGGAAAAAGTGAAGGCTACAAAAAGTGAAATAAAGGAAAATGCATAGGGAACTAACAGTGATGGGAAGGAAACAGAGACTCAAATCAATGGTTTCGACCAGAAGGAAGAAACAGACATTCATCCAGAACAGAATGAAGAAATAAGACTTCAAAAACATGAGGAGAGGCTTAGGAACCTCCAGGACAATTTTCAACATTCCAGCCTCCAAATCATAGGGGTGCCAGAAAGAGAAGAGGAAGAGCAAGAATTGAAAACTTATTTGAAAACATAATGAATGAGAACTTCCCTAATCTGGCAAAGGAAATAGACTTCTAGGAAGTCCAGGAAGCTCAGAGAGTCCCAAAGAAGTTGGACCCAAGGAAGCACACACCAAGGCACATCATAATTACATTACCCAACATTAAAGGTAAGGAGAAAATCTTAAAAACAGCAAGAGAAAAGGAGACAGTTACCTACAAAGGAGTTCCTTCCTATAAGACTCTCAGCTGATTTCTCAAAAGAAATCTTGCGGGCAAGAAGGGGCTGGAAAGAAGTATTCAAAGTCATGAAAGGTAAGGAGCTACATCTAAGATTACTTTATCTGGCAAAACTATCATTTAGAATGGAAAGGCAGATAAAGTGCTTCTCAGATAAGGTCAAGTTAAAGGAGTTCCTCATCACCAAGCCCTTATTATATGAAATGTCAAAGGAACTTATCGAAGAAAAAGAAGAAGATCAAAAATACGGACAGTAAAATAACCTCACAACTATCAACAACTGAACCTAAACAAACAAACAAACAAAAACACTTAAGCAAACAACTAGAACAGAAACAAATCATAGAAATGGAGATCACATGGAGAGTTATCAGCTGAGGATGGGAGGCAGGAATGTGGGAAAAGGTACAGGGAATAAGTAACATAAATAGTAGGTACAAAATAGACAGGGGGAGGTTAAGAATAGTATGGAAAATGGAAAAGCCGAAGAACTTATATGTATGACCCATGAACATGAACTTAGGTGAAGAAATGATGAGGGGGCACAGGGCAGAAGGGAATAAAGGGGAGAACAAATGGGACAACTGTAATAGCATAATCAATAAAATGTATTTCAAAAAAGCCTCAGAGAATTATCATGTGGATAAGCTGCTGGCATAGTCCCAAATTGGCTTTTTAATTCTCAAATACAAAATAAATACGAAAAGAGAATATTTCCCTCTACCCTTAATCATGAGTAATATTGGTAAGAAAATAAGCCTCTATGGCATTTAACCTCTTATGTAATGGCTGTGTTTAAAGTGTATTTCATAAAATATAGAGTAGTTAGCAAAGTTACCTGATGAGGTGTTTGATAGCTAAGTTCCAGTTAATATTTGTGGGCTAACTTTAGTCTACAGCATTGGCTTGCTCTCATGTTTAAAATGGTATCCTTTGATAACACCTATCCAACCTTTTTTGGAGGAAATGGTTTGGATGATCTTTTAAATTTCAGGTTTAAAATTTGTCAATTTAATATTAGAGGATTCGGCTTCTTCAAAATTTCTTTTTTTATTTTTAGATCTTCATCTGAGTATATGTTCATTTGAGAGAGAGAGAGAGAGAGAGAGAGAGAGAGAGAGAGAGAGATGCGGGTTGGAAACAATAATTTGTTGCCTCCCGCACATGCCCTGAACAGGACTGAACCCTAGGTATGTGTCCTGACTGGGAATTGAACCCACAAATTTTTGGTGTGCAGGAGGATGCTCCAAACACCACCTGGCCAGGGCAGGATTCTATTGTCTTTTTTAAAAAAAAAAATCTTCACCCAAGGCCATGCTTATTGATTTTAGTGAGGGGGAAAAGGAGGGAGAAAGGAGGATACAAACATTGATGTGAGAGAGATATAGACTGGTTGCCTCTCATTCATGCCCTTGGGACTGAACCCATAGTCTAGACATATGTCTGACTGGAAATCAAACCCAAGGCCTTTTATTTATGGGATGACACTCCAACCAATTGAGCTGCACCAGCCAGGGTTCTGCTGCTTTTTAATGTATTCTGTTTACTGTGCTTAATGTGAAGGCTATGGGATACCTGCAATTGCAAATATTAACATTCAGATATGTAAATGCTATTGTCTGTGTTTAGTTGTTACAAAACTACGATTTCTTAACATCCAAGTCACTGTATTGGACTGTTAAAATAGTCCTCTTTGATGCACTCTTAGCCTGCTCTTCAGTAAGATATAATTGTGCCCATAGTGGAAGATGTGTTGGAAGTATTCATAGCAGGATATACTTAAAGTAACTCATGTTGAATGGAGTTACATTATTAAGACTGCAAATGTGGTGAAAAATTTGTTACAGTGTTCCCTAACAAGTTAGATCTCTTATTTGGAGGGATGACTATGATTTTCCATTTATTATGAAGTTTGCCTTTTATATCAGTAATCGAGTAAAATAGATAGCAAAAGATGTCTTAGATCATAGTTTTTCAGAATAGCATCAGAAACTTTCGAACATAGAGTTATCATTTGCTCTGGCTAGAACACAAGAAATAAAATACCACAGGTTTTATTTTGGTATATGGTTTGCAGCTAGTTATTCAGTAAGCAGTATATATTCAGTATAGAATTGAAGGACAAAGTTAAGGAAAAGTAAACAGTCTAGTTTTGGACGGTTCAGAAGAGTGGATTTAGAAGAAGAGTGCAATATAGCCAGAAGGTCAAAATTTACATATCTCAAAAAAAAATTCTACTCACAATACAAACCCAAACCAAAAGCTATCTAGCACAAGGACCTTAGCAAGAGATGTGAGGAATTATAAGAAGCAAATAAAACTTAAAAAAGAAAAGTGAATAAGTGAGAATATTAGATGGGTAACAAAATATAGTAAAGATATTGATTATTTGCAAATTAATGCAATTCTAATAGATTTACTAGTAGTGTTTTTTTTTTTTTTTGGTGCTTTCTATTCCCATGGCTCCACTTTTCTGTAGATACTAAATTTTATAAAAGGTGCATGTATATTTTTTAGTAACAGCATACAGTTGTTCATTTAGGGGTCCATTGTCATTGCTTGAGACTGCAGGGCTGCTATTTTGCACATTCATTTCTGAGAGTGCTGCATCTATGTGAACAGCACTCTTTGGAGTTGTACAGTGTACAACCTAAGCTGTTGTACAGGGTGATCTGCCTGTTTCTGCACATTGAGATTTTTGATTTTGCCTTTTTCCTACATCCAAGAGAAGTCTCTTACTCTTTTTGTTTAAAAAATAAAAACTATTTATTTTTAAGATAACTTGCCTTACCTAAGAGTTTATATCACCAAGTTATAGAAGCTTCACCAGACTGAAAACAAGATTGTTGTAAAGCTCTGAAGGTATTTTTACAGCTCTCCATTGCTTTAATGAAAAACCAGCACTCTGTATAAAGAACTTTCTGAACCCTAGACAAAAGTCTTTGTCAGAAAGAGAATTTAAGTGTTGCTTGGAAAGCCAGTCATTAGCTACCCTTCGCTTAGCCAAATTAGTAGTGGCAATGATGCCAACTGTTTACTGATTGTGCTATAAAAAGGACTGATTTTGGTTTTAAGAAACTGTTGGAATCATTAATTTCTGTGAGTGAATATGTAATTCCTTATTCCTTTACAAAATTTAAATGTACAATAAATTGTAAAATTTTTGTTTTACTTTTATTAAGCTCTCAACAATGTTTGTCTCATATTTCTTTCAAATAGCAACAATGAGTCTACATTGAGCACACTGCATATATTTAATGCCTTTCTTGAATAGAATAAGAGATTTAGCTGAGTGAATACACTGTTTCCTTAGTAATTCTATGAAGAAACAAAAATGGCATAGGAGAATGTGTTTAACTGTTGTCATAATAAGCAAATAAAAAACTGAATAAATGTTGCACATGAGAGAGACCCAAGGTGGTGGAGAAATAAGTGGAAGGTACATTAACTCCCTCTCAGGACCAGTCTGAAATTACAACTAAATTGTACAGAAATCATTATGAATAATGAACTGAACACTAGCTGAAGAGAAGCCTTATAACCACAGATAGACAGAAGAAAACACACTACAATGAGACTCATAGGGAGTAAAGAGGAGGCACAAGAAGGCTGGATGGGCTCCCATTGATGGCAGCTGAAGTTCCAGAAGGATATTTCAGTGGCCAGGGGTTTCTGCCTGAGAAATGTGGGATCTAAACCACAAGCTAGGCACTCCAGCCTACAGCACCAGAGCTTAGAAAGGAACCCAGAAAACACCCAGCTGTGAAAAGCAACAGGGTTTCTGTTTGCCAGGGAGAGATGGCTGTAGAGACAGAGAGCCTCTTAAAGGGCCAAACAAAAAAAAATAGTTTGTAGTCACTTATCCTGGGATACAGCAGAGGAGAGCAGAGTGTACTAGAGACTCATGAGGAGAGTTTGGGGCTAGTGGCTGTGGGGAGAGAACTAAAGGAATAGCCTCCAGGATCTCTTTGCTGAAATCATTCCCCATACTGCAGAGGCCATCTTTCTTAGGCAGAGCAACTCCTCTCCAAGTAGCATCAGCCTGAGGGGAAGCAATAGCACCCTCCCCCCCACACCCAGGAATACCCTGTGGAACTTAAGGTGACTTGAGGCTGTATCAGTGATTAGTTTAACAACTAATACATATTTCTGTGAGGGTTTTAGACTTTAGTGGACCCACTCCCAAGTCCAGTGCTGATAAAAGCTAGCCTTGGTGCCCAGCCTGGTTCTTTCTGCACATATCCAGGCCCAGCAAAGAGAGCCACAGGCTGTGAATCATTGACAGCTCCAAACATGTTGCCCAGGGCCAATCACACACAGAGTCTGACAAAGGTCTCTATCAGAGTCTGCAGATATACCTAATACATAGAAACAAATACAAAGAAGCAGCCAAAATGGGAAGATAAGGAAGCAGACCCCAAATGAAATAACAAGAGAATTTTCCAGGAGAAAAATATCAGCAAAACAAGCAATTTATCAGATAGAGAGTTCAGAATAATAATTATACAGGTACTCAACAGCAGGGAAAAAAGACATAGAAGCCATATAAAAAGGGCCAGTCAGAAATAAAGAATGCAATATCTGAAATAAATACTACCCTAAAAGGAATGAACACTAGGTTAGATGAAGTTGAGGAAGGAATCAGTGATTTGGAAGACAGGCTATAAAAAGATAGCCAGGCAGAGCAGGAAAAAGAAAAAATAATTTAAAAAAAAGAGAGCTTAAGAAACATTTGGACAACATGAAGCACAGAAATACATGCATCATGGGAATCGCAGATGGAGAAGAGAGTGAGCGAGGGATTCAGAACCTATTGGAAGAAAAAATGACTAAAAACTTCCCTAATCTGGTGAAGGAAAAAGACGTACAAGTCCAGTCTCAGACAAGCTCAGAGAGTACTAAACAAGTTGGACTCAAAGATATCCTATACCCACACACATCATAATTAAAATGACAAGGTTTAAAGACAGAGAGAATACTAATAGCTACAAGAGAAAAGCTTTTAGTTACTTACAAGGGAACACCAATGAGACTGTCATCTCATTACTCAACAGAAACATTTCAGGCCACAGGGAGTGGCATGAAAATATTCAAAGTGATAAAAGCAAAGACCTACAACCAAGGCTACTTTACCCAGAAAGTCTGTCATTTAAAATCAAAGGATAATAAGAAGCTTCCCAGAGAAGAAAAAGCTAAAGGAGTTTAACACCAAACCAGTGCTACAACAAATGTTAAAGGGCTTGCTTTAAGAAGAAGAAAAAGAAAAACAAAAAGAAAAACAAAAACAGAAGAAAACAATCTACCAACAAAATAGCACTAAATACTTACCTATCAATAATCACCTTAAATGTAAATGGCTTAAATGCTCCAACCAAAGACATAGGATAGCTGAATGGGTAAGTAAATAAGACCCATATATATACTGCTTCCAAGAGGCCCATCTCAGACTGAAAGATACACACAGACTAAAAGAGATGGAAAAAGATATTTCATGGAAATGGAAAGGGAGGAAAACCTGGGGTAGTGATACCTATATCAGACAAAATAGACTTAAAAACCATGGCTATAATAAAAGACAAAGAGGGACACTACATAATGATAAAGGGAATAACCAAACAAGAGGATATAACCCTTGTAAACATTTATGCACCCAACTTGGAACACCTAAATATATGAAGCAAATCTTGATGGATATAAAAGGACAGATTGACAGAAATATAGTCATAGTCGAGAATTTAAACACCCCATTGACTTCAATGGGTAAATCTTCTAGACAGAAAATCAACAAGGAGATAGTGGCCTTAAATGACATGCTAGCTCAAATGGGTTTAATTGCCATGTTCAGAGCATTTCACTCCAAAGCAGCAGAATATACAAACTTTTCAACTGCACATGGAATATTTTCTAGGGTAGACCTCATGTTTGGACACAAAGCAAGTCACAGTAAATTTAAGAATGTTGATATCATATCAAGCATCTTGTCTGACCACAAGGCTAGAAATCAATTACAAGAAGAACACTATAAAACACAGAAAGACATGGAAGCTACATAATATATTAGTAAACAATGAATGGGTCAACAATGAGATCAATGAAGAAATTCAAAGATACCTTGAAACACATGAAAATAAGAACAAAACAATATAAAACCTGTAGGACACAGGGAAAGCAACCCTAAGAGAGAAATTATAGTATGACAGGTGTGATTTGAAAAACAAGAAAAAGCTCAAATAAACAATCTAACTTTACACTTAAAGGGACTTGACAAAGAACAGCAAAGTCTGAAGTGGATAAAATGAAAGAAATAATAAAGATTGAGCAGAAATAAAAGAAGTAGAGTCTTTAAAAAGATACAAAAGATCAATGAATCCAAGACCAGTTTCTTTGAAAAGATAAACAAGACTGACAAACATTTAACCAGACTCATCAAGAAAAAAAGAGAGAAACCCCCAATAAATAGAATAAGAAATGAAAGAGGAAAAATAACAATTTACATCAAGGAAATACAAAAAATCATAGGAAGATATTGTGAACAACTATATGCCAACAAACTGGACAATCTGGGTAAAATGGATAAATTTTTAGACACATACAATCTTTTAAAACTAAATCAGGTAGAACAGAAAATCTGAATAGACAGATTACACCTATTGAAACTGAAGCAGTAATAAAAAAACCCAACTCACAATAAACACAAGCCTTAGACTGATGGCTTTACAGGTTAATTTTACCAAACATTCTGATAAGAACACCTTTTCTTCTCAAGATATTTCAAAAAATTCAAGAGAAACTAAGGCTCCCATGCCCATTTTATGAGGTCAGCATTATTCTAATTCCAAAATCAGATAAAGACACCACAAGGCAAGAAAATTATAAGCCAACATCCTTGATGAACATAGATACTAAAATCCTCAACAAAATATTATCAAATTGAATACATCAGTGCATCAAAAAGATCATACACCATAGTCAAGTTAGATTTATTTTTGGAAAGCAAGGGTGGTACAACATTTACAAATCAATAAATGTGATTCACCACATAAAAAATGAAAGATAAAAACCATATGATCATATCAATAGGTGCAGAAAAGTTGTTTGCTAAAGTGCAGCAACTATTTATGCTAAAAACTCTTAAGAAAGTGGGAGTAAAGGTAACATACCTAAACATAAAATGGCCATGTGTTACAAATCCACTGCCAGCATCATACTCAACAGGCAAAAACTACAAGCATTCCCCTTAAAACTGGAAACAAGACGGGGATGTCTACTTTTGCCTCTCTTATTCAACATGGTACTGAACTTCCTAGCCACAGCAATCAGACAAGAAGAAGAAATAAAAAGCATTCAAATTGGAAAGGAAGAGATAAAGCTGTCATTATTTGCAGATGACATGATACTGTACATAAAGGATCCCAGAAATTCCACCAAGAAACCACTAGAGTGATCAATTAATTCAGAAAGTAGCAGGACACAAAATTAATATCCAGAAATCAGTTCCATTTTTATATGCCAATAATAAACTAATAAAAATGATATTTAAAAAATTCTATTCACAATTGCTACAAAGAGAATGAAATAGCTAGGAAAAAACTGTGCTGGCTGATGTGGCTCAGTGAATTGACTGCCAATCTGTGAACCAAAGGGTTACTAGTTTGATTTTCAGTCATGGCACATGCCTAGGTTCTGGGTCTGGTTTCCAGTTGGGGGCAAGCAAGAGGAAACCACACATTGATCTTTCTCTCCCTCTCTTTCTTCCGCCCTTCTCCTCACTCTAAAATTAAATAAAACATTTTTTTAAAAGATTTTATTTATTTACTCTCAGAGAGGGAAGGGAGGGAGATAGAGAGAGAGAAACATCAATGTGCAGTTGCTGGGGGCCATGGCCTGCAACCCAGGCATGTACCCTGACTGGGAATCAAACCTGCGACACTTTGGTTCACAGCCTGTGCTCAATCCACTGAGCTACACCAGCCAGGGCTAAAAATAAATAAAATCTTTTAAAAAATAACCTTACCAAGGATGTGAAAGACCTCTACTCAGAAAGTTGTAAGACACTGAAGAAAGAAATTGAAGAATATATGAATAAGTGGAAGTACATGCCTTGTTTACTGATAGAATTAACAACATTAAAATGTCCATACTACTCAAAGCAATCTGTAGATTCAACATAATTTGTATCAAGATTTAAATGATGTGTTTCACAGAACTGCTGTGATGTATTTTACAGAACAAATATTTAAAAACTTTATATGGAACCACAAAAGGACCCCTGATAACAACAGCAATCCTGACAAAGAAGAACAATGTTGGAGGAATCATGTTACTTAATATGAAACTATACTACAAGGCCATAGTAATCAAAATGGCATAGTAGTGGCATAAAAACAGACACAGGGATCAATGGAACGGAATAGAGAGCTCCCAAATAAACCCACACCTTTATAGTCAGTTAATATTTGACAGAGGATGCAAGCACATACAATGGGCTAAAGATAGTTTATTCAATAAACTGGTGTTAAGAAAATTGGACAGATACATGCAGGAAAATAAAACTAGACCACTTTCTTATACCATATACAAAGATAAATTCAAAATAGATTAAACACTTAAATGTTAGACTTGAAACCATAAAAATTCTTCAAGAAAACACAGGTAGCAAAATCTCAGACTTTGCTGGTAGGATTATTTTATCAGATATATTTCTATGGGCAAGGTGAACAAACAAACGAAGACAAATGGGACTACATCAAACTAAAAGTTTTTGCACATCAAAGGAAGTCATCAATAAAATAAAAAGATTATTGGTCTTCCACAGAAAGGGAGACCATATTCACCCATATATCTGATAAAGGGTTAACATCTAAAAGTTATAAAGAACTTACAAAACTCATCACCACAAAAGCAAACAATCCAATGAAAAATTAGGCAAGAAAACCTGAATAGATACTTCTGCAAAGAGAGCATACACATGACCAATAGACATATGAAAAGATATTCAACATCACTAACCATCAGAGAAATGCAATTAGAACCACAATGAGATATTAGCTCACACCTTTCAGAATGTCTGTCATCAATAAATCAGCAAACAACAAGTGCTGGCCAGGGCGTGGAGAAAAAAAACTTTGATTTTTGGTGGGAATACAGATTGGTGCAGCCACTGTGGAAAGCAGTGTGGAGATACTTCAAAAAATTAAAAATGGATCTGCCTTTTGACCCAGGAATCCCACTTCTGGGAATATATCTAAAGGAATCCAAAACACTAATTTGAAAGAACATAAGCAGCACTATGTTCATTGCAGCATTATTTGCAATCTCCAAGATATGGAAGCTGCCCAGGTGTCCATCAGTAGATGAGTGGATAAATACAAGTATGGGACATTTACATGATGGAATCCTACTCAGCTGTGAAAAGAGGAAAAATTCACCCTTTGCAATAATAGGGATGGATCTGGATAACATGCTAAGTGAAATAAGCCAGTCAGAGAAAAATACCATATGATTTCACTCATAGGTGGAATCTATTGAACAAACTGAATTAACAAGCAAAATAGAGACAGATTCACATAGATAGAGAGCAGGATGACAATCAAGATGGGGCAAGGTTAGGGGGTGGAGGGATTGAGCAAAAAGGAAAAAGGACTCATGGACATGGACAACAGTGTGGTGATTGCTGGAGGAAGGGAAGTATAAGGGGACTAAATGGTAATGAAAAAATAAAATAAAAAGAAGTGCTAGGCAGAGCAAGTAAACACACACACACAACCAAGAGAGAGAGAGAGAGAGAGAGAGAGAGAAGGAAATTTCAATTCCCCTCTTAAATTTTTCTATTGGACATCTAAGTTTTAAAACAAAGATGAGATTAATTTTAAGAATAAGGTGGTTTTATTTTATTAATTAATTTACTAATTAAAATGATTAATTTTCAAATTAAAATTTTTATTTTAATTACAACAATATATAGGCTTATAGTTAAAAAGTGAAATCATTATTCAAGGCTTATAATGGAACACAGCTGTCCTTTCTATCCTGCTCCCCAGAAGCAACAGATTTCAAATTCTTAGCTTTCTCTTCAGCTATACCCTGGTATTTCCTTTCTCTTCTCTTCCTAAATTGCAAACTGTAAGCAGTGGTTTACTCCTGTTGTCACAGCATTATTTACAATCTCCAAGATATGGAAGCAGCCCAGGTGTCCATCAGTAGATGAGTAGATAAAACAACTATGGGACATTTATATGATGGAATACTACTCAGCTGTGAAAAGAAGAAAAATTCACCCTTTGTGACAGTAGGGATGAACCTGGATAACAATGACCTATGATTGTATCAGTTAGCTTCCATTGGAAAGCACCTGCTTGAAATAGCCACATACACTGCTATAGGGCGAAGCTGTAGCATCTTCTCTTGTTAGGTGCTCTATTTCTAGTAAGCAACTTCTTGGATCACCTGGTTAATTCATCAAAGTAGCACATGAAAATTGATATCTAATATCTAAAGATGTCCATCAAGTATTTTGACTTTTCCTATAGGTAGGGAATGAAAATTGCAGCAATTTGTTCTTTACTTTGGAGCAGATATCTTGATATGTCCCAGAACACTGAATCCTCAGAAACTTCAGATTGCAGAGTTTTGTATTCTAGATGTTTACTGATACCTTCTGTTATGCCTATGTGTTATCAGAACATCTAGAGTTCCTGATTGTTCTAGCGTTTCAGGCCCTTTCAGCAAGATATTTACGGGGCTCAGAACAGGCCATCCCAAAAGATGCCACTTTTGCATATTGGTTATTTTGAATTAAAGTTAGTTGAGAACTAGCTGGTGCAAAAAGAACACTCTGACCCTCCTTTGTCCCCTTGAAAGCAGAAAATAAATCTCCCATATGAAGTTATCCTTCCTATACAAAGAGGATAAAAGTCCTTATTACCAGAGAGGGAATTCAAAGCCAAGAAAGTTGTATAAACAAACATTGTTGCTTCTTCATTAATTTGCTATCCCAAGCGAAAACCTCTTCATTTATCAAATCTTCACACACAAAAAATGTTTCTTTGTTTAAAATGTATAAAAGCTGCTCACTTTGGTCACTTCTTTGACCACCATATCTTTGGTGTTTCCATATGTATGAAATTAAATTTAATTTTCTTCTCTTAATCTGTCCTATGTCAATTTAATTATTAGGCCAGCCAAAGAACCTAGAAGGGTATAGAAAAACTTTCCTTTCCTACAATGTCATTAAGATAGAAGACAAGTCTGATGTCTTTGTTTTTATTTTAATCATTGTTCAAGTACAGTTTTCTGTCTTTTACTCCCATCCCAGCCCACCTCCCATTTCCACCCCCTGTAGTTTTTGTACATGTGTCTTTTATACTTGTTCCTGTAAACCCTTCCCCTTTTCCCCTGAAATGCTCTCCCCTCTCCCCTCTGGTTACTGTTAGCCTGTTCTCTATTTCAGTGTCTGGTTATATTTTGCTTGTTTGTTTGTTTTGTTGTTTAGGTTCTTGTTAAAGGTGAGATCATATGGTATTTGTCTTTCACTGCCTGGCTTATTTCACTTAGCTTAATGCTCTCCAGTTCCATCCATGCTGTCACAGAGGGTAGGAGCTCCTTCTTTCTTTCTGCTGCATAGAATTCCATTGTGTAAATGTACCATAGTTTTTTGATCCATTCATTTACTGATGGGAATCTAGGTTGTTTCCAACACTTGGCTATTGTAAATTGTCCTGCTATGAACATTGGGGTGCATAGGTTTTTTTGGATTGGTGTTTCAGGGTTCTTAGGATATAATCCAGCAGTGGAATTGCTGGGTCAAAAGGCAGATCCATTTTTAGTTTTCTGAGAAAATTCCATACTGTTTTCCATAGTGGTTGTACCAGTTTGCAATCCCCCCAACAGTGAGTATACTAGGGTTCTCTTTTCTCCACAACCTCTCCAACATTTGTTGTTTGTTGCTTTGTTTATGATGGCCATTCTGACTGGTGTGAAGTGGTATCTCATTGTGGTTTTAATTTGCATCTCTCTGATAGCTAGTGATACTGAGCATCTTTTCATGTGTCTCTGGATCTTCTGTGTGTCCTCCTTGGAGAAGTGTCTGTTCAAGTCCTTTGCCTATTTTTTAATTGGGTTTCTTGTCTTCTTAGAGTGGAGTTGTATGAGTTCTTTATATATTTTGGAGATTAAACGTTTGTCTGAGGTATCATTTGCAAATATGCTTTCCCATACAGTTGCTTCTCTTTTCATTTTAATACTGTTTTCTTAGCCATCAGTAAATGAGTGGATCAAAAAACTGTGGTACATCTACACAATGGAATTCTACACAGCAGAAAGAAAGAAGGAACTCCTACCCTTTGAGGCAGCATGGATGGAATGGGAGAGCATTATGTTAAGTGAATTAAGTCAGGTGGTGAAAGACAAATACCATATGATTTCACCTATAAGTGGAACCTAATCAACAAAACAAACAAGCAAGCAAAATATAACCAGAGACACTGAAATAAAAAATGAGCTGACAGTAACTGGAGAGGAAAGGGGAGAGGGATAATAGAGAATAATAGGGGAGGGTGTAACAAGGAACATGTATAAAGCACACATGGACAAAGCCAAAGGGGATTTGAGGATGGGAGGTGGGGATGGGTGCGGCATGGGGGAGTGGTGCAGTGAAAATGGAGACAACTGTACTTGAACAACAATAAAAAAAAGAAATTGATCTAAATAAAAATAGTTTCTACTTTAGGAGGGAGTCAGGTGCTAGTTGATAAAATATGACTTATATTAATCCACTACGTGTATTTTGAGATTACTCAAAGTTTTACAGGTTTCATTGTTCTCTGTCTCTTCCTTTGGGCCTCTTAGGACCAATAGTTGAATTTCTTATCTTGGTTATTTTCACAGAGCTCTAGAATATTTCTTTGGGTCTTGCTGTGTGTGTGAGAGTTTATTTTTTAAGATTAAAGAAATTTAATTGCTTTTAGAGGGAGGAAAGGAAAGAGAGAAAGAGAAGGTGGGGAGAGAGAGAAATATTGATTTCTTATTTCACTTATTTATGCATTCACTGGTTGCTTCGTGTATATATACACTGACCAGAGATTGAACCCACAACTTTGGCATATTGGGATGACATTTTAACCAGAATGACAAATGAGCTATCTGGCCAAGGGTAAGACTTTTTAAAATTAGTTCAAGGCTCCCAGAAAAATTGAGAGGAAGAGATTTCCCTTATGTCTTCTTCCCCCACACATTCACAGCCTTTGCTATTATCAACCTCCCCCACCAGAGAGGTATATTTGTTACAATGGAAGAACCTATCTACATTGACACATCATAATCACCCCAAGTCCATAGTTTATATAATGGTTCACACTTGGTATTGTACATTCTATGGATTTGGATAAATATATTATGACATGTATCCATCGTTATGGAATCATACAGAATATTTTCACTGCTCTAAAACTGTTCTCTGCTCCACCTATTCATCTCAGCCTCCCCTCCCCAGCACCTGGAAAACACTCAATTTTTTGTCTTTACAGTTTTGCCTTTCCCACAATGTCACCTAGTTGGAACCATGCAGTATATAGCCTTTTCAGATTGGCTTCTTTCCTTTAGTAACATGTATTTAAGGTGCTTCCTTGTCTTTTAATGGCTTGATAGCTCATTTCTTTTTAGCACTGAGTAATTTCCATTCTCTGACTATATCACAGTTTATACATTCATGTATAGAAGGTCATTTTGGTTGCTTTCAAGTTTCAATAAGTGTGAATGAAGTCACTATTAAAATTTATATGCGGATTTTTATATATGCATAATTTTTCAAGTCTTTTGGGTAAATACCCAGGAGCAAGATTACTGGATCATACAGTAAGAATATGTTTAGTTTTGTAAGAAACTGCCAAACTGTATTCCAAAATAGCTATATCATTTAGAATTCCCATCAGCAATGAATGAGAGATCCTGAATGAGAGATCCTGTTGCTCCACCTCCTCACAAGTATTTGATGGCAATGTTTCAGATTTTGACCATTCTAACAGGTGTGAAGTGGTATCTCATTGTTTTATTTTTTATCCTCACCTGAGGACATGCTTATTCATTTTAGAGAAAGGAGAAGGGAGGAAGAGAGAAAAGAGGGAAAGAAACATTGATGTGAGAGAGAAACATCAATTGGTTGCCCTCATTTGCACCCTACTGGATGAACTCACAACCTAGGCATGTGCCCTCACTGGGAATCAAACCCACAACCTTTTGGTTACTGGATGATACTCCAGCCAACTGAGCCACACTGGCCAGGGATCATTGTTGTTTTAATTTTCTTTTCCTTGGTGACATATGAGGTGGAATATTTCTTCATTCACTTATTTGAGATCTGCATATCTTCTTTGATGAGGCATCTGTTAAAGCCTTTGGCTGATTTTTAAATCAGGTTGTTTATTGTTTTGGGGGTCATTTTTTTTTTACTAAGAATATAGTAATGAAATACATCCAGAAACTCTCCATGTCTGAAAATATTTCTCTGTTGTTCCCACTGAAAAACAATACATTGACTGAATACAGAAACACTGTAGGCATTATCCTAATATTTCCCTTAATTTTAGATCAAATCTAATGACAACCTGAATTTAATATACTTTCAAATATTATGAAGCTTCTAATAAAGAGATGTCAAAGTGAGAGACAAAAATTAAGAATTAATCAAGCCCTGGCTGTCATAGCTCAATGGATTGAGCATGGGCTGCGAATCAAAGTATCACAGGTTCGATTCCCAGCCAGGGCACATGCCTGGGTTGCAGGCCACGGCCCCCAGCAACCGCACATTGATGTTTCTCTCTCTCTCTCTTTCTACTTCCCTTCCCTCTCTAAAAATAAATAAATAAATCTTTAAAAAAGAATTAATCAAAGAGTTATAATTACCCTCCAGCACAAAATAAAGCATATTGACAAAAAATAAAATACATTAGATTTATACAAGAAAAAAGTTTAGAGTTGGAAAAGATCCCAAATAGAAGATTAAGCCCACCAACCACAATTCAGAAACAATTTACTAGGGAAAGAATAGAAAACATCCACCTTGGAGACCATTCTCTGTCTGACAGCAGGAAGATGTCAAGAGGCTATGCAGTATTTTTATTTTCAATTACTTAATGAACTTCTTGAGGGAGTGGTGGGAAACAGAATAACTGGAGATGCAGGAAACAGGAAGCCCACAGCCAACTTTATAGCTACTGAAAATAATCTGCTGAGCAAAGAAAACTGTATTAGAAAAAAGGCTAAAATACAGTGGGTTCAGATATTCCAAATGGAGGGATTTGGAATAAAAGGGGGACAATGTTCCTGGGTTGTGGATGTTCCTCTTCCTAACTCCCTTCCTAAACCATCAACATCCAGCTCCCACATCACTAATTTTAAAAGGGAAAGATTTAGTCCTGGAGCATCAAACTCATTTTCACCAGGGGCCACCTCATCCTTGAAGTTGCCTTCAAAGGGACAAATGTAATTTTAGAACTGCATAAATGTAACTACTCCTTAACAGTTAAGTGAGAGCTCAACACTGCCGCTGGGTAGAAACAAGGTGCCAGGCCAGATAACACAAGGTGGAAGGATGGATTTGGCCTGTGGGCCTTGTGTTTGTCACCTGTGATTTAATCAATATGTAAGTAAACAAGGATAGAAATTGAGCAAGACCCAGCCATTAATATTCTTGGCAAAATCATAGGTATAAACAGAACTGGCCCCATCCCAACATGAACATATCAAAAACTATATAAATCAGTGTAGAACCTATGCAAATATTCTGCAAAGTTATACAATAATAAATTAGAAAAATGTTCACTGCCAATCATAAACATAATTAGTAATAAATGAAGCAAAAATACTCAAAGATACAATAAATTTAAACTTCCCAGAAATGAAACACTGCTTTTGCGCATCAAAGTAACTTGTTTTATTTCTGAAAAATAAGCAGATAGATAAGAAATGACCAAGAATATGTTTTACTTTATGAATTATTTTATACCCTAGATTAAACAAGCATATATTTATGTTAATGTAATTTTGAACCACAGCATTTACCATGAGAAAAACAGAGGCAAGAGATAGAAGTGTAAAATAAGTGAGGTAAAAAAAATCTCTAATTTTAAATTTTGAATTGGAAATATCAGTGAGAATTCATAATTTTTATGTCAATAATTTTTCTAAGTTTTTTATCTCTTTTGAGAAATCAGCTGATAGCCTTATTGGCACTCCTTTGTAGGTAACTCTTTCCTTTCCTCTTGCTGCTTTTGAGATTCTCTTTTTGTCTTTAATCTTGAGTAACTTAATGATGATGTGCCTTGGTGTGTTCCTTTTTGGGTCCAACTTCTTTGGGACTCTTTGGACTTCCTGGACTTTCCAGAAGTGTATTTCCTTTACCAGATTGGGGAAGCTTTCCTTCATTATTTGTTCAAATAAGTTTTCAATTTCTTGCTGTTATCCTTCTCTTCCTGGCACTCTTATAATTCAGATATTAGGATGTTTCAAGTTGTCAAAGAGGTTCAAAGGTCTCTCTTCATTTTTATGAATTCTTGTTTCTTCATTCTGTTCCAGTTGGATGTTTATTTCTTCCTTTTGTTCTGAATTGTTGATTTGAGACCTGGTTTCCTTCCTGTCACTTTTGGTTCCCTGAACATTTTGCTTTATTTCATTTTGGGTATCTTTCATTTGTTCTTTCATTTTTCAGCCAAGCTCAATCAGTTCTGTGAGCATTTTGATTACCAGGCCTTTAAATTCTCCATCAGATAGGCTGGCTATCTCCTCATCACTTCATTCTCTTTCTGATGTTTTGCTCTGTTCTTTTATTTTGGCCCTATTTCTTTGTTCAGGGCACCTGCTAAGTTGTAAGGGGGCAGGGCCTTAGGTATTCACCAGGGCATGGCAACCCTCCTTGCTGTGCTGTGGAGCTGCTTGTGGGGTAGGGGTCAGAAAGGGAACAATACAGTTTGCCTGCTCATCTCTATCCACTTTTCAGTGAACTCTCCTGTGAGACTGGGAGTTTCTCCCACCAAAGCAACCATTGTAGTCCACATCCAGCTCTAAGTCTCAGTATCCCCTTAAGTCTGCCCTGCCCAGGCAGCCTGCCCCTAGCCACACCCAGCCCCACCTGTCTGGTCTGCTGCCTCACCATGGTTTCTTTCTGTCCAACACTTTACCAGTCTGGTTGCTCTGTTTGACTATTTCTTTAATTCGGTGGTTGCTGGAGTTCCATGAAGTTTCATTTTCTGGAACTTCTTGTCGTTTATTGATTTTAGGTTGGTCATTTGAGGAAGCAAAGGGTTTATACCTATGCCTCCATCTTGGCTGGGACTATCAGTTGATTTCTCAAAAGAATCCTTACAGGCAAGAAAGGGGTGGAAAAAAGTATTTGAAGTCATGAAAGCCAAGGACCTAAATCCAAGAATACTCTATCCAGAATAGCTATCATTTAGAATGGAAGGGCAGATAAAGTGCTTTCCAGATAAGGTCAAGTTAAAGGAGTTCATCATCAGCAAGCCATTATTATATGAAATGTTAAAGGGACTTATCTAAGAAAAGGAAGATCAAAAATATGAACAGTAAAATGACAACAAACTCACAACTATCAACAAATGAACCTAAAAAAATAAAAGAAAGAAAAACAATGAAAACAAAAACTAAGCAAACAACTAGAAGAGGAACAGAATCAGAGAAATAAACATCACATGGAGGGTTATCAGTGGGGAGGGTGAAGGGAGGAATGGGGGGAAAGGTATACAGAATAAGAACCATAATTGGTAGGTATTAAATAGATGGGGAGAGGTCAAAAAATGGTATTGGAAACAGAGAACTCAAATAACTTATATGTACAACCCATAGACATTAACCTTAGTAGGGTATCCCCCTTGGGTAAGGGGATACTGGAGGGTTGGGGATTGCAGGGTGGAGGGGAATAAAGGGGGGAAATTGGGAAAATTGTAATAGCATAATCAATAAAATATACTTTAAAAATAAGTTTTTGATCTCTTAAAACATTGCATAATCATTGGATGTAAGTACCACTCTTCTCTAAAACAAACTTAGAACTGATGTAGGAAACGTATAGGAAGAATATGGAGCATTTTGTCTGCACAAAAAAGAAAGAAGCTATTAAAGGCTGATGAGATCATATCAAAGCTTGATGGGTTTCCATAGCAAAAGATGTGACAATTGGAACATCAATGAGAATAATGATTGCACTTGTTTAAAACTCACTGAAAATATTTTTAAAAAGCTTGAATTGTTACTGATATTTAAAAATAAAACATAACCCATTGTATGGTATTGGAGGTTGCTAGGGCATACACTCTCTGAAAATTGATAATGAAAGGAAGAAAACTGAACATTTGTCCTGTCTTAGCAGTAGGAAGTGTGCTGTGGAAGAACCACATATATCCTGTGGATGAGAGCAAGCTTTTTGTACAAAAACTGCTAATACATCAGAAAAAAATCACAGCATTAGAAAAATTACCATTTTGCAACATCTAAAGCATAACAACTTCAGACAATAGTCATCAATGGATCATAAAACTATTTGATGAAATGTCAATGGAAATTTTTACAATAAAGGGAACAGGATTTTAGCATCTGAACCTTGAAGTTAATATCCCCAAAAGTGAGACAACCAGACTTTAGGTGTCTCCTAATAAAATGTAATGTGAAACTACAGCACCATCAATGATGAAATTTGTAACTGAGTACAAGCAAATCTATAGATGTAATTCTCAGTCTTTTGGAGATATAGGAGAAAGAGAAACAAGTTAAATCATATTAGATCTAATATGATCTAAATCATATTAGAAAAAACAATCAGCAAAATTCAGAACATGGAACACAATATCTTAAAATTAAAAGTATAAGAAACAAAATGAAGAGGAGATATTTTGTGGTAAAAGTTTCATGAGAAACTTAAAGAGATACAAAAAACACAATAAATATTTTAATATTAATTAAACCAAACCAACAGTAATAAGACATTTTTGACAATGTGTCAATTCTGAGAGTTTGAATATGCAGTGAATATTATAAGACTGATTATTAATATATGAAAAATTGACTAATAATAATAATTTATTTTTAATGGACTGTGGTTATGTAAAAAAGTAGCCTTTTTTAAAAAATTCACATTAAAATGTTTAGGGGTAAAAAAACATGACCTGTTCAATTCACTTTAGAATATACTAACCAAGAAAGCGGAGAGGAAGTACTAAAAAAGGTCTAATAGTGTGGATGGTTCTTGAGGTTGGATGGTAGTTACACATATCCATTGCCCCCAAATGGTTTCTCCCAACTCTTTTAATTTCTTCCTGCCCCCTGTTCCATATGCATGTCAAAAATCCAAGATGGTGGCAGAGTAGCTGGAAACTCCATCTACCTGCTCCTGGACCCAGATGGGTTAGGCAGTCAAAACACACAGCATTTGACTTGAAACACCACCAGAGAGTGAGAGTGTGTGTGAGTGAGCACATACACAGATGAGAGTACAAAGACTGTGCAGGAGTGGGCAAGAGCCTGCCTATTTGCAGGGTGCCCAGGAGCTGCTGCCAGGGCTCCCCAAGAGCACTTAAGGCTGCTCAGAATCCGGGCAGCTGCTGATTGGCTCAGGAACCAAGAGCTAGGGCTGCAGAGAGACAGCGGGGGAGGTGTGGGCTCCAGAAATAGTGCAGTGGGAGCAAGCCTGCTGGAGGTTGAAGATCTCTGGAGGAAGCAGAGTCAGCTCTTCCATCACCCTGTGTTATAACATCACCACGTGTCTCTTCCAAACGTTATTTGTGAAAGATCCAGAGAGAAAGTTTATCTAAAACCATCACAGGCTCTGACAGGTAATGGACAGCCCTGACTGTGAGGGACTCTGTGATCTTTGTTTTTTGAAGGGGAGTGCAGGAGAACAGGTAAGCTTAGAAACTCTTTTTTTTTTTTTTTAAGATTTTATTTATTTATTTTTAGAGAGGGAAGGGAGGGAGGAAGAGAGAGAGAGAGAGAGAGAGAGAGAGAGAGAGAGAGAGAGAGAGAGAAACATCAATGTGCAGTTGCTGGGGGCTGTGGCCTGCAACCCAGGCATGTGCCCTGACTGGGAATCGAACCTGTGATGCTTTGGTTCGCTGCCCACACTCAATCCACTGAGCTACACCAGCCAGGGCAGAAACTCTTTTAAAAGGGGAGCTGAGGCAAGACCTAAGACTTGGCAAGGACCAGGAGCTCCCATGTGCGTGCTCTCTGCTTGGCTCTACTAACCAAGAACTCAGAGGGGTAGAGTCACATTGAAGGGACATAGGACCCAAGACAGCACCATTGGTGGCCCGGGAGCTGTTCAGAGTGGAGAATTTGAGCCTGAACCCCTTGCAAGAGAGTGGCAGGCTGGGGGTTGGAAGGCAGGAGTTAACACCTGAGATTTGCAGCGATCAGCCAAATCCCATCACAGTCAGGTGAGTCTAACCCCCACCTATAGGTTTATAGGCTAGGCAGATCAGGAGTCTCCTGCTGGGTACATTTTCAAAGGGAAAAGAAGAAAAAGTTCTGAAAGGGCCCTTCACCAGACATTAAGAGCTGTACTGTTCCTTGGGTTCTGATTTACTAAACCTAGCAGAGCACAGATAATAGAGACAGGTGTATCCTGGGGTGTTCAGGGCCCCACCCAGCCTAGGTGTCTAGACAGAGCTGTTGCATGGGAAAACAGGAAAGAACTGCCCCTTTTACACAGATTAGCCCCCCACAGGAAACAGTCAGCTGATTCACCAGAAACCATACATTACCGGAAAGAATCTGGGACAGAACGAAACATGTGGCAAGGGGATGGGGAAACACTCCTACCATGTTCCCTGAAGACTGAATAATGCCCCCCAGGATGACCCATCCATCACCGGAGGCCCCCTGTGGAGGCAGGTGGGGAAGGCACTGGCAGTCCTTTTGGGTCATTAAATGAACCACTCTTGGGCCCACAGCTGATGGAAAGACAGCAGGGCAGAACAGTGGGGTCCAGCCAAATCTGAAGGAGACAGCCACAGACTATGGATCACATGCAGACTTGAAAAGGCGAACTAGAGCTAGACTGGGACACCATTGGACACCAATAGGGGCAAATTCAGAAAGAGAAGACAGTGGTAAACACTAGATTCTACTGAGACGAATTCCACCACAGTCTTCTTCGTAATTGGTGTTATTTTCTCTCCTGCATAGCTTTTTAACATTCATTTCTTATCCTTTGAGTTTCTGCCTCATATGTCACTAGATTTTATATTATAGTTTATTTTAAATCTCATATTTTGCTTCCCCCTTCTCTCGCTCCATTTTGCCTTCTTCCTTCCTTTTCATAGTTTTGTTTTAAAATCTATTTTCTCTATTGCTACAATTTGTTTCTATTTTACACTCTTACTATTTTTCTCCCCACCACCCTCTCAAAACCATTTTTCTTGCCTAGAGGCATCTCTCATTCTTTTTCCTGTTCTTAAAATACCTTTATTCTCTCCCCGCCTTTATCAATCTTTGTTCATTAGTTCTGGATAAGGTGGTAGTTGTTGCATTTATTCAATTTTATTTCTAGATTGTCACTATTTTGTATTTCAAATTGTTACAGAACAGACCCAGTGGGGGGAAAATGATAAACTATTACTGAATGGACTCACTCTTATGATCTGGGGGGTCCCCCCTCATATTAGGTTTTCCTTGCCCACTGCCAGGGAAAGATGTCTCTCAATGTCAGAGGTTGGTGGAAAGGAAAGGGATTATTTGTTTTAAAAATTATACAGACTTAGAGTAATGACTTGATGTCTTCATTAAAAATACTAAAGTCCTTTAGAGTACCCACAAATATACAGTCATCCCTTCTCCCCTTTGCCCAGTCCAGGGTACTGTATTTTCAGGAAAACGAGTAGAAGTCCATGGTTCAGGCAGCTCTTCAGTTCCAGCACCATCAGCTGTGTTGCCACAGCAATCTCCAGTTAATCCAAAACTATGTGGCACCTTCTCATGACCCACCAGCAAGAATCCTTTCACCCGTTTTCTTCCAGGCAGTCTGTCCTGCTTCCTAAGCCATATGGCAAAAAGGACACACCCTAAAACTGCACAGTCCCAACTTTTGCCAAAGCCATGTGGTCCCAAAAAGCCCTGCATGGCTGCCGCACCTGGGTTTAAAGCCCAGCGCCAATCTTCCTCTGAAGCCCCATTTCCAACTCCTCCCACAATGAGTTACACCTGCCAGCATTCCCATATTCTTCCAGCTTTACCAGGCTGTCATAGTAAGTCTGGGCAGGCATGGCCCCATGGTATGGAGCCAATCATCTGCAAGCTTTTATACAGGAACTGTACCCAGAGGGAGTTGCCTCCCAGTTACAACCTGTGTTGAAGTCATTCCCATCTCCCTGACTCAAAGCATGGCCACAGCTATTTAACATATCTATGAAACCAGTTAAAGTTTATAGATATGTTAAATGACCATTCTAGAGGTTATCTGTAAAACTGTTGCTCTTCAAAACAACTCTCAATGGCCCTGCTCCATGTGTCCCATACCCCAGCTCAGGCTTGTAGGGGTGAGGACATCACACACACACACACACACACACACACACACACAGAGTATTTCCTGGACACCTGAGTTCTGGACCCCATTACAAATCCCCATTTGGCCCCCCTGCTTGGCTGTACCATGTAATAAAATCTCAAATTTTACTGTTCCCTTCTCCTGCTCCATTTTGCCTTCCTCCTGCCTTGTTTTTTAGGTTTATTTTTTAATTTTTTAAATTCATTTTGTTCCCTACAATTTGTTTTTAAGATTTTATTTATTTATTTTTAGAGAGGAAAGGGAGGGAGAAAGAGAGAGAGAGAGAAAAACATCAATGTGCAGTTGCTGGGGGCCGTGGCCTGCAACCCAGGTATGTGACCTGACTGGGAATCGAACCTGCCACACTTTGGTTCTCAGCCTGAGCTCAATCCACTGAGCTACACCAGCCAGGTTTTTTTAGGTTTAAATTTTCATTTTTCCCTGACAACCTGGTTTTAATTCCCCATGTTTAGTGTTCTTTCTCCTTCTATTATCTCAAAATCACCTATTTTCCCTCTAGACATCTCTTAAGCTTCTTTCTTTCTTTCTTTCTTTCTTTCTTTCTTTCTTTCTTTCTTTCTTTCTTTCTTTCTTTCTCCCTTCCTTCCTTCCTTTTCTCTCCCTCTCTCTCTCTCTCTCCTCCCCCCTCTTTCTCTCTTTCTTTATTTTTCTTTCCTCTTATTCCCAGACCACCTATATTAATCTTAGCTCATTTGTTGTTGATATTGCTGTGGTGAATCTTCTTCTCCAATTTGGTCCTTATTATATATACATATTTTAAACTTCTGTTTAAACCTAATACTACATGCTTCTTTTCTCTTACTCCATCCCTGCTATCTGCCTCCACTTTTTATTTACAATATAAGTTTTATTGTCTGCCTCTCTTTTCCTTGTTTTTAATCCCTACACTTATTATTGCTCCTTCTCCTACCCTCACAAAAATCACTTTTCTTTCAGTTAGTCATTTCATATTCATTTTTCTTTTCTAATACTATTCTCAGTCTCTTTATGCGTTTATTAATGTTGGCTCATTTTTTGTTGATAGTGTGGTTGTGGGTGGGGTTATTTTTGTGTGTGTAGGTTTCTTTCCTGGGCTGTTTGGTGTTGTTCTGGAAGCACCCATACAACAGCATACAAGACGTGGTGGGCAGAATGACTCAGTCAGCCAGCAAGCCAGCCAGAAGGATGAACCCACCAAAGAATGACCCAACAACAAACAAAACCCAATCACAACCAGAAAGAACACATAAATGGCACAAAGGGCGTGCCAAGATCATCAAGCTCAGGAGATCAAGGAGACTATGTCACTGAGTCCTACAGGTCTCCTAACATAGAAGGTCACACCACGAAGACAGGGAGTCAAAGCAGATCAATCCAATATGCAAAAAACAAACAAACAAAAAACAAACAAGGAGAGTCACCTAAAATGTGGAGAAAAAGAAATAAACCCCAATTGAAAGGAGAGGAAGAATCCCCAGAAAGACTTAAATAAAATGGAGACAAACAAACTGCCAAACACTGAGTTAAAAATAATGGTTATAAGGATGCTCAAGGAGCTTAGGAGAACTACAAAGAGCTCCAAGGAAGCTCCAAGGAACTTACTGTGAACTATAACCGTATGAAAAAGGACACAGAAACTATCAATAAGACCCAGAAGGAAATGAAAAATGCAATATCTGAAATGAAGAACACAGTAGAAGGAATTAATTAAAAGCAGATTTGATGAAGCATAAGATCAAATCAGTGAGCTGGAGGACAAGGTAGAAAACAATTCCCAGACAGAGCAATAAAACAAACAAATAAAAAATGCAATAAGAATGGAGAGGGCTAAAGGGAACTATAGGACACCACGAAATGTAATAGTATCTGTATAGTAAGGATACCAGAAGGAGAAGAAGAGAAACAAAGAATAGAAAACCTATTTGAAAAAGTAATGACAAAATACTTCATTAACTCGATGAGAGAATTCATGCAGGTCCAGGAAGCACAGAGGGTGCTAATCAAGATGAACCCAAAGACACGACTGCAAGACACATCAAAATTAAAATGGCAAAATTCAAAGATGAAGAGAATCTTAAAGGCAGCAAGAGAGAAACAGCTAGTAACATGAAGGAGCTGATATCAGCAGATCTCTCAAAATAAACACGATAAGCCAGAAGGGAATAGCAAGAAATATCCCAAGTAACAAAAAGCAAAGGCCTGCAACCAAGACTGCTCTACCCAGCAAGGATGTCACTTAAAATGGAAGGCAAGAGAGAGGCAAGATGGTGGAGGGGTAAATGGAAGCCACACTAACTTCCTCCCAGTACAAATCTGGGATTACAACTAAATTGTGGAGAAGTCACCCTGAACAAACAACTGAACAATAGTGAGAGAGAAGCCTTATAACCATGGACAGACAGAAGAATTAGCTTCAGCTCTAACTGACTGGTAAGAAGTGCAATGGACACTAGAGAAGGTTGGCTGTGCACCCACAAGTGGCAGTGCCAAAGGTATAATTAAGCAACTGTTTGGATGCCCCTGACAAATGTGGGGTCTAAACCCAAAGCTGGGATCCTGAGCCTAGAGCACCAGAGCCCAAAAAAGTACATAGATAAAAGCCACTGGTGAAAAGTGGCAGGGTTGCTCTCTGCCAGAGTCAAATGGCTAGAGATGCAAAGAGCTGTTTAAAGGGCCAATATACAAATTTTCATTTGAAGCAACTTACACAGGCCTCCAGAAAAGGTGATGCAGAATGGGTTAGAGATGTCTGAGGAGAGTCTGAGAATGGAACCTTTTTGTGAGAGAGCTGATAACTCAGCTGCCATGATACCAGTGCTGAGTATTCCCCATATGGCAGCAGCAATCCTGCTCAGGCAGACTAGTCCCCTATGAGTGGTGGCAGCCTGGGCGGGAAAACAACAGCCTTGCCCCCAAGAGGGACTCTGTCCCAACTCTGTGGTGCTTAAGCCTAACTACTGATTGTGGCTAGATTAATAACTGAAGGAGACAGCCATAAAAAGTAGATCCCTGGTAGTCTTGGAACAGCCCGCCTAAAGTCTGAAGGGGTCAACATCTGACCTCACCAGAGGTGGACCCAGAAAAGAAAAACAGTGGTAAATACTAGAGGCTACCCAGACAAAAATCCACTGTGGTCTTCATGATTCGAGATATTTTGTTTTCTTCATGGCTTTTTAACATTAATTTCTTGTCTATTAAGATTGTACATATTAAGTTACTAGATTTTACTATAGTTCATTTCTTTCCTTTCTTATAATAGTCTTAATCTCTTTATACTCTTATTAATACTGGTTCATTTGCTGTTGATAGCGGGATTACAGAGAGGGGATATTTTTATGCGTGTCAATTTGTTCCTTGGGCTTTGTGGTTTCATTCTGGTAGCACCTGCACAATAGCATACAAGATGTGGTGGGTGAAGTGACCCTCAGCCAACCAGCTGGAGGGAAGGACCTGTCAAAGGATGACCCAACAACAATCAAAACCCAAAGACATCCAGAGAGGCAACGTAAACAGCATAAAGGGCATCCCAAGAGCATCAAGTTCAGGAGATCGAGGAGACTGCTCCACTGAATCTCATAGGTCTCTTACCATAGAAGTTCACACCACAAACTCAGGGAGTCAAAACAGATCAATTTAAGAAGCAGAGGCAAACAAGAAGAGTATCACAAATAATAGGAAGACAAAGAAACAACTGCCAAATGAAAGGAAATTAAAACCATAATGAGATACTACTTCTCACCAGTCAGAATGGCCAATCATAACCAAATCAACAAACAACAAGTGCCAGTGAGGTTTTAGAGAAAAGGGAACCCAAGTACACTGTTGGTGCAAATGAAGATTGTTGTAGCCACTGTGAAAAATAGTATGGAATCTCCTCAGAAAGCTAAAAATGGAACTGCCTTTTGACCCAGCAATTCCACTGCTGCACTGTACCCTACGAATCCAGAAACACCAATTTAAAAGAACCTGTGCACACCAATGTTCACTGCAGCACAATTTACAATAGCCAAGTACTAGAAGCAACCAACAGCCCATCAGTAAATGAGTGGATCAAAAAAACTATGGTACGCTTACACAATGGAATACTACACAGCAAGAAGAAAGAAGGAGCTACTACCCTTCATGACAGCATGGATGGATCTGGAGAGCATTATGCTAAGTGAAATAAGCTAGGCGGTGAAAGACAAATACCATGTGAACTCACCTATAAATGGAACCTAATCAACAAAACAAACAAGGAAGCAAAATATAACCAGAGACATTGAAATAAAGAACAAGTTGACGGTAACCAGAGGGGAGGTGTGAGGGGATAATGAGAAAAAAGGGGAAGAGTCATCAAGGAACATGTATAAAGAACACATGGATAAAGCCAAAGGGGCAGCAGGTAGGAACAGGTGTGGGAGGTGGGGATGGCTGGGGTGGTGAGAGTGGTGGGGGAAAATGGAGACAACTGTACTTGAACAAGGATAAAAATGAGAAAGAGAGAGAGAAATAATAAAATGGAAGGCAAAAAATGGAGTTTTCCAGCAAGAAAGGCTAAAAGAATACATCTCTACCAAACCAGCATTGCATGAGATGTTAAAGGGACTGTTTTAAGGAGATGGTAAAAAAGAGAGAGAGAGGAACACAGGTACAAAGAAAAAAATGGCAATGAATAAGTACCTCTCACTAATAATCTTAAATGTAAATAGATTAAATGCTCCAATAAAAAGATACAGGGTAGCTGAATGGATGAGAAAACACGACCAGCATATATCAAAAAGATCTACAGACCAAAAGTGAAGGGATAGAAAAAAATATTCTAAACAAATAGACAAAAAAAGCTGGGGCATCAATATTTATATCAGACAAAATAAGTTTCAACACAAAGGTCACAGAAAAGACAAGGAGGGCACTTCATAATACTTGAGGGAATAATCTATCAATATGATATAACCCTTGTAAACATATGCACCCAACATAGGAGCACCCAAATGTATAAGGAAAATCTTGGAGGACTTTAAAAAATATATTGATAAGAACACACTCATAGTAGGGGATTTTAGCACTCCATTGTCAACAATGGAGACATCTTTCAAGCAAAGAATCAAAAAGATATTGTGTCATTGAACAACATTCTATATCAAATGGACTTAATTGATATATACAGAACCTTTCACCCCAAAGAGGCAAAATATTCACTCTTTTCAAATGCACATGAAACATTTTCAAAGATAGACCACGTGGTAGGACAGAAGGCAAGCCTCAACAAATTCAACAAAGTTGAAATCATATCAAACACTTTCTTGGATTACAATGGCTGGAAACTAGAAATGGACCTCGAGGAAAAAGCTCAAAAACATTAAAATTCATAGAGACTGAACAACACGCTATTAAATAATGAATGGGTTAACAATAAGATCAAGGAAGAAATAAAAAAGTTTCTGGAAAAAAAATGAAAATGAATACACAACAGCCCAAAACCTATGGGACAGAGCAAAGGCAGTCCTAAGAGAGAAGTTCATTGAAAGTCAGGTCTACCTAAAAACGATAGAAAAAATTCAAATAAACAGCCTAAACCTATATCTACAAGAACTGGAGGAACAACAACAAAGACCAGAGGAAGCAGATGGAGGTAAATAATCAGATCAGAGCAGAATTAAATGACATAGAGACTAAAAGAACAATCCAAAGGATCAATAAATCCAAGACTAGTTTTTTTGAAAGATAAATAAAATTGACAAGCCTTTAACCAGATTTATCAAAAAATAAAGATGGAAGACCAATATATAAAGTCAGAAATTAAAGAGAAGAAATTATGACTGATACCACAGAAATAAAAAGGATTGTCAAAACTTACTATGAACAATTATAGGCCAAAAATTTGACAACCTGGGTGAAATGGACAAATTTCCAGAATCACATAATTTTCCAAAACTGAATTAAGAAGTAGAAAGCCTGAACAGACCAATAACAACCTGTGAAAATGAAGCAGTAATCAAAAAAACTCCTGGTACACAAAAGCCCTGTTCTGGACAGCTTCACAGGCAAATTTTACCAAACATTTAGGGAAGGGCTAACTTTTATCCTCAAACTATTCCAAAAGACCCAAGAAGAGGGAAGCCTCTCAAACTTTTTTTAAGAGGCAAGTATTATACTAATTCCAAAATCATGTAAAGACACAACAAAGGAAGAAAACTATAGGCTGATATTGCTGATGAATATAGATGTTAAAATCCTCAACAAAATATTGGCAAACCAGATGCAGCAATACATTAAAATATCATATACCATGATCATGTGGGATTCATCCCAGGGATGCAAGGGTGGTATGATATTTACAAATCAATATATGAAATATACTACATGAACAAAATGAAATACAAAAATACATGATTATATCAATAGATACAAAAAAAGCATCTGATAAAATACAGAACCCTTTTATGATAAAAACACTCAGTATAGTGGGAATGGAGGGAGCATACTTCAACATAATAAAGGCCAGATATGCAAAACCTATAGCCAACATCATACTGAACAGGCAGAAACTAAAAGCTTTTTTCCTAAGATCAGGAACATGATAAGGACATCTGCATTCGCCACTTTTATTCAATAGGGTATTGGAAGTTGTAGCTATAGCAATCAGAGAAGAAAAAGAAATAATTGGCATTCAAACTGGTTAGAAGGAAGTAAAACTGTCCTTATTTGCAGATGACATGATAGTGTACATAGAAAACCCTATAAACTCCAACAAAAACTACTCCACCTAATAAGTGAATATGGCAAAAGAGCAGGATACAAAGTCAATATTCAGAAATTGAAGGCATTCTTATACACTAACAATTCATTATCAGAAACAGAACCCAGAAAAAAATCTCATTTACTATTGCAACAAGAAAAATAAAATACCCAGAAATTAACTTCACCAAGGAAGTAAAATAACTGTACTTAGAAAAGTACAGAACACTGAAGAAAGAAATTAAGGAAGACATAAATAAATGGAAGCGTATGCTGTGTTCATGGATTAGAAGAATCAATATCATTAAAATGACCATACTACCCAAACCAATCTATGGATTCAATGCAATCCCTATTAAAATACCAATCACATATTTCACAGATCTAGAAAAAATATTTCAAATATTTATATGGAACCAAAAATGACCCTGAATTGCGGAATAGTGTCAGAAATTTTGAGAAAGATGAACAAAGTAGGCAGGATCACAATACCTGGTATCAAACTATACTACAAGGCTACTGTAATTGAAACAGTCCATTATTAGCATAAAAACAAACACATGGATCAATGGAACAGAATACACCCATGTGTCTATGGTCAATTAATATTTGACAATGGGGCAGAAGCATAAAATGGAGTAAAAATAGCCTCTCCAACAAATGGTGTTTGGAGATCTGGACAGATATATGCAAAAATATGACACTAGACCATCAACTTATACCATACACAAAAATAAATTCAAGGTGGATAAAAGACTTAAATATAAGTCATGACAGCATAAAAGTCTTAGAGGAGAACATAGGCAAGAAAATCTCAGATATCCCCTACAGCAATATTTTCATTGATATGTCTCCTAGGACAAGGGATAGAAAGAAAAGAATAAACAAATGGGACTATAACAAAGTAAAAAGCTTCTGCATGGCTAAAGAAAACACCAGCAAAGTGAAAATTTAACCAACCTCATGGGAAACATATTTGCCAATGATACCTCAGACAAGGATTTGATCTCCAAAATATTTAAAATCTCATAAGGCTCAACAACAGGAAGTCAAATAATCCAGTTAAAAAAATGAGCAAAGGATCTGAACAGACACTTCTCCAAAGAAGTCATACAGAGGGCCCAGAGATATATGAAAGGATGCTCAGCATCACTAAGCATCAGATAGATACAAATTAAAGCCACGATACCACCTCACGTGGTCAAAATGGCGATCATTAACAAATCAACAAACAACAAGTGCCAGCAAGGTTGTGGAGAAAAGTAAACACTAGTACACTGTTGGTGGGAATGCAGACTGGTGCAGCTGCTGTGGAAAGTAGTATGGTGTTTCCTCAGAAAACTAAAAATGGAACTGCTTTTTCATCCAGGGATTCCAGTGCTGGGATTATACCCTAAGAATCCTGAAACACCAATTCAAAAGAACCCATGCACCCCAATGTTCATTGTAGCAAAATTTACAATAGCAAGTGTTGGTAGCAACCTAAGTGCCCATCAGTAAATAAGTGGATCAAAAAACTATGGTACATTTACACAGTGGAATTCTATGCACCAGAAAGAAAGAAGGAGCTCCTACCCTTTGTGACAGCATGGATGGAACTGGAGAGCATGATGCTAGTGAAACAAGCTAGGCAATGAAAGACAAATACCATTGATCTCACCTTTAACAGGAATCTAAACAACAAAACAAACAAATGAGTAAAATAAAACAAGAGGTATGGGAACAAGGAACAGACTGACAGTGACCAGAGGAGAGAGGGGAGGGGGTAATGGGGGAGAGAAGGGGAAGGGTCTAGTCAAGGAACATGTATAAAGGACCCATGGACATAGACAACAGGGTGCAGACTGATTGCAGGGGTGAAGGGGATGAGCGGGACAAGGGAGAGCAATGGGGGGAAAATTGGGACAAGTGCAACAGAATAACATTAAAATTTAAAAAATAAATAAAAAATAAAGAGCAGACCAAATTAACATTTCAAATAAAAAGTTTAAAAAATGAATAAGCATTCTCTACAAAAAAAGGTTTCAGGTAGTACATTTGGCTCAATTATGGCTCAATTATATGTATCAACTATATCCTAATTTGCTTTCTGTTGCTATACATTAGTTTGCATTTTCTAGAATTTTATATGAATGAAATAATACACACTACATTTTTTGTCTGACTTCTTTTAGTCAGAGTAACTATTTTGAGATTTATTCACATTGTCATGCATGTGAATAATTCATTTGATTTTTATTGCTGGGTAGTATTCCATTGTATGAATATACATAACTTATCCATTCATCTATTGACAGAAATTTGAGTTGCTTTCAGTTTTGCCTACTACAAGGAAAGGTGCTGTGAACATTCATGTACAATTCTTTGAATAGTCATATGCTTTCATTTTTCATGGGTAAACACCTAGGAGTGGAATGGCTTCATCCTATGATACATATCCTTTTAACTTTTTAAGATACTCACACTGTTGAACAAAGTGATCACACTGATGTGGACCCTGGCCTGCAAGGTCCATGTTGTGGCTGCAACAAACAAATTCACACCAACTACAGAAGTCCTGTGAAGAAAAAGGGATGGCATGGACCACTGTCTGAGTGAGAGAGGACCCCAGCCACTGCCTGGACAAGCTTTTATTGCTTTTCTGGGCACATTACATTGAGTATGGTCCTCATTTACTATGCACAGGTTCACTTTAGGTGATTACCTTTTACAGTTAACAAAGGAGAGGAAGTTGCTAATTACTACAAAGAAAAAGGATATTTGCAAATGCAAAGGAAAAAGTGGTTGAACTGGTTACACTTGTTCTTGGGAGGTTTAGCAGAGATTTTAGGAAGTTACTTTAAAGATATGCTGCCTCAATTCAGGATGAGGGAGTTTTAGCAAAAGCCAGTCTCATAGCAGCCTAGGTACAATGCAGGCCTGATTCCCCATGGGAAAATCAATCTGTGGGTTTTGCTTTCTGTGTGCTGACCTTGCTCCCCACTGGTTTTCTAAATCAGGGGCTGGGCTACATTTGCCATACCACGCAGACAGGTTCCCTATATCATACCATTTTACATTCTTGCCAGCAGTGTAGGAAAGTTCCAGTTCCTCAACATTCTTGCTAATACTTGTGTGGTCACTCTTTAGTTTTAGCCATTCTAATAAGATTATAGTAGTACCTCACTGTAATTTCAGTTTGTATATTCCTAATGAAAAACTGACATCTTTTTATGTCTTCATTTGTAATGTGTAGATCTTCTTTGGTTCCAGTGTCTGTTCAAAATCTTTTACACATTTTAGTATTGAGTTTATTGAGTTTGGAAGTTACCCATATATTCTGGATACAAGTCCTTTATCAGACATATGATTTGCAAATATTTTTTCCAATTCTATGGTTTGCTTTTCATTTTCTTTACAGGATCTTTTTTTAATTCTCACCCAAGCATGCTCATTGGTTTTAGAGACTGGGGAAGGGAGGGAGAGAGAGGGGATGAAATATCAATCTGAGAGAGAAATATTGATTAGTTGCCTCTTCTATGTGTCTTGACTGGAGATCAAACCCATAACACAGGCATGTGCCCTGATTGGTAATCAAACCTGCAAACTTTTGGTTATAGAACAACAATTTAACCAACTGTGTCACCCTGGCCAGGGCATACTCTCTCTACAGTGTCTTTTGAAAAATAGTTTGTAATTTTAATGAAGTCCATTTTATCACTTTGATCACTTTTGTGCTTTTGGTATCATATTAAAAATTCTTTGCCAAGCTCAAGATCACACATGTTTTTATCCTATATTTTCTTCCAGAAATTTTATAGTTTTAGGTTTAAAATTTAGGTCTCTGATCCATTTTGAGATAATTTTGTGTGTATTGTATAAACTATGAATCAAATTCTTTTATATTTCTATGTGGGGCTATCCAATTACTCCAACACCTCTTATTGAAATTCTTCAACAATTATTTACTTTTTCATTTTAATAAAAATCAGTTGTGTATATATGCGTGGGTCTATTTCTGGACTCTCTACTCTTTTCTATTGATTCATTTATCTGTCTTGATTCAGTTCCCCAGTGCACTGTCTTCATTCTTATAGCTTTACAATGTCCATGTCAGCTAATATTAGTCCAACTTTCTCTTCTCTTTCAAAGTTGTTTGGTTAGTCCAGATAATTTACTATTCATATTATTTTTAGAATCAGTTTGTCAATTTGTAAAATGAAGCCTGCTATGCTATGATTTTGGTTGGTATTACATACAATATATTGATCAATTTTGGAAGAATTGACATATAAAGAATATTGAACCTTCCAATACATAAATGTAGTGTATCTGTCATTTATTAAAATTTCTTTTAATCTCAGCAATGTTTTATATTTTTAGTGCAGTTATTTCACATTTTTACTAAGTGCATCCCTAAAACTTTTATATTTTTATGCTACTGGAAAGTATATTTTTTAAATTATAATTTTCATTGCTTATTACTAGTATATAGAAAGCTATTGATTATTGTTTATTTCTCATGAATCTGGTAACATCTCTAACCTCATCAGTTCAAGTGGCTTTTTTATGGATTCTGTTATATTTTCTACATGAAATTTTAATAGGAAAGTAGTATAAGAATGCCAATTTTTTTTATCTATCTTGGGAATGGGAAGAGATAGTACTAGACACAACTGTTCTGAGGGTTTTTTCCATAAAACAGCAAGGAAATGGGGTAAGAGCTGAAAGAGGTTCATGTGACAGGTGCTTTAAAAGATAATCTAGTATGTTCTTTATACTAATAGACATACTCTACTAAAGATAGAAATTTTGCTGCTGCAGGAGAGAGTGGGGAAGATTGTAAGAACAAAATCCTTGAGGAATTGAGGTGGCATGACATCTTGTGCACGAGCCACAGTGTTCTTTTTATTCATATCATGAGGGAGGGGGAGCATTTGGTACAAATATACATAGGTTGGCAGATTTGGTGGCAGGAGTAGGTGATGTTCTCTGTTCCTGTGGTTGTGGTGAAAACAGAAGCAGGGCCATCACTGAGAAGGAGAACTATGGAATTGCTGTAGATTTCAGGAGAGGAGAAAAGGAAACATTGTGCATTTGGAAAATGGGAAGTGATTGGACCAGGAAAATAGTATTGGATTATAGCCAGCACCAAGGCTTGTCTCAGATAAATGGGCTTACAATAAGACCAGTGGGCATGATTTTGTGTGTTTCTCCTCCTACATTCTTGCACTTGAATATAGGAACAGAGTAGAGAAAGTGTTGGATTTAATGTGGGCTGGGTTTTCCCACTAGTATGACTGGTGAAGAGAAGGTAAGATTGTGGTCAGTGCCTTAGCTGGTTGGGGGCATCTGGGGTTCAGATGGACAATCCAACCCGGGAGAAACAATGGACTCCACAAAGTCCCAAGTTTACTTAGATTTAAGAAAGAAAAAAAGATAGACAGCAAAGGATGCAGAGTGATGGCATAGAAAAGGTCTGTGACCCTTCAATGAACTACCAGTTTCCCCATCATTCTGCACTTGGGATGTACACACTCAAGATAACATTGGCCCAGGGAAGCTATGTACTCAGGGTCTCCAGCTTTTATACTTAGATGGTCATAAAGCTCCTCAGGAGCAAGTTCTCAACTCACTGCTTCCAAGTGTTTGGTCTAATACCTCAACCAGCTTCTCATTCACCAATTTGGTATAAGGTGGACTACTAATGACTCCTTGTGTTAAAGTTTCAGGAGGGACCTAAATGCTAGCCCAATTTTCAGGTGTCCCTGAGGCTAGAGGAAAGATCACAGAACCAGCTGTGATCTTTCATTCTAAGAAGTAAATGACTATTATTATGAACCATGATTTTTAAGCTTGATAAAAAGGGAAATAACATCAAAGAGGATAAAGGTCAGTTGTTTGGGGTATCAGTGGAGTCAAAGGAATGATGGAATTCTGTTAAGTTCTAGATATATGGAGGGTTATAGGTGACTGAGATGCTTGGAGTTGAGATAATACAGGTTGCAGTTGTTGGGAGGATCTAGATTTGACTCTGGGAGTCATTGTCTGAGATGGGTCGGGGGATAAGAGCACTGAGCATGAGCAGGTCAAGAGTCATCTACCGGTTAGTAAACATACATTCTTTAATCTGTACAATTAAAATAGACTAAGATACTAATTTTTGACTGCTTGGGTTTGACTGCTGCTTCTAGAAAAAACTTCCTAAAACTTCACTAAAAACGACTTCCAATAGCATGGGTGTTTAACAAAATTTATTGTTTTGTTTTGTTGCATTTAGAATAATTCATCCTTTAAGTGTGATTTTTGTGTCTTAAGCTACATTCCCATCTTATTACCAGATCAACTTTCCTCTTACAATGGGCCCAAAGTTCAGTTTTCACTTGTCCTTTCACTGTACTATTCCTTGCTGTCAGCATCCTTTCTTCCGATTAATCCCACCATTCTGCCTTCTCAGTGTCCACACCAACAGCATCATATATTTGAATGCATTCGGTAATGGGATATGTGAAACAACACAAGCATTTTGTAGTGTTTTATTTATGTCCTTATCATTTCTATTTATACTGACAGACCCAAATTTCTGTATACTGCAATAAATACAACTATACCTAGGTATTTCTCTATACCAAGGTAGCATTCCACTTTTCATGTAGCTTTATAACTTATAAATCTTCTTTCTCATTTAAAATGTGTTTCCAAAACTCAACACTGTTGCTTAAACTCCAAGTTATATTAAGTACATTCTGTAGAAGAAAAGAAGAAGGAAAGTAGAAGGGAATTAAAACTTGTAAAAATGTACTGTTATACCAAGCACTGTAATAAGTATTCATGAATGTTGTCTTTTAAAACTCAGGACAACCATCAAGTCAGCTGAGTTCAGCCAATTCTTTGGCAATTTGGGTAAAAGTGATACAAGCCTTGCTTATCATTCACAAAACTTGTGAATTCTCAGAGTGTGTTGTAGACTTGTTTTTTTATTTTCCCTCTTCCTACTCAGTATTAATTCTTGTTTCTAAAACCCCTGATTGCAGTTTGTATTTTCAGGGCTTCTGATTCTTGCCTCTAAGAGAAGACTACTGCAACCAGTAGCACAACTGAGGCTAAGCCATCCTGTGTATCCTAGCCCATTAACCACAGAAGTTGAGGGTTCCCTATGTAACCTAATCTGGTCTAATCAAAGAGACTCTCTGTACTTTTGTTGCAATATTTGAAACAAAGGGTCTCTTCCTTGTTCTGGATGGTGTGGTTGTGGTGAGGTGTAAGGCTTGGAGCTGTTGTAGCCATTTGCTATCATGAAGGAAGTCGATCAGAGGCAAATCAATGTTCAGATTGAAACACAGCCAGAGATTCAGGGAGAGATGTAGCTCTGTTGACATTATAAACCTGTAGTTTAGATCAGGCCTCTGTACATTTTAGTTTTGTGAGCCAGCAAATTCCCTATGTTGTCCAAGAAAGTCAGAGTCCAGTTTTACATTTTGCATATGATAGCAGATACTAGTTTACATTCTGTCACTACATTAGATTTTGCCTGAACTCATTGCATCTCACTTTTTTAAAAATCCTCACCTGAGGACATGTTTCCATTGATTTTTTAGAGGAGGAAGAGAGAGAAACATCAGTGTGAGAGAGGAACATTGATCAGTTGCCCCCTGTAGACACCCCAAATGGGGATTGAACCTGTAACCCTGGTTGTGCCCTGAGCGGGATTAGAACCTGCAGATTTTTGGTGCACAGGATGATGCTCCAATCAAGTTAGCCATGTGACCAGGGCTGCATCTCATTTCCTATAGCTCTTCTGTTTACCTGTTGCTATTGGCTCAGATGTGAATTTCAGGTCTTCCTCTGAAAAAAGTGTCCATCACACAAGAAGTTGTGTGTGTAGCAGATTTTGCTGAAGGTTTGGAAATCACAGAGTAGACACAATGCAGGAAAAAAAAAACAATACTAACAACAGTATATTCAATTAACATTGAAAGTTTATTGCTGTTTATGTCTTTCTCATTCACCCCATGGGATATGATGGAAAATTTCTCACTCACTCCCCCAATGCTCTTAAGAACCCTGCCCTTCTTTTCTGTTCTCCCTGACCTAGAATTGTATTGTAGTTTGCTATGTCTTTGTTACTTGTCTTCTTCAACATTGCTTTTGGGCCTTCTTGGCTAAGCAGTTTATCAAATATTGTCCTTAAGAAATAAAATTCCCTCCCTAAAAGGATAATCCCAGATGGCATGGCTAGATAATTATGCCATTGCATACATTCTGTTCATGGGTGTCATCATTTTTTTTAGTCTAGCACTTCCAGCTATAGTTTTATAGTCAAATAAATGTTTAAGAATTATAAATATTACTCTTTTATGTTCTGTATATATTAGACTGCCTACCTGATATGGGGATTTGACACATACAAATTGTTATAACTAGAAAGGGTATTAAAAGTCCAACATCTTCATTCAGGCCCAATGTCATAAAGATGTTAGTGGCAGAGACAGGAGTGGAATCAGACAATTATTATTATTTGGGGCTTTACTTTGGGGCATGTGACAGTTACCTGGGATAGTCTTCAGTTATTGTGACATGGATTTGATACTGATTACAGATGAAAATTTCATATAAGACCTTTATAGACACTAATTTAATGATTTTTTATAAAGCTTCCATTCAGGAAGTATTGCATAGCTCAATTTACTCATATATAAAATTACTTTTTGCATATCCCAGTTTACCTATATACAAAACTATTATGTTGGTTTGTTGATGTCTAAGAACCTTTGTATTTATAATAGTTAAAATACTGCAATCAGTGTCCTCATTGTAAAATCAACATAAAAAATGATCTACCTGCTAAAGCCAGTGTGAGGATAAAATGCATTATACAGCACTTCGTAGGACAGTACATGGCACACAGTAAATATCATACTGTGTCTGCAATTCTCAGACTTTTTGGTCTTAGTACCTCTTTATTGTTATAAAATTATTTAGCACCCCAAAGTTTTTCTGTTTGTGGGCTATATACAAGAAATCCTCAAAATGTTTATTTGTGGCTATGGAAGTTCATTGGAACATCATCCTGTACATCCAAAGGTAGGGGGTTTTATTTCTTGTCAGGGCACATACCTAGGTTTTTGGTTTTATCTCCAGTCAGGGTGCATAAGGGAGGCAACCAATTAATGTTTCTTGCTCCCATCCTCTCTCTCTAAGATCAATAAATATATCCCATTGTGAGAATTTAAAAATTTTTGTGAAGTCATTTAAATAATTATATAACATAATTTTTAAATGGAAAGAAACCATATTTTCCCTAAATTAAATAATTAATGAGAAGAGTGGCATTGTTGTATGTTTTTGCAAGTATAATCTTGGTAGTGCCTGGCTTATTGAGAAGATAATTGGAAACATACGTGTTTCTGCATTCAATCTTCTGTGAAATCACAAGTCAGAAAACCTTGGAAAAAATTGTAGTCACCTCATAAAAACGAGAGTTAAAAAAGCAAATCTCATTTTCTTATTCTTTTGAGAAAGTTTTGATTCTGTGGGCCCCCTAAAAGAGTCTCAGGGACTCTCAGGAGTCCTCAAACTAAACTATACTTTGAGAACCACTTCTACATTTTCTATTGTTAGCATTTTTATGATTACTAATAATAGTTCTGACAGAGAAGTGGATTTTCCAAAGTTAGAGCTGTGAAGTTCTCTTAATGAAACTGGTTCCATGCGAACATCCATTTAAAAATTCTTGTCTTTGAAAGAGTGGAAATAGGTTAGGGTTGAAGTGCTGTGAACTATTGACATGACAAAGAGAATTTTCAGCCACACAGAGCTATAGCGATGAAATAAAGAGGAAAATTTCCTCTCGTGTATTCTTTAAAAAAAAACACCTCTATTTTTATTGTTGACACTATTACAGATGTCCCCAGTCCCTTCCCTTCAACCATCTCCACCCAGTCCTCATCCCTTCCCTCATGCCATCGCTGAATAGCCACTGTTTTCTGTGGCTATTGGTTATGTATATATGTTCTTTGGCTAATTCCTTCACCTTCTTTCATCCAATATACCACCCCTCTGCCCCTGGACAGCTGTCAGTTTGTTCTATGTATCCATGCCTTGGTTTCTATTTTATTAGTCAGTTTATTTTGTTCCTTAGATTTCACATATAAGTGAGATCATTTGGTATTCATCTTTCTCTGACTGGCTTACTTTACTTAGTATAATAATATCTAGGTCCATCCACGCTGTCACAATTGGGAAGATTTCCTTCTTTTTTATGGCTGTATAGAGTACTCTTGCTGTAAGGAGACAGAGCATGTGTTTGTGCCACCATGGAGAATTTTCATGAGAAGTTATGGGTTAGCATTTGCGCTCAGACATCAAAATTGCAGATAGTACAGTGAACCTGGGAACATTTGATTGACTTTTTTCCCGAGAATGTTCAGGGAGAAGAAATAGATTATGGAAAACAAAAATGCATAACTGTCATCAAATCATTTCATGAAAGGGGCAAATAAAAACCAAGTGATAATTGGCTCTCTGTGTTGTTTTTTTTTCCTTTTTTATCTTGGATACAGTCACCTGGTAGAAAAGATGACAAAATCAGAGGTCTAATAATGAATTCATATGCTCAGAGGCCATCCTTGCTGGGAGTCCACAGGCTCTTGAATTTCTCAGCTATTTATTTGAAAGGTGAAATTTTGTCCCTTTGTCTCAGGGGAAATTATGTTGTAGAAGAAATCAAAATCACAGGTCCTCACAACCAATGGTGCCTGGCTCAGCATTGCCAAGCCACTCCCCTTCCTGTAGTCCCTGGTTCTTGGTGTGAAGTTTCTCTCCTCCTCCTGTTCTCTTATAAAAATAATCATTTGGCTTTGTGTACTTCTCCTGTGCTAAATTTCCCTAGGAAGACTAAGATGATGACAACAATAACAACAAATTCCAGGATTTTTAAGGGCCCATGAAAGTAAATCCATCTAAACGTTGCTTAAGGAAATTGATGATTGTTGAAAAGACCATTCCAGAAAAATGATCTACAAAACTTGAAAGTATAGGCAAAAATGTGGTATTGAGCAGGGTGCAAGAGAGAAAGCAATGGATCATTCCAAAAGCTGATGATTCCAAATGAAATTCTGGGGAAAAAATGACCTTAAAAAAAGAGGGCAGTAGTTGTGCCAAAGGGGAGTGAACTAAAGACTGAGGAAAGGGAGCCAACAAGAAGTCTTCACTGTGTACTTACTCAAACTATGCTGTCTCCCATCCACCTCGTATCTGCTTCCTGCAGTAGCCTTGAAAATTATGCAGCAGGTGAGTGGTGAGCAAACTCTAGAGAATTCTCTACCATGATTTATATTCTAGGAAAAAGGCTAAAGTCATGTGGACATGTAAAAAATGTGAGGTTGTGGGAAACTTGAGATAAAACATAAACAGACTAGTTGAAAGATTGGTGAGATGAATATTTTTAGAGATCAGGAAGCAGAAGAATAAAAGGCAAAGAGAAGTAGAGAAATAAAAAATAAAACTGTAACAAAGGAACAAACAAGAGAAAGAACAGGTCTAACACAGAGAAAGGGCAGGAGTATAGAACTGAAGTAAACCTACATGTTATAATAGCATAAATGGAAATATAGTAGATCCCTTTTGATTTTTGTTGAACATTTTCTCTTGGTTCTGGCATTCTAGAGGCACTCAGCTACACAGTACCCTACCCTCAATAATTTCACTTTCCACAGTTTCAGTTATCCACATTCAACTCTGATCCAAAAATATTAAATAGGAAATTCCAGAAAAAAGAAATTTATAGTTTTAAATTGCATGCTGTTCTAAGTAGTGTGATGAGAGCTCTTATTACCCCACTCCTTCCTGAATAGGACATAGTTCATCCCTTTGTTCAATGTCTCTACTTTATATCCATTAGTCATTTTGTCACTTACTAGTTGTCTGTTATCAGATCAGTTATTGGAGTGGGGGAGAAGACCACGTTCACATAATTTTTATTACAGTATATTATAATCGTTCTATTTTATTATTAGTTATTATTATTAACCTCTTACTGTACCTGATTTATAAATTAAATTATCATAGGTATGTATGTATAGGAAAAAACATAGTATATATAGGTTTTGTAACTATCACAGGTTCAGGCATCTGCTGTTGGTCTTGGGACATATTCCCCTTGGATAAGGGATGACTGCTGGATTTTCTCTTCTCACCTTAAACATTGAAAATGATTTGCTAAATACTAGAGATGACTGATACCTCCGCTTTGTCTTTGTTCTCTGTGCAACATTTATCTCTCAGTCTACCTTGTGGTTTAATGATTAAGATATTGAGAACAACCCTATCATAAGAAGTTGGGGGCTAGGTTTAACTTGTGGTGACCTGTTGTTGTCTTGTATTCAAAATGGTCAGCCCTGGAACAAGAGCAGGTCTAGCTGACCTGTGATGTAAGGAGGGAGACTTAGATGGCTGGAAAAAGCATGATTTTATGGAAATTTGGTGGAATGGAGAGCAGAAGAGGTGATGCTAATGTTAAAGGTTTCACTTAAGGAATTTTCTTTCTTAAATTCTATTGTGGAAGTGGGAGTAAAAGTTAATTGAAATACATCTTTCCCTTTGCAATTTATTTTTTATTTCTAACCTTAAAAGTATCTACCACCCACCTTAATGGTTTTGCTCATTCCATTCCCTATGACCTGAATACAAAATGACCTCTGTTTATGTCAAAATCCTCCCACCATCTTCATGGAGACTTCCTCAGTTCCCCTGAAGAACTCATCTTTCCTATCTCTCTATAATCCTCACATATGAGAAAATAATTAACATTTGCTAGGTACTTACAGAGTATAACTCAATAAGCTCTTACAAAACATTATCTCCTCAAATCCTTACAGTACCATTGGGGAGTTTTCGGAAACTGCACAAAAAAGTTTTTTCCCAAGGCCACATCTAGTCAGAGGTAAGGGATCGAGTAGTTCTTAATCCAATCCATACTTTGTGGTGCCTAAAAATATAAGCATTTTCAACCAGGTAGAATGAAATGATCGTCACAGATAAATTTTTATGCATTCAGTTTATTTTTTTAAAACACAGTCTGTGTTGTATTTGAGTCATTTATATGTGTCTGTGTTTCCTACTAGGTTAGTAGTCTTTGAATATCAGGAAGCAGGTCTTATTCAAATCTCTGTATTATCCAAAATGCCTACCAGGAGGTGGCTACATATATATTGCTAATTGAACAATTTAAAACTACCTTTGCATTTTTATCTTCACATCCTTCCTGCCATTGCCATGTTAGACTTGGAGACCAGTCCTTCCATTTTATTTGAGCGGGGTCTTAGGCTCCCAACCATACTTTCAGGCCAAACTAATCCATGTTATGTGGAGACTCTTCATTATGGGGGCTCCTAAGAATGGTTTGGGTTATTGATTTTACCTTGGTTGCCTGGTAAGAAGATTTTAATCAACTAGGCAATGCCAGAACCACCAACTTGTTCAAGAGCAGCTTAATGGAGGTGCCAAGAACCTTGATTTTCCCTCAGATGAATGTTACCTGCTACTTCCTCATTGTGGGAAAATTTCTTTATCCCTCAGATTCCTAGATTTTTCTTTTTAAAAAGGGGGATAATCATTCATACCCTGAGGATTGTAGTGAACATAAATCTCAAACCAAAATTGTGATATCTACCACCTTCTCCCAACATAGTCTTCTTCTAAACTCCCCAGCTCAGGAAATAGCATCGCCAGCTGTGCATTTTGTGCAAACCAGAAACAATCTTTTTTTTTCCTTCAAGTTCCATTACCAATACACCACCAAATTCTGTGGATTATACCTCTTATCTTGAAATCATCAGTTTCCTGCATCACCAGCACTATCACCCCATAACTAAATTGTCCCACCAAATCCCCTTTATTACCCCCACCTCACTCCTTACTTTCCACTATAGCCAGAGAAATGTTTCAAATGAAATATAAGACTACATTGTTTAAAGTATTCTCAGTGGCAGTGCAATGCTTCTTGCTAAGGTAAGGGATCTTTGATACAACCCTAAAGAGCCTGTGTGTTCTGCTCTACCTCCAGCCTCTCTCTCCCTTGCTGGTTCGACACAGGCACCTGGCTTTCTTTGCGCTCCAATAACCCATGTTCTTCCCCAGGTTTTGCACATTTCTTCTGTGGAGAATGTTTACCCCCCTCACCCAATATCCCCCTTTCCTGTGTTCACCTAACATTCTTTCAGTCAGTTTTAGTTTATTTCAAGTTAATTGCTCAGGGAAGTTTGCTGACTCCCCTTTGCTCATTTATACACTGAATAGTAGGTCAATTCCTCTCATATAGGTTGTCATATTACTCTTTTGCTTTTTTTCCATAGCTCTCAGCATAGTTTAAAATTTTACATTTCTGTGATTATTTGACAAATATCTTTTGAAACCACTAGAATGTAAAATTTCTGAGGGACTATGTCTGTTTTGCTGTATCACTAGCACATAATACAATACCTGGCACATAGTACAGGCTCTATAAATATGTATAGAATGAACCCCATTTAGAATATTTCTTGACTTCCAGGTTCACACAAAAAGCTTCATCTTTGAATTCAAAGTGGGTTCGAATCAAGGCCCTGTTTATTTGGGGCACTTATCTGTTTTTTTTTTTTTTTAGTCTCATATGTAAAATGGAAATAATTGTATCTGCCTGACTGTGTTTCATTGAGGATTTAGTGAGCTAATGTAATGTCAGTGTCTGATCCAGTGCCTGGCTCAGGACTCCATCAGTGTTAGCTGGTAATGACTGTGATTAATATTGGTTAGAAGGTCAGGTAAACAACCAGAGTGTAACCTGCGTTGTCTCTATGCGGACCCGGACCACCATAATTTAGAAGATGGAACTTCAAAAGGAGTATTCGGCCTCATCTGGCAACCTGGACACCTCTCCACCCCCGCATCTCCCTGGGGAGGTGCTCACGAAGCTTAGATTCCAGAGGGGAGTTGACCGTGCAGTGAGGTGGCTTCGAGTGCCACCCAGGCTGAGGTACCGAGGTGCGGGACTGCCACCCAGCTCCAGACTCGCCTCCACCTCTCCTGCGAGAGCGCAGGAGGTGCAACTTCGGGCTCTTGGGCGACTGGTAGGACAGCACCGCTGAGGTTGGGGGTTCGGGAGCCAGTGGAAGCTACTCAGCTCGCTCCTCTTCCACAACTTTCCCTGGTCCCCCACTCTCCGTGCGTGTCTGGTGTTTGCGTGGGCAAGGTCCCAGGAAGGTGACACCGGAACGGTCGCGCCTCATATGCCCTCTGTGAGCCCGCAGGGCTTCTGGCAAGGCAAGTTTGACACAGCTGTGGCTGGTTCCCACCACGGCTCGGGCTACTCCCCGGTTCAGCTGCCACTGCTTCTCTCTTTTCCCCCGCCAGAGCAAGCAGCGTCCGGATCTGGGTGACTGACGGAATACCCGGGTAGGTCTGCCTGTGTCTCCAGGGGCATGTTTAGGAGGACTTTTCCAGTCGTCAGTTTCCAGTTTCCAAGAGGGCTACCCAGCTGGTGCACGGTTTCACTTTGTTTGGGGATGCTGAGGGGTGTGTGTGTGTGTGTGTGTGCGCGTGTGTTGATGTTGTGGGGCAATTCTTAATGATGTCTATGAGACATCACTCTCCTAAAGCTTTCTTTTAACATGCTGATTTTTTCACCTTACATTTATTTTATTTAATTTTAAGCTATGATATAATACAATGTCATAAAATATGCATTTTAGTTTATGGTATATAGTCTGTATTAAACATTTCTCATAACTTCTCTACCTCTCAACCTTAATGCTAGTTTTGAACCTTGAAAATGTATCCCCATTTTAATAACACAAAGTTTTACTGTAGTTTTTTTCTGGAAAGATAAGAGTGGGCCAACTAATGAACTTAAATTAAAGAAGTGGACAAATGCAAACTTTAATAACTCCACAAAGCTACCAAATTAATGGATACTATTATGGTTTGGGATTTTCAAAGAGCAACCTCACTATACCTGTCAGGTTGTACTGAAAATCAGGTTCTGATCTTAATTGTGAAAGGGTTAAATAGCTGCTAGGTTATATTCATGTTACCTTTACTATAGCTGTTCCATAACACATCAACAATCCCAGAGTGTGGGATAAAATTAATTAAATGAAAAAAGTTGAAATATTTGTCATCATATTATATCAGTTCAGATGAGCTGGAAGTAAACCATTTTCTAACCTTTTAGAAGATGAAAAGTTTAAGTGAATACTATTTAAACCCTTTAAATATTTTATATTTGAGTGGTCATCACAGTTTATACAAATGATTGTATATATCCATTTTAATCAATACATATCAGGACACCTTTGTTATGTGGCAGTTAACATTTATGGCATTTATGGGACGGTTAACATTTCAAGCTTTTCTAGGAAGGTGATGTTAATAAAACTGCCGAAATTACTGCACATTGTCAAAAGGTCGTTTAGAGAATGTGAAAATAAAATCACTTGGGGCAGCTTAAGAGAAGTAGGATAATTAATTATAACTGAAAACATTTATATGGTATGTGGAAATCAAGGTCTCAAATAGCACATGAAACAGTTAATTTTGTTTTAAACGTAGGTTACTAGAGCATTAAAAAAATCCTTTTAGGATTGTTAAAGTGTTAGTGGAAGATTACAGGCAATGTTTTGTCTTTGGTGAATAGCTGTTTGTCTCACTTTATTTACTTGCTATTGGATATTTGTCAATGTCATTTCATATCTACAGAAAATTCTTACGCTCTATGGAGGTAGTGAATGTGTGTGTGTGCCTGCCGGAGGTCACATGACGGTTTCATCCTATTTGGTGGAACAGCTTGACTTTTTTCCCCCTTGCTTTTGGTGATGGTTGTGAGTGCAGAAGTTGATTGACAGATGCATGCCAGAAACCCCTATTCTCCTTTTCAAAGACAACATATGATGGATTGCGATCTCTCGGCCCAGCAGAACACGGGGACCATGCAAGCTGTAATTGGTCAGGTACGGAGTCAGCCATTTCTCAACTCCCCTTTTTTCCATGAGGGTCTCACCATATCATTCACATAATTCATATTTACAGTACCATCTTTCTATCTGTATCTCCGGCTACCTGCCAGCATAGTGCTGAAAGTGCAAAAGGCAAAAGGCACCCATTAAATCTAGCCAGGAAACCTCAGCTTGAAACTTCATCACGATATTTAAAAACTAAACAACAACAACAACACAAAATAGAAGGACAAATCTAATTTATAATTTGGTCTGGATGTTTTAAAAAATTTATCTTTAAGAATTTATTTTCCATTGAGATTGTGATCTCTGAAAGAAATAAAGAGTGAGAAGAGAATAAAGTGTTATATTTCCTGGGGAGTAGTTAAAATTTTTCTGTTCAATATTTTTTGTATTCTCTCTTCTCTCTCTTTCTCTCTGGAAAATATAAATATACAAATACACATGCCTTAACCTCTAACACAGAAGGTGTGTAATTGAGCTTGGTAAATGTAGTAGTGGTCTTGGCTGCTGCAGAGGGGCAGGCTGCAAATTAAACACTGACACAATCTGAAAGGTCCAGGTGGTCTGCTTGTGTTTCCTAATGCAATCCAACACAACAGCTTTAATAAACAGCTCTATTTAGTTCCTCCTCCCTGGATACTGGTCTGGGGCTGCTGATGAAATACCAGAAGAACATCTCTGGGAGGCCTCACAAGCTGATTTTTAGAGCTTTCCTGTTTTGTCGTCTTTGTCTTCCAAATGGGTCAGTGAGTCTTGCTTTCTGTTCTGTGCTTTCTGTTAAATCGGTACTTTCTGTTTGTGTTGAAATGTTTGCGTTGTAAGCTAATGGGGAGAGGAAAGGATCATTGTATTTTCATTTGCCTTCAGATAACTGAAAGTGGCGGAAAGAATGCTAGTGCCTGGTTGCAAAGGAAGGGTGATTTTTCTATGATGGGGGTGGGGTGAATAAAAAGGGAATATATGTGGTTTGTTTCTTTTTTTTTGTAATGTTATTTTTGACCAAAATTTTTCCGAGTTGTCACTGCTTACCTATGAACTGTTAGCTTATCAATCAGAATATGGTTACGAATATTGATAAACAACTGAAAGTTTTTTTCACACTTTCTAATCAAGACATGCTGGCAAAGTGATGGCATAAAATTTGTTTTCTGTGTGTTAAAAGTATTGGGGGGAAATGTACCGTCTTACTCTGTTTTCACAAAATTATAGCAAAGCACTTCAAGGCTCTGGAAATACATGGTTTATTAATACCAGCATGCTTCATAATGTACTCTTAGATGGAAAATGTCATATGTAATACCATGTTTCTACAGACTTACACTCTTAAAAGCAGTTGATATCTGTTTCAATAGAACAATATTTTTTAAACTTTCAAGTTGGTTTTGTTATATAGGCACACACATATAAAGTGAAGTCTTCAGGCATATATTTGTCAGGAGAAAATATGTAAAGTCTGAATTTATATACTGTTAATACCCATTTCAGTGTAAGTGTTCAATGATGAGCAAGTAAGTCTATGAAATATAGATAAAATAATGAAACTTGACATAGAAAATTAAATAAATACCTGTTAAAAAACTTTTTTTGTGTATAAATAAAACAAGCTCCTGATAAGTGCCTTGTCCTGTTTAATAAGACTTTATTTAGATTGCAACCATGTTCTATCTTCCTTACATAATAGTATGATCTTACTGTGTTTCAGTCGCAAATAAAAAATGGCATTTTACTTTGTATATATTTTCTTATTTGGGAAAAGAGAGGCTGGTGAAAAAACAGGAGATATACCTCTAAGTTGTTGTTTAATAATGTTTACAAGAAATAGTTTCAAAGGTATTTGCACCTTTTAAAAGGTTCAAGTATATGTTTTAAAATGGGAATTAGTATTCACTTTAAAGATACCAGATTTAACTTCTAATTTGTCAGGACTTAAAATTGGTTATTAGATAGTTCTGTATTTTATATGTACTGTAATTTTTAAAGGCCTAGTATGTGTAGGAACTATACATGTGAGTGACTTGTTATGAATACTTTATAAATCGTTGTGTTGAAATTTTCTGAAAATTTAATTTCTCCAATTATTTGTTTAAAAACTCAGATACTTATGTCAAGCTAGTAAATTATAAAGCTATTGTAAAATTTTCTGTACTGAGAATGTACACATTAAAATGCTTATTATGTTTTAGAACTGAAACACTAAGTATTCAAAAGGAAAGAAAAATAGTATACTGTCCCCTATGCATAACATAAAAGTAAGAAAACCTAAATTTAACCCATATGCATAAACAAAAAAGAAAGATGGCATACACATTTGAAATGCTTTTTTTGTTATAGCACAGATAAGAATATTGACTCGAAAATGAGTACTTCTAATAGTAAATACAAGAATGTGAAAATATTTTTATTGCTTTGCAATCATTCATAATCAGAAAGAGATGGTTTATATTTCAGCTCTTGATTTCAGTATTGCATATACCTACTCAGCAGGTGTGACAGTTTCATTTGATAATGCAAATGTTTATGTGTGTTTCTTCTCAAATACATATTGTAATAATTATTTGCCCTTTTTTCTGTTTTGAGTTCTGTTCCTAAATGACTTAGGGCTGGAGGAGCAAATAAACTGTTTTCAATGTCATTTTCCATTCAGAATACTGAAAGATTCCCTTGAAATATGATCTTTAGATTTTTTTCATTCATCTCTAGAATCATATATCTAGTTGCTTTCTGCTGGAGGGAAAGAGTAGACCTCTGTGTTGCTGGCCATGGTCCAGCTCAGGAGTGTACTGGCTTTATGGAGTAGATGTTGTTCATATATGTTTTCCCCCCAGGATTCTCTCTCTCCAAAGCAAGCAATTAAGAAATCTAGTACTTAACATACTTCCAGTCTAGTATATCAAGATCAAGAAACTTGGTTCTTTCATACAGTTTTAGAATATAAATCCAGAGTTATGACAGTTATCTGTAGCCAGCTTTCTAACCCTTAGAACCATAAAATGGTTTGTTACCTGCAGATGAGTTTTTAAAACACTTCAAACTAAACATTTAAAGAAGGTTATGAGCTGTAGATTTGAATATCATTTAAAAATGAAGACTCACATTTCTACCTCTCATAGTCATTAAATGTTTACTTCATCTTTTCTTTTTTTTTTTTTTTTTGCCATTCTGAGCTTGTGAGTGACAGATTAGTTCATCAGTATTATAGACCTTTTCTTTTTTTTTTTTTTTCATCTAATGGAGAAATGAGTCACTGTGTCCAGTCCTCCTTCTGGCATTTCTGTTCCCAGAGGACCCTTGGCCAACCTGCCATCTTGATGCACAGGCCTGAGGGTCTGAGCTGGCAGCATGTGTCTATATACTGACTTCTGCAAATATTACAGAACAGAGGATATTAAATTAGTTGTTAATAAGAAAACAACAGATGAGGCAAATTATATAAAAGTATTTATCAAGCATATCTACGGGTGTTTTGGGGAATGGAACAGACATAGCAGGTTAAAAGTGCTCATGAACACACTGGTAGTGGACATGGCTAATGAACTAGTGCAAGAGTGAAGAAACTAGGTTTAAGGCATTGCAAGTGCAATCAAAGGCTTTTGTGATTTTCCTTACCAGTAAAATGGGTCTTTTTTTCAAGGAAAATTTAGGTACTTTAAAGCAGTTAAAAGAGGCACATTGGAAAGTGAATGCAGTTATCCCAAACAATGCTCAATGTGCTAATAATGGCTCACAAGGGGAGTGAAGGTAATGATGCATTTGGCTTAACAGTATCTCAGCACTTATTTTCTCATATGAAGTAAGACACAAAAATATTTCATTCTTCTAGTAGCAAAACAATTTTATGGATCATTTTATTTTTCTCTCCTTTATTCCAAAAAGTGTTTAACGTGGCTCTAAGAACAATGTGCTTACCTGGAACATACTCAAGCCGATGTGAAACCGAGGTGGCCTTGAGGAGAAGACTCAACAGTAATAACACAACCACAGGTTGTTCTCAATCTATTTAGATTGACTTTCATGCCCTTTATGTGAAAATTCAACTTTGGTGCTAACCTAACCCTGTTTTACACATACCAAGCATAATTAATATACCCTAAAGAGTCATTTTCATAGGTATCACTGTCCCTTTTTTGAAACTGACATATCATTTAAACAATTTGTATATTTTGGAGATGTGAAATTATTGTTTGGATTTAATTATAAATACCTTTTTGGGGGGTATTACAGGTAAATAGTATACTAGGGAGATACAAATTAAAGATGATTCTTTCTGAGTACAAAAGAGTGCTAGTATTCCTTTTTGTAAGTGTGGAACTCACCAAAATTGAATTTACATTATACATTTTTAATTGACCTTACATACTTCATTCAATACTCCACTTAAACTTATAGGAAAGTTGAAGTTAGCTTTTTATATTCTATTAAATGAACTAAATTTTTATTAGCTTTAAAATATTTTAAAGTTGAAGTTCAGTGTATTTTACCTGAGCAGGTGTTTTAATTATAAAGCCAGTTTTGTCCATTAAAGTGAAATTTATCAATATATTCATAATGCTATACAATACTTTAACAATAATACTAAACAACCAGCACATGAAATCTGGCCTCAAAACCAAATTTTCTTTTCAATTTCTCAGTTCAATTAATGGAACTCTTTCTATATTTTATTCATTTCAGTGTTTAAGAATTTAAAGTTTTTGAATTCATATCTCTAGATCATGGAGAAAAGTTGCTGAAACACATAAAATATAAATGCTTATGAAAGAAAGTTTGGCTGTAACATGGTTATGTGTAAAATCTATAGTGCTTGTTGTGGAGGTGAAAGAAGACATTCCTTTGTTGGCTGTTTCTTCACTGTATAAAGTACATTTTATCACACAGTTTAAAACATCTTTCTCTTTTCATCATTATTGTTTCCAAAATTAGAATTTAACTAATGTCTGCAAATACTGTAGAGCCTTTTTTTATTGCATTGTGATATCCTACAAGCTGTTGCTTTTTACAACACTTGATTGAGTAGAAAGTAAGATGGTGAAATAAGATTCAGATTAAAAAGCTTGAAGAAAAATATGCAAAAAAGATAGATATTGACCATAATTTGGACACTAACAGAAAGCCCAAATTATGCGACTTTTAAATTAATTTGTATTTTGTGGCCAAACTTTTACTTGAGAGATAATAGCTGTTCTAAATATAATTTGAAACCTGCATGTATGTTCTTTTTTTCTCTCTCTCCCTTTCTTCTTCCCTCTCTCACATTCTTCCTTCATTATTATTATTAGTAGTAGTAGTAGTAGGTGAGATGTGTGTCCAGTAAATTAAATTACCAAGTCAAGACTTGTTCTGGGATTGCATGTCAATTACTCTGTTAGCCATGCTGTCCTGATCTGGTTCAAAACTGTAATCAAAATTTGTACCAATTTCACTCTTTACACATTTCTTCTAAGTCTTAGATCGAAGAAGGGGTTATGTGAGACTGTCATTACATTTCAGTAAGATCCATTTTTCTTTCTATTATTTTCTTGCTCTTTCCAACTCTATAATGTGAGCCAATTATGGCAAAAATTGCCTACTTTTTATTTAATAACTTTCTTCCTGGTTTGCCCTGTGCTTGTGTTATTTTCTTTACTCCCCTTCCATAACTGACTATATTGTTATTTCAGAGCTACCCTTCCTTCTAAATATAAAATCCATTGTATGTAAACAGTAACAAAATAATTGTGCACATTTCTGATTATTATATTAAAGGCTGCTCTCTAGGTTTTGAAAGACTTTATTTTTCAATTTGGCTGGTTTAAGATAATAACTTTTTGTTTTATCACTTGCTTTAAAACTCCTATGATGAGAAGGACTCTTTCTTCCAAAGAGAGAGATTAGCTGTTGGTAGTTGAAACTGATTTCTGGTGAGCTGCAACTTTATTCCCTTTAGTAGCATTTTTCTAACCTTTGACCTCCTACCTCCTAAGGTCAAAGATGCAAAATAATGTGTTGACAACTTGAATGAAAAGGAAATAGTTACTCAAATGCATTGCTCTGGTATTTCGCTCTCTCCCTTTACTGTCATTTCTACATCAGCTTTTCTTCTCCTTTCCATTGTAATCCATAGTGAGTTTGATGAGTAATAAGTGAAGAGTGAATCCATGTGGGCTTTTTAGGCAGCAAAGGGCACTGGAAAGATACAAGAGCTGAAGCAAAACAAGTCAAAACAGTAGCAGAAAACTAGCAACACACTTTCTTATATAGTTAGTATTTTTTTATTAAATTTATTTTTTTAAAGATTTTATTTATTTATTCTCAGAGAAGGGAAGAAAGGGAAACATCAATGTTTGGTTGTCTCTCAAGCGCCCTCCCACTGGGGACCAGGACTACAACCTAGGCATGTGCCCTGACTGGGAATGGAACCTGTGACCTTTTGGTTTGCAGGCCAGCATTCAATCCACTGAGCCACACCAGCCAGGACCATGGTTAGTATTTTTGTTAAGATATTTTGTAAGCTTACTTCATCTCACCTATCAATTTTAGATCACACAAGCAAGCAATAAAACAATATCTAAGGAGAGACATATAAAACTATAAAACAAAACCAAAAAGAAAAAAAAACACTTTATAGCGCTTGTGCCATGGAACACAAATTTCAAAATTAAGGAACAGTTTGTTTTTGGATCTTTCTACAAGAGCTTAACTGGTGCTTGGGTGCTGTGAAATAACATCTATTGAAATAGATGGTTCTGGCTGTTAATATGATGTTGACTCTGTTTGCATATTTTACAACTTTGAGTTTTTCATGAATAAATAGAAGTTATTTTAAGAAGAAAACATTTATTCCTGTCACCCCAAAACTTAAAGAAACAGATATACTTTTTAAAATTAAATACCTACTAGATGGTACTTTTAGCATAGACCTGAAGAACTCACTCAGGTAAACTCTTGAAAAGAATAGAGTGCATCATTTATAGATAGCTTAGTTTTCAGTACAGAATTCCTAAACAGATTTTTTAAAATGAAATTATTGTTGAGAGTGAGGGGCAAACACTGCAACAATATAAAAGCATGAGTGCCAGAAATCCTAACTGTTATTGAAGCTATATGAAAAAATAATAGGTAGATATTTCTTAGATCTTTAGTTGTATTCCTCCAAAATTGAAGGCCAGGGTGAGAAAGGAGCCAGGCACACGACACTAGGCTGAACAGGCCTGACTTACTTCAGACAGAGCCAGTTAACTTTGTAAACCTTAAATAACTGCAGAAAACAAGGCTCCTTAAACTTCTTGGAGAAAAGGTTGAGAGTTGAGACAAATGTAAAATTTTGCTTACTGTGCATGAATAAAGACAAGAATATCAAGTTCATTTCACTTAGTGTCAGTCCTAATGATTCATCATTATGGACAGGGCAAACTGTGGTCTCTGGGTTGCAACAAGTTTATGCTTTAAAAAAAAAAAAAAACAGAATGTTCCAGCTTGGATCGTTCCTTAGGGTTACAATATTGAATTCTGAATCAGGACACTTAATCTTGCAACCAGATTTGACAAGATGCTGGTTGAATGGTGGGCAGAAGTGCTGATTGTGGGACGGAATGCCCCAGGTCAGAATTTGGGAAAATAAGGGATATTGTGGAAATTTGGTTGTGATACAAGAACCTCAACTTTGAAAATTTCTCACTGTTCACATCAGCAGATATTCTAGGATCTGAAAAGTGGATCACTGGTGTATTCATTTTCTTTGCTTCAAATCTTTTTCTAAAGGAGTGAGTTTTTACACATTCTTAGATGTATTTCTTAGTGCATTTCTAATTTTGCTAATATAAAAGGTGTTTCTAGTGATATTCAAAGGTTTCTGGGAATAAAGGATAACATTATTGCACAAGACAAGACAATCATACTTTGTTTCTTGGCAAAATGTTAATTATTACTGAATTTAGGAACTAAAATAGTTTCTCTTTTGACAACTTTTTCCATTTGTAAATAAATCAATGTCTGGATTTCCAGGAACTAAAGAATTCAGAGTAAAAATGAAAATGAGGCAGTCTAATTAGTGAACACACAAACACCCACCTTAGACATTTTAGAAATACCTATATAACCTCTAATAATCTAAAAATATTTTAGGTCTCTGTTTTCAAGTTTAATGGTAAGTGTTTACTTAAAATACTGCCCTCTCAACTAAGTTGGTCAAGAGAATAAATTCAGTCAGAACTAATGAGCATTTGTATAAAACCTACGGGATATAAACTCAGTTATTATATAGAAACAATTAAGGTGAGTTACATGGCAGAACTCTATGAGTCTTTTAAAATTTTTTATTAAACAAATTATAAAAGTAATATGAGCTTAGGACAAATAATTTCAACAATACAGGAGAGTATAAAGTGAAAATTAAGTGCCTTATAATTCCACTCTCCACAAATAACCACAGTAAATAACTTCTTATACACTCTTCCAGAAATTTTTTATGCATATATAAAATTGGTAAAAACTTCATTCAACCTGAGTAGATCCATAATATGTATAGAAGTCTGCAACTTACTTTTACATTGTAAAAACTTATGTTAGCCCTGGCTGGTGGCTCAGTTGGTTGGAGCATTGTCCCCTACACCAAAAGTTTGTGGGTTTGGCTATTACTGCTCAGGGCACATTCCTAAGTTGTGGGTTCAGTCCTTGGTCAGGGTGCATATGGAAGGCAACCAGTTGATGTTTCTCTCTCTCTCTCTCTCTCTCTCTTCCTTCCTGTCTCTCTAAAATCAATAAACATATCTTAAGGTAAGGATTAAATAAATGTTGTTCCCTTCTATGCTAACAAGTAGAGATGTTTAATTTCTCCTAGAATAAAAAAATTCAGAATCTTCCAAATGGGTGTTATTTTAAAAGTGAAAGATAACTTTATGCCACAAGAATAGGTATTTGTCATTGATATATTGAACACTCAAACTAATTATAAAAATAGCAATAAAGATCACAGTATTTTATTTAGTAACAAAGAAGTAAGAGATAATGACATAAAAGCACCACCTCTCAAGAAAATACATTATGACTTTAAAACCTCTATGTTTGTTCCATCCACCAGCTCAAATGAATGAAATACACAGCTTATTTCTTTCATGGGCCTCAATGTTATTTATTAAAATAATTGACAGAGATATATGTGTTCAATGCATTATTCAGTTAGTATACCTAGATTAGTGAAAAAGACCCTAGAAGAAATCCGTGGTAATTAATGTCAGTTAAATTCCTGTTTTCTATATTTTGTATTGTCAGACCAATCTTTCAACCATGATTCATAGGTTAAATAATACAGTCAGGAGAAAGGCCAAATCAAAACTAATCAGACGTAGCCATTGAATTCAACTAACTTCGGGTTTTGGTAAGATAAACAAAATATATACTACTTAAATATTTAAGAGAATGTGCAAAACTATAGTCTACATTTTTTTTCAGGGCATGTCTCTGCTCATTCATCTTAACCACATCCCTTCACATATGCTAAGAAGAAAGTGTAGAGGATAGTAATGAAATCTTGCATTTGTATGAAATGAAGTGTGAGCTGACTGATACCTTTCTCACAATTGATTCTGTGAAACTGCGGGTTGGGTGGGTATAGGTTTTCCCCCTCTCCATCCTCCCCCACAGATGCTGGTACAAGTACCCTGAATAGGAAATGATAATGCTTCATTTATAATTTTAAAAGCAGCTGGCTCCCTTGCTGGAGGCTCAAAAGAGGTTCTTAAGAGCAAATTGTGGAGTATACCATTGAGAGTAATGCCCTCGTTTGAAACCTACACTTATGAGAAACAGCTACAAATTATCATTCTCATTTTCTGGAGGTGGATACTGACTCAGAGAGGTCCAGTGTTGTATAGCTATCTACTGAGTAGAAGTGAGGTTGGAAGCCAGACATTCTTCCTAAGGGTTCCCTAGAAACCTTAGTGTTTGTTCTGCATAGTTCTTTTTTTATATAAATACTTTTAAAATTTATTTTTAGAGACAGCAAGGGAGGGAGAAAGAGAGAGAGAGAAACATCAATGTGTGGTTGCCCCTCATGTGGCCCCCACTGTGGACCTGGCCTGCAACCCAGGCATGTGCCTTGACTGGGAATTGAACCTGTGATGCTTTGGTTGGCAGCCTGCACTAAATCCACTGAGTTATGCCAGCCAGGGCTCATAGTTCTTAACTATGCCTGCCTTTTAGAATCATGTGGAAGAACTTTTGAAAATAGGAAAATAAGACACATTCTTAGAAATGTGATTCAATATATCTGGGTTTTAGTATTTTAAAAGAGGTTTACAGGTGATTCTAATGCATTATATTAAGTACCTCTTAAAATTAATGAAGATTATTTAAAATAAAAAGGGGGCAGTGAAAATTAAATAATGCAAGCCCCCCCATCATAAATTCACAGGAGAAAAAAAAGAGTAGGTTAGCCTGGTATTTAGTGAGAGTATGTGTGTTCAGTGGGAATCTTGTAACAGAGTAAGTGGAAGCTACACTCACCTGCGACTGGCCCCAAACCAGATTCACAATTAAATTATAGATCAACCAACATGAATAACCAATTCAGGGCTAGCTGAACTGAGATATAATAACCAAGGCTTCCAGAAGAAGCCATATAGAGACAGGTAAGAATGGCAGAAGCTCAGAAAAGGCTGGCCCTCGCACAGAGCTATGACAGTGGCTTAGGAGCCAGAGGGATATCAAAGCTGCAAAACTCTCTGCTCTCAGGATCATGGGGTCTGAACTCCATGCAGGGGTCCCCAACCCAGACCAACAGAGATGAGAAGAAGAGTCTGCATAGCATCCAGTGGTGAAGATCAGTGGGGATTCAGTCTCCCTGGGAGACACAGACGCTATCTCCCCAGGTAAAAGCACTCCTATTGTTACAGAACCAGCCTGGGAAATGCGCTGACCAGTCTGACTGCTGGAAAGGCCATGCTCTCATACTCGGATCCTGCAGAAGGGTCTGCTCTCTATACCTAGCAATGACTTTTGCAATCCTCTTTTCCTGGGGAGGCTTTTGGCAGAGACTCAGACAAGCTTGGGAAAGAGGGCTGGGTTCCCTCAGCTCAGGGCACAGTTAGTGCCTGTCCCCACAAATCTTTTGGCAGGCTGTCCTGCTGAGTTCAGCAGTGCAGGGAAACCAGAGTGCCAAGCAGAGCTAGAACTTTCAGATATTTGTCTCCCTGGGAAGCTTTTGTCTGGGAACCAGGAGGGCATGTGCTAATGGGTGTGTCTACATTACAGGTGGGGGGTGCAAATCCTGACTCTCCTCTGAGATCAGCCCACCCTACTACAATAAGAAGGGGAAGAAGTCCTCACCCCTCTCTTATAGGCTTGCTGGAACCACCCTCAACGGGAGACTGGATTAGCCCTGCCAGGTCCTGGATACCCTGCCCCACTGGGCTCAATTCTGTGACAGGAAGGAAGAGTGATTCAGAGCTGAGACATTCAAAGTAAGTCCCTTGAGGGCTATTGTCTATGACCTGACCCACAGGGACAAAGTGCTTGGCCTCTTCCTGCAGGCTGGGCCAGCATCACTTCCAATGGGACACTTTTGATCTGTCCTCCTGAGACTGGGGTGGCTGAGCTTTCTTCCACAGACCAGAAAACCAGCTGTACCCAACCTGAACCTGCACTGAGTCCTTCTAGGGTTACTAAAGTTGGAGATTCTGGCAGACACTGAATGGTTTAACTCTGGGGCAAAGGACGCCTTCCCCTCACTGAGTGCCTGATTGCATGATCCCCAAGAAGGGATCCACTAGCTCTGACCTCCCAACCCCAGTTTCCATGGCCTACCAAGTCCACAACCTGTGGAAGGTGCTTTGGTTTGCAGCCAGCTTGGGGCCACCCTAGTCTTTCTTTGGAAGGTTCTGAAGGAAGACCAGGCAACCTCAGGGAGAGGTGGAGTAGCTGACAGGTAGAGGTGAACTTCAGGGACCGTTGGTCGTTTTACAGATCTGTCCCCATCTGTAAGTGGGAGGAAGTCAACACTTATACACGGACTGGACCCTCCCAGGTACACCAAGGCCCAGTAGACACAGCCACCAATAGTGAACAGCATGATAGTTCCAGACATATAGCCCAAGAATGGCTTCACACAATATCTGACATTGACCTGTGCTTGAACCCTTCCCAAGTGTACCCAGAACCAACACAATCACTGTGGGCTTCATACCACACACAGCTCCATCCAGCTAGCCACACAAGCAGCATACCCAAAGGGAGATTCTGGAAAGTACAAGACCCTGCTGGGAGCAACTCTGCCTTGGGGGACAGCCCCTATACAACATATAGTGATCGAGGTTTACCCTTATAGTCAGCCAGCCTGAAAAGCTAACTCCATCCACAAAGAACAATGGCATTCAAGAGTCAATTACAACAGTAGGGTGCAGTTAACCCACAAAAAACATTCCTGGAGTAAAGAGATAAGGTGATCTGGAAGATCGCGTCACTGAGCCCAAAAAGACACTTCTATCGTCAAGCCAGCATGACAAGTTTGGGAGTCGCAGGAGATCTACATAATACACAGATTTAAAGTCAGAAGACAAAGGAATATGCCCCAAGAGAAAGAACAAGCTAAATTCCCAGATAAAGAATTAAATGAAATGGAAGCAGCCAAAATACCAGATGCAGACTTCAAAATAATGTTTGTAAGGATGCTCAAGGACCTTGGGGAACAATGGATAATCTCAGAACTTAAACAGAGATAGTAAGCATTAACAAATACATAAAAACCATAAAAAAACAGTCAGAAATGAAGAATACAATACCTGAAATGAAGAATACACTAGAAGGAATCAACAGCAGGTAAGATGAAGCAGAGGATTAAATCAGCAATTTAGACAAGATAACACTAAACACCCAAACAGAGATTCAAAATGAAAGAGAATTTTTTTAAAATTAGGAAAGTCTCGGCCAAGATGAAGGCATAGGTTGATGATACACTGTGCTTCCTCACACAACCAAAAGAAGACAACGACAAATTTAAAAGCAAAAACAACGAGAAATGCCAGAAAAATCAAACTGTATGGAAGCTGGACTACCAAGGAGTCAAAGAAGTACATTCATCCAGACCACTAGAGGGGGTGGAGATGGGCAGCCAGGTGGGAAGGACTGGTGGCAAGGTGGCAGAGGGCAGACAGGGTGGTCCCACATTTGCATATGGATAAATGGGGAGGAAAAACTGGGGAGAAAGACAGACTGCACAACCCAGGATTCCAGAGTAGAGAAATAAAGCCTCAAAACCTTTGACTGAAAAACCTGTGGGGTTTGAGGCAGCAGGACAAATTCCAAGCTTCACAGGAGAGTTTGTTGGAGAGACAGATGGGGTCCTAGAACGAACACAAACCCACCCACTCAAGAATGGGCACAATTTGCTTGTGGGTAGTGGAAAAAGTGACTGAAAGCTGCAGAGAGATGAGCAAGCAGCATTGTACCCTTTTGCACTCCTCCCCCACAGACAGTGCCACAACACAGCAACATACATTGCCCTGACCTGGTGAGTATCTAAGGCCCTGCCCTTTACTACAAAACAGGTGTACCAAGACAAAAAAGAAAAAAATGGCACAAATGAAGTAACAGATCAAAGCTCCAGAAAAAAATACAACTAAGCTATGAAGAGATAGCCAACCTATCAGATGCACAGTTCAAAATACTGGTAGTCAGGATGCTCCCAGAATTGGTTGAGTATGGCAGCAAAATAGAGGAAAAAGTGAAGGCTATGATAAGTGAAATAAAGGAAAAATACAGGAAACCAACAGCGACAGGAAGGAAACTGGGACTCAAATCAATAGTTTTGACCAGAAGGAGGAAATAAATATTCAACCAGAAAAGAATGAATGAATAAAAAAGAATTCAAAAGAATGAGGAGAGGCTTAGGAACTTCCCCCAAAACTTTAAGCATTCCAACATCTGAATCATAGGGGTGCCAGAAGGAGAAGAGGAAGAGCAAAAAATGGAAAACTTATTTGAAAACATAATGAATGAGAACTTCCCTAATCTGGCAAAGGAAATAGACTTCCAGGAAGCCCAGGAAGCTCAGAGAGTCCCAGAAAAGGTGGACCCAAGGAAGCGCACACCAAGGCACATCATCATTACATTACCCAAGATTAAAGGTAAGGAGAGAATCTTTGCCTACAGAAGAATTGTTGCCTACAAAGGAGTTCCCATAAGACTATCAGTTCATTTCTCAAAAGAAATCTTGTCGGCAAGAAGGGGCTGGAAAGAAATATTCAAAGTCATGAAAAGCAAGGGCCTACATCCAAGATTATTCTATCCAGAAAGGCTATCATTTAGAATGAGAGGGCGGATAAGGTGCCCTTCCCAGATAATGTCAAGTTAAAGGAGTTCATCATCACCAAGCCCTTATTATATGAAATGTTGAAGGGACTTATCTAAGAAAAAGAAGATCAGAAATATGAACAGTAAAATGATAACAAGCTCACAACTATCAACACCTGAACCTAAAAAAACAAACGAACAACAACAAAAAAAACCCCTAAGCAAACAACTAGAACAGGAAGAGAATTGCAGAAATGGAGATCACGAACAGGGTTATCAGCTGGGAAGGGGAGGCAGGAATGTGGGAAAAGGTACAGGGAATAAATAACATAAATGGTAGGTAGAAAATAGACAGGGGGAGGTTAAGAATAGTATAGGAAATGTAGAAGCCAAAGAACTTATATGTATGACCCATGGACATGAACGAAGTCGGGAGGGGGGCGGATTCAAGTGGGAGGGCATGGGCAGGGGGAATAAGCGGGGAAATGGGAAAACTGTAATAGCATAATCAATAAAATATATTAAAAAATAAAAATAAGAAAAATTATGAATGTGTAAGGGACCTCTGGGACCACATTAAGCCTAAAATCATCCACCTCATAGGTATACCAGGAGAATAAGAGAGTGAGCAAAGTATGGCAGACCTGTTTGAAAAAATAGTGGCTGAACACTACCTTCACCTGGTGATGGAAAAAGTCACACAAGTTAAGGATGCACAGAGTCCCAATCAAGATGATTCTTAACAGACCCAAACCAAGACACATCATAAATAAAATGGTAAAGTTAAAGACAGAGAGAATATTAAAGGGAGCAAGAGAGGAATGGTGAGTTATCCCTAAGAGAGTTCCCATAGAACTGTTAGCTAATTTCTCAACAGAAACACTTCAGGCCAGAAGGGATTGGCATGAAATATTTAAAGTGGTGAAAAGCAAGGACCTACAACCAAGAATACTTTATCCAGTATGGCTATCATTTAATATTTAGGGTGAAATAAAGAGCTTCCCAGACTTCCCTCCCCCCCAAAAGCTAAAGGACTTCATTACCACCAAATCAATATTGCAAGAAATGTTAAATTTCTGCTTTAAGAAGAAGAAACAGAGAGAGAGAGGCAGAGATGGAGACAGGATAGAGAGAGGAACATAGGTATAAAGAAAAATGGCAATAAATAAGCACCTATCAATAATAACCTTAAATGTAAATGGATTAAATGTTCCAATCAAAACACATAATTAGCTGAATGAATAAGGAAACATGACACATATATATGCTGTCTAGAAGAGACTCACATCAGAACAAAAGGTACACAGAGGCTGAAATTGAAGGGATGAAAAAAATATTCCATGCAAATGGAAACAGACAAAAAAGCTGAGGTCGCAATAGTTATATCTGACAAAATAGATTTCAAAACAAAGGCTATAATGAGACAAAGGACACTACATAATACTAAAAGAATCAATCCAACAGAGGATATAACTTTTGCAAACATATGCACCCAATATAGGACCACCTACATATATGAAGAAAATATTGGTAGATATTAAGGAAGAGATCAATAGCAATACAGTCACAGTAGGGGATTTGAACACCTCACTGTCATTAGTGGGCAAAGTGTCCAAAAAAAATCAAGAAGAAAACAATGACTTTGTTGGATTTAATTGATGCTTACAGAATGTTTCATTCCAGAGAAGCAGACTATACATTCTTCTAGTCTTAAAAAATGCAAGGAGATTGAAATCATATCAAACATCTTCTTGGATCACAATGGTATGAACTAAGCAATCAACCACAATAAAAAAAGGAACTGAAAAAAACATTCAAACACATGGAGGCTAAATAGCATGTTATTAAACAATTAATGGGTTAATAATGAGACCAAGGAAGAAATAAAAAAATTACCTAGAAGCAAATGAAAATGAACACGTAACAACATAAAATCAATGGGACATAGCAAAAGCAGTCCTGAGAGAGAAGCTCAAAGCATTATAGACCTACCTCAATAAGCCAGAAAAATCGCCAATAAACAGTCTAATCCTACACCTAAAAGAGTTAGAAAAGAACAAAGCCCAGAGTAAGTAGAAGGAAGGAAATAATAAATATCATAGTGTAAATAAATGACTAAAAAAACAATACAAAAGATTGATGAAATGAAGAGCTGGTTCTTTGACAAGGTAAACAAGATTAACAAACTTTTATCCAGACTCATCATGAAAAAAGAGGAACCAAATAAGTAAAATCTGAAATGAAAGAGAAGTAGCAACTGACATCACAGAGATAAAAAGATTTGTAAGAAAATACAGTGAACACTTTACCTGGAACATAATCAACAAAAGAAAAAAGCAAACAAAATATAACTAGAGACAGTGGAATTAAAAACAGTCTAATAGCCAGAGGGGAGGAGATGATGAGGGGAGGTTTTTCAGGAACTACTATAAAGGACACATGGACAAAATCAAGGGGGAGGGTGGAAGCAAAGAAGGGAGGTGGGTTTGGCTGGGGTGGCGGGTAGTAGTGGGGGTAAAATGCAGACAACTGCAATTGAACAACAATAAAATTATTTTTAAAAAGAAAAGAAAATATGGTGAACAACTAGATGCCAACAAATTGGACAACCTGGGTGAAATGGATAAATTCCTAGAGACATATAATCTTTCAAAACTGAATTGGGAAGAATCAGGAAACCTGAATAACCAATTACAACTAAAGAATCAGTAATCAAAAAATTCCCAACAAACAAAAGTCTTGGACATTTGGCTCCATAGGTGAATTTTACCAAACATTCAAAGAAGAACTAATACCTAACATTCCCGTACTATGTCAAAAAATACAAAGGAGGAAAGAATCCTAGGCTCTTTTTGCAAGGCCAGTATTATTCTAGCTCAAAGCCAGATAAATTTACTATAAAGAAATAAAAGTATAGGCCAGTATCTCCAATGAGCATAAATGATAAAATCCTCAACAAAATCTTAGCGAACAGGATCCAGCAGCACATTAAAAAGACCACACACCATGATCAAGTGGGATTATGTGAGGGATGCATGGTTGGTACAATATTTGCAAATCACTAAATGTGATACATCACATAAACAAAATGAAAGATAAAAATCAGATGATCACATCAATAGTACAAAAAAGCATTTGATAAAATCCTGCACCCACTTATGATAAAAACCCTTAGCAAAGTGGAAATAGAAGGTTCATACATCATATCACACATCAACATAATAAAAGCCATATATGACAAACCTACAGCCAACATCATACTCAATGGCCAAAAACTAAAAGGGTTTAATCTCCAAAATATATAAAGAACTCACACAACTCCACTCTAAGAAGACAAGCAACCCAATTAAAAAGTGGGCAAAGGACTTGAACAGACACTTCTTCAAGAAAAACATACAGAGGCACAAGAAAAGATGCTCAGTATCGCTAGCTATCAGAGTGATGCAAATTAAAACCACAATGAGATACCACTTCACACCAGTCAGAATGGCCATCATAAACAAAGCAACAAACAACAAGTGTTGGAGAGGTTGTGGAGAAAAGGGAACCCTAGTGTACTCACTGTTGGTGGGACTGCAGACTGGTACAACCACTATGGAAAACAGTATGGAATTTTCTCAGAAAACTAAAAATGGATCTGCCTTCTGACCCTGCAATTCCATTGCTAAGATTATATCTTAAGAACCTGAAACACCAATCCAAAGGAACCTATGCATCCCAATGCTCATAGCAGCACAATTTACAATAGTCAAGTGTTGGAAGCAACCTAGGTGCCCATCAGTGAATGAAATGGCTCAAAAAACTATGGTACATTTACACAATGGAATTCTATGCAGCAGAAAGAAAGAAGGAGCTCCTACCTTCTGTGACAGCATGAATGGAACTGGAGAGCATTATGCTAAGTGAAATAAGCCAGGCAGTGAAAGACAAATACCATATGATCTCACCTTTAACAGGAACCTAAATAACAAAACAAACAAGCAAGCAAAATATAGCCAAAGACACTGAAATAGAGAACAGGCTAACAGTAACCAGAGGGGAGAGGGGAGGGAATTTCAGGGGAAAGGGGAAAGGGTTTAAAATAAAATAAATAAATAAATAAATAAATAAATAAATAAAATAAAATAAAATCATTTCTTTTAAGACCAGGAACAAAACAGGGATGTTTGCTTTCACCACTCTTATTCAACATAGTACTGGAAGTCCTAGCCACAGTAATCAGACAAGAATAAGAAATAACCCTGATTGGTGTGGCTCAGTGGATTGGGCATTGTTTTGTAAACTGAAAGGTTGTGGTTCAATTCCCAGTTAGGGCATGTGCCTGGGTTGCAGGCCAGTATCCCTGTTTGGGGCATGAGAAGGCAACTGATCAATGTTTCTCTTGCATATAGATGTTTCTCTCCTTCTCTTTCTCCCTCCCTTCCTCTCTGTCTAAAAATAAACAAATATTTTTTTTTAAAAAGAAGAAGAAAGGCATCTAAGTTGGAAAGGAAGAAGTAAAGCTGTATTTACAGATGACATGATACTGTATAAAGAAAACTGTAAAGACTCCACCAAAAAGCCACTAGATCTAATAAAATTCTGCGAAGTAACAGTGCACAAAATTAATATTCAGACATCAGTGGCATTTTATGCACCAGTAATGAACCATCAGAAGGAGAAATTAATAAAACAACCCAATTTACTATTGCAACAAAAAGAAAAGGTACCTAGGACAAAATTTAACCAAGCAGGTAAAGATATGTACTTGCAAAACTATATGATATTAAAGAAAGAGACTGAGGAAGATACAAATAAGTTGTGTCATTTACAACTAACATTAACATCATTAATGTATGTCATTGGAAAAATTAACATAATTAAAATAGCCATACTACAAAATGCAATCTATAGATTCAATGCAATTTTTATTAAAATACCAATGGCATATTTCACAGACCTACAACAAATATTCCAAAAATTTATATGGAACCATAAAGGTCCCAAATAGGTTCAACAATTTGAGAAAGAACAATAAGGTTGGAGGGATCACAGTACCTGATATTAAACTATACTACAAAGCCATTGTAATCAAAGCAGTCTGGTACTGGCATGAAAACAGGCATAAAGATCAATGGAACAGAGCAGAGAGCCCAGAAATAAACCCATGCCTTTATGGTCAGTTAATATTTGACAAAAGAGGCAAAAACATATGATGGATATAATGGATATAAAAACAGTCCCTTCAATAAGTGTTGGAAAAGTTGGACTGGTATATGCAAACAATTGAAACTAGATCACCAAAACATACCACACAAGAACAAATACAAAATGTATAAAAACCTTAAATGTAAATTGCAAACCATAAAAATCCTAGGAGAAAACAAAGGCAGTAATATCTCAGAAATCTCGCATCAATATTTTTGCTGATATATTCCTCGAGCAAGGGAAACAGGAAAAATAAACAAATGGGACTACACTAAATTAAAAAAGTTTGGCACAGTAAAAGAAACCAGCAACAAAATAAAAATGGAACCCACTGTATTGGATAACTTACTTGCCAGTGATAACATCTAATCAAGGTTTAATTTGACAAAGATATGAAGAACTTATACAACTTAACACCAGGAGGATAATCCAATTAAACAATAGGCACAAGACCTGAATAGACACTTCTCCAAAGAAGATATACACATGGACAGCATATGAAAAATCATCAGAAAGATGCATATTCAAAACACAATGAGATATCACTTCACACCTGACAGAACAGCTACCTTCAGTAAGTCAACAAACAACAAGTGCTGGTGAGGATGTGCAGAAAAGGGAACCCTAATGCATTGTTGGTGGGAATGCAGACTGGTACAGACAGTGATCCCACTTCTAGGAATGTATCCTAAGAAACCAAAACACTGATTGGAAAGAATACATGCACCCCTATGTTCAATGCAGCACAATTTACATTAGCCAACCTCTGGAAATAGCCCAAGTACCCATTTTTAGGTGAGTGATGAAAAAAAGCTGTTATGCATTTATACAATGGAATGCTATGTGGCTATAAAAAAAAAAATGAAGTCACCATTGGTAATAGCATGGATGGACCTGGAGAGTATTATGCTAAGTGAGATAAGCTACTCAGAGAAAGACAAATACCATTTGTCTTTCGTTTTTTTTCATCTCACTGACACATGGAATCTATTGAACAAAACGAAGTGACAAACAAAATAGAAACAGAGGCATGGATACATGAAACAGACCGACAGTTCTCAAATGGGAGTGAGGAGGAAGAACTGGATGAAAGAAGGTGAAGGATTAGCCAAAAACCAGACATAGACAATGGTATGGTGATAGCCAGAGGAAAAGGGGGAGTGGGGTTAGGTAGAGGTGGGCAAAGAAGGGGGAAATGGGGATATTTGTCATAGTGTCAACTTTAAAAATAAAATTTTAAAATGTTTAATAACAATTTTCATCCAGAAAAGAGATAGTTATAATTTCAGAAGTAACAGCAACACCAATAAATCTACCAATTAGGGCTACTAGTTGCTGACCACTTAACAAGCATAATTTAATCCTCAATAACAGGCCTGTGAGTTAATTACTGTTATTTTTTATTACTATCATATCATTTTTATTCATTTTATTTTCTCTCTTTTTTTTATTGTTGTTCAATACAATTATCTCCATTTTCTCCCCACCACTCCCACCTACCCCAGCCATCTCCACCTCCCACCCTTGATCCTGCCCCCTTTTGGCTTTGTCTATGTGTCCTTTATACATGTTCCTTGATGACCCTTATCTCCCCTTATCCCTTCACACCTCCCCTCTGGTTACTGTCAGTTTGTTCTTTATTTCAATATCTATGGTTATATTTTGCTTCCTTGTTTGTTTTGTTGATTAGGTTCTACATATAGGTGAGTTCATATGGTATTTATCTTTCACCACCTGGCTTATTTCACTATCATCATGCTCTCCAGTTCCATCCATGCTGTCACAAAGGGTAGGAGTTCCTTCTTTCTTTCTGATGCAAAGTATTCCATCGTGTAAATGTACCACAGTTTTTTGATCCATTCATTTACTGATGGACACTTAGATTGCTACCAATACTTGCCTATTGTAAATTGTGCTGCAATGAACATTGGGGTGCATGGATTCTTTTGATTTGGTCTTTCAGAATTGTTAGGGTATATTCTCAGTAGTGAAATTGCTGGGTCAAAAGGCAGATCCAATTTTAGTTTTCCGAGGAAATTCCATGCTGTTTCTACAGTGGCTTCATCAGCCTGCATTCTCAAAAATAGTGTACTAGGGTTTCCTTTCCTCCACAACCTTACCAACACCTGTTTGTTGATTTGTTTATGATAGCCCTTATGACATGTCTGAGGTGACATCTCATTGTGGTTTTAAGTTGCATCTCTCTGATAGCTAGTGATTATGAGCATCCTTTCACATGTTGCTGGGCCCTCTGCATGTCCTCCTTGGAAAGTGTTTGTTCAGGTCCTTTGCCCACTTTTTAATTGGGTTGTTTGTCTTCCTGGAGTGGAGTCATGTGAGTTCTTTATATATTTTTGAGATCAAACCCTTGTCTGAGGTATCATTTACAAATAAATTTGCCCATATGTTTGGTTCCCTTTTCATTTTGCTGATGTTTGCTTTAGCCGTGCAGAAGCTTTTTATTTTGATGAAGTTCCATTTGTTTATTCTTTCTTTTATGTCCCTTGATGTAAGACATATTGGTGAAAATATTGCTGTGTGGAATATCTGAGATTTTCCTCCCTGTGTTCTCCTCTAGGACTTTTATGGTATCACTACTTACATTTAAGTCTTTTATCCATTTTAGTTCATTTTTGTATATGTTGTAAGTTGGTGGTCAAGTTTCATTTTTTTTTAATGTAGCTGTCCAGCTCTTCCAACACCAGTTGTTGAAGAGGCTATTTTTACTCCATTTTATGCTTCTGCCCCCTTTGTTGAATATTAATTGACCATAGAGACTTGGGTTTATTTCTGGGCTCTCTATTCTGTTGGTCTATGTGTCTGTTCTCATGACAGTACCAGACTGTTTTGATTACAGTGGCCTTGTTATATAGTTTGATTTCAGGTATTGTGATCCCTCCAACTTTGTTCTTCTTTCTAAAAATTACTGCAGCTATTCAGGGTCATTTATGGTTCCATATAATTTTTTGAAGTGTTTGTTCTATATCTGTGAAACATGTCATTGGTATTTTAATAGGAATTGCATTGAATCTGTAAATTGCTTCTGGTAGTATGGACATTTTGATGATGTTAATTCTTCCCATCCATGAACATGGTGTATGCTTCCATTTATTTGTGCCTTCCTTAATTTCCTTGTTCAGTGTTATGTAGTTATGTATGCTTTCTGAGTACAGGTCTTTCAGCAACTTGGTTAAGTTTATTCCTAGGTGCTTTATTTTTCTTGTTGTTATATCAAATGGGATTTTTATTCTGATTTCTGTTTCTGGTATTTCATTGCGGGTGTACAAAAATGCCTTTGATTTATGAATGTTGATTTTGTATTCTGCTGTTTTGCCAAATTCAATTATTAAGTTGAGAAGTTTTTTGGTGGAGTCTATAGGGTTTTTTATGTACACTATCATGTCATCTGCAAACAGTGAGAGTTTTGCTTACCCCTTTCCAATTTTGATGCCTTTTATTTCTTTTTCTTCTCTGATAACTGTGGTTAGAACTTCCAATACTATGTTGAATAGAAATGTTGAAAAGAAAGCAGACATTCTTGTCTTGTTCCTGATCTTAGTGGCAAAGCTTTTAGTTTTTGCCCATTGAGTATGATGCTGGCTCTAGGTTTCTCATATATGGCTTATGTTATGTTCACATATGCTCCCTCTACTCCCACTTTGCTGAGTGTTTTTATCATAAATGGGTACCATAACTTCTCTAATGCTTTTTCCACATCTATTAATATGATCATGTGATTTTTGTCTTTGCTTTATTTATGTGATGTATTATGTTTATTAATTTGTGAATATTGTACCATTCTTGCATCCCTTGCATCAATCCCACTTGATCATGGTGTATGATCTTTTTAACACATAGCTGGATGTGGTTTGCCAATATTTTGTTGAGGATTTTAGTGTCTATGCTCATCAGCAATATTGGCTTGTAGTTTTCTTTCTTTGTTGTGTCTTTATCTGGTTTTGAGATTAGGATGATGCTGGCTTTATAAAAAAGAATTTGGTAGTCTTCCAACATTTTGGATTTTTTGGAATAGTCTGTGAAGGATAGGGATTAGCTCTTCCTTAAATGTTTTCTAAAATTCTCCTGTGAAACCTTCTAATCCAGGGCTTCGTGTGCTGGGAGTATTTTGATTATTGCTTCAATTTTTCCAGCTATTATCAGTCTGTTCAAGGTTTCTGTTTCTTCTTCATTGAGTTTTGGAAGATTATATTTTTCTAGAAACTTGTCCATTTCACCTAGGTTTTTAAATTTTTCCTCATAGTAACTTCTTGCAATCTTTTGTATTTCTGTGGTATCAGTTGTAATCTCTCCTCTTTCATTTCTGATTTTGTTTATTTGTGCCCTCTATCTTTGTTTCTTTATGACCCTGGTTAAAGGCTTGTTGATTTTATCTTTTCAAAGAACCAGTTTCTGGATTTATTGATCCTTAGAATTGTGCTTTTAGGTTCTATGTCATTTATTCTGCTCTGATTTTGGTTATTTCCTTCCTTCTACTTTCCCTGGGCTTTGTTTGTTGTTGTTCCTCAAATTCTTGTAGATGTAGGGTCAAGTGGTTTATGTGAAATGTTTATATCTTTTTTAGGTAGACTTGTACCACTATGAACTTCCCTCTCAGGAGTGTCTTTGCTCTTTCCCATAAGTTTTGGACTGTTTTGAGTTTGTTTTCATTTGTTTTCAGACACTTTTTGATTTCATCTTTGATCTCTTTCTTGACCCATTCATTGTTTAATAGCATGCTATTCAATTCCCATGAATTTTATTGTTTTTTAGCAATTTCCTTGAGGGTGGTTTGTAGTTTCAGCCCCTTGTTGTCAGAGAAAATGCTTGATACGATTTCAATTTTCCTGAATTTGTTGAGACTTGTTTTGTGTCCTGTTATGTGATCTATCTTTAAAAATGTTCCATGTGCATAGGAAAAGTGTATTTTGCTTTTTTGGGATGAAAGGTTCTCTATATATCTGTAAGTCCATTTGATCTAGGGCATTGTTCAATGCCACAATATCCTAGTTGATATTTTTTTGAGAAGAGCCATCCATTTTTGACAGTGGCATGTTAAAATCCCCTACTATAATTGTGTTTCTGTCAATATCTTTCTTGAAGTCCTCCAAGATTTCCCTTATATAAGTGGGTACTCCCGTGTTATGTGCATATATGTTTATAATGTTCAAGTCTTCTTGAGGGATTCTTCCCTTGAGCATTATGAAGTGCCTTTCTATGTCTCTTTTTTATGGCCTTTTTCTGAAGTCTCTTTTGTCTGGTATATGTATTGCTAACCCAGCTTTCTTTTCCTGCCCATTTTCTAGGAATAATTTTTTCCAATCCTTCACTTTCTGTCCGTGTAGGTCTTTTGTTCTATGGTGAGTCTCTTTTAGGCACCATATGTGTGGGTCATGATTTCTTATCCATTTAACTATTCTATGCCTTTTGATTGGAGCATTTAAACCATTTACATTAAAGTTTATTAATGATAGGTACTTATGCATTGACATTTTACTACCTTTACACCTGTGTCCACTCTCTCTCACTCTTTTCTTCCTTTTCTTAAAGCAGTCCCTTTAGCATCTCTTGCAGTGTTGGTTTGGTGGAGGTGTATTCTTTCAGCCTTCTTTTGTCTAGGAAACTCCTTATTTGGTCTTCCATTTTAATTGAGAGCCTTCCTGGGTAGAGTAGTCTTGTTGTAGGCCTTCGTTTTTCATTACTTGGAATATTCCTTGCCATTCCATTCTGGCTTGGAGTGTTTCCATTGACAAGTCAGCTGCTAGCCTTATTGGAGCTCCCTTGTATGTCGCTACCTGTTTCTCTCTGGCTGCCTTTAAGATTCTCTCTTTGTCTTGGAATTTTACCATTTTAATTATGATGTGTCTTGGAGTGGGTCTTTTTGTGTTCCTCTTGACTTGGACCCTCTCTGCTTCCTGTATTTGTATGAGTTTTTCTCTCACCAAATTAGGGAGGTTTTCCATCATTACTTTTTCAAACAGGCTTTTTATCCCTTGCTCCTCTTCTTCTTTTGGTACTCCTATTATATGGATATTATTACATTTCATGTTGTTCTGCATTTCCCTTAACCTCTCTTCATTCTTTCTGTGTCTCTTTTCCATTTCTTGCTCTTTCTGGGAGTTTTTTTCTGCCTTGTCCTCTTGCTCGCTGATTTGATCCTCTGCTTCCTCTAGCCTGCTTTTGATTCCTTCTACTGTGTTCTTCAATTCAGAATTTGTATTCTTCATTTCCTCTGGGCTCTTGTTGATTGTTTCTATGCCCCTTTTCGCACTGGTGTAATTTGCAGTAAGTTCCTTGTAGCTTCCCTGTAGTTTTTGGTTATTCTCACTGAGCTCATTGAGCTTCCTTTAAACCATTGTTTTGAACTCAATATATAATAGTGATTGCCACTAGTTTTCATTTAGCTTTCTTTCTGAGGAATTTTGCTTTTCTTTCATTTGGGAGTTGTTTCTTTGTGTTCCCATTTTTTGTGACACTCTTCTTGTTTGCCTATGCTTCTTAAATTGATCCATTTTGACTCCCTGAGTTTGTGGTATGAAATTCTGTGGTAGGAGACCTGTAAGATTCAGTGGTTCAATCTCCTGAACTTGATGCTCTTGGGATGCCCCTTATGCCACTTCTGTTGGCCTTTGGGATGTGTTTAGGTTTTGATTGTTGTCAGGTCATTCTTTGGTGGGGCTTTTCCTCCAGCTGGTTGACTGAGAGATACTCTGCTCATCGTGTCTTTTAGATTGCTGTGCAGGTACTGCCAGACCAAAACCAGAAAGCCCAGGGAACAAACCCACACACATAAAAATATTCCTCCCTCCATAATCCCACTATCAACAGCAAATGAGCCAGTATTAATAAGGATATAAAGATATTAAGAGCCCTGGCTGGTGTAGCTCAGTGGATTGAGTGCGGGCTGCAATCCAAAGGGTCGCCAATTCGATTCCCAGTCAGGGCACATGCCTGGGTTGCAGGCCAGGTCCCCAGTGGGGGCCACATGAGAGGCAACCATACATTGATGTTTCTCTGTCTCTCTCTCTCCCTCCCTTCACCCCTTTCTAAAAATAAATAAATAAAATTAAAAATATGAAAAATGAAAGATATTAAGACTTATAAGAAAGGAGAGAAGGAAACTATAGTATAAAATCTAGTGACTTAATATGCACAAACTTGATGGACAAAAGACAAATGTTAAAAAAACTACACAGGAAAGAAAATATCGCTGATCATGAAGAAGACCCTAGTGGATTTTGTCTTGGTTGTCTCTAGTATTACCATTCTTTTTCCTTTCTGGACTGCCTCTGGTGATGTCAGATGTTGACCCTGTCTGTCTTTAGGCAACCTGGTCCAAGACTGCCAAGGATCTACTGTCTGTGGCTGTCTTCTTTGATTGTTAATCTAGCCACTCGGCACTCAGTAGTTAGGCTTAAGCCCCATAGGGTGATGCAGAATTCCTCATGGGGTTGGGATTTTTTTCTCATCTAGCTCACTTCTGTCCCTAAAGCCTCTGTCCCCATCTTTCCTTAAGCACCTCTAGTCCATTCTGTCCCCACTTTGCCAGGAATCTACTGTCTGTGGCTATCTTCTCAATTTTTAATCTAGTCACTCTGCTCTCAGCAGTCAGGCTTAAGCACCACAGCACCTGGGCAGAATTTTTTTCTGCAGGTGGGGCTGTTGTTTCCCCTCAGGCTGCTGCTGCTCAGAGGGGAGTGGTCTGCCTGAGCATGATGGCTGTTGCCACATAGGTGATGACTCAGCACTGGGTCCTGGCTACTCTCTCATTTCTGTCCCCAAAGCTTCCATCCCTAGTCTCTCCTCAGGCATCTCTAGCCCATTCTGCCCCTGATTTTGATGGAGCCCTGGGTAAGTGACTGCAAATGAAAACAAATGAAAATTTCTGTGTTGGCTCTATAAACAGCTCTTTGTGTCTCTAGCCATCTGTGTCTGATAGAGACCAACCCTGCTGCTTTTCATCACTGGTTGTTATCTGTGTTGTTTTCGGTCTCTAGTGCTCTAAGTTAGGGATTCAGCTTAGTGTTTAGACCACATTGTTCTCAGGGGGATCCAAGCAGCCACTTAATTCTCTCTCTGGTGCCCCCACCTGGGGGTTCCCAACCAGCCTTTTCGAGTCTCCACCACATTCCTTATCGGTCAGACTGTGCTGAAGGTGGTTCTTCTGTCTGTCTGACATTATAAGGCCTCTCTCTGGCTATTGTTCAGTTTTTTGTTCCAGGTAATTTCTCCACAATTTAGTTGTAATTCCAGATTGTTCCTGGGAGGAAGTTAGTGTGGCTTCCTTTTACTCCTCCACCATCTTGCCTCTCTTAATTACAGTTATTATGTACATTTTCCTTATTAGATATTTAAGGAAGTGGCACAAGATGACGTAGATAATAAGTGGCAAAACTGGAATTTGACCTAAGGATGTTGGAGGACAGGATGTAAATCCTTAATCATACACAAAATCATGGAATTGAAACATGGCCTTAGCAGTTTTCTTTGGAAAGTATAATCCTTAGTACCATCTCTTGAATAAGACAGATTTTTTTTTTTAGATGTTACCAATTTTATAGTTGCCATCATTACCTGCATAATTGGGCTGTACACAGTGGTTTGGTCTGTGGAAGGATGGAAGAGCAAGTTGGTGCTCTCTGCTATGCTTGTGTAAAAAGTTGCTCCTAATCAAGTAAAGAGTCAGAATGGCCTTGATTTTCTAGTGGTCCATGAGATACGCTTTCAGACCCAACAGACCTTAAGCACTGTGGCCAGTAGGCACTATTCTGCATTTGTGAGGGATACAATTTTTTAGAAAATTTCAAGGAAGTTTTAAAAACAAATATACTTTATTATATGTAAGTAAAATATTTATATTTTATAATGTATATTTTATATTATAATTTATATAATACATAAAACAAGTTTATATTTTAATAGTCCTCACTATTTGAAATTAATAGTATCACTCTTTTGTTTTTCATTCTTTAATTGATTAACATCCTATTATATCTATTGTGTATTTGTCTATCTATGTTATCATCTATCTGTCTATCTGATTAACATTCTTGCCTGAATTTGAATTCAGGCATTAAATTTGCGAGATGAGTTTGTTTTCTATCTTTATTCTTTTCTATTGTATTTTTTCCATTATCATTTAACCCTCTTACACCCTCTCTGCCTGGCAATCACCACACTGTTGTCCATTATCCATGAGATGTGGAAGAAAAGGAAAAAAAGACTTTTCTCCTTTTTGCTCAATCCCTTCATCCCCTTAGCTCCCCACCCCCAGTAGCTGTATTCCTGCTCTCTATCTATGGATCTGTCTCTGTTTTACTTATTAGCTTAGTTTGTTCATAGATCCCACATATGAGTGAAATCATATGGTATTTGTCTTTCTCTGCCTGGGTTAATATTCTGCAGGTCCATACATGCTGTAGCAAAGGGTAAAATTTTCTTCTTTTATGCAGCTGAATAGTATTCCATTATGTAAATGTCCCATAGTTTTATCCACTAACCTACTTGTGGGCACTTGGGCTGCTTCTATATCTTGGTAATTGTAAGTAATGCTGCAGTGAACACAGTGGTGCTTATGTTCTTTTCAATTAGTGTGTTGGGTTCCTTCAGATATATTCCTATAAGTGATATTGCTGGGTCAAAAGGTAGGTCTATTTTTAATTTTTTGAGGAGACTCTATACTGTCTTCCACAGTGGCTGCATCAGTCTGCATTCCCATCAACAGGGCAAAAGGGTTCTCTTTTCTCCCCATCCTCGCCAATACTTGTTGTTTATTGATTTATTGATGATAGCCATTCTGTCATCTGTGAGGTAATATCTCATTGTGGTTTTAGTTTGCATTTCTCTGGTGATTAGTGACATTGAGTATCTTTTCATATGTCTAATGGACATCTGTATATCTTCTTTGGAGAAGTGTCTATTCAGGTCTTTTGGCCATTTTTTAATTGGGTTGTTTGTTTCTTTGGTGTTGAGTTTTGTAAGTTCTTTATACATTTTGGAGATTAACCCCTTATCAGATGTATTGTGTTTTCCCATTCAGTGAGTTGTCTTTCTATTTTGTTGATGGTCTCCTTTGCTGTGCAACTACCTTTTAGTTTGATGTAGTTCCATTTTTTTTCTTGCCTGGGAGACATAGCAGATAAAATATTACTATGAGCAATGTCTGAAATTTTACTGCCTATTCTTTCTTCTAGGATTTTTATGGTTTCAGGTCTAATATTTAAGTCTTTAATCCATTTTGAATTTAATATTGTGTGTGGTATAAGTAAGTGGTCTAGTTCTCTTTTTTGCACATATCAATCCAACTTTCCCAACACCATTTATTGAGTAAGCTATCTTTAGCCCACTGTATGTGCTTTCTTCCCATGTCAAATATTAATTGACTATAAAGGTGTGGGTTTATTTCTAGGCTCTCTATTCTGTTCCATTGATCTATGTGTCTGTTTTTATGCCAGTACCACACTGTTCCATTCTTTCTAAAAAAACACAACTAAATTGCAGCCAAATGTGCATTGGCATCTCTAAACTAATTTTTATGAACTCACTAGATTGTTTAGTTAAGTATTATAGTTATGGGAAATCATTGATTCTACTAAGGATATATTCTTAACTCAATTTTGGACAACTTTTTAATAATATTGTGGGTTTTATTCTATTTCAATTCCATTTTTTAAAAAATTGAAATAAAAGTGGGATATCTTTTAGTTTGCTTAACTGTTTTCAACTACATTTCTCCCTGTCAAGTAGCATTTTTAACATTTGTGGCCCTGGAGACTCTTGTGGGGCTGAAAAAGATAAATCTTTCCTCTACTCAGTAATTTGAAATTATTTCATTTGCATTTCTGTGGTATAGATGCAGGACCAAGTAGCATTTTCTCTTAAATATCTCCTTTAACTTTTACACTTTATTCAGTTCTGTTTGAACTTACAGATATATGGTTAAGAAATAATATGATGATTTGGTGAAAATGAATCACCACGATCTTAAACAAGGTACTAATTGCTTTGGAACATCAACAGTGAACATAATGCTTGGTAAAGACTGTGATTTTTGCCTGGGGCTTATAATCCACTGTAGTATATCTTACATCTTGTCCCATAACCTCTTCCACACGTACATGCCTTCTCTTAGTGATCACTCTGAACAAAGGGAGGGGACATGCTCATTGTTCAGACAGATGAGCTGAATCTCAACATCTCCTGCAACAGCACAGCAGCGTGGGGAATTGTTGAGATGCAATACTAGTGAGGTGTATGCTAGAATTTAAAAAAGCAGACAAAGATATTAGTCAAAGATTTTGTGCATTAAAATCTTTGAAGATTTTTCTCATCTATTAACACCTGTCTTCCTTCAGTATTTCTTGACAGTTTTCTTTCTTTACAGTTGGGCCAAATCTTTATAGAAATAGAGTTTTAAAGGAACCTTTGAAGGTGAGGGATCATTCTACCTCCTGGTTATTTGATTAGAGTCAGCACATGAAGTTGATACCACATCATAACATAGGGGGTCAAATTATGTTTATGAGCAAGTGAATGGGAGAGTATATTTCTGATCCACCAGCCATTATATAATTTTAGGAAAAATATGATTATAGATTAATAAAAATAAAGAGGTGCCTCATGCAGTCATTTATTTTATTCTTATTATGGTTTCAAGGGACAATAAATGAGGTCCTTTCTTTAATTCCCGAGTTTATGCTCACTTTATTACTTACAGAGCTTATTGAAAATGTGGCTTTACATTTACAGCCAAATAGGCCTGTTAATTTCTCATGTGCATACATTTTGGTCTTGGAACATCCTACCAAAGAAAAGTTTGAGTCTGATGAAGAGACCTATTTACTCTGGATTCTGCTTTCTGTGGGAGTGAGGCAAAGAGGGAGAAAATGTCAAATCCCTGTATGCATGTGGAGGACCATGGATATCAGACTTGTCACTCACCATTATGATACAGAATTTCTCCTCTTGTAGGTAAGAAGTCCATTCACAGGAAAACAGAGTTTCCCCCACTATCCATTTCCTGGGAAATTTCTTTTGGCCTTTTTTGCATGAAGTGGGTAATATTGGTGTCTTATTGGAGCCATTGTCAGACTGAGAGTCCAGACAAAGGGGCTTGAATAAAATCAGGTCCTGGGCAGTTTGTATTGTTGGATTCCACTGGTACATAAATGCTTTTTCCTTTCCTTCCCTTTTCTTCCCTACCTTTATATTATGATTTCGATTTTTCCCTCCCTACTTCCCCCCTCCCTCCTTCCCTCTCTTTCTTTCTCCCTCATTCCCATCCATCCATCCATCCATCCATCCATTTTTCTTTCTGTGAAAACAGCCAATAATCATCTAGAATAGTTACAGAGTTAAAAAAAGTTGCCGTAGAACATAAAGATTTTTTCTCTTTATATTCACCATCTTATGCTCTCCCCTTGCTCTCTACTTTCCAAAATAATATTTAGGTCTTTCTAGAGGTACATCTTAGCACATCCTTCTTCTAATATATATCTTGGTAGAATATTCTCACATGGTATTACAATTTCAAGTTGCCCTTGCTCCATTTAATTCCTTCTCAATATTATTTTTCTGAGAACTTTTGTGTGTGTGTTCTACTCCTAGTTTTATTTCAGGATATATAAGTAGGTTACCCGTAAAATTAGTATTTGATTTTTTATATTGATATCTAAAAGGAAAGGGGCTTTCTTAGCTATAGTTTCTTATTCATATTCCATGTTGCATTTAATTTAAGCAACCACTGCCAAATAAGAACCCAAGTGGGTTCTTATTTTTAGCACAATTTAATGTTGAATCTTAGTACATGAAGAGGGATGCAAGGTCCTATTTACCAGACTTTAAAAGACACAGCAGAGTGAATAATGGGGGCACAGAATTAGTGTTTCAGAGTTTATATTCACTACATATTATGTTGTATGTGGATCAAATAAACAAGACATGACCAAAAAACATGACTAAAAGAAATCTTATAAATCTGATATCATGGTTTTTAGGGATTCATGAAAATATTATACCAGTTTAGTGGTGAAAAGAAATTTGCTTTAAAATGTAACCACATATTCCTTAAAATATTTCTGTGGGTGGAATGATACTCACTTTAGCATTATTTTATGCAATACAAACTAATTCACTATGAATGAATTTTATCTTTCTATGGTCTTGGAAGTTGATTATCCAAATTATGCTTTAAAAGTCTTAATACCAAAGACAGCACAGTAATTGGGATCTACATATATGATTATCAATTGAAAAGGTAATAAATAAAAAAGTAATGAATGAAGAGATTATTTTTGTACTTGGAAAACAATGCTATAAGTTTATGATCTGCTCTAGTTGATTCTTGAATAACATTTTCTCAATATAAAGTATAAGCAAAACAAACTGGAAATTTCAGCCAAGGTGGAGGTGTATGTAGACTACTGTGCCTCCTCGCACAACCAAAATAAGGACAGCTACAATTTAGAAACAAGATAACAACCAGAACTGACAGAAAATTGAACTGTACGGAAGTCAGACAACCAAGGAGTTAAAATAGACACATTCATCCAGACCGATAGGAAGGGCAGTTGGGCAGCCCGGCAGAGAAGGGTCCTGGAACAAAAAGCAGTGGCACTGGGTGCACAAAGCATCCCAGGCACGCAAGACCACAGCTGGCAGACTCTGGGCACACAGGCTGCCCCTGGCAGACCCTGGGCCTGGGGTGGCAACAGGCAGACTCAGCAAGGCAGCGACTGTGAAGCGAGGCACTGCACACAAAGCAGCTGGCTGACCAGGTGGTCCCAGGGTCCCAGCACCAGGAAATAGAGCCTCAAAACACTGATTGAAAACACCTGTGGGGGTTGAGGTGCAGGGGGAGACTCCCAGCCTCACAGGAGAGTGCATTGAACAGACCCACAGGGTCCTAGAACGTGCACAAGCCCACCCACACGGGAATGCGCACCAGAATGGCCCAGTTTCCTTGGGGGGAAGTGGAGGAAAGGACTGAAATCCAACAGAGAGCAGAGCAAGTGCCATTGTTCCATCTCAGACCCCGCCCCCACATACAGTGTCAGAACCCAGCAATATGGGTTGCCCCGCCCTGGTGAACATCTAAGGCTCCACCCCTCATATGCAACAGGCATGACAAGACAAAAAAAATGGCCCAAACAGAAGAATAGATCAAAGCTCCACAGCAAATACAACTAAGTGACTAAGAGAGAGCCAGCCCATCAGATGCACAGTTCAAAGCACCGGTGATCAGGATGCTCACAGAATTGGTTGCAAATTTGATGAAAAAATGAAGGCTACACTAAGTGAAATGAAGGAAAATGCACAGGGAACCGATAGTAATGGAAAGAAAACTGGGACTGAAATCAATGGAGTGGACCAGAAGGAAGAAAGAAACATCCAAACAGAAAAGAATGAAGAAACAAGAATTTGAAAAAAAATGAGGAGAGGCTTAGGAACCTCTAGGACATCTTTAAATGTTCCAACATCCGAATTATAGCAGTGGCAGGAGAAGGAGAGGATGAGCAACAAGTGGAAAAGTTATTTGAACAAATAATAAAGGAGAACTTCCCCAATCTGGCAAAGGAAATAGACTTCCAGGGAGTCCAGGAAGCTCAGAGAGTCCCAAAGAAGTTGGGCCCAAGGAGGAACACACCAAGGCACGCCATAATTACATTAGCCAAGGTAAAAACGAAGGGGAGAATCCTAGAAGCAGCAAGAGATAAGGAGACAGTAACCTACAAAGGAGTTCCCTTAAGACTGTCGCTGATTTCTCAAAGGAGACTTTGCAGACAAGAAGGGGCCGGAAAGAAGTATTCCAAGTCATAAAAGGTAAGGACCTACATCCAAGATTGCTCTATCCAGCAAAGCTTTCATTTAGAATGGAAGGGCAGATAAAGTGCTTCTCAGATGAGGTCAAGGTAAAGAAGTTCAGCATCACCAAGCCCTTATTTTATGAAATGTCAAAGGGACTTATCTAAGAAAAAGAAGATAAAAAACATGTATAGTAAAATGACAGCAAACTCACAATTATTAACAACCACACCTAAAAACAAAAACAAAAACAAAAACAAAGCAAACAACTAGAACAGGAACAGAACCACAGAAATGGAGATCACATGGAGGGTTAGCACCAGGAGAGTGGGAGGAGGAGAGAGGGGGAAATGGTACAGAGAATAAGTAGCATAGATGGTAGGTAGAAAATAGACAGGGGGAAGGCAAGAAGAGTATGGAAAATGTAGAAGCTAAAAAACTTATGACACATGGGCATGAACTAAAGGGGGGGGGGGATGTGGGTGAGAGAGGGTGTGCAGAGTGGAGGGGAATGAAGGGGGGGAAATGGGACAACTCTAATAGCATAATCAATAAAATATAAGTAAAAAATAAATAAAGTATAAGCAAAGCTATGTTAAACTATTTTATAGTTTATAGTTCTGAGAATTACACAACTGGTAAATCTGAACATTTGACAATTTTTTCTTGGCTTTTATGCTGAATTTTGAACATAATAATGAATGTATATACATATATATTATATACATAGTTATTTTAATGAAATAAATGTTGTTCTTCTGCATAAAAGACTGAGGAAAAATGAAGATAGGCATAGTTAGGAAAAAAGAGAAACACTTTTAGACCAGATTAGTAAAAAATGAAATGTGGATTGTGTGGTTTCATTTATTTGAATGAGTGTTATGCAAAAACAGTTATGAGTTTCAAGTTTCAAATTAGAATTATGCAGTGTTATAAAATATGAAATGGTATCTAGAAAGGAAAACATAAGATGTTAAGGACAATGTTTGAGAACGAAATGGGGGTTTTTCAGGGGTTGTGGGTTTATGATTCCAAAAACAACCCAAAGGGAAGTATCTACCATCTGAAGTGAGACTGAGTAACACTGATACTTGAATTTCAGGATTTCACACACATGCATGCACATGTGTGCACCAATCCATGCACATGCACACAAGTATGAAACAATGTTTTTTCCATATAGGAAATCTTTATTGTTTTCTTCTTCAAAGGGTTCAAAGCTTGTGACCTCTGAAACACTTTATGTTCGATGCATCACCATAGAATTCCATGGAAGAGGAAGTAAGTGTCTGGTGGTCTGAAAGCATCGGGTCCCTGGATATACAAGAGGATCAACAAGTTCTATAGTCTTGGGCTCTCCCTCTGGGGGAACATTTTTACTCCAATTGTTCCTTAGTATTGTTTTACTGCCCTGGGTAACATTCATTGTACTGCCTCTCCTAAAAGTGACTTTCCTGCTTGGCCTAACAAACTGTTTGTTCACCTAGAATTCAAAGTATCTGTGGTTAATAAAAAGGCAAAACAACCAATTTTGTTTTTGTCAACTCTCCATTATTCTGTTTTCTTATATAAAAAAGATTTGAATAAACATTCCTTCCTAAAGGAATAGGAACTACAAGCTACAGGAGTATTCCATGGATGAGGTCTGGTGAAGAAGCAACAACTGAGAAGAAGGAAACATGCACTGGGAGAGTTGGACAGGAATGGTAGGTAGTCTGCAATAGACATGTGGTGTCATAGTGATGTAACAACTGGCACCTAGCAGGTTTCAGAGAAGGTAAGGGGATGGGAAGGAGGGGAAAAGAAGATGGAGATGAATTCTGCAGGTCCCAGAGGAAGAAAGGAATAATAATTCAGCAAGGAAGATGCAATTACTGGGACTAGGGTGCCAAGGGAGGTTTGGGCAGAGAAACAAGGTGGCTGCCTGACTCCTAAACACAGTACACAGGGGAGAGAAGGGCCAGAAGGGTGATATTATGTGAGTGGTGTTTCTTTTTCATGATGGGGCTTTTTACACAGAGCTGGGGTCAGTCTGAGCTTTAGGTTCGTGGTCAGTGGCCCTCAGGATGAAGAAGGGTTGCATGGTTAGAAAACAAAACCCTTCTCTACAGAAGTATGAATTTCAATATTATTATAGATGTTTTAGAGGAAAGAGGGCATAAAATTCAATTGATCCAAGCCCATTGTTTTACTCAGAGGTGAAATGATTTAACCAAGGTCAATAGCCAAATCTGAATGAGAGAGACCCCATACTCTGGACATTGTGTCACAGCTCTTAGGCTACCTCTGATTGGTCCTAAGCATATCAGCAGAAAAGTAGGTGAAACAGAGATTGTTTTTGCAAAATTATCTATGTTCTGTGGCCCCTTTATAATGATTAAGTCTTTTATCTTTCCCTTCTTTTCTTTCCCTCCCACCCCAGCAAACCCCTTGCCTTCTAACAATCCAGTGAACAATAGATGCACTTACCATTGCTCTGCTGCCTAGGAATGTCACAGGTAATAAGTAACCTGTGACATTGCCTAGACCCAGAAACTTCCTGAATTTAGGAATGGGGGAGGAAGTGTTCTCTTAAGTTCTTTTTCAGGTACCTTTAGGTTGCACTGTTTTAAGTGATTAAGGTGTACTAAAATGAATGTTAACAACTCAGGAAGGTGGGGTTTTAGCCAGCTCCCAAAGAAAGAAGGAGTTTACATGATATCCAACATGTCTCATGTTTAAAAAGCATACCTATATTTAGATATAGGTATATTTTGATAGTTATTGAGATTTCATGGGCTACATAACAAGCCATTAAGCAATGTGAACAAGTATAAAAACCACAAACATGCTCTTTAAAGTATTCTTTATTCAAGGAGAATGCTAGGGAAATTTAAGTAGTAAATATTTTTGGGGGGCAGTGGTTATTGTGTTAGTTGTTTTATTGGTGAATTAGAAGAGGACAAAGGAAGAAAGGGTAGACCAACACAGTAATTTTAAAGACCCAGCAGTGGAAAGCCCGGTGATAAGCATCAGAGGTTTAGCTTTAGGAGACAGTCACTGGAGTTGAAGTAGTAGGCACTGAAGGGTAGTTTCTCATAGTATTTCCATTTTACATACTTCTCCACATGGTGTTTGAAGAATGCTATGGGAAGCTTCTGCTGATTGACCACAGAAGGAATTCCCCATTGCTTGTAGAACAACTAGAAGGTCCCATTGGATGTGTTTTCATACAAACTACTTGAGGCAAGGGCCATATTTTCTCACAGCTTCTAGAACAATGCTTTTCACATAGTAGGCATTCAATAAAGATTTGTTCAATGTATGAGTGCATAGGGTTTCCATAAAGACATGATCCAAAGCTTTCTGGGTGATTCTTACTCCATTTTTATTGCCATTCCAAAGTTATAGCTCCCATAGCAACAATAACTTGTACCCCTAGAGCACATGTAGTGTTTAGTATTTCTGTATGTGGTGTCAGCTTTCATGTCATGTTATACGATATATGTAACTGGTTAAGTTACAGGTGTTTTGGGAACCACAGGCCTTTTCCCATCTAAAATAAGCCCTTTCTGACCATACTAGTCTATGCAGAGATAACATTCACTGTACAACCTTTTCCTGCCTAACTTCTTCCCCCTAACCCTGGACCCTGTTTGGTTCACATATCAATTTGCAAGATTGTGTGCTAATTAAAATGATAGTTCTGTGCTTAACAGTGTTTTTGCTAGTAACACTATGGTATTAATTGTTCTGAAAGCCACCGTTATACTTACTATTGTTTTTTCAGAAGTTCTTTTATATTATACCTACAGTTTGAAAGGAGGATCAATTCAAGAGTTGGGTTGATTATGTAAGATGTTTCTAGGGACGATGACATAGAATAAATATGTTACTTCATCCTGTCTCAGGCAACCAAAGATGAAATGTAATGGCTTAATTTTCCTAAAGTAGATACTTTAACTTTCCCTTTTCTGTTTATAATTAGATTTTTAAAAAGGAGTTTCTTGAAATTTAGAAAGAGAACTAAACCTCTTATTCTTCCATTAATTCTTTGAACTTTATGAATAGAAAGCCAAGGAAAGGGGGCAGTGTGCTGGTGAGAGGGAGGTTAGGACAGGTCAAGTGGAGTGACGTGCTCTCCTCTCCAGGTTCCAACAGTGTTTTCTGGTAGATATTGGAGCGCCTCATTTAAACAGATTGGCTGTGAGCAGCAGATATTGCTCTTTGTGTTATTTGAAGCTTAGAGATTTATCTGTTGTACTCTCTAAGGGAAAATGTTACTGTATCTATGTCTTTTAAAGGGAGAACACCTTATTGTTTAAGACTGATTTACTTACAAGGCTTTTACCCTTCTGATAATCATTCAAACAGTTAGTGAAGCAATATGATATTTTACCAATGTTTATTACACATCAGCAATTAACATCAGGTTCCTCACCAGAACACAATATACTTATCTTTTGTTTTTGAATTTGGAAGATTTAATGACATGAAAAGAATCTCAGTTATTTTCTTAATTGGAAAAGAAAGTTATATTATATACTGCATGCTTCAATCTTATATATAATACAAAAGTATAAAGTGCAAGGGTCATCAATGATACACTGATATTAATGTCTTACTAGTGGGATACTTTGAGAAAATTTTATGTTTTTTTTCTTCACTAATTTCTAAAATTTCAGCAACGAAGTGGCTAGTTTTAAACATAAATACAGACAAAATAATAGGTTGTTTTGGCCTTTGACCTGGTAATTCTAGTAATTTAGAAAATAATCAGATCTGGGTAAACAAGTTATATCACTTCCATCACTTATATTATTAACACACACACAAAAAGGAAGAATCTGATGTCATAAAAGAGAGGAGTGGTTAGATGTGTTAAGGTAAATCCATAGATAATATGACATTAATGTTTTTTAACAACTTGAATGACCTAGGTGTATGCTTCTGATTTAATGTGGAATGAATGTTAAATGAAATAAATTAGCTTATATAGTTAGATACTAATTATATAAAACATAAAATGTATATGTAAGAAAAAGATCATAGATAACCAAACTTCTAGTAGTGCTAATTTCTTGGGTTGGGGAATCATGCTTCTTAATTTTTCAATGAATAAGCACTCATTCAGTTTGCAAGCTTGTGTGCTAATTAAAGTGATAGTATATCATTTTATATAGCCCTTTAAAATGAGATATATAAATACTATGATATTTTTTCAGAAAGTGTCAGAAGATGACCCAGATAAGATTCCTTTAGTGTTTTGGTGAACATAATTAGACCTAGAGCACAGTACTTTTTAAAAAAAGATTTTATTTGTTTCTTTTCAAAGTGAGAATAAGGGAGGGAGAATGACAGGGAGAGAAATATCAATGTGTAGTTGCTTCTCGCATGCCCCCTGCTGGGTACCTGGTCTGCAACCCAAGCATGTGCCCTAAGTGGGAATCAAACTGGCAGCCCTTTGGTTTACAGGCTGGCACTCAATCCACTGAGTCACAGAAACCAGGGCTGGAGCATGGTACTTTTTTCTATGTTCATCTAGGGGCTTAAATTAACAAGAGCAAATAACATCCTTGAATTTCTGGGACACTTCTCATATACTGCAGAGACATACAAAGATGTCTCAAGCTTTAGGATAGAACTAGTGGATTGTTTAAGCAGTTATAGCTTAGACATATTATTGTTAATATGATTATTCGACACATTATCAACTCTGTCCAATTGATCGGGAGAGTTCTATCAGATTAATAAGAAACAGAACAGCATCCTACAGGATTTGCTGCATACTGGACATATGGATTAAGAATTGGCTGTATTAACCTCAGTGCCTCTGTAAAGCTACAGGACAAACCCAATATATGAACTGACCCAACCTCTTAGGCATCCCTGGATCCCTGGCTTGGAGGAAATAAACCTGTGGACTAGCAGTGACCTATGCAAAGAAGGCCCTTCATAAATAACTAAGTGATCAGAGGGCACCTAAAGCACATTTGGTCCATCTACATCCCATCCCATAATAAGGTACATACAGTTGACCTTGGAACAACATGGGTTTGAGCTATATGGATCCACGTATATGTAGATTTAAAAAATACTGTAAATGCATTTTCTCTTTCTTATGATTTTCTTAATACTTTCTTTAGCTTAGTTTATTAAAAGACTACATATGTGGTACATATAACATAAAATATGTGTTAATTGACTGCTTATGTTGTTGGTAAGGATTTCAACAGCAGGCTATTAATAAAGTTTTTGAGAAGTCAAAAGTTATACAATGATTTTCAGTTGCATGTGTGAAGGGTGTTGGTGCCTCTAACCTCTCCGTTGTTCAAGGGTCAACTGTACTTTATATATTACATTTGCATGAGTGGTGCCTATCTTGGGTAAAAAAGTAAAAATAGGAGAAATAATTGTATCAAGAGCACTAAAAAGATACTGAAAATCCTGGCTAATTATTGTGTGCCTGCTGTGTGCCAGGCCTGTGCAAGAGATGCTGGCATTTGTCTTGCCATGATCAGTGACTCCTGCTCCGGATTTGTTCTAGGCCTTGTCCTTGCCTGACAGTTATAACATTTAAAAAGACACAGTGGCCAGGCTCTTGACATATATGGTGCCCGATGCCCTTTACCCCCTGTCCATATCTCATTTTTGGTCTGTGCCCTGATGATCTTCCATCTAGGTCTGAGGCAAATGAGATTCAAGGTGAGAGAAAGAACAAATCCTGTAAGATAATTCTGTAACTCACCTCATCTTCATAATCTTCCCTGAGCTCCCTCTGATGCTCACCCTGGTATTGATCGTGTCACAGGCTATAGCAGACCGAGGCAGGGGGCCGAAAACCTTTCCTCACAACCCTTGCCAGTGCCCCTGTTTCAGGTCCAAGAAGAAAAGCCTGCTGTGAAAACAATCAGTGCATTTGCTTTAGATCTAAGTGATTCCAACGAGGTCGATGCTTCATGCTGATGTGTTGAAAACATTTAAAAAATTTCTCAGAGTTTGATTTCCACTGGAACATTGTGGTATGTGTCTCAATGTCTGAAAATCTGCAGTTGTTATTTCTCATGAATGCAGTGACAACTGCTTCCTGACACAACACACACAAAACAGAGGCTTTTGTCTGCATGGATATTTACTATGAAGAATTTTTGGTGGGGGAAGGGAGGAACATGTGTGCAAATGTGGTTGATAGCCACATGCTATATTGACCAGTAGTGGTAGGATTTTTGTTTTTGTTTGGTTTATTCCTGGAGTGAATATGATCCAATGTTGACTGACTGTAAATGTGAGAGAATGGACAACTCTCTTACTTGGTTTTGAATTTTGAGGTTGTCTTTGTTTTGGCACAGACTTTTCTTAAAGCCAACCATTTATAATAGTGCCAAGAGTGGCTTATCTTCTAAAAGATCTATCAGAACTCTACAAATTCATATGTATATTCAGAAATAATTGGACTTCTTTATCACATCTTGGAATCAAGTGGCAAAATAGGCATTATAGAAAGGCACTCTCTATAGCCAGGTTAATATTTATTTACTCTCTGGCAAAGACCTGGGACAGTATTTAATTGTAGAAGGTACAGTAATAAATTTTCCACTTGAAGAAAAATCCCTAAAGAAAAGGAATGCTGCACTAAGCAAGCATTTACATGTTGTTGGGGAACACGATTTGGGTTTGGGGTATGGTTTGAAAGTGTGGGGGTCAAGGACATTTATAAACATGTTATACTTGTTGACATTTCTAAGCTCCCCATCCTAGTTATTAATAGCAAACCTGAGATATGTTAAAAACAAAAGACTAATCTACAAGCCACAGCTTTAAAATTACTTTTCTTTTATTTTAAGATGAAGTCAGAGGACTGACGTTAAAGCTTTTTGTTTTTTCCATATAGCTGTGTGAAAGATCTGTGCCTGAATCAGCTAGAACTCAGTTGTCTAGTGCACTGTCTTCCAAGTTCTATCAAAAGTTATGTGCATCATTTCAGCTGAATGTTCTTGGCAGTGCTGCCATTAAAACCAATTGTTGATGTTTTCTTCTAGGCATGAGCCCTCTGGGGCTATGTGACCCTGTGTGCTGTTTGCTATCAAGTTCCTGAGAGAATGTTCTTGTAATGATCCAAGAGAAAGTGGCAAATGAATGCTCTTCTTCGGGTGTTTTGTTGATTTTTCAGAAAGCCTACCAATAGGAAAGTTTCCTCAAAACTATAATCAATGAGTTTATTGCATAAATCCAAGTGAGGGGAAGCAATGTTATGTTTCCTTTAGTCAAATGAGTGAGATCCCCTTTTCCTCTGATCTGCTGCTTTTCCAAATGGTTAGTTAGATTTATTTTACACCAGAATTATTCCCTGTTCATTAACTGTTCCCACCTGTGGTTATCCTATATTCATGAGTGATATAGTGGTTTATTTTGCTGAACACTAGCATCGAGTACATATTGTTTATGTACTTGACTATTAGAATTTATATTTTAAGTACAAACTGCATATACATGATCTTTTGTGGAATTTTTATCTCCTACTGTTATATCTCATTTAGAAGAGATAGATAGGGTGTGGCTTTTATGGGGAATGGCGCTATAGGTCTTTGATTAATCATTTCACACTCGCATTTCCATGTAATCTGTCTATCTAGAAAGACAAAAGTGTTTTCACGGTGTTAAGCTAGTGATAGTCATAATTTCCTTATGAAGAAGATTGGGAAGAAAATTTCAACTGACTATGTATATACTGACTGTATCTTAAAGGCACAAAAGTTTTGTGTTGTTTAAGGGGGGCCTAGGTCACTGCTGACAGCTCTTGGAATATAATTTGTCTCCAGCTTTCTAATTCTCTTCTCTTTATATTAGATATAAGCTTCTCTAAAATGGGCCTGCTGGTGTCCAGCTCCAGCAGGTCCAGGGATTCCCAATGGAGGGATGGCGTTGGCGGAGGAATGACACAAGAGGTGCAGTTTCAAGCTCAACAGCCAGGCAGCTCTGCTTGGGCTCTTGAGTTCTTTATTTTTATACAGTTGGTTGTGTACATGTGGCATTTGTGAAAGCAATCAAAATGTGGTTCTTAGGACATATTTGCTTTGTCATTGCTCTGTAGAAAATATGACACAGACATAATAGGAAGTAGCTGCTCATTGCATATTATTGTGCAAGCTTTTAGCTCCTAACCTTTGCAATTAATCAGTAATACATTTTACCACGTTATATAACACCTTAATTTCTTAAAGCTTAACTTAATTTTAATCTATATATTTTAAAGTTGCAAGCTGGGCAAGTAGATGGGCACAGGACTGTTTTAGCTCACTGACAAAGGCCATGCAGAAGGCTTTTGTGGTCAATGTGGTTAGTATCTGTCTCTCACTTCTCACTTCAGCACCAGAACCCTGTCACCTTACACAAGTAATAATCTTTGTTTTGCTCAGTCCATTTGGCTGCCTGCCATCTACCTTGGTGTTGATGCATTTTTATTATTTCTTTCCATCTTTGATGTCTGACGTTTTTAGGCAATAAACACCATGGAGGCCCTGATTGCTTAAGCATTTCATAGAAGGGGAGTGTATAATAATCTTTCCAATACCCATTTATATTTACCCATCGTGTCCCTTTATGATAGATTCTGGTATAGGGTGAAGAGGGATCAGTGAGCCTAGGAGTTAGAGGGGGAACAGACCATGGATACTGGTACAATGCTGACCAAATGTGTTTTTTGAATCTATGTCTAGTTCCTAGAGCCCTGGTTTTAAGGAATTGTGTGATAAGGGTGGGTGTAGGGGCTTTTGTAGGGAGTAATCCTAGGAGTCTTTTCCATTTCCATTCTTTGAACTCTCTAACCCACTTAGGAGGACACTCTGGTGGGGAGTCACTCTCCAATAAGCTGTCATTTTCTTGCTTACTTCCGAAGAACTGTATTTCTTCTGTGGAATTGCCATTTGTCCCAGTCCCATGGTAAATCACATAGACCCTAAGCACGGGTGGCAACACAATGATTAAGCAGAGGAGTGCCAGGTACTTTCCCCCAGTGTGTCTGCTGTGCGGACGTGTGGCTCCCTCTGTGACTGTCAGACAGCAGGGCTGGGCTGGCTCTTGGCATGGGACAACTCTTGTTTTTTCACTGTTTAAAAATGCCAGTTTTATTTTAGAATGTCTTTGGTGAAACAGTAGAAATTATCAATTTTTATTAAAGCTTAGCTTTCTTTTTTAAATATATTTTATTGATTATGCTATTACATTTGTCACATTTTTTTCTCTCCTATATTCCCTTCGGCCCTGTACTCCCTCCCACCAGCATTCCCCCACCTTAGTTCTTGTGCATGGGTTGTACATATAAGTTACTTGGCTTCTTCATTTCCCATACTATTCTTAGCCTCCCCCTGTCTATTTTGTACCTACCATTTATGATTCTTATTCGCTGTATCTTTTACCCTATTTTCCCCTCAGCCCCTCCCTGCTGCTAACCCTCCATGTGATCTCCATTTCTATGATTCTGTTCCTGTTTTAGTTGTTTGCTTAGTACACTTAGTGGTTTTATTTTATTTTATTTTTTTGGTTCAGGTGTTAATAGTTATGAGTTTGTTGTCATTTTATTGTTCATATTTTTATCTTCTTTTTCTTAGATAAGTCCTTTTAACATTTCATATAATAAGGGTTTGGTGATGATGAACTCCTTTAACTGCACCTTACCTGGGAAGCACTTGATCTGCCCTCCCATTCTAAATGATAGCTTTTCTGGATAGAGTAATCTTGGGTGTAGGTCCTTGTCTTTCATGACTTTGAATATTTCTTGTCAGCCCCTTCTTGCCTGTAAGGTTTCTTTTGAGAAATCAGCTGATAGTCCTATGGGAACTCCTTTGTAGGTAACTGTCTCTTTGTCTCTTGCTGCTTTTAATATTCTCTCCTTCATTTTTACCTTGGCTAATGTAATTATGACATGCATTTGTGTGTTCTCCCTTGGGTCCAACTTCTTTGGGACTCTCTTAGCTTCCTGGACTTCCTAGAAGCATATTTCCTTTACCAGATTGGGGAAATTCTCCTTCATTATGTTTTCAAATAAGCTTTCCATTTTTTGCTCTTTCTTTTCTCCTTCTGGCATCCCTATGATTCAGATGTTGGAATGTTTAAAGTTGTCCTGGAGGTTCCTGAGTCTCTTCTCATGTTTTTGAATCTTTTTCCTTCATTCTGTTCTGGTTGAATGTTTATTTCTTCCTTTTGGTAGAAACCATTGATTTGAGTCCCAGTTTCCTTCCCATTGCTGTTCCCTGTACATTTTCCTTTATTTCACTTATTATAGCCTTCACTTTTTCTTCTATTTTGCAACCATACTCAATCACTTCTGTGAGTATCCTGACTACCAGTGTTTTGAACTGCGCACCTGATAGGTTGGCTATCTCTTCATCACTTTCTTGTATTTTTTCTGGAGCTTTGATCTGTTCTTTCATTTGGGCCATTTTTTTCTTTGTCTCAGCGTGCCCTTTTGCATAGTGAGGGGCAGAGCCTTAGGAACTCACCAAGGTGGGGCAACCCACATTGTTGTGTTGTGGTGCTGTCTGTGGAGGAGGGGACAATGTCGCTTGCTCACCTCTCTGAGGCTTTCAGTCACTTCCTCCATTACCCACAAGGAAATTTGGCCCTTCCAGTGCCAATTCATGGGTGTGTGGGTTTGTGTACATTCTAGGACCCTATGGGTCTCTCCAACAAACTCTTCTGTAAAGCTGGGAGTTTCTTCCACCACCTCAAACCCCACAAATTTTTTCAGTCAGATGTTTTGAAGCTTTATTTCTCTGTGCAGGAACCCTGGGTTCCACGGTCTTTCTCCTTGGCTGTTCCTTTCCGTTTATCCACATGCAAATGTGGGAATGCCTTCTCTGCTAGCCGCCACCTTGCCATGTCTGCTAACTGTTGCATTGCCACAAGTCCTCCCAGCCTGGCTGCAGGTCTCTACTCCTCCTATCAGTCTGGATGAATGTTTCTTCTTTAACTCCTTGGTTGTCAGACTTCCCTATGGTTTGATTTTCTGGCAGTTTTGCTTGTTTTTGTTTTTAAACTTGTTGTTGTTCTTCTTTTGGTTGTGCAAGAAGGCAAAGGGCATTTACCTTTTCCTCCATCTTGGCTGGAAGTCCTAAAATGGGACAACTCTTTAGAATGTCTTGGTAGATGGAGTTTTAGAACCCTGAGGATAATATAATCAACTGCTTTTTCCATGAAGATACTACTTCACAGTGTTTCATGGTGTAAAGAAGGCAGCATATATGTAACCTTGTTCCTTTCTTTCTAATAACATTTGTCTAAAATTGTTAAGGTAGTGGAGCCACTGTAAGTCAATAAGTGGGGAAAATAATTTAAAATGTCATCTTTCTAGTATCATGTCATTCATTTTAAAAATGAACTCTTTGGGTGTGCTGTACAACTACTATTTGTACTTTCTATGTACTATCAAGAGCCCTATTTGTAAAGAATTTATGTACTTAATCTATGTATTCAGCTTGTCAAGTTACTTTGTTTCTGGATTCACACCCCACCTACCCTGAGAGCAATGGGGGAGAATTCACATGAGTTACAAAAAGAAAAAGTATAGGCTTATAATAAGCTTATACTGGCCCATGTGTGAAGCTTAGGCTATTGTAGATTTTCCAGAAAATCAAATATGAATGTGATGGAAATATCTTTTTCTTGTTAGAAGAATGGACTCATTATGGTACCATTAACTGTATATCTCTTGAAAGTCTTGAAGCAGTTACTTAAAAACCAGTGTTTAACAGCCAGACTTTCAGAGAAGCCTTGCCCAATGCTGGCAGTTCAGTAATGCTTCTTTAAATGAACATTTCCCCACAGACAATTATTTCAGATGGGCCAGTGGAAGTGGCAGGTGGCCTGGGGTTCTCTTCCTGGTAATTGGAAGAGCATGTTTTCTCTAGAGTAGTTGCTATAAGTATAAAAGTGGAGGTGAACATACTGAAAAATAAATGGAGAAAATTAGCTTTACAGAAATAATTTTAGACATTGTTTAGCAACTTTCTAATGGTAAAACAATCTTTCTTTTCTGCCTTGATATTAAGGCTGCATTATTGAGTAGTTTAATGAGAAGTCAATGTATAGGGGTAGGCTTAATTAAACTGATGAATCCCACTAAAATAGTGTGTGTTGAATCTCATGGATTCAGACAGAGCTGAATTGTAGAATTTTCATACATTGTCAATTATTTGTATTTATTTATTTTTTTTACCTTCTACTTGTTATTGCTTAGACCTGGAAAGGAAACTCCACAGGTTTTGTTTTTGTTTTTAATTTTTCCTAGCTCTTTTCTTGGCCTTCTCTGAACTTCGAGGGTCACATAGAGAGTCCTCTCACAAATGTTGGAGAGCTCTTTTTCACAGTAAGCAATAAAAATGTATCCCTGGTTTAATAAGTGGTGGGCCTTCCCTAGTTTTTACTTTCCTTTTAGCAAAACGGAATTATTTCTGTGAAGCTATCACTTCCTTCTTTGTACTGCTGTTGACCCTTCAATTCTATTAGTGGGTTCAAGAGACTTTTGGCAAAAGAATGTCTGAGAAGAGCAAATTATTGTCTCCCTCCTCATGGCTCCATTCAGATCACCACCAAAGATGTTTTCTTTTTTAATATGGATTAAAAACTGCAACAACAACACTGAATTTTTAAAAAAATATATATTAGTAATGGTCAGAATATTCTATGTTGTTGATAAGCAGAATTTTTTAAAAAATGTGGATACCTAATCATTTCTTGCTCTTCAAGTCTATTTTCTCTTCTGTGTTTTAAAAAATACCTATAGGTCTGACTATATGTCTGTCCTTCCTCATGACACAAAATAGAAAGAGATTTAATTCAGAAGCAGAACCTGGTTTTAGGAAAAATTATTTTGCCTATTCATTTGTTTTTTTCATTCATTTCATTCATTCACTAATTTATTCACCAATTAATCAAAATATATTTGTTCAGCTATATTATTCATAGGCATTTTTTAAATGTGAAGATAAAAGTAAAAACATACATGGTTTCTGTGGTAAAGGGGATTTGATTTATTATAAAAATACCAACAAATAATCACAGTATAGTGATACTTGCTCTAATTCATCCAACTAACAAATACCTGTTAAATCCCTATTGTGAGCCAAACACAGTTCTAGGAGTGGGGACATGATTCGTATGGCCCCTTTCTTCTTATAGTCCAGGAGACTTTATCTCTTACCATCTGCACCATTGTCCACTCTGGGATAACCATTCTGGTCATTTTTGTAGTTCTCAACTGTGCTACACATGCTCTCAACTTAGAGGCTTTGAATTTTCTATTCCTTTTGTCTGGATGCTCTTCTTTCAAATAGTTACATGACTCCTTCAATACATAAGATATTCAACATTTTCATTAAGCTTATTTCTAGATATTATGTGTATATGTGTGATTTGAATGGAATTTTTTTCAGAATTCTCTTGTTAATTCTCTTCATTTATTAAGCAGTTCTCCTGGATTTTCATTATATTTTCTGTTAATTAAGTTAATTTATATTCTTTTTTCTAATAATTATACTTATTTTTTTCTCTTGTCTTGTATTGCCTATTACTCCCACGTCAATGTAGGAAGCTCATGGTGATGGCAGGCATGGTTATTTTCTTCCTAGCCTATTGAAAATTATTGTGATTTGTTTTAAATATAGAATCAATCTGAACTCTTGTAGTTGCAAATGACAGAAACCCAAATTAAACTGTTAAATAAGCTGGCTCACCTAATTGATAAGTCCAGGGATAGGACTGTCTTCAGGAAGAGGTGGACTTTGAGGTTCAAATAATTATTTCAAAGTAGTGTTTCTGCCTCTTATCTCTCACCATTATTTCCTTTGCATCAGTTTATCCTCAGAAACACTTCCTCCCTATAGTAGGAGATATGGAATGATTCTGATTGGTCTTTCTGAGGTTATAAGCCCACCCTTCTGTTCAATTTCTCTGTCCAGTGGCAAGATTAACTGTGCTTGAGGCAATTGACTGAGTTTTTTTTTTTGTTCACAAATCCTGACCTGAATGGATAGGTCAAGCATTTATACATTATTTCCTACAGAACTGTTAATCAGTATGATGTTCCAGAAGGTACTGGAAGTGTTACTTAATATAAGTCTAAGTATTCTACTGTCTTTGTAAAATCTGTGCAATTCTGAGTTCTGGTTCCTATCTGATTCCTTCAATGGAATCACACAGGGGATTGCGAGCCTGTAAAATTAAGTTTCCATATTTATCTATAAGTTGAAATGGGGAAAGTTTCAGTATTTGAAATATTCACCATAAAACAAAATAGAGTGTTTCATAGGATAAGACATAAAGTCATATGTCTTTAAAGCAGTGTCAGTACAAGTAGACATGTAATTAATAAAAGTTGGAGGTGGGGAGGGAACTAGAGCAGGGTATTTTTACTTTCAGATATTTTAATATGCCTTTACTTATTAATCAAGAGTAATCACATCTGTTACCAAGAAATTTATTGTTTAGAGTTAATTTCCTTCTGGGAAACATTCCATTCAGAGTTCCAGGACTCCAAGTTTTATTGCAGCCTGGTGTTCCAGATCCACTGCATGGCCATCTCTTGGAATTTCTTTTCGTTTTGATCACTTATTTGTTGCATGGTTGCTTAAATCTCATATTTCCCTCACTCTTAAATTCTGGGTTTTTTTTGTTGTTGTTGCTGTTTTTGTTAGAGCACATTTTCAAGTATTTCTTTAAGAACAAAACTATAGATGGTAAATTCTGTGAGTCCCCAAATGTCTGAAAATGACTAGGTTCAAAATAACCTTCATAAAGAACTTTAAAGGCATTACTCTGATGTTTTTTTGGCTTCCAGCATTGCTTACAAAAATGTCTGAAATTGATTTGGTCCTTCTTCCTTGGAAGATAAATGTTGTAATCACTTTGGACACTTTTAGGATCCTTGGAATCCTGGTGTTCTGAAATTTCACAATGCCAGTAGATTTTCCCCCCATTTTTTCTTGCTCAGCACTCTATGGAATCTTTCAAAATCAAGACATATTTTTTAAATTTATTCTTTTAAAAATATTTTATTGATTATGCTATTAGAGTTGTCCCATTTCCCCCCCTTCATTCCCCTCCACTCTGCACACCCTCTCTCACCCACATCCCCCCCCCCTTTAGTTCATGCCCATGTGTCATAAGTTTTTTAGCTTCTACATTTTCCATACTCTTCTTGCCTTCCCCCTGTCTATTTTCTACCTACCATCTATGCTACTTATTCTCTGTACCATTTCCCCCTCTCTCCTCCTCCCACTCTCCTGGTGCTAACCCTCCATGTGATCTCCATTTCTGTGGTTCTGTTCCTGTTCTAGTTGTTTGCTTTGTTTTTGTTTTTGTTTTTGTTTTTAGGTGTGGTTGTTAATAATTGTGAGTTTGCTGTCATTTTACTATACATGTTTTTTATCTTCTTTTTCTTAGATAAGTCCCTTTGACATTTCATAAAATAAGGGCTTGGTGATGCTGAACTTCTTTACCTTGACCTCATCTGAGAAGCACTTTATCTGCCCTTCCATTCTAAATGAAAGCTTTGCTGGATAGAGCAATCTTGGATGTAGGTCCTTACCTTTTATGACTTGGAATACTTCTTTCCGGCCCCTTCTTGTCTGCAAAGTCTCCTTTGAGAAATCAGCGACAGTCTTAAGGGAACTCCTTTGTAGGTTACTGTCTCCTTATCTCTTGCTGCTTCTAGGATTCTCCCCTTCGTTTTTACCTTGGCTAATGTAATTATGGCGTGCCTTGGTGTGTTCCTCCTTGGGCCCAACTTCTTTGGGACTCTCTGAGCTTCCTGGACTCCCTGGAAGTCTATTTCCTTTGCCAGATTGGGGAAGTTCTCCTTTATTATTTGTTCAAATAACTTTTCCACTTGTTGCTCATCCTCTCCTTCTCCTGCCACTGCTATAATTCGGATGTTGGAACATTTAAAGATGTCCTAGAGGTTCCTAAGCCTCTCCTCATTTTTTTTCAAATTCTTGTTTCTTCATTCTTTTCTGTTTGGATGTTTCTTTCTTCCTTCTGGTCCACTCCATTGATTTCAGTCCCAGTTTTCTTTCCATTACTATCGGTTCCCTGTGCATTTTCCTTCATTTCACTTAGTGTAGCCTTCATTTTTTCATCAAATTTGCAACCAATTCTGTGAGCATCCTGATCACCGGTGCTTTGAACTGTGCATCTGATGGGCTGGCTCTCTCTTAGTCACTTAGTTGTATTTGCTGTGGAGCTTTGATCTATTCTTCTGTTTGGGCCATTTTTTTTGTCTTGTCATGCCTGTTGCATATGAGGGGTGGAGCCTTAGATGTTCACCAGGGCGGGGCAACCCATATTGCTGGGTTCTGACACTGTATGTGGGGGCGGGGTCTGAGATGGAACAATGGCACTTGCTCTGCTCTCTGTTGGATTTCAGTCCTTTCCTCCACTTCCCCCCAAGGAAACTGGGCCATTCTGGTGCGCATTCCCGTGTGGGTGGGCTTGTGCACGTTCTAGGACCCTGTGGGTCTGTTCAATGCACTCTCCTGTGAGGCTGGGAGTCTCCCCCTGCACCTCAACCCCCACAGGTGTTTTCAATCAGTGTTTTGAGGCTCTATTTCCTGGTGCTGGGACCCTGGGACCACCTGGTCAGCCAGCTGCTTTGTGTGCAGTGCCTCGCTTCACAGTCGCTGCCTTGCTGAGTCTGCCTGTTGCCACCCCAGGCCCAGGGTCTGCCAGGGGCAGCCTGTGTGCCCAGAGTCTGCCAGCTGTGGTCTTGCGTGCCTGGGATGCTTTGTGCACCCAGTGCCACTGCTTTTTGTTCCAGGACCCTTCTCTGCCGGGCTGCCCAACTGCCCTTCCTATCGGTCTGGATGAATGTGTCTATTTTAACTCCTTGGTTGTCTGACTTCCGTACAGTTCAATTTTCTGTCAGTTCTGGTTGTTATCTTGTTTCTAAATTGTAGCTGTCCTCATTTTGTTTGTGTGAGGAGGCACAGTGTGTCTACGTATGCCTCCATCTTGGCCAGAAGTCCAAAATCAAGGCATATTTATTGTTGGCTTGTTTAAGTTTTGGGTAATTTCATTCTTCTATTAGTTTGGTAAATTGTTCATATCCCCTTTCTTATTTGCCTCTTTCTGGAACTACTGGTTAGATGTTGGTCCTTGTAGATTGATTGTGTTGAAATCTTTCACATTTTCTGTTTGTCATTTTTTTTCTAGATCCTAGAAGGTTTCCTTCACTTTTTCATCTACTATTCTATCAAACTTTTAAATGTCAAAAATTACGTTTTGAATTTTCAAAAACGTTGTCCTTTTACCATTGCAACCTGTTCTTGTTTTATGGATGAAATAATTTGTCAAATATGTCTTGTACAACCTATTAAAATTATTTTAAGAGTCCTTTCCCTTATCTGAATTGCTTTCTCTAGCATCAGTGGATTGTTTGTTCTTTTGATTCTTTTGGTTATTTGATATGACTTTTCTCAAGAATCTGACAGTAGTTGGTTGTTCACTTGAATTTATGAATGAAGGAATAAGAAATTATTATCTTTCCTGTCATGGTTTTCCTTTGAAGCTTACCTATGTCAGATGTCACTTTGTTATGTGTGGAACTAGGAGCAGGTGATCAGGTTGGGTGACCTTCCCTGATCCCAAAAGTAAGTTGGTTCCTACTCTGGGATCCCATCCTCACTCTGGAAGCTAGTGGTACTGTTTTAAAACTTGTTGACAAGGATCCAAGGGGACTCCCTCATTCAGGCCCTGATTAAATAATTAAGTTTTTTTATAGGGATGTGAGATGAAATATTCAGAATGGTAAGAGAAAGGAATAAATGATATTTATTTACTCAAACATCTACTCAGGATATTATGTAACAACCTGATATTACCCATATTGTTTTCTCAGTCCACTACTGATGTGATTTTTTTTAAATTCCAAAGGCTGTACTGTAGCATTAATTTCCACTTGTGGCATTAAGGATACAGTGTGGGCTAACTGGTATTTCTGCTTTGAAGATTTGTTGAGATGGTGTTTACAGTCTCATCCATGACTTCTTTTCATCACTATTCCATGAAAATTTGAAAATAAAATGTGTTTTTTTTCGTCTGGAAAACAAAATGTTTTTTCTCGTACTCTTTCTCCTCAATAAATCAAACTCCTTAATTGTGTTATTTAAGTACTGTCTGTATTTATCTACTTGATCTCTCACATCCTGAAAGAGGTATTAAGATTGCAGTTCCTACCAATTTCTCCTTGTATTTCTAAAAGTTTTTTGTCTAACATATTTTGAGATTAAATTTTTTCAGTGTATAAACTTCCTTGACACATCTGTTAGGCAGAATGTACCTTTCATAAATATTAAATATCCCATTTAATACACTTCACTTCATCTATGCTTTGATAGTAATATTGCCATCTGCCTTTCTTTTGTTTTCATTTCCTTACCATATCTTCAACTATTTTCAACTTGATCATTTTATTTAAACTCCTCTTTTAAACAGCCTCTGAAGGGATTTTGCCTTTCTTTTCTTATTGCAATTTTAGACATAGTCTTTCATAGAAAAATTTAGTTCATTTCATTTGTTATGTTAATTTATTTGTTTGGTCTTGTCTTATTCTTATCTGCTACATTTTATGTTGTGTGGGTTACTTTAATTTTTTTATTTTTTAAAGATTTCATTTATTTATTTAGTTGTCTGGATGTCTAACTTTTGAGATCTTTCCTTGCAGTGATCAATGTTTTTTTCTTTATTTGAAGTTGCACATCTTATTTCTTTTGTACTAGTGGCTAATATTAATTTTTGTAAAAAATATGCTTGACCAAATGTATACAACATTTTTTTCTAACAGCAAGATCTAAATTGTATTTGTAGCCTCTCTCTATAATCCTAGGGCAAGATAAAAATTTTAGTATTCAGTAATTCCAATCTAGTTTGCCATATTTTATTGAAAGTATATGAAATTTTAGTTCTAGAATTTATTAAAAATAAATTTATTTATCCTTTAAAGAATTAATTTTTCATAATTGATTAAGCTTCTAAAGTATATTGTTAGCAGTTTCTTAGGATGAATATTTATTTTGTTGGTTTTATACACAAAATATTTCCTGCATACTATAAATTTGCTGCATTCAACTACACTTATGTTGATTCATATCTTCCTCAAATAATACTTCACAAAGGGCACTTGATGTCATATCTCAATCCTTATATTACAAAGTATAAAAATGATGATTTCATAAGAACAAAATCCCAGAAAAGTAGTTCATTTTGCAGATTTCTAGAAATCTATTACATATCTAAATATTTGGAGATTTTTGTATGAAAATATGTTCACTGATTTGCAAAGAAATAAGGAAATAAGGACAACGTAAAAAAACAATGTATGTTTGTGTGTGTTTATATGCATATTTTTGAGTAATGTTTGCTTATAATTTTGATATATCTTTCCTGTTTTCTTGTGATGATAGTAGATGATGGTGATAGATGATAATGACATAAGTTTTTTACGTATATAAATAAAATTTGTCAGCCATTTTTTAAAATGTTATATTGGAACCTAAAATCCAGTTTTGGAAACCCTCAATTCTAGCACTTTTTCTTTGAAAGTAATCTTTTTATTTCTTTTTTCTAAACATATTCAGTATTATCTTTAACTTTAAAATTCAGAAATTTATCAGGATATGTCAAGAAACAGGTCCCTTAGAAATAATCCTGCCTTGCTTTGAAGAAGACTTTTGAATATAAAAGCTTTTGACTTTATTCAACTTAAGAAAATCTTGTGTTTTTTTAATCTCTGATGAATGCTTTTCTTCCATTTTCTCTGTGCTCTTTTCTTTTATGATATGCTTTATTTGTTATTTTCTACATTTTTTTTCTCATTGGATTTTCAGTTTACTACCTTGTCTTATTACTCGTTTGTCAATTGCTTATTTTCCATGCTGATTACCTCTTTTTTTCTGGATAAAATGTCTTCTCAAAATTTACTAAAATGGCTCAAATATGTATGATTATTTAATGTTCTACAGTTTCCTACATTCACTCTTTTCTGTAAGTGTTAATTCTGATTGTTCAGTCTGATTATCCTATCACCCTCACTTTTTATAATAAAACACACAGATATTCATTACAACTTTTGATACTTGTGTATGACTGTGTAACCACTACCCCAACCAAGACATAGAACTCTTCCAGGGGCACAGAAAGCTCTGTAGTGCCTCAGAGGCATTCACTAAAATTGGTTTTGCCACAATTTCATTTTTCCTGTTTAAGGCTTCATATAAATGAAATCATACTGTGTGTACTCTTTTATGTCTTGTGTTTTTCCCTCTGAATGTCTAAAAGATTCATTGATTTTTTAAAAATTGATTTGAGAGAGAGAGAAATGGAGAGAGACAGAGACAGGGAGAGAGGGAAACATTGGTTTGAGGGATAAAGATTGATTGGTTGTCTCTCATAGGAAACCCAAACAAGAATCGAACCCTCAACCTTTTGGTGTACAGATCAATGCTCCAATGAGCTGAGCCACCTGGCACCTGGCCAGGGTTCATTGATGTTTTTGTATGTATCAGTACTTCTTTCTTTCATTTTTACTTTTGTATCTTTCTTTTTACTTTTTCTTTTCCTTTCACTGCTGGAATATTCCACTGGAGGATTAACCATTGTGTTCAATCACTTATTGCACAGGTGGCAAACACAAGGCCTGCAGGCTGAATCCAGCCCTCCACCCTGTTTTATCCAGCCCAGCACCTTGTTTCTACCTCGAGCTCTCACTTAACTGTTAAGGAGTAGTTACATTTATACAGTCTTAAAACTACATTCAGCCCTTTGAAGGCAACCACAAGGCTGATGTGGCCCCAGGTGAAAATGAGTTTGACACCCCTGCCCTAGGGAATGTATTGGTGAAAATATTGCTGTGTGGAATATCTCAAATTTTCCTGCTTATGTTTTCCTCTAGGACTTTGGTGGTGCCATGGCTTATATTTAAGTCTTTTATCATCTTGAATTTATTTTGATGTATGCTGTAAGTTCATGGTCTAGTTTCATTTTTTTTTCTTTTTGCATGTACTTGTCCAGATCTCCCAACACCATTTATTGAAGAGGCTATTTTTACCTCAGGTGATATTCCTGTGCACTTTGTCAAGTATGAACGGACCATAGTGTTATGGGTTTATTTCTGGGCTCTCTATTTTGTTCCATTGGTCTATGTGTCTGTCCTTATGTCAGTACCAGACTGTTTTGATTACAGTGGCCTTGTAATATAGTTTAATATCAGGTATTGTGACTCCTCCTACTTTGTTCTTCATTCTTAGTTGCTGAGGCTATTCAGGTTCATTTATGGTGCCATATAAATTTTTAAAATATTTGTACTAGTTCTGTGAAATATGTCATCGGTGTTTTGATAGGGATTGCATTGAATCTATATATTGCTTTGGGTAATATGGACATTTTGATCATGTTGATTTTTTTTTTTAAGATTTCATTTATTTTTAGAGAGGGAGGGGAGGGAGATAGAGAGATATAGAAATATCAATGTGCGGTTGCTGGAGGTCATGGCCTGCAACCCAGGCATGTACCCTGACTGGGAATCGAACCTGCGACACTTTGGTTAGCAGCTCAAGCTCAATCCACTGAGCTATGCCAGCCAGGGCTGATTATGTTAATTCTTTCAATCCATGAACACTGTATATGCTCCCATTTATTTGTTTCTCCTTAATTTCTTTCTTCAGTATTGTGTAGTTTTCTGAGTACAGGTCTTTACCTTCTTAGTTAGGATTATTCCTAGGTATTTTATTTTTCTTGTTGCTATAGTAAATGGAATTTTTTCCCTGATTTCTGTTTCTGATATTTCATTGTGGATGTACAAAACTGCCTTTGATTTCTGAATGTTGATTTTGTATCCTGACATTTTGCCAAATTTGTTTATTAGGTTGAGTAGCTTTTTGGTGGGGTCTATAGGTTTTTCTATGTACATTATCATGTCATCTGCAAATAGTGACAGCTTTACTTCCTCCTTTCTAATCTGGATACCTTTTGTTTCGTGTGTGTGTGTGTGTGTGTGTGTGTGTGTTTGCTATGTCTAAAACTTCCAATAATGTGCTGAATAGAAGTGGTGAAAGTAGACCCCGTTGTCTTGTTCCTGATCTAAGGGGAAAGGGTTTAGTTTTTGCCTGTTGAGTATGATGTTGGCTGTAGGTTTCATGTATATAGCCTTTATCATATTAAGGTATGCTCCCTCTGTTCCCACTTTCCTGAGTGATATACCATAAATGGGTGCTTCAGCATCCCAATGGTTGAAAAACCATTCAAATGGTTTTTCAGCATCTATTGATATGATCATGTGGGTTTTGTTTATGTAATATATTAGTTTATTCATTTGTGAATATTGTACCATCCTCGCATCCCTGTGATGAATCCCACTTGATTATGGAGTATGATCTTTTTAATGTATCACTGGATCCTGTTTGCTAAGATTTTGTTGAGGATTATAGCATCTATATTATCAGCAATATTGGCCTGTAGTTTTCTTTCTTTGTTGTGTCTTTATCTGGTTTTGGAATTAGAATAACGATGGCCTCACAAAAAGAGTTTGAGAGTGTTCCCTCTTCTTGGATTTTTGCAAATAGTTTGAGAAGAATAGGGGTTAACTCTTCCCTAAATTTTTGCTAAAATTTTCCTGTGAAACCTTCTGACCCATGGCTTTTTTGTGTTGAGATTTTTTTGATTATTGCTTTGATTTTTCCAGCTGTTGCTGGTCTGTTCAGTCTTTCTCCTTTTTGCTCAGTTTTGGAGGATTATATGTTTCTAGAAATTTGTCCATTTCATCCAAGTTGTCCAATTTCTTGGCATATAGTTGTTCATAGTAATTTCTTACAATCCTTAGTATTTCAGGGGTGTAAGTTCTAATTTTGCCTCTTTCTTTTCTGATTTTATTTATTTGGGTCCTTTCCCTTTTTTTCCTGATGAGTTTGGTTAAAGGCTTGTCGATTTTGTTCATCTTTTCAAAGAACCAGCCCCTGGATTTATTGATCCTTTGAATTGTTCTTTTAGTCCCTATGTCATTTAATTCCATCCTGATCTTGATTATGTACTTCCTTCTACTTGCTCTGGGCTTTGTTTTTTGTTTTTCCTCTAGTTTTTGTAGATGTAAGGTTCAGGTCATTTATGTGAAATTTTTCTATCTTTTTTTAGGTAGATGTGTATTGTTCTGTTGTTCTTCATTTTAAAGGTACTTGCCATTTTTCATGATCAAGAATGATGTTTCCCATAAGTTTGTTATAGAAATAAAATAACAAGACATTCTTTTCTTTTCTCAGTTTGCTAAAAATGATATCTTACATTTTATATTTATGGTGGAATTTTAATCAAATGCTTTTTATGAATACATTGAAATGACTGTGTAATTTTTCACTTTTTATCATTTAATATGTTGAATGTCCTTTATAGATTTTAAAATATTAAGTTATCCTTACATTTCTGAGACAAATATGACTTGCTCATGATGCAATATTTTTATTAACTAATGGATTTTGTTTTTTAAATAAGATTTTGCACCTTTGTTAATAAGATTAACTTGTAAATATATTTTGTCCTATATCTTAGTCTGGTTTGGGTATTAAGGTTTTACTGACTTTACAGATTGAACAGTGTTCCCTCTTTTTTTCTTTGAAAAACTCTTCATAGATCAAAATGACGGGTCTTTTCAGGCCCTTTGCCCATTTTTTAATTGGATTGTTTGGGGTTTTTTGGCATTGAATTCTGTAAGTTCTTTTTAAATTTTGGATATTAACCCCTTATTGGATGTAGACACTTCTCCAAAGAGGACATACAGATGTCCAGCAGACATATGAAAAGATGCTCAACATCACTAATAATCAGAGAAATGCAAATGAAAACCACAATGAAATATCATCTCACATGGTGAGAATAGCCATCCTCATTAAATCAACAAATAAGTGTGAGAAAATTGTGGAAAAAAGAGAACCCCAGTGCACTGTTGGTGGGAGTGCAGACTGGTACAGCCACTGTGAATAACAGTACGGAATTTTATCAAAAAATGAAAAATGATACTGCTTTTTGACCCAGCAATACCACTGTTGGGATTATACCCTAAGAACCTAAAACACCAATTCAGAAGAACATATGCATTCCAATGTTCATAGCAGCACAATTTACAATAGCCAAGTGCTGGAAGCAACCTTAGTACCCATCAGTAAAGGAGTGGATCAAAACACTGGGTTACATTTACACAATTGAATTCTATGCAGGAGAAAGAAATGAGGAGCTCCTACCCTTTGTGACAGCATGGATGGAACTGGTAAGCATTATGCTAAATGAATACGCCAGGTGGTGAAAGACAAATACCATATGATCTCCCCTATAAGTGGAACCTAATCAACAAAACAAACAAGCAACCAAAATACAACCAGGGACACTGAAATAAAGAACAAACTAATGGTAACCAGAGAAGAGGAGGGAGAGGGATAATAAGGGAAGGGCCATCAAGGAACATGTATAAAGGACACATAGACATAGCCAATAGGGGTAGGTTCAAGGGTGGGAGGCACAGATGGGTGGGGCAAGGGCCAGGGAGGGGTGAAAATGGAGACAACTGTACTAGAACAACAATTAAAAAAAGAGAGTGTTGCAGTGCAAGGTGCTTAGATTGTCTCTTGAAAATAATTTGACATCATTTGTTTTAGTCAAAACATTTTGATTATAATAGTTAAAATTATTAACATAAAGCTTGGGTGAAGTAATTTTTTATATTAGAAATTATTACATGATTATACTGATCCAGACAAAATATATAGATAAGAAAGATGCTCATAGTCATCTTAAGTATTTAAAAATTATATATAACTTAAATAGCTAACCATAATTCAGTAATTACCTTAGATAGTATACAGCCATTATTGGGCTATCATTGAGGATTTTTGAGCTAGGTAAATGGCAACAATATAATTGTAAGTGAATTGAAATAAGATAGTAAATATACCTTGTGATTAAAAATTTGTATTAAAAAATATTAAAGAGTATGACTGTGGGTCATTTTCTAATGCATATATTTATTTTCCAAATTGTCTTCAGTAAGCATGGGCTTTTAAAAATATTATTTATTTACATACTCCTATGTATTATACCATTAATAATACATAAATATTAAGTATTATTTTAATACAAAGAAGTTGGAAGAAAATAGAAAAAATAAAACCATGAAATGATACTACCAAGAGCTATAGAGTTTATCTGAAGCCATTTAGAAGGCAAAGGGGCATTTCCTAAAGCTGATGCTTTTTCCCATCCTTCTCAATTGTCCTCAGGGAGCAGAAGCTGCAGATTCTTCCCTCACTTTGAAGAAGCTGGCCCAGAGAAACCCATAGGATGATTCCCATTTTGCCCAAGTCAATCATTTGGATCCCTGAGATCATTTCTTGCACCAATAAAGTGTTTCATAGATGAAGGTGGACAAGACTCAATTCAACAAAACCTTGATGCAACAGTTCTATTATGGTCAGCTTATGATGTTGCCCAAGAAGTGCTGCCTTTGGCCAGAACCTATTGTTATGTTGATTTAAGAAAAATTATCTGTAAACCATTTTATTACAAGTTTAATAAAGAACAGGGACTTCCAATCAAGATGGAGGTATAGGTAGACAACTTCACCTCCTCCCTAAACCAAAGAAAGAATTACAACTAGATCTCAAAACAAATAACACCCAGGACAGTCAGAAAATTGAGTTGTATGGAAGTGTAACAACCAAAGATTTAAAGAAGCCACATTCATCCAGGCAGATAGGAGGGGCTGAGGTGTGGGGATGGGTGGAGCAGAGTAGAGACATAGTGTGGCACAGAGAAGTGGCAGCAGTAGTGGAACAGACAATCCCATATTCATGTATCGTGGATGAAAATCAGGAGGGATACCTTGAGAGCAAGTGATCCCTGTCCCAGGCTAGACTGGCAGCCCAAGATTCCAGCACCAGGAAAATACATCCCTATAACTTCTGACTGTAAAAAACAGTGGGCATTGCCACAGCAGAAGAAACTGCCAAATTTTTAGGAGACTTAGCTTAAAGGGCTTGCACAGCCTTAGAATGTATGCGCAGCCACCCACTTGTGATTCATCACCAGAGCAACAGCTGGAAGAGTGCTGTCCACATATAGGAAGTGGGTAAAGTGACTGGAAATGGTGCGAGTACTGGCCAGACCTCCAGAAGCCCAGCAATGGCATTGTTCTCTCTACAAACCCCCCCAGCCCCACACAGATCCATAAAGCAGTGAGGTTGGTTGCCCTGCCCTGGCGATTACCTAAGGCACTGTCCCACACAACTTACAGGTGCCTTTTCTATAATAGGCTATGTTATTAAGACAGGGAGTCAAAGCACCTCTATCTAATACACAGAAACAAACACAGGGAGACTGCTAAATTGAGGAGACAAAGACATATGACCCAAATGAAAGAACAGAACAAAATCCCAGAAAAAGAATTCAGTGAAATGGAGATAACCAATCTATCAGATGCAGAGTTCAAAACACAGAACTTATTGAGTATGGCAACACATAAAGGAAGAAATGAAAGCTACACTAAGTGAAATAAAGAAAAATCTATGGGCGACCATCAGTGGAGGGGAGGAAGCCAGGATTCAAATCAACAATTTGGAACATAAGGAGGAAATAAACATTCAACCAGAATAGCAAGAAGAAACAAGAATTTAAAAAAATGAGGACAGTATCAGAAGCCTCTGGGACATTTCCAAAAATACTGACATCCAAATCATAGGGATGCCAGAAGGAGAAGAGGGAGATCAAGAAATAGAAAACTTATTTGAAAAAAATAATGAAAGAAATGTTCCGTATTTTGGCAAAGGAAATAGACATACAGGTCCAGGAGGCAAAGAGAGTCCCAAACAAGTTGGACCCAAAAAGAATGACACCAGGACGCACCATAATTAAAGTGCCAAAGTTTAAAGATAAAGAGAGAGTCTTTAAAGCAGCAAGAAAATAGAGATACCTACAAAGGAGTTCCCATAAGACTGTCGGATACTTCTCAAAAGAAACTTTGAGGACAAGAAGGGACTGGCATGAACTATTTAAAGTGATGAAAAGCAAGGACTTACAAACTTGATTACTCTATCTAGCAAAACTATCATTTAATTTTTAAGTATATTTTATTGAGTATTCTACTACAGTTGTCCCACATTTTTCCCGTTTATCCCCCTCCACCCTGCACCCATCCTCCCACCATCATTCCCCCTGCCGCCTTACTTAGTGCATATCCATGGGTCACACGTACAAGTTCTTTGGCTTCTCCATTTCCTGTACCATTCTTAATTTATTCCTGTCTATTTTGTAGCTATCAATTATGTTTCTTATTTCCCATACCTTTTCCCCCATTCTCTTTCTATCCCTCCCCACTGATAACACTACATGCAAACCTCCATTTCTGTGATTCTGTTCCTATTCTAGCTGTTTGCTTAGTTTGTTTTTTGTTTTTGTTTTTTAGGCTCAGTTGTTGATGGTTGTGAGTTTGTTGTCCTTTTACTGTTCATATATTTTTCTTAGATAAGTCCCTTTAAAACCTTTAAAATTTCATATAATAAGGGCTTGGTAATGATGAACTCCTTTAACTTGACCTTATCTGAGAAGCACTTTATCTGTCCTTCCATTCTAAATGACAGCTTTGCTGGACACAGTAATCTTGGATGTAGGTCCCTGCTTTTCATTATTCTGAATACTTCTTTCCAGCCCCTTATAAAAAACCTTATAAGGTTTATTTTGAGAAATCAGCTGACAGTCTGATGGGAATCCTTTGTAGGTAACTGTCTCCTTTTCCCTTGCTACTTTTTAAGATTCTCTCCTTATCTTTAATCTTGGGTAATTTAATTATGATATGCCTTGGTGTATCCCTCCTTGGGTCCGTCTTCTTTGGGACTCTCTGAGCTTCCTGGACTTCCTAGAAGTCTATTTCTTTTGCTAGATTGGGGAAATTATCCTTCATTGTTTTTTTTTTCAAATAAGTTTTCCATTGATTTCTCTTCCTCTTATCTTTCTGGCACCCCTATGATTCAGATGTTGGAATGTTTAAAGTTGTCCCAGAAGTTCTTAAGGCTCTTCTCATTTTTTTAAAAATTTTGTTTCTCCATTCTGTTCTGGTTGAATGTTTACTTCTTCCTCCTGTCCCAAATCGCTGACTTGAGTCCCAGTTTCCCTCCCTCCACTGCTGGTTCCCTGTATGTTTTTCTTTATTTAACTTTGCATAGCTTTCACTTCTTCCTCTCTTTTGCATCTGTACCCAATCATTTCTGTGAGCATCCTGATTACCAATGTTTTGAACTCTGCATCTGATAGTTTGTCCATCTCCTCGTTGCTTAGTTCTTTTTCTGGATTTTCATCTGTTCTTTCATTTGGGCCATATTTCTTTGTTTGGTGCTCCTATTACATTTTTAAGGAGCAGACCCTTAGGCATTCACCAGGGCTGGGCAACCCATGTTGCTGCATTATGCCACAGTATATGGGAGAGGGGTCAGAGAGGGAACAAGAAGACTTGCTCAGCTCTCAGTACACTTTCAGTCACTTCCCCTGCTACTCCCAAGCAAATTTGACCCTTCTGGTGCTGAATCACAGGTGGATGGGTTTGTGTATGTTCTAGGACCCTGTAGGTCTCTCCAGTAAACTCTCCTGTGAGGCTGGAAGTTTCTCCTGCTTCCACAACTCCCTTAGGTTTCTAAAGAGGTTTTGAGGCTTTACTTTTCTGTGTTGCAATGCTGGGTTGTATTGTCTATCTCACTCCTCAGTTGTTCCTCCCAACTTATCCACACATAAATGTGGGACCACCTAGTCATCCAGCAATCACCTTGCCTCACATCCTCTCCAACCCAGCTGCCCATTTATACCCCTCTTACCAGTCTGGATGAATGTTTCTTCTTTAACTCCTTGGTTGTTGGACTTACATGCAATTCTGTTTTCTGGTAGTTCTGTTTTTTTTTTTTTTAATTTGTTGTTGTCCTTCTTTTGCTTATACAAGGAAGCAAAGATTATCTACCTATGCCTCCATCCTGGCTGGAAGTCCTGTTAGTGGTTGCAAAGCTATCATTCAGAATGGAAGGACAGATAAAGTGCTTTCAGGACAAGATAAAGCTAAAAGAGTTCATCATCACCAAGCCATTATTACATGAAATGTTAAAGGGATGTATCTAAGAAAAAGGTCAAAACTATGAACATTAAAGTGGCAATAAATGCACAATTATCAACAACCGAATCTAAAAAAGCAAACTGAGCACACAAGCAGAAGAGGAACACAATCATAGATATGGAGATCATTTGGAGGGTTAACAGGTGGGAAGGGGAAGGGAGAGTGGAGGAAAAGGTACAGGGATTAAGAAGCATAATTGATAGACACAAAATAGACAGGGGATGTTAAGAATAATGTAGGAGATTGAGAAGCCAAATAACTTATATGCACAACCTATGGACATGAACCAAGGGAGAGAGCTGCTGGAAGGAATGGGGGAATCAGGTGAAGGGGGGAAATGGGGGAAAAATTGGAACAACTGTAATAGCATAATCAATAAAATATATTAATAATATATTTTATAAATATATAAATATTATTTATTAATTATACATTATATAATTTATTATATATAATATTATACATGCTTTTAATTATATATTATATAATTAACACATTTATTATTATAGATATTTATTATATTAGTAAATATATTGATAAATATATTAAATAAGTAAATAAAATGGCTACACACAAAAAAATAATAAAGAACAGTTAATAGGATAGCCGAATAATTTTTGATACTAGTAATTCTTTTCATATTTAGTATGCAAATTGAAACAATAGCAGAGAAAACATTCTATTTTAAGGTTTCAATGTGAATATGAGCACGTAACCTACTCTACAGCTCCATCAATATTTTGTTTACCAAGCAGCCTCTATTTCTTATTTTAAAAGGGACTGAATCCCCTCCCTTTTGTCATTTAGCTTCCTTAGATAATTTGTCTTATGATAGTTTAGATGTAAGAGCCCATGTTACCACAAGCCGTCACTTGTAGAAATTCGAGTTTTTATATTTCAATAGTTGAATATGACTTGTGAATTAAAAAGGATGCTACTCATGATTTCTAGATTGATGCTGTATTTTGTATACATAAAAGAAGACACATTTCCTCAAAATGTTTGGAGATACTCTTATTGGACAGTGGTCTGGTCCTGAGTGGGTCTGCCTAGGGCTAGCTGTAGTGAATGGATTCTTGACTTTGTGTAGGAAACATTTCACAACACGAGTCCAGGTGATTATGAGGATACATTTATTAAAGCTGAGGATAATGAAATAAGGAAGAGCTTAGCATAGAGGAAGAAACAGGAGACCTTTGGCTTGTCTACCTTCCCTCACTGAGAAGTCAGAAGAAAGGGGACTTCAGGGAAGGGTTCAGGGAATTAGCCTGGGACAAGCCACTAGCTGCCCATTGACTTGGAGTTTAGGAGCCATGTGCCTGTGAAGAAAGAAGTGGGTGGGGGTGGGGAGAAAAAAGGGAAGGGAAAGGCACATGGCTGCTCCCCAGAGGGAGAGCACGCACCAGAGCTGAGTCCTTTGTCTTGAAGCTGTTATCTCTAGTGGGCAGGAATCCTAGGGGAGGTCTCAGGGGAGGGTTCAGTAGAATATTCATCACTTCTTCAGGCATGTGCTTTCAGGATTGTGGTCTCCGCTGATTGGTCAGTGACAGGGCAGGAGGTCTTTAGTCATTGCAGTTTGCTGTTTTTTTTCTGGGCCTGGATGCCTAGGCCCAGAAAAACAACTGAGGCCTAGATGTTATTTCCAGGGAGGAAAGGTGAGGGGAGGAAAGATTATCCTGGGGGTGAGGTCCTTGTTTTCCCAGTTTTTCCCCTGCCAGGCCCTCTGCCCTGGTGACCCTCTGCACCTGGCTGTAAATTCCTCAGCCATTGTGTACATCTATCTGTCTCAGTTTCCCCATTCTACTTGTCAAGGAATTTTCCTATCTTTTTGCTATTCTGTCTCAATACCAGGAGATAATTCATTTGCTAGCCCCACAGACTTGCCTGTCAGTGTATTGTTTACTAATTGGATAATGTACTTGATGGAGAAACTTTGACTTTGCTTCTTGAGTCTCTGACACCTTCTTGTCAGAAAACTTCACAAAGGCCAGATGGTAGAGGAGATTATAATTATAGTGAGGCCATTTTCATGCCCCAAAGAAATGATAGTTCCTCTCTATTATACCTGAATGCATGTCCACATATTATTCAATGAAAAAGGAGGAAAGGAGGCATTTAATACAAAATTTCAGCACAGCTTCTACCCCTGAAAATATAGTATGATAGTTGAGGAGGTTTGCATACCTTAATCACACCTGTTTGCTAGGGTTTAACATGCCAATCCTTTTTCTCCCTTTTTTGTCTAAGGAGGAAAGTAGTGCATCTCACAGAAGAGCCTTTTGTTCCCAAGGGAGCTATCCTGATGTTAATTCTTACATAAACTTGCATGCAGTACAGGGAAATTCAGATTTAAGCCTGCCATGCTGAGAGTTTGCTGGGTTTTATCTGAGTATTACAAAACACTGTATATGCAGCATGCTCCAAGGCCCCTGAAATACCTTTCTAGCACACAGGCCATATTTTTTAATAACCACTTTAACACAGTGCAGGGGAAATCTCAGCCACACACAGCTCAGGATGCTATAATCAGGGAGCCTTCTGGGAGCAGTTGGTTCACTCCTAGGCTTGTTTTTTTATGACACACGTCTTCTGTCTAAATTTTTTCACAAGCATTCCCAGCCTTGGAGTTGTAAACAGCACAGACTTTCCAGTTGTGAGACAAGCAGAGAATATGTTAGTTAGGAAGGACTGTTAGCTACACCAGTTCTGTGTCATCCAGTGTGTGTGATAAAACTAGTGAGTAGGTTTCCTTGGTCTTTGCCTAAGAAGACAAAGAAATAGTCCTGGAAAGACCAGTAACACCCACAATTCTTTGCATACCAAACCCCACATATTTTTAGGTATCAAAAGACAGTATGTATTGATATTAAGTACCTCAAAACAAGACAGATACATATAGCCAAGGAATGCCTCAAGCTTACCATGTGGCTACCCAGAAAGCTGATGTAGTTAGAAACATAAATGTGTGTACTGTTACAATGACATTTCATTGTATCACATCTATCAGGTCACAAGCAGCTTATAATTTTCTTTTTTTCTAGTCACAGCCAAACATTATAATGGTACAAACCATAAATCACATCAACATGGAACACTGCCTAGCAAATATAAATGTATGTGCATAGTACAATGATTTGAGATTACAATAATATATCAGAAGTCAAAAGTAACTGGTGGAGAAATGCTATGTCTTTAGTTTATTGAGATTGTTTGGAGGATCCTAACGTACTGCTACTGCAAGAATAATTTTTTCCTTTACAATCTACTTAGCAAGGATTTATCGATTCTTTTCCTTTCATAGAGAATTACTGATCCATTTTAGAAAATCAGATTTTCACCCCTTTCAAGAAAATGTGCCCAGCACAGTTCTCAGGAGACTGTGCTGGAAGTTGACTTTGACACACAGTCCCTTGGAACTTGCACACCACAGCTGAGAGTCTCATCACTGATTTGTTGTACCAGGCAGTAAAATACTTTCATACATTTATAGAGAAATGATTGTACTGCGGGACTTATTTTTTCCATGTTAGTGGATGTATTCAGGGTACTGTTATTTGTGTAAACAGCATTTTTCAGCTGTGGTGCTTTTTCTTTTTTACCCCCTTCTTCTCAGCTGTGGTATTATGAACAGCAAAGCAAGATAAAAATTGTTGAAATTCAGGCTACAAAGTCATGGGATGCTGTAGAATTTCTTAGTGTGTGTGTAAATAACTTGGAGATGTACATATCTACTACCCCTCATTATGGGAGTATCAGAGTAGCGAAGAAGTCGATGTGCTGTACTGAAGTGTGCATCATAATGCAGGTGATTTATTGTAATTAAAATACTGTGGAGAGGAGCTTTGTATTAGACATACTGTTTCACAAAAGAGCTTGATAAAAAGCATTATTATGAGTTATGGTTTTGGGCGAATGATGTTGCTTACTAGGAGTTACATGAGTATTACTCAAAGTCTGAAGTTGCTCTTTGAGTTGTTCTGCATTGGGAGGAAAGAAATGTTCATTAAATGAAGGATTTTAACACTGGTAGGTGGCTAGTTTGTAAGTGTTTGTGTGCAAGGAGGAGAGGAGAAAGAGAAGGAAATGATGTGGACCTGAAGTGTTCTCCACAGGAGAAATCCTGGGATACTTTATTACATATCTATGGAGACAGTGGCATGGACTGTAAGTAGCTCCTGTCTCTTAATATAATAATGCACATAAAGTTGGGGTCAGACTGGGTTCGCTTTGGGCTATGATGCTGCAGAAGGTCACTAGGGGAATCGATGGACCAAAATGAGCCCTGAGTTTCATGCAATCAATGCGATTTTTCTATTTAAAGTGGACACTGCTGGGTGTGAGTCTCAAGTGTCACATGGGGTTTGACTCAGCTTTTCAGATCAAGAGCAGATTGCAGTGCAAATAGGCTGTTTATTATCATAATTGAGATGAGATGATATGGCGAATGCAGAACAGAAGAGGCAGTCTGCAAATGCTGCTTTCAAGTTTGGTACCCTGTTATTTGAGTAACCAAATTAATAGCCACTTGATTGCTAGGGAATACCTTGTTCTCTATTTATTTTGCTATTTTTCATGAATCAAAAACAAAAGAGCTCTTTAAAAATTAAAAAATATTGTTACTGAAAACAAATATTTAAAAATCTTTTTAATATTCTATCTATCCATCCATCCAGCTATTCTTCCATCCACAATCTACCCATTGTCAGTTTTCTGATTGAAAGACAGAAGGATTTTCTAATATATGTATTTTCATCAATACCATTTATAAAATAAACGTTTAAAATGTTTTGTTCAGTCAGAATGTGAATGGAAGATTTTTGACAGTTCATGAAGCTAGAAGAGTTCTGACTTTGCACGAACTCTTTAAGCTTTCCTACTACCTGCAGTGGAAAGCAGCTTCCTATTTAAAAGGACAAATTATAAATGCAGTTTTCCCACCAGAACAAAAGTTCTGGAACTGCTGAAGGATCTTTTATTGGTTTCTCTTCATCTTGTCACATTGCCGCTGAAATATGCTACATGTTATTTAGGAAACAGATTATGGAGGGAAGGCCAGGTCTCTTTCTCTTTGGGAGAGAAGGTAAGTAAGAAAAGACTGGGGTTTAAAAAATATTCTAAGTAAGGCTATGGAAGGACCCCTCTTTTGTTCTTTCCCACAGACAGTATGCCAGCTCCTAAGACAAAAGTAACTGGCAGATCTGCATTTTACTTAGGGTAAAACTTTACTTCTTCCTACAAATAAAGATTCTAACCTACTGAGAAAAACAACCTCAAGATTTTAGTTATTAAAGGCCCAGGAAGCTGGAGAACTTAAGGAATATTAGCCTTCCATAATATTAAAACACATTTGCCACTGAATTGGTACTTTCTTACCCTCTAAAAGATAACATTGTTGCCCAGCTTTTAATTTAAACTTAATTTAATTTGAACCTCCAGGGTTTTAATTTAGTAAGAGAAGGCAAGAGGAAATAAGTTCAAATCACTGTTGACCCATGGCAGACAGCCAAGTTCATGCTCTCTGACAGAGGCTCTGGCAGCCTTTCAAATTCAAATAAATTTTTTAAAAAGAGCTAATTGAGTATATTTGTAATAGTATAGTTCAAATTCAAAGAGGTCTAAATTTATTTACTGCAATGGGAATAGTGCCCCCAGAGACAAGAGGTGATAAGAATGAGGGAGGAGAGCTGTGCTGAGAACAAGGGAAGCATTTTTCCTATATATAGCATGTTGTTATCAGGGCCTTTGCAACTGAAACAGGGTGTCTGTGCCTGCAATCATGAATCTTTCTATGTAGCCCCCCAGTTGTAGTAATTTGGTTTACATTATCATCCTTATCCCTCAAAAGCCTTCTTTTGATGATTTCTAAGAATGATTAAAGTTCTTAGCCAAACCATTTGAGTTTGTGTATTTAATTATAATAATCCCTGAAAAGACTCAGAAAATAAGCTACTAAAAATGACATTTAATAGTATGCTTTTGTTTTGTAGAACCTTAAAATTCTGGAATTTGAAATACTATGTAAGCATCTGAAAGATGTGGAAAGAATGATTTCATTGTAATTAATTGTCCTGAATGCTGCTGTATTGTTTGCTTCTGGTTACTAAATTATTTTTAAGAGAGTCATCGACATTTATTTTACAGAATACTAAATACAAAATTTGACTTATGAGCAGAATTTTTTTTTTGTTTCACCAGTGATTCTGTAAGACATATGACCTTTAAAAATAAGAGGTAGGGGGAACTTTGAAATTTGTAGTTGTTATTTTTACTTTATAAAATAAATTTATTTGTGAAAATAATGTTTAAATTTTTTCTGATACAAATATTTTAAATCATGTATTTTATATTCCATGAAGGAATTCCTGCTAAATGTAACTTGCATAGGAACTTACAACATATGTCATTTTATATCTTGCAATATTTTAATGTTTTTAAGTATTTTGTTATATCTTTCATTCCATTTATATTTATTATTCCTTATATTATTTTACTTTTATACTTAACATATTTATTATATTTCTTATTCTATTTAACTCTCAGAGTCCTAGTATTTTAACTTGTAAGGTCCATAGTAAAATGAGAGTCCCCCCCTCATTGATTATGATTTTGAAATCCTTATTACTTGATCCTCATTTGAAAAATGGATTTGACAGACTCAGTCACTGTTTAAAGGCCCTGAGGCCTTTCAGGGAGGGTGAATTACGACTGCCACTTCGATGTTTCTTTCTACAAAATTACTTCTCTTCAGATGAGGATACTGGGATAATGAAAAAATCCTCAGTCTCAAAAGGATCCCTGAATGTGCCACACTGAAAATTAACCTGATTCATCCCCTTCCCCCACTTTCACTTTTTTCTTTCTTGAGATCTCAGAAAAATAGAGCACATAAATTAAAGTGTCCCTTTAGTTGCCATAACTTCTGCAGCCACATTCGCTAAACAGAACTCTGGGATTCAGAGACCTTAACAACCTCTCAGAGGTCATGTTTTCACCCAGATGAACTGCTCATAAGCAATTTTTTCAACATCTTAGACCCAAATAGACTTTTCTTCAATTTCAGAGATAAAGGCTGTCTTTTTTGTCTTAATTTTTTTTAAAGAAAACATCATGGTTTATCTGGGAAAATCACACTTTCCTCTGATGTTTGCTTTCTACAGTGCATCCAGCACCAGCAATACATTAGGCAAATAAAGAGCCACAGGATCTAATTTTGCACTTACATGGTTTGTTTTCATTTTTATTCGGAGGCACCCCCTTCATATTTTTAGTTCCACAGACCGACAAGTCATGTTTATTGACCTTTTTCAAAAACTGGTCTAGTCCTAGGGAAAGGTTTTGATTGATTATGCTCCTGAGAAATCCTTTTCTCATCACCCTGATGGTTTTGAAGTATCATCAGTAGAGGTCAGGATATTTTTCTAGTTTCCTGAAAGCCAAGAGTAAATAAAACATATTTTTACAATTTATCACTCCAAATTAGATTAGGCAAAGAAGAAATGTACAATAAGCAGTTTCCTATAAATCTCCTGAAATTCAAATAGATAGTAGGTTTATATTGATGGTCTTGAAGAAGGGGTCTTATTGGAACCTTTGACTCCTAGATAATCTACTGAAGGGACCAGGTGAATAAACACGATGTTCACAGATTGTGATAGTAGGAGCTGCAACTAACTGAACATCGAAAGATTAAGGATGCAAGTGCTTTAACAAGTCTGGAGTCCCTGTCTATGTCACACAGGACTGACTGTTCTTTCCACTTGGAAGAACTATTGGAAGATTTACTCCATTCCACCAAGATGCAGGTATAGTTCACATTTTTCTGCCATGTACACTATTCTCTTATATAATTGACTCTTGAACAACATGGGTTTGAATTGCATGGGTTCATTTGCCTGAATTTTTTTTTTTTCAGTAAATACAGTAGGCCTTTTTTATCTGTAGATTTTGCATCCACAGGTTCAACTATCCAGGGATGGAAAACAGTATTTTTGCTTTCCCAGCCTTGGTTGCTTGAATTTGCAGATGCAAAGGGCCAACTATAGGTGAGATTTTGTGGAGTCAAGTTATACATGGATTTTCAACTGGTGGCATCCAGCACCCCAACCTATGCTGCTAGGTTAACTCTACTTTTCCATCATTTAGGTCATCTAGTCCTTCTGAGCATTAAAATTTGCATTTGTTTCAGAAGAAAATTAAGCTATCCCTAAATAATTTGAATACTGCTACAAACATGTAAAGGCCCCTGTTTCACAGAAAATAGTAACTTAATTTTGCCAAGAGTAAATGTATTTGAATCCCAAATGTTTGTTAGTTTAAAAGAAGATAACTAATAGCAAAGGTCCCACAAAAAAAATTGACATCTCTAAAATAACCTTAAGGCAATTTAAATCTTGGAAAAATGTTTTCTAATTTTTCAATCTGACTTGACTTTTTTATAACCTGGAATTAAATGTAGTGTTTATTCTTTTTTGTACATCCCTTTGAATACCTCCTTAGTAATGCTGCTAAACCAGGGTTCCCTAACCCTCAGACCATGGACCCATGGTGGTCCATGGCCTGTTAAGACCCCACCACACAGTAGAAGGTGAGCTGTGGGAGAGGAAGGGAGGGAAGACTTATCTGTATTTACAGCCATTCCCCATCACTAGCATTGCTGCCTGAGCTCTGCCTCCTGTCAGATCAATGGCAGCATTAGATTCCCATAGGAGCATGAACCCTACTGTGAACTTACATATAAGGGATCTAGGTTGGGCACTCCTTATGAGAATCTAATGCCTGATGATCTGAGGTAGAGCCAAGGCAGTGATGCTAGTGCTGGGGAGTGGCCACAAATACAGATTATCATTAGCAGAGAGGTTTGACTGCATAGAGAATATAATAAATCAATTGCTTGCAATTCATATCAAAACCCTCTCAGTGAATGGCAAGTGACAATTCAGCTGTATCTAGTGGCAGGCTATAAAGCCATCCCTCCTCATCCACTGGTCCATAGAAAAATTGTCTTCCATGAAATGGTCCCTGGTGCCAAAAACATTGGGAACCACTGTGCTAAACTCCTGAGAACCTTGCCTTATTATCTATACTCACTCTGGCTTTTCCTGTTACCTTAATAAACCCTCAGTCCTCTGGTTATATCTTGACTGCTATAGAATGTGCCCCAGTGAAAATAATACTATGTGGGCTGGCCTTAGTTGCACCTTTGTTATTTGTCTTGGGCAAATGAGAGAGCTTGCTTTTCCCTCATCTCTCATTCTGTTGACAGACAACATTATGTCACTACAGAGACACCAGAGGGGAAAATGTGGGTGCTTAATAAGGGTGGAAGACAAAACTACCTATAAAATGTTTTTAGTTCCTTGGGAAGATGTGATTATATATATAAATCACATCTATATAATATATAATCCACATAATATATAAATATATATTATATATATAATATATATATATTATATATATAAATGTTTATAAGCATAGATTTAAGCTAGTTTGAAGCCACATAACTTTTTTTGGACAACTGTATCACAATATTGACTCAAGTACAAATTAGGGCCTCTGGAGTGTCCCCTTTTCTACTGACTTGCAGTTTATTGGTTCCATGATTCCATTACCCTCTATCTGATTTTCTCAACATTCCCCTTGCTATCTTACTGTAATCAAAAGTTCTGTTTGGGAATGGTAGATACAAGAGGTTATACTTGTGTTGTATAGATGCTGGCATCATGTTTAATTTCCTTGATTCTGGGACTTTCATTTCGTTTTCTGCAATTTATTAAAAGTAGAGTCAATTGTTGAGAAACCTTATTAATTTACATTGAAATCTGGCTTGTTTCCTGTCTTCTATGTCCTCTGATGTCTCTGTCTTTAATTTTGTGAAGTATAGATGAATCCCTTTATGAGCAATGCATCAACTAATTGAATTTGCTTGAAGAACAAAAAAGAGACTATTTTTTCTTTAAGCACCAACTATGGACATTCCTTGTAACTGTAAAAAGAAAACAAAAGCTACAATAGTGATCCCAAGTAATCCTAATTAGTGCAATGGATATTTGAACTCTATCAATTACTTAAATCACTTAGGGAATGGGGACGTGTTGTGTAAAGAACTATTGTTGTGTGGGTGTGTAGTCTCAAGTAAAACAATTAGTTTGAAACACAGATAATGAATGCCCCAGACTCAGATATTGAGATAATTTTGAAAATAATGCCTGATGAAAGGCATTTCTAAACATTTGCATTTCTAGTTTTTGAGCAATGAATTTTATGTGAGGGTTAAGTGAAGAAAGCAATTGGAAATTAGACTGTGAAACCAGGAGTTTGGGGCTGGACAAGTAAGGTATTGGATTAACTATAAAGCTGGATTCAATGACTTCATATCCCTGGTGAAGGCAGGTGTCTGGAATCATGGGCTTAAGTGGGTTGTACTGAATTCCCTTACCTGCTTTTTATCAGCAGCTGTATTGACAAGATTTTCATTACTTCCTAAATGTGTGCTCTAGTTTGCTTTATTTTCCCTGTTAAAGTTTGATATTTATATATATAAAAGCCATTGTTAGCTGTACCATTTTAGTCACCACAAATTTCATCATCTTTTCTACTTATTAATGGTCCTGCTTTCTAACACCTCTTTTCTTCCTAACATATCTATGAAACACATTTTCTTCCCCTGAAGTTTCTTTATCTGGAATTAACCTGGGCCAGTTCCACTGTCTTTTGTTTCTCTTTAAGCATTATACGGCCAACAAATTCCTTCATGTAATGTCATTCATATGTAATAAAATATATAACACTATAGGGGTGGAAAAAGTAGATTTACAATTATAATAAAGATAAATAATACAATAATTAATAAATAATAAGAATAAACTGCTTAGTGTACTCTAAACTGTAAAGCTACTTTTGCCCACCTGTGTATAGTAGTAGGATTTCTTGATCTCTACTGTCATAAAAAATATGATTTTGTTAAATTTAAGAAATAAAATCTGACTGCATAGTATTAGCTTGAATTGCATTGAATAAAATCTAACCATCCTCTCTTTAAGATGTATTTTATAATCTTACCTTTAATCAATAATTAACATCACTTATACCATAAAATATTAGTTCCTGAGAAAATAATCAGAAATAAAGTCAAAATTTATGTACAATTAAATTATTCATAAAGTGTAAACTTCGTTTAAAATATCAAAGAATATTACACCAAAATATTAACAGTGGTTATCCTGAAAAAAGAATAATTATGGGTAATTTATATTTTTCTCTATTCTCTTTTATATTTTGCAATTTTTCTAAAGTAATACTACATTACTTTTATAATAAAATACTTAAATCTGAATTTAAGAAAACTGTTAAAGCAATACATGTTCAATGAAACTAATTCAAACAATATTAAAGTATGAAAAGTTCAAGATGGTGCTTTGCATTTTGTCATTCTATGATTTTGGTCTAGTTTTGGGGTTGTTTTTGTGTGTGCCTTGATGCTCATATGCAAATACATGCTCATATACTTAGATACTCACACACATGTGTGCTTTTTAAGAAATGAATATGGTCTCATAGAGTTTTGCAACCCAATTATTATTAAACATTGGTAGCTGGAGTGCAACCATGGTCAGAGTGTTTACTTCACTGAAAGCAACAAACACTAACAAAGACTTTATATTCATTTATTTATTTATCTATCTATTTATTTTTAAATATTTTATTTATTTTTAGAGAGAGAGAAAGGGAAGGAGAAAGAGAGGGAGAGAAACATGGATGCCAGAGAGAAACATCAATTGGTTGCTTCTCCTATGCATTTCAACTGGGGACCGAGCCTGTGACCCAGGCATGTACTTTTACAGGGAATCTAACCTTTTGCTTTTTGAGAGGACACCCACCCAACTGAGCCATACTGGTCAAGTCAAGGTTTTCTTTTTAAATGATACCTCACCCTGGCCAGGTGGATCAGTTGTTTGGAGTGTCGTTCCATATACCAAAGAGGTTGCCGATTTGATTCCTGGTCAGGGCACATACCTAAGTTGTAGGTTCTATCCTTGATCCCCAGTCAAGCTGTGTTCAGGAGACAACAAATCGATGTTTCTCTCTCACATTCATGTCTGTCTGTCTGTCTGTCTCTTTCTCTCTCTTCCCCTTCCTCTCCTTATAAAATCAATAAACATGTTCTCAGGTGCTGATTATAAAAAAATAAAATGACACTTTGTGTCCCAGGACACCACTAAGCCATAATGTATATTTTATTCTGTAACTTGCTCTTTACCTAGCTGTGCAGGCCATGTTCCATGCAGCTTATCTGATTATTTTTATGGTTGCACAATCTTTTATTACATTGATATAATGATATCTCCATTAATACAATTTATTTTCTAATTTTTGATATCATGCACAATACTGTAAAAAGTATCATGCTTACCTTTGATGCATTTGTGAAAGTCATCCTGTAGGACACATTCCTAGAAGTGGAGGTCCCTGTGTCATAAAGCATACAAATTTAAAGTTTGACTACTACTGACAAATTGCTCTCTGAAAGAATTATTACAGTTTGTATATCAGCCAGTTCTTCATCCTATGTCTGGTACTTGATACCAATCCTTAAAATTTTTCTAATTTTATAGGAAAAATAATTGGTACTTTGCTTAATTATCAGTGAGACTAATTATGTTTTATAAGTTTATTGTTCATATATATTTTTTATTTCTTATTATTGATTTGTAAGCATTCTTTATATTATAGGTACTACATTTTATTACTATATGTGTAGTAAATATATTTTCAATGTATATATATTTTTTATATTATTAAAATCTTCTTTTACCTTATGGGAGTTAAAATCTTCCTTTATGACATCTAGGGTTCAGGATTACAAAGTGTTCTTTAATCTATGACTGTGAAATTATTGGCGATGTCTTTAGACTTTCTCCACATATTTTCATGAAAAGGCCCAAAGAGTATTGGAATGATCTCTTCTTTGCTACTTTACTTGTCCCCATGGGAGCATTGCTAATTTACATGATAATACTATGAATATTTATTGGGTCAGATTTTCAAATGTGTGGTCTCAGTGTTAAAAGTCATAGTTTCTTATGGCACAGCCCCTGGCTTCTTGGCCATATACACTGAAGTATAAAGAAAAGATGGGCAGAAAAAGATGTGGAAAGAAGAGAGAGAACAGTTGGACATCCCTAAATACATTTTTATAAGAGTGCCTTTCCAATGCTTAAGACTATGAAAATAAGATGTTAGAGAAGGCAGAAGAATATGGACAATTAAAATGTGAGTAGTCAACTGTATCTGTGAGATACCTAGAGATAAAATAAAATAAATGGTGATTTTAAAATGTTACTTTCCATTGTGATATACATTCCTAGTGTTCACAATTTTTTAGTTCATGGAAGAATTGTATTTCTCTGTCCCTTTAGATTGAGCCATTTGACAATTCTGGACAGAGGATTACAGGGAGAAGTGAAATGTGTTACTGCCCAATCAGAACATTTCTGTTCAGATTGTGAGACCTTTAGCTATAGTGGTCCTGGGAGTATGTATCGAGAAGGAGCCTTTTTCAGCAGGGTCTCTGAGAGACTAGGATGAACAGAGCCCTCCTTCCATCCTATGTTTGACAAGTAGCATGAGAAAGAAAAAAAATTCATTTTAAGTCCCTGAGATTTTGAAGCTGTTTCTTGCAGGGATGTCCAGTCTGTGGTCCATGGGCCACATGTGGCCCAGGGTGGCTATAAATGCAGTCCAACACAAAATTGTAAATTTACTTAAAATCTTTTTTTTTGCCAACAGTTTTCATTAGTGTTTGTGTATTTAATGTATGGCCCAAGACAACTCTTCTTCCAGTATAGCCCAGAGATGCCAAAAGTTTGGACATCCCTTAAAACTATAGCTAAACCTAGCCTTTACTGATTGTCACATGCATGAATAAAAGGTGTAGGCCCCACTCCAGGCTCATTCCCTCAATGTTACCCTCTTTAGTGGCTTGCCTTGAACCACCAGTTTCCCAGTGTAAATAGATCTTTTCAGAGCCTGCTGGAAACTCGGTGAGATGCTTGCTGTCTGTTTGTTTCTGCTTTACACTTCCATGTAGATAGTTAAGCCATGCTTCCAGTGCATATGTTCTATTTTCAATTAGGGCAGAGAGGGAAAAAATCTTTTTGTCTTAAGCTCTATTCTATGATGCATCCTCCAGTCAGAAGCCCTGTGTTTTTTTGGGAAGTGGCACCAGGGCATGAATAAAACTGGTGCATTCATCCACACAGGGCAGGTAATTCTTGAGTCTGTGTATCTTCTCTGTAGGTTGGAACCCAGAAGGGATAATGGAAAGTGTTAGACTTCCCAATATCCCATAGAAGAAAGTCTCCTTAATTTTATTCTTGTGGAAATTTTATATTTATATAATAGGGTTGAAGTTTTTTTGTTTGGCTTTATTTTTGTTTGTTTAATTTTACTTTTCAAGTACACTTTACATCCAGTATTATTTTGTATTAGTATCAGATGTACAGCATAGTGATTAGACAGTCATATACTTTCCAAAGTGGCCTCCCCAATATTTCAAGTATCCATCTAGCCTACATAGTTATTATAATATTATTGACTATATTCCTTATGCTATACTTTATACTTCCATGACTATTTTGTAACTATGAATTTGTATATCTTAATCCCTTTTCCTTTTTTGCCCAGTCCTTCAATCCCCCCTTTCTTCTGTGAACCATCAATCCAATGTCTGTATCTATGAGCCTGTTTCTATTTTGTTTGTTTATTTTGCTCCTTAGAGTCCACATATAAGTGAAATTGTATGCTATTTGTATTTCTCTGTCTGACTTATTTCACTTTGCATAATACCCTTTAGGTCCATCCATGCTGTCACAAATGATACCATTTCATTGTTTGTTATGGGTAAGTAATATTCTATTGTGTATATCCACCCCTCTTCTATATCCACTCATCTATTGATGGGCAGTTGGGTTGCTTTTATATGTTGGCATAAATAACACTGCAATCAACAAAGAGGTGCATATATTTTTTCAAATAAGTGTTTTGGGTTTCTTTGGGTATACACCCAGATGTGGAATATCTGGGTCATATACCAGTTCCATTTTAAATTTTTTTAGGAACCTCCAAACTATTTTCTATAGTGGCTGTACCAGTCTGTATTCCCACCAACAGTGCAAAAGGGTTCCCCTTTCTCCACATTCTTCCCACCATTTGTTATTGGTTGTTTTATTGATGACGGCCATTCTGTCAGATGTGAAGTAATATTTCATTGTGGATTTACTTTGCATCTCTCTGATAGTTAATGACATTGAATGTCTTTCATACATCTACTGTCTATCTGTATTTCCACTCTGGAGAAGTGACTATTCAGGTCCTTTGCTCATTTTTTAATGGGATTGTTTGTTTTTTTTAGTGTTTAGTTGTATGAGTTCTTCATAAATTTTGGATAATAACCACTAATCAGATATATCATTAGTGAATGTATTCTCCCATTCAGTGGGTTGTCTTGTCATTTTACAGATGGTTTTCTTTGCTGTATAAAAACTTTTTAGTTTAATGTAATCCCATTTGTTTATTTTTCTTTTATTTCCCTTGCCCGAGGAGATATAGCAGAAAAATACTGCTAAGAGGAATGTCAGAGAGTTTACTACCTATGTTTTCTTCTAGAAGTTTCTTATTGTTTCAAGTCATACCTTTAAGTCTTTAATCCATTTTGGGTTTATTCTTGTATATGGTTTATAAAGGTGTTCTAGTTTCTTTTTTTTTTTTTTTTGGATGTATCTGTTCAATGTTCCTAAAACCATGTATTGAATAGACTGTCTTTACCCCATTGTTTGTTCTTACCTCCTTTGTCAAATAGCAATTGACTATATAGGTGTGGGTTTATTTCTGGGCTCTCTATTCTCTTCCATTGATTTATATATCTGTTTTTATGCCACTACTATGTTGTTTTGATGACTATAGACTTGTAGTATAGTTTAACATCAGGTAGTATGATTCCTCTGATGTTCTTTCTCAAGATTTAGTGGCTATTTGAGGTCTTTTGTGATTGCACATACATTTTTGGATTATTTGTTGTAATTCTGTGAAAAATGTAATTGGTATTTTGATAAGAATTGTATTGAATCTATAGATTGTTTGGATAGTATGCACATTTTAATGATGCTAATTCTTGCTATCCATGAGCACAGTGTATGCTTCTATTTATTTGAATCTTCTTCAGTTTCTTTCTTCTGTGTCTTATAATTTTCCAAGTACAAGTCTTTTACCTCCTTGGCTAAATTTATTCTTAGTTTTTTTTTAATGCAATTGTAAGTGGGATTATTTTCTTAGGTTCCCTTTCTGATAGTTTAGTATTGGTGTATAGAAATGCAACTTATTTCTGGATATTAATTTTTTTATCTTGATACTTCAGTGAATTCATTTATCAATTCTAGTAGTTTTCTGATGGAATCTTTAGGGTTCTCTATATACAGTATCATGTCATGTGCAAATGATGACATAGGACTCAAGTTTTAATAAGTTAAATGTTGCATATTTTTGTGATTAACATTATACATTTAATTCAAGGATGCAGCTGTCAACTCCACCCCCTCTTTATATTAATGGCAAGAAAACATATTGGAGGAATATAGCTCTTGGAAATTTCACACTGTGGCCTAGGAATGGACACCAATACTACATAATTGCAAGGAATATTTGTGAGAGCAATTTGTATGACAGTATTCTGCTATCTATAAATAAGTCCTAGATGCAAGAAAATCAAGGAGAAGGAAACTTCCTGTAATGCTCTCAGGGAAGAAGGCTGATTGCCAAACCAAGGGGAGTGCAGTTGAAATAATGGGGCATCAAACAGGCAAAGTTGTCTGTGTTGTCATGAACTACAATGTACTTTTATTGATTTACAATGTTTAAAATGAACACATGGTTTCTTGCTTATATAAGGTGTCACACTGGAGTAACTGCACACCAACTGGATTTGTGACCAGAAAAGAACATGGTAATACCCACACAGATTCCTCAGGCTATCTTGCATTTATGCTTTGCTCAGTAACTGGGGAGTTATTATTAGCAATTGTCCTGCTTGAATACTCATAGAAGGCACAGATGTTATGAGACTTGGGGTTTATATTAGTATAATTATTTGAGTTATCCAAAGGAAAACATTTTCAAGTTGCTTCCTTGGTTTAGTCTGGATCCATTCTGTCCTTTTGGTTCCCAATTGTCTAGGTTTTCACAAATCCCCATAGTGATTTCTAGTATGTATTGTAACTTAACTGATGCTCTAGTATGAAAGCTTTGGGAAATACATCTCTCTTTAAGCAGACCACCAGGGGCTGGAGCAGTGTCACTCCAGGTGTGATTATGACACCACCCGCATCAGAATCACTAGGAAGCAAGGCTGTTTCCTGGACATATTGAAGCAGAATCTCAGAGGCGGTAGGGCCTTTAGAAGTACATTTGAACATGCTCCCTAGTGAATTCTTATGCACACTAGAGCCTGGGAACCTGGGTGTGAGGAAAGAATGTACATAACATATGACCCAAGTGAAAAACTTAAAGAATATATAGGTTTTATTTTTATTATCATTTTGTTTTACATTTATAAAGTATCTTTATTCAGAGAAACTCAGGTATCCAAATTTACATGACCTTTCCAAATAGTTTTCATGTACTTTTAAGTCATGTCACATTTAAGATTTGAAGTGTGTAAGAATACATGCCATATATTTATCCTTATACAGAGATTATAGGTATATTCTATGTAAAGACCATGTTTGGAGTTTACTTGTACTATTTTTGAAAATGAAATGCTTCAAGATGTTTTGAGAGAAACATATCTAGTAAAGGAACAGACTGTAGTATTATTATTTGAAATTAAAACATGTTAGTTTGACAAGACCAACCCAAGTTTATAAAGTGATTTTCCATATATTGTCTCTTTCATTATGGAATAATAAATGTTCCATGGGACTGACTACTACTGTGATGTGGTTAAATTAGAAATCCATTTCTGGTCTTCAAGTTGTTATGGTCAACATGGGATGTCATTTCTCATAAGCTAAAAATTGCTGACCAAGTCCATGAATAAGTTGATAAATAGGAGCATTTTTTGGCAGAAAAAAAGATGTGTTCAAGCTAGCATTCCAGAGAAAAGTATCCTTCACATGATATTTTATAAGAAGACTCTAATTTTGTTTTTCATAATTGTGATTGGTTTTGTTGGGAAACATGTTAACTGGTTATTACCTTCAGCCCTCCCTTTTTGAATTTTAATATCATTTAATTTTTATTAATTTAAATTTACATTGTAAAATGAAAACAATGCAAACTAATTTTCTTTTTAAAATTAAATTTATTGGGGTGATACTGGTTAATAAGATTATATAGGTTTCAAGTTCACATTTCTCTAATACATGATCTGTATATTGTATTGTGTGCCTACCACTCAAAGTCAAATCATCTTCTGTCACTATCTATTTGACCCTTTTTACCCTTTACTCCCCCACACCCCTTTCCTTCTGGTAACCACCATACTTTTGTCTGTGTCTATGAGTTTTTGTTTATTTTTCTCATTTGTTCATTTGTTGCTTTCAGTTTTATATCCCACAAGGTGAGTTCCTATCTGTGATCATTCCAAGGACATGATCTGAGCCCTTTTTTGCCCTTTTCTGAGCCCTCGCCAAATGCAAATCTTGTGTGACCTACTTTGCAACACCTCTGTAAAGGTAGGCTTATTAGTAACTTCTAGTTAGTGATTTCTAAGGGTATATAGGTCCCTCCCTTTGCAATGACTTTTCTCAAAACTCTTTAAAATTGTCAGTCCTATAGATATAACTCTAGTACACATTTCTGTCTCTTTCAACACCTCACTGATATAAGCATCATGAATTCACACCCTGTATTCATGACTTGAGTTAAAAAATTGCCAGCACATCTATTAGTCCCAGGACCCAGTTAGTGGTTGGAAGCCAGAAGAGGCGGACTCCGTACTTACATCCTAAAATACAAGAAAGCACTAAGGCTTCTTAAACACAGACTGGAGGCAACTCAGGCCTCATTCATCACAGAGTTGGAAAGAATAGTTTCCAAGCTAGGTTATAGCTCTTTGTGTTCTTCTTTCCAAGATTACAGACACAATATAATTCATAGACGTTATGGAATTTTCCAATATCTGTTTTATTTGTTTTAAACTTACTTCTCTTCTGACCTTCCTTACGTATTACCTGCATCCTCACATTAGAGCTAGGCTCTTTGGAGTAATAACTGGCTTTGATTTAAAAATAAAAACTTATTGAGGCATAATTTATATACCATACATTTATTCATTATAAATGTACAATTTAATCATTTTTAGTAAATTCACAGATCTGTACAACTATCACCACAAACCAATTTGACATTTCCATTATTCCAGAATGTTTGCTCATACCCATTTACAGCTAATTTCTCCTCCTCCCCTTAACCCCAGGCAACTACTGATCTGCTTTCTGTCACAAAACAAATTTGTCTTTTGCAGATATTTTATCTATTTTATTATAATTTCCACCACATTTTATTTATCCATTTATAGTTTTTTGTGTGAGCATCCAATGATCCCAGCACCATTTCTTGAAAAGCCTATCACTTCCCCTATTGAATTGTCTTGGCACCAGGAATACACAATAAGGGAAATGATAGTCTTTTTAATAAATTATGTTGGGAAGGCTGGATATGTACATGAAAAAGAATGAAGTTGGACCCTTAATCTTATGCCATGTAAAAAGATAAAAAAAATAGATTAAAGATTGATGTGTAAGATCTGAAACTATAAAGCACAAGGAAAAAGCTTGACATTGTCTGGGAAATGATGATTATTGGTTTTTGTTTTTGTTTTTGTTTTTGGGGGGATATGACATCAAAAGCACAAGCAACAAAAGAAAAAATAGACAATTGGATTGCATTAAACTGGAAAGCTTCTGCACAGCAAAGGAAACAATCAACAAAATGAAAAGAAACCCATGGAATGGGAGAACGTATTTGCAAACCATCTGAAGAGGTGTTAATGTCCAAAGTATAAAGGAACTCATGCAATTCTATAACAAAAAATCAACAAATAACTTGAATGAAAATATGCAAAGAACCTGAATAAACATTTTTATAAGAAGACATATGAATGGCCAATAGGTGTATGAAAAAGTCTCAGTTTTACTAATCATCAGAGAAATACAAGTCAAAATCAACAAATATCACTTCACACCTGTTAGAATGGCTATTATGAGAAAGATGAGTGGTAAGAGGTGTTGGCAAGGGTGTGAAAAAAAGGAAACCCATGTACACTGCTGGGAGAAATGCAAATTGGTACAACTACTATGGAAAACAGTATGGAGGTTACTCAAAAAAAATTAAAAAAATCATACTACTGTATGATCCAGCAATCCTACTTCTGAGTATATGCATATTCACAAGAAATTAAATCATTATCTTGAAGCAACATCTGCACAATTATGTTTATTAACATTATTCACAAAGCCAAGATATGGAAACAACCTGTTTAGCTACAGATGATCAGATTTTTTATAAATATATCATAATTGCATACATGTACACTCTGCAGAATATTGTATATATAGAATATTATACATAGTATAGACTATATAGGATATATATATTTATATATAATGAACTATTATTCATCCATAAAAAAGAAAATCCTGACTTTTGTGACAACATGGATGAATTTGCTAAGTGAATTAAATCAGATGCAGGAAGACAAATACTGCCCTGATCTTATTTATATGTATAATCTAAAAATGTCAAAGTTGTGGAAAGAGAGTAGGGTGGTGTTTACCAGAGACTGGGGAAGAGCATTTGGGAAGATGTTACTTAGGTAGTACAAAATTTCAGTCATCCAAGAGAAATAAGTTTTAAAGAACTGATGTTCAATGTGACTATAGTTAACAGTATTATATTGTATACTTAAAATTTGCTAGAAGGATAGATCTTGATTGTTCTCACTACATGAAAAAGTATCTGTGAGGTAGATAAGTTAATTAGCTTGATTATGGTGAATATTTCAGAATGTATGCATACATCAAACTGTCAAGTTTTATTTTTGATTGTCAACCATAACTCAATAAAGTGGGAAGAAAATAACTGTTTTGAAAATCTGATAAGTGGGATGAAGAAAAAAATTAAAATTATCTTGGTACCTTTGCCAAAAATCAATTAACCAAAAATTTAAGGGTTTACTCTGACATTTTCATTTTGTTGCATTTACATATATTATACAGGAGTGGACAAAAGTAGGTTAATAATAATAAATTATACAATAATTTAATATATAATAATGTAAGAATAAACTCTGTGTTTCATGTACTTACAACTGTAAACCTACTTTTACTCACCCCTGCATATACTTATACTAATTCTACACTGTCTAAATTACCATAGCTTTATAGTAAGTTTTGAAATAAGGTAATGAAAGTCCTGCAACTTGACTTTTCTTTTTGAAAATTATCCTGGTTATTCTAGATCCTTTGCATTTATATATGCATTATTTATTTGATCAACTTATACATTTCTACTAAATAAGCCCATTAAAATTTTAATAGAAAGTGCAGTTAATCAATATAGATAAACTTATGGAGAATTGTGATTTTAACAATAATTAAAATTTGTATTCAGTGAACAGTGTGTCTCCCTCGAATTGCACCTTCTTTAATTTTTCTCAGTACTTGTTTACAGTTTTCAGTGCATAAGTTTTGTACTTTGTTAAATTTATTATAAGCATTTTATTATCTCTGATACTGTTGTGATTGAAATTATTTTCTTAATTTAATTTTCAGAATGTTCATTTCTAGTATTTGAAACTAATGTTGATTGTTGTATATTGGTCTTACATTATGCTACTTTAGAGTAAGTTTGTGTATATGTGTCTCCTCCTTAGTATTTTCTCCATGTAAAATTATGTCATCTGCAAATAAAAACAGTTTTAATTATTTCTTTCCAATCCTGATGCTTTTAACTTTTTTTTGGTTGTGGTGAGGAAATTCCCTTCTATTCTGTTTGTTGACATCTTTTTAAAATAATCATGAGTGGATGTGAAGTGGTCATGTATTATGATTGTCAGGTGTTAAACCAAACTTTCATTCTTAGAATAAATCTCACTTGGTCATGGTATAAAATATTTTTTATTTGTTGATTGGTTTTGTTTGCTAGTTTTTACAAAGATTTCTGCCTCTATATTTAATGAGGGAGTTTAGCTACGGTTTTATTCTCTAATGTCATGTAGCTGGTTATTTATTACTAAAAACTTTGCTTGCCATGGGATTTTCCAACTACTACTCCAAATCGAGTCATTTTCCACCTACAGTGAATCTGCTGGTTATTCACCACTTGCCCTGCTCTGTTGGAACTACCCTGAAGAGTTGGGGAAGGGAATGGAGGCATGCTCAGGCAAGAACATCATGGATTCCCACTGGTTTTACCCCAAATTAAGTAATTTTTCATTAGCTAAGTGCTTATCAATTTGTTCTAAGCATTTGGTCAATTTCTAGGGCACTAATAGGTTATTTTGATACATTTGTCCACTTTTATAGTTACTATTTGGTGAAAAGTTTTGGTGACTTTTTCACTCCATCGATCCACTAGCTTTGCTTTTTGTGTTCCCATAAACTGCAACAACTTGGGTGCTGCAGGTCCCAAGGCTGGCCCAGGCTACAGGGAGTGTTATGTAGCCTAGCCATAGCTCTGATGATATGACTCAGACATCCTGGGGAAAAAAGAATTAAACCTATTTTCATTCTTTTGTATTTTAATGTCAGTGAGCTTCAGGTAATTTCTTAGAGTGAGTCTGCTAGACAAAACTCCTACCAGCAAAGGGAATACCAAGGGGGCAAAGGGCGCTGATCTGCATGTTGACATCACTGAACAGGAACAACTTACTTTCTGTTTTTGCTTAAGATCAAACTGTATAGCTGGCTAGTTTTCATCATGTTTTGTATCTTATTGTATATGTTTGAAAGTATTTAGTTAACAAATGCCCATGATAACTAATGCTCAATGGTCTACTTGTTATACTATATGCACATAATATTCATGGTGCTGAGGTATATGATAGGAAAATATTAGAACATTTGGGGAATGATCACATTTCTCTACCTATACTTTTCAGAGATACTGTGCAGAAATTTTTATCTGGGAAAAGTCAAAGCTCTTAGTGTGCGAATTGAACAATATTTGAGTAAGGCAATTAGTAATAATAGTCTTTGGGACTTTTATAGGAGACTATTTTTTCCATTAGGGTGTAGCTATCCTTTTCATATTGTTTATTATCCTTCCCAGGAAAAGGAAGAATGTTCTATTAAAACAGTTACTAAGAAGCAATATGGACCTAGTTGAGTGGGGAAGTGAATAGGAAGCTCATGAAAAAGGTTTGACTCTAGCTCCTTACTCAATCTCACTGTACCTATGAGTGTTTTTAATCTTTCTGGTTTATCATCTTCTGCTAATGAAGCTGAGGGTACCCTTATGATGCACAGTAATGTGTTGTTTTGGAAGTATGTAAATGAACTATATACTTTCTATTTGTGCGGCTAATCACCTCTCACATATTCATGAACTCTAAACCTGGCTGGGCCCACTTTTATCAGTAACCGAGGTAGGTGCTGGGTGCCTGGCTGATGATCATTTGGTTATCAGATGACTCAGCTCTGAAACACTGCACTTCAGGTGGCACATGTAACTTTTGGGAACTTTGGAACAACAGTAGAAAATAAATGTTATATATTGTGTCTTTACAATGTGACAGGTGCTGTACAGGGCTAGTTTAATGTCTATTATTTTTAATATTCAGAATAACTCTGTAAGGTAGATATTATGACCCCAATATAAAGATGAGAAAAATTTAGGCCCAGAGAAATTAAATAATAATCAAATGACACAAAGCCACTATGACATACTGCTTCTTTAGGTCATTCATAAAAGCTTTTAGCAAATAAAAACATTACTCATTCATCATCCATTAATTTATTCAATATTTATGGGGTACCAATGTGTTCCAGAAACATTATTTATCTTTTAAAACATAATTCTCCTTCAAAGATTTTCTGCCCTTTCCTCTGGGCTTTCAGAACTTCCTGAAGGTCAGGTTCCCCAGACCAGCAGCATCAGCATCATCTGGAAACTTATTTAAGAGGCAAATTCTTGTGTCTGCCTCAGACCAACTGAATCAGAAACTCTATGGCTTTATTGAAGGGGCAAGCACTAACACTATAAAAGGACTTGGCGGAACTAATCTATGATGAAATAGCCCCTTTTGGATGATGGGCAAAGTACTTAGTTCTCATTTTTCAGAAATCATTCCTAAAGTAAAGAAGGAAAATTCCAGGGGCAGCATCACAACTCTATCATATGTGCCTTTTATACTTATTCCAGAAAGTAAGCCATCATTGGGGAAAGTTTACAATGTAATAATTATGTCCAACTGCCTGTTCTACATTGTTTTCCGGTAACTTTGTCCATTAAGAGACTCTATTAATAGAGAATCCTGATAATTCTTTTCTTTTTTTACCCTTTTCTCTCTTTCTTTTCCTCCTATTTCCTTTCTTTCTTAGATATACTAAATATATGTATACATTTGGCAACACCACCTTTTCAGAAAATCCTTAGGGTAAATATGGATTAATTAAAATATTTTTTTCTGACACATGAAATGGATATGTATGATTTGCAAGCATATGTTATAGGCTGAGTAATCCCCACTTACCAACAGAGGATTCATTCCAAAACTCCCTGGCAATGCCTGAAACCATGGATAGTAGTGAACTCTACATATACTATGTTTCCTCCTATACATACATAACTATTCTTTTAAAGGAAGCACTTATGGCTTCTCTTTCACAGATCTGAATTGCCAGCATCACTATCCCTTGTGCTTTGGGATCATTAATAAGTAAAATCAGGGTTACTTGATCACAGCACTGCAAGACTGTGCCAGTTGATCTGAAAATAGAGATGGCTAATAAGTGGCTAACAGTCAGGGAGTGCATGTAGAGTGACAAAGGGATAATTCGAATCTCAGGTGGGACTGAGTGGGAATGCCATGAGCTTTCATCATGCTACTCACAATGGCGCTCAATTTAAAACTTATGAATTATTTATTTCTGAAGTTTTCTATTTAATATTTTTGGACCACAGTTGACTGCAGGTAACTAAAACTCAGAAAGCAAAATGGTAAAGGGAACTACTGTAATTGCCCATTTTTTTTTTGGACAGCAAATACTGTTGTTCTGAACACTAATACTATAGACAGACTCATACTTAAAAAGTTCTAACTTCATGAGGGAGAAAATTACACAAATAATTTATTGAAGCTACTCTGCCTGTTAAAGATATTTATCCTTAAGCCATTCAATTAGAGGAAATGAAAATTTTTATCTTCTTTCAAACCATGACTTTTATTCCTTCTTTTCCTCTTCTGTCAAGTATAGTTTCTTTCATTTTGGGGACCAGATTTTATGTGTTTGCCCAATTACAAAAGTAAAAGCAGGTAAATCAAATTCTAGACATTTGTAGAAAAAAATACTCCTGAAACTGAAAATAGTAGATTCTTTTTATATACATGTAACCACAACATACAGAGTTTCCTTTTTGTGTAATAACATGATTTTTTCTTGATGTTAATGGTTATGTGTCAATTTTCCTTAGGAAGGGGTGGGACTTTTTTAAACTCTAGATTTGTCTTTATTTACTTCTAGAAAATGTTATTCTAATTTTTACAGGATAGCTAAATTTATTTATTTTTTTAAAATAGTTTTTATGGCATTTTTTCTATTACCATTAGTTCCCTTATACTCTCTGCCCTCCACAATCACCACCATGTTCTCCATGTCCATGAGTCCTTTTTCCTTTTTGCTGAATCTCTCCACCCCCTGACCTTCACCACCCCTTAGCTGCCATCCTGCTCTCTATCTATGGGTCTATCTTTATTTTGTTAGTCCAGTTTGTTCATTAGATTCCACATATGATGAAATCATATGTTATTTGTCCTTCTCTGACTGGCTTATTTCACTTAGCATAATGTTCTTCAGGTCCATCCATACTGTCACAAAGGGTAAAATTTGTGGTCAGGTAGTATTCCATTATGTAAATGTCCCATAGATGTTTTATCCACTCATCTACTTACAGACAATTGGGCTGCTTCTGTACTTCTGAGATTGTAAGTAATGCTTCAATGAACATAGGGGTGCTTATGTTCTTTTGAATTAGTGTTTTGAGTTCCTTTGGATATATTCACATAAGGGGGATTACTGGGTCAAAAGGCAGATCCATTTTTAATTTTTTGAGATATGTCCATACTGTTTTCCACAGTGTCTGCACCAATCTGCATTCCCAACAACAGTGTACAAGGGTTCCCCTTTCTACACTTGCCAGCATTTGAAGCAGATGTGGATGGGATTGTTTGCTTAATTTCTTTTTCTGTTAGTTCATTATTGGCATATAAAAATGTGACTTATTTCTGGATATTAATTTTGTACCTTGCTACATTGCTGAATTCATTTGTCAGTTCTAGTAGTTTCTTGGTAGAATCTTTAGGCTTTTCTATGTACAGTATCATGTCATTTGCAAATAAAGATAGTTTTACTTCTTCCTCTCCAATTTGGATGCCTTGTATTTCTTCTCCTTGTCTGATTGCCAAGGCTAGGACTTCTAATACTATATTGAATAAGAGCAGTGAAAGTGTACATCTCTGTCTTCTTTCCAATATGCTTGTAATTTTTGCCCATTGAGTATGTTGCTGACCATATATAAAGGTCATATATGGCCTTTATTGTGTTTAGGTATATTCTTTCTATTCCCACTTGGCAGAGAGTTTTTATCATAATGGGTACTGGATTTTATCAAATGTTTTTTCTGCATCTATTAATATGATCATGTGTTTTTTACTTCATTTTGTTTATGTAGTGAATCACATTTATTGATTTGCAATATTATACCAACCTTTCATTTCTTGAATAAACCCCACTTGATCATGGTGTAAGATCTTTTTGATGCATTTCAGTGTTTTATTTGTTAGCAGTTCATTGGAAATTTTAGCATTCATGTTCATCAGGAGTATTGACATATAATTTTCTTTTTTGTGATGTCTTTACTGATTTTGGTATTAGGATGATGCTGACTTTGTAAAATGAATTGGGAGCCTTCCCTTTCATGAATTTTTTGAAATAGTTTTAGGAGAGGAATTAGGTCTTGGAATGTTTGGTAAAATTCACCTGTGAAGCCATCTGGTCCAGGGCTTAGTTTTGATTACTGTTTCAATTTCACTAGGTGTAATCCGTCTATTCAGATTCTCTGATTCTTCCAGGTTTAGTTTTGGAAGACTATATGCTTCTAGGAATTTATCCATTTCATCCAGGTTGCCCAGTTTGTTGACATATAGTTGTTCATAATAGAAAATGTTATTAAATTATATTAATTTCCTCCTAATATTTTGGTTTCTTCTTCTGGTAATTACTTTGAACCTACTTTTGTCTGGATTCCTTGCTTATCAATATTTCTCTAATCTTCTAAAATGACTTTTTGTTTGCCTTTAATTTTGCTTGGCTTTTGATCCATATTGCTATATTTTAAATATCGTCTATGTTCCTAGGTGTGTTATCAATAACTTAAGATGTGCAATTGACTCCATCTTACTAGCAGATAGTAGCAATAATTTAAAATGTGTTCTGGTGAAAGTGAAAGAAGAAAGTGCCAAAGCAGAACTGTGTTTGAACATCATGAAGACGAATGTTATAACTACAAAAGAAATATACAACTTTAACATAGAAAAATATAGACATTGAAATTGTTAAAGATTTTGATTATGGAGGCTGCAGCCAAGAAATCAAGAGAAGGTTGAGAATTGGAAAGGTAGCAATTGAAGAATTATGAAAGATCACCAAGAACAAAGATGTGTCATTAGAGACCAAATTTATCCACACCCATGACTTCCCACTTACTATGTACAGATGTAAAAACTGGACTGTGAAAAAGGCCGATAGGGAAAAATTCATTTGAAATATGTTATTGGAGGAAATTTCTATGGATAGATACCTTGGACAGCCAGAAAGATGTCCCCTAGAGCAAGTTAAATCTGAAACATGTCTGGAGGAAAAAAGAACAAAACTGAAGCTGTCCTATGTCAGGCATATCATGAGAAGCCAGAGAGTCCTTTGTAAAAGACAATAATAGTGAGGAAAATAGAAGAAGGCAGTAAAAGAAGAAAACTAAATATGAGAAGGATTGACTTCATGAAAGAAGTCATATTTATGTGTCTACAGGAGCTGAGCAGGGTTGTTGAAGACAGGACACTGTGAACATCACTTACTCATAGGGTTACAAGGAGTCAGAGCTTACTCATTGTTGGGTGGCACATTCTTGTTTTATAAAGGTTATTGTTTCATTAGGTTTAAAAATGTAAAATAATATATTTGGATACTTTCTTAAGCTGCCTCATGACAAAAGCTTTTTGGTGACTGTTCTTTGCCTGGTGCTTTTGTTGTTGTTTTTTCTCTTTTTTTTTATAGTATTATTTTATATGACTGAAGTATTGGGCTATTTTTTATTATTATTTTCTAGGAAGTCAGTACTTCCTAGAACTCAGGAGTAGAGCTAAACAGAAGCAATAGTTGCCAATAGAAGCAATGTTGATAGTTGCCAATGCTGTGTTCCATACCAGCAGGAGTTTTTTTTTTTTTTTTTTTTTTTTAATTACAAGATTGTGCATTTGATGGTGCTCTTTCAGACTTTACTTCTCCACAGTTAATTGAAATAGGCATTGCAGGGTAGTTCACAAGTTGGCTGGACAGACTTTTTTTCTTTACATTGTCTTACCAATAGAATAATTCCTGAAAATATGACTTGATATATGATCCTTCTCATTGGAATCAAACAAAATTTAGAGAAGATTTATTTCTCTGTTAGCTTCTGTTCCATTGTTAAAAAGTCATAATTGGTTTTAAATTCAGCACCATTCATCTTGGAGAAGGGTACATTAGTAGCATTTTCTGAGCTCTGTAGTTGAGGATGTCCTTTCTCTTAAGTCTTTCCTTACTCCATTATATCTTCATTGCTTTTATGGTTCAAGGTTTCAGCTGTCCCTTAGTTTTGTTGAAGGCAGACTGGGCTTCTGATTCCCATTATCCTTTTTACTTTTGCATGCATTTAAAAAGACAATTGGGGAAATATCATATCTATACCATGATTCTAAACCAAAAAAAATTTTTATAAAATCTTTTTAAGTAAAAAATGGTTGATCTTTAGTGTAGTCTAACTTGCATTCCATTAATATTAATCATTTGACTTTGAAAAAATCTTTCCCTACTCTAATGTGCTTTGTTTTTAGCTTTACTCCTTTGTATTATTTTTTTTAATTTGCAAAAGAATATTAACTCATCGTATCTCTAGTTTGTTGCAGTTATTATGACATTTGCCTCCTAATGGTTTTAGTGCTTATGATTTCTTCCACTCAAATAATCATTTTACCTGTCATTCACTGAAAAATGCCTTTCTCATTGATTTGTGATGTTTTCTGTAGTGTTTTCTAGACTGGTCTATTCCTCATATAGTGAGACCCACACTGGGTGTTGATTCATTTCTCCAGATGGAGATCAGTATGGTCTCTAGCTATCCTCCCATGCCCTCAGCTTCTGGCTGACCAGTGATGTCAATGGGCAGAATCTGTCTATTTCTGTGCCCAGAAGGTTATAAGATCTGATTGACTCAAGTTAATCTCTCTTCTTCCAATTCTTAGACACTTTTATCATTCCATAAAGCCATAAATAGTATCTATTTGTTCCTTATTTAAATGTACTACGTGAGAGGCAGCATAGTCTGCATGTATCCTCTTCTCCAAGACACCCTCAGTTCTCTCATGTAAGTTGTTCTCAAATAGGCAATTCACCAACATATAGGTGAGTTCTGTACTAGTGCTTAACCAAAATTTTCTGATGAATTGGGAGAGCAAGTGCAGCTACTGATAGGGTGAAGGTGGAATTAATAGGGGAAGAAATGAAAAGATTGTTAATGGTGATACTTGCATATCAGTAGTGCCAGCCAGAGAGTTGTGAACCAGCCAGTCTCCTGGACAGGGCAGAATGCCTGTGTTTTGGAAATTCATTTCTTCAGTGATCCCAATTCATCACTAACCACTGACACTGCAATTGCTCTACATCTCCCCTTGGAACTTGGAAAATCATCTTTCATTTTTTTTGTCTGCCTTCTTGTTTCTAGTGGCTAGTCATTTTGGAGTTCTTAATGAGTACAATTTGAAGATGAGTTACTGTCACTATGGAATGGAATTATAAGGAACAGATTTAGATGATTCTAACATTTGCAAAGTCTTAGGGGAATAAATTCTTCTTTGTATGATTGAATATTTGTAAGGGGTTACTTATCAGTTTTGTATTGCAAATGTTCATTAACATCTTTATGTAATTTGAAGGGATTATCTATGAAAATTCAAATTATGGGTGATTGATGCTAAGATAAGGAATTTTTTAAAATTTTGAATATTTATAGCTGCTAAGTACAGAAGTATCATTTTATTTTTAAAATTTATTTTTATGAAAACAATCTAGATTTTATGAAAATTGTGTTTAATTTCCTAAGAAGGTAAGAAATAATTTCAAAGACTTAGGGAAATAGAAATGTAAAAAAACCCCACAACTTTTAGAAAAATGCTGTGACAACAAATCAATATTCTTGGTATATTTTTGTATTAGACCTTTTACCTTTTTTGTAAGCAGACAAAACAGTAGGGAAATAATGAAACAGCATAATAATTTTCATAATAACTTCTCAGAGAATGACCATGTAATTCTTAAGTGTTCACATAGGAACTTGATCATAAGCATTGAATAGAATTTTAGAATATTACACTTTGAGAAAGATTTTAATTAGGAAATGAAAGCAATGTTGAGATATTTTAATCACATTCTTAGATGAATGCATATGTACTTCTAGGAAACTCAAGAGAACAACAACAAAAAGAAACAAGGGGAAAGAATTAACTGGAAAGCTTTAGAAACTTGCATATAATATTTAAAATGAATGGCCAGCCTTTATTCATAAATGTAATATTTAAAACATGCTCAATTTTTTAAAATCACAATAAGTTACCACTTTACACCAACTAAGATGGCTATGATTCAAAAAATGGAAAATTATAAGTGTTAGAAAAGATACAAGGAATTGGAGGCCCATGTATTGCTGGTGGGAATGCAAAATGGTGTAGCTGCTGTGGAAACATTGCCAGCTCCAAACACATAATTATGAACCAATAATTATACTCCTAAGTACATTTCTAAGAGAATTAAAGACATATGTACATAAAAAAACTTGCATGCAAATATCTATAGCAGCTTTATTCATAATAGCCAAAAAGGTGGGAACAATCCAGATATCCAGCAATTGACATATTCATACATTGGAATATTATTCAACTATAAAGAGGAGTGAAGTACTGAGACATGCTATAGCATGGCTTGAAAATATTGTGCTAAGTTAAAAAAAGACAGACACAATAAGTCACATACTGTATGACTTCATTTATAGAACATGTCTAGAGGAGGTAAATCTGTAGAGACAGAAAGAATATTAGTGGTTTCTTAGGGCTGGGGGAATGAGGGGATGGGAGGATATAGCTAAAGGATTATTTTTTCAAAGTATTGAAATATTCTAAAATTTACTTGGTGATGGTTGTATAACTCTGTGAAAAACACTGAATTGTATATTTTAGAATAGTGAATTTTATGGCATGTTAATTATATCTCAATTTTATAAAAAGTTCTCAACTTTCCACTTAATATATAAAGGACCCAAAAACACAACAATTAAAAAAAACATAAAATTAATATCCACCTATTTATTATCCAGAACTGAGAGGAATTTTCACCAACTTTAACATAGATGAAATATGAATGATACAGTTGATGGTCCAAGAATGCCTTGTGACCAGAAATAGAAAGTTGAAAGTTGTATCTGCACAAAATAGAGTAGTAGTTCTCAAATTTTTTTATCTCAGGGCTTCATGACATTCTCAAAAATTATTGAGAATGGCAAAAGGCTTTCATTTACATGGATAATATATATTTATCAAATTAGAAACATAAATTGGGGAAAATTTGAAATATTACATGAATATATTAATGCATTTAAAAATAATAATTAGTTACTCATGCTAACATAAATATTTTATTAAAAGCTAAATTTTAATAAACATTTTCATTTAAAAAATGAAAACAGCCTGGCTGGTATAGCTCAGTGGATTGAGTGCAGGCTGTGAACCAAAGCATCACAGGTTCAATTCCCAGTCAGGGCACATGCCTGGGTTGCAGGCCATGGCCCCCAGCAACCACGCATTGATGTTTCTCTCTCTCTCTCTTTCTCCCTCCCTTTCCTCTCTAAAAATAAATAAATAATAAAAAAATGAAAACAGTTGGAATCTTATATCTACTTCTGCATTTAATTTTGCTGTGATGTGTTCTTTTGGTAAAAGTGTATGAAGAAATCAAGTGTTATGCAGATATGTGATAGAGAGAGGAAGGAGAATTTTCGTTGTTCTTTTAGAATAATTGTGATTATTGTTTGATACCACACCAAAGTGTGACAAATGGTAGTTTTGTAAAGCTTTGTTGTCATGTAGATTTGAAAACCATATTAATAAAACTTTTATACTCACACTAAAATCCATTGATCTGTCTTGTACTTTGAATGGATATTTAATTAATGCATAATTTTACAACATTATACATTGATCATTGGGAAAATATTGATTTACTATGTTAGGCAGCATTTCCAAATGTTGGCACATTTCATTAAACAATATAAAAATATCCATGTTTGTTAATATCACCACGTATTTTACCAGAAAAATCTTTATGTACTAGGAAGTTCTCAAACTTAATTTTCTCTTTAGAGTTTAAATTTTTATCATTGGCAGCAAATACTTTCTGTCATTTCACTGAAATAACAGACTCATTTGTGTTTTATTCACACAAAAGAACCTCAAAAAGAACTCAAAAATCATATTCTTTGCCATTTATGTTAAAATTAAAAATAGTAATAAAGGCCTAATTTTAAAAACTCTGTGCTATGCTCAAACATCTCCAAAATAACTGTTGCATCAAAAAAAACAAAACAAAATGGCAAGACCAGGTACTTGCTAATTAACAAAATATAAAGGAAAAAATTTGAGGATTCACAGGACATGTCAAACTCATAACCTTCATTATTTTTATCATTTTAATAGACTATATGAATTAACCAAGTGTAAAAATCTGGGAACATAAGGATATTGGGCAGGCAGATACATTAAAGATAAGAGAAATAAAATATTTTTAAGTGGACAAATGTAAGAATTCTTTAAAAAATAATAAAATAAAGATTTGATAAAGCTAAGCAACATAAATTATAAAAAATACAGCAACATGAATGAGACAAAATTTAACAATTAAAGTGAAGGACATTAAAATGATAAAAGGATGTTATGTATAATTTCATTCAAATATACTTAATAATCTTGATAAATATGAATTATGTAAATTGACTAAGAAGTAAGGTAATATGATAGTAAAATTATAAAATTCTTTTTTTTTTTCCAAATATTTTATTTATTTATTTTTAGAAAGGGAAGGGAAGGAGATAGAGAGAGAGAGAAACATCAATGTGCGGTTGCCGGGGGTCATGGCCTGCAACCCAGGCATGTACCCTGACTAGGAATTGAACCTGCGACACTTTGGTTCACAGCCTGCGCTCAATCCACTGAGCTACGCCAAATTCTTTTTTTTTAAAGATTTTATCCATTTATTTCTAGAGAGGGATGGGAGGGAGAAAGAGAGAGAGAGAGAGAAACATCAATGTGCGGTTGTTGGGGGCTGTGGCCTGCAACCCAGATATGTGGCCTGACTGAGAATCGAACCTATGACACTATAAAATTCTTTTTAAATTGGTCGAATGGGAAAGAGGAGAAAAATGATTCAGTGCAAATAATTTTACTAAAAAATTATTTCAAATTTTCAAAACGTACATATTCCTCGTTCACATTAACTATTCCATAGATAGTAAAATACAAAAAATTACCTGCATCATATTATAAGTCTGCCTTTATCTTGACACTCAAATGCAACATGGCATTTGAAAAAATTATGAATTATTTATAGTTGATATCAATGCATAATACTCAATAAAATACTCTGAAACCAAAATTAACTTTAATTTTCAACAGAATATTTCTGGAATCCAAAGATGCTTTCCTTTTAGGAAACTTATCTGCATATACTTTACATCAGGGAGTTAGCTGGAAGAAAAAGGGAAAATATATGATAAAATACCATAGCCATTTTTATAAGGGAAATTCTTAATGAATTGGGGGTTTCTTACATGGTAAAGCTGAGTTTAAACTAACATCAGAAATCCTACAAATGCCTTACTTAAGTGAATCAGAGGCATTCCAGTTAAAATCAAGGCCTCATAATTCTGTTATGTACTATTTTTATTACAGTGTTATAAGAAATATGAAACAGCCATAAATAGAAAGGAGACAAGTATTTTTATTTACGAAATTTATGAATATATATGCATGGCTCAAAAGAATCAACTGAAAACTCAATAGCTTTTCTGTAGAAGAGCAGTACCCATATATAACTTAGGTATAGAAAGGGAAATTGATTCTATTCACAATAGGAACAAAACAAAATATTTGGAGTTTTTTAAATGAAAGTGTCTGTAATATGCATGAAAAATAACCACATATTACTGATAATAAAAAAGAATATTTAAATAAATGAAGAGGGCCAAGTTTCTTGACGGTGACACTGAATATTGTTAAGATGATATTTATCCATCCCCCTTTTAACTTTAGAATTTGAAAAAATGATTCTAAAGTTCATCTGAAAAATAACAATAGAGAATATGTATAAGAGGATTATTGTTCTACTATATATTATACAATATATAACACATTACATAAAATATATATTAAAACATAATATCTAAAACATATATACTATATACGCAGATATTTATATTCTTAACCCGTGTGTGTGTGTGTGGCATTATATATGGTCATACATATGTATATTATTCAAAAACAGACCTGAGATTCCATTAGAACTTAGTTTTTTATTCAAAAAAGAAAGCCTGCTATGCCAATGGGTTAGTCAATGAATTGTGCTCTAAAATTGACAGTTTGGGTTATTCAAGATTTTCAATTAATGTCATATACACACATAAATTCTAGATGGATTTTATAATTACATTAAAAATAAAATCAGAGGAAAAAGTAATGGTGAATATTTATTTGTTTTCATGGGTGATCTCTCACAATAAAAGCCATAGAATAAAACATATAGGAAAGAATTGATAAACATGACTGGATAAAAAACATTTTAATTTTTTGAAAATAAAAGGGAAATAATAAATTTGAAAAAAAATTAGGAATTCTTACAGTTTAAAATCAGGAAGACTGCCAAATTAATTATGTTATTTAACTTCATGTATCTCAATTTCATCATTAATGAAATAGGAATAATGATGCGGTTGGTTGTTTAGAAGGCTAGAAATAAAGCATTTATTTATAGGACAGCTAGTGCTTAAAAGAGTGTTAGCAATTATTTATTATGATTATTACTACTTGCATATATCTATGCAAACTTCAGTGAGTAAAATAATTAGATCTCAATAGAAAAACAGGCAAAGAATATGAGTAATTTATGGAAAAAGAAAGTTAGCTAATAAACTTGAAAAATTTAACCTTGCTAATGAAATGCAAATTAAAACATTAACAAAATAAGCCAGTTTCCACCTAATGAATTAGACAAAAAACTTTTAAATATCATATGAAAGAGAAGCTTTCTCATACACTGGGAACATACATTTTCCACCAACTGACCTTGAAGTCAATTTGGCAATGGTCCCTACTCTTTCACATGTAATTTCACTCTTGAGAATGTATTTAAAACTTCCAAAATTTTACTTTTTTTGTGAATAATTAAACATATCTTTTAAAAATTTTATTTTAATCATTGTTCAAGTATAGTTTTCTCCCTTTTACTCCCAATAATTAAACATATCTTAAACCAAGACTAAAAGTTTTTGTGATAACCCAGTTTTATCAATGAAAATATTTTACCACGTACTTCTAATATACATACATTTATTTCTTGTTTATTTGTACTATACATTTTTTACCACTGAAAACATAAACAAATAGAATTGAAAAAATTGAAATGAAATAGTAATTCTAATACTTTCTTCCTGTATCTCAATGTGTTGTCTTGCAACTTCTACTGTGCATGTGCTCCATTTCAAAGACCACAATCCTAGAATGTTCTACAGTTGGAAGAGTTAAATAAATCACAGCACTTCCATCATAATAAATATTATGCAGCTGCTTGAAATCACAACTTTGGATAATATTTAATTTTGAGAACATGGTTACAATACAATAATATCTATGAAGGCAAATATAGTGCTTAACTGGTTCACCATTATATCCCCAGGACCTAGCTATGTACTGCAGGTATGAGTGACTCAGAATAGATGACAACAGAGAGATGGGTTAGGAATGAAGTAGAGACTTAAAAAGTACAAGCTTCTTGCCAGTGCCACTGCAGAAACAAAAGTTGCATTAAGAAGAGGACTCTTAAAAGCAGGGGTCCCTAAACTGAGGTCTCTACAAGCCATCGACAAGCTTTTATCATGTGGACCTAGGTCAAAAAGCCCAGAATTTTAGGGACCAAGTGTATTAGAGAGACTTACTTCCAGAGGTAGAGCAGAGGCTGCTTCCAAATGTTATCTAGGCTGTGGGAAGAGCATTATTGAAGGGAGAGTACTGCAGAAGATGGTTTTATTTATTTAGTTAGTTAGTTATTTTTCTGACAAGCTCAAAACTGTATACAGTTCTTAAGACCCACGAGGAAGTGACTGGTATTGTTTAAGCTGAAGGAAATATACAGAGAAGTAAAAGTGACAGTTCTAAAACTGCACTGGGAGCTAATCAGGTGTCAAAAAGCTGTGATGTTAGTAAGGACCGAATCTCTTTCCCATCTTGCCTCAGATGCCAATGAGGCAAGAAGGAAGCAGCCAGTGCAGGTTCTGCAAAGGCTGGTAAAGCTGAGACATCGTTCATTTGATTACTTCTTAAAATAATTAAATTAAAGACTGTTGGGGTAACACAGTAAGAAAAAAATGTGGCTTTAATTTGGGTTTTCATAGGTTTCAAGTTATTGAAAATTTCTCTGGTCCCATAGAAATGGTACAGTAGTAGAGCTTTTATACAGTACAATAGATATCTTGCAATCTTTTATTTTTAATATAAAATTTATTCAAAAGATGCATGAGGAAACTTTTGGAGGTGATATATATGTTTGTTACCTGTATCGTGGTGATGGTTTCACACATGTATGGATATGTTCAAACTCACCAAATTGTGTACATTAAATATGTACAGATTTTTGTATATCAATTACATCTCAATCAAGCTGTTAAAATTTTTTTATTGCCAAGGATCCCTTGTCTATGCCACCTGTCTTGATTGTGTTGTATAAATTCCACACCCACACTCCTCCACACACTTCAACCTGTTTTCTTTCTGTTTGTAGCACTCGTTACTACCCAACATTATGTCATTTCCTTAATTGATTATTTGGCTAGCATCAGTCTCCCCACCATCATTTCAGTTGCAGGAGGGCCCACACTTGTTCAATGATGTGTTCCCTTCACCTTGCTGAGTAGATGGTGTGGTATGCAGGACTCACTCAATACATGTTTGTTGAATAAATGAATAAATAGCATTAAAAACACACCCAATATCAAAGTTAAATGAGGAGAAAAAAATCCCCAATAGTCTTTATGCAACAAGAAACCAAACTGTTTTTCACTGGACTTAAAAGCATTCAATTTTTCAAAATCTATCATAATTGACTATATTTAGTTTTATAACAAAAACTTGGGAATTTGTTTCCTACTTTATCTTGATGCTAATTTGAGTTCACTCTTCTGCTGGTATTTAATCAAAAAGGTGATTTCTTGCTGATTTTTTAAAATAAGTGCAGGTTTGATTAGTTTTGCTTGACATAACTAAGGAAATGCATGCCCGTAGGTGGCCCCCTCAAGATCCATGCTCTGAAAGCCAAGGGCAAGCCTTGCAGGCAGAGGGAAGATCCTGAAGGCTTCCCAGCAGGACTGTCTATTATTGGGCATGGAGGAAAGTAGATGTGGACCCTTGCAGCTGAAGTAGTGAGAAAGTTGGAGAACCCAACATTAGTTCATTTCTCATTTGTTTTGTGCAGGAAACAGAAAACTTTTCAGGCAATGTGCATGTGCAAGTGGAGAAAAAGTGCAGAAGCTCAGTGGAGTAGAAGAGGGCTGTGTAATGGGGCTACATTCCAGCCATGGCCAATTGAGCCTTCTTGGGGCAGTGGTACATTAATATCATTGGAATGGGACCTCTTACGTAGTCAGATTTGGTATAGTTCAGCAGCAGTGAGTCAAAATAGTCTATTTTAATCTATGAAGCATTAGTCTATGCAAATTAATGGTAGAGGTGTGGAGATGGGGGTAAATGGAGGCTTCTAAATCCACTGAAAAGAGCAAATTATTTATAAAGACTTTATAGCTCATCTGTTTTTATCAGTATGCTTTACTGATTTGTTAAAACAAGTCTGTTTTCCTCTTGAGAACACATTACCCATTCTCATTACTGCAGGTGATTGAGGATATTCGGAAAGCAGTTCTTCGAAAATACCTAGTGACAAACAAAGGTGCTCATCTCTTCCATTTGGTAGTGCAGCTCTCCATAGAGACAGATCCTGGGGATGGCTGTGTTCATACCTTGTTATAGTGTGTGAATCAAGACAGTGGGATTTAGTCTAGACAAACTGAGTTAATACTCACTGGGAGGAGCAACATATTTATTCATTAGCATCCATAATGATGTTAAAACAGTGCTTCAAGGATAGGGTGTTGAGTCTGTGTGTGTGGAGTCCACATGATTAGAATACATTGGCATTTCACAGAAAGGGAAGGTAAGGGATGCCAAGAAAATGTTGTATCTGTGAAAGAAAATATAGTAAGCTCATAGAAGATGTGCAGAAGTGTTTCCTTTACTGATGTCTGTTAGATGGTGACCTTTTTGATGGTAGCAAATGTTTCTTGATCCTTACATTACCCATAGTCCCCAGCATAGCACCTCATACAGGATGAGCAGTCAATAAATATTTGTTGAATTGCATCAGTTTTGTCTTCAGTAGTCCCTGATCTAGAGCCACCCCCAATCACAAAAACTAGAGGACATAAATTACTATTAATAAAATCCAGCCTTGTTCTAAAATTGCCCTCAATTTTAAATGTTAGAGATTTAAGGAAATTTTTATTTGTCTTTTTTATAGTTTGGGTTGGAAACAAAATATTTTAATAAGGGTTAATAAGATAACTGATAGCTTGGGGAGAACCTATAAAAAACAAACCACCCAGCTCATGTATTTGTGAGAACCCAAATCCTTAGGAATGAGAAGATTTAGCTAATTTTTGCAATCACATTCTCCCATCCTCCCTCCTCAACCCCATTTCCTTGGAATTATGTTATCTCTGCTCAGTTTAAAAGCTCAGAAGCCTTTTGAATTGGAGTGACATTCAAAGGACGATCAAGGGTCACCCTTGGAATTTTAAAGGAGAGTGCATTACAGGAGAGAGAGGGAAAGAGAACAGCTGGGACCAGGCATAGCCGTATACTGACCCAAGCAGATAATGAGAGGAAAACTCCATAGGAGTTGCTGTTGGCCAAGAGAAAGCTGCCAGTATTGCTAGGAATGGCAGGAAGTAGCAAGGCAGCAACCCACATTATCAGTGTCCAATGAGGGCAGAAGAAAGGAAAATACATATTAGTGAAATCAATTAGGCAGTGACCTTTTGAACAGAAATAGAATGGTTCCTTTAGAGAAAATGGATACATGAACCTTGGAAAATTAAAAGCCAGATGATGTTTTAGTTCAGAGATAAAATTCTACAGAATTTACAGCCCCCCAATGGTTAATTTCTTAAAATAATAAAGCCTTGGGATTTATAAAGTAAATTCCTTCTCAAAAGATGTCAAAGTAATTTAGTTTTCAAAATCTATTTTTGACCTTTTTTCATTATTTATAAATACTGAGTCTTGTTTTTGTTTTTCAAATAAAATCAATGTATACTTAGTGAGGGCTTATTGTGTGCCAAGCACTGTCATAATATTTGGAGTGAGAAGATGCAGTGACAGACCCCTATGCATCAGCAGTAGTTACTTACTAAAGCTTTTGTTGGGGGGAGAGTAGGAAGGTAGATCATAAATCTCTTTGAATACCCGATGAAGGCTCAGGAGCTTTTCTATAACAAAAGGATGCACAATCCTATTTTGTCAGAAGAGTCACAGACAAAGGGCAGTATATACATCTCTTATTCTTACTATGCAGTGGGCCTATTCTGAGAACTATTTGTGAATTATTTATTTAATTTGTGCAGCCCTCCCATGTGGCATATATTATAATTACTGCCTTTTCTTTTTAGGGAAATTGAAGATCAGAGAGATGTAGTAAGTCCCTTGCCCCAGTCTCTTCACTGAGTAGAAAGTGATCCCTCATGTGCATGTGCGTACAGGCTCTTGGCTCCAGTGTCCAAGTTCTCACTCTGGCACTGCAGGCCCTTGGATGTGCAAGGTCCTGGTGAGGCAGACCAACAGGGCCAAAGGCAAGGAATCTCTGTGCAAGGTAGACCAGTCAGTGCCCTAACACTTTATTGCTACCTGAAAGAAAACCATCTTAGTGTGTTTGCAGTCATTACAAAAATACACATAACATATTTTGTGGCCATGCAATGACTGTCAGTATGCTGTAGCCACTGTACCTGGGCTGAATGTGGAGGGTCCGTGTATTAAGCAAGGGTTTGGACCTAACTGAGAAGGTACTGAGGAAACTAAGGTTTCAAACTGGATTTTTAGGAATATTAGTTTGTCAGCAGGGGGCAGAATAGAGTTTTCTATTTGTTTATGAAACTATAGGGAACTGGATTTTGTTTTGAATAAAAATTTTCTTCTCAAATGTGTGCCCTTTGCCATTCAGAATGAGAAGATGGAATTAGGTGTCTCCACATATTTAATGTATTATTCATTTAAATGAATATTTGTCTCTGAGAAAATGATAGAATTAGAATATTTATAATACAATTATATTTCTAATATGCTGTATGAGTGAGGTGATACTGCTCTTGAATGACCATGTTGGAATGATGTCAGGCTCCCCTTGGTGAGAAAGAGACTCTTCCAGTTGAACAAGGGGCATGGACAGAACTATGAGGCTGCACTCGTCTGGGGCCACCCTGAGATCCAGTTCTTGTGCTTTTGCCTGGGTGAGTGTATCCCCTGGACCAGTCAGTGGTAGCTTTTCTCCCATTCAATCTCAGCTTCATGGAGAAAAATAAAACACTTTCCTTTTCTCTTTAGTGTTCCTATTAAATCTTCCATTTTGTTCCACAGTTAAACAAAGTAACACAATCACACAAAACTAGACTTCTACTTCTAGAAGCAGAATATGGGTCAGTGTGTATGTATACACATGCCAGACAGGCAGGATAGTCAGGTGAGGCCTTGGTTTCATATGGGTAATTTCAGACATGATTAAATATATTCAGAAGATATTAAAAATATCAATGATAATCCTTTAACTTAACCAACCAACCTTTCCTCCTTCCTCCCCACCCTTCTTCACAATCCATCAATCAATCAATCAAGACACATTTATTGAAAGACACTATTTTTTATCAGACATAATACCCTGTACTGGGGATTCTGAAACATGTCTGCCTGTAAAGGACTCAGACATCTCAGCTATAGAGTCTAACACTTTAAGTATTTTGGAATATCCAATAGAAACAATGTTGCAATTTTACTGCATATTTTAACTATGTAATACGGGCAGATATGGGAAACCCTTTCTTCATGTATACTGAAGACTCCATGTAAAATAGGTCAGAGGAGCCCATGTGGTGTTAGACACCCACAGTGGGCACTTTGGTCTTCTCCTGTTTTCCTTTGAGGACTTGGAAGCACCTCCTTAAAAACCTTAGGAGGTTCTCACTTCAGCATACAGTTTGAAAACTCTGAGACTATTTGTGAACTGACTATGTCATCCACTTTCTCAAAAGGTTACAAATGTTGAGACCCCCAAAATTATACACACATACACACACACACACACATTATTTGTGTATATATACTTATATACATACATTAAGTATCTGTTAGAGTTTCTAAGATGCTGAAAGTAAACTCTTTTAGTCTAGAGATCAGATGTTCTCTCTTTATACATTCAAATCATTAAGTGCAAAGTCACTTTAATCTGAATCATATTCTGATTAAATTTTTATACCCATTTGAAGCCATCAGATTATGAAGAATATATGAATATAGGGTATGTATATGCAATGTCAATACTGCTGCATAAACCTATCACCAAAAGTTCAGATGTAGACGAGCCTGGATTGAACTCTTATTGATGCTTTTTCACAAAGGCAGCAGAAATTGAATTGATGGTGCTATTAGGTTGTCAATACTAGTGTCTCCCTTTTTTCCCAGATAAGTATACATGATGCATCATCCATACAGTCATTTTAACTGCTTGTGGGCAAAAGAGCTATAGAAGTTCAAGATAATGATCTAGATGAGGCATGTCTAACTGCACAGTAGATGCTTTGTAGAAGTCAAGAACTGGCAGACTCCTGTCTGATTGATTGTTATGTTGTTATTTCAACCTACAGGTTTGTGTTGATGAGCTGTTTTGCTTATATTGTTTGCTTGTTTTGTTTAAATACAGCTATTTCTAATGCTCTAATCTTTAATTGGAGCTGTCTCTAGAGTATAAGCAGAGCTAAGAAGGCTCTAGGTGGGGACTGTCAGGGGAGAAGGAGATTGCACGCTTATCTGAGGTCTGACAAAAAGATGAGACTCTTAAACTGTGCTCATATGTACACCCTTAAATGAAATACCATCCTCTGACACCAAAGCAAATCAGATATTTTGCAGTCTTATTTTATTCTTTCAGAATGATTCTGGATATTCACCTTAATATGTTCTAAAATATTTATTTTAATATCTTTATTTACCTTTAATATGGGAGCAGCAAATAGTGTAATTTTCCCAGGGCATATTTGAACACATGCTTTAAACCCTTTTCCACTCTGTAATGACCTTGCTTGCTCCTAAGGCAGTATCATCTAACTGTGGGTCAAAACCCAGTAGAATGGGTTATCCTACAAATGTCCTATACCAATATATACACACCTATTGGGTTCTTTTTGGTAGATAACGATAATCAGTAATGGTTATAGATGGGTGAGGGCTTGCTACCTCTCCAAAGCCTAGCTACCTGGTTATAATGAAAACAAGCTCTGAGACCAGAAGCTGCCATACATAGGGATATCAAGTGCACTTTTATTAATACACATTCCCAAAATAGTTTCTTCAATCTGTCTATAAGCTTGATGAAGTCATAATCTTGTCATTTTTTTCAGTGAACCTAACAAAGCTTGAATGAAAATTTCATTAAACCAGATATAGCAAGGTGTTTCTATCAGAATCAGCATCAGGGAACTAGAACTCTCTGACCCAAAGACTGGATGGACATGGGACAGTATGGGGATCAATCCTTAGCCCTTGGCCCAAGAGTACAGGTGACAGGACTTGCTTAGATTCATAATACTCTCTGGTTCCACACAAGGGTGGGGAATGTCTCCCAAGTACTTTAGCTAGTACATATTTCAACCACCATTAATGGGGATCAAGTCATGAATTTAACTCAAAGAAAGTTATCTTTAGATAACTTTAGATGAGCCTGGATCAAACTCTTATTGATGCTTTTTCACAAAACACCACAAGTTATACTAATCAGCCACATGCAGGGTGAGGGAGTGGTGGCAGACAGTGAACAATGAACTGAGGCAGACTAAAGAGTTTGTAGTGGCCAAACCTGGGGTGATGCCCTGGCATATTGATTAAGGGAACTTACTGAACCTAGGGTGCAGCTCAGGGGTATAAAAACCTTTTCTGTAAAGAGGGAGAGAGTATTTTAGGCTTTGCATGTCCTAGGCAAAATGTGGGCTTCCCTGAGGAAAAGACATGACCCTGGAGTGGCAGATCCCTTTAGGCAAAAGCAAGTCCTGGTGAAAGACTCAGTTATGAGCCGTCCTCAGCCATCGTTTGTGGCAACTGGGAAATTAGTGAATTGGTCTTAAAAAAGGGAATCTGGGTGTCACATCACAGCATTCATTACAGCATATTCTCTTCCTCCAAACTGAAGGCGTGGAGAGAAAAGTAAACCACAGTTACTTGTATGCCTTAATGTGGGAGGCAGTATGAAGAAAGTGTCTGTGTGACATTTTCTTTCTTTAAAATGATATTAATATACATTATCTGTACATTACTTCCCTCTAGTCTCATAATATCCTCCTTGAGATATATAAAGCCATGTTGGTATGGAAACCAAGACGGAGGAGATGGTGATTCCCTGGTGGTCATGCAGGTGCATAGGTGCTAAATCAGGGAGCAGCCATGATGTCTCCTCATGTGCGTCACAGGCTAAGCCCACCATTCATTTTGAATTTTGAATGTCTTGCTTGACTTTCACACCCAATACTCATTCTGGGACAGAATTAAAAATTAAATAAGATTTTAGCCACACTAACTGTAACGTGGAGAGACGGTGGGGGTGGGGCAGGGAGCTAGATATTTGAGATTATAGGATTGAGAAGGAAATACAGGTTGGGATTAACATTTTGCTATGACAACCTATTGTGAAATAATAAAGGGCACATAAATTTAATGTAATTAAGTTCATTATAATGCAAATTTCTGTCTGTTTAGTATTTGCCAAAATGTGGGATTTTCTGCTTTTTCTCAAAACCATTTTTGTTTGCAGCCTAGGATGTGACATGTAAAATAAAATAATCAGTGGTGAGTGAATTTATGGTGTGTCCACTGATGGTCATTAATTTTCAAAATTTCAACAATAAATATGTTTACTCATGTCAATAAAACATAAAAATAAACTATGTTCTTAATTTCAAAAATCAAATAGAATGTGATAGGAGAAAATATTAATGATTGAAAGTTAGAAGCTCTCTGTAACTTTTGAGAAAAAACATTCTACTCTACTTTAAATATACTGAAAACTAACTTACTTAATAATATTTGGTAACCGGTATAAGAAAGATAAAAATTATTTTTTTCATGACTAAGGTAATGCAATACACACTTTGAGTTTTCTTTTCCCCATATCTAGGAAGGTCTAGTTTCTTCCTCTTAATTATTTGCAATTTTGATTTTTACCTCTTCTCAGTGGGAGAAATTAAATACACATAGTGATGCTGTTTTTGCATCTCACATTGGCTGTAGATAATTTGTTTTCATTCCTTTTCTGATTGAAACATGGCATTTTAAGGTGGGTGAGAATTCAGTACATTTTTTTCTTTAGAGTGGATATAATTTTTCTATTGATCTGTTGAGTATGACTTTGCTATGCTCTGACTCTTCACAGCCAAATGAATTGTTTCCTTGGTTTTTGAAGCCTGCTTGTCTTATTTACATTTTTTTCTAAAAGCCCTTCTGATTGCCTGTTTTATAGTTGTTTTGAATGTACATAAGATTATGCTGCACCTAGTTCAAGCTCAGTTTAGAAAGGTGTGGCTATTTCCAAAGCATGGCTGCCCCTGGACACAGATGTTTTGCTCAATTAATAATTTGCTGTCTTTAGTTTCTCTGACTACAAAATGAGAATGATTATGCTAACAAAACCTCTGTTGGTTAAATTATTTAAGGTATTTAGCTGAGTTATATCTTTATTTGGTGTTATTTTAAACAGCCTGCTAAAAGCAGGGTTGAATTCTCCTCCTTCATATAGTGTCCTATATCTACTTTTCAAATAAAGGTTTTACATCAGGGACATCTTTATTTAAAAATCATATTTAAAATATCAGGAATTATTATATGCTGAGCATATATAGTTACTGTGTACTAAGCTATGTTCAATTGTATATAAATAAATGATAAAGAATATTAATTAGGTAAAATTATTAGGATGTGAGAAGCATTAGACATATATGTATTTGTTGAAGTCTTCTAGCCCATTATTCCAGAATCATTAAAAATTAGAGCTACAACTTACATTACTGATTTACATTAGCTGTAATCTGTGTGCATTCTAAAATGACTTTCAAGAAGCACTAGATCCATTAGATAATGTAATAAAGATGATAAGGGAAAGGACTTCCATGGTTAGATAATTTGGGGAAATGTTAAGTTTAGGAGAGTTGAATTTGTTTCTTTCCTGGTAGACTTTTCTACTGTGTTTTTTCATGAGTGTGTCTGCAACACTCTTTTATCGTAGAATATCTTCTGGGGCAAGTGTTCTGTGGTATGGGCTTTGAAAAATATTATTTTATTCCAAACTTTTCATTTTCCAGATGAGAAAACCAAGGGTAAAAGTGGTTAAGTGATTTGCTAAGTTTATGTAGAACCTGAATGTGTGCCTGGATATTTGACACTACTTGATGCCCTGTCTACTACACCATGTCACCCCACAGATTTCACCAAGCAGCAGTGGACAGAGAAGTGCTTTGTTCTCAGAGTCTGAAGGGAAGAAAACAACTAACAGAGTATGCTCTGGGAATCCATTATCCAGGGTTTAAGATCCTTCATGACACATAATTCAGGTTCTGGAAAATACCATGAATTCCTAAGTCCATAAGCCTTGGTTTTTCATCCAGTATCTACTGTGCAGTATAAAAAGACATCTTTGGAGATCAATATACAAAGGCTCAAAATACAGCTTCACCATTTATTAGTTGTATGGGTTTGGGGTGAGTCATTTAGCCTCTCTGAGTCTCAGTGTTTTAACTCTAAAATGGGTCTAATAAATGGCACAGTTTGGGTGACAATTAAATATATATGAAGTGCTTATCTGGTAAGGACATTTGATAAATGGGATCCATTTTAATGCCTGAAGAATATTTAAATAATTTCTATGTAGTTCTGATGTTAATTGCAGTCCTTTCAATGTAAGACATGGTAAAATTTTTGTTGAGATTTTGCTAATGGAAACTATCTCTCCTGCTTTTTTCTTTTCTTACGTCTGGCTTGGGTCTTTGATGACCCTTGTGAGTGTCCTGTTTTGGCCTGTACTATGTCCTATTCTTGCGTATATTCACCATTGTTCATATTGGACCAGTCACTTTGTTCTATCAGGCTGATAAATGAATTGCAGAGAAGTTCCATCTTCTTCAATTGTAGTGTGACAATTCCAGATTTTCAAGTAAAAAGTCTTAACCAACTCAATTTTTTTGCCTACACTAGCTATTTCTGTTCCTGTTTGCTGCTGCAAGGATCCTTGTACACATTGAACTTGCAACTCTCTTACATTCCTGCAATCATTTATGTAGGTGCACATTGGAAAATCCTTTCTTCACTGTGGCAGAAAGATATTTTACAGACTGCCATCACTTTTGGCAGGGAGAGAATGACTTCCGAGCTGAGTGCTGCTTGAAAGAAGCACTCCCCCATCACTTACACAACTGTACTCAGTGGTTACTGCTTGTGACACATTTTCAAATGGACCCCCCAGTGGCTGCAGCTGTGATTAAAAGCTGTCTGCTCTCTGTCCCACTGGGGGGTTTCCTGTTTAACCATGTCATGCACATATGTATGTGGGCTGCAACTGCATCATAGCAAATGTAAACTGTTTTGTAAGATGAAAAATCAAATGAATACTTGAATGCTAACTCCTGAATTTTCCAAGCTCAAGTCACTGAAAGACACTGGTTGGGAACAAAGTCATATATGAAGTACATAAAAGTAATTTAAAAAATAAGAGCTAATGGTCAGTGAATGTGTATCATCTGCCAGTACATGCTCTGCACATATCAACCAGACTGAACATCTTAAAAATTTGAGTGTGCTTGAATTTAGCAGCTGCATTTCAGCTCCTCCGTACAATTAAGACTTCAGCTTGACCATTCACAAATAAAGCAAGAACAAAATATTCTTGTTTTAAGGTTATTCAGATATTCGCTGATACACTAATAGCCATGTCTGGATAATCATGGGGGTGGTGCATGCCATTCTGAACACGTTTACGGTTAAGAGTACCTTAAAAAATGTTCAAATGAGCAGTGTGGCCTCAAAGACTGATTATCTTGAAGGCACAAGTCACACCCTTCTGGTTAGAGTAGAGATATTGAGAATTCAACATTTTATAAATAAAAAGAAAAGGTTAGCATATAAGTCTGGGCTCATTACTTCACATAATGAGTATAGTTATCAAAGCTGTGAGGTAAAGCAGTATTCATTTCTCAACCCACTAACTGAAACAGAAGAATCCAAACACATATTCTTTCCTAAATACATAAGAAAGAAATTTGGAGAAAATCTGAGAATTTTGTGTCTCCTTTCATCTCCACCTGCTTTCCTGTCGAATTTTAAACTCTTCAAATCTCAGCAACTAAACACAGCATTTGAAATGCTAATCTATCACTAGCAAATTTAGGCTGATGATATTGTGAATTGACCACATTGATTACATTGATTATATTTCAGATCTTTACAATATGGTTAAGACAAGCTTGATTTATTTTCTAAAGAGTTCAAGTTAGGTATCACTGTTGTAGAGGGGGGAAACAATGGAGAAATGTTTGTGGTTGCTATCTGCAATAATCTGATGCTGACAGAGAGTAGTATTTTATTTAGTAATTAACAGTGTAAAGGGGAGAGGAGCTGTCATGTTGGTTCTTAAGCTGGGGAATGTGATGAAAGATGATATCTGCGATCTCATCCTTTCCACTTGTTTAGGATTGTCAGGATGAGAAATGTCAGCATTATGAAAGCTCGGCTCTGCTCTTGATATGATAAAACCCTTCAAAAGCCAGCCTTTCTCTCGCCCTCATCCCCCTCCTTTCTCACTCTCTCTCTCTGCACTTGCTTTTTGTTTATCCTGTTTTGTTAGATGGCAGAAATATAATTCTTTTCTTTCTTCCTATTATAAGCCACCATTTTTGTTTTATTATATGTTTCACAACCCCTAATGTCCCACTGAAAATTACCTTGTTAAATGACAGTGTTTCAAAGCCATGAATCCTTTCCACCATTCCCTCAGAGGTTTGAAACAGTCAACAGACTGTAAAGAATAAATAATAAAAAAGTATTGATTATTTTGATGACTGTGAGATTCAATTAAGTATTAATTTTGCCCTCCAGTGGACCTATCAAGGTATTCAAAAGGGAGGATTCAGCTCAGCTAAATGTGTGCTGAGTGCTTCACCCTTAAATAGGGAGAAAATGTGTTTACCTACAGTATTTGAAGAAGTGCATTGATGCACAGAGTCCAATATTTAAGTGCTGTGCAAATTAAGCCCTGGTGACAGTGACATTGTTTTCAGTGGTATGAGTATTGACTGAAGAAGTGCATTTGATGACAACTTAAACTATTTGTATTGATTAACATTTTCATAGATTATCATGTGTCATATCAAATTCACTTTTCAGGCACGAATACATTAAAAAAATAACCACCGGCAAACTACAACCAATGTGTGATGGGACAAGAGAGCATGTGGCCCCACCTGCTCCTGCACTGGTCACCTGTTTCCTGCTCAGGAACCATTTAGGCATGAACTTGGCAATAAATAGCTCTCAGATAACACAAAAAGGCACTTCTTGCTTTTCTATTCCTTCTGCATTCAGTATTTTTGCTAAAACAGTATTATGCATGTTGATTTGCAAATGGAATAAAAGGCTACACTTGGAAAATATTTCTGATATCAAATTGCTCTCCTAATGAGCTGAAGATAAAGCAGATTTAAATTATTGGAGCTGAAAAGTTTGGCTTTTTTGAAGGTGATTTTTGTTTCCTTTTTGTTAATGCTCTGGGTGTATGATGCTCTAGGTTTCTGAATTATTGAACACAGTTTGTAAGTATTTTTCCAATTCTCTTAAATGTTTAAGTCAATTTTCATATATTTTGTCATGTATTGTTTGCTTTGAAATGTTCATTTGATTTGGGATTAGGTTCAGTCCCAAATTGGGGACAGGTGGACTCAACTTCTAAGGGTGTTTATGGAATTTACATAAGAAATCATTTTTATTCCCATGACAGCATTTTGCAGACTCTTTTCTCCCTATCTCTTTTTTCTGCTCTGGGTATAGGGTTTAATTGCTTGTTCCCCGGGGAGAGGTCTTCTTAAAATAGCCAGCAGTTCCTCTGTAGGGTGCACCTTCCTTTTCAGTGTTTTGCTGAAGTACAAACCTAGCACTTTCTTTTTTTCTTATTGCATTAAAGACAGAACAAGGTGTAAATACATTCACATAAAAGCACATCCTACAATTAAAGCTGTGTTGGTTGGGTTGCTTTCAAAGAAGTTTTTTTTTTCCTCCTCCGAAGCCTCCTGAATCTCTCACATGCTAGTTGAGCTTTAATAGGGTGGGGAGTAATGGAGAACTCCTCGGATCTGTAATAGCTCTTCACTTGACTGCAGCCAGCAATAACAGCGGGAGCAGCCAGAGATAAGAGAGAGAGGAGAGAGGGAGAGTGAGTGTGCGTGTGGAAGAGAAAGAAGAGAGGGAGAGGGAGAGAGGACACGCACACTAAAGCTGCCACTTTTTTCCTCCCCTTCACTCTTTCCCCCATCCTAGGATCCAATGATAGCTGGACAAATCAGTAAGCCCTTGCTGTCAGAGCGGAGTGAAATGAATGCGGAGTTGAGAGGTGAGGACAAGGCTGCTACTTCAGACAGCGAGCTGAATGAGCCCCTGCTTGCGCCTGTGGAATCAAATGACAGCGAGGACACTCCCAGCAAGCTCTTTGGTAAGTCTGTCTAGGTATTTCATTTTATTCCTACCATGTTGTCCGAAAGAGCAATCTGCACACACACACACACCCCTTTTTCTCCTGTTATTCATTCAATTTTCTTGTAAGTCCTAAAAAGAGAAGGCTCACATCTTGGAGGGGTTGAGGCACTGAAGCTGATTCCAGCTGGCTAGGGTGATGCCCTCGAAACTTTTCTCAACAAGGAACTTCCTCACTGTCCATTTTGACTTGTCAAATACTGCTGAAGTGCTCAAGATAGAAATTATTTGAAAAAAAGAAGATGATATTAATAATCAGGAAATCAGCTCCATTGTGAGAATTAGTTAACCTTTATTAAATAAATACCAACTAGGTTTTGGGTTGCTTTGCAGCCTTTTGTTAAGGAGAAGGGGAGTAAAATGTTGTAATCTGTAGTCAAAAGACCAGAGAGGGGAAATGAAGAATATCAATACAAGTCATTCTATGCCAGGTAAACAAAGGTGGTTGCAGGAGCTGTTCAGATAAATAACATTTGTAATTACAATTAATGTCTCCTTTTAAAAAGGTGATGAGGAAAGAAAATAGGTCCTTCATGTCCCTCACTTAACTCTCTCCCCTTTAACAGATGTTCATAACCTCTTCCCGCATGCAGAGGCAGCTTAGGACCTTTTAGGAATCTTTGTTTCATAAACAAAACAGAACAAGCAGAGTGCTACTCCAGCAAAGACATCTGTCATTCAAACAGATGACAATGTGTAAGCCAACTCAAGTAACTGTGATCTCTAATGAGACAGGGGAGCGGTTTTTTAAGCTGATGACTAAGTGATGGATGGTGGATAGATGTCTCTGCTGGAGAAGCACTTTATGGGATAGAGTGACTTTTGGCTTCCAAACAGTTGCTCCTGAAACTTTAAATTATTTTCCAGTGTTTATATCACTAAATATCTATGTATCTATCTCTGTCTATCCCATACATACCTACTTGTTTATACATATATATAGTAGCATGATATATGTACCCGATACACATATATGTACATGTCAGGCAGAAAAATGCTTGGTCTCAGGTTATAAACAGCCATGTACCTGAACTTAAAAAAAAATCAGTGCATAGACCGCTTTGTTAAGAAAGTCATTAATTGGGTTACAAAATGAGCTTGATTTTTGTTTAACCTGTAGAAAGAAAAGAGCTTTGATAGTTTGCCAACTCTAGGCCAGCTTTACCTGAGGAGCGTTTCTCTGATTTTAAGTGTTCAATCAAACATTAGAGGGGTGTTGCAGAGAAACTTTGTTTTAAATTTTCTATTCATAAAATACTGTTTTATAGTTAAAAGTATAACATATTTCAGATTCAAGAAATTCTATCATATTTTCCTTTCTTCAAAATGCAGCAATTCTACCTCTAACACACATTTTTCCATACCTAACCATTAACGTTTTAGCATTTTTCACTGTAAAGAAATATTTTGTTGTAGTCTGTTGTTATCTGTGTAGGAAGAATTATGTCCTAACACACTCATTTCATTTTAGGGGGTTAGTGAGAGAAGTCAGATAAAATTATAAATTACAGAAAGGAAAAAGTCATGCTGCAGCCTCTCTGATGTTTAGTATTTTAATACTAAGCACTTTGACTTTTCAAAAGTAATCAATTGTGAATTAAATGTAATTGCAGATAATGGATTATTTGTCCCTAAACTTTCCATGCATTTTAAATAAGTAAGTGTGTTTTTGTAAACTTTGACTTATACCCCCAACTTAGGTTCCCCCCCGCATTGGCTTCAATGGAGGGGTAATTAATTTGACTTCTCAACATTTTAGGTTTTCCACTGTTGAAAATTTTATAGATAATATGCCACTTCTTACTGATCTGCATGTGTAGAGAAACAGCTTTAAAAAATCCCGGAGAGTCAAAGAGAATTGAATTAAAACTTCACTGAAAATATATGTGGACTTTAAAAAAAAGAAAGCAAAATCAGAAAAAAAAAAAAAGAAAAGAATCTTTATGTTTAAACTGGGAATCATAGTTTATTTTAGAAATCATAGTAGATTTTAGAAGGTACTCATCTTCTCTTTGGACTTCTTAGTTCTGAATTTTTGAGAGAGAACCCAGCATAATCTATATTATATCTAATATTCTTTTTTATATTCACTTCATTATATTTGGGTGCTTACCAAACTCTCTGAATATTTTCCAGCTTCCAATTAGGTAAACATGAAATCAGTAGATGAACAGTGTTGAAAAGTTAGGAAAACTGGAGCCAGTATGAGACAGACGAAATAGACGGCATGTTGGGAGGAAAGCATCCCTGTGTTCCCTAAGGGCTCTTAGGAATTGGTCCCAGAACTGTTATGCTCCCAGTTTTCAATATCATGGGACCTTCACTTAGGAATTCAAGTCTATGCAACTGACTAAAACTTTCTAGGATAATTCTCTCTCAGAATTTTTAGCAACTTTGGCAACACTTAATGGGTGATAATGTAATGGGCCATTATTTTATTTGCCACAAATATTTTCAACTTTTTGTTTTTGTATGTAGTGTTGATCATGCTTTTTACTTGATAATAAAGAATTACATTCTTCCTGAATAACAGAGAATATCCAAGTTTATCTCTAAATAATGATTTTCTAATAAACTCTCTTAAAGCATAATTTTATATGTACTATATTTTTGAAAACTATGCTTCTATAATGAAAAAAGCAGATTAAGACAAATCATGTGCATCTTGATATATTTACTTTTGTGGTGAGACAAGAGGCAACACCAGGAGATAAGAGGAGCTCAGTGTTGTATAGTACCTGAAATTTCAGTATAAACCTATTTCTTTGGAGCTTCTTCCTCCTTCCATGTCTTGTTCAAATTAGCAGTCCATAGGACAAGTCTGTTTCTCTCACAGTATGGCACCTTCAACAAAAAACCACAGGAGAAAGGCTAATACCGATGCCCTCTATGGATAAACAAAGGAAATTCCAGGAACCATTGGGCCTTTTATGCCTCCCCTTAAATTGCACCTCTGCACTTAACAGCATCCAAGGGGGAACATACTGTGCAGAATATTTCAGTGCTCTGAGCAGCTCAGAACACCAGAAGGAGAAGCCAGAAGCCATATGCCAGCCTAAGTAAAAAGTATAGAAAAGTGCCCTTGTGTTTTATAGAGTAATTACATCAGAGGTAACGTTTTGCTTAACTTCAACAGCCATGGAAACTAAAGTACACTTAAGAGAGATGGATTCACATTTCATTGAGAAACATGTTGGTAGGTTGTTCTCTGTGATATCATTAAGTGGTACATTATTTACTCTTGAAGCCTGTGGAATAACAGTCTCCTTTTTTCAGTTCCTGACTGTATTATGCTAAGCTCCAAGCCACAGTAAACAGTTTGTAGGAGAACAGACTGGCATGTCTTGGGGTATTATCAGAAAATCTGGTTTTGTGTTTTAATGTATTTCAACTGTGTGATCAAATGAGCGATGCTACACAGGGCCAGTCATCTAATACGTGACGAGTAATGTGTATATTCAAAACCATTCTCAACATTGAACTTTGGCAAACAATCTCAAAGCAAAAAGTTGCTGGTGTTCTCTAGTGACATTTATAGCACTCGTGTCAACATGGTGCTTCATTTTTAGTTATGCCCATCAAGAATTCAGTGTTCCACATTCAGTCAAGTTGGATGCTAAAATTCAAATGGTAGCATCAACAACTTGGTCAGGAGAATGGCCACAGAAAGGATAAAAATAATATATATCCCTAGAAAAAATATCTGTACTAAAGTTTGCCCATGCAGTATCAGCTGAAGAAGTGAGACCACATAAAACATGCCCTAAATATTTTCTCCCCTATGTCCTTGAAGTTTGCAAGATTATTTATTAACAGTTTTCTTCCTATGGATATTTTTGTTTCAAATTAAACCTCATGATTGCTTTTCTTAAAGTCCCAACTCCCTTGGGTGGCTGGGTCAATCTCTGTGGCTTGCTTCTCAGTTGCATAACACTGTGCATGAACTGTGGTATGAAAACCTAAAGCCTTGCACTGAGATGTAAACAAAAAGCCATTTATAAATATTGTACCTGAAATAAAAATTGGTGGTTGGTTTTCTGTTAGGATATTTTGTTTTTCTAGGTTAAAATCAATTGCATACAATGATACTTGTAAGAGTGGGTATTTTCAATGCCATTTATCTGTGAACTATTGGAAAAGGGTTGAAAGTTGGGTCAGTGATTCTTCCTTGCTAGAAAATGTACTGAGCTGTTCCTTCCTTCCTTCCTTTCTTTCCTTTCCTTTTCCTTTCCTTTCCGTTCCTTTCCTTTCCTTTCCTTTCCTTTCCTTTCCCTTTCCTTTCCTTTCCTTTTCCTTTCCTTTCCTTTCCTTTCCCTTTCCTTTTCCCTTTCCTTTTCCCTTTCCTTTCCTTTCCTTTCCTTTCCTTTCCTTTCCTTTCCTTTCCTTTCCTTTCCTTTCTTTTCCTTTCCTTTCCTTTCCTTCCTTTCCTTTCCTTTCCTTTCCTTTCCTTTCCTTTCCTTTCCTTTCCTTTCCTTTCCTTTCCGTTATTTTTCTCATAGAAACATGCATTACACAATTATTTTTTAAATTGCCATCCAGTTTGACTTGATTAGAATTTATGGCAGTCGGGTCGTTTTCAATGACAAAAGGATAAAGGACTAAATTGTCTGTAACCCCTTGAGACAGTGGTCTCTGCAGGTCAGTGTGGAGGTCATTGGAAGGGCGTTGTGAGGACTGCACTTTATGGTGATGCTGCCTCTTAAATGTGCATAAGTGGAGCCTTCATTATGTCATCAGTATCTTTATTACTTTATTTAAACATCTCTTCGAATTTTCAATGCCTTGGATATTTATAATATTCTGATAAAATATGCTGGGTCTGGTAATCAGGACAGAGGGCTTAAGTCCAAGAAGGGCTTAGCTGAGAGGTGATGAGGAAAATTCTCTAGAGAATTATATTTATTTAAAATACGTATCATGATTTGATATTTTGTAAGTTTCAATATTCTGTCCATTAAAATTCATTCTATTTTTCACTGAAGAAAGTGTATTTTGCTAGGGGAATATTAAAACAGAATATTTTTAGATCAACTAGATAATTTGAGTGATAGATTCTATGCAAAAAGTTATTTAAATGAAACTAGTAGAAACCTGTATTTGTGTAAGTCATTGGATGCATGTAAGGTATTTGTCAAAAATCAGTTATGGCCCAATAGTCAGGCAAGCCCTTGTGGTGCTGCTGTCTGACTACTGAGGGAAATGCACATTTAGATACATTTCTTAACATTTTAGAAAATTAATGCACTAAGGTACTTCTTTTAAAAACCCAGTGAGAGTCTGTGTTTCAACAAATTTAGCTGAGTGTTTTTAACCCTTGAAAACCCTGGTTAACACTGTGCTGATAAACAAACCTACTTTAAACAGCAGGTGGAAGCTTCAAAATAAAAATGAATTCATGTTAATGGTTGTGGCTTTTCACCATGTTCGTTCATTAAGCCGTGCTCATTTCTAAGTGACACTTTAATGAGAACAGGGAACAATTCCTACATGAGGTTCAGTGGGGACTTCCTTAGTGCTTCCTTTTCTGTCCACTTGCCATGCTTAGGATGCTTAGGTCAGACCTCTCTGTTTAAAGAAGAAAGTTCAATATTGCAGTATCTGAGGATACTACTATGTTAGTAACATATTAGCAAATCAAAATGCTGCTATGGTTTTACATTTTTTCTTTTCTTTTGATTGCTATTATTCTGATTTTCTTGTTAAATAGTGTTATAATCAATTCAAAATAAGACAGAGTATTAGAGATTATATTAATCTATATAATCACCCCATAAAATGATCCCATTTTAGTTTCTTTTTTAATATCTTGGGTATTTCTGATTTAAAGGTTACATGGCATTATAGTGTTTTTGTACTTTGCCCAGCCCAGTTTATGTCATAATTAATAAATAGAGGTGCATTCCAGATTCAAGCTCCCAAGGCTTAAATAAATTGCCTTCTTTCTCAATTACCTGGTTTAATAATAGAGTTAGTACTGTTCTTTTTAGGAACTGACCCTATAAAATTTTCTTTCATTTCAAAAATGAGATGTAACTGTTGGAAGTGGGCCTTGCTTGTTGTTAGACAGTAAACATAATTTGTGAGAGAATTGGTACTTTCTTTGATTGGTGACCTTGCTGGTTTATGTTTAGAGATTAATAATACATCAGACATTCACACATTAAAAAGAAAGTAGATGTGAAGGAGGAAGGGCAGAGGATGCAGTTCTGCTATTGGGCTGCCGATGATTATTCAAGCCTTCCCTGGGAAGGGAGACGAGACCGTTGGAGAAGCAGTCACGTTTGCCCAAATGTGCACCTGGCTCCATGTAACATGTTTCTTGATTTTCTTATGCTAAGGAAAACTATGGCAAAGTGTTTATACCATACTGGCACCCTGTCAAGGGGCAATCTGTGTAAAGTTTCCTGCTGTCAGGTTAATAAATTTTTAAAAAATATCCAAAGGCAGGGGTGGCTGGAGAAAGCTCCTAGTAACAGTTGCCATTCTTCAGCAGATGGGTTTTTCTTGAATATCCAGTGTGGCGCTGGAATTTTCTTGTTTGCTATCTTCCTAGGTCCTATACATTGCTAGTGTTTTTGTTCAATTTTCCTTTTATTAATTCCATTTAGGTTTTACTTTTAAAATATTTATCCTCTGCAATTTTAAGTGTCTTTTAGAGGGGAATAAGTGAGCATAATTTGTTTCAAATATGGTATTTTACAGTTGCACATATACCTTATGCTGTGGGCCTAAATAAAGTTCTAAATCTGTCAACATTGGACTTTTATTTAGGAATACCTTTAAGTGATATTTAAGTTAAAAGGCACTCATGAAGGAATATTTGGGATATGGCAATATGGGGGCTTTTAATGCTGTTTATTAAGCATGATGACATGGCTTGGTATTTTAAGTAAACTCCCACCCTCTGATTCTCAAAATCAGCTTTCATAAAAATATGAAACAAGAACAGACTAGTTTGGTGACATCTCTTACTCTACATTGTGTCAATGTTGTGAACTATCAAAAATGGACTAAGCCTTTTTGCTATGAACACAGAGATCAGAAAAAATAACACTGAATCTCTTTTGATTAAAGCAAGTTTGTAATTCTCAGAGAACGGAAATTAACTTTTTAAAAAGTATTCAAATGTCATTTTTAAAAACCACTTACTCAAGATGCCTAGTTCCTGACATTTCTTTTTAATACTTACCTGCTATAAAAATCTTAGTATATTATGTGAATGTCTATATTTCAGAATTTGAGAGTTTAAAAGAAAGTCTATGCTCAAACTTCTCTTAGTCTTTTGCCTTCAAGTGCTTTTATGGTCTTATACGTAGCAAGATTATGCTGCTTTTTATTTTAATTAAAAAATTAACCACTTGGAACAACATAACTTATATAGTCTCAGTCATTTTTATTAGAGGACTACACTGCCATCAAAACTATTTGAAAATGGAGGAAAAGTTATAGATTATGATTAGACAAACTAATATCATTACACATAAACTAAATGCCTAAGAGGTTTGTTTTACTGAAGACCATTTGAAAATGGGTTTCTATGATGAAACCTTCATTTATTAAGATACTTAAAAATATCCTTAGTAAATAACTAAAATAAAGCCTGTTAATTTAGTCTGAGAATGAGGTAGAATTAGGGTGTTTTTAGGACACTTATAATGTACTAATGATAGCTAGCATGAAGTCATTTAATGAATGTGCTTGGCATTAGCAGTTTTCTTAGTATTTCATTTTTTCTGTAAAATAATCATTGTTGTCTAAATTGACGTATTTTACAAACATTACTTTAATTTCATCCTATTAATGAGGAAAAAACTTCAATAGTAATAAAATTTTAAAAACCAGGAAACATATGTTTAAATATTAATATTAACAATGTTTTAAATAACAATTTTAAAATGTCATTTTCTTATCAGCTCCATACTTTATTTTCACTTTCCTGTTTTTTTCCTTAGACCCAGTGAATGCACAGTGAATAAATGCTAGCCATCTAAAATGTGTGTGTGTATATGGTGTATACTCTACATTTTTTCTTGTGTTTGTATCAAACTTCAAATTGTCTTACCAACCTTTTAGTATGCATGTATTTTCTCTATCATAAAATTAATAAAGACTAATTTATAATATTTTTGTTCATGCTATAAATACATCACTTAATGTACTTCTCCTGTACTTATGTATAGTATTAAAAATAGTTTCCAGATAAGCTTATTAAAATTAAATTTGTGAATAAAGAACAACTAATTATTTTACAGTATTGATTCATGCATAGTTGGACTATAATCCAGGTTCCAGTGTCTTCTTTGAAGCTGCTATTACACTGAGCAGAAGAGAGAATAGGGTTTCTCAGAATTTGTGCAGTTTAATTCAGTGATTTGGGGGATTTCTGCACACTTTGATTTTATGTATTTATATAAATATACATATATATTTAAATATACATATTTAAAGAACATCAAACTTGCCCAAGCTAAGGAAGAGTTTTGAATCTAAATATTGAGAACCTAAATATTTGTCTATTTGTGGGATAAAACATATATCACAAGATAAACAATCTTTTTCTTTTTCTTAAGTAAACAGTATTGGTTCAATAGTAAGCATAATTTTTGTTACACATTCCTGTAAGGATTCCATGTGCCTAAATATACATTTACATGTACACATATCAAGACAGATGCACAATAAAGAAATATTTTAAACATTTGCTGTTAAAATAGAATGACATTATTAATCTCCTTTTGCAGTTCTTGATGGCCACCTATGTGGTGATTTATCTTTTAATATCAATATAGCAAGACTTGTTTTCATAAATTAATGATTTGGGGTTACGTATTGTGTGACAGAATTATTGTTGTTGAAATAGAATGGAGCTGAAGGATTAATTTGATTTAAAAATTCAAACATTGAAAGCTATTTAAAAAGCATGAAAAATTATTATTCCAGAATGAATTTTTGCCAGACTCCACTGATGCTAGGAGAGAATAAAAAGTCAAGTGGAAAAAGGCATTTTCTTGTTTTAAAAATGTATAGATGTGGAAGTGGTGTAGGGTGTGAAATGCCTTTTCCAAAACCTGCATTTTCCCTTAACATAACTAATTTCATTTAGCAAAATATTGTAAGACAGAAGTATGTCAAAAAGGAAGCGTACAATCTGAAACAGAAGAAGCATGAAAGAAACAGTAAATAAAGGTAACATTTTAATGAATTTATTTAATTATATCCATATAGTGCACTGTAACGTATGCCTCGGTAAACATTCAGAACAGGATTTATCTGGATTATGTAGGAAGGCTTTCATATACTTTCAGAAAGAAGTATAAATCATTGTTTTAGGTGTTGATCAACTCATCTTTTTATGATTCTTAAAATTAAGTCAGGTTTTATTCTTAAGCGTTACCTAAGAAATCATTCAAATTTTCAGGAATATTGGTCTGTTTCTTTGCTTTTAGTTGAATCCTTTCTTCTCCCATTAAATGCCATGTTTATAGTAATTCTCTAAATCCAATCAGAATCTGTAGGCAATCATTAAAGTGTTCAAAATAAAGCATCATGCTTTCAAAGGGATTGATGTCTATAGGTGCTTGCTTAAAAAAAAACAGAACTGGTCATATTAGTGAATGGTGATGGGATTGAGTGGGTTGCACTAGAGCCTAGAATGGTAGCTACCCATCTTGTCATCTATAGTGTATCAATATGTTTTTATAATGATACAATAACCTGAACCCTGTAACAGTTTATGGTCCTTTGGAGAATTCTTATGGATTCTTAGAGTGACGGAGTTCTAAGAAAAGATCTTGAAAGCTTTCACAAAATCTGGCCGAGTGACAGAAAACGGGCATGGCTGTGATTTAGTCGCTAAGGAATCTTATTGATGGGGAACATCATTAAACTTTTAAGTTAAAACAAAAAACACAAAATAATCAGTAGATACAAAGTAAGGGTACCAAAAGAACAGCAGAAATTAAAAAATGCTAAAGGGTCTGAGATAAGAGGTAAAATTCAGCAAGCCAAATGATCTCTTTATATCCTACTTAGAAATAAAATTTTGTTTAAATACTATTCTGAATAATGCAGTGTGCACTGGAAATCAGTTTAGTGCATTTCCTTCATGAAATCAAGCAGACTTGGTTGTTGCTTTTTTATTTTGTATGGCTATTTTTAGTCAATGATAAATAAAGAATTTGAATTTAGAATTTGGCACTAGAGAGATATAAAAACAGAAACTGCAGGAAATAACCATAATGAGTAACTTCTCATCAGTATATGCACATCACAGTCCTCTCAATATTTGTAATACTGCTAATTTCTGTGGGCTTTTTAAAATACGCTTCCGCATGAGCTCTCAAACCCATAAAAGTGTGGCATGTAAAGTAAATTGTTTGTCACTTGCCAACGACCTGCCATATTTATTGTCAGGAGAAATGGACATTAGTTGGAAAAGCAGTTGTTAAAGGCCAAACAATTTTTAAAGATGGCAAAGATGCGCAAGGGTTTTCCTTTTTCTAACAATGAGCCACCCCTTCAGACATCAAAAGACAAGATAATAAGACACTTCAAGCACAATTCAAGATTATATTCAACATCTAAAGGCTCATCTCTTGTCAGTTTGCATTTACTCTCCCAGGGATGTGATGCTTCTATCATCTTTCTGTCAAGAGGAGTCTGGCAGAAGAGATGAGGGCTCTTATTTCACACACTTAGGGTTTTTTATCAAATAGCCCACACTGGTTCTGATTCAGCCAAAATTGGAGGATAATTTGAAGAAGGTCATGCACAAGCACAAAAATCTCATATTAATTGGTGTGATTAGAAGGTATTAAAATTGTACATTTATTTTAGTTGCTAAGCTATTGTGTCAGTTTATTTGGTAATACACTTTTGCAGCCTAGAAAAAAAGATGACTTAAAATTTAAAAATGGATGGCTGAAAATCAAAATTATTTGCTTTAATATGACCATATCTGAACATTTAACAAGTGAACATAAAAATAATTTAATACCTTTAATTTAACAATATTTGAAATCAGCTTATACAGTGAAATACTTCATGCGATGTAAAAGCAACATAGCATGATTATGCCCATCAGAGGAAAGAAATATATATGTGAATTATTTTTAAATACTTTAAAAATTGATTTTATGTTTAATATACAGATAAAAGATTATGACATTTTCAATATAAATGTGATTATGTGGCTATTTTATAATGGCTATCAAATTTTTAACATGCTGTACTCTGAAATTACAATGTCATATTTGTCATTCTATGCCATTCTTAGTATATATGCCCTTTTCCAGAGAGGGTACTAAAGAATAAATAAAGTGCTTGTTAAATTATTATTATTATTCTCTGTCAAAATTCATCACATTTTCTGACAGTCACAAAGCTGTGCAAAGAAACACTTCCTTTTTTTCATTTTTGGAGAGGGGCACATCTGTAGAAGTTTAAAAAAACAAGTCTTTCCTTTCAAAATAAAACAACTGATGAAAATAAAACCATAATATCCTGGGATCATTTCTGTATTGTATCTTTGAAATTACTTTCTTAAGAATTTTTATCAACTCTATGTGTCCATTTCTTATCTATCTCATCTTTGCTGTGAAACATTTTGAAGCTGGTTTTCTAACTCTTGTGCTACTCTGACATATGAAAAGAAAGGAGGTGTACATACGGGTTGGGGCAAAAGTCGGTTTATAGTTGTATGTAAAACACAGTTTATTCTTATATTACTATTTATTCATTATTGTGTGTTATTTTCCATATGAACAACTGTAAACCTACTTTTGCTCCCCACTGTATACACAATGTAGTTACAGCATGGTGTAATAGAAATAAAACCCATACCTCATCCTATTTATTATACAGGTCTTTTCTCTACTAAACAGTTCATGCAATGAATTCATCTACTCAACAAATTGTGTGAGCACCTGCTCTGTGGCAGGAGCTGTGCTGCTTCTGGGGCCTTGGTGGAGTATATACCAGACAGAACCAATCAGCTAGTCTAGCTCATCCACTACACTGGATGATGAGGATGCAAAAGTGAACAAGGTATGGTCACCCCACCTTCTAATAGTCCACAGTCAACATTATATATTGATGTTCTATTTACTTCATCACTTCCTGTGGCTTTTCAGGAAAGCTTAATCTTCAAACTCATGCATTAAGAAATTGTTCATTGGTCAGAAGCCTAAATATTTGAGAAAAACTATTACCCCAAAAAGTGAGGAAGAAGAAAGGATTAATAAGTGATTCAGGACATATTACATTCACAATGTTTTTATCATAGAGTTTGGTGCTTACTGCCATGAAACACAGATACCTTTTTTTATAATTTAGTGGGGTGAGATATTGGTTAATAAATTATGTAGGTTGCAGTTGTACAATTCTATAATACATCATCTGTGTGTTGTATTATGTGCTCACCACCCCAAGTCAAATCTCCTTCCGTCACCATTTATCCTCCCTTTATTCCCTCCTACTTCCACCAACCCTGCTTCCCTCTGGTAATTCCCATATTGTTTTTCTATAATGTTTTTTTATTCTTAATCCCTTCACCTTTTTTCACCCGGCTCCAACCCTCTCCTCTGACAGCTGTCAAATGCCATTCTTTAGTAGTTGTTTCTTCATAATGTCGGAAAAGAAGATGAACTAGATTTACGTCTTCCTCCCTGTCTCTCCTACCTCCATTCTTTTTTCACAATTCATGTTTGCTTATTGCATGATACAGTGTAGTGAGTCAAAGCTCTGGAGTCAAGTTGTTTTGTGTTAGCTGTCTGTGCGAGGTATATACAGGTTCAACCTCATCTTCCCCATTTCTTATTTTATTTTATTTTATTTTATTTTATTTTATTTTAATCATTGTTCAAGTACAGTTTTCTCCCCCCTACTCCCATTCCAGCCCACCCACCCAACCCACCCATCTTCCCCATTTCTAAATGGAGGTATCCATGGTATTTAACCCATAGAGCAGGCTTGAAGTGGCAATGAGGTGACATGTGTCAGTCCCTACTGTGTGCCTGAAATGTAACCAGCTCTGCCACACTTTATTAAGAGTTGAAAATGAAATTTTCTGGAAGGAAATTCTTGGAAGGAATTTGATTACCTTTTAGCAACAGGTATCAGAAAACCAACAAGAAATCCAGTGCCTTCAAAATGAGCTATGCTATTCTCTAAGGGGGCCCCAGTCCCCAGGAAGCCCTGGGCCAAAGGGCAGTCCTAAGGATCATTTTCTCCTGATGACAAAACAACACCCTTTCCTCCTTTGCGTACATTAGATACTGCTTTCACTGACAGTCCATTCAGGAAAAGATTCAGACTTAAATAGATGACAAACAGTTTCAAGGAGAAACTGACTCACTGTCTATCTTGGACAATATGTGAGCAAGGTGGTTAGCAAGGATGGAAAGGGGCAGTTACATAACTTATTCTCTAAATTTAATATATTGTAATATGATTCTTTCAAATCATAAGGATTTGGGACTTCAAAAATAATTTTGGCATTAAAAATGATACAAAACCAGATGTCTGTGGATGGTAGCAAATGCTTCTCTAACTTGTGGTTCAGTCAGGTACCCTGATGACAGCCTGCCTTTGGACAGTGCTTGTCCACAGTGCATGAGCCACCTCTCCCAGGGAATGCACAGTTCTTAGGCCAAGCACTTCTTTCTTTCTATATTGACCACATTGTTGCCCAAACTAGAACATAGCATTTGCCTTCAATTAAATGCTCAGAGGTCTTTCGGAGGATGCTTTTGTGACCATATCAAGGTGAACTACACAAAATTTCAGGGCAAGAGCAACATTCCATTGAAATCATATGAAGATAGGGGAAGAATGGTGCAGCAGAAAGATTGTAACCAAGGTTCGAATTACTGCTCTTGACCTTCACAGAGGGGTATGAACATGAGAATTCACATAACAATCTGATAGGGTGCTAAAGATTATAGAAAGGAAGGCAAGTGAGGTGTCTGCACATAGGGATGTTTAATAAATGTTGAGTTCCCTTTCCTCCACCTCTCAGAGCAATAAGGTATCTTTCTCAGGTCTGAGAAGTAAACTGTAGGGAGTGTGGATCTGATACAAATGATCACAGAGGGTTGGGTTTGGTATGATAAGGTCTAATTTCCTAGTTGAAGTTTCTCCATAAAAGTCAAAATTCAAGCTAGATATGGAGAGAATTATCTCTGCTCAAGTAAAAAGAAATTGATTAGGTGTGAGTCTTCTCTGTTCTAATGAAGAGCTCTCTTCTGCCTCCAAAGTAAAGCACTTGTCTGAAAGTGTTAGTTATGTGTTAGGCACTGAGACACAGTTGCAAATAGATATATGTCCATAGTGTCCTCATTCCTTTGAGGATTTTTTTATAGCCAATGCTTAAATAAGATTTTCTAATCTTTAAGAATAAACCTTTTATTTTTTTAAATATACCAAAAATAAGATAATCTCAAAAATTCTTTCCAGTGCAACACTTCTAAGAATTGAACATGCTGTGAATATTTAAGTAGGTTAGATTGACATTTCAAACCATATTTGGGAAAATATTTTTTTTTATTAAGGATATTTAGAAGTTTGGTTGAGATTGCTAAAACCTACTTCTTTTTATAGACACCAGAGTAGTCAGGATCACTAAAGGCACATCTTTGTGTTGTTGCTATTACCATGGCAACATAACACATTTTTAAATTACATATTTATTTATGTCCCATGCACATGTATCAGAAATTATTGGCACTTCTAAAACCACTTATTTAACATGTGTCAATTGATGTTGACAAATATATGGTGATATTGAAAAATACAAAATCCTGTTTTCAGATTGAATTAAGTACATGTTTGTGTTAATATTAGAAGAGACAAACTCTCCTTGAAGCCAGTGGCAGTGACTGTCTCCTTCATATAATGTGTTTTTTGACAGTGCTGACTTTTTTCACTGAGTGTATAGGGTGTTTACCCATTAAATGTTCCAGCTTTTATTGTTGTTTCTTCTTCCTCTTTGTGTATGTGTACATTTATCTTTTTAAAATGTTTTTCACTTTTTTCCTTTATTCTTTAAGTATATTTTATTGATTGTGCTATTACAGTTGTCCCATTCTTTTTTCTCCCTTTTATTACCCTCTGATCCATACCCCCATTTCCTCCAGCTTTCTTCACCTTAGTTCACGTTCATGGGTCATACATGTAAGTTCTTTGGCTTCTACATTTCCTATATTATTCTTAACCTCTCCTTGCCTATTTTGTACCTACCAATTATGCTTCTTTTTTCAATTTTAAGTTATTTTTAGTTAAAGAAAAACAGCCTTTTCCAAGGGCAACAAAGTGAACTGAAGGTTAGAAGAAAGCAGGGTGTGTGCCTCTCACAAGCTCTTGTTCAAACCTGGACTTGAGGAAAGAGGGCCCTCCTGGGAACTCAGGGGTGACTGGCCAGTGGGGGGATGACTTTGATGGGATGGGGTGGAGCTGCAGCCCACCTTGGCCACTCAATTGATCTACATGGGCTCTCAGGTGATTTCTACCTGCCAGTCACTTGATGTGATTAACACTATTATTCTTGGGGACACTGAATGAAGGAATGATGCGTGGGGCCAAGAGAGTGGCTGATTCAGTTGGATTCTGAATCACAATCGGGAAATGGTCTTTATCTGGGGCAACCATAAGTTCATTTTTCTTGGAGCGAATTTGAAGGAAGGTGAGGTCATTCTAGGGGTCAGTTTCACTCATGGTGCTCCAGACCTTCAAGACGAAATTGCCCATGCAGTTGGTATACTGTGTGGTGGTGGGATTGTCCATGGTGCTCTTAAAAGGGATGCCTAGGTTGCAGGTTCAATACCCACTCAGGGTATATATGGGAGGCAACCAATTGTTTCTTTCTTACATCAATGTCTCTCACTCTCTCTTCCTCTCTCTTCCATGTTCACCACAATAATTCCCAGCACTCCTTTTTTGGCTCTGAAGTTACTTCAGTGTCTCCTGCACCTCTGCCATCTCAGACCTATTGGGTAGCTTCTGGTCTCTGCCCAATTATGCTTCTTGTTCCCTGTACCCTTTTCCCCATTCTCCCCCACTCCCTCCCTGCTGATAACCCTCCATGTGATCTCTGTTTCTGTGATTCTGTTTCAGTTCTAGTTCTTTGCTTAATTTCTTTTTGTTATTTTAGGTTCAGTTGTTGATAGTTGTGAGTTTGTTGTCATTTTACCGTTCATAGTTTTGGCGTTCTTCTTTTTCTTAGATAAGTCTCTTTAACATTTCATATAATAAGGGCTTGGTGATGATGAACTCCTTGAACTTGACCTTATCTGGAAAGCACTTAATCTTCCCTTCCATTATAAATGATAGTTTTTCTGGATAGAGTAATCTTGGATGTAGGTCCTTGCCTTTCATGACTTTGAATACTTCTTTCCAGTCCCTTCTTGCCTGTAAGATTTCTTTTGAGAAATTAGCTGAAGTATTATGGGAGTTCCTTTGTAGGTAATTCTCTTCCTTCCTCTTGCTGCTTTTAAGATTCTCTCCTGCCCTGGCTGGCGTAGCTCAGTGGATTGAGCAAGGGCTGTGAACCAGGCATTGCAGGTTCGATTCCCATTCTAGGTACATGCCTAGGTTGCAGGCCATGGCCCCCGGCAACCACACATTGATCTCTCTCTCTCTCCCTCTCTCTCTCTCTCTCTCTCTCTCCCCCCTTCCCTGTCTAAAAATAAATAAATAAAATCTTAAAAAAAGATTCTCCTTATCTTTAATCTTTGGCAATTTAATTATCATGTGTTTTGGTGTGTTCCTCTTTGGGTCCAACTTGTTTGGGACTCTGTGAGCTTCCTGGACTTGTATGTCTATTTCCTTTGCCAGATTGGGGAGGTTTTCTTTCATTACTTTTTCAAATGACTTTTTAATTTTTGCTCTTCCTCTTCTCCTTCTAGCACTCCTATGATTCTGATGTTGGAATATTTAAAATTGTCCCAGAGGTTCCTAAGCCTCTCCTTGTGTTTTTGGTTTTTTTTTTTTTTTGAGTTCTTGTTTCTTTATTCTGTTCCAGCTGATGTTTATTTCTTCCTTTTGTTCCAAACCATTGATTTGAGTCCTGGTATCCTTCCCTTCACTGTTCGTTCCTTGTATATTTTGCTTTATTTCACTTTACATAATCTTCACTTCTTCATTTATTTTGTGTATGTACTCAATCATTTCCATGAGCATCCTGATTACCAGTGTTTTGAACTGTGCATCTGATAGGTTGGCTATCTCCTCAGTTCTTTTTTTTTTTCTGGAGTTTTGATCTGCTCTTTCATTTGGGCCATCTTTCTTTGTTTTATTGCACCTGTCATGTTGTTAGGGGTAAAGCCATAGGTATTTGCCAGGTCAGGGCAACCCACTGCACTGCACCGGGAGCTGTATGTGGATGAGGGTTCAGAGAGGGAACAGTGCTGCTTGCTCAGCTGTCACTCCACTTTGAAGAACTGGAAGTTTCTCCTGCTACCATAACCCCCACAGATTTTTACAGCCAGAGATTCTGAGGCTCTATTGTGCTGACACTGGAACCCTAGGTTGTGCAGTCTGACTGGCTCTCCCATTGTTCCTCCTGATTTATCTGCATGCAAATGTGGGATTGCCTGGTCTGCCAGTCACCACCTTGCCACATCTCCTCCCTGCTTTGGCTGCCGGTATCCACCCATCCTACCAGTATGTATGAATGTTTCTTTTCTAAATTCTTGGTTGTTGGACTTCTATGATGTTTGATTTTCTTGTAGTTCTAGTTTTTTTTTTCCATTTTTAAATTGGTTGTTTCCTTTTTTGGTTGTGCAAGAAGGCAAAGTGTATTTACCTACACCTCCATCTTGGATGGAATTCTATTTTTTCCTTTTAATTAAATTTATTGGTGTGATATTGTTAACAAAATTATACAGGTTTCAGGTGCACAATTCCACAACACATCATCTGTATACTGAATTGTGTATTAACCACCCAAAGTCAAGTCTCCATTCATCACCATTTATCCCTCCTATACCCTCCTCCACCTCCCTCCTTTCCCTCTGCCCTGGCACTCATTGCACTATTGATCATGTTTGTGAGTTCCTTATCTCTCTCTTTCTCTTTTTCTCAATGCCCTCAACTTCCCAGCAGCTGTCAGCCTGCTCTCTATCTATAGCTCTGTCTCTATTTTGCTTGTTAGTTCATTTTGTTCATTAGATTCCACATATGAGTGAAATCATATGGTATTCATCTTTTTATGACTGGCTTATTTCACTTAGCATAATGTTCTCTAGGTCCATCTATGTAGTCACAAAAGGTGGATCTTCTTCTCTCTTTATGGCTGTGTAGTATTTCTTTGTGTAAATGTACCACAGCTTTTTTACCCACTCATCTGCTGATGGACAATTGGGATGCATCTAAATGAACAATTGTTGGCTGGCGTGTGGAAAAAAAGAGCCCTCATGCAATGCTGGTGAGAATGCAGACAGATACAACCACAGTGGAAAGTTGTATGGACATACCTCAAAAAAATAAAAATGGAACTGCCTTATGACTCAATGATTCCACTTCTGGAAATTTATTCGAAGAAATCCAAAACACTAATTTGAAATAATATATGCACATCTTTGTTCAGTGAAGTACATTTACAATAGCCAAGATTTACTGTTGTTCTTTTTATGGTTTTGTCATTGGGTAGCTAAACAGATCTGTTGGAACTTGGCTGTGCCACTGGGTAGCATTATCATGAATAGAATAATGTTGCAGAAATTAATACAAAATTGAGTTCTGTTAAGGAGTTTATATTGTATAGAGGGAACAAAAGCCACCTCTTCATACTGTGATACAGATTGCATACAGATTTACAGATTTATTTACTGAGCCTCTTTTCCAGCTCCTATGTGCCTTTCCCACAATACTCTCTTTTAGCCACCACCTGGAAGATACTTCATCAAGCACTGTACTCTACAGCCAGGTTTTCCAATTCTTCATATTTTTATAAATATTAATTTGTATTTTTAATAGGTCTTGACTGAAAGTCAGTAGTTAGGAAAACAATTGCCTATCCTATGTAAGATTTTTTAAAAAATATTGATTTCTCTGATTTTATGCTTCACAGTGGTTCAAAGTCTCCTTCAAAATCCTTGAGACTTTAACCCTCTTAGACACACTTAAATTTGTAGTTTACTTTCTTTATTTACATATTAAAATAGACTTTCTCACTACTAGGCAATATTTTTATACCACTCTTAGAAAGGGCACTTTGGTTCTTGGTCTTTTCATTCTTGAGAGATGATTTTTTCCCTATCAGATATTAGCCTTTTAGAGAATAACCTATAGAATCTGTATAGCAATACATTGTTAGCAAATAGCACTTCATTTCAATTAGATAAAAGAGCCAGGAGCAAATATCCATTTCATATCTTGATGTGTTTTTTAAGTTGCTTATAATGAACTTATTAAGAGGTTAATTTATTCAGAAACACTTATTGTATGTTGTCCTAGTCTGTTGTCTCCCACCTTTTGGTGGTCAAGATATTTTGGCTAAGCTTCATGATTTTCCATATTACAGTGAATTTTACCTTTCCTGGCACTCCAACTTTTCTTTCATTTATTAACCTCTTTTGTAGCCCTTTCCAGTGTTTGTCCAGTATCATCATGACTTGTGCATTTGTCTGTCTCCCTTGCTGGGTAGCAATCCTCAGAGGATGCATAATAGATCTTGCATATATTAAGTGTCAGATAAATGTTTTTTGAATTGAACTGCTTCTGAATTGGATGTTTCTGGACATCATCAACACTTAGTAAATACTTACTGAATATTAAGGGAAACAGACTTTACCCACAGGAGTCTACCATTCAACTAAAGTAAGAATATGTGTATTTGTATTGTGTATCAGCAGAAGTGAATAACAAAAACAAGTTAAGTGTTTGTTCACATATTCAATAAATATTTACTGAGAAACTTTCACTACTGTACTAGGTACTGAGAATTCAGTGATGAATTAAATTTAATAAATCCCTGTTTTCATAGAATTTACAGATAGTAGGTAAGACAGATATTAAACAATGATTATCCAGAAGCTTAATAACTTACTGTTGTGAGACATGTTCTGCAAGATATGTATTGGATCATATAGGAATAAATAATAGGGGAATATGACTTAGTCTGAAGGATTGAGTGTTATGGTGGCCACTGAGTAGACAATATATGGCTATTACTTTGGTAAATTACTCCTTTTTAATTGGATACAGTCTTAGTGAAACTATCAAACAAGATGTTCAATCTTTTCCTGGATAAAGGAATTGTATGTGCCCTAAATATTTAATTAGGTGCTCTCTCCTTGGGAAGTAATTTTTTAACTGAGTGATCCAAGGACTGAAAAATAGCTGGAGTATGTGTAAATGGAAGTAGCTCTAAGGACTGCCACTGGTTTTTACCACCTTGATTCCTGGAAGAGTCTTGATTATTGTCTTCAGAGATCTCTATCTTCAGCTTTTTTCCTTTGATACTGTGAGTGGCTTCCAGCTCTTACAACAAACTTATCTCTCCTTTCACTTTTTTTGCATAAGTAAGCCAGAGTAGCTCATGTTACCTTCAATTGAATAACCCTTCTACTGGATATTTATGATCATTAGCTGCATTTAGACAAGATATTTTTCTAAAACTGTTGTCTCAAAGTTAGAACAGAGAAGGCATTCCAGTTTGGAAAAACACCACAGGCAAAGGAACAGAATGAGAGAGTTGTGTTTAGCTACAACTTTCTCTGATGGGACATAATGGGACAAGCTTTCCTGCTAGAAAGAGGCAGGGTTAGGCAGAGTGTTAATACTTGAATCTGCCTCTGAATTCACAAAACTGGGAAAGCTTGAGAGAAACTATATTCTTTCAATGGCTAATATTCTATAGGTACCTCCAATTCTTTCTGCCTACTCTCAGACCTGCCTAGAACACCCACGATCAGCCCTGAGTGTCTCCTACTAAACTGCCATTTAAAGTAACACTGATTCTTTTTTAATTGACTTTATTGGGGTGGCATTCATTCACAAAACCATACAGGTTTCAAGTGTACAACTCAATAAAACATCGGCACACTGCATCGAGTACCCATTGTCCCAAGGAAAGTCTCTTTCCATCCCAAGTTCCCCCACCTTTTGTCCACCTCCACCTAATCCCACCCTCTTTCCTCTGACTATCACTATACTATTGTCTATGTCTATGTGTCAAACATATGTCCTTTGGCCAACCCCTTCAACTTCTTTCTTTTAAAAAAATATTTTATTTATTTATTTTTAAGGAGAGGGGAAGGGAGGAAGGAAGAGAGGGAGAGAAACATCAATGTGTGGTCACCTCTTCAGTGCTTACCTACTGGGGACCTGGCCTGCAACCCAGGCATGTGCCCTGACTTGGATTTGAACCAGTGACTCTTTGGTTCACAGGCCAGCACTCAATCCAGTGAGCCACACCAGCCAGGGCAACCTTCACCTTCTTTCATCTAGTTCCCCAACATACCTCCCCTCTGACTGCTGTATCCATGTCTCTGTTTCTATTTGTCAGTTTTATCTGTTCATAATATTCCAAATGGAAGTGAAATCATATGGTACTTGTCTTTCTCTACTGTTTTATTTCATTTACATAATAATCTCCAAGTCCATCTATGCTGTCACTAAAGCTAAGAGTTCTTTCTTGTTTAAGGTGTCATAGTATTATGTTATGTAAATGCACCACAGCTTTTTTATTCACTAACCTACTCATGGATACTTGGGCTGTTTTCAGATATTGGCTATTGTAAATAATGTTGCAATGAATATTGGCATGCATATATTTTTTCAAATTAGTGTTTTGGGTTTCTTAGGACATATCCCCAGAAGTGTGGTCACTCAGTCAAAAGGAAGTTTCATTTTTAATTTTTTGAGGACACTCCATACTGTTTTCCACAGTGGCTGCACCAGCCTGCATTCCCACCAATAGTGCATAAGGGTTCCCTTTTTTCCACATCCTCACCAGCACTTGTTTGTTGATTTATTGATGGTAGTCATTCTTACAGATGTGAGGTGATATCTCACTGTGGTTTTAATTGGCATTTCTCTGATAGTGACATTGAGCATTTTTCCATATGTTTATTGGCCATTTGTATGTCTTCTTTGGAGAAATATCTATTCAAGTCCCTTGCCCATTTTTTCCTGGTGTTGAGTTTTTTAAGTTCTTTATATATATATGATATTAACCCATTATTGGATGTATCATTGACAAATATGTTCTCCCATTCAGTGGGTTCCCTTTCTATCTTGCTGAAGATCTGCTTTAGATGTGCAGAAACCTTTTAGCTTGATGTAGTCCCATTTGTTTTTCCCTTTGTTTCCTTTGCCTGAGGAGATATATTGGCACAAATATTGCTATGCAAGATGTCTGAGATTTTACTGCCTATATTTTCTTCTAGAATGGTTTTGTGACTTACATTTAAGTCTTTATGCATTTTAAGTTTATTCTTATGTACGGTGTAAGTTGATGGTCTAGTTGCATTTTTTTTTTTTTGCATGTAGCTGTCCAATAACACCATTTATTGAAGTGGCTATCTTTACTACATTGTATGTACTTGCCTACTTTGTCAAATATTAATTGACCACAAGGGCATGGGTTTATTTCTGGGTTCTTTGTTCTCTTCCATTGATCGATATGCTTGTTTTTGTGCCAATACCAGGCTGTTTTTATTACAATGGCCTTGTAGTATAGTTTGTTATCAGGTATTGTGATACCATCAATTTTGTTCTTCTTTGTCAAGATTTCTGAGGCTATTTGTAGTCTTTATATGATTGTTTTCATTATCTATGGCTGCATTATAACCTACTCCAAAGCTTAGTGGCTTAAAAATGACATTTATTTTCCTTACAAATCTTCAATTTTGGGATGAGTTAGTAGAAACAGTGCATTTCTCTTCTACTTGGTTTCATCTGAGGCAGTTTAGTTCAAAGGCTGAATTTGAAATCATCTGAAGTCTTATTTTTCTCACATGTCTGGTGGATGTTTCTGATTGTTGGCTGGGACTTTTTCTGGGGTTGTTCACTGGATTACCTACTCCATGTGACATGGCCTTGCTCATAATATAGTGGCTGTGTTCCAAGGGCAAGGGCAGGGCATAGAGAGATAGGGAGAGGGAGAGGGAAACAAGGAGAGGGAGATTTATTGGAGAGGATAAGAGAGAGGGAGAATGAGAATGAACAGGTGAAATCTGGCTTTCATTATGAGACTTAAATAACTTGTCCTCGGAATTCAACAGCATGTCTTCAACCACTTTCTGTGTATTGAAATTATGTCATTTAAGTTGTTTCATATTCAAAAAGAGAATTAAACTCTACTTTTTTATGAGAATGTCAAAAAATTAGGGAAAATGTATAGAACCACTACAAATGCAATGCTACTTCTACACGTCTATTTGTTTTCTTTCTGATAAATTACAATAAATAAATTAATTTTTTTGGCAGTATTGTCTTATTGGTGAATAGACATCCCTAGTGAATCAGCAGATCTTGTTTAAAGGAAGGTTAAACAGGGTTAAACAATTTTTATAATACATAATAAGCAGAGCTCAATATTTTCTAGACATTTCTCTGTTAAGTTTTACTGAAAGTTAACTTTTTATCACTTTTGTTTTTTCTCACAGGGATTAAGAGGTTTAGTTTAGATTTTAGAAACTGGGTTGTTACTCTATAAACATGAAAAACAAGGAAGTCTCAATCTTAGAGTGTCAGGGGCAGATGGAAGATAGAATCTGGAAGTCCACTATGTCTACGCTTATGGCAGACCATTGGTTATAGCAAATGAAAATAGATTTCCCAAACCTAACATATTCAGTTCAATAAATTTCTCTTTGGTAATAACAGACAGAAATTCCAGTTATAATAAACCATTCTGAGTGTTTATGTCTACCACTGGACATTCAAAAGAAGAATGAGTTGGTAAAAGAAAGTTGGTATGTTTAAAAGCATTTCATAGTAATTATTGTTTGTAAGAAAATAATCTATATCACAGTTTTATAAAAATATATTTAAATTAAATTCTAAACTTAAGGGACTTTTCACCTCAAGTTTTTATGGTTATATCTAGAATATTCCCTCTTTAAGCATATTGAATTCTTACAAAAATTGATTTTATATTTTCTAGTGTATGATGATTTTTATAAAAAATTATCATCAGAAGCAAGAATGCATATATATACTTGGTGTCTTAGATATATAAATGAATATAAAGTTCTTTCTGGTTCTGTTGAGGAAAATGGGGTAGCAAAAGACCTCATTAAAACTCAGGTTTATTTGTGGTTATTTTAAGTATGGACTCAGCAAATGAAAATGTACTCAACTGCTATGTGTCATTCAAGTAGCAGAATAAGCAGTTCTATTAACTGAAAATGTCATGAACTGAATTCTGAATTATTTTTACTGTGATAAGAATTCTATTCCCAAATCTTGTTTTCCTTGGACCAATACCACCCAGTCCTCCTTCTCCCCCAGGGAATTCTTGATAAGTCTGGATAGAATTTTGCTCGTGCCTACCTTCACACAGAGTGCTGTCACCATACATACCTAGAAGGGAAGGGGAGTAGGGCACCATGAGAAAATGCTGAATTTGGTGCTTTTAGCATTTCCACATTCCATAAATATACAATATGAAATGCCAGTCTTCACAAACCTTCACCTTTCTTTTAAATCCAGTTAAAAGAACTTTATAATAAAGTGGATTGCTGAGTCCATCTATAAGCAAAATTTCTTTTTTAAGTTATTTTTTAATTACAGCTTATATTAAATATTATTTTGTATTAATATCAGGTGTACAGCATAGTTGTTAGATAATCATATAAATTTTTTTGGTATTTTTTAAAGATTTTATTTATTTATTTTTAGGGAGGGAAGGGAGGGGGAGAGAGAGAGAGAGACAGAGCGGGAGGGAGGGAGAGAGAGAGAGAGAGAAACATCAATGTGCGGTTGCTGGGGGTTATGGCCTGCAACCCAGGAATGTACCCTGGCTGGGAATCGAACCTGGGACACTTTGGTTCCCAGCCTGCTCTCAATCCACTGAGCTACGCCAGCCAGGGCTGATAATCATATAATTTTACAAAGTGTTCCCCCTGATATTTCCAGTACCCACTTGGTATCACACATAATTATTATAATATTATTAACTATATTTCTCACACTATATTTTATATCCCCATGAATGTTTTGTAACTATCAGTCTCCACTTCTCAATCCCTTCACCATTTTCACCCAGTCCTCCAAACCCAGCACACTCTGGCAACCACCCTCTGGTTACTATGAGTCTGTTTCTGATTTGTTTGTTTATATAGTTCTCTAGATTCTACATAAAAGTGAGATCATACGGTATTTATCTTTCTCTTACTGACTTATTTCACTTAGCATACTACATTCTAGGTCCATCCATGTTGTAACAAATGGTAAGATTTCATTATTTTCTATGGCTGAGTAATATTCGCTTGTATATATGTAGCACCACATTTTTATCCACTTGTCTGTTGATGGGCACTTGAATTGTTTCCATAGCTTGGCTGTTGTAAATGATGCTGCAATGAACAAAGAGATACACATATTGTTTAAATTAGTGGCTTAGGTTTCTTTGGATATATTCCCAGAAATGGGATCACTGGGTCAAAAGGAAGTTCCATTTTTAATTTTTTGAGGACACTCCATATTGTTTTCCACTATGGCTGCACCAATCCGCATTCCCACCTACAGCACACAAGGATTCTTTTTTCTCCATACCCTTGCCAGCACTTGTTGTTTGTTGATTTATTGATGATAGCCATTTTGGCAGGCATGAGGTGATATCTCATGGTGGTTTTAATTTGGTTTTCTCTGGTGATTAGTGGTGTTGAGCATCTTTTCATATGTCTATTGGCCATCTGTATGTCTTCTTTGGAGTAGTATCTATTCAAGTCCTTTGCCCATTTTCTAATTGGATTGTTTGGATTGTTTTTGTGTTGAGTTTTATAAGTTCTTAATAAATTTTGGATATTAATCCCTTATCAGATATATTACTGGTGAATATGTTCTCCCATTCAGGGGATTACCTTTTCATTTTGTTGATGATTTCTTTTGCTGTGCAAAACATTTTAGTTTGATGTGGTTCTATTTGTTTAGTATTTCCTTTGTTTCCCTTGCCTGAGGGTGTATATTAAAAAATAAATTGCTATGAGAAATGTTTATGATTTTATTGCCTATGTTTTCTTTTAGAATTTTTATAGTTTTAAACCTAACAATTAAGTATTTTATCCATTCTGTGTTTGTTCATGTGTATGGTGTAAGAAGGTGGTCTAGTTGTATTTTTTGAACATATCTGTTCAATTTTCTTAACACCATTTATTGAATGGACTACTTCTACCCCATTGTATATGTTCTTGCTTCCTTTGTCAAATGTTAATTGACCATAAGGACTATGTTTATATCTGGGCTCTCTATTCTGTTCCATTGATCTATATGTCTGTTTTTATACCAGTACCACACTATTTTGATTACTGTGGACTTGTAGTATAATTTGATATCAGGTAGCATCATTCCTCTAACTTTGTTCTTCTTTCTCAAGATTACTATGGTTTTGGGGGGTCTTTTATGGATCCATATAATTTTTTTCAATATATGTTCTCGTTCTGTGAAATATGCCATTGGTGTCTTGATAGAAATTGTGTTGAATCTCTAGATTGCTTTGGGTAGTATGGACATTTTATGATGTTAATCATTCTTATACATGAGTATAGTATATGCTTTCACTTATTTTTATCTACTTCAATTTCTTTCTTCAATGTTCAGTTTTCCTTTCTTTAATTGATTTATAGTTCCATACCTTTGTGGACATAGATGATGCTTAAATTTATTGAGACTTATTTTGTGTCCTAACATGTTGTCTATCCTAAACAATGTTCCACGTGCACTTGAAGAGAATGTATATTCAGCTGCTTTGGGATGAAATGCTCTGAAAATATCAATTAAATCCATTTGGTTTAGTCTGTCATTTAAGTTTACTCTCTTCTTGTTGATTTTCTGTCTGTGATGAGAGATTTTCTCCCATTGATGTTAATGGGGTGTCAAAACCCCTACTATGACTGTGTTACTGTTGATCTCCCTTTATGACCATCAATACTTGCTTCATATATTTAGGTGCTCCTATGGTGTATAAATGTTTACAAGGATTATATGATTTTGTTGACTTGATCTCTTTGTCATTATGATCCCTTCTTTGTCTCCTATGATAACCTTTGCTTTAAAGTTTGTTTTGTCTGATATAAATATTGCTAACACAGATTTTAAAAAATTATATTGGCATGAGATATCTTTTTTCATCTTTTTACTTTCATTGTGCATGTGTCTTCATTCTGAGGTGGGTCTCTTTTAGGCAGCAGACACTGTACATGGGTCTTGTTTTCTTACGCATTCAAGTACCTTATGTCTTTTGATTGGAACATTTAAGCCATTTATATTTAATGTGATTATTGATGGAAATGTGTTTATTGCCATTTTATTCTTGATAACTATGATCCCCCTTTTTATTTTTCTTTCTTCTTCTTAAAGAAGTCCCTTTAACTGTTCTTGTAATACTGGTTTTTAGGTAATGAACTCCTTTAGCTTGGTAGAGTAGTTTGGTTTGGGGTTCTTCCTTGTCATCACTTTGAATGTTTTGTGCCAATTCCTGTGGCCTGAAATGATTCTTGAGAAATCGGCTGACAGTCTTATTGGAGCTCCCTTGTATGTAACTAACTGTTCTCTTGCTGCTTTTAAGATTCTTTGTCTTTAACCTTTGCCATTTTAATTATGATGCATCTTGGAATAGAATTCTTTGAGTTCATCTTGTTTGCAACTCTCTGTGCTTCCTAGACTTCTGTATCTTTTTTCTTCACCAGGTTAGGGATGTTTTCAGTCAGTATGTCTTCAAATAGGTCACTTGCTCTCTCTCTTTTCTCCTTCTGGTATCTTTATGGTGTGGATATTGTCACACTTGATGTTGTCCCAGAGGTACCTTAAACTACAGTCTTCATTTAAAAAACATTTTTCTTTTTGCTGTTGTGATTGGGTGTTTTCTGCTTTTTTGTCTTCCAAATCACTTATTTGATCTTTGCTTCATTCAACCTACTGTTAATTTTTTCTAGTGTATTTTTCACTTCAGATATTGTAGCCTTTTTTGACTGAATCTTTTATATGGTTGCTCAGTTCTTTTTTATATTGTTCTATTTTTTGAACTCTGTACTTCATAGATTGATTACCTTAATTGTATTAGTTCTTTTCCTGGAGATTTCTCCTTTTTTTCATTTGGGGGCATATTTGTTTGTCTTCCCACTTTGGCTGCCTCTCTGTGTTTGTTTTGATGTATTAGGTAAGTCGGCTATGTCTCTCAGTCTTGGTAGCATGGCCTTATGTAGTATATGTCCTGTGGGACCCAGTGGCACAGTCTCTCTGGTTAGCTGAGTGCTCCAAAATATCCCTTGTGAGAGTTATATGAACCCTTCTGTTGTAGTTTAGTCTTGATTATTGTTGGCTTATTAATTCATGGGGTTGTCCCTTAGGCTTGATGACTGTGAGGATTGACCCCGACCACAGTGTATGAGCTGCTGTGCTTGTGTTGACCATATGAAGCAGAATTTACCTCAGCAGGGTCTGGTGCCCGCTGAGATCTTCTTTTGGAAATACTACTTATGGAGCTAATTTGGTCCTGCTCTGAAGCTGTATGAAGCCTGCAACTAGGTGTGTTGTTTCTGGGGTCTCTTGGGAGGTATTCTGGAGCAGCTCAAAGTCAAGCAATGCTTGTGCCTAGCCTGCGGCTGCCTGTTTGTAATTACCAACTGATCCACAGTTTGTGGCTGCCTCTGCTGGTCCTGGGTGTGTGGGAAGGGCCAAGCTTTACAACAAGGCTGGCTTCCACCAGCACCAAGCCCAGGGGCAAGTCAGCAAAGGCCCACATCACCCCAAAATGTACCTTTGCATGCCTCCATCTGCTGACTACCTCTTAGGCTCATTCACTGAAAAAGTTTCTGGCAGTAGACAAGTTATGTGAGGTAGATTCTCTGTGAGAATCTCAGGTAGGGGTGAGTGGTGTTCATCAGATAGATACAGATTCAGATTTCATGCCAGTCCTTGGTCTGTGGCTGCTCAGCAAATGTTCCAGAGTACAGCAAGGCAAGCCAGATGCCTGCAGAATTTTGTGGTGTGGCGAGGTGTGGTGTGGAGTTGTCAGGGTGAAGCTGGCAGTGTATATCAGGCCCAAATAGACCAATATTTGGTCATGTAAAAGGAGAACTCTATACCATTTAGGGGTGTGAGGGAAAAATGGTCTGGCCCTAGATCCACACAACTCAGTCTTTCTTGGATTCCACCCAGACTTCTTGAAAGCACAAGTTTAGGAGGGCAGGCCACTGGGAATCAGAAGGGTGGGGCTAGTAGATCTCCCATGAGGAAATGATGCTAGTCAAACTTTAAGGGAGAGGAGACAAATGGCCCCACTCCAGAACCAAACAACTCAGTTTCTGACACCCCCTGAGTCCTCTGGGAGCTCTACACTGAAGTCCAGGCAGCTGCTTCCTCTGTAGTGCATGAGCTCTGCAGGAAGGATGACAGGGAGTCTGGGGGGTGGGGCATTTTATTCTCCCAGGCTGGTGCCAGGTGGAGGGGAGTGCTCAACCCAAGAAAGATGGTGTTTGATGTGGTGTAGGGGATGGATTCAGCACAGGGATCCTAGCAGCTGCCCCTTCAGCTTTCTCCCTGTTTGAAGTCATAGAACCCAGTCTTCCCATGCAGAACTCTAGTCCACTTAGAGCCACTCTCCCTCCATGGGAGCCTAGGGTGAATGGCTGTGAAAGAGATTTTGTGTGTTGGCCCTTTAAGAAGGCTCCTGGGTTTCTAGAAGACTTTTATCTCTCCCTGGCAGGCAGAATTCCAACTGATTTTCACAGCCTTATGTTATATGGGCTCTTCTTCAAGGTCTGGTGCTCTGGACTGGTGAGCCCAGCATGGTATTGCGACCTCATGCTCCTCAAGGTATAACCTTGGACCTGAGATATTCCTCCAAAATCTCAATGATATCTATGGAGGCAAGCCCATCATCTTTGGCATCTCTGCTCTCTCTACCAGTATTGATGTAACTTCTTCTGTACATCCTTGGTTATAAGGCTTCTATTCAGCTAGCCTTCAGTTGGTTATTCAGATTGATTGTTTTATATTTTAGTTGTAATTCCAGTTTGCTTCTGAGGAGGTGAGTGTAGCTTCTACCTCATCCACCACTATCTCAGATCCCCAGGCCAAACTTCTACTTTTAGGATTTCTTTGATGATGATGATTGCATAGATTAGCATTTTCAAAATATTTTTACTCTCAGAAATCCAAAGATGTCAATGTTTATCAGGATTTGGCTTTTAGACCCCAAGTAATATAGAATTGATAAAGTTGTGAGCATAGTTTTTATCTACTACTTAAAGCATTTCTTATTTCAGATATATTTTGGATTTCCATAACATGCCTTCTTTGTTTTATATGATGTACTCTTGCTTACCTGTAGGCAATCTATAATCATGCTGTAATAAAATATTTTTGTAGCTTGCTTTTTATTTTAGCTTATTTGTATGAAAACTATGAAGATGAAAACTGCATTTGCCAAACATTTTTCTATGCAAACAAACATTTTTATAGAAACATCTCAAATGATTAAGTATTTTCTCTTTTTTTAGGTTTCACTTTCTTTTTTAAAATATATTTTATTGATTATGCTATTACAGTTGTCCCATTACCCCCCTCATTCCCCTCCACCCTGCACACCCTCTCCCACGCACATTCCCCCCCTTTAGTTCATGCCCATGTGTCATAAGTTCTTTAGCTTCTACATTTCCCATACTATTCTTGCCCTCCCCTGTCTATTTTCTACCTACCATCTGTGCTACTTATTCTCTGTACCATTTCCCCCTCTCTCCTCCTCTCACTCCCCTGTTGATAACCCTCCATGTGATCTCCATTTCTGCGGTTCTTTTCCTGTTCTAGTTGTTTGCTTAGTTTGTTTTTGTTTTTGTTTTAGGTGTCATTGTTAATAATTGTGAGTTTGCTGTCACTTGACTATACATGTTTTTTATCTTCTTTTTCTTAGATAAGTCCTTTAACATTTCATAAAATAAGGCTTTGGTGATGATGAACTCCTTTGTTTTGACCTTATCTGAGAAGCACTTTATCTGCCCTTCCATTCTAAATGAAAGCTTTGCTGGATAGAGCAATCTTGGATGTAGGTTCTTGCCTTTTATGACTTGGAATACTTCTTTCCAGCCCCTTCTTGCCTGCAAGATCTCTTTTGAGAAATCAGCTGACAGTCTGATGGGAACTCCTTCGTAGGTTACTGTCTCCTTATCTCTTGCTGCTTCTAGGATTCTCTCCTTCATTTTCACCTTGGCTAATGTAATTATGATGTGCCTTGGTGTGTTCTTCCTTGGGTCCAACTTCTTTGGGCCTCTCTGAGCTTCCTGGACTTCCTGGAAGTGTATTTCCTTTGCCAGAATGGGGAAGTTCTCCTTTATTATTTGTTCAGATAACTTTTCCACTTGTTGCTCTTCCTCTTCTCCTCCTGCCACCGCTATAATTCAGATGTTGGAACGTTTAAAGATATCCTGGAGGTTCCTAAGCCTCTCCTCATTTTTTTGAATTCACATTTCTTCATTCTTTTCTGATTGTATGTTATTTTCTTCCTTCTGGTCCACTCCATTGATGTGAGACCCGGCTTTCATTCCACCACTATTGGTTCCCTGTGCATTTTTTCTTCATTTCACTTATTGTAGCCTTCATTTTTTCATCTAATTTGCAACCAAAATTAACCAGTTCTGTGAGCATCCTGATCAGCAGTGCTTTGAACTGTGCATCTAATAGGTTGGCTATCTCTTGGTCACTTAAAAGTAGTGCTTGTGGGGATTTCACTTCTGTTTGAGCCATATTTTTTTTTCCTTTGGTCTGGCCATGCCTGTTATGTATGAGGGGTGGAGCCTTAGGTGTTCACCAGGGCGGGGCAACCCATATTGATGGGTTGTGATGCTGTATATGGGGGGGGGGGATCTGAGATGGAACAATGGTGCTTACTGAGCTCTCTGTGGGACCTCAGTCCCTTTTGCTGCTTCCTCTGAGAAAACTGGGACCCTCTGGTGCCAGTTCCCGTGTGGGTGGGCTTGTGCACTCTGTGGGACTTTCCAACGACCTCTCCTGTGAGGCTGGGAGTATCTCCCTGGGCCTCAACCCCCACAGATGTGACTCTATTTCCCAGCTCTGTGATACTGGGTTGTGTGCAGTGCCTTGCTTCACAATCGCCACCTCACTGGGTCTGCCACTTGTCACCCCTCAGCCAGAGTCTGCCAGCTGCCTCTTGACTGCTCAGAGTCTGCTTGCTGCAGTCTTGCATGCCCCAGATGCCTTAGGCGCCCAGTCCCAACACTCTGCTCTCCACACCTCCACCCACACCGGCTCCGCCCCTCCTACTGGTCTGGATGAACGAGTCTATTTTAACTTCTTGGTTGTCCAACTTCCATACAGTTAAATTTTCTGTCAGTTCTGGTTGTTATTCTGTTTCTAAATTGTTTTTGTCCCTATCTTGGTTGTGCAAGGAGTCACAATGTGTCTACCTATGCCTCCATCTTAGCCAGAAGTCTTATTAAGTATTTTCATATGGGTTTTCCATCATTTATTTATTTATTTGCTACAGTTGAACAGGTTGTTTACAATTTTTTCAATTTAAATATTTAAATTTAAACTTTGTTTATATATTTACTCATTTTCTTAAGATAAGTTAACTTTATTTATTTATCTATTTATTTATTTATTTCACATAGTTTCTAGATTAATAGATATGCCCATTTTAAGATCCTCCTGAAAGGATATGCAATCTTTACATCCATGAATAGCATTTGAGACTATTTATTTTCTGGTTCCTTCACTAAGCCTATTTCTTTTTACCCTTACCTGATCACATTTTTAAAAATAGTTTTTAGAGAGAGGAAGGGTGAGAGTAATGCATTGATTGGTTGCTTTCCATATTACCCAGACTAGGGATCATACACATCTGGACCCAGGGTTGAATACACCTGCGTCCAGATAGGAGATTGAATCTGCAACTTAGGTATATGCTCTGGCTGGGAATTGAACCCACTAACTTTCAGTTAAGGGATGATACTCTAACCAAATGAGCCACACTAGCAAGGGCTAAGCCTAATTTTTACCATTACTTTTGATTTTGGATAATTTGATAAGTTAAAAATTATTTCTTTTACTTTGTAATTCTTTGTTTACTAATTGGGCTAAAGTAGCCTTTTTGTGATTTATGGCTTTTTGTGATTCCTCTGTGAATTGCCTGTTCTTAACTTCTATTGGAGAATTCTTTTTTTCTTATTACTTTTATGTGCTCTTTACATAGAAAGACACCAGTATTAATTTCCACATATGTATTAACTTCCATAAACTTTGTTAGATAAAAGCAAATAAAATACATTAATAAAAGTTTAATAGGAAAATGTTTTCTTTTGAATTATCTAGTGTTATAAGGACCACCAATTTTTTACACATGGCAGAATATTATACTGGCTGTTTCAGTTAGGATCTTGGCAGAAAAGAGATGGCATACTCAAATTGGGTAAATTGAGGAGAGTTTAATAATAGTAGTATTTATAAAAATTTTCATAGAATATAGGGAAATACAAGTGATAGTGGGAACCTCCTCCCCAAAGATTCATAACACAGTCTCCTCATCACCATTGGACCCTTGGACCTCCTCTCCCTTGGACCAGTGTGCTATTTCCCTTCACCTGAAAAGGTAAAGTTACCATGAAAGGATAAAGGAGAAGGCAGATACCAAAACCCAGAAAGGGAATGTCATTTGGAAAATACCACCTTTTGCAGGGCTGTGTGTGGGGGGGGGGGAGCGGGGGTGGGATGCAGCCATTTCATTCATGAGAAGGGAGGCAAAGAAAGTGAATCCCCCAATTTTATTCTTTCCCTCCCTCCTTTGAAAAAGCCCAACTGGAAACCAGACAGAGGGGAGGAAAGGTTTTTATGTAGTTCATGTAGATCAGCTTCCCAGGGCACCAAACAAAATGGAAACAGTAGAGTGAAACCTGTAGGACAAATGGTTTCAGCACAATGGAAGAGAACTGTGAATTTGGAATTGGTCTCAAGAATGCTCAATTCCCCAGCCTTGTCTCCTGTTACCAACATCTATGACCCTCATCTGTAACATGAGGATAACCAACTATCACAAAAACCTTACCCATTTCTTATGTTTTTTTTTTTTTTAATGATAGAAGGAGTGAAAGCACTTGTTATAGTCTTGGCATACAGTGTATATGCAGTTAAGGGTCTAAAGAACTTGGGATGTTTTCTTTTGTTGATGTCTTCTTTTTCTTTCCCATTTCCCCTCTTCTTTCATAATCCCCATGTCTGTCCTTGTCTGGTTGCTGGTGCCAATTCAGCTGGTTAACCAGAATATAAACCACCAGGAATCAATCCTATTACTTTCAGCTAGAGAGTCTGTGGTGATGGGTCCCACCCAGAATGCAGACAGAGATGCTTATCTCCTTATGGATCCTCTGACTGCTCACTCAGGGTAGGCTCTGAGTTACCTTGTGCCAGGGTCCACAGTATTTTATCATACTCCTCCAGCCTAGTTCATGGCATATATGCTTAGGAAGTCTTTTCTAGAGGTGCTTTCACTTGTTCAGAGAAATTATGAAGTAAAATAAGTATATCCCCCCCAAAGGAAGTTTTTCCTTGTTCTCACAATAACCATATGAGTTGAGTCTCCAAAAGCTATCTAGAGACCTTCTTCAATATTCACTTTCTAGATTAAAAATAAAATGATATCATCAACCCAGCAAAATAAATATGTGGAGACATTGGTGTAACTGAATATATATCAACTCATAGAATTATATGTACTCTTCAGATTTTCTAAGTAATGATTTGCAACAAAAAGCATACCTTTCCTTGGAGCATTAATAGAAGAATTTCCCAATCAAAACTAGAAGAAAATTTCACATATACAATTATAAACAAAAATTACTTCCTGGGAGCCTTTAGTTGTCTGTGTGTTGGGTTTCCTATTTTTACTGTTGGTTATTTTCTGAATGAAGTAAGAATAATTCTCTATATAACTATTACCATTTTCATACTCACTAGTAGGTATGATATTGACACCTTTTTATTGGTTGCCACTTATCCATGGCATTGATACATAGCTTGAGTTGGCATGTGGAAAGGAATTAATTTTGACTGATGAATATTAGCATAATGTGACCATGCACATGCTGAGACATTCTCTCCATCTGCTTGATGGAGATTTTAGATTTTCAAAAAGTAACTTTACTTCTTATATATAAACTTATAATACTTGTATAGAATAATAAAACAAATTTTTTAGTTTGATAGAGCAATTTATAATATATTTTAATGACTTAGAATAAATATCAAAGATGTAGGTCTAGTACATCTATTACATAGTAGGAAATGTAAACATGTGGGTGGCATTACTGATGAAGTTATTTTGGCTTTAAATTTTGATTAATGTTTCCAATTTAAGTCTATAATTCCAGAGCTCAGAGAGGAGTCTGGTAAATCAAGGTAGATTTTGAAAAATTTAATGTCTATCCAGTTCTACTGCCAGTGGTGTGCTGGAGCTAGCACATGCTGGTTTGTGAGAGACAATAGTTGTATTCAGGAATTTCATGAGCCAGTTGTTAAACATCATCACTGTTAAGAATTAAATTATACAGTCCTATAATTATATAAATTACATTTAAAAATAAAATTAATATTCAAAACTCATCATTTCCTAAATATTTGCTATGCTTTATACTTTATTATTAGCTTGGGACTATTTATATTTCTTGTATTTGCGTGGTGGAAATACTATATATAATGATATTGTACATATTTTTTTCTAACCCTACATTCACTGATATCATGTTGGTAGCCTGAAACTGGCCACAGAAAGAATATTTATACCATGGAAATTGGCAAATGCTAAAAATTAGGACTGCATTTATTGTCTTGTTGATTATTTAGACTTGGGAAAGTGATGGAGAAAATATTAATAATGTGGATTAAACTTAAATATGTGTTTCTCTACAAGTATTATATTGTGAATAACACACAGAAATGAAGAAATATTCTTCCATTATTCCAAAAATATATGATTCTACAAAAAAATTGATAAATGAGTGAAGTTTCAACATATGTCTTCACTATTTCACTTTCATCTAATTTGTTGACATTAATTAAAATATTGGCCAACATTCAGTGAGAATGTTTGCCAATGGCATTAGCGAAGTCTTCCTGAATCAAATAATAATCAAACATTTATTTGTAGTCTTAATTTTGTAACATTATTGTTGATAATAGACACAGCAGATTTTATAATAGTAAATCACAATTATAGGGTGTACCAAATTTTAGTTTATATATTTTGTTATTATTTATAAATTGTGTGTTATAATTATTTGTCAGCTTATAATAAATGCACATACATGTATATATGCATACTTTTTTTCACAAAGAGCTGGTCATTAAGCAGTTACCAGCACACAGTTGACTGGATATTATTAACCCTAAAAATAAGCCTGAAATGCTCTGCATCTTGGCTCCAACATATCAGCTGTAGGTTTGTGAAGATCCACAAATAGATTAAGAAGTTTTACTAAGATTTATTTGGCCCCAGAAATATAATGAAGACTTTTTAGGAAAGGTTATTGTAGTAGCCTTTGGTTCCAATACCAATTTTTTTAAAAAGAAGCAGCTGTTTATGAAGTATTCTTAGTATTTAGATTTCTGTGAATAGTAAAATTAAAGTGAACTTCTAGTGTTTCTGCCCAGCCATTTAGGCAGAAAACATCATGTTGTTTTCCTGCCTAAGGAATTCAAGAAATACAAAATCATGGATGTTACCTATTACATTTCTTAGCTGCATTAGAGACATATATACTTAAATAGATTAGATATAAATATGGATAAAAATATAGGTGTATAGATATATGTACATAGACCAAAGTGACATGATGTGCTCTTAAAAGTGAAGAACATTCAGTTCTGCAGGCTGTCCTCTTTAGAAGTGAAGAACTACAGCATGTTCAGATACGAGAGTGCTCTGGAAGATTAAAGGAGTCATAACCATGTCACACAAGGATGGAATAATGAAACAGAATAGTCAACCTGCAGTAATGAAAATTTAGAAGGCCATGACAGAGGTCTGCAAATATTGGAAGGTTTAAAAAGCAATGTTGGAGAAAGACTGGATTTATTCCAGGTGGTTTTGGAGGGCTTAACAAACCCCAATATATGGAATGGTGGGGGGGTGGATTTGGCACAATGTAAAAAGAATTATCTAATAATTAGAATTGTTCAAAATGAAAACATACCTTCTACTAAAGAGACAGTGCTTTCTTCATCATTAGAGATCCTCAAGCACAGCTGAGAGTTATTATAGATGGGATTTGGATGACCTTTATGATCACCCTTTCAATTCTGTAATTCTGTGAGTCATCTGACTTCTCACTTGTGTACAAAGGAGGAGCCAGGCCTTGTAAATGTGTCTGCTTATTTGAAAATTGGCTCAATGTGTTGGTTCAGAAAGTTAAAAAATGAAATTAGTCTTTTAAATGTGATAATTAAAATATATACATGATCATACACTACTTTTAAATTAGTGAATTCAGGTAAAATCCTATCGGAAGAAATCCTTTTACAAAGAAGTACTCTCTGTAATGAAAATATTTCTGGCCCTGGCTGGCATAGCTCAGTAGATTGAATGCAGGCTGCGAACCAAAGTGTCGCAGGTTTGATTCCCAGTCAGGGTACATGCCTGGGTTGCAGGCCATGACTCCCAGCAACTGCACATTGATGTTTCTCTCTCTCTCTCTCTCTTTCTCCCTCCCTTACCTCTAAAAATAAAAATAAATAAAATCTTTTTAAAAATAGTATTAAAAATGTCTTTAAAAAAAAAGAAAATTTTTCTGTGTACTGGAAGTAGCACATAGCACACAAGCCCTGTGATCTATTAACAGTAGATGATGTATTATTGTATGTTTTTGCTGCTGGTACTATGCTTGGCCACAAATTCCCTTTTTGCTCACTCAGTTTTCAATACAGTTATTATATAGCTAAAAAGGGGAAACAGGGAGCAGGGCACAGATGAAACATTCAAAATACTGTTTAAACTGAATTGTCACTGGCAAGCTATTTCAATCAGTATCTATGTGGAATTGCTTAGGGCACAAGAATTTAGTGGGATTTTTTCCTTCTACCATAAAATACATTATACCCTCTAGGGGCCAATTATATCCCCCAAATCAGTGTTTTACTTGAGAAAGTTCACAGAGCAAATGAAAAAAATAATTTTTTACTGGCAGACTGGAATATTAATTAGACTTGGCATGTAGCTATATAATAACTATGTACTGAAAGGATCTGTGTTGATTAGCAATGCTAATCAGATTTCTCAAGTTTCTGTTCCCCAGAGAGGAGACACTGCTATCTTAAACTATTATGGATTAGACATTTATAATTTAACCCAAAATTAACTATTCTTGATTTCTATAAAATAGTTGAAAATTTTAAATTTTATTCTTACAAGAAAAAAACTATTTCCTGGGATCAGAAAACTCTCATAAATATCCTAGTTTTATCCCTGAGTCAGTTTGAAAAATAAATGACAAAGATCCATAAGATATAAAAAGAAAAACATTAAGTATATCATTGTCTTGAATTTAAGGAACATGCCTCTTGGTACCAACTTTATGAAAATATATCACCGTGGTTTGCAAAACAATGAAGGTAGTGGTAAAGTGCCCTTAGTATCATTTTTTTAAGGCATCAGGGATAAAAAAGAGACACACCCTGAGCAAATGAATGGGTAAACTTTGCCAGAATTATAAAAGAATACCATCAAATGATCTTTCCTTAGAGGCTGCCCACTTAAAGGAAAAACAAATCTCGTGTTTTCTCCTGATATCAGAGTAATAAGGAAGGAAAATATGCAAGAGAAGAAAATGGTTAAGGGAATGGAACACTTTTCTTAAAGTTATAGAGAGGGAACAATAGCTGAAACAAGACAAGTAAACTCAGGGCTCCTAAAGATCGAGCTACCAACCCAGTCAACTGACAAATGAGGCAGAATCTTGAGGAATTGGATATGATAATATTGCATCTTTTATCCTAGATTTCTTTCTTTTTATTACAAATTGGCTATTCAGTGACCATGCCTCAGAAATAGAAACAGGAGAATGCCTCATTCCAATAAAATCCACCCTAGATCAAAATAATCTGTGAAGCACACTTAAAATGAAGATTCACCAGCACACATTTGCTTCCAACATGATGTAATGTTGTTGGTCACAGGCTAGCAGGAGGTGAGCAGGTGTGGGCAGTGGAGCACGAGTACACATTATTAGGGAACAAATGAAGAAAAATGTCCCTCTGGCTAGGTTCACAGTATACTTTTAATTTTTAGAGATCAGCAGGTTGTATTGCTTTATGAAATAGTTTAACTGAATGTTAATTTGTGCCCCACTAGGATGTTGACTATAAGGTTTACAAAAAAGGTGAATGAATGCATTAGTATATAGGTAAACATATGTTGGACATGGACATGAAATTGCATAGAAAAGTGCTAGGGCTCTCCCACACACATACCACATAAATATGAAAAACAAAGTTATTTGGTGAAGCTAAATTTTTTTTGTCATTTTTGTCGTTGCTAACAGCCAAGTGATGGCGATGGTGATGATGATCATGATTATTACCTTTCAACTGATAGTAAAAATTTTATCCATTTTAGAGTAATTTAAATAAGAGGTAAGCTCACTCATCTATTCTGAAGGGTTAGAATGAATATTTGAGTATAGGAACTTAGCATTTACCCTTCATGGGTCAATGGATAGGTGATTCTTAAAACCTTTTTAGGTAAAGATTATTCTAACGGAAACTTCCTCCAGCTCCTGCTTTCCAAAGACCTAAAGCAATATTCTATATTTCCTAAAATAAATAAGGTCAAATGTAGTGAAAATGCAGATAAACAATATCATTCACATGGAAATTATCACTTCAAGTTAATGAAAAGGTGACTTTTATGAAAAAAAAAAGAGATGGAACTGATTATTGATGGTATAGGAAAGGAGTTTTATTTAAAATGTTATTGTTCACTATGTGCTGAGTTATAGTTTAATGCCATAAAAGTAAAGATGCTAAACTTTACACCAAAGGAAGATTGTATTCTAATGTTTATATATATGTGTATACACATACACACACATATATACATATATAGTGCTGGAACACTGTACTGTTAATTTGAGAAATTACTAATGTATCTTAACTGAAGATGAATTTTAAATTTTATAAAGTAAATAACAAATTAATTATATACACTTATGTGAGTACATGTACAGATAGGTAGATATGTGTATATCCATGTGTTTGCATGATATGCTTGTATTCCTTTGATTTACACAGGTATAAATCATAGTGATTTAGGTAGCTAAAAATGCATTATTGTCAGTTAAAATATATTCAATTAGCAGTTATTGTGAAAAGAGAGGACAGATACTCCCAATATCAAGCAGGCATAGAAAGTGAACCTTTGAGATTATTAGTCTTATTCTTCATTCTGTAGACCAAAGACCCAGATTGGTATCTATGATCATGCAGCCATTTAGGGGAGGGCCAGACCCAATCAAGGTCTCCTGACTTTCAACATTCCTCAGATCTCTCTTAGTTATTGGTGGTGAGGTGGCAGGAAGTAATATGTAAACATCTTATTTCTTAACAAATATCTTTTCACTCTTATATGAAACCTCAGCTTTCCTCAAAACCTTCAAAGCTTTTTTAACATACCTTCAATTTACATTTCTTCTCCCTCTTCTCCTGCTCTTAGTTTTCAAGTACATGGGGATCCAAAGAGGTAACTTCAGTCAGGAGTCCCTCTTTGCTGTCTTATTCCCTGGGATCTGTCTATAGAGGCTGCTACTCCACGGCCCCAATACCCCACCTCCAAAAGACTTCACATATTAAAAGCCATACCAGGACTTCCCTGATCTATAAAGATTTTTTGATTACCCTCAGGTGAGAACAGAAACTCTTCTGTATTTACTGAGACAGAAACCATAGGAACCTAGACTTGGGCTAAGATGTTGTTTTCTGAGTGAAGATGGGAGTTATCAGGTCAAAGCTCTGGGAGCTCAGGTGTCAGGCCTGGAACATTTTTCTGACTCTACCATGTTTAATACAGAGAAGAATGAGAGCATTTGGCAAAATAAACTGAAGATCTGTTTCTTAAAAAGGCACCTTTGTATAATGTAAATATGTAGTTCTGGAAGCAACTGTTCTTACCTGGATTATGAAAGTATGTATTTGATTAAAGACCAAATTCGACTTTGAGCACTTGTTCTCATTTACAGATGAGAGAGTAAGAGATTGTTCTGAGGTTAAGTAACTCATTCACTCTTTTGCAGTGAATTGAGGCAAAGTCTACTCAGCAGACCTGAACCTGCATGTGGGTATTACCTTTCTGCTCTAAGACACCCAGGACTAGCTCTAATTAAAATTATGAAGCAAGTTATCATGATCATGATCACTATCATTATTAACTACTATTTATTGAGCATTTACAAGATGCCAGGCACTTTGCTAAGTACTTTTCATATATAACTTCATTTAATTCTCACAACCTTTGAAATGTATATTAAGATCTCTCTCTTACAGATGAGAAAACAATGAGAGAGACTAACTGTTCAATATTACACAGCCAATTGCAAAAGAAGAAAATGATGGTACAGAAAAGGGACATTCAGAGGCCAAATACAGAAAATGAACATAGGATAGAATTGATTAAAAACAATATTAGAGATTAGAACCTGGAAATTCATTATCTGGTTACAGGAGTAGCAGAAGAAGAATGAAGAAAATAGAAGGGAGGAAATTATCAAATAAATAATACAAAAACAATTTCTCATAAATAAAGGATGAGCTTCTCAATCAAAGGGTCCAATAAGTACCTCAAATACAATGAATAACAATAACATCATCATGAAATTTAGAACACTCTAAACATTTTTAGAAATAACAAAAGGCACATATCAGGAATTGAGATAATATCAGATTTCTCAATAGTAACTTGAGAAGTTATAATACTAAAGAGAAGCAATTTTCAACTTTTTTTCATCTCATGGCACACATAATCTACAAAAATTCTGTGACACACCAAAACATATGTATTTTGCCAGTTTGACAGAAAAATAGGTATAATTTTGATTCATTCACACTGGGCAGCTATTGTTATGTTGGCTGTTGTCATTTTTTATTGGCAATCTAAGGGAAAAGAGGTCAGTGCCCCTGACTAAGTCGTCAGGTATTGCATGTTTTAAAAATTCTTACAGCACACCAGTTGAAAATCATTGCAATAGAGCAATGCTTAGAATTCTAAGTTCAGCAAGTGGTAATTTTCATTCAGTTGTGTACAACTTCCAAAAAATGCATCTCTCATACACTGATTGTTGGGAAGCTGCCATACACTGATTCTTGACCCAGGGGATGTGTTTCACCAAAATGACAAAATAAACCAAGAAAAAAGACCTGAGGGCCATAACAAGGTTGTGGTCCAGGATTTGGGTGGAGGGAATTCCCAGGAGGATGATAAAGCAAGGCCTCAAGAGCTGGCAGTCCTGTTGGGAACAGGAGAACACCAGGAGGTTCAAGGGTGTCTCTAGGATTTACAATACCTGATGTGTTTGACAGTGTTAAAGGCATGTTACAAAGAGTTTGGAAGAAGAAACAATGATTCTCAGATAGAAACTTGCTAAATAAATAGACAAGGAAAGTATTAATTACCAAAAATGTTTTAAGAAATAATTAAATATCACAATTGCACAGTGTTTCAACTGTGAATAATAAGTACATAATAATAATAATATAAACATAAAAATGAGATTCATTTAAAGACAATGATAGGAGGGCAAAAATAAGAAAAAATAGTCTAGATAGAGCTAAGCAGAGAAAGCCACAAATAATGGCTAGGGTAGGCAAATCAAGAAATAGCATGGTGAGCATATGTAGAAATGTGGGTGTGGAAAGGAGCTAAGGAGTGAAGAATAGGGCAGGATAAGCAATTTCTCCTATAAGTTTTATACTACTTAACTTTTAAAAAACTGTGCTGATGTGTTACTTTAGTAAAAATTAAAATGAATTTAAAAACATGAAAATTTGGCCTATAGAAATAGTGCTATTATTTAAGACCTAAAATAATTTAATAGTGGTGTTAATGCTTTATGCCACAATTTCTCCAGATTAATAAGAATATATGTCATAAATGGTTCAAATAAAAGAATGTCTTGAATCAAGACCTTGCAAATTGTAAGTGGAAGAAGTCTGTGATGAATTGAAGTTCTTAGGATAGAGGAATGCAAGGCCCTTATTTGATTTTGTTTAAAATGGCATGAAATAAAATCCAAGGCAAGTTTAAGAGCTGTATGGTAAGAAGAGCTAGATTATAAAATAGCACTTCTTCACAAGAACTTGACAAACATCACACCAATTCTTTAATGACTGGATGCCCATTAATTCCATGCATATGATAATTTTTATGAAAAAAATTTAGTACTATATTCAAGTTCATGTATCTGATTAAAGTGCCCAATGTACCTAAAGTAATTATTTATAATACAGGAATAAGACACCAACAACAGACTATTATCTCTGTCCTTCATGAAAATCCATGCTTTTAATAAAAAGCAATACAGTATTATATGTAATGTATTTCTGATAGTGATATAAATTTGTTGAACAATGATATATACTTCTTTTTTTGGTAGTTATTCCATGATAGAAATAGCTGAAGAGAAAACCCCAATGTTCTAATTTATTGACTAAACTCAATAGGATGATCTTTATATTGAAAATATTTCTATTCCATTATTCTCTATTTCATTTTAAAATGTTGATTTCCATCTAGTGTCATGAAATCAATGTAGTGGGTTATAACAAAATTTATTTAACAGTGGAATAAAGTAGAATGTTACAGAATATTATGAAGTGAAATCGAGTCTTTATGACCCCTAATTTGAAAAATACAGCACAATTCTTTAATGCTTCCTTAACAGAAACCCTGTTCCTTTCACTATACTTCTCCAAAGCCTCAGTTCTCATTGAAATCTGATACAGGAGTGCCAAGAGTGGTGAGAAACATGTAAGCTAGAGAAATTTGGTGAGCCAACAGTTTTGGTGTTCTGATAGACTTTCTGGCCAGCTTGGATTCACTTAGCTATTTTTTCAATCCCTTAAGCTTTGTTTTTACCATGACCCACAGTGAAATAATGTTGGCATGCAAAGAATACAATTAAGGGTCATTAGTTTTCTATAAAACTTTTATTTCAACTGTGTGTGTATGTGTATAAAACACAGGCAAGTTGCTTATCCTTTGTGAACCTCAATTTCCTCACCTGTTACGTGGGAATGCTAATACCTTCCTCATGGTTGTTTCTGGTGTTAAATGCAGTAACCCCTATAACAACACTTTCCCCAATTCATGACAGAGAGAAAACCCTCAGTAGATGCTGGCTTGCATTGTCAAGTGTTTTCTCCCATCCAGACTTCTCTTTCACCAGAATGCCTTACTATGTAGCAGAGTTAAGATGGACAACTTGTGATTTTTCCCAAATGGTTAGAAGATATTGGTCAATATTTTCCCTACAAAACATGTACTTCTTCTTCTTCATTCATTACCTTATGATAGGCAATAATATGTTTACTGTTTTCTTATTTAACTTACACATTTGTGCAGGGTATCTTTTGTTCAAAAGTTTGTATATCCACCAGGAGGAAAAGATTAGTGTGCATTAAGTTAGTTTATATCATGTCATACAGATAAATACTCAATAATCAAGTTTAAATAATGGTGGTAATCACTGAAAATATACCACGAATAAGAGATCTGATTCCATTCCCGTTGTTACTCCTAATTTGTAATGTACTCTAAATCCTATCATTGTGCCTTTAGGAAAATCTATGTTTTATGAAATATATATATTACAGAAGGATTCTACACTTTTTGAAAGTTGTACTATAACTTATTTTTAAGTCATAAACTTCCTTTTGTGTTTAGAATAGGACAAATTTATAAAATTCCTATGATTCACACACACACTGGGATTTGGGTAGAGCACGAGGCACAGCACAACCTAGTGGAAAACCACCTGCTATGGCACAGCTGCACCACCACTCAAAAGGCAGTTTTCCAGCCTACCAGGGACCCTTGTGCAAGCTAACCTCTAAAGAGACTGTTTCTTCATAAGTTGAATGGACATAGATAGTCATGGGCCACTGTCTGAATTAAAGTTTGTAAAATATTTAGCACAGGACCTCATGAAGAATAAGCAGTTAACGTATCTTTAACAAGAGAACTTGAAGACATAACTGTGGGCGGGGTGTGCAGAGTTTAAGGAAGCAGGAACATTGCCTTTCCCTGATGCTCTGTTTTCTTCTTTATTCTAAATTGACCACTTCTGTCTCAACTTGCTTGCTAACTGGTCACTCTACCAGTTAAGAGCTGTGTGATCTGGGAAAGTTACTTAATTTCTCTGAGCCTCAGGTGTCTCATAATTAAACACTAAACCGCATTTACTTGTGCAGATGAGAGAGCTGTGTGCATAAATAAGGATTCATAACTGACAAAAATAGTAGGTCCTCAGTAAGTGCTAAAGTTATGAAATTAATTATTCAGGCAATAAGAGCCATTGTCCCACTGTGCTTTATGTAACAAACTTGCTCTTTCTTTATCAGTCTGCCTTCTTATGGCAGAGATACACAATCCTCAGACCCTGAGGAAAACAACTGGAAGGTTTGCTTCTTCATCAGAAAATATGAAAATCCCAAGCACAGACCTTCATCAACAACACAAAGAATCAAGTATTCACAAAGGTGGTAGGAGATAGACTTGTTTGGTTAGATACCTGTGAAAAAAATGTTTAATTTCCATTGGTTTGAGTCTAAGTAAAACTAAAATGTAGTTTCTGGTAGATAAGCATGATGTTCTCAAATACTATCAAAGAATCAATTGTTGGTAAATTTGGGGCAGTTTCATAACTTTTGTGGAGCTGCCTCTATAATTCATTTTGCTTGGCCAGAATTTAAAATACAGTAACATTTCTATTATCCATTGTTCATTTTCAAAATGTCGTGGATATTTTTAAGGCATCTATTTTGATGGTACTGCCTCCAAGTACCTCAGCTTCTTGGAGAGGGAGTTTTAGCTTTCCTAGATTGAACCTTTATTTTCTTTTTTATTCTTTTTAAAATTTATGGTATATATACTAACATTTCAACAACTTCAAATATGACAAGAAGAAAAGTAACTGATTTTGGAATCTATAAATTAATAATAATATAAGTATTTGTAAACATATATAGACTATAAATTAAATTGCATACATACATACCCACAGTGACTAACCATGACTAGGAAACCAAAAATGTTCTTCAGCCCTCCATAACCTTATGGTCTAGCTTCATTCCCCTGTCCATAGAGTGGGCTTTTCCTGAGTTAGGCTCATGCAGATTTGGTGCAGAGTTATCAGTTAACATCTATGGGGCATTGTATCTGAACACTTCAGTAAACAAGGGCTATGGAAGTGAAAGCCTGCTTGTTTGCTATGAAATTCAATTTGCTACTAAATTTCCACTAATGTGAAAGTTCTATTTATCTTTCTGCATTTTCAGAAATGTAATTGCACTATTCAAATGTACTGTTTGGTGGTCAATGACTATTGGTCAATGACTACAGACTGTTTTAATGAAACAGACTGTTGTATTTTGAAATAAATAAGAATAACTTCCTAGACAGTGTGAAGACTTGCTTTGTCATTATAACTGTTGTCATTCTGGTGACAATAACAGTGGCTTCTGAGACATATTGGAGAGTATAATTTTCAAATGTTCTACACAGTACTAGGGGCCCATTCCATGGAAGCAGATTAAAAATAAAGAGCAGCGATAACCAGAACAATCAAAAGCTGATTGGTGAAGACTGAGTCTTGTAGCAAAACCACCACAAGCATTCAGTGGATACAATTTATGTGACTCACAGAATAATTCCAAAGGCACTGAGGTTTGACTAACAGGTTTTCCTAACTCTATAAAGCCAGACATACTTTCAGCAGTTTAATTTATCTACATTTTGGTTGGGACATTTAGCTGAGATACAGATACATCCTCAAGCATCTGCTTAGGCCTTAGTTTTCTTCTCTATTTTTACTTTCTTTCCATATGTGTTTTTGTATGGAAGAAGGCAAAGTTGATATTGCTTAAAGAAATATTCATAAATTTACCAAAATAATCCAAATGTGCATGAGGTACCTAACATAAAATGTCTAGGAAATGTCTGTATATAATATAATCTATGTAATATATAAAATTATAGATCCTGGGGCCTTATATGAAAATATTTATCACTACCTTCTTTGTTCTTCCTTTTTTTAATTGCACTTAACTTCCATAGAAAATACTATTTTTCTTGTATAAATGACAAAATTCCATGTCATTAGACTTGAAATCACCTACTAGCTTAGTACTTACATTGAAAGTTGGGAACCATATATATGTGAGGTAGGCATTTATGTATCTGTGGAATGTGTTGGCAGAAAGACTCCTATACAATTGAAATTCAATGCTAGATGGTATTTTTTAGATGGTATTTTTAAAGCTGAAATTAGATTCTCTGCTTTGATTATTCCATTGTGGGCCCCCAGTTATATTTTAGTGTCCTTCACCCTTTCCTCCTTTATTATTTATAACCTGCACTCTTTGAGCAATGACCAGTACTAATCTGTAACCTTCTGTCCTTCTGCCTGATTCGCTACCTTTTTTGAAACTCTAAGATTGAAGCATATATTCTGAGACTTTCTGTTAAAAAATACGTTACATTTTTTCATATTTCTGAGTCTGAAGTAAGAGTCAACCCTAGGTTTGTTTGTCTCATCCATTTTCAGCAGGCCAGCTTCAAAAAAATAATAAATAGAGAGGCATGTTGGGGTGGGGAGAGAGAGAGAGAGAAAGAGAGTAAATTATAAAGTAGCCACACTTTTATATTCATTATGTTTTAATATTTCTCACAAGAATAAAAATATTCTTTTACATATACTTTTATTAAAAATATTTTTGTTTTGCTATCTTGATTGTTAGATTAATATATTGGGTCTTTTCTTGTTTCTGTTGCCTCTTTTTTGTTTTCTTTCTTTATCCATAGTAGCTGGACCCAAATAATAATAAAAACAAAGAACAGAAATTTATTTGTACATGATGTGCATTAAAAAGGAATGGCATAAAGTGGGATTATGGGCAAATTCCAGGACCAAAGATTCCCACTGGTTCCAGTCTCCTGTATGATGCCTATCCCTCCCACACAGCTAATGACTGAAATGGGATCCATCATTACCAGGAGCTTTTAATTTCTTTACATTGTTCAGGTCATTCTGATATGATGCAAAGTGACAGCTTCCTTTTCAGTCTGGCTCATTATCAGTTCTTACACCAGACAGCAAGGACACACATCTTTATCTGCAGGTTGGACCTAACTCCTCGCCATGTAAATTTAATTTGGCCTTAGCTAAGGTATAAGGTGGAGTATTGCAGGCATGTGTGCAAAGCACATCATATCCAAAGGGATCAGGAAAAAGAAAAAATGGAGACAAGGCAGGGATTCCTCAGAATTCACAAACTGAAGAATTTATGTTTGGTTAAAATCCACCACCTGAAGGCCAAGAAAACTTCTGAGGAAGGTGAAGGCAAATTTAAAGTGTGGATCTGGAAATGAATGCAAGGTGGTTCTCCCTTATATCTACTGTTGACTGTCATATTTGGCCATGAGCACTCAGGCATTTACTAGGATACTGAACCAGCTCATGCCAGTTAAGTATTGTTGTGAGTTTCTTTTTCTTTCAGAAATGGCTGCGTGAACTATAGCATGGTTCGTGGATTTCTTTGTTTAGAAATAAAAGTTAGTACATCTGGCCTAGACATTTCATAAATAGCCCTCAGCAAACAATTCAAAAACAGCCTAAATTCTCGGTATTTTGGTGATCCAGTCCCCTTTACCTGACAGATAACATAGGATACTGCATATGAGGAATTGGAAATAGATTGTGTGTATGATTTTTTTAATGTACACATAGATACACATAATTTATAATTTATATCAAAATATAATTATATGCAAGGCACTCATTAGTATTGAGTGACGGTAGGGTAAGTTAGGTCAGTGGGCTAAAGAAATAGATGAAGAACTTAAAAATCTAGATGAAATATATGTTAAATGTGCTTTATTAGCAGTATCCAATAGAAATTTAACATGAGCCACCTTATAATTTAAAATTTTCTAGTAACCACCTTTAAAAAGTAAAAAGAAACAGGTAAAATCAATTTTAATAATATATTTTATGAAATCTAATGTATAAAATGTTATCATTACAGCACACAAATTAAAATTATTTATGAGATAAAATAAAAATTATTGAGATTGTTTACATTCTTCTTTTTCTGTTTTTAGTCTTTGAAATCCAGTATGTAGTTTATACTTACAATGCATCTCAGTCAGATTTGGCACATTTTAAGTGTTCAATAGCTACAAGTGGCTCATGGCTGCTGTAATGGGCAACACAACTTTAGACAGATGTAGTGACTCATAAAAAGCTCTGGTTCCTTACCAATATGTAGCTATTTAAGAATTAATGAAAAGAGATTGTTTTAGTCTGTTTAGGCAGCTGTAACAATACCACAGACTGCATGGCTTATAAAAAACAAGATAAATTTTATTTTTCATAGTTCCTGGAAGTCCAATTCAGGATGCCAGCATGGTTGGATTCTTGTGAAGGCCTGCTTCCTCATGAAGGTTGCTCATTGACAAATTCTCACTGTATCCTTACATGGTGGAAGGGTCATGGGCTCTCTGCATTCTCTTTTATAAGAACATTAATCTTATTAATGAGGACTCTACTCTGATGACCTAACTACCTCCCAAATGCCCTACCTTCTAATATCATCACATTGGGCATTAGGATTTCAACATATGAATTTTGACAGGACCCAAAAATTCAGACCATAGTAGGGATTTTAATAGTATCTTGGCTTAGGCAAGCAAAAATCAAACACTTATTTATTCAACCAACATTCAGGGCCTAACATGTACTAGGTGTATAGGGAATGTAAGTCATGTGTCTTCTAAGGAATGGGTACAGTGAATAAAAGGGACAAGACCAACAAGGTGTTTTCAATCATGGGGCTGACAGTCCAGTGGAGAGTACAGGAAGAGAGATAAATGAGTATGTAATCCATCATATGGAGACAAAAGCTATGAAGAAAAATAGGGCAAGATGGAGAACTGGAAGGTGATGGTGGTACTGTGCTAGACTGGAGGATGATCTGATAAGGGAACACTTGTGCTGAGGTCTAAATGATGTGAGACATTGGGTCACATGGATGTCTGGAGAAAGATTGTTTCAGGGAGCAGCTGCAAAGTTCCTGAGGCAGGGAAGTAAATTTTTTATGGTCCTGTAGGCCACTATAAGGACTCTAGCTATAATTTACTCTAAATAAGTTGGAATGCTACTGGAAAGATTTGAGCCAAGGCATGACAAAATATACCTAGATTCTCCAAGGAGAACAGACAATTTAGGCAATATTATTTGTATGTATTTGTATTTATATTTTAATTTATTTTTATTGATTAATTTCCCTTTTAACCATACAGTCTCTTCAAGATTAAATTCAATATGGAGCAGAGTTAAATTTCTAAACTCTACTCAGACAATGGTTTTATTAATCAAGCAATGGTAAGATCTGCCTCCCAAATATAGAAAAGCTGAAATTTAGACATAAGTTGCATATTAGGGCTGGTGCATAGATTAAGCAGCTGATCTGAACATCAGCAAAAGTTAGGATATGTGGATAATTACATATAAATAAATGGGTAATTACATATAAAATTTTAAGTATATATACATATATATTTTTTTTCAAAGTGTGGTTGCCTTTCACGTGGTCCCCACTGGGGGAACTGGCCTGCAACCCAGTCATGTGCTCTGACCAGGAATCAAACCAGAGATCACTCGATTCACAGCCTACACTCAATCCACTGAGCTATACCAGCCAGGGCTAAGTATAGTTTATTGATTATGCTATTACAGTTGTCCCATTTCTTTCTCTCCTTTATTCCCCTCTGTCCTATACACTCCCTCTCACCAGCATTCCCCCCCTTAGTTCATGTCCATGGGTCACACATGTAAGTTCTTTGACTTCTCCATTTCTTATACTATTCTTAACTTCCACCTGTCTATTGTGTACCTACCATTTATGCTTCTTATTCCTTCTACCTTTTCCCCCATTCTCTTTCCATCCCTCTCCACTGATAATGCTCCATGTGATCTCCATTTTTGTGATTCTGTTCTTGTTCTAGTTGTTTATTTAGTTTGTGTGTTCTTTGTTGTTGTTTTTTTTTAAGTTTGGTTGTAGATAGTTGTGAGTTTGTTGTCATTTTACTGTTCATAGTTTTGGTCTTCCTCTTTTTCCTATATAAATCCCTTTAACATTTCATATAATAAGGGCTTGGTGATGATGAATTCCTTTAATTTTACTTTATCCAGGAAGCACTTTATCTGCCCTTCCAGTCTAAAGGATAGCTTTGCTGGATAGAGTAATCTTGGATGTAGGTCCTTGCCTTTCATGACTTTGAATACTTCTTTCCAGCCCCTTCTTGCCTATAAGGTTTCTTTTGAGAAATAAGCTGATAGTCTTATAGGAACTCCTTTGTAGGTAACTGCACCTTTTCTTTTGCTGCTTTTAATATTTTCTCCATATATTTGATCTTGGGTAACTTAATTATGATGTGCCTTGATGTGTACTTCCTTGGGTCCAACTTCTTTGGGACTCTTTGAGCTTCCTGGACTTCCTGAAAATCTATTTCCTTTGCCAGATTGGGAAAATTCTCCTTTAATATTTTTTCAAATAATTTTTCAATTTTTTGCTCTTCCTCTTCTCCTTCTGGCACCCCTATGATTTGGACATTGGAATGTTGAAAGTTGTCCTGGAGGTTCGTAAGCCTCTCCTCATTTTTAAAAAATTCTTGTTTCTTCATTCTGTTCTGGTCAAATGTTTCTTTCTTCCTTCTGTTCCAAATCATTGATTTGAGTCCTGGTTTCCTTCCTTTCACTGTTGGTTTCCTGTACAATTTCCTTTATTTCACCTTGCATAGCCTTCACTTTTTCCTCTGTTTTGCAACCATACTCAACTATTTCTGTGAACATCCTGATTACCAGTGTTTTGAACTGTTCATCTGATAGGCTGGCTATCTCTTCATCACTTAGTTCTATTTCTGGAGCATTTATCTCTCCTTTCCCTTGGGTTATATTTCTTTATCTCAGCACATGTTATGTTGTAAGGGGCAGATCCTTAGGAATTCACCAGGGCAGGGCAACCCACATTGCTACGTCGTGGTGCTGGATGAGGATGAGGGATCAGAGGGGGAACAATGCTGCTTGCTGGGCTTTCAGTAACTTTCTCTGATACCCACAAGCAAAACTGGCCCTTCTGGTGCTGATTCCTGTGTGGGTAGGCTTGTGCACATTCTAGGACCCTATGGGTCTCTCTGACGAACACTTCTGTGAGGCTGGGAGTTCCTCCCGCTTCCTCAACTGCCTCAGGATTTCACAGCCAGAGGTTTTGAAGCTTCATTTCTCTTTGCTGGAACCCTGGGTTGCATGATTTGTCTTGCACCCCATTTTGTTCCTCCTGGTTTATCTGCATGCACATATGTGACTGCCAGCTGCTGTCTCATCTGCCCAGTTCTCCAGCCTCCACCTTGCTGTGCATCCTCTCTACCCCAGTTTTCTATCTCCCCTGCTCCTACCAGTATGAATTAATGTTTCTTCTTTAATTCCTTGATTGTTGAAATTACCTACAGTTCAATTTTTCTGGCAGTTCTTGTTATTTTTTGTTTTTAAATTTGTTTTTGCCCTCCTTTTGGTTGTGTGAGGAGGCAAATTGTATCTACCTATGTCTCCCTCTTGACCAGATAGGAAATTACATATAAATTAACAAATAATTATATATAAAACATATCTACATATACAGTATATGTGTACATTAATTTGATGGTTATTAATGGGAAATATTTCTGCATAAAAACTGTATGTTTGGACATTTTGGTGTGTAAATATAAGATTCTAGTATGCTGTCAGTCTTTACACAAAATTCTGATTATCATCAGTGAAAAATGTACACAGGATAAAATTGATGGTATTTTATTCTTATTCAGCATGTGTATCACTAGGAAACAAGAAAGAAGACCAAGAATATCTAGTTGCTTGAATCTATGATCACCATGTGTTCAGGCAGCATGGCAGCCAGATATAAGCCATTTCTTATCTCCTATTACAATCACAAGTTTTTCTTGCTTTCTGATTTAAGTCTTCTGCAGAGTGAAGAAAGTACATTTACCTCTGAAAAGGAATTTAACTGAGATTCGGTGGGAGAATATTGAACTCTAAGAACAAATCTCTTGCTAGCATCCTTATTTAGTAAAAGACTCTCTAACTGCAGTTAGGATAAAATCCAGGATAAGGATAAAAGTGGATATTGCTTTTGGAATATCATGATGAAAATAAACATATCTGAAAAGACATGAATGCCCCTCGGGAGTTTACACTGAATGGTTCAAGCAGGAGACTTCTTTATCTTGATAATTGGTCATTGCTTAGTGTGGTCAGGAAAATTGTTTTTAAGTTGTTCCTGGCCACTGTTCTTAGAACAGCTTCCTCCTTGGAAACATCAAGGTTTAATAACACCAAAGAAGCAGGTTAGAATCCCAGGCTCTATGAGAGTAGAAACTGTGTCTATCTTGTTCACCATTGCATTCTTATTGTCCAGAAAAGCGCTTAGCATACAACACATGCTCTCTAAATACCAGTTGGATGAAATTTGACCTGCATTGACTTAAACATAAAACATTCTTTAGGAAAACATTTACAGCTAGATTCCTCTACCCAACACCCCCACTCAGCTTTGCCAGTGAACTTAACATACAATTTGATTTGAAAGTAATGGACATTTATTGTGATTAAATGTTCCTTACTTGTTATTTTTTACAGAATTTGAGGGATTTTTTAAAAACCAGGTGTGTTGCCACCCTTCAAGGCCAGGCAGGTTCATGGTATTCATGCAGATCGAAAAATATTCGTGGAGCCGTTGAGATGTCTGGCATGTCTTTATTCATGGGTGAGTGAGCCATGCACGCTACAAGCTGTATGTCTCATGTTGTGCCCCTGCTCCGCAGTATGGCACCCATCATGGCACCTGCCCCCTTGTGTGTCTCTCATCATCATTGCCCCCAGGAGAGAGTCCCTACTTGTTTAAATACTAGAGGGGAACAAAGCTGGCAAGATGCCAGAACATTACATAACATAACATAATTCTGTGCATGCCAGCCCACTTCATGTTATGGGAATAGTTTACCAGACCCAGTCTCAAAGCTGTGAGAACACTAGTTATCAGGCCCCTCCTAGGCTATAGGAACAATGTTTTCCTTAGCTATCCAGACACTTGGGTGAGGAAGCTAGACTGCTTCCACTTACCCTACACCAGGTAATAATTCAAACTTTAAATAGAATTATTATGCTTATTTAAAAATGTTTTCACAGCATAACTCTAATAAAATATCATATAAAAAACTAAAGAAAGGTGTGTGTGTTTGTGTGTGTGCATGTGTGCATGTTTTAATCCCTTTTCCTTTCTGTAGGATCTTTTTTATTAACTGGGAAAATTACATTTCATATAGACAAAACAAAACAAATAAAGTTACCAATTTCAAATAACTTTCTATCTCCTGGAAAGCAGGGAAACACTGCACCTATAGAACAGGTGACCTGCATTTTTCCTTAAGAATTCTACTTTTAAAAAATTGGATGCCTGCTGTAGGAACACAGAGGCCAAGCTATTTGACATTGTTGACAATGTATGGAACTACATCGCAGCTGCAAAAAATTCACTTGAGAGAAGTTATGTAGGTACAGCCAACATGCTGAGCTAAGCATACTATGGCTTGGAATTTTCTGATTTAAAGTGTTTCCTTTTCTCTCTACACAAAAATAAAAATGAAACTCATACAACAAATTAGAGAATCTTCCATAGATTGTTTTTTATTTTTCTCATAGATTGTTGTTTAGAAGACAGTTTTGCAAATATTTGTGGAAAAGTCACTTAATCACAATGAAGTTTATTATTCATAAAAACAACAATGAAAGAGAGATTATTTTTTCAAAGAGGAATAAAATAATTCATTTAAAAACAATCTGTCCTGAACCATGTCCTAAAATGCTTCTTAATTTTTAAATGCCAAGTAGGGCTTGGATGAGACTGCCAGTCACTGGAAATTAACAAGTGGTATCTTAAAAGGCACAATTTAATTAGAAGGACACACTTGAGATTTTGTTTCTCGGTGTTTGGGAGGAATTTGGACCATCAGCGCTCCCACCTGCTGCCCAGCGCACTGGCTGCGAGTGTTGTTACTGTGACTCCCGCTGCAGGTGAACCACTTTCACAGTCCAGAAAGCATGACATTCCCCGTTACCAGTGGGAGGAAGGGCTAATTGAGAAGTGTGTATAAAGGCTGTAATGAGTAGCATTTACATGTATTGATTAGAAGCAGGGCCACCGTTTCTCATTTATCACCACCAGCAGCTGTGAAATTTTCCCCACGTCGATTGGCACGGCTCATATTCCCGTTCCTCTAGTTCTTTATTGCTTTTTTTCCCCTTCCCCTTCCGAACCGGAGTGCTGATCCACCAGCTGGAATGGCTTGGTAATTACTCCAGCTCCTGTACCAGCTGCCACAATTGCCAAACCGCTGGAGTGAAAAATTCCATCCCACATTTCCGATTTTTTACATTACCATCGCATAATCATATTTGACGAATAATTAACCTGGGTTAATACTTCAGGGAGCCATTTGCAAGTAAATTGATAAGCTGAGGTCTGTAAATGTGAACAAGGGCTGAGGACTTGGCAGTGGTATGCTTCTGCTTTGGCCTGCTGCGTTCAGGGAAGTATTTATTCTGACCACCTTAACTGACCGAAACTGTCAGCTTCAACAATAGCCCTTGACTTGGTTGGAGCAGAGACTCTAAATTTAAGGTTACCTCAATTGCTGGGGAGCTCTTTTTTCCTAAAGGGCTACCCTCATTGTCCATATCCTGGATGTGGAATAGGTATTTTAAGTGCCATATGCCCATTTTGTAAAAATACTGACTCAGGAGATAGTGGGCTGGTGTTGGGACATTACTAACTTTATGATGGAGAGGCTCTTTTGCCTGGATGGAGAATGATCACCTTTGTAAAAGTGACAGCCACTTTGGAAGTAAAGATGTCTAGTATATCTATATGTGTGTGAATGCATGACAGAGAATGCATGGTGGAGGAGTGAATATAACCATATTTCCAGATCAAATAATTTGGCTGGCCATTTTGGAGAACTATTCATAAGACTAAAGTAATAGAAGAACATCAAAATTTAACTATTTGAATTCAAAGTGTTCATAACCCTATTTTTGTGAACCATTGGGATTTTGAATATTTTTCAGTTGCTTAATTCCAGTATCTCTTGATTTCTTACCTCTTCACTTGTTCATTTTGGGCCATCCTGTCTTTCAAGGCTAATCAAAGGACAAGGGTTGACCCTGTGAGCTCAGAAATAACATTTATGTCATGTGGTTGGGCTTTGACTGTAAGCTGAGTATTCTAAAGTGGAATCAGTATGCACAAGCCACACAGGAAGTCAGTGCTCAGTGTTTGTCACTGTGTGAGTCTTTGCACAGAAAAGCATTTCCTTTCAGACTCAACTGTAGCACTAAGTGAAATCAATGGCCAAACAATCTAGCACAATTGGTCATATATTGATAGAATTAAACACTGCTGTTAACATGACTTGTCATTGATCAAACAAACATGGAGTTCAGGGTAAAAGTAGCTGAAACATTTAGACTCTGTTTATGGGGAAAGGGAAAGAGAAATGAGAATTATTTTGCTCCATCTACTTAAAACATGATTTTTGTTTTCTCTAGTCACTATGTTTCACTCTGGAACACATTTTCAGGACCTTGACTTTTTTTCCATTGGTGACATGAAAGAGGGAACTAGAAGTAGCTCATTTAAATTTTCAGATGTGTTACACTCAAGGAACATTTCTGAATGATATGGAGATTACCTCTTTGACAGAAGTCATGGATTCCTGTGGGTGATGAAACAAGTCAACCCAGTTCATAACCACATTCTACTACATCCTACATCTCTGCCTATAAACAGGAATCTTCTTGATGAACACAAATTCTGAGAGTATTCTCATTTATTTGCATGTAGTCAGATAATATTGCAAACTACTGTGGTGAGGAGAACAAGGCCATATTGTTCTGTTTTGCCTCTGAGCATTATAGTCAGCTGTTTTGGGGACTCTATCTGCCAAAGCACGTGCACAACTAATAAGAGAATGTCCTGGCTGACCAAGTCAGCTGCTGTGTGTAGCCTGTGTGCATGGTCTGCCACAAGGACCCACATCAATTGCTGTGATTTCTGAAGTGCTGAATAAGAGGGAGCAGGGCTGTGTCAGTGCCTGCAATGAATAAAGTCAAGAGAGGGATGGGATATGTTTGAAAGGGGGATGGATCTCTTTCCTTATCGTGTTTCAAAATGATCATAGGTGTGTTGGTGAATATATGCAAGGGTTTGAATATCGAATATTTTTCTCCATTGTATAGCCTGTTTAGTTTATTCAAAGCACTTCCACAGTCTATAATCACCTTATGTTTTAATTGTCTCCCTGAATAGAATTCATACTCTATGACTGCAATAGCACTGTCTGACCTCATATCAGCTTAATGCATAGCTGGGGTGGAGTAATAACCTGTGGTTTGGTAGATTGCACTGTGCACTGCACAACTCTAGAGGGTGATATTCATATAGAGTACAGTGTACAAACTATGTAAGCTGTACGTGGCATCACTAAGAAGCTAGAATACAGAAGATAATAAGTATTTTTGAAATGAATGAATACATTTTTATGTTATTCTGGACAGATAAATTACCATATCCTTTACTGAATAATAAAAACAATAAATAACTATAAAGCAGTGGTTCTTTAATATGCATGAGAATCATCTGCTGAAATAGAAATTGAAAACACAGATTGCTGAGCCTCACCCTCAGGGTCCATGATCTGGAGCAGGGCCCAAGATACATTTTAACTTCCCCAGGTGATGCTAATGCTGCTGAGAACCATTTCTCTAAGGCCCCACAAATGATAATGGTGATAAGATGATGCCAATGACAATTTCTCTCTCTCCCTCTTCATTTTATCTTTCATATTGGAACTCTAGAGTTGTTTTATTAAAGAATTGACTGAACCTAACCTTTAACCCTACTACAAACTTTTGATAATGCTTGTATCTACAGTATAGCACAAAGTCCAAATCCTTCCACATAGCACTTAGAGCTATCTGCCATCTTTGAGGGTCACCAGCCATGCTCCTCTACACCACCCCAAGCTCTAGATCCAGGCATAGGAGAACTATGAGTCAGAATCACCCATGAAGCTCTCCCAAAATGCAGATGCCTGGGTCTTGTTCTGGAGATTCTGTTTCAATAGGTCCTGGGTAAGTTCTGCCTTTAAAGAAAAGCTTCACAGATGATTCTTATATAGTACATTCTGATATGCACCAAACTATCGACTTACAGGATATGGGCAAGGTTTTAATCAAAGGTGAATTCTTAATTCAAAATTTTTCATAACAAAAAATGAATGAAAATAAATGAAATAGGCAATATCTTAAGTTGTGAAGAAAACAAAAAAAGAAATTTATAAATTGATTTTAAAATTAATTTCTAATTCACAGAAGTATTCAGTGAATTGGAAAACTAAAAAGAAGTAGAAAGAAAACTGAAATCCTAGCAACAGACCTTGAAGAAACTAATAAGTCACAAGGTTCTGATAAGTACATGAAAAAATAGATGTCCAGAAATTTGAAAAGTGATAAAATAGATAATTTCATGGGCTAGCAATTATGAACATTAATTCAAGAACTCTAAAAACACCAGATATATTCTATTAACTCGATAAATATTTATTAAGTGCTTACCAGGCACTGTCCTGGGCAGTGAAAAGAACAGAAAAAATCCCAGCCTGTGTGAAGTTTATTTTTTATGAACCATAGTGTCAGACTCTGATAGCACATGCAGAGGACAATAAACCAATTACACATACAAATAAAGACAGGACAATGTAAGTAAAAGACCAGGAAAGTACATTCCACAGTATATTAAGTATGGACTAATCATCCCTGCTTATTTCAAGATTATAATGATAATTTAATGCATTAATATAATGCATCAAATCAATATGTCCACGAATTAAAAGAATGTCAATCTCAGTAGATGCTGAAAATGTGTTCAATTAAATTAAATATCCCTACCTGATAAGAAATTCCTTGGAACACTAAGAATAGAAGGATATTTCCTTAACCTGATAAAGGGTATCTGAAACCAAGAGCCAACATCATACTTCATGGTAAGACAGTGGAGGCATTTTCATTTAATCCTGAGACAAGAGATGAATTCTTACTGTCACCATTGTTATTTAGCATTGTCTGAAAGTTCAGGAAAATACAATAAACCATGAAAACAACAAGAATAACTATAGAATGAGAGTTAAAATTATGGTTATATGATGACAGTATGATTAGACACATCTAGGAAATCAAGGGCAACAACTAAATAATGTTTTGAATTAATAAACAAGTTCATCAAAAGTGAATGGCTTCAGGATAACTCCATAAGGATCAGTGACACTTCTATATAACAGCAATAAATATGTTAGAAGATATGATGACAACTAAAACTATGAATTTTCGAGAAACTTATGACATTTATATGAAGAAAACTACAAAATTTTATTGAGCAATATAAAAGAAAATATGAACGAATGGGAGTGTATATTATATTTTTAGATGGAAATACTGTAAAACAAAGTAATCTTTTCACCTAATTAGCAGTTTTCATATAATTCCAACAAAAATCCATATGGAATTATCTGGTTGGCTTGACAAAATGTAAATGCAAAAGAATAAAAAATTTAAAAACCAAGAAAATTTTGAAAAGTAAATGATGGGGACAATGGAGTAGGACTTGACCTACTAGATACTAAAATGTGTTATAATGATATAAACACTATAATGGAAAGGTACTATTTTGAGAAATAAAGGTCAAATCAAAGAACAGTTGAAGATAACCTCTGAGACAGATCCTAGGGTATGTTAATGTTCAGACAGTGTGCCAAAGTCCTGGGCTAGAAAAGAATCAACATGTTGAAGAATTGAAGTAATGTGGCTGGGCTGTAAATAAGTTTAGTACACTTTGGAACAAACTTTTTAAGAAAGCAATTTCCATATGCTTTTAAAATATTCAGTTTTAAATATAAGAATAAAGGTATTTGATCCACTGATTCTTCCTGAAAGAATCCTAGATGTAAGTAGGGGTGAAGATCAGTTAAGACTAGAGGTGTTCTTTGCAGCATTGTTAATAGCAGCATTGAAGCTCAAAACAATTGAAATAACCTGCAACAAGAAACATCTCATGGCATTTCCATAAATTAGGATGCTTTAAACTATTAAAAATGTGATTTGAATAACCCAAATACTATATACTATATTAAGTGAAAAAAAGTAGGACTTCCCAACCCTGGCTGGGTAGCTCAGTTAGTTAGAGCATCATCCCAATACACCAAGAATGCAGGTTTGATCCTGGGTGAGGGCACATATAAGAAACAACCAATGAATGCATAAATAAGTGTAACAACATGTAGATATTCTCTCTCTCTCTAAAAAAAATCAACAATTTTTTATAAAGTAGGATCCTATATTCACCATATAATCCCATCTTTAATCAATATGTACACATGAAAATATCATAAAATATATCAAATTGTGATCCTGATATATCCTAGAAGTAATCACTTATAGGATGTTTGGTTTGTAGATTTTTTATACTTATGAAAACATTTAATTTTTCAAATATTTAGTTAATTATCACAAATATAAACATAAAATAAACATTAAAAACTTCATTTCGTATCTAGCTCAACTATCACCTCTTCCATGAATTCTTCACAGATTTCCCAATCAAAATTAATCTCTCCTCTCCAGAGCTCCCATAAAGTCAATGTGCCTCTTCATAACTTTATATAAAACACTCCTGAGTGAAGTACAGTTAATAATATGCATATTGATCTCCCCTGTTTCATGCTAAGCTTCTCTGGGTTGCATGCTTTAACTAAAGATTTTCTGTGAAGAACATTATAAACCTTTGAAGAGAGATGTCAGCAAGCATATGGCCATGTGAGGAGATGCTACAACATGGGGACTGAGGAACATGAATGCAAAGTTGGGTATTTTAACAAATGAATGTCTTCATGTGTATACATGAGTTGGGGGGTTATAACATTTTGATGTTAATTTAAGTGGTGGTATTTTTCTAGACACTGTTGCATGTAAGAAAACAGTATAATTACAAACAAGACACTTAGACTTTAGATCTTGGAAAAATTAACTCCTATAAACCTATTTCCTCATCTGTAAAATGGAGAGTGAACTATTACTTACTCATGAGTGGTGGTGAAAGTTAAATAAGATGAAGCAAGTTTATAGGCAAAATGCCTGGCTCATGATGAGTCTATTATATAATAAACATTATGACTTAGGATGATTTATTGTTTACAATAGCCTAACTGGAACATCCCCTTCTTTCCATTTCTCCTCATGAAGTCAAAGTTTTAAAATCTCCTCTGCCTCCTCTTGCTTCAGACCAGTAAACTATTAGCCCAGTAAACTGTCTGGAGAGGGAGCTATTATTCACTGCAGGGCCAGCTTCATGGCATGAGACTTGTGCATTTACAAAGGCCCCAAAGGACTCATGCTTGGATTAATGTTCCCCTGTCACTATCTTGGAATATTTGATAATTTTGAACAAGGGTCTCCACATTTTCATTTTGCATTAGCCTCCCCACCCCCAATTATATAGCCAGCCCTGTTCAGTAAGTTCTTCCATCTTACTGATTCCATAGCAGTCACTAAATTGTTATGCTCACTGATGGACTGTTATAATTCCTAGATTATAGATTTGAGAAACAGTCTTTGCCCTAGACAGGCAGTCCCTTGAGAGAAGGGCTTAGGGGACATTTCAATGCTGATGCTTTGCTGCTGATCATGAGTCCAGGTTTAGATCTGTTCTCCTCATGCTGTCTGCTACCTGAGTTATTTTGTAAGAGTGACCACTAGTCTTTTGCTGTTTGTTTTCTCTTATTTTTAATTCATTAAAAGCCACACTGCGCTTGCTTTTGGTGGCATTCATTGCCTTTTAATCCTCGTTTTCTGGACAATGTTCTACCATCATTTGCACTCAAATCCTTCTTCCCATGCAATCTCTGTTTCAGAATCTAGGCTGGAAGGGTTTCTGAGGGAGTAATCTTTAGTGAAAACAGAAGAGGGTTTCCTTGGATCAAGTTAGGCTGAAGAATGGCTCTTTAATGTTTCTGAATCCAGGAAAGTGGACAGTAGGGATGTAGCATATGTTCCTGGGCTTAATGGCTATCTGTATATAGGAAAGCCTCAAGAACAACCAGTGGCTAGGCTATTTGAACTTGGGTTGAAAATTGGAGATCATTGCTGTTTTTATGGATGCTGAACATTCACAACAAATTTACACCAGGAATAGCATTTGAGACAAAGTCAGGAGCCTAATAATGTCATTAACCAGCTGCCATGAGATCCACTCTCTAAGCCTAAGTTTTCTTATATATACAGGGTGACATTTTTCCTTACCCTTCTTTATATTATAGGGCTGTTTGAGGATCAGATACAATGGGGGAAAGCCCTTTGTCAACTGCAGAACACTGCAAATGTGTAGGAGCCATATACCTGTTTTTACCAATCTAGGCACAGAATCAAAGTTTATTTATGTTTTCCATTTTGGTGTCCATCCACCTCCTGATTTTGAGTTGACAGGGGTACCTTGGCAGAATAAATAGCATATGCTTAGGGCTAGAAGCTAAATGGAACCATTTGCTTGGGAAACTACAAATTGTTCCAGAATGGCTGTAGAGGAGGTAGAATGGGAAAGGTGGGGAGGAGTTGCAGGTGGGGACAGCGAGAGATTGTATTAGTTTCCTATGGCTGCTCTAACAAACTATCACAAATCAGGTAGCTTAACAACAGAAATTTATTTTCTCATAGTTCTAGAGGGCAGAAGTCTGAAATCACAGTGTCAGCAGGCCTCTGTTCCCATTGGGGGCTTTAGGGGGGAATTTGTTCCTTTCCTCATCCTTTCCTTTCCCATGCCTTTCCTTTCTGATGGTTGTTGACATTCTTTGTCCTGTGACTACATCATTCTAATCTCTGCTTCTGTGATTGTATTTCCTACTCTCTGTGTGGTCGAATCTCCCTCTGCTCCTCTCTAAGGACACTTGTGATTGCATTTAGGGCTCACCTAGATAATCCAGGATAGTCTCCCCATCTTGGGATCCTTAATTTTATCATATCTACAAAGATTTTCTTGCCATTTAAGATGACATTCACAGGTTTCAAGGGTTAGGAAGTGCATACATTTGAGAAGCCATTATTCTGCCTACCACAGGAAGGGATATAGAAGGTTATTGAAAGACAATGCGAGCCTTGCTCAGGAGTTTAAAATTTATCTAGAGTTCAGTGGGGAGTCATTGGAGGCTTGTGCAGGTTTGCAGAGAAAGGCCAGTGATCTGGAGCAGAGGTCAGCTCAGCTACAGGACTGCTGAAGGCCAGGTGTACATGCCAAGCTCTGGAGTAACCTTTGAGCTCCTTCCCCAGACTCTGGAGAGTGTGTTTCCTTTGACCAATCTTACAGTCACAAATTATTCTGAGGGTTTCCTGGGCCACCATGTGCTCTGACCTAATCCACACCAGAAGCTTCGACTGTTAGGTCAAACATTCAGGAGACTGTATTCTTCCGTGTTGTGCACCTGGTCTCATGTTCTCTTTCTTTCACAAGGAAAGGATTGAGAGCACACACAAGCTGACCATTACCACTGAATATCTCCTTTCTCATGAATATTTATAGCTTAATTAGCAATGAGGTCTGAATAAAGCAACTTGGTTGGGATTTCAGGTATCAGAAAGCAATTGGAAGGAGTTTGGGGGAAATGATCTGTCCCTCTCTTTATGGGCAAAGTTTATCCTGTTCTTATCATTTTCCCAAATCCCAACTCAAACCCAGACATCTGAAACTCCCCTACAGTTTGGGATGTAGGACAAAGAAAATCCTTATCACATTCTTTATATGTCTTAAACAGAATTAGAGAGATCTTTAGTGCTATATAGTTATATCCTTAATATGCATCCCTCAGTTCTGAAAACAAGTAAAAATGAAACACTGTGGTCTATATTTTAATCTTCACCTGAGTATGTTTTTATCAATTTTAGAGAGATATAAAAGGAAGGAGAGAGAGAGAAACATCCATGTGAGACAGAAACATTGATTGGTTGCCTCCCAGATGCACCCTGACTAGGGATCGAACATGCAACCTAGGGATGTGCCCTGACTAGGAATCAAACCTGCAACCTTTTGGTGTATGGGTTGAAGTTCCAACCTACTGAGCCACCTGGCCAGGGTGAAATACTGTGGTCTTAAATTCCATCTCAGTCCCACAATAAATTATCAATAATATTTAAAATGAATATTTGGGTTAGAAAAATGTATTTATAGATGGAACTTTTGGAATTTTGTAAGACTGAACAAAGTATTAAAAATATTGCTATACAAAACAAACCTCACTGTCTTAATAAAATACCACAGTGTCTTACAATATATAGCTCAGCTCTTTGTTTTTGTTTTGTTTTTTTGTGAAAGTCAGTGGTATGAGCTGGAGCCTTTGGGCCTTCCCCAATGGCCAGCAGCTTGAACTTTGCCTTTCCAGAGAGCTAGTGTTCTGTTCATTCTTCTCAGAACATTCTATGGGAGCCAGCAGAAGAGACTGTTAATGTCATTTGTGATCTTATGTGTAGGGCAGAAGAGGTGGGTAATGAACTGCTGAAAATTGTATACAAGCTTGGAGATTTCCCTTCACATTTAGCTACTGTCTATTTTAAGGGATGAGAAAGAATTCACTCTGGTAACTAAAGAAAAAAGATAAGGAATGCTTTTTAGAAATAAATTAATATATTGATTAATAAAGTTTGTATAATAAAATTAGATTTTCATTGAGACTTCATATGCCCTTAATGTTGTTTCCTTATTGATGACTTTCATTGAATCTTAAGACTCTTGGCTATCAGAATTACATTGAGTCATCTAATCCTGGCACAAATAGAATTTTGTGTTTTTAGTTAAAATACTCTTCTTGATCACCTCTTTATTCTCTATAGAAGAAAAACTTATATAGCCACTCCCCAGTTTCTTTCCTCTAATTCAGCCCCTGAGCTAATAAATATTAGCAGTTGTGCATGTAAACTTCCATGTGTCCTATGCTTTTGTAAACACTTAAAAACCTGTAAACATTGTCAGATTTTTAAAAACATATACATTTATTTAATATAAATTTAGTTAAAATAATAATTTATTAGTTGAACTGATTTTATTGTATTGTTATATGTATCTAGCATTGTTCTAGATGGTGAGTATATAGTGTTGAATAGAACAAATAAAAACCCTTGTCCTCATTTACATTCTAGTAGATTTTCTTTTCTGAAGAAAGTCTCAAGATATGAAATAGCTTTGCTTTAGAGGAGTACATGAGATGAAGGTATGATGCATCCAAACCTCAGTGGTCTCTGAGTTGGTCCTCAGTATGAAGTTTAGGATCAGAAGGGAGCTGCCAAACTGTACATGTGAACTACTGAAAAAGTCCTTCCTTCTTGTTTCCCTTCCTCCCTCTCTTTTTCAAATATTTATTTAGTAACTACTAGTTGCCAGGCACTGAGAACATGAAATTGAACTCAAATGGGCCTCTGCCTTTGAAGAGTTGCCTTAAGTAGTGACAGAGGAGACTTTACTTTGGGTGGTGAACACCCAATACAATGTACAGATGATGTGTACCTGAAACTTATATAATTTTATTAATCAATGTCATCCCAATAAATTCAATTAAAATTAAATAAATAAAAGAAACCACTATATATTCTCAATGCTTCTGAATGAAGTCATAGAATAAATATGTGAAAAAGCTCATTTTCAATAGAGATTATCTGTATCTTGCCACCATATATTAGAAATCAAAGTACTGGCCTGGAATAAAAAGTTTCTTCTGCTGAATAATTATTTCTGAAAAACTGTGGGTAAATCTAATAATTACAAAACAAAGTCTATTTTATTTGTTATGCATTATGATTTCTTCAGAGCTCTATTCTGATTGCCAGTGGTCTCTCAGTCAGCTATGGCTTCTTTCAGTTTCTCTTAGGTTTATTCTACCACCATTTCATCCTTTATCTATTCCCTAATTATCACTATAGGTAAGTAACTAGATTATTTGAGAAGCTGCCATTTAAAGAAATATCTGTAAGGTTAAGTAATCTTGGAATGTGATCAGACAGCACCTTTCTGAGTTTCTCTCATGATTTGGATAGTCCGTATTGCTCTCTAATACCACATGGAAATTACCAACTATCTTTCTAAATGCTTACTTTTTGCATGGGAGACCTCAGGCAAAACTATCAGTTGGTTTAATTGTTAGACCAAATCCCTTTAGAATTACTCAAGGTTATTTTTTCTTCTAGAGTGTTAGACACTTTGAAGGGTTGGGGGTTCTGCTCCCTTCTCCCGCAGGCTTCCTTGGCCTATCTGGGCCTCCTTTCTCCAACAGAGGCTGGTAGTCTCGTCAACCTCTTGACTTATAGGCAAGACACTAACAGCTTTATGGAATGAAGGCTTGATTCTTTCATGTCGCAGCACATTTGCTCACTTATGGTGCACATTCCAGGCCAGTTTCCCAGCTGTAACATCTTCAGTGGTCTCTGTCCACTTAAATCTAATATTTCAGGGGAAAAGAAAAAAATAAGCCAATTTTACCACTCTATAGTCTCTTTTTGTAAGATTCACTAAATATCAAAATGAACAATTTATTCTCTCAAGAAGTTGACAATCAACATGTTCATTGAGAAATCTATAGTGAGGCAAGGTATTATATAAATATCATCTTGGAAAACAATTATATTGCCACTGTATACCATACTTGGAGTTGGTGGGTATATGACATACGAGAGAGAGACACACACACATACAGAGCCACATTACACAGTTTTGACTAGCATATGTAATTTATTATAAGCTGTCAAGTAAAACTGACCTGAGCAGAAAGACGTAACTTTGGTGCATTTGTTGGCCCTATTGGCAAATGTATAGAATGGACCTACCTGGATTCCAACTTTCCTACTTCTACCCAGCAGTGGTTTTAACAGGTCCCAATGAAATTGGAGTGACTTTGAATAGGTTTTTCAAGTGTTTTATTGGCCCTGGAAGATCCTCATGCTTTGGCTTTAGTTGGGTGTGGAGCATTTTTATCTCATTGGTCAGCTTTTAGGGGAAGCAGAAGGAGAAGAGCTGAGCTTCCTGGTGGGCTGTTACCAGCCTCCCACCCCTTCCTCAGGAGGTGCTGTGCATATTTTAAAGGGGGTGGGATTGTGGATGATTCTTACTTTATTTTTATGTTTTCTTTAAGAGAGGGAGAAACATAAAATAACTCACTCTGCATTTATTTTTATTTTATTTACTTTTCTCTCCCTGGATCTAGAAAAGACATGAGAAAGCTTCCCTTAACAGACATAACTCAAGGCAAATTAAAATTTGATATATTTAGAGGATGAAATAGGCAAAGATAAAATTCATTCATTTTTTTAAAACAAATATGTACACGTAAGAAATGCACTAGGAAGAAAAGATACAATAATGAACCAAACAGTTATGCTTTCATAAAGCTTAGAGTCTAAAGAGAAAGACAGATATTTATCAAATAACTACACACACACACACGCACACACCCAGTGGTAAATATTATAGGAGGGAAAACACAAGAAACTGTGATTTAATTAATTCAAGGGAGGAAGGATGGATGTGATTAGCTTTCCCTGAAGGATGAACTGCTTTTGGAGCTGCTACAGGTAGTAACAGCAGAATGCTGAGTGTAGCTATAGCAGGCTGGTGGAACAGCGGGTGTCAAAGCCCAGAGGTCATAGGGCTTTGATGTCTTTGAAAAACTAAAAGGAACAGGAGGGCAGGAAATTGAGTGAGGAATGAGGCTGACAGGGTGTGGGGGCCAGATCAGGCAAAGGCTTTGTAAGAGCAATCATGGACCATTGATAAATATTATCTGCAGAGCCATGTGTTAGGTTTTTTACAGTGAAAGCAGGAGAGAGAGAATGTAGTTGCAGTACAGTGAATACACCAAAACCAAATTATAAACTTTCATACATTTAATAACAGGAATAACACAGAAGGGAGAAAAGAAGGGAAGTGCCTAGCAGTGGGCAGGAAAAGGTACAGCCAGCCTGTGGAAGGAAACTTCCTGCAGTTCTCCTCAAGGTATTGTGGAGGGCTAGTAATTCAGGTCAAGAACTTCCTCCATGGAGGTCACAGTGGTTGGTTGGTAGATATTACTTTATTTATAATTCTCAGTCAGTGCATGGAAACTGATATCCATAGAAGTGCAGTGACTTGCCCAAGGTCACACACACACAGCATGTTAGTTGCACAGCAGACTATCCCCAGGAAAGGAATCTTTTCACCAGGCTGCTCTTGATTCCCAAAATTATTGGCTCATATCATTTAAAGTAATTATATAAAGAATTCAATAGCTAGAATATTTTTAAAACACATAACATTAAAAATTAAATTACAAAACACTAGATACAAATAAAAATATGACTATGTAAATCCATTTCCATATATTTATATGTGTGTTTGCATATACTCAGAAAAATGCATAGAAGAATGTATATTAAAACATTATTTTATCTGAGTGGTGGGACTATGGATAGGTTTTACTAACTTTTTTATATTCATTAGTATTTTCCAAATTTTCTACAATAAGAATATATTACTTTCTAAATTATTAAAAACAACTTCATGTTGTAAATATTTTTCTGTATGATAAAATTTTCAGGACAACTAAATGTAGCAGAATCAGGTAAACCCTACTGCAAGCATAGCACATCTGTTTGTATATATAATTATAGGAAATGGTATATGAGCTCTTAGAACTGAGTGTACAGAGCACAAATGTTCTGAAAAATGCAAATTTAACCTATATGTGAACTAAGGTTGCTTGTAAACTAATAAAGAATGAACAGAGAGACAAGTTTTTATTTGTAAGAAATTGATTGTATGAAACATAATTTGAAATGAATGGGCAAAAACCCCAGACTGAGTCAGTGTGTCTTCACACCACTCAGTTCTCTCCACTCACTTTGTATTTTCTCTCTCCCATTGATAAATGCTCTGATATTTTTGCATTTCTATTTTTCTTTCCACTCCTCATATAGTAATTTAGAGAGGAGGAAGGCCTGGGCTATTTGGGGATCTTGGGGTGCTCTGGAAATTATAAGTGGAAAGAAATTTCTCTCAAACAATAGTACAAACAGGTATCTGGGCTATAGCTTGTCTACAATCACCTAATTTGTACCCCATTGTCTAATTAGAGAATTGCCTAATTTGTACTTCATTTCAAGAAGACCTCTTTACCACACGAGCCTCACATACCCAGAATACATGGAAATCTGGACCTCACCCTCACTTTATACAATGGATAACACATACGCACATACAAACACACCTCAAATCTTCAAAAGCAGTTTTTAAATATTTCAAATGTTTTTCAAATGATTCATCACTCCATTCCCCAGGCACCACCCCCAATCATACCCTTTTAGTCACTTTTGTCAAACCCTGATCTGCCAGAGCTCTCCCAGGGACCTAAGGAACCATTTCACCACTGGGATGGGTCCCTCTGCCTATTGACAGAAAGGTTGGCACAGAACAGGGTGGCACAGAAGTTTTCATTTTGGCTGGTATGGTACACCTCTTCCCTCTACACAGGTGCCTTCTGGATCTCGTTAAGAACTAGAGGTGAGACCCGAGGCCCTGTCTGGAGCATTTATATTCAGAAGCTAGTTCTCCTCCTAACTGCATTCTGACCTCTGCCTGCCTGTTACTCCCTGCTCACTGAATGGTCTCAGAGCCCCACACTTCTCATCTCAACTTTCTTACCACTGGCATTGCCATTTGCTTGTCCCAGCTTCTATTCCTTTGGTTGATACTGGTTTAGATACGCCCCCCAAGGATAGTGTTAACTATGATGGTGATATGATAATGATGACAATTTTCACTTTTTGACTGTTTTCTATAGACACATCATTAACTCTATTAGCAAATACTGTTTTTATCCGATTCATTTACAGAAGAGAAGCACATAAAAAGATTAAGTATCTTGCTTACTTGAACATAGTCGGCGAAATGCAGGCCTGACTTTCCAACCACGTATCTGACTCTAAAGATCATGCTTTATCAAAATGGAGATTGGTCACCCTGAATGGTGGGGTTGAGTAGTCATTAGAGAGGATGCAGATACTGATAATAATAACATCTAAGAATTTTGCTGGTAAATATCAAAAGGAGTGGGAGGGATTCCTTGAGAAGGATGGAGGGCTTGTTTTACATAATAGCGCCTGGAACATATCTACTTGGTAGGAGAAAGCACTAGTAGAGAGGTTGAGGATGCAGGAGAGAGAAGGAAATTGATAATGAAGGGCACCATGAGGACAGAGGGATGTAGGAAGATCAGACTCTGCTGAGGCATTCTTGAGTTGGCATCTGTAGATGGTGATAATTTGCTTTATCCTATTATTGTTTCTCTTCATCTCTCAAGCAAGTCATCTTAGTCATGCAAGTCATTACACCTCTGGACAGAGATGTAATGTAGGCATTTCATGTATGAATGGTTATGGACCCTCCATTCATTAGCCCATGTAAAGTTGAGTGTATATGCAGCCACATAGTTACTTACTGGGAATTTTATGGCAAAATCTTATCAGAAACCCTTTTGAAAAAACATATAATTTGTCCTGGCTGGTGTGGCTCAATGGACTAATTGCCAGCCTGCAAACCAGAAGGTCACTAATTTGATTCCCAATCAGGGCACATGCTTGGGTTGCAGGCCAGGTCTCCAACTGACAGCATTCGAGAGGCAACCAGTCGACATCTCTTGCAATGATGTTTCTTTCTTTCTCTTTCTCCCTCCTTTCCTCTCTCTCTAAAAATAAAAATATATATGACATAATTTACAGAATCAAGGGAAGATTCCTCATTCAGGAGGAGAAAAAAGCTTTCTTCTGTTAATAGAAATCTTCAGCCCTATGGGAAGTAGGAGCTCTGCCCTTCGAGGTTCCATGATCCCAAATACAATACTGAAGGGGTATTGCTTTCTTTGCTATTAATCATGGTTGTTGGGGTTTTTTGCCTCTTCTAGAAGGTTCTTTCCCTGATGGAGGTCAGCAAGCTGCAAGGTCTAACATTGATTGATCCCAGCTTTGCATGGCATTTCACAAAGCTGAAGTAACAGCCTGAGCCACTACACAGTAAAAGTGGTTTTATGTTTCCAATGCCTGTCCCAAAGTAGCTTTAAAGGTCAGCATTAATCAATAAATCATTCTGATCACATGTATCCTCTCTAGGGGCCCATTACCTGGTGGTGATGCCTTTGTCATCTTACCGTCAGCTTCCTTAGCCCAGAAGTCCTGGGGACCTGCAAGTTCAAATCCCTGTTGAGCTGATGTAGCTCTTGAGTCTTCTGAGGAGATAAATTTAGCTTCACATAATTTGTTGTACAGAGTCCTATGAAGCATCGTCTGCTCTCCAGTGGTTGCACAATATCCTTTGTCCTTTTATTTAAAATAAGACAATGCTTGACTCTGTCCATGTACCTTCTCTTTCTATCTAGCTGTCTAATAAGGCAGATTGATGGCTTCTGAAATGGCTGGATTAATTTGATTTTTCTAAACAGAATGTCATGAGAATGATGAAGTTTTGCAGATAATCCCACACCCTTCTTTGTATACAGATGCTGTGAGGGCTTAGGAGAGATAGAGTTTCAAATCTGGTGGTACCCAACTGACAGGGGAGGTTTGGGGTTGGGAATTAATAAAGAATGGGACTATTGTAAACCCTCTTGAAAGACAGGAAATTGACTTTCTACCACATGTTGTCATGTGTAATCCCAGAACAATGTTGGAAATGTTGGTGCAAAGGCCCCACTGCCTGGATGCACCTTGTTAGGTAGTAACAGATTTCTGTAAGTATTTTTTCTCTTTCTGTCTTGTGACTGGTCAGATGATCAGGGTGAGAGTAACATTCAGGCTGTGTTGTCTTTCTCCTGTAGCCAAAATAGAGAAAGGAATGTGCAGGCTCGGGGACATTGTTCAGTTGTGTATTTATATAAGTATACTCATGCTCAGCATCTTTAAAGGAAGTCCTAAATAGTCAGTACCTAATTAATCCCCCTCAAAGAGTCACTGGGAATCAACCAAGGGCCAATATTATCTTTTAGGTTTGTGGATGGATAAGCAGCCCCCAAATGGTCACCAGGGACTCACTGTGGCAATTGTTTATTTTAATGGGCTGGAAACTGCACAAGAACCATTCTGTCCCCAAAGGCCTTGCCTGTCATCCTGACCACTGGAGATAGATGTAAGGAAAGGTGTGGGTTTGCAGATCTCTTTGGGGCCCAACTCTCTCTTCTCTTGTCTCTGTACAAAGAGGTTTCCTATTCCTGTTGGCAGAGCCTCCCAAGAGGTGGTAGATGGGTGAACAGTGAGGGGTGCAAGCCCAAGAGCCCCAGTCTCTCTGTGGCTGAGCTGGCTGAGAATCCCAAGGTCACTGAGTGATTTGCTGCTAGAGTGAAAATCAGTTGCTAGGTCCCCTGACTGTAACTCCTGTCTCCATCCATTAGACCATGAAGCCTCTCACCACCAGTGGGACACACTCAAGACACTTTAATTTCAGAGTTTGATTCCATGTCTATTTTTCAGCTATTTGCTACAACACTCTGGGAAAGTAAGGTTTAAATTTCCTACAATCCAAATCATTTTCTAGTTTACTTATAAGAGATTCTGAAACAAGTTGGCCCTGGAAACCTGACAACTTGATAAAATGCATCTTTCAAATCAACCTAGTGCTGCCTTTATATATAGTTAAATCATCCAAATCCAGGATGCCAACTTCAGAAATAGAGATGTTCTGTTCTCAGGCTGCCTGTCACTTTGGGTAAGAAAACTCACAGTTATACTCACTTACACTTAGTCAAGTGTGGCCTCTTGGGAAAGAAATAAACACTGGCTTTTGTCAAGTTTATCTGATTTTAGCCTGTAAGAAATGGTTTCTTCAGTGATATGTTTTGGACAAAGGTAGTTTGGGGAAACTTAGTGTCGAATTGTATTATTATTATTATTATTATTATTATTATTAGGTTGAAGAGCAATCCTGAACATTCAACACTAATGATGACAATTTCTATTCCTTTAGAAAATAGATTGACCTGTATTTGAACTGACATGGCATCCATTCATGATACCAAGCCAAGATTGATGTGACATACCTAGCACTTTCCTTGCACTAGTCAAGGCTCCCAGATACAGTGGCTTCTCTTATTTTGCTGAAATAGTTACATTCCATCCTTTGGGACTAAGAACACTAAAAAAATTAAGAATCATTTCAAAATATCTAAATTTATATCTTTGTATCCAGAGATTTTGTTTTTCAATGAAAGTGTTTTGATGCATTTTTATTTTGGGGTAAATCAGTGTGTCTTGATACCACCACTGTAATTAATAATTAATTAAAATTCATTAAAAGAAGAGAAAATATACAGTGATTAAGCTGATGGTCTTTCAATTTCAACAGCCCTAACAAAATTGTGGTGCTACTTGCTTTTAAGGGGACAGTTTTGTCCTCTTCATATTTATATGTCCCCCTTCATAGTTTTTTTGTCCCCCTTCATATTTGTATGATGTTTGTTTTTCTAAAGAGCAAGAATGTAAAAATCAGCAGTTGAGTGCCTGAACATCCCGCAAAAGACTGCAGTACCACAATCCTTTGGGACAAAGAGAGGCTGTACTTTGATAAATGCATTCAGCCAGGTTACTGGGAGGGCAAGAGACCAGAAGAGTACCCTTGCCACTGATAGTAAGGGTAAGTGACAGCTAACTTAATATTCTGCACCATATATAATGTTCACAAGTAAGTGGTAGTGGTACAAGTAAACATGAATAGGAATCTGGCTAGTCTGTGGAATTATTGGCTTTAAGAAATGAAGGAAGACACATTATTTAGATTGTGAGAAATAATGTTTGGGAACACAAATAAATAGAACACAATATTTGCAAGTTCTCTAGCCAAAGATTTCAAAGTACAAACATTAACCCAATGAAGTTGTTTAAAATTAACTTACAAAGCCTACATTTCTTCTTTGACTCAAACTCCCCACTGCTCTACACTCTGACCTGGTAGCTGTGCAATGCATGTAAGTCATCAGAGCATGGGCTTTGGAGAAGGTTGAACTGAGTTTGCATCCTGCTTCTACAGTCCTGTATGGCCTTGGCACATAAGCTCTCCTGGCCGTGGAATAATAATGCTCATATAAGGATTCTGTAGAATTAAATGAGCTGAGATATACAGGGTGGGACAAAAGTAGGTTTACAGTTGTATATACCGAAAATAACACAATAATTCATAAATAATAGCACAAGAATAAACTCTGTTTCATGTACTGATAACTGCAAACCTACTTTTGCTCCACCATATATATAGCTCTTTTCTTAGTTGCTTATTTGCTAGTATAATAAGTGCTCACCTAACAACACCTATTACTGTATTGTGCTCTTTATGTGTCTGATCATTATGCCTAAGTTCATTAACCTATAAGATCCTTAAGGGCAAGTTCTCCTCTAAAGAATTTTGCATATTATGAATTGTTATAAATTATATTGAAATTAATTGGATTAGAAATTGCAGTGATGGGTAGAGACATTCCTGAGCTCAGAGATGAACTCTGAGCAAAATATGCATAAAGGTATGGTGGTGAGGTTGGGGTCTCCTGGGTAGGGAACCACCTTTACTGCAGTGAATGTACTGATGAATGTCATGGGTCAAGGCATGGTCAGCAGCTGTGAATCCAGGGAGAACCAGAACAATGGAGAGGCTGGTTCTGTTCTACAGTTATCTCAGGGTACAATAAGAAAATAGTTCAACATCCCATCCAACTGATATCATGTGCTGATTGATACTCCCAGGTTGTAGAACAGTTGATATTTGTGCAAGAGTGGTGGACCTGTTAGATAACATGAGCTCAGTACACAGGTCCAAAAAGGAAAAAAAAAACCCACTCCTGAAGGGTCTCCTTCATAAGTCAGAAGGTCAATGAATGCACTACACAGAGTAATACATCAAAGTAGGCAAAGCAAAAACATACAGAAGGTAAAGCATCTGGAGGTTTGAAAGGACCTGAGCAACTTTGGAAAGGAATGATAATCCAAACCAATATTTCTTTTGCTTTTATTGATTTTTTTGAGAAGTTCAGTATTAAATATTTTTTAGTAGCGAGAAAGAGCAACTTTTTTTGTGAGAGAAAGGGAATGAAGAGGGTGAGATGGAAAGAACATTAAGTATCTTTTTCACTAAAGCCAGAATGTCTTGCTTTCCAAATGCCTCTGAAGATGGTGAAAAGTGGTTTTTATTTTTGGGAAAATAAGGATGAGAATAAAAGGGTAGCTTTTTGAAAGCCTTTCTGAGTGTGTAGTTTACAGTTGGAAAAAACAACTTGCAAACTCTGAGCTCTGAAGTCACAAATATCTTTGAAACACTGTTAACGAATTTAAATCAAATGTATTCTGTAGTATTTGTCTTCAACTGATATCAACTTTACTGTTGTTTTATTTTTTCACTGTTTTTAAATTTCATTTTAATCCTCTTCAAGTAGAGTTTTCTGTCCTTTACTTCCATCCCAGGCCACCCTCCCATCCCTCCCCACCTCCTTCCCATTTCTACCTGCCCCTAGTTTTTGTCCATGTGTCCTTTATACTTGTTCCTGTAAACCCTTTCCCTTGTCCCCTGAAATTCCCCTGAGATTCCCTCCCCTCTTCCCTCTGGTCACTATCAGCCTGTTATCCATTTCAGTGTCTTTGGTTATATTTTTCTTGTTTTGTTGTTTAGGATCCAGTTAAAAGTGAGATCATATGGAATTTGATTTTCACTGCCTGGCTTATTTCGCTTAGCATAATGCTTTCCAGTACCATCCATGCTGTTGCAAAGGGTAGGAGCTCCTTCTTTCTTTCTGCTGCATAGTATTCCATTGTGTAAATGTACCATAGTTTTTTGATTCATTCATTTACTGATGAGCACCTAGGTTGCTTCCAGCACTTGGCTATTGTAAATTGTCCTGTTATGAGCATTGGGGTGCATAGGTTCTTTTAGATTGGTGTTTCAGGGGTCTTAGGATATAAGCCCAGCAGTGAAATTGCTGGGTCAAAAGGCAGCTCCATTTTTAGTTTTCGGAGGATTTTCCATACTGTTTTCCGTAGAGGTTATACCACTCTGCAATTCCACCAACAGTGCACTAGGGTTCCCTTCTCACCGCAACCTCTCCAACACTTGTTGTTTGTTGCTTTGTTTATGATGGCCATTCTGACTGGTGTGAAGTGGTATCTCATTGTGGTTTTGATTTGCATCTCTCTGATAGCTAGCAATATTGAACATCTTTTCATGTATCACTGGATCCTCTGTGTGTCCTCCATGGAGAAGTGTCTGTTCATGTCCTTTGCCCATTTTTTCATTGGGTTGCTTGTCTTCTTAGAGTGGAATCATGTAAGTTCTTTATATATTTTGGAGATTAAACCCTTGTCTGAGGTATCATTGGCAAATATGTTTTCCCATATGGTTGGTTCTCTTTTTATTTTAATACTGTTTTCTTTAGCTGTGCAGAAGCTTTTTATTTTGATGAGATCCCATTTGTTTATGCTTCCTTTTATGTCCCTTGTTCTAGGGGACATATCAATAAAAATGTTGCTGCATGTAATATCTGAGATTTTCCTGCCTATGTTCTCCTCTAGGACTTTAATGGCGTCACAGTTTATATTTAAATCTTTTATCCACCTTGAATTTATTTTTGTGTATGGTGTAAATTGGTGCTCGAGTTTCATTATTTTGCATGTAGTGGTCCAGCTCTCCCAACACCATTTGTTGAAGAGACTGTTTTTACTCCATTTTATGTTGCTGCCCCCTTTGTCAAATATTAATTGACCATAGAGACTTGTGTTTATTTCTGGGCTCTCTGTTCTGTTCCATTGGTCTATGTGCTTGTTTTTGTGCCAGTACCAAGCTGTTTTGATTACAGTGGCCTTGTAATGCAGTTTAGTATCAGGTATTGTGATCCCTCCCACTTTACTCTTTTTTCTCATAATTGCAGCAGCTATTCAGGGTCATTTATAGTTCCATATAAATTTTTGAGGTGTTTGTTCTATGTCTGTGAAATATGCCATTGGCACTTTAATAGGTATTGCATTGAATGTGTAAATTGCTTTGGGTAGTATGGACATTTTGATGATGTTAGTTCTTCCAATTGATGAACACAGTATATGTTTCCATTTGTTTGTGCCTTCTTTGATTTCTTTCCTCAGTGTTGTGTAGTTTTCTGAATACAGGTCTTTCACCTCTTTAGTTAGGTTTATTCCTAGGTATTTTATTTTTCTTTTCGCTATGTCAAATGGGATTTTTTTCTTGATTTCTGCTTCTGCTGTTTTATTGTTGGTATGCAAAAATGCCCTTGATTTCTGGATATTGACTTTGTATCCTGCTGTTTTGCCAAATTCATTTATTATGCCGAGCAGTTTTTTGGCAGAATCTATAGGATTTTCTATGTACACTATCATGTCATCTGCAAACAGTGACAGCTTTGTTTCCTCCTTTCCAATTTGGATTCCTCCTTTTATTTCCTTTTTTTGTCTGATCACTATGGCTAAAACTTCCAATACTATGTAGAACAGAAGTGGTGAAAGTGGACAACCTTGTCTTGTTCTGGATCTTAGTGGAAAAAATTTTAGTTTTTGCCCATTGAGTATGATGTTGGCTGTAGGTCTCTCATATATGGCCTTTATTATGTTGAGGAATGCTCCCTCTATTCCCACTGTCCTGAGTGTTTTTATCATAAATGAGTGCTGTACCTTATCAAATGCTTTTTCTGCATCTATTGATATGATCATGTGATTTTTGTCTTTGCTTTTGTTTATGTGATGTATTACATTTATTGATTTGCGAATATTGTACCACATCCTTGCATCCCTGGGATGAATCCCACTTGACCATGGTGTATGATCTTTTTAATGTATTGTTGGATGTGATTTGCCAATATTTTGTTGAGGATTTTAGCATCTATGTTCACCAGCGATATTGGCTTGAAGTTTTCTTTCTTTGTTGTGTCTTTATCTGGTTTGGGGATAGGATGATGCTGGCTTCATAAAAAGAGTTTGGGAGTCTTCCATCATTCTGGATTTTTTTGAATCGTCTATGAAGGATAGGGGTTATCTCTTCCTTAAATGCTTTGTAGAATTCTCCTGTGAAACTATCGGGTCCAGGACTTTTGTGTGTTGGGAGATTTTTGATTACTGCTTCAATTTCATCTGCTGTTATTGGTCTGTTTAGGCTTTCTGCTTCTTCTTCATTCAGTTTTGGAAGATTATATTTTTCTAGAAACTTGTCTATTTCACCTAGGCTTTCAAATTTCTTGGCATATACTTCTTGGTGGTAATTTCCTACAATCCTTTGTATTTCTGTGGTCTCAGTTGTAATCTCTCCTCTTTCATTTCTGATTGTGTTTATTTGGGTCCTCTCTCTTTTTTTCTTGATGAGCCTGCTGAAAGGCTTGTCAATTTTGTTTATCTTTTCAAAGAACCAGCTCCTGGATTCATTGATCCTTAGAATTGTGCCTTTAATCTCTATGTCATTTAATTCTGCTCTGATCTTGGTTATTTCCTTCCTTCTACTTGCTTTGGGCTGTCTTTGTTTTTGTTTCTCAAGTTCTTGTAGATGTAAGGTTAGGCTGTTTGTTTGACATGTTTTTATCTTTTTTAGGTAAGCCTGTATCGCTATGAACTTCCCTCTGAGGACTGTCTTTGCTGTGTCCCATAAGTTTCGGGTTGTAGTGACTTCATTTTTATTTGTTTCCAGAAATTTTTGATTTCTTCCCTAATTTCCTTCTTGACCCATTCTTTGTTTAATAGCATGCTCTTCAATCGCCATGATCTTGAGTGTTTAGGGTTTTTTTCCCTTGGGGTTGGTTTCTACTTTCAGCCCCTTTTGGTTGGAAAAAATTCTTGATATGATTTTAATTTTCTTGAAATTGTTGAGGCTTTTTTTGTGTCCTATCATGTGGTCTGTCTTTGAAAATGTTCCATGTGCATTTGAAAAGAATGTGTATTTAGCTTCTTTGGGATGAAGGGCTCTGTATATATCAGTTAAGTCCATTTCATCCAGGGCATTGCTCAACACCACAATATCCTTGTTGATATTTTGTTTGGAAGATCTGTCCATTTTTGACAGTGGGGTGTTGAAATCCCATACAGCAATTGTGTTGCTGTCAATATCTTTCTTGAAGTCCTCTAAGATTTTCTTTACATATTTGGGTGCTCCTATGTTGGGTACATATATATTTACAATGCTTGTGTCTTCTTGGTAGGTTCTTGCCTTGAGTATTATGAAGTGACTTTCTGAGTCTCTCTTATGGCCCTTTTTTTGAAGTCTATTTTGTCTGATTTGAGTATTGCTACCCCAGCTTTTTTTCCTTGTCCGTTTGCGTGGAAAATTTGTTTCCAGCCCTTCACTTTCAGTCTGTGTAGGTCTTCTGTCCTGAGGTGGGTCTCTTGTAGGCAGTAGATGTGTGGGTCATGCTTTCATATCCATTCAGCTATTCTATGTCTTTTGATTGAAGCATTTAATCCATTTATGTTTAAGGTTATTATTGATAGGTACTTATTCATTGCCATTTTCATACCTGTGTTCCTCTCTGTCTCTCTCTTTTCCTTCCTTTCCTTTGGCATCTCTTGCAGAGCTGGTTGGGTGGAGGTGTATTCTTTTAGACTTCTTTTGTCTGAGAAGCTCCTTATTTGGTCTTCTATCTTGATGGAGAGCCTTGCTGGGTAAAGTTGCTTTGGTTGCAGGCCTCTGGTTCTCATTACTTGGAACATTTCTTGCCATTCTCTTCTGGCTTGGAGCGTTTCCACTGACAAGTCAGCTGCTTGCCTTATTAGGGCTCCCTTGTATGTTACTTCCTGTTTCTCCCTTGCTGCCTTTAATATTCTCTCTTTGTCTTGGAATTTTGTCATTTTAATTATGATGTGTCTTGAAGTGGGCCTGTTTGGGTTCCTCTTGATGGGGACTCTCTGTGTTTCCTGCATTTGTGTGACTTTTTCTCTCATCAAATTAGGGAAGTTTTCCATCATGACTTTTTCAAATAGGTTTTCTATCCCTTGCTCTTCTTCTTCTCCTTCTGGTATCCCTATTGTATGGATATTATTACGCTTCATATGTCTTGCATTTCCCTTAATCCCTCTTCATCCTTTCTGAGCCTCTTTTCCATTTCTTGCTCCTTCTGGGTGTTTTTTCCTACTTGTCCTCTAGCTCACTGATTGGATCTTCTGCTTCATGGAACCTGTTTTTCATTCCTTCTACTGTGTTCCTAAGTTTAGAAATTGTGTTCTTCATTTCCTCTTGGCCCTTGTTGATAATTTCTATTTCCTTTTTTATGTTGATATAGTTTTCAGTGAGTTCATTGTAGTTTTCCTGTAGTTTCTGGTAGCTCATTGTGAGCTCGTTGAGCTTCCTGGTAATCATTTCTTTGAACTCAGTATCTGATAGTTGAGTTGCCTCTATTTCATTTAGCATTCTTTCTGAGGCTTCCTCCTTTTCCTTCATTTGGGGATTGTTTCTTTGTCTTCCCATTGTTTATGAGATTCTTCTTGTTATCCTCTGCTTCTTAAATTGATCTGTTCTGGCTCCCTGGGTTTATGGTGTGAACTTCTGTGGTGGAATACCTGTGAGATTCAGTGGTCCAATCTCTTTTGGGTATCCTGGTGTTCACAGCTTCAACTTACTCTTTTTTGTGATCAGTTAGAAGGGTAAGGCAAAATGGTTTAAGACAGCAACAGGGTGTTCTATGATATTTACTGTAGCAGCCAGCAGAGAAGAGATAGGAGATACTTTGGCTATGTTTAGTGTTAACTGTGATATTCCACCCAGCTGGCCACTTTTTAGAAAGGATGGAAAGAAGATAAGACTGTTGTTGTGGAGGGAAGGATTGTGAGTTGGATATAGAAAGCAGTGAGGTTGTGGGACGTCAGATTCTGAGGTAAGCGAAGAGTAAAGGATAGTAAATAGGTGTATTGTGTGAGAGAACAGAATTAACTACTATAGTAATAGATTTCAGTAAATTGTGAAGTGGGCTAAGGTCTGGGGGAGAGTTGTGTAGTATTTACAATTGTATGGAATAGCTATTATTTACAGTGATATTAGAGTAACAATCATTTGACAGGATCTATGAGATCTAGATAACAAGAATAGGGAATATAGAACCTTGAGTAGTGTATTAATGGAACACAAATGAAGTGATGGACAGTAAATTAGCAAGACACTATAAATGAGATAATAGGGTAAACCTGTCAAATGATACAATACAACCAGCCAAGTAAGGAAGACTATACAGAAAGAGGAAGAATACAAAAATACTATTAAAATAAAAGATGTAAGAATAATGAAAAAATAATAATACAAATATGCAATAACTAGCAGTTTCTCTGTAATAGTAAAGTGAAATTTGTCCTGCTGTCTCAGCTGTTGGGATGCCCCCTGTTTGGGCCCAACTCTGGTCTTTTCACAGTTTTGGGGTTTTTTTGTGTCACTTGTGGATATTTAAAAAGAAAAAAGAAAAAAAGAAGAAAAAAGCAGAAGGTGGAAGGAAGAAGAGATAAAATTGGAAAGGAAGAAGGAATAAAACTAGAAAGAAGGAAAGAGAAACAAAAGGAATTGAGAGATATAAAAATAATAAAAATTAAAAAATAAAAAATTACTTAAAAAAACAAAGTCAAACAAACAAAAAACCTCTTGTTGGTTTCAAACTGGCCAAACCGGTTGTTCTGGTCTTGCTGGCTGCAGCAGGCTGAGGGGCAATTGGTTTAGCTTTTCTCCGTTCCTGTTGAGAACTCAGTCAGCCTCACTCCCCTTAACCAGCCCAGCGCCTCTCTTCAGGGCCCTGGATGTGGGATCTTGGCCCTCCGAGGCACGCTCTCCCCGGGTTAACAGGTGTGAGCTCTAGGGCTCTTGTGGAACCCTCACGCCCTCCCTGGATTGTGGACTCCAGGGTTCCTGTGGAGACCCCGCGCTTTTCCTGGGTTTACAGGTGTGGACTCTGGGTCTTCCTCAAGGCACACTCTCCCCAGGTTGGGGGCGCGGGTGCACAGCCATGCTGTCCTTGTTTGCACAGGCTCAGCACGCACTCTTCCCAGGGTTATGCATAGGTGCTCACAACTCCTGTGTGTTTGCCACTCAGTCCTCATTCCCCTCTCTGTGCCTTCAAGCAACCAGGTCTCCCCCAGTGCTGCTCAATCCTTGTTTAACTGGGGAGGGAGCAGCTGACCCAGTTCTCTCCCAGCTCTGTGTCAGATCCGGCTAGCGCTGGCCAGGGGGCTGCAGCCTCCCTGCTCCCCACTGATCCTTGGGCCCTTATTGTCCTGAAGCACTCTCCTTACCATCTAGTTTTTCAATGTCCACTGCAATTTTTGATCTCCTATTTTCATATATGCTGCAGTACTGTTGGCTGTTTGCTCTGTTCCTCCATAGATCAGCTAGGTTTTTCTCCTGTGTGTAGGGAGAAGTGAAAGCTGCTCCCTCCTACCATGCTGCCATCTTCCCTTCCACTGTCATATTTTAAATTTGAGGCAACTCCATATTGAATCAAAGAATGAATTAAATAAAGAACAAACACCCAAATATATAATACACACTACAATTTGGTGGTCTTAAGCTTTGGCTCCTTAGCTTTCTAAAAGGAAGACAGACTTGAGTAAAGAAAATTCATTTTAAAGGTTAACCTAGTATTTAATCTTTAGTATTAAAACTTAATTTTTATATTTAAGATAAAATATATAAATAACAATATGGCAAACACTATTTTACCAACCACTCAGTTTAAACAATACAGGGCAGGGCAAAAGTATATTTACAGTAGTTTTATGGAAAATAATATAATAATTAATAAATGATAATACAAGAATATACAAGAATAAAATCTGTTTCATGTGCAGCTGTAAACCTGCTTTTGCCCCACCCCATATAACACTACCTACAGTTGAAGTTCTGTAGTACTCCTCTTTGAACAAAAATTCCTCTCCCTACTTCCACATTATTTTTTATGTTAAATACCTATGAGACACTTTTCTAAAAATACATATCAAGTATGCATTTTGGCTGATAGGGACACAAGACACAAGAAAATGTCAGTATCTTGCTCTAAATCACCAAAATTTCAATTGTGAATTTCATGTCTGGCAGATATACAGCACAAATAATGGAAAGATATATACACTGAGTTATGGTGTGGGAGCTAAATATGCATTTTGTAAAAGGCCATCTTAATCACAGACCCTTATCAGATAATTTAGTTAGAATGATCATGAAAGAATTGCAAGTGTTCATTGACTTTTGAGACTTTTCCGTTATTCAATAGTTATTTTGTAGCTTCATGTTATTTGGCCCTTTTGGTCCCATCTTTAGTCTTTATCACAGCCACATAGTTTATGTCCAATATATGCCAATATATTGGGATAATATATGAAAAAGGTTTAAGCAGCTGTGCAACATGAGACAAATGTCATCTTTGCTCTGTTCCTGAGAAAAGAGCTGGAAATTTCAGAGGTACTAGTTAGAGGGTAATGGAAAAAAATTCAGAATGGGCTTTGCAAATTAGTTACCACACATGAAAGGCTTAGTCCTAGATTTTTAGAGTTTTGCAGCAGGAAAAAATCTTCAGAACAGTCTAGTTCAACCTACTTATTTAAAGGGGAGTTGAGTAATTTGCTCAAAATCATTCAAGATCTTTCAGAAGACTGAAGACTAAAATCAGCTCTCCCCACTGCTTGTCCCATGCTCTTTTCACTTTCGAGCTGACCTCTTCAAGAAGGGGCACCTGGGAAGGGTTATCTAGATTTCTACCATCGACCATATATGTATAAACACCACCTAACATCAAAATAAGGCTTTTGTGTTACTTGGACAGGCAGCACCAAAGAGAACATCTTTCTTCATCATTAGGCCTTTTAAATGACCTTATCTTTTTCTAAGCAGAGGTTTCTTTTGTTTCACTTTTTAAAAAAGTAACCTGTCTCATCCTAGGCACTACCAGGTATGTCCTCAGAACTTCTTCGTATTTATTGTAATCTGTGAATACTGTGTTTTACAGCTTGTAAATTAGATATAGAATTGAATACTGAGGCAGAGCACAGAGTGTTAAAAATGTTCAATTCCAGTGGGGAACCAGCGAGCAGTTAAGGCCTGGAGCATATAATACTAATATTACATTAACTACTATGTTATTGCGTGAGATGCTTATTGTTAATGTCTGTGGGGAGGATCCCTTCCAAAGATTTCAATTTCAATAAACAGATTACACAGTTCCACCATATACAATTAGGGAGGTGGTAATGAAATGGTTATAAAGTCCCTTGTGGGTCTGTCATCTTTTTTTTAATTTTGTAAATAACATCAGAAGCATTCTAGAGGGAAGTGCTTATGCATTTATTTATTATTGATTTTTAAAAATACATTTAACACTAGTAGTTATTGCAAATCCAGTCTCGGTGAGTTGAAGAAGATAAGCTGTTTCTACATTATTAAATGCTTGAATGTATAGGGAATTGTGAAATGGTATCCTTCATATAACTACATTAAATATTAATGAATGATGATTGCAAGAAATTAATTTACAGCTACCTTTACTTGGTAAATAAATATTTTTAAGGTCTTACTCTTTTGTTGCACATAAAGTGTGTTTTAAATACATCCTTTTGGTGAATGATTTGAGTGATAAGTGATTCTGTCCTGCAGCTGGATCATGCACCACTGCAGAGAATCAAGTTGGATTAACAGACACACTTTCATCAGGCAACTAATTGTTAGAGGGTGACTTTAATAAGCTACCAAAGTTTTGAGGTATCACTAAATGGTTAACTGTTATTCCTTATGGGGACTATAACAAAGTAGTAAAAATGAATTCTGGATGGCCAGAAGCTGGTATATCTCCTTATATCTACTGAACCTCAGTAAAGTAGATTCAGGATGCCAGCCATTTGCCCATGAAGCCATTGTGCAGGGTGAAGGGCAGGGGTGTGAAGGAGGCTGACTCGATTCTATTTTTCCAATGTCAGCAAGTTGTGTAACTTCTCTGACCTTCAGTATCTTTATCTGTACTATAGAAGTAATAATAATATATTCTTCCTAGGGTGTTATGGAGATTAAAGGAATAATACATATTCAGCACTAAACAATGTATATTGTTCATGGTCCTAAATAATTGTTAGTTATTTTTAAAAGTGCTTTTCATTCATGCATGCATTCAGTAAGTAATTATTAATTTGGCAGAATTAAGGATACAGTCATAAATAGCAGTCCTCAAGATTCATGGATTTTGACAAATTTCTGGATATGACTGGGGATTGTCAAGGAGTTTTGATGCCCTCCTCCACAGCTATGTTCTTGTAGCCTTCCTCTTATCTTTCACTGGCACTTAATAATTACCAAAACTATAGCAACTGTTTTTTCTTTGTTTCTTTGTTTCTTTCCCAATCTTCAATCCAGTCTTCAATGTTCATCTAAGAAATGGTATTGGCCAGAAAGCTCCCCAAAACCTAAACACTATGGGGTACATGAATATAATCTACTCACTCAGAGTAGATCACTCACTCATTGTCCAGAGACTTACACCTTTATAGCCCTAACACCATTTTTAATTTCTATGTAGTCTTTTTTTAAAGGTTGAAGTGTTCATGCCTTTCTATTTGGTAAACATGTAAGCATATTTAGCTCAATCTAGATAATTATGGTATACCTACTCTGCACAAGTCACTGCAAGCAAAAATGTATAGACCATATTAAAGTGGACATTATATTATTGTGGTGGGAAGAGGTAACGAAAAAAGATGATAGATAGATGATAGATAGATAGATATGGGAAGGGGAAGGAGGGAAGGAAGGAAGGAAGGAAGGGAGGAAGGGAGGGGGGAGGAAGGGAGGGATGAAGCAGAGCTAATAAATGCACTGTTTATTTTGCAGAGAGTTGAAACTAGGAGTTAGGTATTGAGAAAAATTAGAGAGAAGGAAGTGGAAAAGGGAGGAGAGGAGAAAGGAAGGCAGGGAGGGAAGGGGAGAGTAGAGAAAACAATCTACTTAATCTTGTCAAAAAGGATACAGTAAACCAGTGATTCTCCTCCAAAAAAAATGCCTCAGAATTTTTAGGAGACATGGGCAGTTTAAATAAGCCTACCCGCACTCCTGAGATTTTGTTATAACATGAGAGGCTGCCACCCTGACTTTGTGTCTCTGGCAGAGTGGACAGAAATAGAATTAGTAAGGGACTCTGGGAAATAGGAGTCACAGGAATATCAGGAGACATGGACAAAATGAGGAGAATGCCCCAGAATTTGAGAGTTTCTAAAAGAGTATGTGGCTAGTATAGAGTACATATCATACTTTCTAATACATGGTGCACACTCAATAAACACTAGTTATTAAAATCATTCATAAATTCTGTATAGAGCACCCAGTAAGATGAAGACTAAGGAAAGGAAAGTGGGGTTTTTAATTTCAGGAAACTGGGGTGGAAGGCTGATTTTAGAGTTTTGGTGAGAGTAGTTTAAGAGAATATGTCACTCCAGACCCTCCCTTACTTCTCTGTCCCATTGATACTCTCCTGGTTCCTCCTACCTTAGTATTTCCCACTGGTCTCTTGGCTGGGAGTCCTGCTCCAATCTGTAGCTCAAAAACCTTAGGTGTTCTCTGTCTTCCATGACCACTAATCTTTGACAAACTCCTCGGCTATCTATAAGAGAAGGCCAGTCTGTGTTCTGCCTCATAGGACATTGTTTGTCTGTACCTGATATTCATCTAACACTGCCCTTCATGTCTTCTTGTTTCTGGATCTTTGCTTAAGCTCATCTCATCTCTGTTAATTGAAATCTTGACTACACCATAAATTCTATTTATAAATAAGCATATTTTATGAATACTTTGCTGATTAAGTCTTCAGAGTTGGTTTATTCCTCTAACTGGTCTTAATGTTCTTAAAGGGTGTAAAATATTCTAACTTGTGTGATAGTTGTGAACTTCTAAAAGTTTCTTTGCCAGGTTTAAGGGAGGACCTGGAGTGTTGTAAGTGCCACAGGATAACTTTTGTTAGAGAATCAATGAATGAGAAAATTACCTTTTTTTGTCTTGAACATTATAATAGTTGTTTGTTAAACAGATGTTAAATTGAGTCCATGTTTATCACCAGTATCTTTCATTTACCCTTAAGTCTTCACACTGTGCACAAAGTAGGAATAAATTCTGGTGAAAATTTTGGGTCAAACTATCAGAACTGCTTAGAGCTTGGGAGAAGCAAATGTTAAGGAATAAGTACTAGAGAGAAGATTCACCACAATTTAGTTGTCTGTTCTAGTATTTCACCTGTTCTAGTCACTACCTGGTTCTGATTACACTCCCTTAGAGTCTTTCTTTTCCCTTTCTTTTCTCTTTTGAGTTTTATGAAACAAATCTTTTGCTAGAGCATTCACCTGTATCTCATTGAAACCAATATGCTACTTGAGTCACTTGGTCTGCCTTGAGTATATTTCTTTGTGCTAACTTATTCTCATTTCTGGAAAGGTCAGTAGAATAGTAGTACAAAAATTTAGTATTTCCATAGTTTTCAATCTGCCAAAGACAGCTGTATGACAGACATGTTGATATAGGTATTGACCCTGCCAGCCAGGCAGATCCATATTGATGTCTTTGTTTTATAGATTAGAAAATAGGAGCCCAGAGAGGTCAAGTGGTTTGCTCAAGGCAACTGATTTCAGAATGATCTGTGTAGACTGATATCTTTCAAGTCCTGAGAGCAAAGCCATGTGGGTATTGCTTGACTCATGATTTCACTGGTCAGTGACAGATCCCTTGTCTCCTCCACACAATTTCATGATTACAATGAAATTTCCATAGCAGTACCAAGGAAATCATGGAATATCAGGAGAAAAAGCAATGAAGATTAGGGGAAAAGATAAATAAGTCATGTATGAGAGGAGATAAACTGCCCTGCCCCTGTGTAAGTCCACTTTGCTATAACATTTAGGACGAAGAATTTGGTGTATTCGTATGTTTTGTCATTCCATGAGGTATACAGGTCATCTTCAATGTTCATTTAACCTGCATGGCAGAGTAATGTTGTCATTCAATCAGAAAATAATTCACCTGGCCCACCATTCATCATGACATAGACTTTGGAGGATTTTTTCTGTTTGTGGGGATACCTTTCTTAGGATCTATTTATACCCTCTCATCAAGTTTCCATGGTGACCAGGATGCATTTTTATGATGCATGGTTAGGGGCTGTGGACACACTCTGTGGCTATAGAACATAAAGAAGCTAAGTGCACATAGCAATAGAAAAACTCAGTAAATGCAGCCATGTAATACGATGACAAGAACATAAGAGAAGGAGATAGGATTGTGGAAATAAGACTGAGTGAGGAGCATTTAAAATACTTAAGACTTTTTTTTTTTTGCATTTTGCTTTCTAACAATGGAAGCTCTATAGAAGTGTGGTACATGTTTACTAAGCATTCCTGGTTGCATGCCAATTTGAAAAGGTTTTATGATTAGCAGTCCTAATTATTTCCAAGATCAGATAGTCTCTATTTAACAAGTCAGATAATTCCCACAGTGCAAGCAACTATCACTCCTATGGCATGGTGTTTCCCAAAGTATGGAGTACCACTTCAGTAGGATGTTCATAAGTATAATTCACAACTATAGTTTTGGGGGCAGGTAAATTTGATATAAACAAAATTAAAGTTTGACTTTCTCAGACACATCATGTGATTCTGCTGGTACATTTCAAAGGAGGAATAATACTATTCAGTTCCCCAGACTTTATAATAAATAAAACACTTTTCCCTAGGGCATATATTAAGATCTCTTGGAAAATGAAGGCATTGGGTAAATGCTGTTACAGAACCTGGGATTTTCAGCATCTGGACATTGTTCATTGTCTCACTAGAGGGAAGGTTGAGGCAGGAAAAATGTCAAACCTAGGAATTGTGTGTTTTTACTGCTTTATCCACCCTCTGGAGGGTCCATATACCTCTGTGTCAGCAGCTTGCTTTACTTTTAAACAGCTGGCTTATGATTTTTGCTGTATGAGTTTAACCCTTATTTTCTCATCAGAGACAATTATATATATCTGTCAGAGACAGTGTGATCAAATAGAATCAGACTGATATGAAATGACTAACAAGCCCTGATATAACTGAGGATGTGGACTGGGCAATTGATTAGATGATTTTTAACAAGTTACCAAGAGTCGTGTTTAAACCATCAGTATTGACAGAAACGAGCTGCTTTTGGTTCCCATTGGAATCTCCAGTGAGAGAGAAAGCTGCTCATTGGAATTGACTAAAGTGGTGGAGAAGTTTCTAGGAGCACCTAGTTCTTGTGGAAGCTATAGCACAGGGAACAAGGCATTGTTCACTAGGGAATGTCTGCAGTGGGAGGAATTCTGGATGGACATTCAGGGTCTAGTCCATGCTTTGACACTTTATGAGGTGACGTTGAACAAGTCCATTAAAACCTCTCTTGGCCTCAGTTTCGTCTGTGACATACAACAGTTAAACCATTGATAGTTTTCACTATCTTTTCCATCTTACATCCATGCTTTTTCAAATGAAATCATTTCTGTAAAATAGTAACAGCATGTGTGCCAAGATTGAAGTGGGAGTCAGAGTTCCACTACTCTGTCAGCTTGTCATTCTCCAAGGGAAACCATTAATACACCCCTTGGAAGCACCAGGCAGCACTCTGTGAGCCAGGCTATAAGCACCATTACTCCCTAAGGTCCCCATCAGCAATCAGTGCTTGCTAAGTCCTAATTACTTTAGTATTTTTTTAATCCTCATCCAAGGACATTTTTTCATTACTTTTAGAGAGAGAGGAAGGGAGAGAGGAATGGAGAGAAAGAAACATTGAGGAAAGAGGGAAGCATTGATTGGCATGTATCTAGACTGGGGATCACATGCACTTGAACCAGGGATCAAACCCACAACCTAGGTATGTACCCTGATGAGGGTGACACTCCAACCAACTGAGCCACCCCAGCTGGGGTAGCAAAGTCCTAATTAGTATTGGGCATGGTGTTGGCTGGGAAGGGAGACTGAATGCATTCACTATCCAGAGCTGTGGGTGGTCATTAGTGCTGGCACAGATGTAGGCCCAGAGTTCACAGAGAGGGCTGTGTGGAGGTGCAGTCCAGTGTAGGTGAAGGAGGGACAGGACATGATGCTTTTACATGTTTATACAAAAGAGGGGAATAAAAATGAAAAGAAAAATATCAAGTCTACCCCTTAAAGTTAAAAGTGTGTTTCTACCAAGAATTTTGTGCCTGCCAATTATTTATTTATGGGAGGCTTTACAAAGAGTTGTTGGTCCTATTGTGAGCCAGGTAAAGCTTTCCATCCTTAATTAATTCAATTTCCAGCTTTGCATACAGTGTGATTCCACTCTTCTTTCTCATTAATATTAACCACTGGGCCATTCATTATTTCCATTTTTTTAAATTCACTTTTGGCCTCTTTAATTAAATCATGCAAGGAGTTTGTATTTCCCAAGATTATAACTTTATTAAGATCAATTATTATGTCATGCTTCTCTGGGGATTACAACTCATTCTGACTGGCAGGCCCACTCAGTGTGGTGGCAAGGCTGTTCCAGGCCAACTATAATCTAATGCAAGCAGTAAAAAGGCAGCCACACTCTCCTCAGCCCCTCATAAGGTAACACCTCAGATGGGACTTCATATGTTAGCCCTTTCAAGCCAGGCTTTGGATATGTGTTTATGTTTGATGGGATGAAAACTCATTGAACTTCAGGGCCTGAAGAAATCTTAAAAGTCCATACAGTCTATCCCATTCCATCCCATTTCATATGAGAGAATGGAAAGAAGTGGTTTTCAAAAATAAAGATGAGAATAATGATAATGTAAACATTATCCACCTTTGCAATATGCCAATAACATTCTAAGTATATTATATATTATCATGTTTAATTTTTCTATAGCACTACCAGTGGAGAACTAATAGACTTTTTTTGAAAATGAGAAAGTTGAGGACCACAGAGTTTAAACTTGGCCAAGTTTGTGATCATGTACAGTCAGTTATGAGAGGCTGGATTTGACTGAACCCCCTCTGTTTGGCTCATAGTGTATTCTTTGTCTACCTCCCAACTTCCCTGGCACTTTAACATTATCTCTGGCTGTAGTACCTCAACCTTTCTGTTTTTTATGTTCTTGCCACATTTTAGTATACTAAAGTTTTTGATGATTTGCCAATTAAAAAAAAACAATTCCCATTTTAAAAAAGTACAACAACAACAAAATGAAACAACCCTTATACAGTGGTCACTCTGTTCCCCTGGCAAACTATTTTGCTGTTTCACTAGAGCTGCCCTGTGCCCAAACAACTCTGTCTTCTGGATGTGTATGATTCTTACACATTCTAGACATAGGAATTTTGGGTTTCCATTTTATCAGCTCTGCCTTTTACTCACAACTATCCCATTTTACTTTAAATCTCTGAACTTCTCTGCTCAGAGTTCTGTCCAACAGAATCATAGTAAATATCTCTTCAGTTGTAGGACAAGTAAATGATATACATTCATCAAAATCTGGCAGCCCAAATTACAACAGTTTGCAGCCTAACTGCAGATCATAGTGTACCTATTGAGAGAGATTAAAGGTCAAGCCCTTGAACCCTGGTTGAACATTATTTATTTACATTTGAACTGGATTCCAAATGGCTTAGTAGTTGCATTTCTCTTATGTGTCAGAGAGAATAGTTCTTTTCTTCTCTTTTTATACCTCTAGCACTAAAACCATGCTTCTGCATTATTAATTAGCTTGAAAAGGGCTATTATTTATTAGTAACAGTAATTGTGATCTAGTCACCAATAAAGCAATTATCAAACTGTTTTTGAATGTTTCAACATTTTATTTCAATTTAATAAGAATTTATGAAACACCTAAGATGTGTCCATGACTACTCTAAGTATGATGGAAGGGAGCAAAGAGATATAACACATGGTCTTATGCCTAGTGGAGTTTATAGTCTGTGTGAAATAAAATCTATTCCCATTAAACAGTTTAATAAACTGCTTAAATAATCACCATGGACAATAAATGCTCTCAGAGTTGTTAAAAGGAAAATCCTTTATAGGATACAGTGACTTGAATTAGGCCTCCAATGATGGATTTGATCATGACAAATGGAAAGAGGGCATTCCAGGTTTAGAGATGACAGAGACAAAGGCACAGAGACACAGATGAGCCTGTATAGGTGACTCGTTGAGTAGAGACTGGAAAGGCTGTAGCTAACTTTACTTTGCAACTTAAGCAGTTCTGGGAAGTAATGGTCATCTTTGAAAGATGGGTCCAGAGCCTAGGATATGGGACTCAGAAAATGCCTTGAATATCTGTGCATTATTTTGAGGGATGTGAGGAGCACTGAAGGGTTCTGAGCCTAGAAAAAGCTCAATGACAATGATGCATGGTACACATCAATGAGAGGGCAATGGGTAGGATACACTAAAGTAAGGAATGCAATAGCCAGTAGAGAGAGCAGTCAGAAGTCAATTATAGTAACTCAGACATGAGATGGTGAAAATCTGGAACAGACAGATGTGAGATAATTTACTAACAGACAAAACAAGAGGGAATGACTAGTTAGACATATGAAATGTAGGGAATCAGTTGAAACTGACTCCAAGGTTTCAAACTTTGGTGTTTGAAGGGATCCTGTTTGGAGGGGTCCCCCAATGTTTATTAAGAATCCATTTTATAAACACTATATTATGCACTATAACAAAAGCTTTCTATGCATTGGTTCACTTGTTCCACAGATTACCTTGAAAGTCATACATATGTAAATACAGACCTTTCACTCAGTACATGAAGATCCCTCAGGCTCAGGGAGGTTATGTAGCTAGTCAAGCTCACACAGGTGACAGAACCAAAACCCCAGCCTCTGGCTTTAAAGCTGACATTTACCTATTGGATTACCATGAGATGATCCCTTAGTTGCTAAGTCTAGTGGACCCTTACCCTCTTCTTATTGACTCTCTGACACAATAGACTCTCTCAAATTTCCATCTCTCTTCCTTTGGCCTTGTGACTTTGTTCTATTCTAGTTTAGATGATAGATAAATGATAGATAGATAGATAGATAGATAGATAATAGATAGATAGAGAATAGTTTCTTCTGACTACACTGGTTTTTATTTCCCTGCCTGCTACTTAAATGCTGCTGTTCCTGAGGGGTTTGCCCCCACACTTTGTGAGCTGTATCTGTAGTCCCAAGTCTCCCTTACTATATATGCAAATGATTCCAACATTAGTTTTTCTGTCTCAAACCTCTTTCTGAAGCATGAGACTCATATTTACCTACCTGTCTCCAGAGTCTCTCCATCTGGGTAGCTCATAGACACCTCAGACTCAACATGCCTGCCATCTTTCTGCACAACCTGATTTTCCTCCTACTGATTTCGTGTTTTCTGTTCCTGTGCCACAAGAAGTACCACCATATACCTGGCATCCCAAATTGAAAGACAATTTGTCTAACCCATCACTTTACAGATGAGAAACACTTCTTACCTATTGTGTTAAGTGCTACCCTGATGTAATCCATGAACTTGGAAACATGAAGTATACTTCCAAGCCATAACTCAACCTCAGACAGAAGCTTCGTTAAATTAAAAGCTCCTAATTAACTTTCTCATATTAAAGATTTGCCTTTCTCGTATTAAAAAGAGCTGAAATTCAGATAGATGATGGGTATAAAAGGGAGTCTTGAATGAAAGGATGATGGAGATGTTCAAATATCAATGCTGCTTAAACTGTAATTGAGTTTAGCCACTTAGAAATACTGTTTGTTCACTGCAAAAAACCTACTGCTTCAGTAAATGGTGACAGTTCTGCAAAATAAATATAACTTTCAGGCCACTATCTTTCTCTATCATACAAAGAATTCTTGGTATTATTAGTGATTACGGAATGTGAAAATTTTATTCAAGTTCCATAAAAAATTCAGGCCTCCTCCCAAAGTACATTATTAGGTATAAAAAAGACAAGTTTAGAACATAAATTACTCAAAGTATTCTCTTTTGATACAAATATGTTAAACTATTCAAAATTGCTTATTCTTTGACCTCAGACCATGCAAAAGACTTTATTTCCACTAAAATGTGATATATTGAAATTAAGCACATTATAAAATTAATTGCCTAAAACAATAATATTTTATATGAGTCCCCAGAACCCTACAGATTCTGAAGGCAGTATTGGCAATTTGTTAACTATTTTTTTATTGTTTCAAAGCCAAGTAAGAATTACACATTTACTCACATTGAGCAACTGAAATATCAGATTTCTTTCATTAGGTTGAAATTATATTACTTTTGTAGATCAATTCTGACCTGTAATTCTGAAAAAATAGTGATATGTGTTTTGGTAAATAACAATGAGATGGAAATATTATTGAATAAGAGTAGCTTATTTGGTAAAAAAAGTTTTCTAAGACATATGTGCCTATGAGAGAAAATTGTTTGAACTTTTAATGGTAAAAACCTAAAATCCTAAGAGAAAGAAGAGGAGGAACAAAAAGGAAAGTTTTCTAAATAGGGGATTAAGATGAATAAAAATCCAAAGTCAATAAAGCAATAAATGCAGTGATAATCAGAAATAGACTAACCATAAATGAGTAAAATTTTCTCAATTCCAGTTCACCAAATCCAAGTAAAATGTTACAGCTTCAAGGTGATAACTGTTGGTTTGTGATGAGCAAAATCACATCCTCCAAAGAACTACTCCCATTCCTTCCCTCACCTGGTTCCAGGACACATTATGCCACCTGTCCTCACTCCTGCCATGCCACTGTCATGCCTCCATCACTGCACTCAACCACCCTAGAGTACAAATATCTGTGTTTAATATCATCAGCAAGACTATATGTCTCGACATTTTCACTACTCTGCATAGTGTCAGACATAAAGTATTTCATCAATAGTGGTTGAATAAAAAAAAAAGAAGAAGGAGCTTTGCTGCCAAGAACTAAGACATTTTATCATTTCAGGTTCTATTTTTCAAACAATGTAGCAAACTTGATTGGTTCCACAATTAAAAATAACTTTGGAAAATGCTAAGAACCCTTATAGATATTCACTGTACACTTTACATATTCAAGATAGACATTCTCACCATATTAAACTTAGGTTGACATAGGATATCTCAAACTTATTTGAATTTGGAAACTTTATTCTCTCACTAAATTATTGTTCTTAGGGAACTAATGTTCTACAAGACACTGGTTAGGAATGGTTCTTTGGAGAAGGAAGATGGGCTTGAAGAGGTTCAGTGGGTTTCATTTTTGGCAGAGCCCACAGTCAGCCTATCATCTATTAAAGCTGGATCATATCACCAGTGATTATAAAAATCACACTCCCAAGGAACTGGGACCTTGTCCTAACCAGCTTCCACTCCTAGGCTTTCAGAGCATTTCCTTCACCTGGGTGATCCTTGTTTGGCCTTAATTGTCCTTGCTTATAACCAGTGAAGTGTTAAACCTACTTGAGTAATGTAGTGTAGGGATGTTCCACCCTCCCTAGGATGGCAGAAAACCTCTTCCCAAGTAGGTTCACTTCTTGGGGATAATGGAGTCACTTTGGTGACTAATTGTGTCCCAACTTTGAGTGGGGCTTGCCCAAAGACTAATGCTAACTTAGTAAGTTTTATATATGAATATAGAGAAACTTAAAATCTTGGGAAATTTTTATGGTTTTTGCTCTTAACTTATTACAAAATAACACATGCTCATTGTTGCATATTCAAACAATATAGACATTTTGACTCGCTGTCTCACATTCCGCTCTAGTTTAAATTCTTCAAGACAGTGTGCATATTAAAACAAACTTGAGATACACACACACACACACACACATATATCTGTATATATGAAGGTACATAGATAAATATATAGGTATATAAGTATAGTTTGGTTTTAAACTAGGCTCATTCTACTTGTATTGAGAGCTTCTTTTTTAAAAAAATTCATTTATTTATTTTTAGAAGGGAAGGAAGGGAGAAAGAGAGGGAGAGAGACATCAGTGTGTTGCCTCTCGCACACCCCCTATTGGGAACCTGGCCTGCAACCCCGGGCATGTGCCCTGACTGGGAATTGAATCAGTGACCCGTTGCTTCACAGGTTAGCACTCAATCCGCTAGCCACACCAGCCAGGGCTAGAGCTTTTTTTTATATTAGAAAACATTATTAACACTTTTCTATGGCAGAACTCTTTTATTTTTTTAAAGACTTTATTTATTTATCATTAGAGAGAGGGGAAGGAAGGGAGAAAGAGAGGGAGAGAAACATTCATGTGTGAGAGATACATTGATCGGTTGCCTCTCACATACTTCCAAAC